>NC_141874.1:582838883-584088883 GCF_056163025.1 Triticum urartu
AGCGGTCAAGAATATCCTGAAGTACCTGAAAAGGACTAAGGACATGTTTCTCGTTTATGGAGGTGACGAAGAGCTCGTCGTAAAGGGTTACATCGACGCTAGCTTCGACACAGATATGGATGACTCTAAGTCACAAACCGGATACGTGTATATTTTGAATGGTGGGGCAGTAAGCTGGTGCAGTTGCAAGCAAAACGTTGTGGCGGGATCTACATGTGAAGCGGAGTACATGGCAGCCTCGGAGGCAACACACGAAGCAGTCTGGGTATAGGAGTTCATTACCGACCTAGGAGTCATACCCAATGTGTTGGGGCCGATGACTCTCTTCTGTGACAACACTGGAGCTATTACCCTTGCCAAGGAGCACAGGTTTCACAGGAAGACCAGGCATATCAAGCATCGCTTCAACTCCATTCGTGAAAGTGTTCTAAATGGAGATATAGAAATTTGTAAAGTACATACGGACCTGAATGTCGCAGATCCGTTGACTAAACCTCTCTCTAGAGCAAAACATGATCAACACCAGAATTCCATGGGTGTTCGATTCATCACAATGTAACTAGATGATTGACTCTAGTGCAAGTGGGAGACTGTTGGAAATATGCCCTAGAGGCAATAATAAAATGATTATTACATTTCCTTGTTCATGATAATTGTCTATTATTCATGCTATAATTGTATTATCCGGAAATCGTAATACATGTGTGAATACATAGACCACGATGTGTCCCTAGTGAGCCTCTAGTTGACTAGCTCGTTGATCAACAGATAGTCATGGTTTCCTGGCTATGGACATGGGGATGTCATTGATAATGGGATCACATCATTAGGAGAATGATGTGATGGACAAGACCCAATCCTAAGCTTAGCTCAAAGATCGTGTAGTTCGTTTGCTGTAGCTTTTCTGAATGTCAAGTATCATTTCCTTAAACCATGTGATTGTGCAACTCTCGGATACCGTAGGAGTACTTTGGGTGTACCAAACGTCACAACATAACTGGGTTACTATAAAGGTACATTACAGGTCTCTCCGAAAGTGTCTGTTGGGTTGGCACGAATCGAGACTGGGATTTGTCACTCCGAATGACGGAGAGGTATCTCTGGGCCCACTCGGTAATGCATCATCATAATGAGCTCAAAGTGATCAAGTGGTTGATCACGGGATCATGCATTACGGTACGAGTAAAGTGACTTGCCGGTAACGAGACTGAACAAGGTATTGGGATACCGACGATCGAGTCTCGGGCAAGTAACGTATCGATTGACAAAGGGAATTGTATACGGGGTTGCTTGAATCCTCGACATCGTGAATCATCTGATGAGATCATCGAGGAGCATGTGGGAGCCAACATGGGTATCCAGATCCCGCTGTTGGTTATTGGCCGGAGAGCCATCTCGGTCATGTCTACATGTCTCCCGAACCCGTAGGGTCTACACACTTAAGGTTCGGTGGCGCTAGGGTTGTAGACATATGAGTATGCAGTAACCCAAAAGTTGTTCGGAGTCCCGGATGAGATCCCAGACGGCACAAGGAGTTCCGGAATGGTCCGGGGGTGAAGAATTATATATAGGAAGTGCAGTTTCGGCCATCGGGAGAGTTTCGGGGGTCACCAGTATTGTACCGGGACCACCGGAAGGGTCCCGGGGGTCCACCGGGTGGGGCCACCCATCCCGGAGGGCCCCATGGGCTGAAGTGGGAAGGGGAACCAGCCCCTGGTGGGCTGGTGCGCCCCCCCTTGGGCCCCCCCATGCGCCTAGGGTTGGGAACCCTAGGGGAGGGGGCGCCTCCACTTGCCTTGGGGGGTACTCCACCCCCTTGGCCGCCGCCCCCCTAGGAGATCCCATCTCCTAGGGCCGGCGCACCCCCCTTGGGGGCCTATATAAAGGGGGGGAGGGAGGGCAGCAACACCTCAAGTCTTGGCGCCTCCCTCTCCCCTGCTACACCTCTCCCTCTCGCAGAAGCTTGGCGAAGCCCTGCTGCGATCACTGCTGCATCCACCACCACGCCGTCGTGCTACTGGATCTTCATCAACCTCTCCTTCCCCCTTGCTGGATCAAGAAGGAGGAGACGTCATCCGCTCCGTACGTGTGTTGAACGCGGAGGTGCCGTCCATTCGGCACTTGGTCATCGGTGATTTGGATCACGGCGAGTACGACTCCATCATCCCCGTTCTCTTGAACGCTTCCGCTCGCGATCTACAAGGGTATGTAGATGCACTCTCCTCTCGTTGCTAGTTGACTCCATAGATCGATCTTGGTGAAACGTAGGAAATTTTTTGTTTTCTGCAACGTTCCCCAACATTACACGCCTCCACTTGTTGCTCGAGGGACACGCCCCAAGCGTTGAGCTCCCACACGTGCTTCTCCGTAGCCTCGCGACGGCGGTCAGCTTCCCGAGCCCCCTCTAGAGCTCGGGAGCAGGCCTCACGGGAGGCCGCAAGAGAGGCCTCAGCCTTCGTGTTTTCTAGCTCGCGCTGGTGGTGCCCAAGGTTGATGGCCACTTTCAGCCTGTGCCACTCCTCCGCCAGCCGCAGACCCTCGGCCTCGAGGCGTGCGTCGATGCCCACGAGATCTTCACCAAGTCGGCTCATCGCGCCCATCGCCTGCTGGAAGAGCTCGTGACGAACAACGCTCTGCCTGCGCTCGAACTCCAACACGTGACCCACCTCTTCCTCCGCCACGGGGGCTGCATGCAAAACGCGGAGCGGGGCGCCCCCTCTTGACAGGGGGCTATGGGCTGGTGCTGCTCCGGGATCCAACCCGACCTCGCGAGGGGCCCCGACCAGGCGGGGCCCGCTACATGAGGAGGAGTCGAAGATCGAAGCCAACCAGCTGCTGTTCATGACTAGGGGAGGAGCTCGTGGCACGCCCGTTGCGCTCCGAGCAAGGCCATGAGGGAAGGATGACGAAGGCACAAGATCGAGGCGCCCTGGTGACGGACCAACCCCCACGGCTGACCCCACACTGTGGGCAGCACCCGAGCATGCAGCACTGGAGCTTGGTGGGTGCAATGGGACGAGAGGGAGCTGCTTCTCAGGAGATTTCACCGCCTTGGCAGAAGGGGTCCTAAGGGGATAATCGTCAGGAAAGGAAGGCGACACACGGAAGATCATTGAGATAATGTACTTACTCGTCGACGGCAATATACTTTCGCTGCTTCAACGGCCCGAATATGCTATTGCCGCTCGGGGATCCCTTCCTCTTGCGGAGCTCCTCGAAGTCCATGCAAAGCCGACCGAAGCGCTGGATGTGGCGGCCGGCGTGGAGTGAGGCCGAGGAAGAGCTTGGAGGGACAACTTCAGGGGTGCCCGGCTGCGGTGAACAGTCAGGCGCCGTCTCACCATGACCTCCCGAGGCCTCCGGGGCTTTGACCTCGGGAACCGCATGTTGCGTCACCTCAGAAATCGATGCCCTAGGAGAGGTATTGCGAGCTCCCGAGGACGACGCCCCAGGATCACCACGCGGCATGTGCTCCTCAGCACTTGGGTCGTCGGCCTCCGTCGGAGCTCGCCCTCCTGCACCCTTACTTGGGGCGAGCTCGGCACCGACGGTGAGGAAGGGAACCACATCGATGGGGTTCTCGCGGGGCCCCACTAGGCCGATCGGGCGCAGCCCCCGCTCATCAAAGGAGGGCATGCTCTCGGCGAATTTGACATTGTTCTCGCAGCGGTACAACAGACAGCTCTTCCTAGGCATGTCATCCGGCAGGGGGGCACCCGTCAGGACCACAAGCACCGTTTGCCGCGTCTTAAGAGGAAGCCCCTCCTCCTGAAACCTCATATGGTCCTGACTGTTGAGCAAGGCCCACATCAGGCGGGAATGGCGCTGAAGCGGAGTGACTCGGCACTTGACGAACTCCTTCACCACCATAGGCGCAGCCACGCCGTGGTCCTTCAACCTCCTCAGCCTGAGCCAGACGGGAACGAGACGGGGGCTCGCGAGCCTCTGGTGGCCCCAACTGGAGTTGGGAACAGCAGGCCCCGATGGAGCATGGAGCAGAGGGCTGAGCACACCGGCATCGACAAACACCCATCGTGTCCGAAACTCGCTCGTGGATGGAGGAAGCTCGAAGTCGATCCCCTCGCCCGCCGTTGCGGCCACGGCCTGGAAGCTCACGCACCCCGAGCTCTACCGAGGGTCTGTCAGATGCAGTGAGAAGAAGTGGTGAAAGAGGGCCACCGAAGGAGTGATGCCCACCATGGCTTCGCACGCAAAGGCGAAGACAGTGAGAAGATTCACAGATTGAGGGTCGAGATGCAGCATGTGGATCTGATAATGCTCGAGCACCACGTTGAAGAAGGCGGAGAAGGGGGAATCAGGCCAGCCCAGAGGGCATCTATGAAGATTGGGACCTCGGTGGCTGCCCGGGCAATGCGGGCGCGAGACGCGGGCCAAGCTGCCGTCTCTCCCCACTTGTTGAAACTGGAAGCAACCATGGGGCGCACCTTGTCCATGGCCTCGTTGTTGAGCACCATAGGTCGGCCGAGCGCAGGCTCGAAGGACGGAGGCGCACTCAGCGACAGAGGCTTCTTCCCCTTGTCTGATTGTTTCGGTGCCATGACGATGAAGCAGGCGGAGTGCAGGGCAGATCGCAGAGGAGGACCGGAGTCTCGAGGAAGCAGAAGGACTAGGGAGGCAAGGCGTGGGCAATGGGAGAATAACTGTGTAGGTTGCGGGGGCCGCAAAGCCAGGCAGATTCAAAGGCGGCGTGGGGAAGCGGAGACGCCCACGTCCAATCAACTGCCACGCGTCAACCGAGGCCGCAGGCTTTTGGAGCCCGTGGTGCTCCGCGCTTGATCCTTTGGCTTCGCCTCGAAGCCAAGCCCGAGCGCGCCTTGGGCCCGGGTGCTACTGTCGGCGTTCTGGGAACGGGGGTCCCCAGACTTGCCTTCCTGCAGCCCATGGCGTGGCTGTGCTGGCAGGTCTGTATGGCCCATCACCATCAACAAGGCATTCAAGACCCTCGCGAGGGGCCAAGCCTCGTGAGGCAGACGACACAAGACCCCCTCAGGAGCGTCCTCACTAGGCTGCCTCGCGAGGAGCGGAGATATCAAGGAGGGGCAAACCTCACGAGGCTCTCGTGACGTGAGCCATGACGATCGATGCTAGGTGGGCGCCGGCGCGCGCATCGTCCTTGTTTCCTCTTTGGTGCCAAGGGGGCAAGCGCGGGCGCGGAGTACCAAGGCATCAGGCAAAGGTTTCCATATCGGTGCAATGAGACCAAGACCGGAAGGACGGCAGGAGGGAGGTCACCACGGAGCCCAACAGGACGGCGTCACCACCAGAACCTTTAGCAGGCGAAGACCACCTTTTGTCAGGATATCTTGTACTAGCTGTCCCCTTTCAAATTGGCCTCCATTGTTGGCTCACTTCCCGCTCAATATTTGGGGGAGAGGACCAAGGCCTATATAAGTAGAACTAGCCACCACCTTGAGGAGAGAGAGCTCATTCAGAGGCATCTCACCCTGACCCTTAGCCACACCAAGCACAAGAGCACCTCAACCTCAAGAGGATGTTCTTCCCCTTGTACTATTCTTCATCAGCCCAAGAGGCAATCCACCACCACCACACTGGAGTAGGGTATTACACCACAATGGTGGCCTAAACTAGTATAAACCTTGTGTCTTTGTGTTGCGAGTGCGTCGAGTTCATCCGCGAGACCTTGGCAAGCTATGGCGTAGATCTGTAGGAGGGAAAGAACTTCGCGCGCACCCCAGAGTTCAAACCTCAAGTGTTTGCCGGAACCCGTGATCCGACATAATCGTTTAGTTAGCCTCTAGGGCTTCCCATCTATGCCTATGCTCCGTGTCAATCCGGTGTGTTTATCCTTTGACAGGACCATTAATCAGGCCGTCGAAGGAGGCCCGCATAAGAGAAACCTGAAAAAAGGGAAAAGGAGATAAAAAAGCTATATGTGTGTCCGGGATCAGTCTATCCGAACTGTAGATCCCAGGCTGGCTTGTGCCTCAATCGATGTCCATGGAATTTTGAGTGCGTAATTATGTACGTGTGGTACGAATGCCACTACTTCATCGGGCCTGGAACAGAGGCCAAATTGCTAATCGAGCTCTTGACGAGCCGCGGTGTCCTGCTGTAGTGTAGTCCAGAACCTCTTAATGATGTCCAGGGGCTCGGCAGCCGTACTATGGTGCTGCTTGAGATGGCCGCTTGGTACCTCTGCTGCTAGGGCGGCGGTGTGCTCCTCTGTTTGGAGGGAGCGTTCAGTATTGCCATTGACTGTTATGATGCCATGCGGACCGGGCATCTTGAGCTTGAGATAAGCATAGTGTGGCACTGCGTTGAACCTAGCAAACGCGGTTCGCCGGAGCAGTGCGTGGTAGCCGCTGCGAAAGGGGACGATGTCGAAGATTAACTCTTCGCTTGAGAAGTTGTCTGGAGAACTGAAGACCACCTCCAGCATGATTGAGCCCATACAGCGGGCCTCTACGCCTGGTATGACTCCTTTAAAGGTAGTCTTTGTTGGTTTTATTCGTGAGGGGTTAACACCCATCTTCCGCACTGTGTCGTGATAAAGCAGGTTCAGGCTACTACCACCGTCCATCAGGACTCGTGTTAGGTGAAACTCGTCGATAATTGGGTCGAGGACTAGTGCGGCTAAACCACCATGCTGGATACTAGTTGGGTGATCTCGACGATCGAAGGTGATCGGGAATGATGATCAGGGATTAAATTTTGGGGAGACTGGCTCTACCTCGTAGACGTCCCTAAGTGCTCGCTTACGCTCCCTTTTGGGGATGTGTGTAGCATATATCATGTTTACCATTTTGACTTGAGGGGGAAATTTCTTCTGCCCCCCGGTGTTCGGTTGTCGGGGCTCTTCGTCCTTGTCCTCACTTTGTGATCCCTTTTCCTTGTTTTCGGCATTTAACTTGCCAGCCTATTTGAAAACCCAACAATCCCTGTTGGTATGATTGGCTTGTTTATCTGGGGTACCATGTATCTAGCACGGACGATCGAGTATGCGATCAAGGTTGAATGGTCCCTCACTGTTCCTTTTGTAGGGATTCTTTCGCTGTCCGGACTTGGAGCCTCCGAATCATGCGTTAACGGTGGTGTCATCGGTGTTGTCGCCATTGCTTTGGCGTTGGCGTCTATTGCGCCGGAGCTTACCGGTGCTGTTCTTGGCCTCGGAGGGGCCTGTCTCGCTGGCTGTGTTTTTGCTATGATCTAGCCAGCTGTCCTCACCCACATAAAAGCGGGTCATGAGTGCCGTAAGGGCTGCCGTGGACTTCGGATTTTCTTGGCCAAGGTGGCGTGCTAGCCATTCATCACGGATGATGTGTTTACAGGCCGCTAGGGCTTCGGCATCCGGACAATCAACGATCTGGTTCTTTTTGGTTAGGAACCTAGTCCAGAATTTTCTGGTTGATTCTCCAGGTTGTTGAACTATGTGGCTTAAGTAATCGACATCGAGTGGCCGGACATATGTTCCTTGGAAGTTGTCAAGGAAGGCTTCTTCCAATTCTTCCCAGCTGCCGATGGAATTTTCGGGCAGGCTATTTAGCCAGTGTCAAGATGGCCCTTTGAGATTTAGTGGGAGGTATTTGATGGCGTGGAGGTTGTCTCCACGGGCCATGTGGATGGGGAGAATAAAGTCCTCAATCGATACTTCGGGATTGGTTGTTCCATCATATGATTCAATATTGACAGGCTTGAACCCCCGGGGAATTCGTGATCCAGCACCTCATCTGTAAAGTAGAGAGGGTGTGTGGTGCCTCTATATCGGGCCGCGTCACGGCGCACCTCCAATGAAGTCCGTCTGCGGTTATCGGCCCAGGTGTGACTAGGTTTGTAATGTCCGAATAGGTTGCCGTCATCCCGAGTCGGGAAGCATCCTCGCGATCCGTAGATCGATCTTGTGCGTCCTGCTCTACTGTCCAGCTCCTGCCGAAGGTTGTATGTATGGTCCCGAGCTATTCTGTCCCTGTTTTTGCGAGGCGGTGGGGCGGGCTATTGTTTGGCCTGGGGTGTCGTTTTATCCCGACTGCGGGGTGGTCGGTCCGCCGCACTATCCCGACCACGTGGTGGTCGGTCCACATTGCGTGCGGGAGGTATGGGATCTGGTGCCTCCTCATCGAACTGAGGTAGTAGTCTGCGCTTTGGGTAACTCTTGGCTGGGCGCTCGGGCCGTATTCTTTGGCTGCCAGGACATCAGTCCACCTGTCAATGAGCAGGTCTTGATCATCCTGGAGCTGCTGCTGCTTCTTCTTCAGGCTTCTAGCAGTAGCTATTAGCTGGCGCTTGAAGCATTCCTGCTCTAGGGGTGCCTCAGGCACGATAAAATCCTCGCTGCCGAGGCTCTCCTCATCTTCGGAGTCTAGACGATAACTATCATCATCCGGGTCATTGGGCGTGACCTGTTTATCAGGGCCATCTTGCCCGTTGTCTTGTTCCTCCTGTTTGGATGCAGCTCCAACAGGGTCTTCATTGTTTTCGGCGTCGCCCGGAGTACTATTTTGTCCAGTGCCAGTGTTGCCGTCATTTGAGCGACGAGGCTTATAGCGGAGTTTACGGCGCCGGCTCTTGGACTGTGTCTTAGAAGGTTTATTGGCAACTGGATCTCCTTTGTCATCGTCACTAGCATTTTTAGGTGTGTCGACCATGTACACATCGTACGAAGAGGTGGCCGTCCAACTTCCAATGAACGTTGGGTCTTGCTCCATGTCGGCATCGTCGTCCATACCGTCGATGTCTTTAGAGCCATAATCAAGCACGTCGGTTAAGTCATCGACAGTGGCTATGAAGTGGGTGGCGGGTGGGAAGCGGAATTTCCCATCATCAGCCTCTGGCTCGAACCGAACATAGTTCGGCCGTGAGTCCTCCTCCAAGGACAAGTTCTTTAAAGAGTTTAACACATCACCCAAAGGTGATTGCTGGAAGATGTCTGCGACACTAAATTTGAGAATCGATAACTGATCCAGCTCGGTGTCCGCAGGCATACCCGGTCCGGGACTTATAGCCGGAGACGAGTCCGGAGTTCCATTGACATGAATATTGCGGGGTGCCGAGTCCGTGTGCGGCTCCAATGCCGCGGACTCTGTTGCCTCGGATGGCATGATCTTCTCTGGTTCTAAGGCCGTTGCAGCAACAGGGACTATCTCCTGGATGTGATCCGATGACAGATTTAAGTCATGTTCATCGAGGTGAGGGGGAGCGATCGCTGCGGTCTCAAATCCATTGAAGATCAAGTCTCCACAGATATCTGTGACGTAGTTCAAGCTTCGAAATCTGACCTGGTGGCCAGGGGCGTAGCTATCTATCTGCTCCAGATGGCCAAGCGAGTTAGCCCGCAGTACGAAGCCGCCGAACACAAAAATCTGTCCGGGGAGGAAGGTTTCTCCTTGGACAATGTCACTATATACGATTGAAGGGGCCATCGAACCTTTCGTTGACAGCATAGTGGAACTCTCAATGAAAGCACCAATGTCGGTGTCAAAACCGGCGGATCTCGGGTAGGGGGTCCCGAACTTTGCGTCTAGGATCGATGGTAACAGGAGACAGGGGACACAATGTTTTCCCAGGTTCGGGCCCTCTCTATGGAGGTGATACCCTACGTCCTGCTTGATTGATATTGATGAATATGAGTGTTACAAGAGTTGATCTACCACGAGATCGTAATGTCTAAACACTAGAAGCCTAGCCTGTATGACTATGGTAATGAATCTATCCTTTTCGGACTAACCCCTTCGGTTTATATAGACACCGAGGGGATCTAGGGTTTACATAGAGTCAGTTACATGAGAAGGAATATTCATAGTCGGTCGCCAAGCTTGCCTTCCACGCCATGGAGATTCCAATCCGGACACAGGTATAGTCTTCGGCCTTCATGTCTTCACAGCCCATCAGTCCGACCCATGGATAACAGGCCGGATGCCCGAGGACCCCTTAGTCCAGGACTCCCTCACGCGCCCCCACCCTCGTGGGCCCCGCGGAGCTCCACCGACGTACTTCTTTTGCCTATATATGCCTGTGTATCCTGAAAACATCCAGGGGAGCCACGAAACCACTTTTCCACCGCCGCAACCTTCTTTACCCGTGAGATCCCATCTTGGGGCCTTTTTCGGCGATCTGCTGGAGGGGGATTCGATCACGGAGGGCTTCTACATCAACACCATAGCCTCTCCGACGATGCGTGAGTAGTTTACCACCGACCTTCGGGTCCATAATTATTAGCTAGATGGCTTCTTCTCTCTCTTTGGTTCTCAATACAAAGTTCTCGTCGATGTTCTTGGAGATCTATTCGATGTAACACTTTTTGCGGTGTGTTTGCCGAGATCCGATGAATTGTGGGTTTATGATCAAGATTATCTATGAACAATATTTGGTTCTTCTCTGAATTCTTATATGCATAATTTGATATCTTTGCAAGTTTCTTCGAATTATAAGTTTAGTTTGGCCTACTAGATTGATCTTTCTCACAATGGGAGAAGTGCTTAGCTTTGGATTCAATCTTGCGATGTCCTTTCCTAGTGACAGTAGGGGCAGCAAGGCACCTATTGTATTGTTGCCATCGAGGATAAAAATATGGGGTTTACATCATATTGCTTGAGTTTATCCCTCTACATCATGTCATCTTGCCTAAAGCATCACTCTGTTCTTACGAACTTAATACTCTAGATGCATGCTGGATAGCGGTTGATGTGTGGAGTAATAGTAGTAGATGCAGAATCGTTTCGGTCTACTTGACACGGCCGTGATGCCTATGTTCATGATCATGCCTAGATATTCTCATAACTATGCGCTTTTCTATCAATTGCTCGGCAGTAATTTGTTCACCCACCGTAATATATGCTATCATGAGAGAAGCCACTAGTGAAACCTATGGCCCCCAGGTCTATTTTACATCATATTAGTTTCCCGTCAACTTGCCAATTCCTGTCACCGTTTATTTTGCAATCTTTACTTTCCAATCTATACAACAAAAATACCAAAAATATTTATCTTATTATCTATATAAGATCTCACTTTTGCAAGTGGCCGTGAAGGGATTGACAACCCCTTTATCGCATTGGTTGCAAGGTTCTTGATTGCTTGTGCAGGTACTAGGTGATTTGCGTGTAGTCTCCTACTGGATTGATACCTTGGTTCTCAAAAACTGAGGGAAATACTTATGCTACTTTGCTGCATCACCCTTTCCTCTTCAAGGGAAAACCAATGCATGCTTAAGAGGTAGCAGCAAGTTCTTGCTGCTTTGCTATACTGTCTCTGAAAACATTGATCAGTTGTTGTCGGGTGGTTGGTGCGACATATGCCAATGGATGGCTTATCATTGTGGGAGCCAATAAAACATCGCCGGTGCCTAGAAACGGGATAAGGCGAAGACATGCGCGCCGGCGAATCTTACCCAGCTTCAGGGCTCTCTATGGAGATAACACCCCTAATGCTGCTCTGCGGGGTCTCTGCATGATCACTATCCCGACGGGTAGCTACAGGATGCTCCTTGAGCTGTTCGGTGAAAGGATGAAGGAGGGCAAGGCCAGCCCGCTCCTCTTCTCCTTGTGGTGTCTAAAACTATCCAATGAGATCTCCCTCTGCATGGGAGCCCTGGGGGGTTATATAGGCCTACCCCCCAGGGGTACATGGTAATCCGACTGGGCATGGGCCCTAGCCGTCTGTGTCTATGCCCACCGGCTTCTTCGCCGACTGGTGGGGCCCGCCGACTGGTGGTCCCCGCCGGCTGCTGGTCCTTTGGTCGACAGGCCGGCCCCACCGCTCAAGGGCTCTGTCGGGGGTTGGTTACTGTGGCCCCGCCCTTAGTGGCGAGGGCTTCGTCTTGGAAAGCATGGCTACAGTGCCGCCACCGGGCAGCTTGTCACTGTAGCCTTACCTCGTCTTATCTCCTTAATGGGGCGCCTCCTTCGAGGGAGTGGACTGGCCGGCTACTGGGAATCGGCCGTACCCCAGGCCGACTGGGGGTGGCCCGGCCACCTTCGGGTGTCTCCATGACGGATGGGACCCACCGCCCACGGGTCGTACTGATGGCTTGCCGTGGGTGACATCATGGTCAATATTGCAACAGTGCCACGCCGAACGGGTGATGGCTGCCCGTACGGTGTACTGTGGCCAGGCGTGCTCCGGGATTCGGGGGTGGCAGGTTTCGCTGTAGCCACGCCCCGTCTCATCGCCGTTATGTGGGTGCAGATTTTGAGGGCACGATCTGGGCCGCCTGCTGAGGGGGGGCTTCTTGGAGTCGGCCTTCTTGTGGCCGGCTTCATGGAGCCGGACCTCTCGGGGCTTTCTTCTTGGAGCTTTTTAGGCCTAGGCCACCTTCGCACAGCCGGCCTGAGGGGCAGTCGGCTGGAGGAAGGCGGCCCGACGTCTTGGAAGCTTGAAGGCACGATTGGCCTATAATTTTTCTGAAGTGCCAAGGGGAGCCGGCTAGGCTACCCATGGTCATTTACTCCGTCAGTAGTCCCCGAAGCTGGTTGGGCTCCGAGGCAAAGAAAGGAGTCGAGAAGCTCAAACAGCTTCATGTCTTGAGGAGCCGGAGCCGGCTTTGATTAGGTGTGCCGTCTTCTGGAGGGCGTCGAAGTTCGTGGGCGGGGACCAAGCGGTGCGCGAGTTAGGCTGCGGGCTGACCGCCCGCCGCCCGCGCACCATGTGGCACCCAGTGGCTGGACGGGCCTGCCAGCCCACGCGCGCGACGGGACGTCGCCGCAGTCCGGGGCCCGCCACTACTGGGCCACAGCCCACGCTAGGATCTTCTGCGGCCCGGGCGGACTGCGCACCTCCCTGCGGTAGTTGCCACACGCCATGGAAGCGCAACAAGCGCAGGATGTGGGGGGAGTGGGTGCAGTTAATCCCACGTTCCCCCACGCGTCGCCTCCTCGACTTCGCCATACGAGGCTTATAAGTAGGGGGGAGGAGGGGGAGCGGCAAACGCTCGCACGCTCGCCCTCGCCCCGTCCCTTCCATTTCTTCTTCTCTATCGCCACAACTCCTCGCCGCCGCCCGGCTCTTCCGCCAACCTCCTTGGCTTACCGTTGCTTTGCCGTGGCAGGGTCGCGTGTCTCTCCGTCGCCGCATCTTTCTCATCGCCGCGCCATTCTCATGGCGCTGTCGAGCTCCTGGGATGGCTCCAATGTCCACGATGACCACATCGACTTTCTCCGCCGGACGTGGCGGCTGCCGGGCGCGGACTACGTGCGGGTCCGTCTCGCGCCGGAGAGGGAGATCTCGCCGGCACCGTAAGAGGACGAGCGGGTAATCTTCCGCTCGCATTGCCTACGCGGCTTTGGCCTGCCGGCGAGCAGGTTCTTCCGGTCCTTCCTCGAATTCTATCATCTCCAGCCGCATCACCTCACTTCCAACATGGTGATGCTGCCGTCGGCCTTCGTCACCCTGTGCGAGGGATTTCTTGGCGTCCTCCCCACCCTTGAACTGTGGGGAGAGTTCTTCCAGTGCAAGCTTGGCACTGTTGTTGCAGGCGTGCCCGCCCCATGCAGCGCCTTCATCACCGTGCGGAGGGCGGGCGACAACAACCCATTTCCGTCCATCCCAACTGATCTAGTCGGTGAAGCTTTGGCAGAAGTCCTACTTCTACATGAAGAATATCGCTTTGCAAGGCGACTTCGTCAACCTGCCGGCTCACGTAGCCAGCCCGCCGGCTGGGAGGCAGCCTTCATGGTCCTTCCGGTCCAGGTCGTTGTCTCCAGGCGGGGTCGCCTCCATTGCCCGGCTCCTGGTGATGATCCAGTCGGAGGGTCTGTCCGGGGCCGACCAGGTGGCCGCCTTCGTGGAGCGCCGGGTGCTTCCGCTCCAGGGCCGACCTCACATGATCGGCCAGATGAACGGCCGCTTCGACCCATGCCGGCTAAGCACCAAGGAGATGCCTCACGCCGAGGTGTCTTATATGGTGAATTATATTTCCAACTTCAAGCTCACCGAGGAGTGGCAGTACGGCAAGGTGTTGTACTCTCACGCCAATCCTCCGTCGCTAGTAAGTTTCTCTTCTTTTTTCTTTGCTTGTTGCCGAGTTCATGGTGGCCGACTCCTGACCAGCCGGCTTTTCTTTGGTAGAACCCCGCGCTTCCGCCGGCAACCGGGGCTGCGGGGGTGGAACGCCAGTTCCTCCCTGACCGCACGATGGACGACGTTGATGACCCGGACTTGGGGGCGGCCGCCATGGAAGAAGACGTCGCAGGGGAGGGCGGCAAGGCAGGCAGCTCTAGGCTCGGGGCCTCCTTCGAGGATTGGCCGGATGATGTCGAGGCCAAAGTTGTTCCGCGCTGTCAGTCGGCACCCGATCACCAAAGCGCGGGCCCATCCGCCACGCCGGCTCTTCATGGCGGCGCGCAGAAACGCCGGGCCGCGTCGACCTACTTCGGCAGTCGGCCCAAGAAGCCCAAGAGTACCGCGGCGGCGACCAAGCGGGATGAGGCGGCCGCGAAGGCGGCCCGCTTCCGCAAGGTGGTGAAGCAGCCGCAGGCGGTCTCAGCGTAAGTGTCGCTGTTCTCATGCCTTTCTTTTTTCTTCTTCTTCGGTTGATGTTATTCCAAACCTTTTTTCTCAATTTATCAAATAGGGCCCCTCTTTCCCTTGGGCGGGTCCCGGCCGCCTCCATAGTCGGAGCCGTGGGAGGGTCTTCAAGCTCCCGCCGGGTGGATCCCCATGCCAACCTCCCAGAGGCGACGGAGCGGAACGCGCGAGAAGTGTGGGAGGAGCGGGAGGCGGAGGAGCGGAGGACGGCTCGAGAGCGAAGCAGAAGTCAGTGGAGGCGCGAGCCGTCGCGGCCGCCAAGGCCCAGGCGGAGGCCGCAGACGCGGAGAGGGAGGCAGAGGCCCAGCAGAACCAGCCTCCGCAGTTCGTCATTCCACTCCGTGCCGCGGCTCCCGACACCCCTGTGCCCCCGTTGGAGGAGGCCGGCCGCGGCCAGCCGGAGATGGAGAGGGAGGTGGCGCCATCGCCGCTGACTGGAGCGGGCCGAGGAAGCCGGCCTGAAGTGCCGGCTGGAGGCGAGCCGGCCGTGGAAGGGGATCTTGTGATCTTGTCGCCGCCTCGCCGGTGCGCGGGGAAGGCGACTTCAGCGCCGGACGCGCAGAAAACCATGGACGCCGGCTCGTCGGGCCAGGACCTAGAAGCGGCCAGCAATAGCTCATCCAGGTGGACGCCGGGCAGCGGGACAGCCGTGCTAAATGTGGCGGCGTAGGATGTCCGGAACCGGCTTCAGGCCCAAGCCACCGCGCTGAAGCAGTACACCCAGGAGTTTCTCACGACGCGATTGGTTATTCGAGTGAGTCCTCCTGCTCTTTGTCGATTGCTTTTGATTTCTTCCGTGGGGGCGCGTCAGCGCACCCATTGGGTGTAGTCCCCGAGTTCTGAGCCGGCTGCTGAGCAGGCGGCTTGGAACTTCTTGGAAAGCTTGATTGCCATCTTGTTCTTACCCGCATCCCTTGTCTTATCTGCAGGAGTACCACAACCTCCACGCGGCCGCTTTCAACTCCCAGGCCCAGGAGTCGAATTAGAAGGCCACTGGTCTAACCAAGAGCCGGAGTAAGTGCTTCGTTTTTCTTTTAAGTGGGGGCGCGTCAGCGCACCCACTGGGTGTAGTCCCCGAGATTCGGGCCGACTACCGAGTAGTCGGGTCGGATCTTTTCCTGACGACTTCTTTCTTTATATTTGCAGGGGACAATGCTGACTTGAGGAGCCAGCTAAGCCGATCCCGGTACTCCCTTCGCGCCAAGGAAGACGAGTGCGCCGCCCTGGCCCAGGAGCGCGATCGCCTGGCCAAGAAGTTGGCCGGCCAGGAGGAGAGCCACAAGGCGGCCCTGAAGGCGGCACAGGACAGCGAGGCCGCCCTCAAAGCCGAATATGAGACCGAGGTGGCAAACTAGGCTGAGACGAGGCAGGCACTGAGCCAAGGCTATAGCCGGGTGGAAGACTTGATTAACGGCAGGCCGCCTTCTTCTTTGCTTCCTTGCCTGCCTCCTACTATCTGATTCATTTTTTGACTTTGTGCCACTGCTTTCCTCTTTGTGCAGATTACTTTCCCGGCTACTCTGCCACCGCCACCCAAGCCATCGGGGCCTACCGCGACGCACGATGGCAGGCGGGGGCCGAGATCGCGCCGGCTGCCAGCCGGTCACTTGAGGAGCAGCTTCTGGGGCTTCAAGCCCGCCTGCAGCTGGCCCACCGCATGCTTCGCTGTCTTTAGCGCGCCGAGGCGCAAGTGATGGCCGCCCTCTGGCCTGGCGAGGTGATTCCGCGCACCCCAAGTCGGACTGCCGACTGGCTGGAGGTCGCAGTCGGCCGTTTCGAGGCTTGGAAGGCGTCAGTGGCCCGGTCTGGCGCAGGGCGGGCACTGGAGTTCGTCCGAGCCTGGTATCCAGGGCTGAACTTAGACCAGCTGAGCACCTGGCGGCAGGAGGCTGACGAGGAGCTGGAGGCGGTGCGGCCGGCTGTCATCTAGCGCGCCTCGGCGAACACCGAGTACAGAGACACCAGCGCCTTTGCCCCTGAGGTGGATGACGCTGGCGTCACTCAGCCGGCCGAAGGTGAGGACTCGGCGGAGGAGATTGGCTCCAGTGATGACGGCGAAGGGGAAGGGGAGAGGATGATGAAGACGCTGCGCCGGATGGTGAAGCGACCAGCCCGGCTCAGCCCGATCATGCCTCTAGCAATGATGCCGAGACTCGCCAGCCGGTCACTCCTCCAGCCAGCACCGCCGACTCCGCCAACCTGCCCAACTCGCCCGTTGTTCCCCTGGCTTGATCCGCCGTCCTTGCTTTCCTGCTTGTTACTCTTTTGAACAATCTTTAAATTCGTGCAGTTCCACCCACTGGGGGTGTATTCAGACTATGTTGAATGTTGGCCTTTCGAAGGTCTTTTGTGTAAATATTATGCATGTGTTTGGCTTCCGTTTATGTTTGCTTTTTATCCTTTGGCTTTTTCCTTTGCCGCCTTCCCTTGGTCGCCGCCTTCCCAGCTGGACAGCTGCTCTGCAGTCTATGGCCGGAGAAGGACTTGGTTGTTTTGGGAAGGCAAGTACTCGAGCTTTCTCAGATTGCAGCAAGGTGAACGGGAAGCCGGCCAGCCGACTGCTTTGGTAGCCGGCTGGCGGGGTGGGAGGCCGGCTCGCGTTATATAAGTTCGTTGGTCCTTAGCCATTTTTCGCGTGGGCATCCTTTCCTGCCCTTGGCTCTTGCCAGTCGGACAGTCGTTTCTTCGAGCTACGACTTTTGGCAAGAGGGGGCTTGGATGTCGGCACACTACTTGTCTGACTGCAGGTGGAACTTCAGATATAACTTGAGGCGGCGAGTCCCCGGGTCGACTGGTCGAACCCGGTGCCGGACGAAGAAAGCAAGTGTAGTAACATAATCGTATGCATGATACTCATCATTCATAGATAAAAGAGGGTAGTCCCCGAGCGCTCCTCGGGGCACCCCTTGTCTCGTACTTAGTACAAAAGGTAGCGTGCTACGTACTGTTTTTTAACTGTAAAATCTTCGGAGGAGATTGGCGTTCCACGGTCGTTCCGACTCCTTGCCGGAATCATCTCTCTTGCGTGCCTTCGGCTTCTGCGCATCGATTAGGTAGTAGGAGTCATTGCCTAAAGCTCTGCTGATGATGAAGGGGCCCTCCCAAGGGGCCAAGAGTTTGTGCTGGCCGGCTGTTCGCTGGATCAGCCGGAGCACGAAATCGTCCTCTTGGAAAGATCTTGGCTTGACCTTCTGGCTGTGGTAGCGCCGCAGACCCTGCTGATAGATGGCGGACCAACTGAGGGCTAACAGCCGGCTTTCTTCCAGCAGGTCAAAGCCGTCTTCTCGTGCTTCCTTGGCTTCCGCCTCCATGTACATGGTGACTCGAGGCGAGTTGAACTCGATGTCAGTTGGGATGACATCCTCGGCACCATATACAAGGAAGAAAGGGGTGAAGCCGGTTGACTTGTTTGGGCTAGTGCGCAAACTCCAGAGGAGGGCCGGCAGCTCGTCAAGCCAACAGCCGGCCGAACGCTCCAGTGGCACGACCAGTCGGGGCTTGATGCCGGAGAGGATGAGGCCGTTTGCTCGCTCGACCTGGCCGTTTTACTGCGGGTGGGCAACGGATGCTGGGTCCAGCCGGATGCCGTGTGTTGCGCAGAAACGTGCCAGTGCTCCCTTTGCAAAATTTGTGCCGTTGTCGGTGATGATGCTATGCGGCACGCCATACCGGGTTGTAATATCTGCGATGAAAGTAACGGCAGTCGACCCATTCAGCTTCTTGATCGGCTTTGCCTCAATCCACTTGGTAAATTTGTCCACAACGACGAGAAGATGTGTCATGCCGCCGCGTGCCGTCTTGAACAGGCCCACCATGTCCAGCCCCCAGACGGCGAAGGGCCAGGTGAGGGGGGTGGTCTTGAGTGCAGAAGCCGGCAGGTGTTGCTTGGAGCTGAAAACTTGGCACCCTTTGCTGTGTTTGACTAGTTCCTTGGCGTCTTCCAAAGTAGTCGGCTAGAAGAATCCATGGCGAAAAGCTTTGGCGACGAGTGATCTTGAGGCTGCGTGGTGGCCGCATTCACCTTGGTGGATGTCCCTAAGGATTGCTATGCTCTTCTCTGGTTCGATGCAGCGCTGGAAGACTCCAGTGACGCTGCGCCTAACAAGCTCTCGGCTGATGATTGTGTAGGCTCCTGCTCGGCGTTGAACCTTTCTTGCCGAGATCTCGTCGGTTGGCGGCTCTCTGTTTACTAAGAAGTTGAGGATGGGCTGGGCCCATGATGGAGCTATGACTTCTTCTATTGTCAGGACTGCCACTGTGATAGGGCGGGTGGGCTGGGTGGTGAAGAGTTGGAGCCGGAGTCGGCCACCGCCTGTTGTGTTGATGCAGTCCCTGGGCCCCCGGGCCGAGTTCCGAATTCCCCAGGCCGGGTGCGACTATGGCAGTCCCCGGGCCGCCTATTGGAGTCCCCGCGCCGCATGCTTGATTTCCCAAGTCGGATCCGACTGCGTCGGGGTCAGGCGGCACGAAGATGGAATCAGATTCTGGAGACGGCTTGATAGACGGCTTGAGGAGGCGGTGGAGAGAAACGCCGACTGGTATAGCTTGCCGGGTGGATCCTACTCGTGCCAGGGTATCTGCTTGCATGTTGTCGGCACGTGGTACATGAAGGAACTAACATCCTTCAAAATATCCACTGATTTGCTGGACGAGGAAACGATAGCTCGCCATGTTTGTGTCCTTGGCGTCCCAGTCGCCAGATGACTGTTGGACCACCAAATCCGAGTCGCCATAGCACAGGATCCGACGGATGCCGAGCTCTTTGGCTAGCCGGAGCCCGTGTATGAGCGCCTCGTACTCGGCCACATTGTTGGAGGCGGCAAAATGAATTTGTAATGTATACTTGAGCTTGTCGCCCTTGGGAGAGGTGAGGACGATGCCGGTTCCCAAGCCGGTGTGCGACCCATCGAAGTGCATGCGCCAGTGAGTGGAGTCGGGGGCCGGTGGCAGGTATTGGGCTTTGGCCCAATCGACGAGGAAGTCGGCCAGTGCCTGGGACTTAATAGCGGTGCGGGGCTGGTAGAAGATCGCGTAGGGGGCCAGCTCAATGGCCCATTTGGCCACCCGGCCGGATGCATCCCGGCTACCTATGATCTCGGCGAGCGGGGCAGTACACACGACCGTGATGGGGTGCTCTTGAAAATAGGGCTTGAGCTTCTTGGCAGCGAAGTACACACCGTAGCACATCTTCTGGTAGTGTGGGTAGTTCTGCTTCAAGGTGGATAAGACTTCGCTTAAATAATACACCGGCCTCTGGACCGGTTGAGCCCGGCCTTCTTCTGGGCGCTGGACTACGATGACTGTGCTGACCACCCGGGTAGTAGCGGCAATGTAAAGGAGCATGGGCTCCTTTTCAGCCGGTGCCGCCAAGACAGGCGGCGTGGTCAACATCTTCTTTAGCTCGTGGAAGGCTTGGTCCGCCTGATCGTTCCACTCGAAATGAGTGGACTTCTTCATGAGTCAATAGAGGGGGAGGGCTTTCTCTCCAAGCCGGCTGATGAAGCGGTTCAGGGAAGCCAAGCATCCGGTGAACTTCTGGACATCCCACAGCTTGGTGGGAATCTCCATTCTCTCTATGGCCTTGATCTTCATCGGGTTGCACTCGATGCCGCGTTCGGAGACCAGGAAGCCTAGGAGCTGGCCGGTTGGTACTCCGAACACGCATTTCTCGGGGTTGAGCTTGATTTGAAATCGGCGCAAGTTTTCAAATGTCTCTCTGAGGTCTTCCAGCAAGGTGCCGCGCTTCTCCGTCTTCACCACAATATCGTCTACGTAGACGTGGGCATTTCTGCCGAGCTGCTTGAGGAGGCATTTCTGCATGCAACGCTGAAAAGTGGCACTGGCATTTCTCAAGCCGAATGTCATAGTCAGGTAGCAAAAGGCTTCGAATGGTGTGATGAAGGCGGTTTTTAGGCGATCAGCTGGATCCAACTTTATCTGGTGGTAGCCTGAGTAGGCATCCAAGAAACTCAACAGCTCGCATTCGACTGTGGAGTCTATTACTTGATCAATCCTTGGCAGGGCGAAAGGATCTTTGGGGCAAGCCTTGTTGAGACTGGTGTAGTCTATACACATGTGCCATTTGTTATTTTTCTTCAGCACAAGGACCGGGTTGGTGAGCCACTCTGGGAAAAAAACTTCCATAATGAAGCCGGCTGCTAGAAGCCGGGCTATTTCTTCTCCTACAATCCTTCTCTTCTCTTCCGATAGTCGGCGGAGGGGTTGTTTGACTGGTTTTGCACCTTCTCGGACGTGTAGCTTGTGCTCGGCGAATTCCTTCAGCACACCCGGCATGTCCTTGGGGGACCATGCGAAAATGTCCCGATTCTCATGGAGGAAATCGGCGAGCTCGCCTTCCTATTTGCTATCCAGGTTTGCCCCGATGGTGGCAAACCTTTCTGGGTGATCCGAGTCCAGAGGTACCCTCTTTGTTTCTTTGGCCGGCTGAAAAGAACCTTGGGCATCACACTCATTGGGGTCGGGGGATAGGGCCGGCTGCTTGCCGGCCATGGCCATGACTCGGTCCAGTATCTTCTTCTCCTCAGCAACTACAAGGGACTCGGCCAGCCGGCTGCTGGCAGCCGCACACTCGGAGGATTTCTTGTAGTCTCCGGCTATGGTGATGATGCCCTTGGAACTTGGTATCTTCATCTTGAGGTAGGCATAATGGGGTACAACCATGAACTTGGCCAGGGCAGGTCGGCCAAGCAACGCGTGGTAAGGGCTCTCTAGATCCACCACTTCAAACCACACCGCCTCTCGGTGGAAATGATCCTTGTCCCCGAAGAGGACGTCTATCTTGATCTTGCCGATTGGGGAGTAGGATAGGCCGGGAACAATGCCATGGAACACGGTCCAACTGGGCATGAGCTGCTTCGTCTTGATGCTTAGCTTCTCCATGGTGTCACGGTATAGTATGTTGATACTACTCCCACCATCTATCAGCACGCAGGAGAAACGGGCGGCTCGCCTTTCTGTAGCGAGGGTGGCATCCAGAACCAATGCGTAAGAGCCGGGAGACGGCATCACCTTTGGGTGATCTGTCCGGCTCCAGCTAATAGGCCTTTCTGACCAGTGCATGAACTCTGGGTTGTTGGTGGCGACTGCGTTGACTTCTTGGTGTTGTCGGCGCCGGCTACGCCGATCTTCTGGCTGTCTTGTAAAGACGACGTAGGCGGCATGCTCGTCGGGGTACTCGTCTTGAACTGCCCCGACCGCTGGTCGAGTAGCCGGCTGCGGAGGAGCCGGAGGCGGCTGACCAGCAGGCGGAGGTGGCGCCATCCCCTCACCCTTCGAGATCCGTGTGAGCCAGTGGCATTTTCTGGTTGTGTGGTTTGAAGGCTTTGCGCCGCTGTGAAACTTGCAGGGGGCATCAAGTGCTTGCTCGTAGGAGAAAGCCGGCTGCCAAGCCGGCTTGCCGCCCTTCTGCTTCTTGGGTGCGGGCCACCCTTCGGGTTGTTCGTCTTCGACGGTGGCCACCTGCCGACTGGTGGAAGGCGGCAGGGGAGCCTTGCACTTGTGGTCGCTCTGGTACGGGCGTCGGCTGGACTCTCCAGCCGGCGTCTTAGGACTTGGAGTGAGCACCTTCCCGGAGGCGTCTACTCGGAGCTCGGTCTTCATTGAGGAATCGGCCGTGGCGTATTTATCAACTATGATCAGCAGCTCGTCAAGTGTAGTCGGCCCGTCGCAGAGGAGTCAGTGCTTGAGGAGGGTGCCTTCTCGGCACCCGGCGGTGAAGTACTCTATAGCTTGAACCTCCTGCACTCCCTCGCAGGAATTGCGGAGCTCGGTCCAACGCGTGAGGTAGTCGCGAGTCGATTCGTTGGGCCCTTGGACACACAAGGAGAGCTGTCGGGGCTTGGGAGCCCGCTTGTAGGTGCTGGTGAAGTTACGGATGAAGGCTTTAGTGAAGTGTAGCCAGCTGTTGACGCTGTAAGGCTTGCGGCTGTTTAGCCAGGTGCGCGCCGTGCCTTGGATCATGAGGGGCACATATTTTACGGCAACACGCCTGTTGCCGTTCGCGATGCTAACCACGGTGGAGTAGTCGATCAACCAATCTTTCGGCTTCACAGAGCCGTTGTACTTGGGCGTGTCTCTTGGGAGCGAGAACCCTTCGGGGAAGGGCTCGTCGCGGATGCGGGGGCCGAAGCAAGGGGGGCCAACATCATCTTCTTCTTCCAGGGCCAGGGATCGGGCAAGGTGGTCGATCCTGTGGCGGGCATCATTCTCGCCGACTCCTTCGCGGCGACCCAGCCGGCCGCTGAGAGTCGGATGCGTGACAGGCGGCGGGGTAGGGTATCTCTCCCCACGAGGCGGAGGAGGAGGGGGGTTGCCCCGCCACTCCACGCCTCGAGGGCGGCCCTCTGCGTCACGCTCGATGGAGATTCGAGTCCGGCTGCGGCTGGCAGCCGGCTCCTTTTCTTTTCTCGCGCGGGTGTTGCCCGCAGTCGGTGTTCGGGACGTCGCGTCGTGCTCTCAGCGCGGACGTCGGCTTCATGCCGCTCTGTGGCCGCGTCGATAAGTTGCTGGATGCGTCTGGTCATGTAGGAGAGCTCGTCAGGCCCCAGCCCATTCAACTCGTCTACGGCCGCCTGGGCGGCGCGCAAGTTCTCGAGAGGCGTGGCATAGACTGGGCGGTCTGCTCCCAGCATGTCGGCGATAGCCGCGCCGTGTTTCTTGACGATGCCGACGCGGCTCGGCCCGTCGGGAGGCGGTGTGCCGAAGGCGGCACGGTTGACCTCGCGCTGGTGAGCCTCAGTGAGGCGTCTCATGGTGGCTAGCTTCTGGCCCTCCGCAACTAGGGCGAGGCGGCGCGCCTCCAATGTCTTGGCGTCCTTGTCAGCCGGGACAGGGGCGGACAAGTCGTGCAGCGCTGTCTGCAGGGCGTTGTGGGCGTTTTCGCCTGAGGCGGCGCCGTGGCTGATGACCAGTACCTCGGTGATGGCACTGCCACTGCTGTCGGCTTGAGGAAGAGGGTCGTTGATGATTACCACGTTCGTGGGGAAGGCGTCAAGGGATGCCGTGTCAGAGTCGACAAGCATCGGGTCGGTGGAGCCAACCGACTCCAAGGCCGCTGCAAGCTCGCCGGAGACGTGGAGTTGGTCGAGGAGGCTGACGAGGTGGCTCTCGGGGCAGTCTGTGCCCGCGTCGGATGCGGGCTCGTCGGAGATGCGAGCCTCTCCAAGAAGATCGGCGAGGCAGCTCACCGCGCAGGCGTCAGCGACGTCTTGCAGCGCGTCGGGGCAAGCGCCATTGGGCGAGCCGGGCTGGCTACACACGCTGGGGAGGAAGAGGGTTCCCGTCCAGAGCAGGTCTCCGGATGACGGTGCACCTGGCCCCACGGTGGGCGCCAAATGTCGGGTGGTTGGTGCGACATATGCCAATGGATGGCTTATCATTGTGGGAGCTAATAAAACATCGCCAGTGCCTGGAAACGGGATAAGGCGAAGACATGCACGTCGGCGAATCTTACCCAGCTTCAGGGCTCTCCGTGGAGATAACACCCCTAATGCTGCTCGGCGGGGCCTCCGCATGATCACTATCCCGACAGGTAGCTAGAGGATGCTCCTTGAGCTGTTCGGTGAAAGGATGAAGGAGGGCAAGGCCAGCCCGCTCCTCTTCTCCTTGTGGTGTCTAAAACTATCCAAAGAGATCTCCCTCTGCATGGGAGCCCTGGGGGGTTTATATAGGCCTACCCCCAGGGGTACAATGGTAATCTGACTGGGCATGGGCCCTAGCCGTCTGTGTCTATGCCCACCGGCTTGTTCGCCAACTGGTGGGGCCCGCCGACTGGTGGGCCCCGCCGGCTGCCGGTTCGCTGGTCGACAAGCCGGCCCCACCGCTCGGGGGCTCTGTCGATGACTGGTTACTGTGGCCCCGCCCTTAGTGGTGAGGGATTCGTCCTGGCAAGCATGGCTATAGTGCCGCCGCCGGGCGGCTTGTCACTATAGCCTTACCTCGTCTTATCTCCTTAATGGGGCGCCTCCTTCGAGGGAGTGGACTGGCCGGCTACTGGGAATCGGCCGTACCCCAGGCCGACTGGGGGTGGCCCAGCCACCTTCGGGTGTCTCCATGACGGATGGGACCCGCAGCCCACGGGTCGTACTGATGGCTCGCCGTGGGTGACATCATGGTCAATATGGCAACAGTGCCGTGCCGAACGGGTGATGGCCGCCCGTACGGCGTACTGTGGCCAGGCGTGCTCCAGGATTCGGGGGTGGAAGGTTTCGCTGTAGCCACGCCCCGTCTCATCGCCGTTATGTGGGTGCAGATTTTGAGGGCACGATTTGGGCCGCCTGCTGAGGGGGGGCGCAGCTTCTTGGAGTCGGCCTTCTTGTGGCCGGCTTCGTGGAGCCGGCCCTCTTGGGGCTTTCTTCATGGAGATTTTTAGGCCTAGGCCGCCTTTGCACAGCCGGCCTGAGGGGCAGTCGGCTGGAGGAAGGCGGCCCCACGTCTTGGAAGCTTGAAGGCTCGATCGGCCTACAATTTTTCTGAAGTGCCAGGGGGAGCCGGTTAGGCTACCCATGGTCATTTACTCCGTCAGTTGTTGTTGCGCACGAATGAGCAGCTCTAATTCCTCCATCATTTCCATCATTGCTTCAGCCATTAATTGGTTCACAAACATACATTTTTTCGTTGCATTCGAGATAGAGGAAACTGAACAGATTCAGTTGACAATTTTGGCAGGCTTGTATTATTGATAGTGGAGAGTGTCTCGACCACTGCATCATAACATAAATTAGGAGGGGATGTAATGCCCCGTATGTAACTTGCCATATTTGTATTCCAACTCTTGCCATTTTCGGCAATAAGTTATGATTTTCCCTCGTGGTTGAGTTTTGCCTCCGTTCGGCTTTTTGTCCATGTCATGCATTTCATATCATGTCATCATGTGCATCGCATTTGCATACGTGTTCGTCTCATGCATCCGAGAATTTTCCCCGTTGTCCGTTTTGCATTCCGTTGCTCCTACGTCCTCCGGTGTTCCCTTTTGCCTCTTTTCATGTGCGGGTGTTAAACGTTCTCGGATTGGACCGAGACTTGCCAAGCGGCCTGTCAAGTTTCGTGCCATTTGGACTTCGTTTGATACTCCAACAGTTAACCGAGGAACCGTAGAGGCCTCTTGTGTATTGCAGCCCAACACCTCTCCAAAGTGTCCCAAAACCCACCTAAACCCCCTCCATCCTCTCGGTCGTTCGATCATGATCGCGTGGCCAAAATACGCACCTCATTTGGACTCTCCTAGCTCCCTCTACCTATATAAACCCCGTCTCCCCCGAAATTTCGGCCAAAACCACCCCTAACCCTAGCCTCTTCCTCCTCCCGCCGCCGAACGCGTCCGGATCGGGCCGAACACATCCGCTCACCACCGCCCGACCAATAAATTGACGCCACGTGGCAGAGCCGCCCGTGCCCCGCCGCGGCCCGCTCGGGCCCGCCACCGGCCCCCGCGGCCCGCACCGCGTCGCCGCCCGAGCACCGCGCCCTCCGCCGCTCGGCTCGCGTCCCCGCCGCCGTCCGCCTTTCGCCGCCTGCCGCCGACCTCCTGCCGGTGCCGATTCGCCTCGCCGCTCCCCTCCACGCCGCCGGCGACCGCGGCCGTCCGCTGCCGCAGCACGTCGGCCGCACCCGTGGCCGCCGCCGCCCGCGCGTTCCCCGGCCGCGCCCGCTCCGGCCACCGCGTCCCTTCCTCTCCGGCGAGCTCCACGCCGGCCACTGCCTTCTCCCCGAGCTCCGGCGAGAGCTCAGACGTGCCTCGGTTTCCGTGCGCCAGATCCCGATCCAAAATATCTAGGATTGACCTCTCTTTTCCCCTAAGTCCCTAATATTTTCTAGGCATGTTCATCATACCATATCTCATCATCTGTAGCTCCGTTTTGCGCGTGTGATATATTAAATTGTTCGCTTGGTTGTGATCTTCATTTTGTTCCATTGCACCATGCTTGTTTGAGTCCATCTTGATGCCTAAAATGCTGTTGCAAGAGTGCTACAAAATGTTAGTTTCTATTTCTTAACAGATTATGAGCATTTGTCATTTTTGCCATGATTGTTGTGTGCCTCCTATGAACTTGAGCCCTACATGTGTTTTGGGCTATGCCATGCCATCTTTACAGGGGTGTATGCCATGTATTTTTGTGATCAATGTGGTGACTAGCACAAGCATGCAAAGTAGCTCTCGTGATGTTGCTGATTTCAGGGACTTAGAATTCTTCCAAGTCATTTCCCTGATGTTATTTTTATGCCATGTATTCATGTTGCTACAGAGTGATCCATGCCTCTTTTGAGCATGTTCAGTAAGGATGATTTTGAGATATTGTTATGCTCTATCCATCCATGTCTTTGTTTGAAATTATGGAGTACCCTAGCATGACTCAATCTTGTTCTAATTTTTCTATAAAATGTTCTTGGCAGATTGTTTACGTGTTAATAAATTTTGCCGAGGTTGTTGTAGTTGATCCTTGCATGCTATGAGATTGTTCTTGCCATGGTTAGCTACTTGAACATGTCTTCTTGCTGGGTGTATGCTTAGTTTGTCATGCAATGCCTTGTGGTGAGTGCATCGAGCTCGCAAACATGCTTGCGTAACTCTGTTTTTGCCATGTCCAGTTTTCTGCTAAGTCTGAATCTGTTAACGAAACTTGCTATGTTTACGTGGGTGCATCATGTTTTATGTGCCCTTTTGGCTTATGGTCAGTAAGGGACTTTTGTTATATGCTTTGAGTAGTTCCATGCCATGCCTTGCTTTGCCACAATATGTTCCTGTAGTATGTTGTTATCTTGCTCTAAACATTAATTGCTTCCTGATGTTAAATCCTGACATGTTATTTTCACTAAGTCTGTGAACCTGATATCTTTTGCACTTTTGCCATGCTTGTTTGAGCCTGCTATTGTGTGAATTAGCCATAGATCATTGCTCATCTTTTGTCAAGCATCTTGAGTGGATCACTGCCATGTGCTTTGTTGCTATGTTGGAGTGCAGTAGCTTAGTTTCTTGTTGCATTCTAGATGGCATCGTGCTGTTAATCGCAAAATAGTGCCTTTATTGTTTTGCTTGCCATTTGCAAACCGTGCATCTGATTCCGGTGATCTTTATATCGATTTCAACCGAAATCAAATCATCTTTACAGCGGCACTCTTGGTTTTCCAAGTTGAGGCCTGGTTCAATCTTTTCCTTCTGGAGCATGCATATGCATTGCATTTTACATCCCGCATAGCATGCCATGTTTTGCATCATGTTGCTTGCGCATTGCACCATGGTTGATTGTGGTTCCCTTTGCTTGTGTTCTTGCTTTGGGTAGAGCCGAGAGACGAGTACGTGATCGAGGAACCCGTTGAGTATGCTTACGAGGATCAAGCTTATGTCAACTCGGAGAACTTTGCAGGCAAGATGACCATACCCTCGAAATCACTTCTATCTTTGCTTGCTAGTTGCTCGCTCTATTGCTATGCCTATGCCGCGATACCTACCACATGCTTCATCATGCCTCCCATATTGCCATGTCAAACCTCTAACCCACCTTGTCCTACCGAACCGTTGTTTGTCTATGTTGCCGCTTTGCTCAGCCCCTCTTATACCGTTGCTAGTTGCAGGTGAAGATTGGAGTTCGTTCCTTGTTGGAACATGTTTATTGTTGGGATATCATTATTATATCTTGTTTACTTTAATGCACCTATATACTTGGTAAAGGGTGGAAGGCTCGGCCTTATGCCTGGTGTTTTGTTCCACTCTTGCCGCCCTAGTTTCCGTCATACCGGTGTTCTGTTCCTTGATTTTGCGTTCCTTACATGGTTGGGTTATAATGGGAACCCCTTGACAGTTCGCCTTGAATAAAACTCCTCCAGCAAGGCCCAACCTTGCTTTTACCATTTGCCACCTAGCCTTTTTTCCCTTGGGTTCTGCGGACTCAAGGGTCATCTTTATTTTAACCCCCCCCCCCCCCGGGCCAGTGCTCCTCTGAGTGGTGGTCCGAACCGAGCTGCCTGCGGGTCCACCTCGGGGAAACTCAAAGGTTGGTTTTACTCGTAGCTAGTCTCATCCGATGTTGCCCTGAGAACGAGATACGTGCGACTCCTATCGGGATTTGTCGGCACATCGGGTGGCTTTGCTGGTCTTGTTTTACCATTGTCAAGATGTCTTGTAACCGGGATTCCGAGTCTGATCGGCCCGTCCTGGGAGAAGGAATATCCTTTGTTGACCGTGAGAGCTTGTGATGGGCTAAGTTGGGACACCCCTGCAGGGATTTGAACTTTCGAAAGCCGTGCCCGCGGTTATGGGCATATGGGAATTTATTAATGTCCGGTTGTAGAAAACTTGTCACTTAACTTATTTAAAATGGATCAACAACGTGTGTAGCCGTGATGGTCTCTTTTCGGCGGAGTCCAGGAAGAGAACACGGTCTCGTGTTATGCTTGAACTTAAGCATTTCTAGGATCACTTCTTGATCATAGATTCTAGAACGTGTTTTGCCTTCTCTTCTCGCTCTCATTTGTGTAAGGTAGCCACCATATATGCTAGTGCTTGCTGCAGCTCCACCTCACATAACTTTTACCTACCCATAAGCTTAAATAGTCTTGATCGCGAGGGTGTGAGATTGCTGAGTCCCCATGACTCACAGATTACTTCCAAAACCAGATGCAGGTGTCGATGATGCCATTCTAGGAGATGTGACTGAACTCAAGTGGGAGTTCGACGAGGACTCAGGACGTTACTACATTTGTTTTCCAGACGACCAGTAGTGGAGCCCAGTTGGGGCGATCGGGGATCTTATGCATTTGGGGTTGTCTTTATTTTGGTTCCGTAGTCGGACCTTGATTGTATCTGGATGATGTATGTGTGAAGTGGCGATTGTAAGCCAACTCTGTACCTCTTTCTTATTCAGTACATGGGATGTGTAAAGATTACTCCTCTTGCGACATGCCTACAATGCGGTTATGCCTCTAAGTCGTGCTCCGACACATGGGAGATATAGCCGCATCGTGGGTGTTACAGGGGAATCGAACAGATTAATCATGAGTTATTGCCATATTATCTAGCCTAGAATTATTGGAAAGAAACAATGGGGTTGCGTTGCTGTTTTCAGAGTTTGTCTTCTTATCTTCAGCAGCCCGCACCAAATTAACACACTAGCATTGCTATCATTGGCCAGGTCAGATAATAGGAAAGCAACATTGACACAACGAACGTTTGGGCAACTAGACCACACCAGCCTACACCAAATTAACACAATATGGCACATCTATCATCAGCCAGGTAAGGTAATACGAAAGTACCATTGACACAATGAATGAATGGGCAACCAGAGCAGCACTACAATTCAGTAATGTGCATGATATGAAATAGTACACTCATGCAGCTCAGTATGCAAAACTACCAGGCAGTTTTCCTTACAAAAATCAGCATTGTCGCCTTTAACATTTTGCTACAACTGAATTTAGATCAGACAAAGGTTGGATTCACACCGATTAACAAAATACATGTTGATGTAAAAATATAGTGATATACAACAGGTACTTACATCAGCATTGGAGCATAGAGAATTCCCGGAAGATACTTTCATCGAATACGATCCCAGTACAAAAAGTCTTCTATCCTTTAAGCTTATTTTCTAAAAGAGAGATGGGTAAGAAACATGTAGATAATATGATCAGAATGCTATAAAATTTCATGATCCGAGGATACACACACGCTTCTTAGAATGGAGTTGACATATTTTTGCTGGACTGGAGCGGACCAGTTCTTGGCCACTGGAATATGCTTATTGTCAGTGGGAGTTGGGTTTCTCTGTGCTGGAGCAGTATCTATGAAAACTGGAGTTGGTTTATTATCTCTTGGCCTTTGGATCTTTTGCAAAGACCTGGTTTGTAACCCTTCAGATTCTAACATAGCCGTCTTCCCCTTGAATGCCTTATATAGAAGAATGGTGCTTCAATTATAAAACATGCTACAGCAGAGATGGAATAGGTATTGAATTTTAGAAAGGCATGACATATTGACATGTATTCCCTCCATCCGGAAATAAATGGATGGGTCTAGGCGTATTTCAGTTCTAGATACATCCAGTTTTATCCATTTCTGCGACATGTAATCCGGACAGAGGGAGTATGATGTAAAAGCTAGGGATACGACAGGACAATAGTGTAAAAACCACTACTTGAATGTAAAACTGTATGCTAGCGGAATACATTACAGAAAAACACTAGGGCAACATATGCGTGTATGATTGGGAAACTAAGATGGCATTGCAAGACCACTAGAACATCACTTCAATGTAAAAAAAGAACATGGTATGGTAGACAGATGAAGTACATACTGATGAATAACAATGCATAAGATATTGAGAAGCATGATGTCCAAACTAAGCAGATGGCATTGCGATAGAGCAGAATGATAGTACTTGAATTTGAAAACATGTTACAATTAATGGAATAGGTACTGAAAAACAGGAAAGCATGCCATATTTACATGCATGATCAGCCGGCGAAGCACAAGGCATTGCAATAGAGTAGATGCATTCTAGGACATTATATGCATGTTGTACCCATATCAAGGGCCAAGTTAGAGCAAGGACCTTATGGGGTGAATAGGATTCATCATCTTTTTGCATGTCTTGTGAAGAACCGCCTTTACATGTTCCATCGTATTGGGTATCATTGACGTCAAGTTTGTTGGCCGTTACATTGCTCCGTGAGGTTCTTGTGGATAAATTAGTGTGTGCAATTATATCTAACATGCATGGAAGACAACTAGTAGTTAGATTTATGTAACGAGTGTCTGTAGGAGACGGCATAAATAGTAGGACTGGGGTTAACTAGCAGCAACAGGTCTCAAAAACTAAAGGGAGAACACAGATGAAAGCTACAGAATATGTATCTTTTGTACTCGAGATTAACTAGATGGCACACAAAAGTATTAAGGAACAACATAGGTTATACTAGAAGTGGTATAATACTAAAATCACCAGCCTGTGGGATAGCATTGGCTGATGGATGATAACTATGGAACAGCGTTACCTAAAGAACAAGTCCCTTAGCTGAACTATGGAACAACGTTAACTCCTGAACAAGACCCGTAAGAGATCAACATGGATATATAGTGAAATGTGATAATCTATTTTCCATGCTTAGATGAATAACAAAGCCATAAATGTTGCACACAAGTAATATGAGGGTACAACCTATCTGGACGCCATCCGTAGGAGTGAGCATCATGTGCTGACTTTTCGATGGCCCCGCAGTTGTTGTGGTTGTCCATGTCGGGCACACACATTCGATGCAGTGAACTGTTGAGTGGGGACTATAGCTCCCTTCTGGTGTATGCTTCCCTTGTTGGAGCAGCTGCGGTGAGTCGGAAGATGGTGTGGCTGAAGATGCAGAAAACGCATAATGTTAAGAATGACACATCTCTCTGATCTAAAGAAATACCCTAAGAGATCAACAGCAAGGTACGAGAGTGGTCACATGTCTGTTGACTGAAGACTAAATTGGGGTCACACGATTTTATTTTATTTTGGTACTGTCTGATCTACGTCGGATGGCTTGATGGCCGTCTTGTGATTTGGCGCCCACGAGGTATGAATGGGGAATTGGGAGGGGGAACCATGTCTTACGGACGCATTTGTCTAAAATGTGGGGGGAGTTATAGTTCTACCCCTGCCTTTAGGATTCTCGTCTTGGGTCTGTGTACTGAGGGTCAGGGATAGTAGAGTAACTTTGCTTCTCCCAAATAGTGGGAGCGAGCGATTTCGAGCGAGGATGGCATGTTTTGAAATATAGTGGGCGCGAGGATTTCGGGCGAGGAGGGCGTGTTTTGAAATATAGTGGGCGCGAGAGATTTCGGGCGAGGAGAGCGTGTTTTGAAATAGTGGGCGCGGGCTATTTCGGGCAAGGAGAGGGTGTTTTTCCGGCCATGGTTTATGAATTATTCGGCACATGTCATTTCGGTCGAGGAGAAGGTGCGCTTGGATGAAGTTACGGACCTACCCTTGATGTACAACGGGTCAATTGATGTGTGTCCCACATAGGCCGGTAATTTTGCATCTCCCATTTATTTGCTCGGGCGAATTCCACTGAGCAGAGAGTGTTTAACAGTTCATTCAAATTTTGGGAGAACGAGCATACACGTCTACCTTAACAAGTCCATTCGAATAAAATTTTGAAATATTAGCTTGCCACTTCTTTCTTAGATGGAGACATGATGCTCGGGAGTAATGTGTTTTTACATGCTCGTTGCTAGTGATTTACTATATGACAAATAGTTGACCCACTCAAAAATAGGAATCAAACCCAAAATGAAATATCTCGATTCAATGAAATAGCTCGTTCACCAGGTTAAAATAGTGAACTAAATCCAAGATTGAACACCTCAATCGAGTAGCATGTTGTACAGTACTATGGCACTCCATGAACATGTTGAAAGTCAAATTAATGAACTTGTTTGATATACGCACATCTCCGTTCATGTGTGTATTGCAGACAACATGTTCTCCAATTTTAATATTTGAATGCATGTTTATATCGAAACATGGTTTATATTAGTCTTTGATGCATAAAACATGACCTCCCCCTCTCCCGGACTCCTGCTCTCTCTCTCTCGCCGACAATCTTCAATTCTGTCGCACGCATCCAACACACAAACCTTGTTGGTCCCTCCCTCGTCGTCTCTCTCTCTCTCTTTGTGTGTGTGTGGGGGGGGGTCTTTCTAGTTCGTATGCATATATACTCCATCTATAGGTCTCTCTCGCACACTATGTATGGTTCTCTAGTCCAATCTAAATATCTTGGGTGCACTCATCGTACGCACACAAATTCCTTACCTCATTGCCCATAACTCTCTCACGCACCACTCTGTCGTCTCGGAGCTCTTCCCTCTCTCTCTCTCTCTCAAACTCCCCATCTACCTGGGTCACACATACACATGCATATCTCACTCGCACTCGATAGACCCATCTAAAACTATATCTCTCTCCCTCGTTCTCTCTCCATCTCACATGCACAAACACAATCTCATGCCTAGCCAAGTATGATGGTCTCTCACTCAAATTTAGGCACAGGCAGTCCCCCCTATATGTATATGACTAGCTAATCTTAGTCTCCATCACAAACATGTGCATGGTCTATCTCCATTTCTCTCGGGGCATCTTTCTATCACGCATGCACCTCCCTCGATCTCCCACACATATAGTCCCCTCATGATCTCGAGGGGATCTCTCTATCACAAACACATCCTCTCTCCCTCCCCATGCGTCCATGTTCTCCATGTGTCCCTCTCGACCTTTGTTCCTTGTTGGCCAGACCTCTATTGGACATGTGCTATAGGGGTGTCTCTCTCCCTTCCAAACAATCACGCACTAGCTATCTTCGTGTATCTCCTCACCTCGCTTTTCTATCTCGGAGATGCATGCGTGATATGTTTGCATAAAGAAACAAAAAACACACTCTCTCTAATTTATCGTTTGTTGTCCCTTTCTCTTTCACACACATACTCTTTTTGCACACTCACTCATTCTCCTTCACATGCACTTGATCTCTCTCGAGTTAGGCACTCTCTTCGGTCCATAGCATATAGATTTATTGAAAAGTCAAACATCACAAAGTTTGACCATGTACGTGGAGAAAAACATTTACATCTATAATGGCAAACATATACCATTAGATTCATCATGAGATGTAGTTTCGTATGATGTATATTTGGTATTGTAGATATAAATAACATTTGCGTAAATCTGATAAAAGTTTCCAAAGTTCGACTTCTAAAAAATTTACATGCACTGCATTATCGAGCGGATGGAATATCTCTTTCCCCCTCTCAGCTATCTGACGCACCACTCAGCCTTATCGGGGCTCCTCTATCTCTCTCAAACTTTATATCTCCCTGGTTCACACATACACATGTCTCACTCGCGCTACATATAGACCCATCCAACAGTCTCCGCCCTTGTTCTCTCTCTATGTGACACGCACCCCCCTAAGTACCATAATCCCTCACTCCATCATAGGTGCACACACTCCCCCCTAAGTATGATTATCTCTCACTAGCCATCAGGAACACGCGTATTGTCTCCTTCCATCCATACGTCTATCTCGATATCTCTCGGGGTATCTTCTATAGCGCACACACCTTGCCACTCGGTCTCCCACCCATGTAGTCCCATCACGATCTCCAGGGGATCTCTCTATGACAAACACACACTCTCTCCTCCCCATGTCTGCATTTTCTTCATACGTCTCTCTCGACCTCTCTCCCTTGTTTGTCAGACCCCTCTTGGCCACGTACTAGGGGTCTTTCTCTCTCGGTTGCAAACAACCACACACTATCTCCTCACCTTGCTTCCGTTGTCGAAGATGCATGTGTGTTTTGCATAAGACACACACACACGCCTTTTCTCTACTTTTATCATGTGTTGTCCATGTCTCTTTCACACACGCACACACACTTTTTCACTCATGCTTTCTATTTCACACACACACTCTCTCTCTCTCTAGTTAGGGACTCTCTCACGTCCATAAGCATATGGATGTTTTGAAAAGTCAAACCTCAGAAAAGTTTGACCAGGTATATGCGGAGAAAAACATTTACATCTGAAATGATCATTAGATTCATCACAACATGTACTTACTTCATACTATCATTTATCTTTGGCATTGTAGATATAAGTAATTTGTTTATAAACTTGGTCAAAGTTTCAATAGTTTGACTTTAAAAAAATGTTGGCACTACATTATCGAACGGAGGGAGTAGCTCTTTCTCTCTCTCTCTGCTATCTCTCACGGGCCTCCCCTCTCACTCGAACTCTCTATACCGACGGATTATACGCTCACTGTGTCAGCGTATAGCTCCGTATATTGTTTAGTTGACCGGTCAACCAGTCCACATGCTGCCTTGTCAGCTCATGTTCTCTATCTTCGTGTGCTAGCCCATGTAGCAGTGGGTGAAAATAAGTAAACTAGAGGCCCATCTGACACGCGGTGAAGTAAACAAAGTTGAAACCACTCGGGGTAGCACCCTGCACGCTAGTAAATTGAGGGCGCATTGAGGACACAGTTCTTCCGCGTGAAGGACGCACTCGCGCACAATTCACCACTGTGCGGCGGCACGCACAGAAGGACGCACTCGCGCACACCCAGCAGGCCAGCACACAACACACACCAGCACATGTGTACACCGACGTCGCCGCCGGTTGAGATGGACGGCGAGGCAGCCAACAAGCGGAGGCGGCTCGAGCCAAAACCGCATCCGGCGAGCACGGACTTCATCAACAGCCTCCATACGACATGCTACTCGTCATCATTGGCCTCCTCCCCACCAAAGCTGCCGTGCGGACCGCCCTGCTCTCCCAGCGGTGGCGCCACCTCTGGTGCCGCGTCCCCCTCAACCTCACCATCGACAGATGCCTCTACAACGGGATTGCAAACGCATGGCCGCAGTCTCCAAGATCCTTTCATCGCACCCTGGGCCAGTTAGACGCCTTGACATCCGCATGTTCAGTACCAACTGCAAGGTCCAAGCCAAGTTCGACGAGTGGTTCTTGTCCCCCGCCCTAGATCAGCTCGAGGAGCTCAGCTTTGAAGCTGGACGATGTCACTCTCTGCCGCCGTCCGCGCTCCACCTCGCGCCAACGCTGCGCCGCGCCAGCTTCAGCTGCTGCTATCTTCCCCAAATTAATGTTGCGCCCGCCCTTCTTCTCCCTCAACTCAAGCAGCTTGACCTCTTTGATGTTGTCATCTCGAAGAAGGCTATGGAGCACCTGCTCCCCAGCTGTACTGCGCTCGAGTACCTTCGTCTTGAGCAGATCCACAGGTTCATTAGCCTCCACATCTCCTCGACGAATCTCCGATGGATTTATGTGTCTTGCTGGCCCCGCAACAAGACATCAATTGGGAAGAGATCACTCCAGCTGTTCCACGTTATGGTCATTGAGAATGCGCCTTTCCTTGAGAGATTGCTTGTATCGGATCTAGAAGGTCCAACAAAAATCAGGGTCATTAACGCGCCAAAACTGACAGCGTTGGTGCACTCGTCTGCCAAATTCTCTGAACTCTTTATTGGATTTGTAATCGTTCAGGTACATCACTCATCTTCTTCTCCATCTTCTTGAAATTCACATTTTTAAATTTCTTCTTGATGTATTTATGACCATCTTCCAGAAAATGATTCCCACAAGCTTGACCCAGTCTAAGCACACAGTGAAGATCTTGGCAATAAAATCTATCGGCCCCAATCTGGATCAAGTTGTTAGATTCCTTACATGCTTTCTGTGCATCAAGAAGCTACTCATCGAGGTGAAACTTCTTTGCTATTAGTAAACGGTAATCACAACATAGCTCAATTTTTTCGTAATTTTCCCAAATTACGATGAAAAGTGTAGTGTTCAAAACTGCATCTACGCAGTGCAACGAAAGAAATGTTTTAGTATTTTTTCTCACGTGATCACCTGCATCATTTTTTGTTGTACTACTATAGTAGCCTAGGCTAGTCATAGTGGAAAGTAACTTACACTAGTAACTCTATGGTTACGCTAAGAGCAAGTACTACCTCTGTCCTGGTTTACTCTTCCTATTTTGTAGTATCAAAATTTGACCATAGATTTAACTGACAAAATGTTAATGCATGTCACTAAAAATTATATCATTGGATTCATATTTGAACATAATTTCAAATGGTATAATTTTTGGTGACATGCATTGGCATTTTCTTAGGGGAATCTATGGTCAAAATTTTACACTAAATACAATGTAGTACAAAAGTGGGCTATAACGGCCCTCCACTATGTAGGCCAAAATACGTGCCAAATTCACTTGTGATGCATTTGGAATCGATGCCTCTCCATTGCTCACCTGGTGCCCCAATCTGGATCACCTACTTTGCTCTGGTGCCAAATTAACTCACGCAATGAAAAACACTTGCGTGGGAGAGAGAGAGAGAGAGGACTGAGGCAATAAAAACACTTGTTTGGGAGAGTGAGAGGTTGGTGTAGTTGGTTTGATTGATTTGTTTATACATGTGGGTCTGTGTGCACAGCGATGCCAACTCTCTCACATCGCGAGAGCGGTGCCAAAATCTTTTGATTTGACATCAATGCGTATTATGTGGCATACTTTTGAGAAATGTGGCATCGGCCACATAGTGGAAGGCAACAAGTGCCCAACCTCTTCACGTCCTCCTAGGTAAATGAGAGGAAAGAGAAACAGAGAGAGAGAGAGATAGAGAGTGAAAAAATATCACTAGCCAGCCAACCCTATCGTATGAGAGAATCATATTGGTACCTCTTGATGACATGGCAATCTTATACAGCCAGCTGCTCTAATATGTTCTCTTCTTTTGCAGATAAAAAAGACCCGAAAGTGAAAAATATGTTGCACTATAACAATCTCGTCGAATGCCTTGATCTCCATCTTACAGAAATTGATTTGATCGACTACCGAGGCAGCACATCTGAGATTAAATTGGCCATGTTCTTTGTTCTAGAGGCAAGTGTGCGCAAGGTAATGAGGTTTGGCGTTCTCTGGCACAATAATGAATGGTGTGCTGATCACCGCAAGCGTCTAAGCCTAAATGACAAAGTCTTCGCAGAAGCTGAATTTGATTTTGAAACATCAAGTGGCCAGAGAGTAGAAAATTGATTTGCCCATTAGTGAATTGTCAGGGCGTTGGATTTTAGTTTGTACGATAATGCTGCATCCACCTAAAGTAACAAAAGTTCTTACGTAAACTTCCTAGATTCCCTCTTCGTAGGTGCAACATTACTCCTAACATTTGTAATATTAGTTTGAAACTTGTAATATTGCCATGTCCTATTCCTCTGTTTTGAAAATCCTGCGAATCAAAGAGGTCCTGAGTTGGTTATGATGTTGTACCTGCCATCTTTCACCAATAGCCGTCGGATCTAGATCTAACGCATACAAACCAAACTTCTCCAGTTTTGCAAAAAGATGCCCGCACTTGTTCCCTATTTACAAACAACTCCTTGTCTCTCACAATCAGCCTTATCTTCTCCCCACCACATCTAGAAGGCCATGGAAAAATCTGGCACGATGGCCGCTGCCGGTGCCGTCCACCCCCAATCTTGGTGTTCCGTGCAATGCACGGGCATCTATGCACCGGGAAATTATGTCGAACACGGCTAATTGTAAGCAGATTAGCTCTACAGCCATGATGATAGTGACTCCAGATAGTGAGGCTGACTATGTTATGCCGAACACGACACCTATACTCAGGTGTCATTTCTGGTGTAGGGTCTTGTCACTTCACTGCGAGGAGCAGCACGTGATAATTTGACCAATGGGTAGTACAGTGCTACTACATTGGTAGTACTACTACTAGTACTAGCACCACCGTCTGGATTTAGTAGTACTACCACGTCCATCTGGATTTAGTATTTGACTAGCAATATCTAGTAATGCATGTCACAAAAATTGGTCTGTGTAGGACACATCTAGATGTGACATCCTGATGTCCACTATGTTTGTGGCCTGTTTTTTTTTCTTGTCTCATTTTTTTTGTTCCTTGTTGCTACGTTATTTGTGGGAGATTAGATGTGACATCCTTGGAAAACATCTAGATGTGAATTAGACAAACTACACAAAAAATGTACTACTCCCTCTGTAAATAAATACATGTGTATTGTTTTATTCCTTCCAGTAGATGGCTCAAATATGAAGTCTCGTCAATTAGACTACTATTGTACTCACCGAGCGCTCAGCTTTGTAAGCTACCAACAAAAAATTGCAATCAAAGACTACTATTGTACTCCCTCCGCACTGGTGCATTAGTCACTTTATGAAAACCAAATAGTAATCCCAAAACTTTTAGGCACGGTGCATTTACTACCAACCTCGTTCCTTGTTTTTTGCCACGAAAAAAGAAATCACCCAATACGAGATGTGGGGTGCGTATGCATCCAATGACTTGAGACTACTCCCTCCGTCTAGGTGTATGACTAGCCACAATGAAGAGTAACATACACATATCCCTAAACTATGTTACTACCTTTCATAGTGGGTAGTAACATAAGTGTGATAACATGCAAAGCCTCATTTATTAGGTTATAGACTCATATTGCATTGGGACATGTGATGTTACAGTAACTAGCTAAGTTACTCAAACTACCTCTCTCCTCATTAACTCATTGCCACATAAGAAAATTTGTTGAGTTGGACTCGATGTTACTGCTGAAGTTACTCCCATTGTGGCTAGTCTAAGTCATCTTAGAGCAAGTGAAAAAGAGGAGTGGGCTCTCATGCAAGAGCTGCTATATGCGGATTCCTAGGCCGATATACAATAAATATGAAGAGAGAGAGAGAGAGAAGATGAGAAAAAGTAGTACTCTTATAGCCAGCCTTATAGCTAACCTTATTGTATGAGTGGCTACAAGTGATGGCTCTATATGACATGGCAACATCATATAGCCAGCAGCTGGCTATACTATTAACCATGCTCTTGTGCACCGCGACCAAGACGAAGGGGAAAGCGAGAGAACTTAATGTCTTTTTGCTAATTAATAGGATTACATGCAATGAACTAACCACTGCATGTCATGTTTGGTAGTCTCAAGTCATTGAAAGCATGCACAGCCCACATCTCTCATTGGTTGATATGTCACGAAATAAGAAACGAGGAGGGAGTTAATGTACCGTGCCTAAGTGTTTTGGGATGAAGGGGGTGCAGCTTCATTGACTTACTGCACCTGCGTTTGGATGAATGACTCGTGGGCAAAATAGGTGGCTGGCCCACCTGTCATGCAGCCAAAGGCAGGTGCAGTAGAGGGCCAAGGAGTAGATGGCCAACACACACATGCATGCAACGCAGTCTGCACTTCTCATATAAAGACTCCCTGCCAGTCCAATCTACAAAATCGTACGCACCGACACACCCTAACCAAGGGCAAGAGTGATCACTCCAATCGCAAGATCAGTTGACTAGAAGCTAGACCCATGGAGGCGATGAGCGAGAGCATCAGCCGGCTATGCCAGATGGTCCACGACGCTGGCCTGCGGCCCGACACTAAGGAACGTCTCCAGGTCATGCTTGAGGCCGCCAGGGTGAGAGGCCTCTTGGACGACAGCTTCGTCTCCTTGTTCGACAAGGTCCCCGTCGACTTCCTCAACAAGTTCACCGTCGTCAAGAAGCTCGCGGACGACCTTGATGTACGCCTCCAGCCCACGCGCCCAGGTTCTGCCATGCCCGCCACCCTCAATGGCCTCTATGGTGACAACCTCTTCGATGCACTGGTGGCCCTGCGACTGCCCGCCGTCACGCTAGAGAATGTCCACCTCGAGGTCGCGCTCGCCGCGCAGCGCCTGGCGCGGCAAGACACCGTCGACATAATCACCCATGTCTACGCGCAAATCGTCCACAAGGACTACTACGTGCCAGAGGAGGACGATAGGTTGCTGGCCTTCTTGACCCGCAGGGCAACCTTGGACAGCATTGTTCAGAAGCACGTTGAGCTCGCCGCCAACGCCGCTGCTCCTCACACATCGGTTGGTGACCCGGCTCACTAGGGCATGAGGATGTCGTTGATGGATCTGTATGTATCTTTATCTTTCCATGAGATCCATGTAGTAGTATATGGTACTACTAGTAATTACCTTACCTTTCGCATCAAGTTCATAATTTTCATACGCACTCCATGCATGAACAACGCCAGAACCAAACTTCTCATTACTCTAGGGAAAATCGTTATTTCTATCTATCGGTCCCGCCATGGAGCAGAACCAAATTTTACAAGTTACAAGTTCCAAAGCAAAAGCATGTCATGTTCGCGTCGCACCCCCACATGGTTGGTCCGGCACGCCGCTCAAGGGGGAATGTGTGTTGTGTTGCATTTTCACTTCCAAGTGGGACTGCAGTTGAGCAAACTGACTATCGGCAAACCCCCACCCCTCCCACCGCGCGATGGCTGAGAAAACAGGAGGGAGAAGAGATGGTTGTAGCACGGACTCCAAGAAAATTGGTGTCAGACGGAACTCGTGTGGGTGGCGTGTGCCGTACTGCTAGACGTGAATGCTACTTATGGCCGATGCCACCCCACTATATCGAGCCTATATCGAGGTGTTGGTTACGTAGAACAAATTTTCTGCAGTCCGTACTCAGCCCTCCTCTATCTCTCTTCTCAGCCAGCCAGCAGATGCGCGGAGCCCATCGTCTGTTTGCTCACATGTGGTCCCACATGTAAGTGAAAATGCAAGAGGACCCACTGAACCTACACATCTTTCACCTTGATGTGCTGGTGATGAAAAACAAATCCAATAAAGATCTTCGATGGCCGCTTTTGGAGTTACTTAAGGGTAGTAAGATTCTATTTACAGTTTAACCCAAGATGCACATCACGTGGCTTCAACTACCACTCCATTTTCTTGCATGACACGACCTATATGGTGGATGTCCCACGTGTCGGCAAAAGGAGGAAGAACTCGACCAAATATTCTCCATATTTAGACCGGAGGAGTAGGAAACATGGCAAGCCCTGTGCCTACATCATACTACGTACAAGCCCACCTGACGTAGTCACGCTATCACCATATTTCTCGGCCTCTGTGCGACACCTAGCTCTAGTTGATCTAACTAAAACTAACTATTGGTTGGCTCTATGTGATGTGGCAACGTCATACTACTACGGATCCTGGCTATACTACTACGGCACTAACACTCCAAGAAGTGAGTTGAAAACCATTTATAAATTGAGTTTATGACATGCATATGCAAATCTACCATTCATTACATATAACAAGTCATCAACACACAATGAAAATGAGGATACATGTTGGATTATAGTTTAGTTCCAACAAAACATTCTAGTAAATACTAAAGTTTTCATCGCACAACAAATAACAAGCAATGAAATGAACTTCAGCTCAACCAATCCTCGGCGTTGGAAACGCTTGCTTTGAACCAGAAGTGATTCTCTGGGAAGGGGCATCTACTATCAATCTCGAGACCAATGCAGGACTAATCATCCAGGCTGAAGCGGCCTCTGTCAGGACGCATATTGTGATAGCCACGGTAGGGAACCATAGCAACGTCCGAGGTATAGATACAGTTGCTTCTCATAAATGGTAGTAACATTGTGTCAACAGCAGTTGGATTGCCTTTCACCATCATTGGATAGTTTTGTCCAAGGAAGAGCGAGTTTCCTCCAAGAGTATCAATACTAAATCAGGAAGAAGGTGTTGGCACTAGCATAGTAGTATCCATCCCGAATACCCTGCAATGGATGTTGGAATAGGTCCAGAGAGTGCGACCATGGGAGACAACACCTACTTCCTTAGTAACATCAGCAGTGCCCTGTATACAAACAACAAGAGGTGATCCATCAGAATAAGTTGCCAGGCGCCACTTAGTATATGGGTCCCCATGCTCGTGATCATCATCATTGTCATCTCCCCCTTGGTTATAAAAAATTTCAAATATAGGTGGTGGAATGTTCATAGGACCTTGGAAAGACAAGAAGGTTAATTAGTAAAGGGAAACTAGCTAACCCGCATGCATGTGGATGAAACAATTATAATTACGGTGGAAGACAAACGAACCGAAAGCATAAGGATTCCATGCAAAAATAGTGCCACGAGTGGTGGCAGCAAACACAAGACCCTCGTATTGAATTGCATCACAGTACTCATCCATGTATAGAAACTGATTTTTGAGCAATATCCATCAAGTCGAACCATGAAGGATGGCAACAAGCTTGTCGAAGGTAGCGACAATAGAAGCATTCCTATAACCCCAAGAGCGGTTGGGAACTCGGCAAATTGCTAGCTTCTGTAGACGACAGTCACCATGATCATAGTTGAACGTACATAGAACACCGGTGTGCTCAACCTCTGGGAAGTCTGAGATTTTTGGAAGTGGAACCCAATGATGAGTGTACACATTCACAAGTTCCCACTCGCAGTTGTACCCAATATAAACAACCCAATCTCCATTTGTGCCTGCCCAAGCCTTACCCTCAAGCGATGGCATCTTAACATCACACGTATCATTATCAAGCGGCATCAACTTGCACAATGCGAGGCCTCCGTCATCCGCGCGCCAGTCAGCAGGGTCACGGCGAAGAAGATACGGGAGATCAAACCGCTCCTGGACCCTTGGGTTGCTTGTAATGATGTTATTAGTTGAGTCGAGAATGGTCTTAAACGAACCTGCCATGCTAGCCGAGGTGATGACGTTGCACCGATCAATGAGTTCCTCCACCACATCATCATTCAGTGGGGCAAGAAATAACGGGGTCGTTTCTGGTCTGTTCCCTCCATGGAGAAGACGATCGAACAATGGCAGAAGGAAGGGTGAAGGAAAATGGAGGAGGGAGGAAGAGCGTGCGATAGTAGTTCCAAATCGAGAGGGAAAGGCTAAGAGTCGGTGGACAGTTGCCATGGTACACGAAGAGGCGCCCCGGCCTACATAGACGTCCATTCGGAAAGAGCTATGCTATGCACACGATAAAATCAGGACGATTCACAAACGATGGTTAAATCAGGCCGTACATGCATATGAGTGAAACAACACAGGACGCTGGATTTACATATCATGCACACATCGGGCACCAGTATCGTCCATGGAGCAGTTTTGGTTCGGAAATTGTACAAAAGGACTCACCATCATTTCACTAACATGTTGGAACGGGATCACATGTCAACGAAGAGGCTAGTGGGGAGCGGACGGTTGCCACAGAGGTCACACACTGACGACAAGGCCGTCCTATCAGACCTAGCGCCCGTGCGGGATGGCTTCCGTCCCCCACATGAGCGAAGCCACTTCGCACCCCCACACGGTTGGTCCGCCATGCCGCTAGGCCAACTCCAGCGCGTGCAGCTCAGACCCGTGCTCGCTCAGCCCCCTTTTCCTCCATGCCCCGGAGCTACCCAACCATGGCTACGTGTTTTGCGCACCCGGTGGCTGGATTTGGAGTGGATCCAGTCAGGCTTGAGCTCGCCCGGCTGTGGGAGGCTGCGCCGCGCCATGGACTAGTCGGGCACCGGGCCGGAAGGCCCAGGCAAGGCCACAAGGCTGCATGCAGGTACTGACTCCTCTAGCTGCTCGGATCTACACCGTCGGTGGTCCACCCACAGATACATGAATGGCGGTCGGTCGGGCTCGGTGCTGGCCCAAAACTCGTCGCTGCACTGTTGCCACTCATTACGTGCGACGACTACCCAAAGAAGGTCTTGTGTCGTGTGTCTACAACACCGGAACATCCCGGATGGGTGTTCATCAAGTGCTCAACCAATGGGGTATGTGCTACTTTAGCTTCGGTTGTGCTCTCGAATTAGACTAGTTGTGCTAACTTAAAATTTTATTGTGTAGAATGGATGCAAGTTTTGGTATTCGGAAGAAGAGTACATCGATATATTGATAGAGCGCAATTTCGTAGATGTTCTAGCACTTTTAGATAGCATAGAGGCTAGAGATGAGACTAGTGCACTTGTTGATAGAATAGGGGCTAGACATGAGACTAGATGCGAGGAAGCAACGTCTACTTCTTTACACTCGAAGAAGAAAGAAGCACGCAAGATCGAGCATCCGCAGATCAACAATGAATGCATTGAGAAGGCACTACTCCAACTTACAGGAGCAGTTATGGAAGTTGGATATCTTCTAAAATGTATTATTGTGGTTCTTGTTTTGTTTGGTCTTGCTTTTCTAGTCAAATTTTGCTGATGTATTTCCATGTACCAAAAATCTATGGCCCTGTTTGGATACTCTAACTCAGTTAGAGTTAGATTCTAACCCTGAACTAACTCTAACCAAAGAGGTGTTTGGATGGCAGGGTTAGATGGAGCGCGGATACGGCAAGGTGCCTTCACGGGCGGTGCGAGAGGGAGGGAGGGAGAGGACGAGAAGCTTTGAGGAAGTGGGGAGGGATCTGCTGTGGGAAGAGCGAGAGAAAAGGATGTTTTTAGTGGTCCCAAGAAGAACTAACCCAAATAAGCATATCTTGGGTGGGTTAGTTTTTTGGGGTGGGTTAGATGCAACTAACCCAAACTAACCCTCCTGTTTGGGTATTTTTGGGTTAGTTAAGTCCAAACTAACCCAAACTAACTCTAACCCATGGATCCAAACAGGGCCAATGATGAAAAAAAGATACGTGTTTGCAAAGAAAAATGTACATGGCCGGAATGCGTCCGCGCATTGGGCGCACGGCCACCGCATCCGATAAATGGCCCGAACACGACCCCATTGCCCTACTCAAACAAACAGAATCCGGGCAAAATGGAGGTCCGTTTGGGGTCGTGAGTTGGAGTTGGCCTAACAAGTGGGACCGCAGTTGAGGAAACTGAGTATCGACAAACCCCCACCTCACCCACCGCGCGATGGCTGAGTTAGAGAAATGACGAGGTTGAAGAGATAGCTGTAGCATGGACCCCAAGAAATATGGTGTTAGATGGAAGTCGTGCTGGTGGCGTGTGCCATACTCCTAGACATGAATGCTTGTTCTGGCCCATGCCACCCTACTTTACTATATATCGAGGATTCAAGGTGCTGGTTACGTACAGCGGACACATTAACATATGGCCCACCTCACACTGTGGCCAAATTTCCTGGAGTCTGTGCTAGGTTAAAAAGTGTTCTTTGTGAGGGTGGGTGGCTGGTCTCAAGTTTAAAACTTGTTGTATTACGTATACGTAGACGTAGAGATAGTGCATCGGTTTTGAAAGTTTGAACCCAAACATCAGAATGCAATTTCTACTAGACTCATCCAAGGACCTAGGATGATGGGATTCACAGCTATAGTAAAAACACCCGCCTGACACGCGAAGCATGTGAAGCTAGTACAAATAGCAGTAGTACTATTGTTGATTGGACTCATCCGATAACCTGTTGCAATGCACGTACAATTATGTATTCGAAAAATATTTTTTTGCCTCATCGCAGCACCCACTCAGAGAAGCCACTCGAAAGCCATTCATAAATTTAGTAAGTTTATCACATGCATATCATTTTATTACATACAACAGGTCATGAACCCACAACGTCAACGACGATACATTCTAGTAAATACTAAAGTTTTCATCACACAACAAATAACAAGCAATGAAATGAACTTCAGCTCAACCAATCCTTGGTGTTGGAAATGCTTCCTTTGAACCAGAAGTGATTCTCTGGGAAGGGCCAGCTACTGTCAATCTCGAGACCAATGCAGGACTGATCATCCAGGATGAAGCGGGCTATGTCAGGACCCATAGTGCGATGGTAGGGAAGCATAGCAATGACCAAGGTATAGATGTAGTTGCTTCTCATAAATGGTAGAAACGTTGTATCAATAGCAGCTAGATCACCTTTCACCATCATTGGATAGTTTTGTCCAAGGAAGAGCGAGTTTCCTCCAAGACTTTCAATACTAAACCAGGGAGAAGGTGTTGGCGCTAGTACACTAGTATCCATCCCGAATACCCTGCAACGGATGTTGGAATAGGTCCGGAGAGTGCGACCATGAGAGACAACACCTGCTTCCTTAGTAACATCAGTAGTGCCATGTATACAGACAAGAAGAGGTGATCCATTGGAATAAGTTGCCAGGCGCCACTGAGTATATGGGTCCTGCTGGTCCTCATGCTCGTGATCATTAGCATCGTCATCTCCCCCTTGGTTATAAAAAATTTCAAGTATAGGTGGTGGAATGTTCACAGGACCTTGGAAACACAAGAAGGTTAATTAATTAGTAAAGGGAAACTAGCTAACCCGCATGAATGTGGATGAAACAATTATAATTATGGTGGAAGACAAACGTACCAAAAGCATGATGATTCCATGCAAAAACAGTGCCACGAGTAGTGGCAGCAAACACAAGACCCTCGTATTGAATTGCATCATAGTACTTGTCCGTGTATAGAAATTGATTTTTGAGCAATATCCATCGAGGCATGGAAGTAAGGAAGGCAACAAGCTTGTCAAAGATAGCAACAACTTCATAGTTCATGTAATCCCAGGAGCGGTTGGGAACTCAACAAATTGCTATCTTCCGTAGACGACGGTTACCATGATCATATTGGAACTCATGTAGATCATCTGTGTGTGCAATCTCTGGGCAGTCTGAGATTTTTGGAAGTGGAACCTGGTGATGAGTGTACACATTCACAAGTTCCCACTCGCAGTTGTACCCAATATAAACAACCCAATCTTCATTTGTGCCTTCCCAAGCCTTGCCCTCAAGTGATGGCATCTTAAAATCACACGTATCATTATCAAGCGGCATCAACTTGCACAAGGCGAGGCTTCCATCGTCCCCGCGCCAGTCAGCAGTGTCACGGCGAACAAGATAGTGGAGATCAACCCGCTCTTGGACCCTTGGGTTGCTTGTAGTGATGTTATTAGTTGAGTCGAGAATGGTCTTGAACGAACCTGCCATGCTAGCTGAGGTGATGATGTCGCACCGATCAATGAGTTCCTCCACCGCGTCATCATTCAGACCGGGGCAAGAATAACGGGGTTGTTTCTGGCATGTTCCCTCCATGGAGAAGACGATCGAACAATGGCAGAAGGAAGGGTGAAGGCAAATGGAGGAGGGAGGAAGAGCGTGCGACATCAGTTCCAAATCGAGAGGGAAAGGCAAAGAGTCGGTGGACGGTTGCCACGGTACACGAAGAGGCGCCCCGGCCTACATAGACGTCCATTTGGAAATTGTACAAAAGGACTCGCCGTAGTCTCACAGACATGTGGGAATGGGACCACATGTCAATGAAATATGGTGTTTAATTTCTCATGCAAAATGCGATCTGGCCGTGTTGCCCCGCGGTGCCGCATTAGTTATCGACCTTTATTTTTTAATGGCATGCCATTCAGTTTTGAAGCACGACTAACTGGTACTGTATGCAGAGAAAATATAAACTACTCTACCACTACTCCACCTCTAGTACTAGTAGTATAAAAAAGATATATAGGCTGGAGCTTCAGCGCTTTCTTGCTAAGGGCTGCCCACTTGCTTCTCACACTATCACCCTCTCTCTAGATCTAAAAAGACGGCCTCTCTCTCCCTCCTCACCGGTGGTCACAGATCCGCCGGGGAAGAAAAGGACGTGCAGCATTGACGCACTCGTCATCGGCGAGCGAGGTCACGCACTGATGACAAGGCCGTCCTCTCAGACCTAGCGCCCGCGCGGGATGGCCTCCGTCCCCAAGATCGCTGCCGTAGTGTGTGCGGAGGACCATGACCACGAGCGAAGCCACTTCCTGCCGACCCTCAGGTATGCTACCTCTTTTCAAACATACCCTTGTTCTATTGCCCCATCTGCCACATTGCTGCATGTGGATCTTTTTCCACTCCACCATCTTCCCAATTTGCTATCCTCTGCTCTGCTAGTCACGCAGACGAAAACCTTAACTTGCACTATTAAAGGAAACCCTACTTCATGCAGACTAATCCATGTCTGGGTTGAATAAGAAAAGGAAGGGAGACTGTACTGTCCAAGATACTAGGCATCGAACCTGCATCTAGGTTGAAAAGGGGGAAATCAGTAGCTAAAGAGAACAAAAATGGGATGTAATCCACATATGATGCCTGGATATTTGTTGCTTTGGGAAACCACATCTCCCTCACCACTCTATGCATCTGTGGAGGTACATCGTACTGGTGCGCCCACTGTCTGAATGGGCCTCCCATGCTCTTATTGCCACTTTTTTGCTGTTAGTATAACGCCATCGGTCAAGTCAAGCAATGCTACTGCTAAAGTGATGCCACATTTAACTAATGCCGCACTCAGTGTAATGCCACCGATAAATTTAAGCAATGCCATTTAATGTCACTGGATTATTTCAAGGTTAGCTATTGATTGTGGATGTATTAAAGATTTTTCAGCTAAGTCATTCTAATGTTGTTGCACAGCCAGTATACCAACGATGAATCTTGTTACTACCTTCAGATTTTTGCACTGTTAGTTCTTATAGATTACATACCTCACTTTCATGAGATAACTCATTTTTTACAGTGTTAAGAGGAAAGGTCAAGAGTGGGAACCTCCTCCTCCGGCTGTTCTCTTGATTCGTTCGATCAAGTTTTTATATTTGATCGATTATCAAGATTGGGATAGCAATTTTTAGGTCCCCTCGAGTTCGAAATGATATTTACCTTGAAGGTACATGGTTTGTAATTTTTTTATACCGTCAGTAGTTAATAATGCTAGTTACCTTCAGACTTTTGTATTTGGTTTAATGCTCTTGCACAGTTAGTATACCAATGCTGAAACTTGTTACCTTTACATTTTGTATTGTTAATTCTTATAGAAATCTTCCAGTGCTAGAGCTTATGGAAATCTGTTCAGTAAAACCATTGTATTGTACCCTATAATAAAATAACTACTCTATTGTTGCACTAGCCACTGGATTCACTACAAAAAAAAGACACATCCGTGACATTTTGGGCCGAATGAAAAAAAATTCTGTCATACATATGGCACTTCTATGACGATAATTGTGACAAAACCCGGTATCATCATAGATGTGGTGGGCTCCTACTTCTATGACAAAAAATCATGATAGAAAATGGGCTTTTCGTCCTGGGCGGGCCGGAGACGCAGTTGCATGACATTCTTTGGGCCGTCCATGACGGAAAAAACGATGGTAGAAGCAAGGGGGAGGAAAATTTGGGGGAGTTCCCGGTTACGGTGGGAGGTCGGGGGCCGAGCGATGTGCGTTTCTCTCATACACGTACGCGCGTGTGTGCGAGGCGTTGGCTCTAACTGAACCCAAGCGAGGCGTTGGTCTCTAACTGAACCCGAGCGATTGCACTGCAGGCTACGCGTTACTGAACCCGAGCGATCGATCGATGGCTGTTAACTGAACCCAATCGAGCAATTCCTTTGCTACTGCCGCTAACTGAAGCCAATCGATGGGATGAACAGTGAGCGTTGCGGGGGGGTTTGGATGAACAGTGAGCGGTGGCGTTGCCTCTGGATGAGCAGTGAGCGGTGGCGTTGCCTCTGGATGAACAGGACCCCGTGGTGTGGTGGAGGGCTGGATGAACAGTAGATGGTGGAGGGGTGCCCGTGGAGGGGTGGATGAACAGGACCCCGTGGTGTGGAGGGCTGGATGAACAGTAGACGGTGGAGGGGTGGTTGAACAGGACCCCGTGGTGTGGAGGGCTGGATGAACAGTAGACAGTGGAGGGGTGGTTGAACAGTAGCCGGTGGAGTAGCGCGCGGTGGAGGCTGGATGAACAGGAGCCCGTGGATGAACAGTCGCAGGTGGAGGCTGGAGGAGGTCGACGGTGGATGAACAGTAGCTCGTGGAGGTTGGAGGGGGTCGACGGTGGAGATGAACAGTATCCCGTGGAGTCCCGTTTTGCGGTACGCCACACCCCTCCCGATGAACAGGACCCCCGTTTCGATCGTAGCCCTCCAACACAAGTCCGTTTCCTCCGTTTTGTGGTACGCCACACCCCTCCCGATCAACAGGACCCCCGTTTCGACCATAGGAGGTCCGTTTCCTCCGTTTTACGGTACACCAGACCCCTCCCGATGAACAGGATCCCGTTTCAAACGTGGCCGGTCGAACACAAGGCCGTTTCCTCCATTCTGCGGTACGCCAGGCCTCGTTTCCATCGCATGTTCTGTCCAAGCCCTCCCGATGAACACGACGCATTCTGTTGCCTCCCCATGAACACAGCGCATTTTGTTGCCTCCCCATGAACACGACGACGACACTGTTTCTTCGTTCCAACCCAGCCATGTACACGAGCCCTGGCCGTACGTATGCGCGAGTAGGCGTTCGAGACCCCGCCCGTATGTACACATACGTGGCTGTATTTTCTTTCTTGCACCCTGGCCGCTGTACGATGTGTAAATGCTACGTGCGCACCTCTACTACGACACGTGCGCGCCTCTACATTGACCAGTATGTACGTACACGTTCGCGACCAGAATGACAATGCTACGTACGCTTCGACCAGGTGGGTCCCGACTGTCAGGCACTTCCTTGCCTGCGAAGATGTAGCTGGTGGGTCCCAGCAGTCAAGGGGCGAATTGTTTTTTTTTGCCGGGACGCACTTCCTTGCGTGCGAAGATGTAGCTGGTGGGTCCCAGCAGTCAGGGAGAAACGTTTTTTTGTGAAATACGGTGGCCCGTCCGGTGGGTCCCGCTGTCAGGTGGAGGAATAATTATTTTGCACGTAATAAGGAGGCACTTCTTTGCTGCGGCCGTTGACCCAACTGTCAGCCTCTCCACGTATAGTCCACGTCCGATGGAAGTCGTTCCTTGACCATGTTGGCCACGCCGCGCCGAGAGCACCAGGGCGGTGGACAACGGCGAGGCCTAGGAAGGGGACGACACGGAGGCAGGGGAGACTCGGAAGTGGATGCCCACGCGGAGGGGAGTACGACTGTACGAGTGTTTACTGGTTCGTCTGCCGTCGCCGGAGAATAACAGTAGGTGTGGGTGAGTAGAGGGATGGCTAGGCTAGCGATGGGAGTACGGTCGGGCGGTGAGGCCAGCGCGGCAGCACAGCCGGCCGCGAGGAGGAGGGAGCAGGCAGTCCCGCCGACGCTTGTTTGAGCGGCTGGAGCAGGAAGAGCAGAGATTGAAGAAGCACGCCGGCCGTTGGATGGACATCCAACAGTCAGTGCTTGTGCATCAACCTTATTTTAGGAAAGCCTCAAATCTGTGGAAAACAGCATACAACCCATCTGCCATTATTTCTAATAATTTACAGCCCATTTGCTAATTCTTAAGGTTTTTTTTGGATCCCATATTCTTTTTGTTAGCATTACAGCCCATATTGTGGCAACGGTTAAAAAATTATACGAAATTTTGCATATTTCGGTGCGGTCCGAACCGTTTTTAATCCCAAAATTTCGACTCACATTCAAACTGATTTTAAAAATAAATGTATATCAATATAAAATCCAACAAATTCTCCACGCATAAGAATTAATGTAATTTAAAATCTTGAAATGAAAAAAAATATATTTGAAACTAATTGCCGGTTTGATGTGTTTTAAAAATGTACAACCCATCGCTCATTACTGATGGGCCATTCTCTCGGCCAGCCGAACGAAAGCTCTCCTCGTCTTGAAAGATTTGCAGCCCAACAGGCCTGACAAAGCGACTTACTTGGTAAATCACAAAAAAACTGGGCTGTGGCCGTGGACCCAGCTGTCAGCCTCTCCATGTCCAGTACTCTTTCGACGGAAGTCGTTCCTTGACCACGTTGACCACGCCACGCGGAGAGCACCATGGCGGTGGACGATGGCGAGGCCAAGGAAGGGGACGACGCGGTAGTGGAAGCCCGCGCGGAGAGGACTACGAGGGTTCACTGGTTCGGCTGCGGTGTGAGGCTGCCGTCGCCGCAGGGCCTGGCCAGCGGTGGGAATAGTAGGGGCGGTGAGGCCTCTGCGGCAGCACAGCCGACCACGGGAGGCAGGAGCATGCGGCACGACCGGCGCTGCTTTGGGCGGCTGGAGCAAGAAGACCAGAGGTTGAAGAAGCACTACGGTCGTTGGATGGACATCGTACTGTCACTGGAGCTAGAATCATTCATATTGACTAAGTTGACAAAGCCCTTCGTCCCCGTCAACTTAGTAGGCCCACAAGTCAGTCTCCCAGCAAGGTGGGTCCCAGCTAGCCGGGGGAGTATTCATTTTTTTGTGCGTAATAAGGAGGCACTTCCGGTGGGTCCGAGCTGACAGCGGGGTGAACGTTTTTTTGTGAAATACGATGGCCCGTCCGGTGGGTCCCAGCAGTCAGGGGGAAACGATTTTTTCGCAAAATACTGGTGGCCCATCTGGTGGGTCCCCGCTGTCAGGTGGAGGAATAATTATTTTCTGCGTAATAAGGAGGCACTTCCTTGCAGCTGCCGTGGACCCAGCTGTCAGCCTCTCCACGTACAGTACTCTTCCGATGGAAGTCAGTCATTGACCATGTTGACCACGCCACGCCGAGAGCACCAGGGCGGTGGACAACGGCGAGGACTAGGAAGGGGACGACTCGGAGCTGGGGAAGACGCAGCAGTGGATGCCCACGCGAAGAGGAGTACGAGGGTTCATTGGTTCGGCTGCGGTGTGAGGCTACTGTCGCCGCAGAATAATACGGGGTGTGGGTGAGTAGAGGGATGGCCTGGCCAGCGGTGGGAGTAGTAGGGGGTGGTGAGGCCTCCGCGGCATCACAGCCGGCCATGGGAGGCAGGAGCACGCGGCACGACCGGTGTTGGTTTGGGCGGCTAGAGCAAGAAGACCATAGGTTGAAGAAGCACTACAGCCGTTGGATGAATATTGTATGGTAACAGGAGCTAGAATCGTTCATATTGACTAAGTTGACAAAGCCCTCCGTCCCTGTCAACTTGGTAGGCCCACAAGTCAGCCTCCCACTATGCTGGGTTCCAGCTGGCAGGGGAATATTCATTTTTTGTGCGTAATAAGGAGCCACTTCCTTGCGTGCGAAGATAGTTGGTGGGTCCGACATGTCAGCGGGGGGCACTTTATTTCGCGAAATACAAAGGCCCTTCCGGTGGGTCCCAGATGTCAGGTGGAGGAATCATTATTTTGCACGTAATAAGGAGGCATTTCCTTATGTGCGGCCGTGGACCCAGATGTCAGCCTCTCCACGCACAGTCTACTTTCGATGGTGTCGTTCGTTGACCACGTTGACCACGCCGCGCCGAGCGCATCCAAGGTGGTGGACGACGGCGAGGCCCCAGACAGCAATGAGCCGGAGATGCGAAGACGCGGGAGTAGAGTCGCAGACAAAGAGGTGTACGAGGGTTAACTGGTTCTAGTGCGGTGTGGTTCGGCAGTCGGTGGAGAAGAACAGGAGGTGTGGAGGGGTGGAGGGATGGCCTGGCCAACGGTGGAGTAGCGCTTCATAGAGAAGCATGCTAAGCAGAGCTGCTAGCAGCAGGAGGCGGGAGGTGGTCCCGGCGGCGCTGGAGGAAGAAGACGAGAGATTGAAGATGGATGCCGGTCGTTGGATGTAAATCCAACGGCTAACATGTCAGAATCATTTGTTGACTAAATTGACAACGACTTGCATTGGCTTCGACCTATTGGCCCACATTTCAGCCTCCAAAAATGTGGCATGTATTCAACCCATTTTTTTCAGAATTTATAGTCTTTTTTTGCGCGGTAGAATTTACAGTCAATTTGATCTTCTTTTTTTGAATTACAACCATTAGCTGGGCTGGGTGAACAAATAATGTAGCGTCCATGCGGCCCGTCTATTTTATTTCCTAAAAAATTACAGCCCATTTGCACTTTCTCGAAATACACGATTTTGCTAGGCTGATTCTAGTTATAATGTTGGGTTGGTCCAGCAATGTTATCAAAAAATAAAAAGGGGCTGAGCATTTTGTTATAAATATATTTAAATAATAAGTGATATTATTACATTCGTCCTTAAATTTATAGTCTTACCAAGCTTTATATAAAAACAGGGAGCATCTCCCCGGTTCCATTGCTGAGAACAAAACCACAACATATTCTGATACAGCAGCTCAAAGAGCAGTTCGAAAGCACAGGTAGAAAAGCTACAAACTAGGGGGTGGATGAACAAGTTCTCTGAATAACACAAATCACCCGAGCGGTGCCAAAGGCAAAGCAGATAGAGCACTCAAATGACACAACGAGGGTCCAGCGAAGCCTTCATGGTCTTCAGCCGAGGGGCTGTGTCAGCCTGCGGCGACCAGTAAGCAAGCGGAGACACCGGGCTGGAAGGCGTAGCATGGTGGATGTCCCTCTTTTTCGGCGCCAGGTGCCCATCATCTTCATCAGAGATCTTGAGACGAGCCCACGGGTCCAGCCCCAGAGCAGGTCGAGCCTTGTTCAGCCACAAGTGGTCGCCAACGGTTTCTGGAGGGATCTTGTTAGGGTTTCCATGAAGCTCATCAACTTGTCCTTGTCCGATCCGGAGGAGAGAATCGCCCAGTTCCTCACCATGTTCTTGATCAACCTCAAGACCTGCGGAATGGAAATCCAGGAGGTGTTACTGAAAATCATAGCATTTCTATATTTCCAGAGGCACCAAAGGACAGCTGGGCTGACAGTGTTCAAAACTGAGCACTTTTTGGTAGCAATCCAGAATCTGGCGACAGATTCGAAGGATGAGCCAATCTGACTAGAGAAATATTCCTCAATGTGGGCCCAGAGATGTTTAGCAACTATACATTCAAAAAATAGGTGAGAACAAGACTCTTGTTCCAAGCAGTAAACACAATCCAGGGGTTTGATGATGTGTCTCTTCCTAAGGTTATCCCTAGTCATCAATTTGTTTTTGGAGAGAAGCCAGAGAAATACATGAATTTTAGGGGGGAACTCTCAATTTCCAGACAACGGGGATAAACACGGGTTGAACCCCTCTAAAGTTGATAACATGATAGAGGGAGCTGGAGGAATACTTCCCCTTATTGTCCAGCTGCCAAATCAGGGCATTCGGCTCGGCAGTAAAGGTAATGCTTTTGGCAATTTCCTCCAACTGGAACCATTGTTCCATGGGACTATCACTAAAGTTCCTTCTAAAAGAGAGTTTTAGGCATTGACCATCCCAAACTTCATTGACACTTTTGTTAAGCTCATTGCGGACAGAGTAAATAGGCCAAAATTGGACTGCTAGGGGGGATGTGCCAAACCAAGTATCTTCCCAGAACCTGGTTTTGCTCCCATTCCCTATGTTCCATCTGTAGCCAAATTTCACAGCATGCATAATAGATTTTAATCCTTTCCAGAATCTAGAGGTTTTAGGGTTGGAGGAAGGGACAAAAATATTAGGTTTATTTCCTAGGTATTTATGGGCAATAAGAAGCTTCCAGGGTTTCAGGTCTTCCTCATAGAATCTTTTAATCCAAGACCCTAGAAGACAGATGTTAATTTCTTGGAGGTTAGGTATGCCTAGGCCTCCAAAATCGTTTTTCATAGAGACTAGGGACCAATTAGCAAGGTGTAGCTTCCTATTTCCCTCAAAATCATTCCACAAGCAATGAGACATCTGAGAATTGATGAGGTTCACTGCCCATTTAGGGAACTTGAAGAAGGAGAGGAGATACACTGGAATGCTAGCCAAACAAGCTTGTATGAGGATCAATCTACCTCTGTAAGAGAGAAGTTTGCCCCTCCACCCAGCAATACTTTTAATGATTTTATCCAGAAGGGGTTGGATATCCTCTCTCCTCAGTTTATCATAGTGGAGAGGGATACCTAGGTACTTAATGCGGAAGTTACCTTTATTACAGACTAGAATAGAGAGGAAGTCAGCTAACTCTTGATCATCCATGTTGATAGGGATGAGTTCACTTTTAGAGTAGTTGATTCTCATGCCCGAGACTTGTTCAAACCAGGTTAGAACAGTTTTCAGATTGCTAGCATGTGTGGAGTCATTATCTAAGAAAAGGATGGTATCATCTGCATATTGAAGGCAGATGATGCCACCAGGGCAGACCTCAGGATAGAGCCCTGCAATCAGACTATGATCAGCAGCTTTGCTCAACATTTTAGTAAGAACGTTGACTACTAAATTAAACAAAAGCGGGGAGATGGGGTCACTTTGCCTAAGACCTTTACCAGCAAGGAAAAAAATCGCTTTCACAGTTATTTAACTTGGCCCCAACAGACCCCCCATGAGTAAGTTGTTGGATCCAACTCTCCTCTATGAAAGGCTTGGAAAAGATCTAAGAGATCATTTTTCACCAAGTCCCAAAAATGCTGGTAAAACAAGAAGGGAATCCCATCAGGACCAGGAGCCCCATCAGGATAAGAGCTAAAAATGTCTTCCTTCACCTCTGTCTCTGAAAAAGGGGCTTCTAGCAGCTCATTTTCAGCAGGAGAGACTTTTTCAGAAGCAGAGAAAAAATTGTTTTGTAGAGAGAACCCAGAAGGGTTTTCTTTCTTAAGAAGGTCTTTGTACAAGTCACTAGCCACTTTCAGCATCTCATCTACCTCAGTAACAGGCCATTAGGGCCATCAAGGGAGTGAATGAGGGTTTTCCTCCTCCTCTGGTTAGCTACTGCATGGAAGTAAGCAGTATTTCTATCACTCTCCTTAATGTTCCTATCTCTAGACCTTCGTTTGTCTTTGATTTCTTCTTGAAGCCAAATTTTCTTGAGCTCTCCATGGACAAAGTTTAATCTATTAGTCTCAGCCTCAGAGAGGTCAGTGGTTTCTGCCTTAATTTCTAGAGAATCAAACTCAAGGAGGAGAAACCTTTTGTATCTTCTAAGATTAGCTTCCTCATTGGAGTTCCACCCTTTGGTAGTTCTTCTAAATCTTTTGATTTTGATCTGCCAATTTTCTAGGGGGCAGCTGCTCCCAGTAGGCTCATTCCAGATTTTCCTGACTAGCTTAGTAAAATCTTCTCTAAGCAACCACCACTTTTCAAATTTAAAACTATTTCTCTTTGGAGTTTGGTTAAGACCAGAGTCCCAGAGCAAAGGAGTGTGGTCACTACCACATCTGGGCAGAGCTCTACAACTAGAAAGGGGAAAAAACTATCTAATTCTGTGTCACAGAAAATTCTGTCAATGGTGGACATAATACTGGAGCAGCACTTCCAACATATCTAGCAGAACTGTGGGTTTTCCTTCTGACAGGCCAATTCTCAACTTTATGGGTAACCATTTTGCAGATAAAACAACTCTTGGGCTTGACACATTTATCCAAATGATTCCCTGGTTCCCCACAGTTGTAGCAAATCACCTCAGAGTATGCCATAAGGCCCGAAGCAGGGGCAGGAACAGTTTTCTGGATGTCCTGTCTCTTCTTTTGCTGATTCTTGCCTTGAGATTTCCCACTGATCTGAGAGTCAGAACCACCAGCAGATTGATCTTGGGCAATTACAGGAGCCTGCCCAGATTGTACCCCCATTTGGGGCGGAGGTGGGCCGTACCACTGCCCAACCGGCGCTCCCCCCCATTGTGATAGGGGAAATTCATCGGAGTTCCTGGTTCCTTCTCATCCTCCAGCCAGATGTTGTCTCTCAGGAAGCAGAAATAACCACCAGACAGCTCAATTGAAGCAGATTGCAAGCCTAATTTCAATCTTCTGCAGGTTTGGGGGAGAGGTAAGGTAGGGGATCCACCTGCTCCGGCTCCGGTGGCGTGCTGGTGGGCAGGAGCCCAGTCAAGCATTCCCATCTCACAGCACGGCGTGGATCTCCTGAATTCACTTCTCCTTTCGCCCATCGAACGAATGCAATCGGTGGCTCACTGGGGTGGGGCATCTTGTGCTTCTCCGAGAAATCTCCTTCGAAGTAGATCTGCAGGGCTAGATTCAGCAGCTCCCAATCCACATGATCCTTGCACATCCGAGCATACCTGCGCGAGTGAGAGAACGGATTTGGTCCCTCCTTGGCTTCCTCCCTCGCAGCTTCCTCCTCTGCTTCCCTCCATTCGCACGTGCACTGGGTCCAGGAGAGAGCGTCGTCGCAGATCCGCATCGCCCGCTCCCTCCATCTCCTCCCTCGAGTCTCCCGCAGCACCGCCGGCGCGATGGAGTCGAGCAGCTGGAGCATCCACGGGAAGGCTTTGTAGACATGTGGGAGATGCATCTTGTACATCCGCCTGTCTTCCAGCCATTCCCCCGTGGATATGGCCGGTGACTCCATGGGGCGCGCAAGCGGACTTGCTGAGGGGGGCAGGCGCACCCGGAGTCAGGAGGCGGGGGGTGGCGGCGAGATCTATGGCGGCGGCGAGGGTGGAGGTAGTGGTGGGGGCGGCGGCGAGGGTGGAGGCGGTGGCGGGGGCGAAGGGGATCACGAGAGCGGTCATCTATTTGACAATTATGTGAACTAAACAGTCAACATATAAAATAATTTAAATATATACAATATAGTTAGAAGGGAAACATAAGTTGGACCTGGCGTTCCTATTCTTATATAAAAATAGAACAGACCTCTGCGTTTTCTTCAAAAAAATACACAAATTGGGCTACCAAAAATAAAACCTCGAATGGGAGGTCCATAGGCCGGTCGATACATGACGGCCCTAAGAAAATACAAACAGGCCTATGGACCTCCCATCCGAGGATGTGGGCTGCGCATGTTAAAAATGAAAGCCTAGACAGGGCAGCCCAAAACCACGTCCAACACTTGTCAAAAATTTGTCCCTCGTTTTCTCTGTGTTTCGCACACTCGACATTGTGTGGGCATTTTGACTGTGCATCATATGAAGATGTGCTATGCATGAATGTTGATCGGCATGATGTTAACTGGCTGGTAGTTCCATTTTCGACCATGAATAAAACTTCCAACATGATGTTAACCCTGTTTGAAAAGGCCGTGTTAATATAAATGCTCTGCCTCTGAAAGTTGCAGTTTCTTATCTGAAACTGAACTTGTAGTTTCTTCTCTGAGAATCACATTGTCTACACTTTTATACTCCTATGAAACTACATTTTTTTAAGTGCTAAAAATAGATATCTAGAATTCATAAAATACTTCATATGCTCAATACTGCAAATCTGAAATTCAAAATAGATTCATATCTAAAAGTACTCTCAAAATACACAACACAAAACACAATTCAAAACCTGCAAATACTGACAACCCTAAGCTCCTCCTGACAATTCACAACATGCCTGACTATTGGGCTGGGGGGCAGCCCCCTCCTATTCCTCAGCGACAGACAGTCGCCCCGTGAGACGATGTGAACGGCGAGGGAGACGATGGCGGGGAAGCGTCATCGGGCCAACTGCTTTTCTCCTCTTGCAGTTGGGTTCGGTCGACGAAGACTCCACCGGCTCACTCTGTCAGGACACCCTCACAAACGGCACCCTGTAGATGCTCGATCTTTCAATCTCTGGTGGATGCTCCATCTGGGATCGATACTCCCACCACCGCTCCCTCACGATCGGATTCGGTGAATCTGTTTGCTCCATGGCCCAGAGGAGCAGCTCTATGTACTCCGGCGCGACTCCCTCCAGGAGTATCGCTGCCTTTTCGCTCTGTTGCAGATATTTGGCCATGGATGTCGCTGTCGCCACTAGTTGGTCCTTGTTGTCAAACCAAGACTATATCTCCAACATCTTAGCTAGCTTCACAGGGTCGCCGTCTGCGATCCTCATGTATCGGTTGTACTCCTCCATCGATCTACTTCTCCACAGCACCTTCACTCACCGGCGGTGGTTTTTGACTGGAAGAGGAGAGGAGCAGCGCTGGTTTTGGATTAGAACGGGAGAGGAGCGACGCTGGTTTTGGACTGGAACAGGAGAGGAGGGGCGGTGGTTTTGAAATGGAAGAGGAGAGGAGCGGCGCTGCATTTAGATTGGAACAGGAGAGGAGCGGCGGTGGTTTAAGAGGAGAAGAGAGGAAGAGCAGCACTGGTCTTGGAAGTATTTTTTGTTGTTTCGCGTATTTTGGGTCAAAGTTTGACCACGTACTGTATTTGACAAGCAAAATGTGAATGCATGTCACCAAATTGATTTTGATTTTGATCCAGTTAGAGCACGTCGGCCCTCTCGTCCAATCCTAAATCGCTGCCGCACGCTCCTCTCCCTCTTCTCCATTGCAAAACCACCTCCTCTCCTCTCCATCATCTCCATTCCAAAACCACCGTCTCGCCTCTCCCTCTTCTCTATTGCAAGATCACCGTCTCTCCTCCGTTTTCTAGACACTTTGCTCCATGGCGCGGGCGCAATCCATGGATACAAAATTAGTATACGGTATACTATTTAAAAGTCGAGGGCGGGGCTTTTCCTACGCAGTAGGCGGCGGGGCAGTTCCGCCTAGTCGGTTCGACAGAGACACGAGAAGACGAGGGAGTAGGCTGCTGCAGACGTAGGGCTGTGTGATTTGATAGCGAGTTACTGCTGGACAGGTGGGGCCCCGTGATTTGACTTGCCATTATCATTTTAACTGCGGCGCTACGACCGGCGTGAGTCTCCCAGATTCCTGACCACCTCCATACAGGTGCCTCTCCCAATGCTCCACCATGTAGTAGAGGATGGCTCTTGCATGAGAGCCCACTTCTCCACTTTTTCCTTGCCTCTCATTCCACCACATATGCAAAAATGCCATGTAAAGCGCACTATTCTACTTACTTTTACTTGCTCCTACAGGTGCTTAAGCTTGCCACATAAGCATAAAGTCTGATGTGGCAAGGTAATCAAGAAGAGAGAGACTAGTTTGGTGACCCAAGGAAGAAACGATTCTAAGCGCGTGTACCTAGGTGAAAAGGCAATTGTGAGTCTATAGCTAACTAAATGAAGCAAACTTAGCAACACCATTTCATTGGAAGAGGTCACTCCTTGGCAAATGCAATAAATACACGCGCTTAGCACCGTTTCTTCCTTGAGTACGAAGAAAGAGATAGAGAGAAGTAAAAAAATACACTTATAGCCAACCTTGTTGTAGTATGAGTGACTAAGTGATGACTATGTATGACATGCCAACATCAGATAGCCTAACGCACCGTGTTAAATCTCCAAGGGCGCAACCGCGCGAGCGACGCGACGGTCGTGGTAGGCGCGACCATGATACGGGCTGCTGGCAGCCCTTGGATCTGAGATCAAATGGTCGCATGCTAAGTTGCTGAAAATTTGCAGAATAACCCTCCAGGATAGGATATTCACCCATAGGTCTAGAATCACGCCATGCAACCGTTCGATCTCAGATCCAAGGGCTCTCGGAAGCCCGTATCATGGGAGAATGGAAGGCCACTACCCTCCGTCCGCACGCTGGCAGTTCGCTCCTACTCGTCCCCGCACGTCCTTCAATACTACGGCAGTTTGCTCCTAGTCGTCTCGTCCATTCACATTACGGCAGTTCCACTAATCCTAACCCTCCTCCCAAATCCATGGCGTCCCAAATCTCCACGATCGGCGGTGAGTACAAGGTTAGAACCATCACCGGCGATGAGTTCGACGTCATCTACACCTGTTCTTGCATGATGGTGAAAGGATGCCTTTCTCGCTTCAGACGCATGTTCGAAGACTCAGATGATGAGTGGGTCACTGGGCTAGATGTTGAGTACACCACAGTCCTAGGATGAGAGAAGGATCTAAAGGACGAAGATAGGAAGAAGCCCGCCATGATCCAGGTTTGCATGCATGACTTATGCTTGGTCTACCACATATGCCATGCCGACGTTGAGTGCCAAGATTTTAAGGACTTCCTCAAGAGCAACCTAGTCAAATTCGTTACTGTAGACTTTGGTAACGACAAAGACTTCCAGCATCGGATAGGCCTCGTTGTAGGCAACACCTTCGACCTCTAGAAGAATCGGCTGGTGTCCGCTCGTCAGCCTTCAATGCTGACCCTGGCAGGAGCCATGGTTCATCCTTCGTACGGTAAACTGGAGAAACCTCCATACACGTTTCATTGTCATGCATGGTAGCGGAATATACTAGATATAGACCACATCCACTATGCTGCAATGGATGGCTACCTTTGCTTCAATATCTACAAGGGTTGGATGAAGAGCAACGGCCAAGTGTGCGGTTCAAGCAAAGAAGTATCGGCCAAGAGGAAGAGGGACAAGGACGAAGTCAAGGATGTGGACGAGGACTCCGAGTAAGGTGGAAGTGTCGTTGCTCATGGTAGTTCTAATGCAGTGTCTGCCGGAATAGTTGCAAAGTTTAATTTCAGGTGTGCTTAATTTAATTTGAGGGGTGTGTTGTGCTGAGCCCCCAGCAGAACTATGTTATGTTTCTTCTCGTTACTTTAACTCTTCAGTACGTACATACTAGTATTTCTTACATTTCATCTTTTAGTTGGTATAGTACTACCACTCGTTTCTTCACATTATATACATACAATATATATGGCCAACATCATATAGCCAGCAGTTTAGTTGTCAAAGAATTTCAGGGTGCTTAGTTTTGTCAAAGAATTCCAGGATGCTTAGAGGGTGCTTGGATCCAAGGGACTTATTTTAGTCTGACTAAAAATAGTCTCTTTAAGAGGCTAAAGTTCCAAGCACCCCTCACTAAAGAGGGGCTAAAACTAGTCTTGAGACTAAAAATTTTTAGTCAGGGGTACCCCTTCTAAAATGTGGATTAGTCCTCCCTCTACTCATTTAACTCCACTCCTTTAACACAGGCGAGTTCTGGATTGGAGGGTTTGGAGGATAATAAATGCTCATTAACTTGATTTTAGCCTTTTTAGTATTTGGATCCAAGCATGGGTGAGGCTAGCATGTTTTAGCCCCACTACTTTTAGTCATGGGACTAAAACGTATCCAAGCACCCTCTTAGTTTTATTTGAGGGGTGGGTTATGCTGGACACCATTATTGCGACTAGCCTCTTTAATAGTACTATATGCATAATTTGGTGACGAGCGCTCTCTATATGTACCACCTTTTTTTTAATTTCAAGTTTTGCTCCATGGCGCAATCCATCGATACTACTACTGTACAAAAGTATACATTTTTTAAAAGGCTAGAGGGCGGGGCAGTCTAGCTTGGTCAGTTTCACGAGAGGCGAGGGCCTTTGTGATTTGACGGCTCATTACTGTTGGAAGGCAGGGCCTTGTGATTTGACTGCTCGTATAAATGCGCGGACGACCTGATCGAGGAGGAGCAAAGAACCGTGCGGTATATTCAAGTTTTCCACTAGAGTAGTACTACGACGGAGGAGCACGAAACACGGCAGCCCAGTGCCATATGGCGATAAAAAATGATCTAATTTGCTAGTCATCTCATTGTCAGCATTGTTCTATTCATTCCCTCAAAAAAACATTGTTCTATTCATGCCTCGCAGAGAACATGACACGTGCAACGAAACACCCGAAGCAAAAGATGAAACACAGGAGCAAAAGAAGAAGGAAGATTATCACCCCAAATGATCTAATTCGCCGCGGAGTCGTAACTGCTTCTTCATCACCTCCACGACCTCCATCTCCTTGCGCGTCTCCTCCGCCATCTTCATCATTGTGTCCATGACGCGGCATTTCTCGACGCGAGCCTTCATCATCTGTTCCACGGCCATATTACGTACCTTGACAGCAGCCGAGTGCTTGATGCGGAGCTTCGCCAACTCTTCCTTATGTTCCATGGCGAGGGCCTGCAGCATCTTCATCGAGGAACTACTATTCTCATGCAGCTTCTTCCAGCCGGCGTTCTTCTCCTTCAACAGGTCGATCTCGTGGCAGAGCTTCGCATTGTCCTCCCGAAGTCGCAGGATTTCACCGGTCGCCTTCTTATCCGAGGCAATGCTCTTCTTCAGCAGCATCACCAAGCCGGCGGTCAACTACCCCTGCTGATTGAGCTCAGCGGGCATGTCATCGAGGCTCTCCTTCAGCAACTCCATCAAGCCTTGGATGAACTCCTTCTGCATATTGAGCTGATCGGGCATGTCGTCGAGGGATAATGACTCCAGCTCCGCCGGCTCGGCATGTTCACCTCCGCGGCTAGGGCGCTCCTGGGAGCCATCGCCTTCCCGTGAGAGATCTTTCAAGGTCTCTGCGTGGCATCGAGCCCTCTTTTTTCTCCGCAGCCTTGGTTGCCACTCCCTTGTTACGAGTAGTTCTCGACCTAGAGCTCTGCTCACCGGCCATGGCAACAACGGACGAAGAAGAAGCACTTATGAGGAGGAAAGGTAGAGTGATTTTCGGTTAGGTAGTTCCCCTTTTTATAACCTAAGTACTAGCACTAGTACTAATACCTGCATAGTGGGAACACGTTCAGGTTTGGTACGTACTACTAGTAGATGTGAGCAGGCTTTCGAATGTGATGGGAACAAGGTAAAGATTAATTGATGGCTTTGGTTTCGAGGCCCGAAACGGCTCCCGATGAGTTTAGCGGAACATAAATTTCAAGTACTACTACACTGCTCAATATTAGCCTTGACATACAGTGATGTTAGGGGGGAGGGGGGCAGGGCCCTTACTGCCCCCTATCTTCTCCATTGTGCAAGCGTCTGAGAGATGAAGCGGAAGGCATGGATGATGAGAGGGGGACGTTGGATACATAATTAATGTGGGTGTATTAGCTATATATGTTAATCCTATATAGAGAGGTATAGATTGATCAATGTGGACGTGGGAAAGAGGGTGAGACCTCACTGGATATATCGATTGATCGGTTTGTGTGGAAAACTATGAAAGACCTAGCTATATACACACATACATAGAGGAACATCGATCGTTGCGCATGCACGCGTGAGAGATAAAGAATGCCCGATATGATGGAGAGGGGGATGTGTGTTGGTGTGTGCCTTCATGGGAGACCGACCTGAAGAAAAAGATTGCATGCGTGCGATGGATAATGCCGACTGGTAGTGTGTGTGCATGCATGCACGAGAGAAGGTTAGTGGTACAATTATAAAGAGAAGACTACTGTGTGGCTGTAAAAGAATAGCTGAATAGGTGAGGTCACAATCATTGTAAAGTTGAATTCAAATATTTGAATAAGAGATCCTGATGTTTGAAACCCATGCATGCATGAATATAACGGAGATCTGCGCGGTGTGGTTTGGAAACGAGCATGTTGTAATGTATACACATTGAACAAGGTCAGACTGATTTGAATTTGAGATACCGATGGCAGACATCATTTGGCCACATCGCATCCGTGCATGGACACACTATTCTAATTGGAGATGATGGGCGGCTTTTGCATCACATATCTATATCTATACCCCTATATATATTATATTTTATATATTTTTTATATTGTGTGCAGGTAACTTTAACTTTGAAAGATGGTCGTTGGATGAGGCGAATCCGATGGTCCAAAGATGGCAAATTTGAGCACTACTGGTCATTGGATATCATCTAGATTCCACCAGATTTCGCCACATGTATAATCTAGAAGACTCCATGGTTGAACTTAAGCATAATGCACAAACATCAAAATACAAACACTTCTTATTTGTTCTAGAATCTTCCGTATCAGAATTGCCCAAATGTTTTTCCACATGATTTGCCATTATTTGTTTTTACTTTATGTCTTACGACGCACAATTCCATGAAAAATAGATGATTTTGAATGAAATGAACTATAAGAATTAAACGAACATCTACATCATGCATATATGACTCAAATCTTGCATGCTATAATGTGGTATTTATTCATAATTTGGTTGCCAAATCTCATGCGTGCAATGCACGTGTACCTTACTCTAGTCTAAATGGTGTTTGTGTGTGTGTTGTGCGTGTTGAGGTGCAAATTGTCTTTTTTTGGGTACATGTTAAGCTTGTTCTTCCGAAATTTCAAGCCGCGCCTTGTTATGCCGAAAATTCAAGCTAGCGTTTCTGTCTATCATGCTGGGAAACTCCCGCCTCTTCAACCCGCGCCTTATTAGCCCGAAATATTGAAGATATATCTTTGTCTCGTTGTGCTCTAACAACTCCCTCCATCTCAACCCGCGCCTTGCTATTCCGAAATTATAACGCGCGTGAAAACTCCCACCTCCTGTGAAATCCCGACACGCGAAATGCCTGTGGTACCCCTGAACCGAAAGAACCGCCTCAAATCGGTGGGGGTACTTTCATAACTTACCCCACATTTCGGACAAGCGCGTCTCTAAGACATGGTTCCCCACTGCCAACCCATCCGCCCACCCATTCATACACCGAGGCCGCGAAAACCCACGATGAAACCCCACACCCTGCTCCGTCCGCCACCCAGCCGGAGCCTCTTCCCCGACGATGTCGTCCACAGCAACACCTCGACGTCCCTCATCCACCATACCGGATGAGGATCCGTTGTCGATCTCATCGTCCCGCCGGTTCAGCCACACCGTCCTCCACCTCCAAGGAGCTGCCCCGATGTTCCCCTCGTCTTTCGCGCCACCTCCATTCCCACACCGCCGTCTTCACCTGCACCACCGAAAGAGCATCATCATCGCTGTTTCCTCGGATGAAGATGCAGCCTAATCGGCGCCACCAAAGAGGTTGTACACTAATCGCCACATTTTCTTATTGATTCGATCTCACGGTGCTGCCGGCGCTCGGTCCCGAGCCGACACGGCGCAGCTCCATCAACGGCGGCGTCACCGGCCACTTCCTCCATGGTGTTGCTCCCTCAGCGGCGATGTCCACATCAGTAGGACCTGCTGCTGCTTTAGCTCTCACTCGCGCTGCTGCTCTACTCTTGGTCTCGGTCCCCTGCCTGGTCTTCTCTTGCTATTGCTCTTGCTCACGCTGCTACTCTTGCTCTTGCTTGCGATGCTTCTCCGATTTAGCTACACTTCACTCCGATGCCGCCGGGGTGAAGGAAGAACCAGCCACAGGGGGAGGGGGGCTCACCGGAGAGGTACCCCACTATCTATCTTAGGGTTCAGGATGGGGGCGGTGGTCGCCGGCGGTGGCGGGGCATTGGCGGGGCGGTGGCGTGGGGATCACCGGAGAAAAAGCTCGGCACGGGGGGCCTAGAGGGATGGCCGGGGCGGGGGCGAACCGACGGTGGGGAGTGTTTTTGGGGCGGGCGGGGCGGCGCACCGCCGGCCGCGCGGGCGGCGGGGGGCTGCTGTTTGGCCGGCTCAGAGGGTGGAGGTTGAAGATGAACCGCAGGCCCTTGATTTCATATCCAACGGCTGCAAAATCGACTGACCAGAGATGAAAAAGTCAGTCGACCGACGTGTAGCCTCACCTTGCTAGTGCGTTCAGTTCCGACAGCAAAATTCAGTTTCGAAAGCAAAATTCAGTTTCGACAGTTAAGTTCAGTTTCGACAGTTAAGTTCAGTTTCGATAGTTAAATTCAGTTTCGATAGTTAAGTTCAGAGATGAGAGGCTGATGTATTTTACATCTAGCACTTTGTGTTTATGTATTTTACATCATGTATTGGAGATGCTATTAGAATTCCACTCAGGTTAATGTTGTTCGTTGTCTCTCTTGTCCTGCTTCAGCCTCGGCGTCGTACAACTCACCAGAGCTGCTCCAACGATGAAACCCTCCATCACAGCGGAGCAGTACCTCGTGCTCCATCTCCAGACGCCTAAGATCTTCTTCCCCTCCTTCGACAACCAAGTCAGCCGGAGCATCCTCACCGGCCAACCCAATCACGCTGAGATCGACATGGCTTTGCCAAAGAGGTTGTACACTTGTTACATCTCTTTTTTACTCTACATGTTATATATATTGTCCACTGAGCACTCGTAGTAATGGGAAATACGATTATTTTATCCTACTATATGACAAGCAGTGAGGTACCAGGCAACTTAACTATCTGTGATGGACTCTCTTGAACACCATCATTATTTATCTCTGCGCGTTTGAGCTGTGCATTTGTCGATGGGCCTGGGAGTTGAGCTAGTATGGCAATGGCCTGGGTCCAAAGTAATAGAAGTAGCACAAAAACATTTTTTTAGTGTAGAATTTTCCTTGCTCAAGCCTGCCTACTAGAATCACCAGTACTTGAAAGGAAAAGTGAATGAAAAACATCAGAATTGGAAAGTTTCCTATGGTACTACTTTTCATGAATTTGGTGCAAAGGAATGGAGCAAAGGAAAACTGTAGGATTTGTTCCTTTAGTGTCTCCTTGAAAGAAAAACCGTAGGAATTCTAATTTCCACTTCTCCTCCTTTTCGTATTCCTATTCATCAAGCACAAGACTAAGAGATAGTAGCATAATAGCATTATAATCGTACATTTTCTTGTGGTTTGACTTAATCTCACCATGCTTTTTGCATCATGTGATCTTCCAATTGTTGTGAATCAAACACCCAGATTGGCAGAAATCCTTTGTTTTTAAATTCTCTGTTTTGCACGTGCATTCCTATCATATTCCTGTCTATTTCCTATCCCTGCATTGTTAGAATCCTCAAATTCAAACAAGCCCTTACTCAATTACTTCTGTTACAGATATGTGTCAAAGAAAACTTTGTGTGGTTTGTCCTGCTCATGCGGCGCTGTGTTCCACCCCAGCTCAGCTGCTCCAATGACGGAAGGGTTCACCACAGTAGGGATCCGCTCTCCAGACTGTCTTTCGCCGCCTTAGATCTTCTTCCCTGCCACCGATAGCCACGGCAACTGCATTACCATCATCAACTGAGCAGATGACCTTGAGGACTACACGGGTCTGCAAGAGAGGTCGCACTCTTCCGTGTCTGCTTACGTTATGCGTCGCTTAATATGATGACAGCTACATTATCATCGTGTTCACCTATTAGACTCCGAGTCAGGTCCAAACTAATGCTGAAACTTGAGTTTTTAAATGGTTGTGGGGTACATATTGGGGCAACAATCAGTACTATCTGTCTACTATCTGGTTAATCTCCGGTGTCTACTATGAGTTTCATGTTGGGTGCAAACAAACATTAAAGGAGCCATTATCTGTATTTTTTAACTAAAGCTATTATCTGCCTGCTATCATTGGTTTTGGGTCTATCCACAGTTTGCTACCATCACTCTGGATTTGTGCATGCTCTCCTTACATAATCTCACTATGTTTTATTCCTATGCATGCCAGTTATTGTACACAATGGAACTGATCATGTAGAGCAAAAGAGACGAGCCTTGCGTGGCAATAACATTTCATGCAGACATCGTTCCATGGTGGGCGCAAAGGCAGTCCCCCCTCTACCCATTTCGGATCGTAATCAAGAGGAAGATAACTGTTATGAGGGGGATTCAGAAGGAGAAGACCACTCCTATTTACCCCATGAGGTCTTCGCTCTAACTTGGCATGCTGATATTGGTAATATCATGCATATGTGCCTTGCATTTCTTACTGTATACATTAAAGATGTCATCTGCTTATGAGGGAGTCCTGGATTAGGGGGTCTCCGGACAGCCGGACTACCTCCATTGGCCGGACTGTTAGACTATGAAGATACAAGATTGAAGACTTCGTCTCGTGTCCGGGTGGGACTCTACTTGGCGTGGAAGGCAAGCTAGGCAATACGGATATGGATATCTCCTCCTTTGTAACCAACCTTGTGTAACCCTAACCCTATCCGGTGTCTATATAAACCGAAGGGTTTTAGTCCGTAGGACAACAACCACAACATACAATCATACCATAGGCTAGCTTCTAGGGTTTAGCCTCTCTGATCTCGTGGTAGATCTACTCTTGTACTACCCATATCATCAATATTAATCCAGCAGGACATAGGGTTTTACCTCCATCAAGAGGGCCCGAACCTGGGCAAAATATTGTGTCCCCTGCCTCCTGTTACCATCCGGCCTAGATGCACAGTTCGAGACCCCCTACCCGAGATCCGCCAGTTTTGACACCGACATTGGTGCTTTCATTGAGAGTTCCTCTGTGTCGTCGCCGTTAGGCTCGATGGCTCCTCCGATCATCAACAACGATGCAGTCCAGGGTGAGACTTTTCTCCCCGTACAGATCTTTGTATTCGGCGGCTTTGCACTGTGGGCTAATTCGCTTGGCCATCTGGAGCTGATTGAAAGCTACGCCCCTGGCCATCAGGTCAGATTTGGAAGTTTGAACTACACGACCGACATCCGCGGAGACTTGATCTTCGACGGATTCGAGCCGTAGCCGGGCGCGCCGCACTGTCACAATGGGTATGACCTAGCTCTGCCATCGAACAGTACCCCAGAGGCCGCGCCCGCATCAGCTTCGACCCTTAGCTCGGAGCCAACTGCGCCAATCGAGGACGGGTGGCTAGATACCGCCTCAGGGGCTGCAGTCTTTCAGCACTCGGATTGGGATGCGGATCATGGAATTCACCGCCGTGGATATCTTTAAGCACTCGCCCTTCGGCGACATTTAGAATTCACTAAGGTCTCTCTCTTTGTCAGGAGAGCCCTGGCCGGACTATGGCCAACTGGATTGGGATGCGGACGACGAAGAAATTCGACGCCCACCCACCACCCACTTCGTAGCCAGTGTCGATGATTTAACCGACATGCTCGACTTCAACTCTGAAGACATCGACGGTATGGACGACGATGTAGGAGACGAACATGAACCAGCACCTATAGGGCACTGGAAAGCCACCTCGTCATATGACATATACATGGTGGATACACCCAAAGAAGGCAATGGCAATGAGATAGCGGAGGATGACCCCTCCAAGAAGCAACCCAAGCGTCAACGTCAGCGGCGCCGCTCTAAGTCCCTCCAAAGCAAAAGTGGTGATACCGGCACAGGAGATAATAACACTCCGGATAGTGCCGAAGGCAACAACAATCCCCTCCAGCAAGATTTAGAGCAGGAGGATGGAGAAGCCAGCCCTCCTGAGAGAGCGGCAGACGGAGAGGAGGAAGATGACAATTACATGCCCCCCTCCGAAGACGAGGCAAGCCTCGGCGACGATGAATTCGCCGTACCAGAGGATCCCGTCGAACAAGAGCGGTTCAAGCGCCGGCTTATGGCCACGGCAAATAGCCTCAAGAAAAAGCAGCAGCAGCTTCAAGCTGATCAAGATCTGCTAGCTGATAGATGGACTGAAGTCCTCGCGGCTGAGGAATATAAACTCGAGCGCCCCTCCAAGAATTACCCAAAGTGCAGGTTACTACCCTGACTGGAGGAGGAAGCGTATGATACGGCTGATCGACCACCTCGTGGCCGTGATAGAGAGGCATTCCAGCCAAAAACTTAGCCTCCACCCCGATGCCATTCACATAAAAAGGCCTGGGGAGATACGCCAGACCTGTGGGACATATTGGAGGACAAAGCAAAGCATGCAAGATCGATCTACGGATCACGAAGGCGCACCACTCTGCGAGACGATAAACGTCATGCCGGATACAGTAAAAGCAAATCCAGCCGGGCCGAACACAGCGGGTAAGACCTATTCGAGCTGCGTCGCGATATAGCCCAATACAGAGGCGCCGCATACCCCTTATGCTTCACAGACGAAGTAATGGATCATCAATTCCCAGAAGGTTTCAAACCTGTAAATATTGAATCATACGACGGCACAACAGATCCCGTGGTATGGATCGAGGATTTCGTCCTCCACATCCACATGGCCCGTGGTGATGACTTACACGCCATCAAATACCTCCCACTAAAGCTCAAAGGACCAGCGCGGCATTGGCTTCAGCTTGCCAGCGGACTCCATTAGCTGTTGGGAAGATCTGGAAGCCGCATTCCTCGACAACTTTCAGGGCACTTACGTGCGACCACCAGACACCGATGACTTGAGCCACATAATTCAGCTGCCAGAAGAGTCGGCGAGGCAATTCTGGACTCGGTTCCTTACAAAAAAAATCAAATCGTCGACTATCCGGATGCAGAGGCCTTAGCGGCTTTCAAACACAACATCCGAGACGAGTGGCTAGCCCGGCACCTTGGTCAGGAAAAGACGAAATCTATGGCAGCTCTCACGATGCTCATGACCCGCTTTTGTGCGGGAGAAGACAGCTGGCTGGCTTGCAGTAATAACATATCAAAGAACCATTGTACCTCGGATACCAAGGACGGCAATAGCAGGTCACGTTGCAACAAACATAAGCGCCGCATTAACAGCAAAAATACCGAGGATACGGCAGTCAATGCCGGATTCAAAGGCTCTAAACCCGGTCAGCGGAAAAAGCCATTCAAAAAAAGTATGCCGGATCCGTCCAGCTTGGACCGTATACTCGATCGCTCGTGTCAAATACACGGCACCCCAGACAAGCCAGCCAATCACACCAACAGGGATTGTTGGGTGTTCAAGCAGGCCAGCAAGTTGCTTGCCGAAAACAAAGACAAGGGGCCACATAGCGATGACGAGGTGGAATCACGGCAGCCACACACCGGAGGACAGAAGAGGTTTCCCCCACAAGTGCGGACGGTGAACATGATATACGCAACCCACATCCCCAAGAGGGAGCGGTAGCGTGCGCTCAGGGACGTATATGCGTTGGAGCCGGTCGCCCCAAAGTTCAACCCTTGGTCCTCCTGTCTGATCACCTTCGATCGCAGGGACCACCCCACTAGTATCCGTCATGCTGGATTCGCCACACTGGTCCTAGACCCAATCATTGACGGATTTCACCTCACTCAAGTCCTTATGGATGGCGGTAGCAGCCTGAACCTGCTTTATCAAGACATAGTGCGCAAAATGGGTATAGAACCCTCAAGGATCAAACCCACAACAATGACCTTTAAAGGTGTCATTCCAGGTGTAGAGGCCCATTGCACAGGCTCAATTACACTGGAAGTGGTCTTCGGATCCCCGGATAACTTCCGAAGCGAAGAGTTAATCTTCAACATAGTCCCGTTCTGCAGTGGTTATCATGCGCTGCTCGGGCGAACCGCATTTGCTAGATTCAATGCGGTGCCACATTATGCATACCTCAAGCTCAAGATGCCAGGACCTCGCGGAGTTATTACAGTCAATGGAAACACAGATCGCTCTCTCCGAACAGAGGAGCACACCGCGGCCCTCGCTACAGAAGCGCAAAGTAGCCTCTCAAGGCAATCAACCCGTTCGGCGCTTCAAAGCCCGGACACCTTCAAGTGCGCTCGGAGCAATCGGCAAATGGACCGCCTGGCACGATCTGAGCTCGTGTAGCAATACGGCGCCCACCCAAATCCCAGACCAATGGCAAAACTCATGCCACGCATACATAATTACGCACTAAAAATACCATGGGCACAGGTGGGGAGGGTTGCAAAACTGCGGCACGCCCCAAGACGCGGCTTTAACCGCACTAGGGGCTTCCCGTTTTGTAATTTTTCTCTTTTTTCAGGACCTTAATCTCTGGAAACACTGTCCGGCAGCACTATTGTCGAACACATGATGCAGCAACCAAGGAGGCAACTAGCTACGTCATACCACGGAATTCCCAGGTGGATTACAGTAATGAGCAAAATATTCGATTGCATATCATTCCTTAGCTTGCCCTTGGAAGGGACATAGTCCTACTCTTTGCTTATCGCACTACCTATATCACTCTACTTTAACGCAATCTTTTGACTAAACAATGCATGACATTACGACTATTATTGCATTCCTGTTATATATATATATATATATATCCATGTGTTCAATTAATGACGCCTTGCAACCGTACACTTTGGTACGACCAACACACCAGGGGCTTACGTACCCCACAATACGGTGTGAAAAGTCCGAACACTTTCACAAGTGTGGCACCCCGAACTTATAGCATTATATGCAACAGCTTCGAATCATGTCTTTGGTCAAATGTTGGGTTTGCCCGACTCCTATGTTTTGGTACCTTACGTTCCGCTCTATCGACTAAGGTAGCGCTAGGAGAACTACTGCGATTGTGCCCCGGTTCTGCTGGGTTCAGCACCTCAGTAGAGAAAGCTAAAACTGACTGTCATGATAAGGCGAGAGACTGGCGCTATTTGGTGAGGTTTTCGAGTCCCTAAAGACTTATGCCGCTTAGAGCGAGGGGCCGGCCCTGTCCGTCTTAAAGGCGTGTATCACGCCCCGAATTCGGCCTTCCGAATACCAGGGGCTTCGCCGAAATTTAAAATTATAGAATTCTATGGCTAAGTGAGAGTGATAAAGCATTATTAGTCCGGCTTCCTTGTTCGCTGTGCTGAGCACCTCCCTCGAAGGACCCAAACATGGGAACAAGAGTGCTCAGGTTTATCCCGAACACCCCAGCACTCGTGGCATGGGGGCAGAAGCCGAGGACTAGCCATCTCTCAGATTGGATAAACAGCCAAACATAAGGCAATATTTTAAATTCAAACAAGCGTTGCATAGCGCACATGAAACAAGTTTTCATAAATACAGGATAAAACAAGCAAGTCTCACTCAAATATTACATCTTTGGAACACTCGTCCGCTATGAGACGGGCACCCGGCAGAACACCCTCGTAGTACATCTCGGGGTGGCGGTGCTCCTTGCCCTCCGGCGGCCCCTCCTTGATCAGCTTCACGGTGTCTAGCTTGACCCAGCGCAATTTCACACGAGCGAAAGCCCGGCGTGCACCTTCAATGCAGACAGATCACTTGACGACCTCCAGCGGCGGACAGGCATCCACAAGCTGGCTCACCAGGCCAAAGAAGCTGTTCGGAAGGGTGTCACCAGGCCACAGCCGGACTATAAAGCTCTTCATGGCCCGATCGGCCGCCTTATGTAGCTCGACCATCTGCTTCAGCTGGCCGCTCATTGGCACCGGGTGTTCAGCCTCAGCATACTGAGACCAGAACAGCTTCTCCGTTGAGCTTCCATCCCAGGCCTGGTAAAATTGTGCGGCATCAGACATGCTGCGGGGCAAATCTGTGAATGCTCCTAGAGAGCTCCGGATTCGGGTAAGTAATCGGTAATTTACTCTTACATGCTTGCTTTGCATATAGAAAGCCTTACCCGCCGCTATCTTCTTCATTGCGTCGATCTGCTGGAGGGCCTTTTGGGCTTCGGCCTTGGCATTTTTGCACTCTCGAGGGCCGTGGCAAGCTCAGACTCCCGCGTCTTTGAGTCAAGCTCCAACGCCTCGTGCTTCGCCACGAGAGACTGGAGCTCTTGCTGCACCTCGCCCACCCGAGCCTCGTGCTTCTCTCGCTCGGTGCGCTCCTTGGACGCTTTATCTTCGGCCTTGGTTAGCGCTTGCGTCAGGGTCGCCACCTCGGTCGTGGCCCCTGGCAAATATACGATGATCCTGTCATTTTGCAATCGCGTCTTCATTTATATATACATATCTATAGACAAGGTATTACTTACCCTTGTTCTCCTCGAGCTGCCTCTTGGCAATGCCGAGCTCTTCCCTGGACCCCTCGAGGTCCTGCTTCAGTACGGCAACCTCCACAGTCAGTGCGGCGGAAGCCAGCAGCGAGGCCTGCATACGCATATAGACATACTTATATTAGACTCCTGCGATATTATTTGATCCTCTTTTCGGCTTTTCTTTGTGAATACCGAAAAAAGCATCAGGTGCTACTGTCTATGCAGTAATATTTCTACTCCATTTTAAAACACTTACCTCAAAGCCTGTTAGAAGGCTGGCACATGCTTCAGTCAACCCGCTCTTGGCAGACTGAACCTTCTGGACCACCGCACTCATAACAGTACGGTGCTCCTCGTCGATGGAAGCGCTATGAAGCGCTTCTAGCAGATTGTCCGGCGCCTCTGGATGGACAGAGGTCCCCGGCACAGGCGTCTTGCCCCTCTTAGAAGGAGGCCGCCTGCCCGAGCCTGGAACCACTGGAGGTTCCGGCGCGGTGTTCGGCTGAGGGCCGAACTCGGAGCTCTCAAGGACCCCGTCCCCTCGGCTCCCGGAGTCCGGAAGGTCGCCTTGAGGCGCCTCCAAGACTGTCTCCCCTCTGTCCGGTGCCTCTTGAGACAGCACCTCGGCATCTTCGGCAGGATGAGGGGAGGTGGCGGTCGGGATTGGATCGCTATCCATGTCCGACGAGCCCAGGGAGCCGTCCGATGATACATCAATACTGGCTCGTGGTGGCCTGCATAATCATGTTCGGCGTTAGGGAAAGCAGTGCAACAAAGGAATGCTATGAGTTACTCTGGTATCCGAATACTTACGATCTCCCCAGGGGCTTGGCCCTGGCAACCACTCGTCTTCGCCTTCGTCGGCGGCGGTGGAACTGTCCGGAAGGAGAGTCCTTCCCTTCTTGGACCCTTTGCCCCCCCCCAGTTGGGGCGGCCTTCCTTTTCTTATCTCCCCCAGCTGGAGGGGGAGCATCTTCTTCTTCTTCCTCGTCTTCGGGGGAGGAGTGCGCCGCAGAGTCATCGGACGGAGAGTCCGACGACGCCTGGCGTCGGGAACTCTTTTGGGTTCCCTTGGCCTTCTTGGCCTTCTCCGGCACCGTATAAGGGGCCGGAGTCAGCATCTTCGCCAGAAGAGCGTCTGCTGGGCCTTCGGGCAAAGGAGCCGGACAGTCGATCTGTCTAGCCGTCTCCTGCTAGTCCTATCAAAGGTACGGGAGTTTAGATCCCGCATGGAGTCAATCTATAAGAAATAAGTATCCTGTGAAAGGTAAAGCAGCTTACCGCACTGGTTTGGCGCTTTGCGCTAAATCCGCGATCCTCAGTAATGGGAGGGGGGACCTCAGCGCTTTTCAACAGCACCCTCCAGGCATCTTCGTGAGTTGTGTCGACGAGCCTGTTCAGAGTTCTGTGCTCCATCGGGTCGAACTCCCACAAGTTGAACTCCCGTTGTTGGCATGGGAGGATCCGGCGGTGGAGCATGACCTGGACCATGTTGACAAGTTTAGCTTCTTGTTCACAATACATGTTTGGAGTCCGGTCAGCTCTCCCGAACTACCCCAGGACAGGCCCTTCTCTTTCCAGGAGGTGAGCCGCGTGGGGATGCCAGATCGGAACTCGGGGGCCGTTGCCCATGCAGGGTCGCACGGCTCGGTGATGTAGAACCACCCCGATTGCCACCCCTTTATGGTTTCCACAAAGGAGCCCTCGAGCCATGTTACGTTGGGCATCTTGCCCACCACGGCGCCTCCGCACTCCGCCTGGCGGCTGCCCACAACCTTCGGCTTGACATTGAAGGTCTTAAACCATAAGCCGAAGTGGGGCTTGATGCGGAGGAAGGCCTCGCACATGACGATAAACGCCGAGATGTTGAGGATGAAGTTCGGGGCCAGATCGTGGAAATCCATGCCGTAATAGAACATGAGCCCCTGAACGAATGGTTGGAGAGGGAATCCCAGTCCATGGAGGAAATGGGTGAGGAACACTACCCTCTCATGGGGCCTGGGGGTGGGGATGAGCTGCTCCTCATCTGGGAGCCGGTGCGCGATGTCGTCGGGCAGGTATCCGGCTCTCCTCAGCTTCTTGATTTCTCCATCCGTGACGGAGGAGACCATCCACCTGCCTCCCGCTCTAGACATGGTTGGAGAAGGTTGAGGTGGGAAGTGCGGACTTGGGCGCTAGAGCTCGAGTGTGCGAAAACGGATGAGCGAAGGAGGAAGAAGGTGTGGATAGAAAGGTGAATCCTTATCCCTTTATATGGGCGGACGAAACTAAGCGTCCCCACTAGCCTGGTAAAAGTCGCTTATCCCCAAGCGTCGTAATAGATGGCGTGGTTGGGTTACCCACGCCCGTATTGATGAGAATCCCGTAATAAGGGGACAAGATCTCTGCTTTGACAAGAAGTGTCGAAAAACTGCCTCGCGTTATGTGCGGGGCTAGTTAAAGGAAACGGTTCGAATAATCACCGGGACATGACATAACGTCATGCTATCAAAACAAGTCAGCAAATTAGATTTGCGAAAATATTATTCTCTCTACGGTGGTATGTGGAACTTATTTTGCAGGGTCGGACACTATCCTCGTATTCAAATTCTTCTGTGATGTATTCGGAGAAGGAACCCGCCTTGCAATGCCGAAGACAATACTGCGTCCAGGACTCATCGTCATTGAAGCCTGGTTCAGGGGCTACTGAGGGAGTCCTGGATTAGGGGGTCTCCGGACAGCCGGACTATCTACATTGGCCGGACTGTTAGACTATGAAGATACAAGATTGAAGACTTCGTCTCGTGTCCAGGTGGGACTCTACTTGGCGTGGAAGGCAAACTAGGCAATACGGTTAATGTAACCCTAACCCTCTCCGGTGTCTATATAAACCGAAGGGTTTTAGTCCGTAGGACAACAACCACAACATACAATCATACCATAGGCTAGCTTCTAGGGTTTAGCCTCTCTGATCTCGTGGTAGATCTACTCTTGTACTACCCATATCATCAATATTAATCCAGCAGGACGTAGGGTTTTACCTCCATCAAGAGGGCCCGAACCTGGGTAAAACATTGTGTCCCCTGCCTCCTGTTACCATCCGGCCTAGACGCACAGTTCGGGACCCCCTACCCGAGATCCGCCGGTTTTGACACCGACAGCTTAGTTTAGACGTGCTTTGTGTCAATGCCATCTGTTTAGTTTCTTTATCGTATATGTGAATCATGCAATGCCATCTTGTCTAGCCAAGCATCATATATGTGAATTTTGCAATGCCACCCTGGTTAGCCAGTCATCTTATATGTGAATTATATCATGCCATCATTTTTTTATTACGCGTTAAATTTGTCAACAATTTTAGTACATTCAATTACTCTTCCTGTGCATCAGCCATTTGGCACGGTCATGGAAAAATCTGGAGTGGAAACAAGGTCTTCAGAGCAGACAATGCTATCTGACGAAGCGCATGTCTTGCTGGTTACCGATAGCTCCTCAGAGGAGGATTCAGAGACAGATGACCAGTCATATCCCCCCCCACCCCCGAGGTGCATGCCCTAACTTGGCAGGGTTATGTTGCTCATATCGTGCGTATGGTATCTTGCATTGCTATGTCATTTGCTTAGTTTAGACATGCTTTGTGTGAATGCCACCTGTTTAGTGTCTAATTACCATATATGTGAATTATGCAATGCCATCTTGTTGCAAGACATTATATATGTGAATTATGCAATGTTATCTTGTTGCAAGGCATTATGTATGTGAATTATACAATGCCATGGTGTTTAGGCAAGCGTCATATATGTGAATTATATCATGCCATCATTTTTTTTGTATTTCTCATTGCTTTTGTCGACAATGTTTGTATATTCAACTGCTCTTCCTGTGCATCAGCCATTTGAATTGGTGATGGAGAAATCTGGAGTGAAAACAAGGTCTTCAGAGCAGACAATGCTACCTGCTGAAGCAGATATCTTGCTGGTTACAGATAGCTCTTCAGAGGAGGATTCAGAGGCAGATGACTAGTCCTATTATCCCCCTAAGGTGTATGCTCAAACTTGGCAGGGTTATATTACTCATATAATGCATATGTTGTATTGCAATGCTTAGTTTTTACATCATATACACAATATTGAATGCCATCTCCTTAGTTGACACATCATATATGCGATTGCCCTCTGCTCACTTCCTTAGTATATAAATCATATATTTGAATTATGTCATTCCATGATGTTTACATAGACAGCATGTATCTGAATTATGGCATGCCAACCCATTTTCTAAAGACATAATATAGTTATATCATCTCATCCTGTTTACATAGTCATCATATTTAAATTATGTCATTCTATCCATGAATTATATCATGCCATCATGTTTCCATCGACGGCATGTTTGTGATTTATGGCATGCCAACCACTTTAATAGACATATCGTATAGTTATATCATGTCATCCTGTTTACATAGTCATCATATTTTGAAGTATGTCATTCTATCCTGTTTAGTTAGCCATCATACATGTGAAATTGTGTCATGCTATCCTGTTTAATTAGCCATCATATATGTGAAATTATGTCCTGCTATTCTGTTTGCTTAGACAACATAAATGTGAATATTTCATGCCCTATTTTCTTCCCTACTATCCATTGCACATGTCTATCTTACAATGTATGTACATTCAATTACTTTTCTTGTTTATCAGCCATTCCAATTGGAGGGAGTGATGGCAGTATCTGTGGGAGTAAAAACACGGTCTTCAGAAAAGATCGTGCTACCTGTTGATGTAGATAGAACCACGGTTGTACTTGCCCAAGAACCAGCCCCACCACACATAACCCACACTCATGCAGATTGTACCCCTACCCAGTTGGACAGAGAACCAGCTACACCCCTTCTAACCCCAACCCCGGTAGATAGACACCCAGTTCCCGTTGACACAGCACCGTCTCCACCACAAAGCACCCAAACACGAGCAGTTAGTAAGGCAACTGCAGTGCCCAAATCACGAGGACCACCACTCCAAACCCGAAGTCAACGCTTAAAGCAGAAGAAGAATTGTTCTCAGGTCAGGTTCCGTAGCTATGGTTCATACTACTTTGCTCTTGCATCACTGTATTTACTGATACCAACTAATTTCAAATTTGAAGGATGCAATTGAAACTCCAATGGCACAACAGGTATGTTTTAAACCTGTTTCTTCAACGTGTTTGGATGTTTGCTGTTGTAACTTGCTCTATGTTGATTTCAGTTTCAATTGAATAAACAGTTATGTTCTCATGCCATGCACATTACAAGTGTTGTTATTGATGTGTAGTTCCCCACACTTATATTCTGTCTATGCTGCTTTGTCTTAAATAGATATGATTTGAACTGTATCTATCTTGATTTGGCAACATAAACTAGAATGATATAGACCATACAGTGACCATACTACATAGATATATGTTTGTTTCATGATGTTATCCTGTCCACCTTACTACTGAACTGGTTTACCAAAATGAGTTTCATATACTACATTGTAAACCTGAGATGTGTTTGTTTGTTTCTCTTTTAGAACGCGGATAAAATATTGGAGAAGAGTACCCTGTTATGCAATGGTAAAGGAAGTAATGCAGATAAGGTTCAAGATAGTGAGACATCCCTGTTGGTCTCCAAGAAAGCTGATAAAAACTAGATTGAAGACACTGAGACAACCCCAAAGTCCTGTCTTGATGTAGTGTTCAAGTTACTGGCTACCACTGCTGGCACCAGCTCTTCGAACTCATTGCCTGAATCAGTTCGGCTTCTTCAGTCTCAACTTCAAGTTGAAAGACATCGATCAGATGTTATGCGACAAGAAGCCGAAGGACTGAGGAAGTCCCTGCAGAATTTAGATGCATACTTTCTGGTGCAACAGCAAGCGCTGGAGGACTTAAGCGCCAAACAAGAGAAACTTGATAAGCTTGCTAAGCATCTTGCAGCATTATGGGTACCTAGGATATTGTTTCTTGAGCTCTTCTAAGTGGTTTCAGTTCTAGACTTGTTTTGCTGCGGCATTTATATGCTGTTGTGTTCCCTATATTTGCACTGGTGGCGAACTTTGATGCCCAGTGGATGTAATATGTGTAATAGCTATGATAGCCTAGTGTAAGTTGCTTACTTATTTATTTCCTTGTGTTGTCTTGTTTATTTGTTTCACTACAAGAAATGTGTTAATCCATGACGGAATCAAGCTGTCACATATGTGCACAAAACCGTCGTGGTAGGTTGTCCATGACGGACCTGAAATTCGTCATGTATATCGCGTCATAATTTGACCACCATGCACTCCTTGACGGATCGCCAAAACTGTCATGGATCCATGACAGTTCTTGACTGTCATAGATTCCTGTTAGATAACGGCGTTAATCATACATTCCACGTCATCATGTGACATGGCAACCAACATGGATCTGACATGGCAGCCCATGTAATAGTCAGCCCAATTCAAACTTTGGCCCACTAAGTTTCAGCTTTGTCCAAGACTATTGGCCCATGTTGTGATCAGCCCCATAAGAATTTTTGCCCATTAAATTCCAAGTTGGGCCAAGCCCCAGTAGTTAGATCCATGAAATTAGCCCATAAGTAATTTCTCTTGTCCATGGAAATTTGGAGTCAATAAGAAAAATTTACTGGTAATTTTATTATTAAACAAAAAAGGAAATTGCATAAACATGTCAGGAAATAAAAAATTAAGAAAAAAGGAAAAAAGACCCAGTACAGACTTATCACAATACCACAAAAGGAAAAAAGACCCAGAGCTATACTACACTGCAACCACCACGGTTCATCTCAACACTTTGCTGGCCGGATAACTGCCTGTATCCGCTCAAATCTTCAGAGGGAGACGCCGTATCCACTATCCACAATGGCCTTGACTCGACCAATGCTCCTGTTCAGTGACCGTATCCACCCATAGTGACGCCATGGAACAGCCGTTGCCTGCAAATAAGAGGTCTTGCATAATCAGAAGCAAAAGCGAGGGGACAATCCGAAGCAAAAATGAAAGGGGCAAATCTGAATCGACAAACGGCTCACAGTGTCGAGCTAGACGAATTATGTAACGGCGAGGACAGCAAAGGAGATGAACATGGGCCTTGCGCCGACGGGTGGGCAGCAGCAGCCCAGCACGAGGTAGCCCCCAGCCGCCGCTGCTCAACTTGACCAGGCGCCTCGCTGGCTCAGTGCGGCACCACTGGACAGAACGGCGGAAGCCTCGACGTCGCCGGCCTTGTTCCCATTGTCTTGGAAACCACCACGACACGGCACCCCGGCGACGGGTCGGCGCATCGTCCTCAGTGATGGGTCGGCTCAACTCCTCAGCGACAGATCAGGGAAGCTCCACGGTGACGGGAAGAGGAGAGTGGCGCCCAGGCTGCAGCTACTACGGCGAACCGGCACAAAGTTCGCCAGCCGCCTTCTATTGCAATCCGAGGGGTGGAGAGAAGGAGCACGGAGATCGGGAAGGCAGTCCATGGAAAACGAGCCAGCGGCGGGGGTGGGGCGAGAAAGAAGATAGCGAGGGGGATGAGTGTGTGCCGTTGGATCTTGGAGGGATCAACGGTGGATACACTACGATCCGTGGGAGGGTCCAATGGACCAATCAGAACGCAGGATTTGTACTATGCTGGATACAAATGTCTAGGAACCCTAGTGGACTTTCGTTGCCTTCAGCCCAGTACCGAAGTTCGCATGGTCCAAAAGGTTTTTTATTTTCTTTTATTTTCTGTTGTTGTTTTCTTACAGTAGTACTACTCAGTACTAATTTTCATATTTCTTTTCTATTTCTTTGTTTGACATTTTAATTATGAGTAGATCTCAAAAATTATTATGACAAATCCGAATACGGGTTTTAACTAGTAAACACGTCCGTGTTCAGAATGGGAGAAAAAAATTACATGCTCCAAATACAGTAAACGCCACGCAAGTCCCTTCCACATGTCCATGCTATCTATTTGAACATTTTTGTTTGATAAAGATCTATTTGAACATAGCGCCTCATCCTTGTTGTCATGGTCACCATGTTCACCTGACCGTAATGTGCTCGAACATGTTCAATGCCAAGGTGAGGATGACCTCGGCCACAACACACAATTGCCACTCAACCATGCCATTGCAAGTCATTACCTATTAGTTATATAACTTACTAGCAAATATGCTCATGCATTACAACGGGAGACAAAAAATTATGGCTCGCCAAATAAGTATGACTCAATATCTTGATGTATGAGCATACTCTATTTTAACATAGTGGCTCACCATATTGCCATTTATTAATTTTTCTCACCCTAGCCGATGATAGTCCCGATGTCCATGTGATCACAATGCATTCCGCGGTAAATCCCAAGGCTATGAATTTGCTAGTGCACGCCACACTTATCATTATGTTGCGCAAGGGAACGTTTAAAACTTTAAAAACAAATATCATTGACCACGAACTACTTCCAATGACAACATATATAAAGACTTTTGTCCTGGACATAAAATAATTTGAATCAGTGAACAATTTTTCGAATCGACAATTTTGTTTTGAAATTTTTGATTTTCTCAAAAAAAAATCATGAACATTAGTTTTGTTTACAATTTTTTAAATGTATGAATTGGTTTTGAATTCATTAACATTTTTTGACTCAACAAACATTTTTTGAATCGACGAACTTTTTTAAAAAAATTGGGGTACAAATTTTGAAAAACTTTTTTTTTAAAAAAATTGAGGTATCTCCAGGCCATCAACCAAACAATCTCCAGGCACACACAAACCCAGGAAATAAATTGCCAGGAAGCGATCCAAACACACCCAAAAATTGTGGAAGTTGGGATTCAAACCCTGGTCTCATCCCTACGGGAGGGATCGGCCAACCACTCTGCTGCTCATTGTTTTGTGACTTATTCTCGTCGCGCCCCTATATGACCACAAAGGAGGCGGTGATTTTTGGTCCGAAAACTTGAATCGTTTTCCCATTTATGGGTGGCATTGGTGGGTAATTTTTACCAACTTAGAGGGTAATTTTAATGACGGATGACTAGAAGCGATAGTCGCTTTATTAGTAGGTAAAGATCTCTTGGAGCTGGACGTGACATCCGCCCTTCCCTAGCTATGGCCTACACCTAGCAAATGTGTATGTGTGTTGCAATGGCTGAAAAAAATCCTCGCACGCCCGGAATGATCCATCCATACTGAGAAGTGCAACTTCTATCCTTCAGTGCCATCGCTGATGGTTGTTATGTTTTTTTCAAGCGATAGTAGGAGAGCTGTTATGTTCATTGATCAGAGAGAAATGGTACAAAGAGACCTCTCTGTTAATTAAAGGAAAACTGAGCTAAAATCCTAACAAATGGGCAAAACACTAGCTAAACTAGGTCATGAGCACCACAAGTCGCAAACACTGGCCAATGGCCAGCTACCAGCTACTCCCCTGATAACCACACAAACCCAAGCTCCACCTATAGCCAGGCGCACCCTCGAAGGCAGTCGTCGAGGTCTCCAAAGTGACGCCTCCAAGGAGGAAGCGATGTCGCAGACACCACCATCACCCGATTTGTCATAGCCAAATATTAGGTTTTCACCCAAAGACCATGAGACCCGAGAAGCCGAGGTATAGCAAGATCCACAACAGCTCCTTCAAGAAGGATAACGACATCCACAGACGCCATTGTTGCTAGCATCGACAAGGTTGATGCGAGATTTTCATCCAGAGTTGAGCCTTCCAACAGACTTTCTCAACCCATTATGCTCTATGTGGGGGGTCCAGTCTTGGCACCATGGTGTTTGGAATTCCTCTTGTTTTCTTACATAATACCTAAACATATACTCATTGGCACAAGTAGGATATGAACTCATTTTGCCAACTTTTCCATGTAGTTGTTGTTCAAATTTGAATTATATCCGTTAAATACGTAGAAATGCACTTAATGACTTAAATATAGCAAACAAACCCCCCAGATGCCAAATTTTGACATGGAACATGTGATGGTTTCTGTTGAGTGCATAAAAGGTTTCAAGGTCAAATAATGGCAACTCACACTTCATCTTCAAACCCGACTTGTTCCCTCTTGCAACCATGATTCCTACTCACAGATGTTCCATTTTCCAAGCAATGTACACCAAAAAAATGCAAAATCTTCTCAAATTTTTACCACAATAACTAGGGGCCATATCATGAAACCATACCAATTTTCATATTTTTCGGACTCAATTTGGATTTTGTACAAATAAAAACAATTATGCTCCATGTATGGGTTGAATCTTGGCACCCTGGTGCTTGGACTTCTTCTTATTTGCTCAGATAATTCCTGAACATAGACTCATCGGCACAACTAGGAATTTTGAACACATTTCTGCCAAAATTTTCATGCACTTAAAGTTTAATATTTATGAATCAAATCACAAGAATACGTAGAGAACATTCTTCTAAATATTTTTTTATTTTTTATCCATTTTTCGTTGAAAAGATGGATTATTTATTATTTGAATGGGCTATTAATTCAAACACTTATTTTAATTAAAGCAAAAACCACTAAATATTTTCCAAAAAATCCAGAAAGCCTTTCTAAAACACTAAGAATAAGGCATGGGACCATATAAACTATTGCGGGTCCCAGCCTAGTTTTCTAGAACTTTTAAAGGAAATTCTTTGGACTCTACAATTAATCCATAATGTATTTGGATTGGATTATATACATAGTATAAATAATATAAGTTTAAAATTCATGAAAATAACATGTAACCTTGGAAAGCATTTAATATGCTACATTTAAATACTCAGAAGAATTAGAACTTGTTTGAATCACTTTGGAATTTCAAATTGGTGTGAATTAAATTAAACAGAAAACGTAAAACAGAAAGAGAAATAGAAATAACTGCTCACCTAGCCTAGTAGTTTAGGCCTAGCCCGACCTGCTTGGGGTCGTCTTCAACCTCTGGCAGAGATAAAGTCACACGCGCATGCGGAGGTTGCCAGCTCCTGCTTCGACGTGGCCGACCCCCCCCCCCACCCGCCCCACCCGCGCTGGATCCCTCTCGGCCCTTTCTTCCTTTCCCCTCACATTCTCGACCTCATACCGCTCTCCATCTTGTGTTCCTGAGCGTGTCCGCGAGTGCGCAGTCACCACCATCCTCCACCTGCGTCGACAAAGATCTCAAATCGCCGCCCCGTGTTTTCTTCGAGCACCGCTGCTGCGTGCTGAACCTCCAGGAAGATTGAATCGACCTCTGTTGCCCTGAACAGAGCGCTTCAATGGTGTCTTGCCCGACCTCTACCACAGCCTGCCATGTCACTGCCATTGCTAGGGACGGTGGCTGTCGAAACCGAGCACGAATTTGAGTTCCTAGTCCTCCCAGGGTTCCTCTGAGCCCATTAGCTAGCCTTCCCATGCCTTGTAGCCTCCTCTGCATGCTGGCCGCGAGAGTGCTGCCGCAAATCTCATCACCGGCATTCTTCTGGAACAACCCCAAGTGCCCCGCTTGGTTTCCTAGGCTCGCGCGAGTGACGGCTTCCTCCTAGTAGACTTAATCGTCGCCCCGTGGCCTGCCGATGCATCTCCGCCGCTGAATAAGGTCCATCGCGACCAAACCCCGGTGGGCTGACGTGGCCTAATTACTTTTTTTGAGAGAAACGTGGCCTAATTACCTTGTTAATTACGTAGTTTTGACAGATTTCTTTTTAATTCACCTGCAAAAAAGATTTCTTTTTAATTTAGCTTAGCACGAGCCGAGCCAAGCAAACAAGGGCACCCAAGCCACATCAGCACAAACCATCCATGATGGTCCGAATAAAATGTACAAAGAAAGAAGGCTAGGCCCAACCCGATCCATGACAGTTTTCGTGACTGTCTCTCTATGCTACTGTTTTGGAGTGAATTCTCATCATGACAGTTTTCATTACAAACCGAAAGAAACCGTCATCAATGGTGATGGATTCTGGGAACGTCATGAGAAATCCGTCATGTATTAACAGATTTCTTGTAGTGTTTGCTTGTAGTCAGTGCATTTCTTTTTCTGTGGTTTGCTAGTGGCTGCAATAACCTATTTTTTTAAAAACTAGGCCACAATAACCATGGGCTAATATTTACTATAGTGACACTGGGCCTCCTACGGGCTGTAGAAACAGTGGGCCTTCTACGGGCCGTAGAAACAGTGGGCCTTCTACAGGCCGTAGAAACAATGGGCCTTCTACGGGTCGTATCATCAATGGGCCTTCTACGGGCTGTATCATCAATGGGCCTTATACGGGTCGTATGATTGATTGGCCAAACATGGGCCAAACAGACCGCATTCTGGCCGTAAACGGGCTAGAGCTGGAATCGTCCGTTCATGGGCCGACCATAATGGGCCATCGTTAAAAGGCCGTATTTGATGACGCTATGAAAACGGCCCAACGTATTAATGAACCACAAACGGGCCGACTGTAACCACGGGCTGAATTTGGCCCACAAGCAGAAAATGACAGTAATGGGCCGTAAGTAAACGAATGCTGGAAATGAGCCCAAGAATAAATGGGCTCTGAGAAGGCCGAAAGATAACATGGGCTGGAGACGGCCCAACGGAATAACGGGCTGTTAATGGGTATAAAGTGATACACTGTTCATTACGGGCCAGTTTCACCATGGGCCGTTAATGGGTGTAAAGTGATACACTGTTCATTACGGGCCAGTTCAGCACGGGCCGCTAATGGGCCAAGAGTTACAAAGGGCCTCATATGGGCCGAAAGACATCATGGGCTATACATGGGCCAGAAGTGAAAATGGGCTGGAATCTATTGGACGACCTAGATGACGCTACTGGGCCTAATTCGGATAGGGCGTAATGGGCCTTGGGTTAGCGGGCTGTAAATGGGCTATATGCGAACAGGCCGTTAACAGGCTTTCCATGGGCCGGCCCGCCAGCTTTTGACCAAGTCAAATAGGCCGGCCTTTTCACGGGAATGGGCCACTGTTGGGCCGTGCCACGTGTTGACGTATCATAGGCGCCTTCTGTCGAGTGAGTGGATGACATCTGTCCCAATGATGAGCCGACACGTGTTTCCTCTAGCCAATGATGATTTTACACGTGGAAAATTCCCATTGGTCGGGGCTGTTAACGGGTTATCGGATGCAAAACCCGACCTGATAGCTTAACGGCGTTCCGTTACGGTGGATGCCACGTATTGGTCACCCTTGACGAAAGCACTTCTGTGACGCGTGATTTATTGTCATGGAAGTGGACAGTTCCGTGATGATAATTTTGGTAATGTCATGGAATACTTCTACGACAGCACAGGTATGACTATCTTGATTCTGTCATAAATTTGTCATGGATGTACATGCATGACAAAAAAGCGACCTACTGTGACAAACACGTATCATCATGGAAGTGTATTTTTTTGTAGTGATTAGTGTATATTTGTACTATTCAAATGGTGTTGCATTAGCATATGAAAATATATAAAGTGTGGCAAGCTTTCCCTGATATGTGCTCAAGAAAACTACTACCTGTTTTTCTAAATACTAGACATTTGGGTACTTTAAATTGAATTGCGAAAATGTCTTATATTAAGGAACAGAGGGTGTGGAGTTCACTCAAATTATCCCGGTAAAGCTAGTCACACCTTTGTTAAAATTAATGGTCATTATGTTATCGGAGGAGGTCTGTATGTTTGTCTCTAATGCATGTCGACTACATACCTGACATCATGATGTAATGTTAAGTCATTTCCTTTTGCATAGTGTCACTGAATTGTTAAGGCAGTGATGGCATTTTATTTTAGTTGAACTGCACAAAATATGCTTAAAAGAAGAGGAAAGGTCAGGAATGGCTCAATTTTTCAGAAACAACTATGTAGGCCTTCCTGGCATCATCCATTGTTGCCTTATTTATTCCTTTAAACAGGTGGTTAGAAACAGTCTTGCTACCTTTTCCCATTAAGAAATTGGAATGCTTATATTTGTGAGTCTATGCTTCAACTAGTGACACTTTTATAGTAATCATACTTTCAATATCTATGCAAAGAGGGGTGCTTGCTTTTAGTGAAACTGCACAATAAGTCCAAATGGTTCAACATTAGGAGCATGTTTTCTTCCAAACCTTTATATCCAATTGGTGGCACTATGAGCTGTTCATTACGAAGGTACATGGTTTGCTACTATCTTGCTACTCTTTTTGTACTATCATTAGATAGTAATACTAGTGGTTTGCATGTGAATTTATTGGCAGGGTGGACCTACATTGGAGGTGCAAGACAGGATTCAATGATTGGATGTTCAATTTCGGTTGTATCGATTTCACCTCTTCCATCACTGAGAACATGGATATCCTTGGTCTGATGAAGAATAGGCGCTATATTTCTGCTCTGAACCAGCAAATCAATTTAGTATGAAATTGTCCAGGGCAAAACATGATTGTATCAAATTGTCCAGTGCAAAACATGACAGATGCTAAGCGGAAGAGATGTGTTTAAACCGAAAATACAAGGTGGCGTATATGTTTACTAGCTGCTTGATATTTGTGCAGACAGAGATGTCTGCCCATTGCTATTTGGCAAACAAACAAAGTGATTGCAATTTTGGTTGAACTGCACAAGAGAATAGTATAGTCACTGCATGCAGTGCCATTTGAAAATAGACACAGAAAGATTGGATAGTCACTTCATGGACTGCAGAAAAGTAGTAATGTACTATTTATTGGCCAACAATAGGTGCTTCATTGCTTTGGTCTGATTATACAATGGACATCATTTTGCCTAAGTTAAAGTTTGTATTCCGAAAATAGTCTCACCGTGTGATCGAGCGAAGACCAAATCATATTGCAGTGGATGTTCCTTCATCATGTGTGGTTCATTCTCATGGTTCCAGCTATTGGTGAAACTAGTTATGTTTGCAAGAGGAATTGTAGACTTCGCAAAAAAATTGTCTTTCACTCTATATTCAATGTTGGCCAAGAGAAGCATCCATGTTAGTAGGAAGAACAGATGTTTTTTTTTCTAGATCTTTGCTTTTGGAGCTACATATTTGTATATGATCTGTGAATCATTGAGATGCATTAACATGTTGGTCTTATGTATGGGAATCGTACTAGTTGGTTTTGAATTTGGGCTACTAATGTGAACATATTACAATGCCAGGCATGTGAGTCTTGTGTGAATATTTCGAACGGGCCGGCTCTTACTGTTGTGCACACCATGATCCTTATTTCTATGTTCTTAGTGTTTACAACTTACTAACAGTTCCTTATTTCTGTTCGCTCAGTGTTTACAAGTTACTGATCGATCACTAGCTAGCCTACTAATGCGCTCCTGGCAGTTTTAGTTGCGAAGCAAGATCCGAAGTGGCAGTTGTTTGAATAAAAATGCCTACCCCTGAAGAAATGGACAAGCTACTCTGAAGAAAATGCCATGCAAATCTAAAGAAACTGCCAGCAAAAACGTTCGCAAATGCCCTATCTCCCAGTGAACGTTCATCAGCTAATGCGATCATACACATACACCATCCAACCTACTCGATCCTACACGTACACTATCCGACCTACTCGATCCTACACGGATAAATAGCGGATCACGCATGTACTACCTCCTTTCCGGTTTGAAGGGCTCAATTCAAAAAACGACCTACTCGATCCTACACGAATAAATAGGGAATCACGCATGTACTACCTCCTTCCGGTTTGCAGGGCTTATTTGAAAAATCTTACCAACCAAGGTAGATGATGAGTGGTGGAATCATTTTTGACAAGGAGGGAGTACCTCATCTGGATGATTCGAGTGCACTCGTTTGACCGTCATGCCGGCGTGCGACCCAGCACGGACGGGACGCACCACTGACGGGACGGCGCAGTCATAATTTCAGTTTTTCTAGTTTTCCACGGCAAGCTGGCGCACTAAGCCATGCCTACTTATGCATTGAATTCCAATGACTGCGATGACCGCCGTGTTTCCCGTGACACGTTGGTTCGCCTACCTTCCACCTATAATTACTATTTCCCGAGCTTCTCCGATGGCACCATCACCCAACTCGCCCTATCCTCATAAGCCCCCATCGGCTCGACATTGCTTGCCACTTATCCTCGCTCTCACCACGTCCGCCATGCCCCCACTCGTCCGTGATAGGCGACACCGGAGGCGGTCACCGCTGGAACTAGTGTTCGGTTTTTCATCGGAAGGCAGACGGAGGGAGGAGGCATTCTATCGGTCTTTAGATGGCAATGCGGAGTATGAGGAGTTGTTGGAGCGCGACCGCCTGGCGGAGGAGCAGCGTATCACCGATTTGCGCCGCCAACGGGACATGGAGCAGCAGCGCACCAATGCTCTGAGTCGCGAGCAAAGCACCCACAACTGGGCCGACTACATGGAGGCCGGGGCCCGGCAAATAGCCCTGGAGGCTGTCGGGAACGCATACGTTAGCGATGCCGAATTTTACTACAAGCTCGTCAAGTGGGTTTCCTGCTTAGAAGCCGAAGCTTCGGTGGACCACGCTGGCATGGAAAGGGCCAACGCACGCGAGCAACGCGCCCTATCGCACCTCTGGCAAGTACGAGGCGAGGCGGAGGACGCCGGTGCCGACGTTTAGCGTGTATCACAGATGGCGGCCGGCATCGTCTAGTTAGCTAAGAGTAAGTTAGTACTTGTACACTACTAGAGTATTAGTGGGAGTAGATAGTTAACTTGGCTATGATGGTTGTCAACGTGGAAGTTCAGTACTTTACATTTGGATCAGACATGTTACTTTGCTATGAATGTTGAACTTTCTGTTTGAACGTGTGGGATGGGCTGTTATTTTTTAAATGGGTTGTATTTGTCCGCCACGCATTTAGAGGCTGACTTGTGGGCCTACTAGGTTGTCCCGTACACAATCAGGAGATGATTGTACGTGGAGAGGATGACAGCAGGGACCCACCAAGGTCATGGCAGTACGAAAGCAAGTGTCTCCTTATATCAAGCCAATAAAAAATGGCTCCTCCTAATGGATTTCTGACATCTGGGTCCCATGCCATTGTCAACGTAGTCAATAAACGAGAGAATTGCACAATGAGCGGCTGGCACCAGGGACTCAGCACTCGCCCAGTTATTTTTGTTTTCGGTTAATTTGATAAATGCCACTCAAAATCTGGTGATTCCGAGAAATGCCACTGCAATTTCCAAACTTTGAAAAATGCCATTTCATGCCATTTCCAGTGGCATTTTTCGAAGTCTGGAGTGGCGTTTTTCAAAGTTTGCAAAAATTGCAGTGGTGTTTTTCAAAGTTTGCAAAAATTGCAGTGGTGTTTTTCAAAGTTTGCAAAAATTGCAGTGGCATTTTTCAAAGTTTGGAAATTGCTGTGGCATTTTTATGAATCGCCTTAATTGGAGTGGCATTTATATAATTTGTTTTTGAGACAGAAGCAGGGTGTCAACTGGGCTGTGTGGGGCACTCTGGCCTGTCTAGACAGCCTTTTCTTTTATGTTTACCACAGACCAGCCCAGTAGTTTTTTTCTTTCTTTCTGAAAATGGCTAGCCCAGTTTTTTTGTGATTTTTCAAGTGAGTCGCTTTGTTAGGCCTGTTGGGCTACAAATCTTTCAAGACGAGGAGAGCTCCATTCGGCTGGCCGATAAAATGGCCTATCAGCAATGAGAAATGGGTTGTACATTTTTAAAACACATCAAACCGATAATTAGTTTCAAATTTCTATTTTTTTCATTTCAAGATTTGAAATTGCATTGATTTTTATGCGTGGACAAATTGTTGGATTTTATATTGATATACATTTATTTTTTAAATTAGTTTGAATGTGACTCGAAATTTCGGGATTAAAAACAGTTCGGACCGCACCGAAATATGCTAAATTTCGTATAATTTTTTAATCGTGGCCACAATATGGGCTGTAATGCTAACAAAAAGAATATGAGCTCCAAGAAAACCTTAAGAATTAGCAAATGGGTTGTAAATTATTAGAAATAATGGCAGATGGTTTGTATGCTATTTTCCACAGATTTGAGGCTTTCCTAAAAAAAGGATGACGCACAAGCAGTGACTGTTGGATGTCCATCCAACGGCCATCGTGCTTCGTCAATCTCTGTTCTTCCTGCCCCAGCCGCTCAAAAAAGTGCCGGTGGGACTGCCTGCTCCCTCCTCCCGCTGCCGGTTGTGCTACCACGTAGGCCTCACCGCCCCACCGTACTCCCATCGCTGGCCTAGCCATCCCTCTACTCACCCACACCTATTGTTATTCTCCAGCGATGGCAGGCGAACCAGTAAACCCTCGTACTCCCCTCCGCATGGGAAACAACTGCCGAGTCTTCCCTGGCTCCGTGTCATTCCCTTCCTAGGCCTCGTCGTCGTCCACCGCCCTGGTACTCTCGGTGTGGCGTGGTCAACGATCGACATGCATCTGAAGTGGTTTGTATGTGAAGAGGCTGACAGCTGGGTCCAGGTCCGCACGCAAGGAAATGCCTCCTTATTACGCGCAAAATAATGATTCCTCCACCTGACATCTGGGACCCACCGAAAGGACCTCTGTATTTCGCGACAAAAACGTTCCCGCCGCTGACAGCTCGGACCCACCAGCTATATCTTCGCACGCAAGGAAGTGCCTCCTTATTACGCACAAAAAAAAGAATACTCCCCTTGCTAGCTGGGACCCAACATAATGGGAGGCTGACTTGTGGGCCTACTAAGTTGACGGGGACAGAGGGCTTTGTCAACTTAGTCAATATGAACGATTCTAGCTCTAGTGACCGTACGATGTCCATCCAACGGCTGTAGTGCTTCTTCAACCTCTGGTATTCTTGGTCCAGCCGCCCAAAGCAGCGCCGGTCGTGTCGCCTGCTCCTGCCTCCCATGGCCAGCTGTGCTGCCGCGGAGGCATCACCGCCCCCTACTACTCCCACCGCTAGCTAGGCCCTGCGGCGACGGCAGGCTCACACCGCAGCCGAACCAGTGAACCCTCATACTCCTGTCCATGTGGGCTTCCACTGACGCGTCTTCCCCGGCTCCGCGTCGTCCCCTTCTTAGGCCTCGCCGTCGTCCACCGCCCTAGTGCTCTCGGCACAGAGCGGTCAATGTGGTCAAGGAACGACTTCCATCGGAAGAGTACTGTATATGGAGAGGCTTACAGCTGGGTCCACGGCTGCAGCAAGGAAGTGCCTCCTTATTACGCGAAAAATAATGATTCCTCCACCTGACAGCAGGGACCCACCAGACAGGCCACCGTATTTCCCGAAAAAATGTTCCCCCCTGACTGCTGGGACCCACCAGCTATATCTTCGCATGCAAGGATGTGTGTCCATATTACGAGCAAAAAGAAACGATTCGCCCCCTGACTGCTGGGACCCACCAGCTACATCTTCGCACGCAAGGAAGTGTCTAACAGTCAGGACCCACCTAGTTGAAGCGTACGTAGCGTGGTCATTCTAGTCGCGAATGTGTATGTACATATTGGTCGATCGGTCTCTCTGCAAGTATGAACCGTGGCCGACTAAGTAGCGGGACATGTGTCGTTGTAGAGCACCCGACATAGCAGTTCACGCAGTCCTGTCTAAGTCCTATACACGTACGTACAGCCACAGGGAAAAAATACGGCCACGTACATACATACGGGCGGGGTCTCGAGCGCATACTCGCAGACAGCCAGGGCTTGTGTACATGGAAAGGCAGCGGACGGGAGCAACGGCGTCATGTTCATCGAGCAGCGAACTGATTGGGTCGGAACGGAGAAACGGTGTCGTGTTCATCGGGAGGCAACGGAACATGTGTTGTTCATCAGGAGCCAACCGGCTTGGATGGAACAGCCGATGGAAACGAGGCCTGGCGTACCGTAGAACGGAGGAAACGGCCTTGTGTTCGACCGGACACGGTCGAAACGGGATCCTGTTCATCGGGAGGGGCTGGCGTACCAGAAAACGAAGGAAACGGACCTCCTATGGTCGAAACAGGGTCCTGTTGATCCGGAGGGGTGTGGCGTACCACAAAACAGAGGAAACAGACTTGTGTTGGAGCGCTGCGGTCAAAACAGGGGTCCTGTTCATCAGGAGGGGTGTGGCGTACCGCAAAACGGGACTCCACAGGATATTGTTCATCTCCACCGTCGACTGCCTCCACGGGCTACTGTTCATCCACCATCGACCTCCTCCAGCCTCCACCTGCGACTGTTCATCCACGGGCTCTTGTTCATCCAGCCTCCACCGCGCGCTCCTCCACCGGCTACTGTTCAACCAGCCCTCTCCACGGGATCATGTTCAACCACCCCTCCATGGGCTACTGTTCATCCAGCCCTCCACTGGCTACTGTTCAACTAGCCCTCCACGGGGTCGTCCTGTTCATCCAGCCCTCCACGGGGTCCTGTTCATCCACCCCTCCACGGGGTCCTGTTCATCCACCGGCTCGTTCGATCGGGGTACTGTTCATCCTGCGGCAACAACCTCTACTACCACGGGGTCCTGTTCATCCAACCCCCCACTGGGAACTGTTCATCCAACCCCCCCCCCCCAACAATGCTCACTGTTCATCCAGAGGCAGCATCGATCGGCTTCAGTTAGCAGTAGTAGCGAAGGAATCACTCAGGTTCAGTTAACAGCAAGGGATCGATCGATCACTTGGGTTCAGTAACGCATAGCCTGCAGTGCAATCACTCGGGTTCAGTTAGATCCCAATGCCTCACTCGGGTTCAGTTAGAGTCGAATGCCCCTCACACACGCGCGCACATATGAGAGAAACGCGCATTGCTCGGCCCCCAACCACCCACTGTAATCAGGAACTCCCCCGATATTTTCCTCGCCCTTGCTTCTACCACGGTTTTTTCCATCATGGACGGCCCAAAGAATGTCATGCAGCTGCGTCTCCGGCCCTCCCAGGACGAAAAGCCCATTTTCTGTCATGAGTTTTTGTCATAGAAGTAGGACCCCACCACATCTATGATGATAGCGGGTTTTGTCACAACTATCGTCATAAGCATGATATAAAAAAATCCGTTCGGCCCAAAATGTCACGGATGTGTCTTTTTTTGTAGTGATAAGGCACCACCTAAATCTGTTGAGATGACACCATATGAATTGTGGTTTGGCAAGAAACCTAAGCTGTCATTTCTTAAAGTTTGGGGTTGCGATGCTTATGTGAAAAAGCTTCGGCCTGATAAGCTCGAACCCAAATCGGAGAAATGCGTCTTCATAGGATACCCAAAGGAAACTGTTGGGTACACCTTCTATCACATATCCTTCGGCAAGATAATCATAGCTAAGAATGGATCCTTTCTAGAGAAGGAGTTTCTCTCGAAAGAAGTGAGGGGAGGAAAGTAGAACTTGATGAGGTAGTTGTACCTTCTCTCTAATTGGAAAGTAGTTCATCACAGAAATCAGTTCCAGTGATGCCTACACCAATTAGTGAGGAAATTAATGATGATGATCATGAAACTTTAGATCAAGTTACTACCGAACCTCGTAGATCAACCGGAGTATGTTCCGCACCAGACTGGTACGGTAATCCTGTTCTAGAAGTCATGTTACTAGACCATGAAAAACCTATGAACTATGAGGAAGCGATGATGAGCCCAGATTCCGTGAAATGGCTTGAGGCCATGAAATCTGAGATGTGATCCATGTATGAGAAGAAAGTGTGGACTTTGGTTGACTTGCCCGATGATTGGCAAGCCATGGAGAATAAATGGATCTTCAAGAAGAAGACTAACGCTGACGGTAATTTTACTATCTACAAATCTTGACTTCTTGCGAAAGGTTTTCGACAAGTTCAAGGAGTTGACTGCGATGAGACCTTCTCATCCGTGGCGATGCTTAAGTCTGTCTAAATCATGTTAGCAATTGCCGCATTTTATCATTATGAAATTTGGCAAATGGATGTCAAAACTACATTCCTTAATGGATTTCTTAAAGAAGAGTTGTATATGATGCAACCAGAAGTTTTTTTCGATCCTAAAGGTGCTAAAAAGTGTGAAAGCTCCAGCGGTCCATTTATGGACTGGTGCAAGCATCTCGGAGTTGGAATATATGCTTTGATAGTGTGATCAAAGCATATGGTTTTATATAGACTTTTGGAGAAGCATGTATTTACAAGAAAGTGAGTGGGAGCTCCCTAACATTTCTAATATTATATGTGGATGACATATTGTTGATTGGGAATAATACAGAATTTCTGGATAGCATAAAAGGATACTTGAATAAAAAAATCCCAATGAAAGACCTCAGTGAAGCTGCTTATATATTGGGAATAAAGATCTATACAGATAGATCAAGACACTTGATTGGACTTTCAAAAAGCACATACCTTGATAAAGTTTTGAAGAAGTTCAAAATGGAACAGTCAAAAAAAGGGTTCTTGCCTATGATACAAGATGTGAAGTTGAGTCAGACTCAATGCCCCACCACTGCAGAAGATAAAGTGAAAATGAAAGTCATTCCATGCCTCAGCCATAGGTTCTATCATGTATGCAATGTTGTGCACCAGACCTGATGTGTGCCTTGCTATAAGTTTAGCAGGGAGGTACCAAAGTAATCCAGGAGTGGATCACTGGACAACAGTCAAGAACATCCTGAAATACCTGAAAAGGACTAAGAATATGTTTCTCGTTTATGGAGGTGACAAAGAGCTTGTCGTAAATGGTTACGTCAATGCTAGCTTTGACACTAATCCGGATGACTCTAAGTCACAAACCGGATACGTATTTATATTGAATGGTGGAGCTGTCAGTTGGTGCAGTTCCAAGCAGAGCATCATGGCGGGATCTACATGTGAAGCGGAGTACATAGCTGCTTCAGAAGCAGCAAATGAAGGAGTTCATATCCGATCTAGGTGTAATACCTAGTGCATCGGGTCCAATGAAAATCTTTTGTGACAATACTGGAGCTATTGCCTTAGCTAAGGAATCCATATTTCACAAGAGAACCAAAAACATCAAGAGGCGCTTTAACTCCATCCGTGATCAAATCAAGGAGGGAGACATAGAGTTTGCAAAATGCATACGGATCTGAATGTTGCAGACCCATTAACTAAGCCTCTTCCACGAGCAAAACCTGATCAGCACCAAGACTCTACGGGTGTTAGAATCATTACAATGTAATCTAGATTATTGACTCTAGTGCAAGTGGGAGACTGAAGGAAATATGCCCTAGAGGCAATAATAAAGTTGTTATTTATATTTCCTTATATCATGATAAACTTTTATTATTCATGCTAGAATTGTATTAACCGGAAACTTGATACATGTGTGGATACATAGACAAAACACCGTGTCCCTAGTAAGCCTCTACTAGACTAGCTCGTTAATCGAAGATGGTTAAGTTTCCTAACCATAGACATGTGTTGTCATTTGATGAACGAGATCACATCATTAGGAGAATGATGTGATGGACAAGACCCATCCATTAGCTTAGCATAATGATCGTTAAGTTTTATTGCTATTGCTTTCTTCATGACTTTTACATATTCCTCTGACTATGAGATTATGCGACTCCCGAATACCGAAGGAACACCTTGTGTGCTATCAAATGTCACAATGTAACTGGGTGATTATAAAGATGCTCTACATGTGTATCCGAAGGTGTTTGTTGGGTTGGCATAGATCGAGATTAGGATTTGTCACTCTGAGTATTGGAGAGGTATCTCTGGGCCCTCTCGGTAATGCACATCACTATAAGCCTTGCAAGCAATGTGACTAATGAGTTAGTTGCAAGATGATGCATTACGGAACGAGTAAAGAGACTTGTCGATAAGAAGATTGAACTAGGTATGATAATACTGACGATCGAATCTCGGGCAAGTAACATACCGATGAAAAAGGGAATAACGTATGTTGTCATTGCGGTTTGACCGATAAAGATCTTCGTAGAATATGTAGGAACCAATATGAGCATCCAGGTTCCGCTATTGGTTATTGACTGGAGATGTGTCTCGGTCATGCCTACATAGTTCTCGAACCCATAGGGTCTGCACGCTTAACGTTCGATGATGATTTGTATTATGAGTTATGTGTTTTGGTGACCGAATATTGTTTGGAGTCCCGGATGAGATCATGGACATGACGAAGAGTCATGAAATAGTCGATAGGTAAAGATTCATATATTGGACGATAGTATTTGGACACCGGAATGGTTAGGGGATGTTTCGGATATTTTTCGGAGTACCGAGGGGTTACCGGAACCCCCCGGGGAAAGTAATGGGCCTACATGGGCCTAGGGGAGAGGGGAGGCAGCCCACAAGGGGTGGTCGCGCCCCCTTCCATAGGGAGTCCGAATTGGACTAGGGGAGGGTGTGCGCCCCCCTTTGCTTTTCCTCTTCCCTCTCCCTTCCCTCTTTTCCCCTCCATGAGAAGGAATAAAAAGGGGGGTGAATCCTACTAGGACTGGAGTCCTAGTAGGACTCCCCTCTCCTTGGCGCGCCCCTGGTGGCCGGCCTCCTCCTCCCCTCCTTTATATACGGGGGCAGGGGGCATCCCAAAGCACAACCGTTATTCTCTTAGCTGTGTGTGGTACCCCCCCCTCCAGAGTTTACTCCTCCGGTCATAGCGTCGTAGTGCTTAGGTGAAGCCCTACGCGGATCACATCATCATCACCGTCACCATGCCGTCGTGCTGATGAAACTCTCCCTCGACCCTCTGCTCGACCAAGAGTTGAGGGACGTCATCGAGCTGAACGTGTGCTGAACTCGGAGGTGTCGTATGTTCGGTACTAGATTGGTTGGATCGCTAAGACGTTTGACTACATCAACCATGTTATACTAATGCTTCCGCTTTCGGTCTACGAGGGTACATTGACACACTCTCCCCCTCTCATTGCTATGCATCTCCTAGATAGATCTTGCATGATCGTAGGAAATTTTTGAAATTGCATGCTACGTTCTCCAACACATAATTCTTCTGTGCAGCAATGAGGATAATCCTCAGATCAGGACCCAGTTTGCATCATTGCTACTATCATCTATCAACTTATTTTTCTCTATGAACATATCAAAAAAATATGAGCTATATCGCGAGCTATTGATCTACAACATAGATATGCAAAACTATCAAGACTAAGTTCATGATAAATTAAGTTCAATTAATTAAATTACTAAAGAACTCCCACTTAAATAGACATCCCTCAAGTCATCTAAGTGATACGTGATCCAAATCAACTAACCCATGTCCGATCATCACATGAGATGGGCTAGTCATCAATGGTGAGCATCTCTATGTTGATCATATCTACTATATGATTCACATTCGACCTTTCGGTCTCCAGTGTTTAGAGGCCATGTATGTACATGCTAGGCTCGTCAAGTTTAACCCAAGTATTCTGCATGTGTAAAACTGTCTTACACCCGTTGTATGTGAACGTAGAGTCTATCACACCCAATCATCACGTGGTGTCTCAAAGCAATGAACTGTAGCAATGGTGCATACTCAGGGAGAACACTTTTACCTTCAAATTTAGTGAAGGGATCATCTTATAATGCTAACCTCGTTCTAAGCAAAATAATATGCATAAAAGATAAACATCACATGCAATCTAAATATGTGACATGATATGGCCATCATCATCTTGTGCTTTTGATCTCCATCTCCAAAGCAACATCATGATCTCCATCGCCACCAGCTTGACACCTTGATATCCATCGTAACATCATTGTGTCGAGGTCATCACGCCAACTATTGCTTCTACAACTATTGCTAATGCATAGTGATAAAGTAAAGCAATTACATGGCGCTTGCACTTCATACAATAAAGAGACAACCTTAAGGTTCCTGCCAGTTGCCGATAACTTACAAAACATGATCATCTCATACAATAATGTTTATCACGTCATGTCTTGACCATATCACATCACAACAAGCCCTGCAAAAACAAGTTAGACGTCCTCTACTTTGTTGTTGCAAGTTTTACGTGGCTACTATGGGCTTCTAGCAAGAACCATTCTTACCTACGCATAAAACCACAATGGTGTTTCATCAAGTTTGCTGTTTTAACCTTCTTCAAGGACCGGCTGCAGTCAAATTCGATTCAACTAAGGTAGGAGAAACAGACACCCGCCAGCATATGCAAAACTAGTTGCATGTCAGTCGGTAGAACTGGTCTCATGTGTGTGGACATGTAAGGTTGGTCCGGGACACATCATTCCACAATACCGCCGAATCAAAATATGACATTGGTGGTAAGCAGTATGACTATCACTGCCCACAACTCTTTGTGTTCTACTCGTGCATATAATCTACGCATAAACCTGGCTCTCATACCACTATTGGGAAACGTTGCATGGAAAACAAAAAAAATTCTATGCACATGCAATGATCTATCCATGGAGATGCATAGCAACGAGGGGGAGAGTATGTCTACGTACCCTCGTAGACCGTAAGCAGAAGTGTTTCACAACGCGATTGATGTAGTCGAACTTTCTTCATGCTCCAACCGATCTAGTACCGAACACACGGCACCTCCGTGTTCTGCACATGTTCAGCTCGGTGACGTCCTCTGCCTTCTTGATCCAACAAGACAGTGAGGTAGTAGATGAGTTTTGGCAGCATGATGGCGTGGTGATGGTGATGGTGAAGTGATCTCCGTAGGGCTTCGCCTAAGCACTACGAAAATATGACCGGGGTTGTAAAGCCGCCGCACACTGCTAGGCAATTGTCTGTTGTGTGCTAGGCTACCCTTCCCACATATATATAGGTGGGAGGGAGGGGGAGCCCAAGTAGGAGGAATCCTACTTGGGGTCCCTGCGCCCCCTTTCCTTATTTGGAGAGCGGGGAAAGGCGGGGAGGGTGGCGCCCCCCCTCCTTTCTCCCATGAGAGGGAAAGGCAGGAGGGGCTAGCCCTCCCCCTTTTCCTTCCCTAGGGCTGTACAAACAAGGGAGGGGCGCACCAGCCCCCTTGTGGGCTGGTATATCCCCTCCTTTGGCCCATAAGGCCCATATCTTGCCGGGGGGTAACCGAAACCCTTTCCGGTGACCCGATTCCTACCCAGTACGTCCCGAAACACTTATGATGTCCAAATACCATCGTCCTATATATCAATATTTACCCCTCGACCATTTCGAGACTCCTCATCATGTCTATGACCTCATCTAGGACTCCAAAAAACATTTGTTCACCAAAACATATAACTCATATAACACTATATCGTCAACAAACGTTAAGCGTGCGGACCCTATGGGTTCGAGAACTATGTAGACATGACCGAGACACCTCTCCGGTCAATAACCAATAGTGGAACCTGGATGCCCATATTGGCTCCTACATATTCTACGAAGATCTTTATCGGTCGAACCGTTATGACAACAAACGTAATTCCCTTTGTCCATCGGTATGTTACTTGCCCGAGATTTGATCATCAGTATCTTCATACCTAGTTCAATCTCGTTATCGGCAAGTCTCTTAACTCGTTCCGTAATACACACCTTGTGACTAACTCCTTAGTAATTTGCTTGCAATCTTATGATGTGTATTACCGAGAGGGCCCAGAGATACCTCTGCGATACTTGGAGTGACGAATCCTACTCTCGATCTATGCCAACTCAACAAACACCTTCGGAGATACCTGTAGAGCATCTTTATGATCACCCAGTTACGTTGTGACATTTGATAGCACACAAGGTATTCCTTCGGTATCCGGGAGTTGCATAATCTCATAGTCGAAGGAATAAGTATTTGACATGAAGAAAGCAATAGCAATAAACTGAACGATCAATATGCTAAGCTAATGGATGGGTCTTATCCATCACATCATTCTCCTAATGATGTGATCCCATTATTAAATGAAAACACATGTCTATGGTTAGGAAACCTTAACCATCTTTGATCAATGAGCTAGCCTAATAGAGGCTTACTAGGGACACGGTATTTGTTTATGTATTCACACATGTATTTAAGTTTCCGATAACTACAATTCTAGCATGAATAATAAACCTTTATCATGAATAAGGAAATATAATATAAAATAACAACTTTATTATTGCCTCTAGGGCATATTTACTTCACCAAGTAGGTATAACCTACCGGTGGCCTCTCGGAACCCCTTACGACACTCCGATGGTAATTCAGTGCATTCCGAAACCTTTCTGAAACCCATATACCTTTGTCCTATATATCGGTCTTTACCTCCGGACCATTCCGAAGCTCCTCGTCATGTCTGTGATCTTATCCGGGACTCTGAATAACATTTAGTCACCAACATACATAACTCATATAGTACTATATCATCAACGAACGTTAAGCGTGCGGACCCTACGAGTTCGAGAATGATGTAGACATGACCGAGACGCTTCTCCGGTCAATAACTAATAGCAAGACATGGATGCCCATACTGGTTCCTACATGGTCTACGAAGATCTTTATCGGTCAAACCTTTATGACAACATAATAATTCTCTTTGTCTGTCGGTATGTTACTTGCCCGAGATTCGATCAACGGTGTCTCCCTACCTAGTTTAATCTCGTTACTAGCAAGTCTCTTTACTCATTCCGTGATGCATCATCTTGTAACTAACTCCTTAGTCACTTTGCTTGCAAGCTTCTTGTGATGTTGTATTACCGAGAGGGCCCAGAGATACCTCTCTGTCATACGGAGTGACAAATCCCAATCTAGATCCATGTCAACTCAATAGACACCTTCAGAGATACCTGTAGAGCACCGTTATGATCACCCAGTTACGAAGTGATGTTTGATACACACAAGGCATTCCTCCGGAGTCCGGCAGTTGCATGATCTCATGGTCGAAGGAATATGTATTTGATATTAAGAAGGCAGTAGCAATAAACTGAACAATCATATGCTATGCTAATGGACGGGTCTTGTCCATCACATCATTCTCCTAATGATGTGATCCCGTTATCAAATGGAAACTCATGTATATGGTTGCTACCTCTTGAGCACTGCATTGGTTTTCCCTTGAAGAGGAAAGGGTGATGCAGCAAAGTAGCGTAAGTATTTCCCTCAGTTTTTGAGAACCAAGGTATCAATCCAGTAGGAGGCTACGCGCCAATCCCTCACACCTACACAAAACAAATAAATCCTCGCAACCAATGCGATAAGGGGTTGTCAATCCCTACACGGTCACTTACGAGAGTGAGATCTGATAGATATGATAAGATAATATTTTTGGTATTTTTATGATAAAGATGCAAAGTAAAATAAAAGGCAATGAAAATAACTAAGTGTTGGAAGATTAATATGATGGAAGATAGACCCAGGGGCCATAGGTTTCACTAGTGGCTTCTCTCAACAGCATAACTATTTTATGGTGGGTGAACAAATTACTGTTGAGCAATTGACAGAATTGAGCATAGTTATTATGAGAATATCTTGGTATGATCATGTATATAGGCATCACGTCCGAGACAAGTAGACCGACTCCTATCTGCATCTACTACTATTACACCACACATCGACCGCTATCCAGCATGCATCTAGAGTATTAAGTTCATAAGAACAGAGTAACGCTTTAAGCAAGATGACATGATGTAGAGGGATAAACTCATGAAATATGATGAAAACCCATCTTGTTATCCTCGATGGCAACAATACAATACGTGCCTTGCTGCCCCTACTGTCACTAGGAAAGGACACCGCAAGATTGAACCCAAAGCTAAGCACTTCTCCCATTGCAAGAAAGATCAATCTAGTATGCCAAACCAAACTGATAATTCGAAGAGACTTGCAAAGATAACCAATTATACATAAAAGAATTCAAATAAGATTTGAATATTGTTCATAGATAAACTTGATCATAAACTCACAATTCATCGGTCTCAACAAACACATCGCAAAAGAAGATTACATCGAATAGATCTCCACAAGAGAGGGGGAGAACTTTGTATTGAGATCCAAAAAGAGAGAAGAAGCCATTTAGCTAATAACTATGGACCCGAAGGTCTGAGGTAAACTACTCACACTTCATCAGAGAGGCTATGGTGTTGATGTAGAAGCCCTCCGTGATCGATGCCCCCTTCGGCGGAGCTCCAGAACAGGCCCCAAGATGGGATCTCGTGGATACAGAAAGTTACGGTGGTAGAATTAGGGTTTTGGCTCCGTATCTGATTGTTTGGGGGTACGTATGTATATATAGGAGGAAGGAGTACGTTGGTGGAGCAACAGGGGACCACGAGGGTGGAGGGCGTGCCTGGGGGGTAGACGCACCACCCTACCTCGTGGATTCCCTGTTGGTTGCTTAACGTAGGGTCCAAGTCTCCTTGATCTTGATCGTTCCAAAAATCACGTTCCCGAAGGTTTCATTCCGTTTGGACTCCGTTTGATATTCCTGTTCTTCGAAACCCTAAAATAGGCAAAAAAATAGCAATTCTGGGCTAGGCCTCCGGTTAATAGGTTAGTCACAAAAATAATATAGAAGTGAATAATAAAGCCCAATAATGTCCAAAACAGAAGATAATATAGCATGGAGCAATCAAAAATTATAGATACGTTGGAGACGTATCAAGCATCCCCAAGCTTAATTACTGCTCATCCTCGAGTAGGTAAATGATAAAAACAGATTTTTTTGATGTGGAATGCTACTTGGCATATTTTCAATGTAATTCTTCTTAATTGTGTTATGAATATTCAGATCCGAAAGATTCAAGACAAAAGATTAATATTTACATAGAAATAATAATACTTCAAGCATACTAACTAAACAATTATGTCTCTTCAAAATAACATGGCCAAAGAAAGTTATCCCTAGAAAATCATATAGTCTGGCTATGCTCTATCTTCACCACACAAAGTATTTAAATCATGCACACCCCCGATAACAAGCCAAGCAATTGTTTCATACTTTTGGTGTTCTCAAACTTTTTCAATCTTCACGCAATACATGAGCGTGAGCCATGGACATGGCACTTTAGGTGGAATAGAATGGTGGTTGTGGAGGAGACGAAAGGGAGAAGATAGTCTCACATCAACTAGGCGTATCAACGGGATATGGAGATGCCCATCAATAGATATCAATGTGAGTGAGTAGGGATTGCCATGCAACGGATGCACTAGAGCTATAAGTATATGAAAGCTCAACAAAAGAAACTAAGTGGGTGTGCATCCAACTAGCTTGCTCACGAAGACCTAGGGCATTTTGAGGAAGCCCTTCAGTGGAATATGCAAGCCAAGTTCTATAATGAAAAATTCCCAGTAGTATATGAAAGTGATAACAAAGGAGACTCTCTATCATGAAGATCATGGTGATACTTTGAAGCACAAGTGTGGTAAAAGGATAGTAGCATTGTCCCTTCTCTCTTTTTCTCTCTTTTTTATTTGGGCTTCTTTGGCCTCTTTTTATTTTATTTTATTTTTCGTTCGGAGTCTCATCCCGACTTGTGGGGGAATCATAGTCTCCATCATCCTTTCCTCACTTGGGACAATGCTCTAAAAATGATGGTCATCACACTTTTATTTACTTATAACTCAACAATTACAACTCGATACTTAGAACAAAATATGACTCTATGTGAATGCCTCCGGTGGTGTACCGGGATATGCAATGAATCAAGAGTGACATGTATGAAAGAATTATGAACGGTGGCTTTGCCACAGATACGATGTCAACTACATGATCATGCAAAGCAATATGACAATGATGGAGCATGTCATAATAATTGGAACGGTGGTAAGTTGCATGGCAATATATCTCGAAATGGCTATGGAAATGCCATGATAGGTAGGTATGGTGGCTATTTTGAGGAAGGTATATGGTGGGTGTATGATACCGGCGAAAGGTGCGCTGTATTAGAGAGGCTAGCAATGGTGGAAGGGTGAGAGTGCGTATGATCCATGGACTCAACATTAGTCATAAAGAACTCATATACTTATTGCAAAAATCTACAAGTTATCAAAGCAAAGTATTACGCGCATGCTCCTAGGGGGATAGATTGGTAGGAAAAGACCATCGCTCGTCCCCGACCGCCACTCATAAGGAAGACATTCAATAAATAAATCATGCTCCGACTTCATCACATAACGGTTCACCATACGTGCATTCTACGGGAATCACAAACTTCAGCACAAGTATTTCTAATATTCACAACTACTCAACTAGCATGACTCTAATATCACCATCTCCATATATCAAAACAAGTATCAAGTATCGAACTTCTCTTAGTATCCAACACACTCATAAGAAAGTTTTTACTATCTTGTATACCTAGCATATTAGGATTATTTAAGCAAATTACCATGCTATTTAAGACTCTCAAAATAATCTAAGTGAAGAATGATAGATCAATAGTTTCTATAAAACAAATCCACCGTCGTGCTCTAAAAGATATAAGTGAAGTACTAGAGCAGAACTATATAACTCAAAAGATATAAGTGAAGCACATACAGTATGCTAATAATTTCTGAATCATGTGTGTCCCTCTCAAAAGGTGTGTACAGCAAAGATGATTGTGGTAAACTAAAAAAGAAAAGACTCAAATCATACAAGACGCTCCAAGCAAAACACATACAATGTGGTGAATAAAAATATAGCTCCAAGTAAATTTACCGATAGAAAGTAGACGAAAGAGGGGATGCCTTCCGGGGCATCCCCAAGCTTTGGATTTTAGGTGTCCTTATTATCTTGGGGGTGCCATGGGCATCCCCAAGATTAGGCTCTTGCCACTCCTTGTTCCATAATCCATCAAATCCTTACCCAAAACTTGAAAACTTCACAACACAAAACTTAAAGTAAAAAATCTCGTGAGCTCCATTAGCGAAAGAAAACAAAAGACCACTTCAAGGTACTGTAATGAACTCATTCTTTATTTATATTTATGTTAAACCTACTGTATTCCAACTTATCTATGGTTTATAAACTATTTTACTAGCCATAGATTCATCAAAATAAGCAAACAACACACGAAAAAAAGAATCTGTCAAAAACAGAACAGTCTGTAGTAATCTGTAGCTAGCGCAAGATCTGGAACCCCAAAAATTCTAAAATAAATTTATGGACGTGAAGAATTTATCTATTAATCATCTTAAAAAATAATTAACTAAATAGAACTTTCCAAATAAAAATGGCAACAGTTCTCGTGAGCGCTAAAGTTTCTGTTTTTTACAGCAAGATTAACAAGACTTTCCCCAAGTCTTCCCAACGGTTCTACTTGGCACAAACACTAATTAAACACAAAAAACACAACAAAAACAGAGGCTAGATAAATTATTTATTACTAAACAGTATAAAAAAGCAAGGAATAAAAATAAAATTGGGTTGACTCCCAACAAGCGCTATCGTTTAACGCCCCTAGCTAGGCATAAAAAGCAAGGATACATCTAGGTATTGCCATCTTTGGTAGGCAATCCATAAGTGGCTCTCATAATAGATTCATAAGGTAATTTTATTTTCTTTCTAGGAAAGTGTTCCATGCCTTTCCTTAACGGAAATTGGAATCTAATATTTCCTTCCTTCATATCAATAATTGAACCAATCGTTCTAAGGAAAGATCTACCAAGAATAACGGGACATGAAGGATTGCAATCTATGTCAAGAACAATAAAATATACGGGCACATAGTTCCTATTTGCAACAATAAGAACATCATTAATTCTTCCCATAGGTTTCTTAATAGTGGAATCCGCAAGGTGCAAGTTTAAAGACCAATCATCAAAATCACGGAAACCTAACAAATCACACAAAGTCTTTGGAATCGTAGAAACACTAGAACCCAAATCACAAAAAGCATAGCATTCATGATCTTTAATTTTAATTTTAATAGTTGGTTCCCACTCATCATAAAGTTTTCTAGGGATAGAAACTTCCAACTCAAGTTTTTCTTCATAAGATTGCATCAAAGCATCAACGATATGTTTGGAAAAAGCTTTATTTTGACTATAAGCATGAGGAGAATTTAGCACGGATTGCAACAAGGAAATACAGTCTATCAAAGAGCAGCTAGCATAATTAAATACTTGAAATCCAAAATAGTGGGTTCATTACTATTTAAAGTTTTGATCTCTTCAATTCCACTTTTATCAATTTTAGCATCAAGATCTAAAAACTCTTAATTTTTGGAATGCCTTCTAGGTAAAGTTGGATCATATTCAGTCCCATCATTATCAAGATTCATATTGCAAAACAAAGATTTAATAGGGGACACATCAATAACTTTTAGATCTTCATCTTTATTATCATGGAAACTAGAAGAACACGCTCTTATAAAGGAATCTTTCTTAGCACGCATCCTAGCGGTTCTTTCTTTGCACTCATCAATGGAAATTCTCATGGCTTTCAGAGACTCATTGATATCATGCTTAGGAGGAATAGATCCAAAGAATCAACATCAAGATAAATTCTATCAACGTTCCTAGCCAACTCATCAATCTTAAGCAATTTCTCTTCAATCAAAGCATTAAAATTCTTTTGTGAAGTAATAAATTCTTTAATATTAGATTCAAAATCAGAGGGCATCTTATTAAAAATTTCCATAAGAATTGTTGTAGGAATTACCATAATTATTAGAGGAATTACTAGGATAAGGCCTAGGATTAAAGTTTCCTCTATACGCGTTGTTACCAAAATTATTCCTACCAATAAAATTCACATCCATAGATTCATTATTATTCTCAATCAAAGTAGACAAAGGCATATTGTCGGTGTCAAAACCGGCGGATCTCGGGTAGGGGGTCCCGAACTGTGCGTCTAGGCCGGATGGTAATAGGAGGCAAGGGACACGAAGTTTTACCCAGGTTCGGGCCCTCTTGATGGAGGTAAAACCCTATGTCCTGCTTGATTAATATTGATGTTATGGGTAGTACAAGAGTAGATCTACCACGAGATCGGAGAGGCTAAACCCTAGAAGCTAGCCTATGGTATGATTGTTGTTCTGAATGTCGTCCTACGGACTAAAACCCTCCGGTTTATATAGACACTGAAGAGGGTTAGGGTTACACAAAGTAGGTTACAATGGTAGGAGATCTACATATCCGTATCGCCAAGCTTGCCTTCCACGCCAAGGAAAGTCCCTTCCGGACACGGGACGAAGTCTTCAATCTTGTATCTTCATAGTCCAGGAGTCCGGCTGAAGGTATAGTCCGGCCATCCGGACACCCCCTAATCCAGGACTCCCTCAGTAGCCCCTGAACCAGGCTTCAATGACGACGAGTCCGGTGCGCAGATTGTCTTCGGCATTGCAAGGCGGGTTCCTCCTCCAAGTACTTCATAGAAGATTTTGAACACAAAGATAGTGTCCGGCTCTGCAAAATAAGTTTCCACATATTGCCATAGAGAGATTAATATTTACACAAATCTAATCTGCTGACGTATTCCATAGTGTGACATCGCACCACGGCCAAGCCTTTATTCGAAACGTTTTATTATCCCACCTCAGTGCGTCATGCGAGGCGGTTTCCTTCGCACGTCTTGTTAAAGCAGATATCGTGTCCCCTTATTCCGGGATTCTCATCAATACAGGCGTGGGTAACCCAACCACTTCTAGGACTCCTAGACTATAGGCATGTCCAAACGGCCACAGAGAGGACGCTTGATATTCACCCTCTTTATAAACGGACAAGGCTTTTATTTTTTCCCTCCCGTGCTCAATCGAATCCTTCCCCCACCTCAAGCTCAAACACCCAAAGTTCAGGTCAGGTGCTCCGAACCTTCAATCATGTCCGGATCTAGCCTTCAAGGCTGATGGGTGCCTTCCTCCGTCACAGAAGAAGACATCAAAAAGTTGAGGGAGGCCAGATATCTGACCGCCGAGGTTTTGCATCGGTTGCCTGCCCGAGGGCAGGCCGTCCCCTCCCCCGAACCCAACGAGAACGTCGTGTTCGTCTCCCACTTCCTCCAGGTCTAGGCCTTGCTTTGGATCCTTTCGTCAGGGGTTTGATGTTTTATTACGGGCTAGATTTCCATGATCTAGCTCCGGACTCCTTGCTTCATATCACGACATTTATTGTCGTGTGTGAGGCCTTCCTCCGGGTTACCCCTCACTTTGGCCTATGGCTCAAGACCTTTGAAGTAAAGCCGAAGATGATCGAGGGGCAACATGCAGCGTGCGGAGGTGCCTCAATATGCAAGATGACGGGAGCTCCATGGCCCAAAGGTTCCATTCGAGAGGTGTCAGAATTGTGGCAACAGGAGTGGTTCTACATCACGGCTCCTAGAAGTGCCAAGTGGGCGGCCGCCCCTGTTTTCCGCTCGGGCCCTCCACCACCACTGATGTCATGTATCAGTAGAGGTCTGAGCTGGGGTCCAGCCAAGGATGTGCCTATACTGCAAAGCCACATTCAAGATCTCTTCAATGGAGATTTTAGTTTGGTTGCAGTAATACAAGTTATGCTGGTTCTTCAAGTCCAGCCTTGCAAACGCCGGCCCCTTCGCTTGTGGGAGTTCTATCCCGAGGGACCGCGTGTCATTCAAAATTTCCTCGGCCTGACGCACGAGGAGATGTACAAGTCATTCTTCGGACCTCAGGTAGAGTTTCCGGAAGTCACCGAGGACGTGGGCCTGAGCAATAACCGCGCCGCCGAACAAGTAAGGAATCTTCCGGCCGAACATACTATCTCTCATTTGTTACGAAGTTATTTCTGAGAGTTCGCTTTTTGACCAGGACTGGCTAACAAAGGCGAAGTTGATTCGGTGTTCGACCCCCCTCCCTGAGGGTTTGGACAATCCGGTATTGGAAAAGATGCTCCAGGTCGCACCTTGCCCGGAGCCCTTGAAGGAAGATACTGGGGAGGATAATACGGGCGGACGCGGGCCCCCAACGCTGCCCATTCTAACCGAGGGAGCAAGCGTCTCCATGAAGGAAGATGACCAAAGGAGGAAAAGGACTGCGCCCGGGGATTCGGAAGCCGAAGCTTCCAAACGGGAGAAGAAGTCTCCCACAGAGGGTCCTACCTTGGGGGTGCTTTTGCCGCACAAAGTCCATGGGGGGATCAATTCTCCAGCGAGTCATAAGTGACCCGAAATACTTTAATAGTACAGGTATGCCATCTTTTTCTTCTGAGAAAATAACCACCGCATATACCTTTGCAGTTCGGGCCTTAGCCCCTCTCAAATGAGCTCGTCTTCGGGGGATCTTCTTCCAGAGATGATGGAGAGCAAAACGCCTCCTCCGGACTCCTCCGCTCCGGAAGCGGGCGACCCCGAAGTGTCATCCCGGAGGGCCTCTCCGAGTCCGGTGAGGCCAGAAGATAATCCCATTGACCCCCGAAGCTCCCAGTGTCTGGCTCCCGAAGAGAGCAGAAAAAAGAGTCCGGCACCGTCTGGTGTGCGATCGGATATTCTGAGGGAGGTGGTGGGGCGAGCGGCCATCTCAGATGAACACCGTATGCTGATGAATACGGTGATGGAGAGAATCTTGTCCGTCGAAAGCGGATTGCATGAAGCTTTTATGAGTCTACTGACAGGCTTTGAGGTACGTAAAATAATGTATGATAGTCCTGCACATGCTAGGTGTGCCCTGTGTAGATAGTAGCCCCTGAGACTCTGGTTGTCGTCGGAAACGACGACGAACAGAGGATCATGTTCCCAGGTAATAACCATACTGCCTCTATGTGCAGGTGATGGAAGTTCCGGTGGCTAGCCGGACTAGCGAGTTTGCCCATTTAAAACGGCAGTTGGATACGGCAGACGCCGACATCGAGCTTGTTAACAAAAGGCTTGACGAGGCACAGGTTAAGCGTCATTATCTGGTAAACGCCACATAGTAAGAGCAGCATGATGCCAGTATCTTTAATATGTTGTGACTGCAGATGGAGCTGCCACTGTTGAAGCCTTGCAAGCAGAACTTGCCCGAGCCAAGGAACAAGCGAGGTTTGGTAATGCGGCTGCTTTGAAGGCGGCCGAAGAGTTGAAAGCCGAGAAGGCCGCGCATGGCGAGAGCCGAGATAAGATGGCCAAGATGGCCATAGAATTAAAAGCCGCCGCCGACCGTTGCCGGGTTCTTGAAAAGGAAAATCTAGCGAAGGCATCGGACCTTGAGAAGGCTGCTGCGACGAAAAAAGACATCTGCTCTGCTATGAGGGTGAAGAAGGAGGAGCTGCGGGAAGCCGGGGATATTGTATATGGGAAATCCTTTATGTTGCGGAGGAAGTTCGGAGATCCATGGTATACCCCTCTGGATAGGTTGTGGAGTTCGGAGGATGTGTATATGGATTTGGCGGCGAGCGCTGCCGATGCGGCCAAGTACTTCCAGGGTCAGACGGACCGTGAAGTGGACCAGCTGTTTTGGACACAATTCCATTCTCCCGATCATCCTCTTTCATTGACTGACCAATTAGCCGAATGGGCCGAACTGAATAGGTTGTCCGGACTCGCCATGAGGTCTGTTGTGGATCAGCTATGGCCGGAAAGGCCAAAGCCGAACAGCTATTTCAGCTTGGTGCAGCAGCTCCTTGACGTGGTGCCGTGCATTGATGCGATGAAGAGGTCGGCGTGCATAGAGGGCTCACGGATGGCCTTTGCCCGTGTTAAAGCATACTGGGCGGAGATGGATGCTACCACTGTTGCAGCGCGGGATTCGGCCATAGGCCGAATGGCTGCTGAGCACTACTTTGAAGAAGTTCTTGAGGGTGCTCGTTTGATAGAGACCCAGTGCTCAAAAAATATTATATTTGAGTGATATGTAATCTCATTGTAAGCGAAATGCTTTTATAAATTTTTATAAGGCTATTTTTATACTTTTGCCTGAAAGTAATATGATGCCTCCTGGGCGGCCGTTTATGTATACATGTGTATAACCTGAAAGATTGCAGCCGTCGGCTTCAACCCCCACGCATATAATGCGGAGGTTCTCGCAAAAAACACGAGTTCACACTTAACCCAACGTCTTGGTCCTATTAAGGAGGTGATAGCGGAGCGAGCGAGGCAACCGGACTATAATGCTTTAGCACTTTCACTTAGCCATAGGAGTTTGACAGTGGGGCTACTAGATAGCCCCTGGTGGCTCCGCACTCTCTCGATCCCGGGGTGCGTACATGCCTGGCCGGAAAACAGCCCTTCGTTAAGGCGGAGGAATTCTAACATTCCAACAGGTCATCGAGTGGTTGACCAGTCTCACGCTATATCATGACAGTCAGTTTTCGGCTTTCTCTACTGAGGTGCTCGTCCGGATGAACCAGGGCACAATCGCAGTAGTTCTCCTGGTGCTACCTTAGCTGGTAAAGCGGAACGTAAGGCACCAAACACAGGAGCCGGGCAAACCCAACATTTGACCAAAGACAATGATTCGGAGCTGATGCATATAGGGCCAAACTCACGACGCCTAACACTCCCTAAGGTATTCGGTCTTTGTGGTATAAACCGGGCCTAAATAATGGCCTTTGTAAGAAGCCCTATGTGTCCAGGTACGTGCATTGTTCTGGCGTGGCCACATGCCAAGACGTCAGCATCCTTCTCGACGGTGGATATGTATCAACAAGAGACAGTAAAAAAGGTTTACGCAGGGTCTTAATCTAAAAAGAATCCTTGGAGCGGGTCCCTGCTGCACGTCTGCGCCTGTGTATCCGTTGTGCCATATCCTGGACGGGTGTAGCACGATGATCGTCTGTAAAAGAGAGGAATTTAGGTTAAAAAGTTGTCGTGCAAAAAGATAGTTTTTAAAGAAACCATGTATAATTCAAGATGAGAAAAAAATTGCCACTTGTCTACGCGCGTTGAGCCCCTTGTATTAACAAATAGGGGTGTGACCATTTATTCGGTATAAATAGCGGCACCGGACTTGATCTGGTCCGGGCGCCTTTAGTGTGCGGCTGCCAAGGCAGCCGCACTCTCTTCGGCGTGCAGAGATCGCTTGATATTTCCATTCACTGAAATGATGCCACGTGGACCGGGCATCTTGAGTGTGAGGGAGGCATAGTGTGGTATTGCATTAAAGCGAGCGAAAGCTTCGCGTCCGAGCAGTGCTTGATAGCCACTTTGGAATGGAGCGATGTGGAAGGTTAAATGCTTGCGACGGAAGTTATCGGGGGAGCCAAATATAACTTGTAGCGGGAGAGAGCCTGTACAATGAGCCCCTAGGCCTGGCGTTACTCCTTTAAAGGTAGTATTGCTATGGCGAATTTTTGTTGGGTCTAACCCCATCCCGCGGATTGTATCCTGATATATTAGGTTTAAATTGCTGCCACCGTCCATCAAGACTCGTGTGAAGTGATATCCGCCAATTACTGGGTCTAATACCAGGGCAGCCCATCCTGCGCGTCGGATACTTGCTGAGTAATCGCGATGGTCGAAAGTGATCGGTTGAGACGACCAGTGGCAAGACTTCGCGGTGACAGGCACTTGGGTATGTTTTCCTAGGAGTGCCGCGTTGTTTTTCCCTTGATCACGTGTAACACGTTTACTGTTTTGACTTCTGGTGGAAATTTCTTTTGTTCCCCAGTGTCTTGCTTGTGAGGCTCGTCCTCGTCTTCACTTGGTGTATCCTCCCCCTTGTGTACGGCGTTGAGCTTGCCGGACTGCTTGAAGACCCAACATTATCTGTGGGTATGATTAGCAGGTTTACCATGGGTACTATGGATCTGACATACTTGGTCCAGAATTTTGTTGAGGCTGGACAGTTCATCCCTGGTGCCTTTAGAGGGCGGCTTTTGCTGACCTGGCCGAGAGCTTTTGAATCCGGCATTTACTGTCGTGCCCTTTGTGTTGTCTTCTTTATTCCGGCGTTTGTTATTGCTGTTGCACCGTGATTTCCCATTTCCATCTCTAACTTCAGATGTACTGGGGTCACTGGTGCTGCATCTGGCTAGGCAGCTGTCCTCACCTGCGCAAAAGCGGGTCATGAGGCTTGTTAATCCGGCCATCGTTCTCGGCTTATTTTGGACGAGGTGTCTGGCGAGCCATTCGTCACGGACGCTATGCTTAAAATCTGCCAAGGCTTCGATGTCCGGACAGTCGATAATCTGGTTCTTTTTTGTAAGAAACCAGTTCCAAAGCTTTCAGGCTGACTCTCCGGGCTGTTGAGTTATATGACTCAAATCGTCCGCAGCCGGAGGTCGGACATAAGTCCCTTGAAAATTTGCCCGAAAGGCGTCTTCGAGCTCTTCCCAACTTCCAATGGAGCTTTCGGGGAGGCCTTTAAGCCAGTGACGAGCTGGCCCTTTGAGCTTGAGGGGTAAGTACTTGATGGCGTGGAGATCATCTCCTCGAGCCATATGGATATGAAGGATGTAGTCCTCAATCCAGACCCCAGGGTTTGTTGTTCCGTCGTATGTCTCTATGTTTACGGGTTTGAATCCCTTTGGAAATTCATGGTCCAGCACCTCATCGGTGAAACATAGGGGGTGTGCAGCACCCCTGTAGCTGGGTGTACCGCGTTGTTCGGATGTTTGTTGTGTTGCATTGTATGCTGGGGCACGCTTGCGTGGTCCATAGATGGATCTTGTTGCGCCGTCCTTTGGGTGCGAGCCCTCGCATGGGTCGCGTGTTGTATTGTGAGTGGCGTTGTATGCCGCTCTGTGTTGGTAGAGGGGTCATCTATCTGGCCGGGTGGCTGCTTTGATGTTTGGTTGTGGGGGGTCTGAGGCCTCCTCATCGAATTCAGGTAGCAGCTTCCGCTTTGGGTAGCTCTTGGAGGGGCGATTGTCGCTGTACCTCGCTGCCGTGTTGAGTATTTTACTCCATCTGATTTGGAGTGTGTCTTGCGCAGCCTTGAGCCTTTGCTTCTGCTTTTTAAGACTCCTCGCGGTGGCAACAAGCCTTTTACGGGCATTCTGCTTCTTCGGGTGCCTGTCTGGCATTATGCCGTCCGGACTATTATCCTTGATAGAATTTGTTTGTTCGGTTTGATTATCCGGATTGCCGTTGTCCGGTAGCGGTTCGCCCTGCTCCAGCGCTGGGTCTGTGTGATCGTTATTTCTGTCGAGGCGGGATTTGGGGCGGCGCTTGCATCGCCGCTTTGACTGCTTCTCGAGGGAACAAGCCTTCGGTGCGTCCTTCCGCTCCTCGTCGTCATCTTTTGGTGCGTCCACCATGTATACATCATATGATGAGGTGGGCGTCCAGCGCCCTGTGGGCAGTGGTTCTTCTTCGCCTCCCGCATCGTCGTCCATACCGTCGATGCTTTCAGAGTCGAAGTCGAGCATGTCGGTTAAATCGTCGACAATGGCTACAAAGTGGGTGGTGGGTGGGCGTCGAATTTCTTCGTCTTTCGCATCATAATCCTGCTGGCCATGATCCAGGCAGGGCTCTCTTGACAAAGAGAGAGACTTTAGTGATTTCATAATATAGCTGAAGGGCGAGTGCTGAAAGATGTCTGCGGCAGTAAACTCCACGATCGGTGCCCAATCGGATTCAGTCGGCAGGGGCACGGAGGGTTCGGAGTCCGGAGAGGACTCCGGCTCCTTGGAGTCACGAGTCTCGCGGAGTGCGCGGCTGGTGTTTGGCTCGATCGCTGTTGGGATTGCAGCCCCCGAGGCGGCGTCCAACCACCCATCCTGGATCGGCGCGATTGGCTCCGAATTAAGGGTCGAAGCCGATGTGGGTGCGGCCTCCAGGGCACTGTTCGGCGGCAGAGCTAGATCATGCTCGTCGTGACAGTGCGGCGCGCTCGGTAGTGGCTCGAATCCGTCGAGGATCAAGTCCCCGCAGACGTCAGCTGTGTAGTTTAAACTTCCAAATCTGACCTGATGGCCAGGGGCATAGCTTTCGATCTGCTCCAGATGGCCAAGTGAATTGGCCCGCGGTGCAAAGCCGCCGAAGACAGAGATCTGTCCGGGGAGACAAGTTTCACCTTGGACCGCATCACTATCAATGATAGTAGGAGCCATCAAGCCTGACGGCGACGACACAGAGGAACTCTCAGTGAAAGCACCAATGTCGGTGTCAAAACTAGCGGATCTCGGGTAGGGGGTCCCGAACTGTGCGTCTAGGCCGGATGGTAACAGGAGGCAAGGGACACGAAGTTTTACCCAGGTTCGGGCCCTCTTGATGGAGGTAAAACCCTACGTCCTGCTTGATTAATATTGATGATATGGGTAGTACAAGAGTAGATCTACCACGAGATCGGAGAGGCTAAACCCTAGAAGCTAGCCTATGGTATGATTGTTGTTCTGAATGTTGTCCTATGGACTAAAACCCTCCGTTTTATATAGGCACCAGAGAGGGTTAGGGTTACACAAAGTCGGTTACAATGGTAGGAGATCTACATATCCGTATCGCCAAGCTTCCCTTCCACGCCAAGGAAAGTCCCTTCCGGACACGGGACGAAGTCTTCAATCTTGTATCTTCATAGTCCAGGAGTCCGGCTGAAGGTATAGTCCGGCCATCCGGACACCCCCTAATCCAGGACTCCCTCACATATCATTAGGATCAGAAGAAACAATCTTAGTAGCAAATAATTTCATAAGTTCATCCAACTTTCCACTCAAAACATTAATTTCTTCTATCGCATGCACTTTTTTATTAGTAGATCTTTCAGTGTGCCATTGAGAATAATTAACCATAATATTATCTAGGAGTTTAGTAGCTTATCCTAACGTGATTTCCATAAAAGTGCCTCTTGCAGCCGAATCTAAAAGATTTCTAGAAGCAAAATTCAATCCGGCATAAAAAAAATTGTATAATCATCCACAAATTCAAACCATGCGTAGGGCAATTACGTATCATTAATTTCATCCTCTCCCAAGCTTGTGCAACATGTTCATGATCAAGTTGCTTAAAATTCATAAAATCATTTCTAAGAGAGATGATCTTAGCGGGAGGGAAATACTTAGAGATAAAAGCATCTTTGCACTTATTCCAAGAATCAATACTATTTTTAGGCAAAGACGAAAACCAAGCCTTAGCACGATCTCTACGCGAAAAAGGAAATAGCTTCAATTTAAAAATATCATTATCCACATCTTTCTTCTTTTGCATATCACACAAATCAACGAAGCTATTTAGATGCGTAGCGGCATCTTCACTAGGAAGGCCGGAAAACGGATCTTTCATGACAAGATTCAGCAAGGCAGCATTAAATTCACAAGATTCAGCATCGGTAAGAGGAGCAATCGGAGTGCTAATAAAATCATTGTTGTTGGTATTGGTAAAGTCACACAATTTAGTGTTATTTTGAGCCATCGTGACAAGCAATCAATCCAACACACAAGCAAACGAGGAACGGGCAAAAAAGAGGCAAATAGAGAAAGAGAGGGAGGATAGAGAGAGAGAGGGCGAATAAAACGACAAGGGTGGAGTGGGGGAGAGGAAAACGAGAGGCAAATGGCAAATAATGTAATGCGGGAGATAAGGGTTTGTGATGGGTACTTGGTATGTTGACTCCCCGGCAACGGCGCCAGAAATCCTTCTTGCTACCTCTTGAGCACTGCGTTGGTTTTCCCTTGAAGAGGAAAGGGTGATGCAGCAAAGTAGCGTAAGTATTTCCCTCAGTTTTTGAGAACCAAGGTATCAATCCAGTAGGAGGCTACGCGCCAGTCCCTCGCACCTACACAAAACAAATAAATCCTCGCAACCAACGCGATAAGGGGTTGTCAATCCCTACACGGTCACTTACGAGAGTGAGATATGATAGATATGATAAGATAATATTTTTGGTATTTTTATGATAAAGATGCAAAGTAAAATAAAAGGCAATAAAAATAACTAAGTGTTGGAAGATTAATATGATGGAATATAGACCCGGGGGCCATAGGTTTCACTAGTGGCTTCTCTCAAGAGCATAAGTATTTTACGGTGGGTGAACAAATTACTGTTGAGCAATTGACAGAATTGAGCATAGTTATGAGAATATCTAGGTATGATCATGTATATAGGCATCACGTCTAAGACAAGTAGACCGACTCCTGCCTGCATCTACTACTATTACTCCACACATCGACCGCTATCCAGCATGCATCTGGAGTATTAAGTTCATAAGAACAGAGTAACGCTTTAAGCAAGATGACATGATGTAGAGGGATAAACTCATGCAATATGATGAAAACCCCATCTTGTTATCCTCGATGGCAACAATACAATACGTGCCTTGCTGCCCCTATTGTCACTGGGAAAGGACATCGCAAGATTGAACCCAAAGCTAAGCACTTCTCCCATTGCAAGAAAGATCAATCTAGTAGGCCAAACCAAACTGATAATTCGAAGAGACTTGCAAAGATAACCAATCATACATAAAAGAATTCAGAGAAGATTCAAATATTGTTCATAGATAAACTTGATCATAAACCCACAATTTATTGGTCTCAACAAACACACCGTAAAGCAAGATTACATCGAATAGATCTCCACAAGAGAGGGGGAGAACTTTGTATTGAGATCCAAAAAGAGAGAATAAGCCATCTAGCTAATAACTATGGACCCGAAGGTCCGAGGTAAACTACTCACACTTCATCGGAGAGGCTATCGTGTTGATGTAGAAGCCCTCCGTCATCGATGCCCCCTCCGGCGGAGCTCCGGAATAGGCCCCAAGATGGGATCTCATGGATACAGAAAGTTATGGCGGTAGAATTAGGGTTTTGGCTCCGTATCTGGTCGTTTGGGGGTATGTAGGTATATATAGGAGGAAGGAGTACGTCGGTGGAGCAACAGGGGGGCCACGAGGGTGGAGGGCGTGCCTGGGGGGGTAGGCGCACCCCCTACCTCGTGGCTTCCCTATTGGTTGCTTGACATAGGGTCCAAGTCTCCTGGACCTTGTTCGTTCCAAAAATCACGTTCCCGAAGGTTTCATTCCGTTTGGACCCCGTTTGATATTCCTTTTCTTCGAAACCCTAAAATAGGCAAAAAAACAACAGTTCTGGGCTGGGCCTCCGGTTAATAGGTTAGTCCCAAAAATAATATAAATGTGAATAATAAATCCCAATAATGTCCAAAACAGATGATAATATAGCATGGAGCAATCAAAAATTATAGATACGTTGGAGACGTATCAATGGTCAGGAAACCTTAACCATCTTTTGGTCAACGAGCTAGTCTAGTAGATGCTTACTAGGGACTTGGTATTTGTTTATGTATTCACACATGTATTTAAGTTTTTGATCAATACAATTATAGCATGAACAATAAACTTTTATCATGATTAAGGAAATATAATAATAACCACTTTATTATTGCCTCTAGGGCATATTTCCAGCAGTTAGTTTCCTAAAAAAATATTGTTAGTTTCCTCATCTCTTCCGTTCACCCATCCACCTAAGTCTAGCTAATGATTTGCCTAAACTATAAGAAACCAATACATATATAATTATGAAAAAAATGAAAGTAAACTAGTGCGCCAGCTTTGCCACACCTAACTGGTAACTCTATAATAAGATTTCCATGAATTTCTTTTACTACCTATAAAGGATTGATAGTGAGTAAATATTAAGCCCTACCTTTTCAATAAATTATAAAAACATTGGCATGCTGCAAAATCAGAGACCCAAATCTTGGATGAATGTAATCAACAATATGTGACCTACGTGTCATAACTTTTGGAGGCGTCAACCCAAATATATCTTCAAAAAATCAAACCTACTTCCTATTAAAATTAGTAATAAGGTGATACTTTGAAGAAATTCTATCAGTATGTTTTAATGCATCTCTATTACAGTCGGTGGAGCAATAAAAGTCAGTGCTAAGTCCAAAATTTCTAGGCATTTGTTTCAGTAAATTTAGCAAGGAATGTAGTATCAAATTAATCCCCATATCTCCAACAGAATTATCTAATCAGCCATGGATACTTTGGAGCCACATGTGCCCCTTTTTTACTGGAATTTGTGTAGTACTCCACCTTGCATTGGAGCGCTTGCATTCGGCCTCCTTGTGAGACAACTCCCGATGGAGCCGCTCCTGCTCCTCATTGGCCAGGTCATGCTCCCGCCTCGGTTTGCCTAGCAGCCAGTTCACTCCCGACAGCCTGGTCGCTGTGCCATGGACAGAGAGTGAGGGATCCAGGAGGAAAGAACAGCCGTTGGTCCACAACCTTGGTCGCCACTTAGCCAGATGCGAGGTAGGAACGAGGTAATATATGGACACAACATGGAGTATAGGAAGAAGAAGCGTCATGATAACTGACCTACAATTAACGTCCTACGGCCAGTGGTGTGCATCAATTGGTATTAAATCCGTATAGGAGTGAATCACTCCCTCAATCGCTAGTGAGTGGTGCAGAATCGACGGGTGACGATTGGCTACCCCTGACCCATCTCTGTCCGACATGAAGCGCAATCGGCATGCGTTGCCATCGGTCGCGTCAGTCAGAACCCAAACACGGTTGCCATGGGAATCACTCCCGCCCAACATTGGCCGTCACGCCCATGGCTGTGTCCGGGTGGACGGAAGGAGGGACGCGTATGGGCTTGTACTTTTTTCTGGCTGCATGGACTGAGAATGGTAGAAGCCCATTAGGCCCAATTTCTCATCAGACGCTCAAAAATGTTACCGGAGCAGCGGCCCAGCATACATACTGCTCAACTATTGCGAACGAAGGGAGCAGATGCTGGATTAGATTAGGAGAAATCGGACGGTCGAAACTGTCTAAAACTGAAGATCCAATGGTTGCGAATGCTAATAGCCTAAGATGGCTGGAAAAGTGCTTAGTTATATGTCTTTAAATAACAGTAGGAAAAACATGATGCAAAATGGACGTATCAACTCCCCCAAGCTTATACCTTGCTTGTCCTCGAGCGAGAGCTGATATCGAAAATCATGTCCACATGTTTTGAGAGAGAGGTGTCGATAAAAACAAAATACGAACATAGTAGCATCATGCTCATTATTATAATAGCAACAAAATCTATCATGAAACTTATCATATAACTTCTTATGAACAAGTAACAATTCATCACAACATCGAAGTAAAAAGTATAAACTTTATTAAAAACCAATAAACTATGTTCTCAATCAATTTTGCAACTACAATTCATCATATTTTCAGGAAGGGTCTCGTATCGGAGCCTCTTGGCAAGTCCACATACTTAACCATCATTTAATCTTCTATTATTGCTAACACTCACAACATATATATGAACAAAAAGTTTCAAATGGACACATAGAAAGATAGGGGCTTATAGTTTCGCCTCCCAACTTATTCACCTCAAGGGTGATGTCAACAATAATAACTCATGCCTACTCATATCCAACTGGATATATGTGCCTAGATCTTTCCCTACCACATGATTCTTGCCAAAGAGAAAAATAAAAGGAATGGCGAAGAATACATTGACTCTTGCGTAAAAAGTAAATACATAAAAGTAAAAGATAGGCCCTTCGCAGAGGGAAGCAGAGGTTGTCATGCGCTTTTTGGTTTGTATGCACAATCTCTTAATGCAAAAGAACAACATGTTATATTGCCCATTTTGATAGCAACCTTTGTTATGCAGTCCGTCGCTTTTATTACTTTGTCATCACAAGTTCGTACAATGCTTAATTTCCCTTACACTAAAGGATCAAACTCATTTAGAAGCAATTTTTATTGCCTTTTTGCACCGACAACAACTTATTTGAAGGATCTTACTCAATCCATAGGTAGGTATGGTGGACTCTCAACAATTGAGTTTGGGTTTAAGGCTTTTGGATCTCTACTTAGTGCGGATTTTTGGCTAGAAAAGATATTGAGCAAGCACCACATGTTGAAGGATCTATGGCAATATAACTTCTATGTGGATATGAACAAACATAAATCATTATGTTGTCTTCCTTGTCCAACATCAACAGTTTGGCATAAGATATTTAGTGAGGGCTCACAATCATAAAAGATGTCCAAGATAGTGTATTTGCATGTGAATCTTCTCTTCCCTTGTTAATTCTTTCATGAATTGCATTATTGACCAATGCTATGTTTGTCAACTTTCAACAAATTTTACCACTTATACTTTTCCAAATGTGATGTCATTACTTACCATAAGATTAGCATATGATATTCTCCATAATTTTATTTTATTTTGATTGAAACAGAAAAGTAAAGAAGCAAAAACTCAAACTAAACTTTATTATATAACTCTCACTCGATTACATAGATAGATGGATCACGAAATTAGCACTGAAAATAGATCATACTAAACTTTTATTCAACTAATTCATGAAATAACTAAGGATCGAACTAAGATAGGTAAAGGTAATAAAAATGATGGTGATACTATACCAGGGCCTCTCCCCCAAGCTTGGCACAAGCCAAGGGGAGTGCCCATACCAGTGTACTCAAGTCTCCTTTGGTGATGAAGAGGTAGGTCGTTTTGGCTTGTCCTCCAAAATATGCATGAGTGCTTCCCTCAAATTTTGGATCTCTCAGAGGGCTCGATGAAGCAACTTAGTGTTCCTATTCACTTCAGCCATGATATGTTTATTCTCTGGTCCCCAAGTGTTTGTTCCTACATCACTTTCTCTTGGATGGGATATGTCCCAATTGGACGGTATGTGCATACGAGGAGTATTCTCAAACCCATAATGGTGAATCAAATTGTGAAAATAGTTTCTATGTAACTTGTGCAGAGGCCTCCTTGGAGGGAGTCCTTCTTGAGCTCCAGAGATCTCTTGGTCATTTCCTGATCTCATGGCTTAATGGGGGTTTGGAAGAGTGGATATGCCAGGTAACGTGCCCCTCTCGGAGACTAGAGGGTGGACTCCAAGTGAGTTCCCTTCATCATCCTCCATGGCAACCTCCTCAATTCCCTCTCCCATTAGCTCATCTTGTAGCAACCAAGCATCATCTTCCATGTGGTTGGAGGAGGAACAACACGAAACAAGAACAGAAGATTTCTCTATGATGAAGTTGTCAAATCATCCGGGGTATATATAAAGATTTTTATCTTGGGAAACAAGCATATGGAAGGAAAACGGAGTCAGGAAGGTGCTTAAGGGGCCCACCACCCACCAGGGCGCGCCAGGTGGGGCAGGCGCGCCCTAGTGTCTTGTGGGCACTTGGGTTGCCTTCCCGGTTATTTTATTTTCCTATTTTTGTAATATTCCAAAACTGATAGAAAATATTTTTGCGGATTTTTCGGAGTTCATTTACTTACCGTATCACATACCTCCTCTTTTTTCAGGGTTCTGGAGTGTTCTGGAAGGTTTTTTTATGTGTTCCTTCGGTGTCATGGTTTGGATAATGTTAGTTTGAACATTAATAGGCGTACCTAAAATATAGTGCTTAATTCTTTGTCCATTAACCACCTTCGGGTTGGTACCTTCGGCATTATTGATCTTGATAGCTCCAGAGCGATAAACTTCTTCGATGATGTATGGTCCTTCCCATTTGGAAAGATGTTTTCCTGCAATGAATCTAAAATGTGAATTGTACAATAGAACATATTCACCAACTTTGAATTCCCGCTTTTGGATTCTTTTGTCATGCCATCTTTTTACCTTTTCTTTAAATAGTTTGGCATTTTCATAAGCTTGGGTTCTCCATTCATCCAGTGAGCTAATACCAAATAACCTCTTTTCACCAGCAAGTTTGAAGCACTGTTCAAGATATCTTCCGATATTCTGATATATCGGCCGATTGATCGCTTACCCGTCTCTCACCGATAAGATAAATCGTCTGATAAATCATCCGATATGGTGATAAATCGGCCGATATGCCGATAAACTGGCCGATTTACCCCTTATCATGGGTCGACCGATAAGTTCCCGATAAGCGATATTGCCAACATTGGTTTGAAGTCGTAATTGAGTTCTTTAATTGCCCAATATGCTTTATGTTCTAACTCAAGAGGTAAATGACAAGCTTTTCCATAAATCATTTTATATGGAGACATTCCCATAGGATTTTTATATGCTGTGCTATAGGCCCAAATTGACAGTTTTTGTAATATCAATTTTATTTCTCTATTGCTAAGTTCAACTTGACTACTATATTGAGGATGATATGGTGATGCAATTCTATGGTTAACATCATATTTAGCAAGCAACTTACGAAAATCACCATGAATAAAGTGTGAACCACCACCGGTCATTAAATATCTAGGGTCTCTAAACCTTGGGAAAATAACTTATTTAAGCATTTTAATGGGGGTGTTACGATCAACACTAGTAGTTGGAATAGCTTCTACCCACTTAGTGACATAATCAACAACAACCAAAATATGTGTATACCCATTAGAGGAAGGAAAATGTCCCATATAATCAAAGCCCCAAACATCAAATGGTTCAATAACAAGTGAATAATTCATAGGCATTTCCTGATGCTTACCAATATTACCAATTCTTTGACACCCATCACAAGATAATACAAACTTACGTGCATCTTTCAAAAGAGTAGGCTAATAAAAGCCAGATTGTAATACCTTGTGCGCCGTTCTATCTCCCGCATGATGTCCTCCGTAGGCTTCAGAGTGACATTCTGTAGGATTTGTTCCAGTTCATGCTCAGATATACAATGTCTAATAATACCATCTACTCCTTTATAAAGATGTGGGTCACCCCAAAAGTAATGTCTTAAGTCATATAAGAATTTTTCTTTTGTCGGTATGTGAAGCTAGGTGGTATAAATTTAGCAATGGTATAATTATCTTAATTAGTATACCCAGGAGTATTATGAGTAGCATTTATTATAGCTAGTTGTTCATTAGGTAAGATGTCATCAAATAGGTAGTTGTTCATCAAGAATATTTTCTAACCTAGAAAAGTTAACAACTACGGGGTTCTCAGCTCCCTTCCTATCAGTAATATGCAAATTGAATTCTTGTAGCAAGAGAACCCACCTAATGAGTCTAGGTTTAGCATCTTTCTTTTCCATAAGATATTTTATAGCAGCATGATCGATGTGCACAATTACTTTGGATTCAAGAATGTAGGATCTGAACTTGTCATGAACAAACACAACTGCTAAAAATTATTTTTCAGTGGTAGCATAAGTTCTTTGGGCACTGTTTAGAGTTTTGCTAGCATAATGGATAAGATTTAATTTCTTATCAACTCTTTGTCCTAGAACAGCACATACAACATAATCACTAGCATCACACATAATTTCAAAAGTCAAATTCCAATCAGGTGGTTGAACAATAGGTGCGGACGTTAGGCTTTCTTAAGTGTTTCAAAGGCTTCGAAACAATTATCATAAAAAACAAATGGAACATCCTTTTGTAAAAGATTAGTGAGAAGCCTAGAAATTTTAGAGTAGTCTTTAATAAACCTCCGATAGAAACCAGCATGACCGAGGAAACTACGAATACCTTTAATATCTTTAGGACATGTCATCTTCTCAATTGCATCAAATTTAGCTTTATCCACCTCAATACCCCATTCAGAAATTTTATGCCCCAAGACAATGCCTTCATTAACCATAAATTGGCACTTCTCCCAATTCAAGATAAGATTAGTATGTTCACATCTCTGCAAAACTCAATCAAGGTTGCTTAAGCAATCATCAAAAGAAGTTTTGTAAACGGAAAACTCATCCATGTCACAAAAATAAGAGAATATAGTAGTCATACATCTTTGAAAGGTAGCAGGTGCATTACATAAACCCAAAGGTATACATCTATAGGCATAAGTTCCAAAAGGGCAAGTAAAAGTGGTTTTCTCTTGATCAGGTTGTGGTACGGGTATTTGAGAGAAACCAAAATATCCATCAAGAAAACAAAGTGTGTGTGCTTAGATAATATTTCTAACATTTGATCAATGAAAGGCAGAGGGTAATGATCTTTTCTAGTGGATTTATTTAATTTTCTAAAATCAATAACCATTCTATAACCAGCCACTATTCTTTGTGGAATAAGTTCATGTTTATCATTGGGAACAACAGTAATACCTCATTTCTTAGGGACACAATGAACAGGACTTACCGATCTACTATCAGCTATAGGATAGATTATACCAGCTTCCAGAAGCTTTAGTATTTTAGTTCTTAGGATTCAATCATCATTGGTGATCAATAACGGGTTTAGCATCAAGTTCCATATTAATCTTGTGCTGACGGAGAGTGGGACTAATGCCCTTAAGATCATCAAGAGTATATCCAATAGCAGCACGATGCTTCCTCAGAATTTTTAATAATCTTTCTTCTTCATGTTCTGAAAGGTTAGCACTAATAATAATAGGATATCTCTTTTTCTCATCAAGATAAGCATACTTCCGAGTGTCACGAAATTGTTTTAATTCTAACACAGGATCACCTTTAGGTGGAGGAGGAGTGGAGGACCTCCTAGAGTTTCAATAGGTAAATTGTGTTTAAGGATAGGTTGTTGTTCAAGGAATATTTGATCTACACTACAAAAAAAATACACTTCCGTGATGATACGTGTTTGTCACAGTAGGTCGCATTTTCTGTCATGCATGTACATCCATGACGATTTTATGCCAGAATCAAGATAGTCATACTTGTGCTGTCGTAGAAGTGTTCCATGACATTACCAAAATTATCATCACGGAAGTGTCCACTTCCATGACGATAAATCCCGCGTCACAGAAGTGCTTTCATCAAAGGTGACCGACACGTGGCATCCACCGTAATGGAACACCATTAAGATATCGGGTCGGGTTTTGGATCCGATAACCCGTTAACAGCCTCGACCAATGGGGATTTTCCACGTGCAAATTCATCATTGGCTGGAGGAAACACGTGTCGGCTCATCGTTGGGACAGATGTCATCCACTCATTGGACAGAAGGCGCCTATGATACGTCAACACGTGGCACGGCCCAACAGAGGCCCATTCCTGTGAAAAGGCCGGCCCGTTTGACTTGGTCAAAAGGTGGCGGGTCGGCCCATGTAAAGCATGTTAACGGCATGTTCGCATATAGCCCATTTACAGCCCGCTAACCCAAGGCCCGTTACACCCTATCCGAATTAGGCCCAGTAGCGTCATCTGGGCCACCCAATATGATTCCAGCCCATTTTCACTTCTGTCCCATGTATGGCCCATGACGTCTTTCGGCCCATATGAGGCACTATGTAACTCTTGGCCTATTAACGGCCCATGGTGAAACTGGCCCGTAATGAACAGTGTATCACTTTACACCCATTAATGGCCCGTGGTGAAACTGGCCCGTAATGAACAATGTATAACTTTATACCCATTGACGGCACGTTATTCCGTTGGGCCGTTTCCAGCCCATGTTATCTTTCGGCCTTCTCAGAGCCCATTTATTCTTGGGCTCATTTCCAGCATCCATTTACTTAAGGCCCGTTACTGTCATTTTCTGCTTGTGGGCCAAATTCAGCCCGTGGTTACAGTCGGCCCGTTTGTGGTCCGTTAATACGTTTGGCCGTTTTCATAGCGTCATCAAATACGGCCTATTAAAGATGGCCTATTATGGTCAGCCCATGAACGGACGATTTCAACTCTAGCCCATTTGCGGCCATAATGCGGTCTGTTTGGCCATTGTTTGGCCAATCGATCATACGGCCCGTATAAGGCCCATTGATGATACGGCCCGCAGAAGGCCCATTGTTTCTACGGCCCGCAGAAGGCCCATTTTTTCTATGGCCCGTAGAAGGCCCATTGTTTCTATGGCCCGTAGAAGGCCCACTGTTTCTACGGCCAGTAGGAGGCCCAGTGTCACTACAGTAAATATTAGCCCATGGTTATTGTGGCCTAGTTTTAAAAAATAGGTTACTGCAGCCACTAGCTAACCCCAGAAAAAGAACTGCAATGACTACAAGCAAACAAATAAACAAGACAACAAGAAAATAAATAAGCAAGCAACTAACGCTAGGCTATCACGGCTATTACACATATTACATCCACTGGGCATCAAAGTTCGCCACCAGTGCAAATATAGGGAACAAAGCAGCATATCATATACACTTGTTGTCAAAGTTGGCGACCAGCGCAAATAAACGCCGCAGCAAAACAAATCCAGAACTGAAACCACTTCAGAAGATCTCAAGAAACAATATCCTGGGTATCCATAATGCTGGCAAGATGCTTAGCAAGCTTATTAACTTTCTCTTGTTTGGCGCTTAAATCCTCCAGCGCTTGCTGTTGCACCAGAAAATATGCATCTGAATTCTGCAGGGACTTCCTCAGTCCTTCAGCTTCCTGTCGCAGCACATCTGATCAATGTCTTTCAACTTGAAGTTGAGACTCAAGAAGACGAACTGATTCAGGCAGCGAGTTCGAAGAGCTTGTGCCAGCAGTAGTGGCCAGTAACTCGAACACTACATCAAGACAGGACTTTTGGGTTCCCTCACTGTCGTCAAGATAGTTTTTATCAGCTTTCTTGGAGACCAACAGGGATGTCTCACTATCTTGAACCTTATCTGCATTACTTCCTTTACCATTGGATAGTGTTGTACTGTTCTCCAATATTTTGTCCGCATTCTAAAAGAGAAACAAGCAGACACATCACATGTTTACCATGTTGTATATGAAACTCATTTTGGTAAATGAGTTCAGTAGTAAAGTGGACAGGATAACAGCATGAAACAAACATATATCTATGTACCATGGTCACTTTATGGTCTATATCATTCTAGTTTTTGTTGCCAAATCAAGATAGAGACACAGTTCAAATAATATTTGTTCAAGACAAAGCAGAATAGATAGAATATAAGTGTGGGTAACTATAGAGAAATAACAACACTTCTAATGTGCATGACATGAGAACATAACTGTTTATTCAATTGAAACTGAAATCAACATACAGCAGGTTACAACAGCAAACCAGTTAAAGAAACAAGTTTAAAACATACCTGTTGCGCCATTGGAGTTTCAATTCCATCCTTCAAATTTGAAAATAGTTGGTATGAGTAAATACAGTAATGCAAGAGCAAAGGAGTATGAACCATAGCTACAAAACCTGACCTGAGAACAAATCTTCTTCTCCTTTAAGCGTTGAGTTGGGATTCGGAATGGTGGTCCTCGTGCTTTGGGCACTGCAGTTCCCTTACTAACTGCTCATGTTTGGGTGCTCTGTGGTGGAGACGGTGCTTTGTCAACTGCAAATGGGTTACTATCTGTCGGGGTTGGCATTAGAAGGGGTGTAGCCGGTTCTCTGTCCAACTGAGTAGGGGTACAATCTATGAGATTCTGGGTTATGTGTGGTGGATCTGGTCCTTGGGCAAGTACAACCATGGTTCTATCTGCATCAACTGGTAGCACTATCTTTTCTGAAGACCGTGTTGTTACTCCCTTAAATACTGCCATCACGCTCTCCCATTCAAATGGCTGATAAACAAGAAAAGTAATTGAAAGTATAGACATTGTATGATAGACAGGTGCAATGGATAGTGGGGAATAAAAGAGGGCATGAAATAATTCATATTTATGTTGTCTAACCAAACAGGATAGCATGACACAATTTCACATATATGATGGCTAACTAAACAGGATAGCATGACACAATTTCACATTATGATGGCTAACTAAAAAAGATGGAAAGACATAGTTCAAAATATGAGACTATGTAAATAGGATGACATGACATAACTATATAATGTGTTTATTAAATAGGTTGGCATGCCATAATTCACATACATTCACGGATAGAATGCCATAATTCAAAATATGATGACTGTAAACACTAAATAGGATGAGATGATATAACTATATGATGTCTTTATTAAATGGGTTGCCATGCCATAATTCAGATAGATGATGTGTATGTACTCTGTAAACATGATGGCATGATATAATTCCAATATATGATTTATATAGTAAGCAAGTAAGCAGATGGCAATCCATATATGATGTAAAAACTAAGCAATGCAAGACAACATGCATGACATGGGTAATATAACCCTGCCAAGTTTGAGCATAAACCTGAGGGGGGAAATAGGACTGGTCATCAGTCTCTGAATCCTCCTCTGAGGAGCTCTCTGTAACCAATATAACCCTGCCAAGTTTGAGCATAGACCTGAGGGGGGAAATAGGACTGGTCATCAGTCTCTGACTCCTCCTCTGAGGAGCTCTCTGTAACCAACAAGATGTCTGCTTCAGCAGGTAGCATTGTCTGCTCTGAATAGCTTGTTTTCACTCCAGATACTTCCATCACCGCTTCAAATGGCTGATGCACAGGAAGAGTAGTTGAATATACAAACGTTGTCGACAAATGGAACACGTAATACAAAAAAATGATAGCATGATATAATTCACATACATGATGATTGGCTAAACAGCATGGCATTGCATAATTCACATATATAATGCCTTTGCAAGAAGATAGCATTGTATAATTCACATATATAATGTCTTGCAACAAGATGGCAATGCATAATTCACATATATGGTAATTAGACACTGAACAGGTGGCATTCACACAAAGCATGTCCAAACTAATCAAATGACATAGCAATGCGAGACACCATACACATGATATGAGCAACATAACCCTGCCAAGTTAGAGCATACACCTCGAGGGGGAATAGGACTGGTCATCTGTCTCTGAATCCTCCTCTGAGGAGCTATCCGTAACCAGCGAGATATGCGCTTCGTTGGATAGCATAGTCTGCTCTGAAGACCTTGTTTTCACTCCAGAATTTGCCATCACCGTGTCAAATGGCTGATGCACACGAAGAGCAGTTGAATGTACTAACATTGTTGACAAATGTAATATGTAACAAAAAAATAGGATGGCCTGATATAATTTACATATAAAATGACTGGCTAAGCAGGATGGCATTGCAAAATTCACATATATGATGCCTGGCTAAACAAGATGGCATTGCATAATTCACATAAACGATGAATAAACTAAACAGATGGCATTTGCACAAAGGATGTCTAAACTAAGCAGATGACATATTTGATGTATAAAGTAAGCAATGCAAGACACCATAAGCATGATATAACCAACATCAGCATGCCAAGTTAGAGCGAACACCTCAGGGGGTAAATAGGAGTTGTCTTCTCCTTCTGAATCCCCCTCAGAATAGATATCTTCCTCTCAATTACAATCCGAAATGCGTGGAGGGGGCTGCCTTTGTGCCTACCATGGAGTGACGTCTGCATGAAATTTTATTGCCACACAAGGCTCGTCTCTTTTGCTCTACATGTTCAGTTCCATTGTTTACAATAACTGTCATGCATAGGAATAAAACATAGTGAGATTATGTAAGGAGTGCATGCAGAAATCCAGAGTGATGGTAGCAACCTATGGATAGACCCAAAACCAATAATAGCAGGCAGATAATGGCTTCAGTTAAAAAATACAGATAATGGCTTCTTTACTGTTTGTTTCCCACCCAACATGAAACTCATAGTAGACACCGGAGATTAACCAGATAGTAGATAGATACTATTGATAGCGGACCCGATATGTACCCCACAACCATTTAAAAACTCAAGTTTGACCATTAGTTTGGAGCTGACTCAGAGTCTAATCAGTGAATAGGACGATAAAGTAGCATGTAATATTAAGCGATGCATAACGTATGCAGACACAAAAGAGTGCGACCTCTCTTGCAGACCCGTGTAGTCCTTGAGGTCATCTGCTCGGTTGATGATGGTAATGCAGTTTTCATGGCTGCCAGCGGCGGGGAAGAAGATCTGAGGCAGCGAAAGACAGTCTGGAGGCCAGATCCCTGCTGTGCTGGACCCTTCTGTCGTTGGAGCAGCTGAGCTGGGGTGGACGACGGCGCAACAGGAGCGGAACAAACCACGCAAGGTTTTCTTTGACAACTATCTGTAAGAGAAGTAATTCTGTAAGGGCTCGTTTGAATTGGAGGATTCCGACAAAGCAGGGATAGGAAATAGACAGGAATAGGATAGGAATGCACGTGCAAAACAGAGAATTTAAAAACACAGGATTTCTGCCAATCTGGGTGTTTGATTCACAACAATTGGAAGATCACAGGATGCAAAGAAGCATGGTGAGATTAAGTCAAACCACAAGAAAATGTATGGTTATAATGCTATTATGCTACTATCTCTTAGTCTTGTGCTTCATGAATAGGAATTTGAAAAGGAGGACAAGTGAAAATTAAAATTCCTATGTTTTTTCTTTCAAGGAGACACTAAAGGAACAAATCCGTGTGCTCAGTGGACAATATATATAACATGTAGAGTAAAAAAGAGATGCAACAAGTGTACAACCTCTTTGGCGAAGCCATGTCGATCTTAGCATGATTGGGTTAGCCGGTGAGGATGCTCCGACTGACTTTGCTATCGGAGGAGGGGAAGAAGATCTTAGGCGTCTGGAGATGGAGCCCGAGGTACTGCTCCGTTGTGATGGAGGGTTTCGTCGTTGGAGCAGCTCTGGTGAGTTGTACGACGCCGAGGCTGAAGCAGCACAAGAGAGACAACGAACAATGTTAACCTGAGTGGAATTCTAATAGCATCTCCAATACATGATATAAAATACATAACCACAAAGTGCTAGATGTAAAATACATCAGCCGCTCATCTCTGAACTTAACTGTCGAAACTGAACTTAATTGTCAAAACTGAACTTAACTGTCGAAACTGAACTTAACTGTCGAAACTGAATTTTGCTGTAGAAACTGAATTTTGCTGTCGAAACTGAACGCACTAGCAAGGTGAGGCTACACATCGGTCAATTGACTTTTTCATCTCTGGTCAGTCAATTTTGCAGCCGTTGGATACGAAATCAAGGGCTTGCGGTTCATCTTCAACCTCCACCCCCCTGAGCCGCCAGCCACCACCGGCCAAATAGCAGCCCCACGCCGCCCGCAGCCGGCGGTGCGACGCCCCGCTCGCCCCGAAAACACTCCCCACCGCCGGTCAGTCGCCGCCCCGGCCATCCCTCTAGGCCCCCCGTGCCGAGCTTTTTCTTCGGCGATCCCCACGCCACCACCCCGCCACCGCCGGCGACCACCACCCCCATCCTGAACCCTAAGATAGATAGTGGGGTACCTCTCCGGTGAGCCCTCCTTCACCCCGGCGAGCCCTCCCCCCACCCCCTGAAAATCGACTGACCTAAAAGTCGATTCAGTTGACTGAAGTGTAGCTAAATCAGAGTAGCATCACAAGCAAGAGCAAGAGCGAGAGCAGCAGCGCGAGCAAGAGCAATAGCAAGAGCAGACCAGGCAGGGGACCGAGAGCAAGAGCAGAGCAGCAGCGCGAGCGAGAGCTGAAGCAGCAGCAACTCCTACTGATGTGGATGTCGCCGCCGAGGGAGCGACGCCGTGGAGGAAGTGGCCGACGACGCCGCCGTTGATGGAGTCGCGCCGTGTTGGCTCGGGACCGAGCGCCGGCAGCACCGTGAGATCGAATCAAGAAGAAAATCCGGCGATTAGTGTACAACCTCTTTGGTGGCGCCGATTAGGCCGCAGCTTCATCCGAGGAAACGGTGATGATGATGCTCTTCCGGTGGTGCAGGTGAATACGGCGGTGTGGGAATGGAGGTGGCGCGGTAGACGAGGGGAACGTCGGGGAAGCTCCTTGGAGGTGGAGGACGGGGTGGCTGAACCGGCGGGACGATGAGATCGACGACGGATCATCATCTGGTACGGTGGATGAGGGGCGTCGAGGTGTTGCTGTGGACGACGTCGTCGGGGAAGAGGCTCCGGCTGGGTGGCAGACGGAGCAGGGTGTGGGGTTTCATTGCGGGTTTTCGTGGCCTCGGTGTACGAATGGGTGGGCGGATGGGATGGCAGTGGGGAACCATGGCTTAGAGACGCGCTTGTCCGAAATGTGGGGTAAGTTACGAAAGTACCCTCACCGATTTGAGGCAGTTCTTTCGGTTCAGGGGTACCACGGGCATTTCGCGTGTCGGGATTTCACAGGAGGTGGGAGTTTTCGCGCGCATTGTAATTTCGGAATAGCAAGGCGTGGGTTGAGATGGAGGGAGTTGTCGGAGCACAACGAGACAAAGATATATCTTAAATATTTCGGGCTAACAAGGCGCGGGTTGAAATTTCCGGACAAGCCTAATGTGTATTGTACCAAATCAATGCGCACTACAAATGTCATTCAAAACTTTGAATTCATGTTATGTTCAATTAAAATATTTCGCTACGTGTATAATGCATGCAACCTACTACTCAAATGAACGTTTTAGTGCATTCCAAACGTATATACTACCGCTTCAATATGAACTAAATTTGAATTCGTTTCTCTATTTGAATAAGATCTACAGTAATGATTGTTGTGAAGTCAAAGCATTTGAATTCATTTCTCTGTTTTAATAAGATCTACAATCATCATTATTGTCAAGTTAAACCATCTTTGTGTATTATCTTCACAGCACACCACATGATTAGTCTCGAATTACATATGAACTATGTGTACTATATGAACTCGAACTAGATTTTTTGAATCCACTTTATTTTGATTTCAAATCACATTACATTTCTAGCTCTAGCTAGATCTTCATAATCTAAACCATGTCTCATATGTATAATGTGTTTATCACATTATGTATGGTGCCCCGCCCCCTACGCCTACAAGTATTTAGATGTGAGTTGCAAACACCACACATTACCACAAATTCAAATAAAATGTGAGAATGTTCGATATATAGTATTGTTTAGATTGTTCGATATTTAGTTGTAAGCTGCAAATGCCACACATTATCACAAATTCAAATAAAATGTGAGATTGTTTGATGTATAGTATGGTTTAGATTGTTCAGCATTTAGATGTTAGTTGCAAACGCCATGCATTATCACATTATGGTATAACATGTGCACATCACGTGTATCACCGCTATATTCATGCATGCAATGTTTAAAACACTATGATCTCCTATTCGAATATATGAATCCGCTTTAATATCAAATTATGATCTTTGTTAGTCTCTTACACCCACACAATCCTCTAACCTTTGTATCTACCACTAACTTTCTCTCGTGCATGCACACGCCCTCCTCGCCCTCCCCCTCCCTCGGCATTCTATCCACCGGGCACATTCATTTTTTTCTTTAGGTCGTTCTCCCAGAGTCTCCACAACTCCTTTCCGACACACACCAATCGATAAACCTCTCCAGCGATGCCTGCCTACAACATACACACACACCTTCAATCTCCTCCTTTATGTGTCCTTGCCTCGTGTCTCTCATACGGTCAGAAACACGTGTAAACTCTCGCCCCTCTTTTCATCGATCTCACAAGTGCACACTCCTCCCCCTTTCTAGCTAGTAGTTGGGCCTCTCGCACCACCTCCTAGCTCCATTCTCTCTGTCTATCCGTCTCGCTGGGCCTTATTTTCCTCTAACAAATGGACGTGCACCGACTGATCTCTCGCTATACATATAGCTAGCTAGGTCCTTATAACTCGTTTTTACCCACACGTCAATCGATCTACCTCATTAGTTGTGTCTCTCCCTTCCTCCGACGAACAACAATTGATCTACCGATCTAGTTAGGTTTTCTTACCAAACAAATGGTTCCCCTTCATCATCCATGGATGCGTCCCGACAGATCTATCACGCACCGGCACACACAGAAACACATCCCCACTCTTATTGATAACATTGCAGTTCCACCCTCAGTTTGTCTAGTAGGCCTCTCCCACCATCTTCGAGAAGCAACTCCATCACCCATCCAGCACTCTACCCCTCTCCCTCCCTCTCGCTCCCCTCTCTCTCTCTGTCCCATCATATTTCCCGTCCTTCAGTTATGTATGGATGTCGACCGATCTCCCTCAAGACATAGCTGGGTCTCTCCTTCTCAACACATATATGAGTCATTCTACCTCTATAGTTAGGCCTCTGCCTACCCCTCCCCCACCCCTCCCCCCACACACACCGATACATCGAGCGCTCTAGTCATGTCTCCCTGCCACACACAAACTTGACATGTGCCCTCTAACGTTCCAGTAGGCCAGTCGCCCTATATCTTTGACTTGCACACACACACAATTTCGATGGCTCTCTTCATCGATCTCGCACCCACCCACTTGATCCTCTCTTCGACTCTATCGATAGCTATGACCCCTCCCTCTCTTCTCGTGGATTGCCCGACCCTCTATGTATGATATGGATAGACCTCCGTTTCACACACATTGCATGCAAAATTTTGTTTGAGAAGTCATCGACACATATTCCCACAAATAATTCACGAAATCAACCCCCCACCCCACCCCCACCCCAAAACAAAAAACACTCACAAATGCGGTTTGTATCTCTCTCACACACCCACGTAGGTGGGGGACGTGCATGAAGAGAAGAGGTGCATGCACGGTGCACGTACTCCCGTCCCTTTCCCAACCACACCCACGCGGGTACACGGTGGAGCTCATTTCTGTACGAAAAAGGCAGACCACGTGGTAATTTGGCACGTGTACTGGTTGTCCATTTGGTGGAGGGAGGATCGTCTACCACGGGTGAACAAACAAATTGCAACTTGACGTGTTATGTTAAAAAAAGAGGCAAACCATGTGGGGCCTACCTTAGAGGCAAGGCTCTATACACTGGAGTACTTTTGATGTGTCCCATCAATTCGCAGAACGAGGAGAAGCTTGCTTAGTACGTCGTCTTCCCCGTTCCTAAATATAAGTCTTTGTAGAGATTTCACCATGAACCACATGCGGATGTATATAGATGCACTTAAAGTGTAGATTCATTCATTTTGTTCCGTATGTAGTGGAATCTCTACAAAGACTTATCTACTAGTAATAGCTAGCCCCCACTACTAGGAATTCTCTATCCTCTCCTTGAGCCACATCATCAAAATTGATGTAGCCGTTAGATGAAGTAAATCAGTCCATAATAGCCGTCTGATCTAGACGTTGAGAGGCTCCGCACTAAGCCACATGCAAGCATGCAAAAATACCGTGGCACATGCATGTGAGTGGGTTTTAAATCACATCAACATGTCTGCATGCAAGCATGCACCGGTAACATGCATGTAAGTGAGATTTTAAGTCCCATTAACATGTCAAAAACAAAATATAATCCCATTATGCAATAGGAGTTGGCTGATCTTTTTTCCTTACGTGGGATGATCTAAATGATGATGGGAGTTTATTTAGTTTGGCTACCACATTTTTCATGCGGTTATAGAGTTTTTTTAGTTCTATGAAATCAATAATTTTGCGCAGAGAAATATACCGTTGTTCCGCGGCAATGTGCGGGGACTCATCTAGTAATATTTAGGAACGGAGGGAGTACTATGTAAAGAGTTAGGTGTCGCACAGTGATAGTGTGAGGTGGGCCATGTAATCACTGAGCCTGCGTGTTTTCACTACTCTTGCACGCCTTCACTGTAAGAATGGAGAACATTGTAATCTAGTAGTAGTACCTCCTTTCGCCAAAAGCGTGGGACATCTAGCAGTCCTACCACCTCAGTAATAAAGACCAATGAGCCGTCAAATAGCATAGACCCAGCAGTAAGTTGGACGGACGAAGAAACCATCACTCTTGCGCCAGTGAGAGGTTGCGTCTGCTCTGCCCGGGCATGAATGCGGCACTAATTATTTGGAGCAGCGTTGTCCGTTTCGGGCAGGAAGCGCGTGCGAGCGATGGAGGGGCTTTGGGTGGGCCAGGCTGGTCAGGAGCGGGCGTGGCAGCTGTCCGCATGTCCCTACCGGACACGCCCGGAAACGAGAGGATGCACCGACTCTCACGGCTAAAATTGTACACTACACAACATCTCTCTGTTGGAGTAGGTCGATCTGTCACTCTCTCTAACACACACATGTTGTTAAACACACAAACACACGCACACACACACACACACACCTTGGTCCCGTTGCACCTTCTAACGTGACTTATTACACCTAGACGGAGGGAGTAGTAAGTATACTAGATACGGTGGCACACTGACTTAAGTCGAATACAAGTGCCCAAAATTTGTGTGCATGTTATAATAAGGATTCACTTAAAATAGTACGTGAGCGAATAGAGGGAGCAATTGGACAGTGTTCCCGAGAAGTAGCGAGATGTGTGAGGTAAGAAACACTGCTGGCGCTTTTAATTTTTCTTATTAATTTGTTTGTTTCACCCTCTGACTGGTGGGACCCAACGTACTACGTGGAGAGAGGTAAGGTGACTAAGGCTGCATTATTTCTGCACCACTATGGATAGTCTTACCACCAAAGCCACATGACACGATTATGATTGAAATCCCAACGACTCCCACACACACAAAAAAACACGGCATGATTGTCACATGAATGCAGGAATGTATAAAAGGTTATTTCCCTCTCGTTGAACATAACGGGAGGGTTGTGTAGCTGGTTAGCCTGTTCGCTCATCAAACTTGAGGTCTCGGGTTCGATAACTACACTTGAGCATAATTTGTGCCAGGAGGATTCTTTGACTGGTCAAAATGTTTTCTAGGGTTTGCACGCTTCACACTCTCTCTCCAGTATATATATACACGCTGGAGCCTCAGCGCTTGTAGTTGCTCTCTTCACACACTCTCGCCCTCTCCCGTTGGAGGCCCGACGCTTGTAGTTGCTCTCTTCACACTCTCTTGCCCTCTCCAGATCTGAACAATACTTCGTTGGCCTCTCTCTCCCCTCACTGCTGCTCAAAGAGTCAGCAGGATCCGTCCACCGGGAAGGGAAGGAGGATTAACGATGTCGCCGTCGGCGAGGGACTACCGGCGCAACTGTTCACTTTCCACCCAGCGGCGGCATGGGAGGGCCTCCGACCCCTTCTTCTTCGCTGTTGTCCCGTCACCCATCGAACCACGCCCCAAGAACCTTAAGGTATAATTTACTTACTCCACATGCATTGCTCTAGCTGCATGTATACCATGAATCTAGGACGTGGTTCAAAGAGGAAAGGAGTGGGGGAAAGTAGTGGGAAAAGTTGTATATAGCATGAATCTAGGACATGGTTCAAAGAGGAAATGAAGGGGGAAAGTTGTATAGCATGAATCTAGGACGTGGTTCAAAGAGGAAAGTAATGGGGGAAAGTAGTGGGGAAAGTTGTATCGCATAAATCTAGGACGTGATTCAAAGAGGAAAGGAAGGGGCGAAAGTACTAGTTCAAAAAGGAAAGGAAGGGACAAGGCTGTAGAGTTTGAGCAGGACTAGATTTGCTGCACTCACATAGGGAAAGGTGTCTAAAGATAACAAAACTGGGACCAACACAAATATGCTCCTTGGTTGTTTGTTCTTTGTTGCAACAGACTATGCATGACCATAGTACATCGGTAGATGCACATGGTGCTGGTGCGTCCACTGTCCCGTGCAACTCATTAGCTGTTGTTAATCTAAGGCAGTGTTTGGTCAAAAACTCCCTAGTCCCTACCTGCTTGGTTCCAGGGACTAAACATGGACTAGAGGTTATTAAATGACATGCTAAAAGACCATGTTACCCCTAGTAATGAACTAATAGAGACAAGGTGCGATGCGTGGCAGGGGCAACTGTTGGAAAAGGTCCCAAAAAGACTCCCTCGGGGTCTTCTTTCTTTAGTCCCAAATGCCCACTTTTAGTCCCTAAAATTCCCTCCTGTTTGGTTTAGATGGGACTGACACGGAGTTTTTTTAGTCCCTACACCAAAATGTCCCTGTAAACAAACACCCTCTAATAATGCCGCTGGAAAATTGATGCGATGCCACAGTTAAAAGCAAATTACATGTTTAACGAATTTTATTGTTAATATAATCTCTATGTTAATATTAATCAATGCCACCGTTTGAGAAATGCTACTGTCTTGCTTTCTTTCCCATTTAGATAAGGTAGATGCTTGATAACCGACAAGTATAGGGGATCGCAACAGCTTTTGAGGGTAGAGTATTCAACCCAAATTTATTGATTCGACACAAGGGGAGCCAAATAATATTCTCAAGTATTAGCAGCTGAGTTGTCAATTCAACCACACCTGGAAACTTAATATCTGCAGCAAAGTGATTAGTAGCAAAGTAATATGATAGTGATGGTAACGGTAACAAAAGAGTAACGAAAGCAAAGTAATGTTTTTGGTATTTTGTAGTGATTGTAACAATAGCAACGGGAAAGTAAATAAGCGTAAACCAGTATATGGAAAGCTCGTAGGCATCGGATCAATGATGGATAATTATGCCGGATGCGGTTCATCATGTAACAATCATAACATAGGGTGACACAGAACTAGCTCCAATTCGTCAATGTAATGTAGGCATGTATTCCGAATATAGTCATACGTTCTTATGGAAAAGAACTTGCATGACATCTTTTGTCCTACCCTCCCGTGGCAGCAGGGTCCTAATGGAAACTAAGGGATATTAAGGCCTCCTTTTAATAGAGAACCGGAACAAAGCATTAGCACATAGTGAATACATGAACTCCTCAAACTACGGTCATCACTGGTAAGTATCCCGATTATTGTCACTCCGGGGTTAACGGATCATAACACATAATAGGTGACTATAGACTTGCAAGATAGGATCTAGAACTCTCATATATTGATGAAAACATAATAGGTTCAGATCTGAAATCATGGCACTCGGGCCCTAGTGACAAGAATTAAGCATAGCACAGTCATAGCAACATCAATCTCAGAACATAGTGGATACTAGGGATCAAACCCTAACAAAACTAACTCGATTACATGATAAATCTCATCCAACCCATCACCGTACAGCAAGCCTACAATGGAATTACTCACGCACGGTGGTGAGCATCATGAAATTGGTGATGGAGGATGGTTGATGATGACGACGGCGACGAATCCCCCTCTCCGGAGCCCCGAACGGACTCCAGATCAGCCCTCCCGAGAGGTTTTAGGGCTTGGCGGCGGCTCTGTATCGTAAAACGTGATGAAATCTTCTCTCTTATGTTTTTTCTCCCCGAAAGCAGTTATATAGAGTTGGAGTCGGGAGGTCTCCAGGGGGCCCATGAATTAGGGGGGCGCGCCCTAGGGGGGCGTGCCCTAGGGGTGGCGCGCCCCCACCCTCGTGGCAAGGGTGTGGGCCCCCTGGTCTTCATCTTTGGCGAGGATTTTTTATTATTTATTGTAAGATATTCAGTGGAGTTTCAGGTCATTCCGAGAACTTTTGTTTTCTGCACATAAAACAACATCATAGCAATTCTGCTGAAAATAGCGTCAGTCCGGGTTAGTTCCATTCAAATCATACAATTTAGAGTCCAAAACAAGGGCAAAAGTGTTTGTAAAAGTAGATACGTTGGAGACATATCAACTCCCCCAAGCTTAAACCCTTGCTTGTCCTCAAGCAATTCAGTTGAGAAACTGAAAGAAATAAAGAAAAACTTTTACAAACTCTATTTGCTCTTGTTGTTGTAAATATGTCAAGCCAGCATTCAAGTTTTCAGCAAAGATTATAACTAACCACATTTGCAATAATTCTCAGGTCTCATGATTACCCATATCAGTAGCATAATCAACTCGCGAGCCATAATAATAAAACCCGGATGACAACACTTTCTCAAAACAATCATAATATGATATAACAAGATGGTATCTCGCTAGCCCTTTCTAAGACCGCAAAACATAAATGCAGAGCACCTTTAAAGATCAAGGACTGACTAGACATTGTAATTCATGGTAAAAGAGATCCAACCATAGTCACACCCAATATAAATTAACAGTAATGAATGCAAATGACAGTGGTGCTCTCCAGCTAGTGATTTTAATAAGAGGGTGATGACTCAACATAAAAGTAAATAGATAGGCCCTTCGCAGAGAGAAGCAGGGATTTGTAGAGGTGCCAGAGCTCGATTTTGAAATAGAGGTTAATAATATTTTAAGCGGTATACTTTCATTGTCAACATAACAACCAAGAGATGGCGATATCTTCCATGCTACACACATTATAGGCGGTTGCCAAACAGAATGGTAAAGTTTATACTCCCCCTCCACCAACAAACATCAATCCATGGCTTGCTCGAAACAACGAGTGCCTCCAACATACATCAGGTCCCAGGGGAGTTTTGTTTTGCAATTATTTTTGATTTAGTTTGCATAAAGCATGGGACTGGGCATCCCGGTGACCAGCCCTTTATCTCGTGAGTGAGGAGCGGAATCCAGTACTCTTGAGAATAACCCGCCTAACATGGAAGATACAGACAGCCCTAGTTGATACATGAGCTATTCGAGCATACAAAACAGGATGATTATTTGAAGGTTTAGAGTTTGGCACATACAAATTTACTTGGAACGGCAGGTAGATACCGCATATAGGAAGGTATAGTAAACTCATCTGGAATAACTTTGGGGTTTAAGGGATTGGATGCACAAGCAGTATTCCCGCTTAGTACAGGTGAAGGCTAGCGAAAAACTAGGAAGCGACCAACTAGAGAGTGACAAAAGCCATGTACATGCATTAAAATTGATAAACATTGGATGGAAGCATGAGTAGGATATAATCCACCATGAACATAAATATCGTGAAGGCTATGTTGATTTGTTTCAACTACATGCATGAACATGTGCCAAGTCAAGTCACTTAAATCATTCAAAGGAGGATACCACCCTATCATACCACATCATAACCATTTTAATAGCATGTTGGCACGCAAGGTAAACCATTATAACTCATAGCTAATCAAGCATGGCACAAGCAACTATGATCTCTAATTGTCATTGCAAACATGTTTATTCATAACAAGCTGAATCAAGAACGATGAACTCATCATATTTACAAAAACAAAAGAGGCCGAGTTCATACCAGCTTTTCTCATCTCAGTCAGTCCATCATATATCATCATAATTGCCTTTCACTTGCACGACTGAATGATGTGAATAATAATAAGAGTGCACGTGCATTGGACTAAGCTGGAATTTGCGAGCATTCAATAAACAGGAGAAGACAAGGCAATATGGGCTCTTTTGTCAGATAAACAATAATGCATATAAGAGCCATTTCAACAATTTAATCATGGTCTTCTCCTACTGACCCCCAAAGAAAATAAAAGAAATAAAACTATTTACACGGGAAAACTCCCAACAAGCAAAAGAAGAACAGGAAATATTTTTGGGTTTTCTTTTTGGTTACTACTAAAAGCATAGAAATTACATTAATTAAAAGCTGCAAGTAATTTTTTTTGTTTTTCTTAAGGTTTATAAAACACACAAGAAGAAAGCATGAAAGGAAATAAACTAGCATGGATGATACAATGAAAAAGTGTGAGCACCGACATCTAGCAATGAGTGTGTGTGAACATAAATGTAATGTCGGTGAGAAATACGTACTCCCCCAAGCTTAGGCTTTTGGCCTAAGTTGGTCTATGGCCACGGCTGGCCTGGTGGATATCCATAATAATAGTTGTTGGGGTCGTACTGTGATGAGGAAAAAGAAGGCTCCGATTGCCACTGGCTGGCAATCATCTCCGGATCCCACTGGTAATTAGACTGTCGTGAGGGATCAAATTGTGGTTCCGGCTCCGGCTCCTCGGCTGGTGCAGGGTTCCGGTAGGCTTGAATAGCCTTCAACGGAACAAGATACGTGCCTACAGTCAAATCAAACAAAGAAGGAGCAGGCAATGTGATAGTCTCAGGATGATGTTTATTAAAGAACAATTGATATTTAAGCTCTCCTGCCCTATTCTTAACAATAAAATCATGTGCCACCATACTTTTATAATCTAGATAAACATGAGGTAGCACTTTTTCTTCCTTCTCAGCATGCCTAATAGGTATGTTAAAATGTGCAGCTAGGCGTGTAGCATAGATGCCTCCAAAGATGGGGCCCTTTGTACGGTTCAGACTTAACCGTTTAGCAATAATACTGCCCATACTAAAAGTGTTATCACTGTATAAACCGTGGAGCAGAATAATTATATCAGGGATACTAAGGTTTCCACAGTTTCCGCGTCCAATTAAGCAACAGCTAGCAAATAATGCAAAGTAACGTAAAACAGGAAAATGTATGCTAGTGATTCGTGCATCGGAAACCTTCCTAGTTTCTCCTACAATGATAGTATCAATAAACCCCTCCACATGATCGTGATGTGGTTCTTCTGTCTTGCCCCCAAAAGGGACAAAAAAATCCGACAGAAATCATAAAGTGACATCTCCTTATGCTCATCATATAAATGAAACTCCATCGTAGGTGGTGAGTTCCTAGAATGAAAATGAAAGTTTTGCACAAAGGTTTTTGTGAGTAAGGGATAGTGATCGCACTGGTCGTGGAGGAAAGCGGTGAGGCCTGCATTATGAGCCAATTCATGAAAATCTTCATAAATCTCGGTTGCTCTCAAGAAATCCTCGGAAGGCCATTCACACGCCCGAACCTCCGCGGTGCGCGGCAAATTATACTTAGGCTTCGGTGCCTTTTCCTTCGAGCTTTGGCTCGATGAGCCCCTCAATAATCTCCTCATCATTTTCTAAAAAATTCTGAAATTTTTAGTAACTTCAAAATAAAAGTAAACCGAACTCAATAATATTGATAGCAACTACTCCTACAAGTGCCTAGGGCCTATATCATGCATCAAAACTACTTTTGACCATATAAATTTGACATGCAAGCTCAAGAACAGGGTCACCTAAGCAGCAAAAATTTGCAATGCATAAAGCACTAGAACAAAAAACTAATTGGACCAATGGAGGAGTCACATACCAATGAACAATCTTCCCAAGCAGTTTTGTGAGAGGTGCTTTGAGCAAGGAGATCGAAAATGGCAGCAAAGAGGGCTGGAACTCGTGCTTGAGTTGGTTTTTCGTGTTTGAGGGAGGAAGAAGAAGAGGATGGGTGCAGGAATAAGTGGAGGAGGGCCACCGTGGGCCCACGAGGCAGGGGGCACGCCCTAGGGGGGTGGGCGCGCCCTCCATCCTCGTGGCAAGGTGGTTGGCCCCCCTGGTGTAATCTTTGTTCCATAAATCCTCAAATATTCTAGAAAAAACATATTTAATTTTTAGGGCATTTGGAGAACTTTTATTTTCGAGGTATTTTTATATTGCACGGATAATGAGATAACAGATAGAAAAATATTTATTTTTACTTTATTTAATATAAATAACAGATAGTAAAAGTAGGGTACAGAAGGTTGTGCTTCTAGTTTCATCCATCTCATGATCATCAAAAGGAATCCACTAACAAGGTTGATCAAGTCTTGTTAACGAACTCATTCCGAATAACATGGAACCAGAGAAATTTTGAATAACACAATGTTACCTCAACGGGGATATGCACATCCCCAATAATAAGTATATCATATTTCTTCTTGATGGTAGGAAGGGGAAATTCAAAACCTCCAAATATAATCTATGGAATTTTTCCGATAGAATTGATACTATGAACTTGAGGTTGTTTCCTTGGAAAATGTACCATATGCTCATTACCATTAACATGAAAAGTGACATTGCCTTTAGTGCAATCAATAACATCCCCTGCAGTATTAAGAAAAGGTCTTCCAAGAATAATAGACATACTATCGTCCTCGGGAATATCAAGAAAAACAAAGTCAGTTAAAATAGTAATGTTTGCAACTACAACAGGCACATCCTCACAAATACCGACAGGTATAGCAGTTGATTTATCAGTCATTTGCAAAGATATTTCCGTGGGTGTCAACTTATTCAAGTCAAGTCCATGATATAAAGAGAGAGGCATAACACTAACACGAGCTCCAAGATCACATAAAGCAGTTTTAACATAGTTTCTTTTAATGGAGCATGGTATAGTAGGTACTCCTGGATCTCCAAGTTTCTTTGGTATTCCACCCTTAAAAGTATAATTAGCAAGCATGGTGGAAATTTCAGCTTCTGGTATCTTTCTTTTAATTGTAATAATATCTTTCATGTACTTAGCATAAGGATTGGTTTTGAGCATATCAGTTAATCGCATACGCAAAAAGATAGGTCTAATCATTTCAGCAAAGCGCTCAAAATCCTCATCATCCTTTTTCTTGGATGGTTTGGGAGGAAAAGGCATGGGTTTCTGAACCCAAGGTTCTCTTTCTTTACCATGTTTCCTAGCAACAAAGTCTTTCTTATCATAACGTTGATTCTTTGATTGTGGGTTATCAAGATCAACAGCAGGTTTAATTTCTACATCATTATCATTACTAGGTTGAGCATCATTATGAACATCATCATTAACATTTTTATTAGGTCCATGTTCATTGCCAGATTGTGTTTCAGCATCAGACATAGATATATCATTTGGATTATCAGGTGGTTCAGCAATAGGTTCACTAGAAGTTTGCACAGTTCTATCATTTTTCTTTTTCTTCTTTTTAGAAGAACTAGGTGCATCAATATTATTTCTTTGAGAATCTTGCTCAATTCTCTTAGGGTGTCCTTTAGGATACAAAGGTTCCTGAGTCATTCTACCAGTTCTAGTAGCCACTTTAACAAAATAATCATTTTTCTTACTATTCATCTCATTGAGCAATTCCTTTTGAGCTTTAAGTACTTGTTCTACTTGAGTGGTAACCATGGAAGCATGTTTACTAATAAGTTTAAGTTCACCTTTGACATTAACCATATAATCACCCAAGTGTCCAGGCATATTTGAATTGTATTTTAATTGTCTACCAAAATAAGCATTAAAGTCTTCTTGCTTAGCCATAAATTTATCAAACTCATCTAAGCATGGGCTAGCAAATTTAGTAAATGGGATTTCAGCTTTATCATATCTATAGAGAGAATTTACCTTTACTACCTGTGTCGGGTTATCGAGGTCTGGAGGTTTTTCAATAAGTAAAGGATTAAGATCATATGTTTCTTCAATAGGAGGTAAATTAAGACCATGTATTTCTTCAATAGGAGGTAAATTCTTAACATCTTCAACTTTAATACCCTTTTCTTTCATAGATTTCTTTGCCTCTTGCATATCTTCGGGACTGAGAAATAGAATACCTCTCTTCTTCGGAGTTGGTTTAGTAATAGGATCATTAATTGGAGCAGGAGCTGGCTCAGGAGGTGCCCAATTATTTTCATTTGTAAACACATTATTCAATAAGATTTCAGCTTCATCCAGTGTTCTTTCCCTGAAAAGAGAACTAGCACAACTATCTAGGTAATCTCTGGAAGCATTGGTTAGTCCATTATAAAATATATCAAGTATTTCACTTTTCTTAAGAGGATGATCAGGCAAAGCATTAAGTAACTTGAGAAGCCTCCCCCAAGCTTGTGGGAGACTCTCTTCTTTAATATGCACAAAGTTGTATATTTCCTTTAAAGCAGCTTGTTTCTTATGAGCAGGGAAATATTTAGCAGAGAAGTAGTAAATCATATCCTGGGGACTACGCACACAACCAGGATCAAGACAATTAAACCATATCTTAGCATCACCCTTTAATGAAAACGGAAATATTTTAAGGATATAAAAGTAGCGAGATCTCTCATCATTAGTGAACAGGGTAGCTATATCATTTAATTTAGTAAGATGTGCCACAACAGTTTCAGATTCATAGCCATGAAAAGTACCAGATTCAACTAAAGTAATTATATCAGGATCAATAGAGAATTCATAATCCTTATCAGCAACATAGATAGGTGAAGTAGCAAAAGCAGGGTTAGGTCTCATCCTAGCATTTAGAGATTGCTTATTCCATTTAGCTAATAACCTTTTGAGTTCATATCTATCTTTGCAAGCTAAAATAGCTAAAGAAGCTTCTTGATCAAATAAATAACCCTCAGGAATAACAAGTGATTCTTCACCATCACTTTCATCTTCATAATCAGATTCAATATTTTCAATCTCTCTAGCCCTAGCAAGTCGTTCCTCGAGAAAATCACTAAGTGGCATAGTAGTATCAAGCATAGAAGTAGTTTCATCATAAGTGTCATGCATAGCAGAAGTGGCATCATCAATAACATGTGACATATTAGAAGGAATAGCAGAAGCAGGTGTAGGTGTCGCAAGCTTACTCAAAACAGAAGGTGAATCAAGTGCAGAGCTAGATGGCAGTTCCTTACCTCCCCTCGTAGTTGAGGGATAAATTGTTGACTTAGCGTCTTTCAAGTTCTTCATAGTTTCCAGCAGATATAAATCCCAAGTGACTAAAAGAATAGAGCTATGCTCCCCGACAACGACGCCAGAAATTAGTCTTGATAACCCACAAGTATGGGGGATCACAACAGCTTTCGAGGGTAGAGTATTCAACCCAAATTTATTGATTCAACACAAGGGGAGCCAAAGAATATTCTCAAGTATTAGCAACTGAGTTGTCAATTCAACCACACCTGGAAACTTAATATCTGCAGCAAAGTGTTTAGTAGAAAAGTAATATGATAGTGATGGTAACGGTAACAAAAGAGTAACGAAAGCAAAGTAATGTTTTTGGTATTTTGTAGTGATTGTAACAATAGCAACGGGAAAGTAAATAAGCGTAAACCAGTATATGGAAAGCTCGTAGGCATCGGATCAATGATGGATAATTATGCCGGATGCAGCTCATCATGTAACAGTCATAACATAGGGTGACACATAACTAGCTCCAATTCGTCAATGTAATGTACGCATGTATTCCAAATATAGTCATACATGCTTATGGAAAAGAAGTTGCATGAAATCTTTTGTCCTACCCTCCCATGGCAGCGAGGTCCTAATGGAAACTAAGGGATATTAAGGGCTCCTTTTAATAGAGAACCGGAACGAAGCATTAGCACATAGTGAATACATGAACTCCTCAAACTACGGTCATCACCGGTAAGTATCCCGATTATTGTCACTTCGGGGTTAACGGATCATAACACATAAGAGGTGACTATAGACTTGCAAGATAGGATCTAGAACTCTCATATATTGATGAAAACATAATAGGTTCGGATCTGAAATCATGGCACTCGGGCCCTAGTGACAAGCATTAAGCATAGCAAAGTCATAGCAACATCAATCTTAGAACATAGTGGATACTAGGGATCAAACCCTAACAAAACTAACTCGATTACATGATAAATCTCATCCAACCCATCACCGTCCAGCAAGCCTATGATGGAATTACTCACGCACGGTGGTGAGCATCATGAAATTGGTGATGGAGGATGGTTGATGATGATGACGGCGACGAATCCCCCTCTCCGGAGCCCTGAACGGACTCCAGATCAGCCCTCCCGAGAGGTTTTAGGGCTTGGCGGCGGCTCCGTATCGTAAAATGCGATGAAATCTTCTCTCTTATTTTTTTCTCCCCGAAAGCAATTATATAGAGTTGGATTTAGAGTCGGGAGGTCTCCAGGGGCCCACGAGGTAGGGAGGCGCGCCCTAGGGGGGCGCCCCCCACCCTCGTGGCAAGGGTGTGGGCCCCCTGGTCTTCATCTTTGGTGAGGATTTTTTATTATTTATTGTAAGATATTCCGTGGAGTTTTAGGTCATTCCGAGAACTTTTGTTTTCTGCACATAAAACAACATCATAGCAATTCTGCTGAAAACAGCGTCAGTCCGGGTCAGTTCCATTCAAATCATACAAGTTAGAGTCCAAAACAAGGGCAAAAGTATTTGGAAAAGTAGATATGTTGGAGACGTATCAATGCTTCTTTTTGTTGGCTTTTGTGTCATCCACCGTTATTGACCACTAATTGTTTCCTTTGCACCTCTGTGTAAACAGGGTTATCTACTTCACCTCGTTGCCATTGTGACCTTTTGTTGCACTGCACAAAACACTTTTGTTTTAAGAGTGTTTTGTGCAGTTCAACCAAAATGTCACACCGACAACGTTGCTTGATTGCTTGATCTTAGTGGAACTGCACAAGAGGAGATCTTACTTCCTATCCGTTAAGGCGAATTTGGTTCATATCTTGTTCTTGTGAGTTGTTTGAATTCCGCATCACGAGAGGTCAGTACTAGACTTCTTTCACATGATTCTGCAGTGTGATTTCATATGTTCTGCTACTTGTACGATAATGTTGCTTGATTTTAGTGAACTACACAAATGGAGACAAGACTTCCAATCTGTATGTGCACCGTAATATCCCATTGAGGTAAGATAAGGATATTTCACAACTGTTGGTCTGTATTTTGCCACTTTCATCAGAAAATTAAGTTTATTACTATACTTGTGCTCCCTAATTGACATGCCAAATCTTACATTGAAGGCGAAGCTTATCTGTTATTGAACCAAGTGATGAAGGGGAAGAACAAGCGGAAGAAAAACAAAAATCAACTCTCGGTGCTGTAATGAAGCACTAGAACTGTGATGACACAAGTAATGATATAGTTTTGCATCTTAATTTATTGCTATGGCTGGAACGAGCAATTTTTTTGCCACTGATTTGATGCCACTCTTAATGTAATATGGAATTATCTCTACTTGTGCAAACAGGGATCTTCTTTGAAGATACCATATATTTTAGTGGAACTGCACAAGAAGATGTTGGAAACATTAAACTAATCGAGGAGTATATAGTAAGCATGGCCACCACCGTAGATAGCAACAGATGGTTCCGGAGAAGTGCTTCATCTGTATGCTCTACACAATAAGCCTCCTGACAAAGGTTGGTACTCGCCCACTGATTTCATCCATATGATTGAGCTTTGTCATCTCTATTGGTGTTATGCTACTATTCAGATACTGTCATGAAAAAGTGGTATTGTCCTTGAGAAGTGCTTCATCTGTGCTGTTTTAAATATTTCCTTTCCTTTTTTCGAGCAAACAGGGATGCTAGCATTTAGTTATCCTCTTGTCTTTGCACAACAGGATCATCTTCCTCTGAAGAAGAATAAGGAGTACGTGAAGTGACTAGTTCTGATTATGCCAGGATGAAGAAGCCCTGTCTATCTTCTCATCAGAAGGAGCAGTTGAAGGATGGTTACATTACCCCCCACAAGACCAAACTAACTTCAGCTCAGAAGGACTGACAAATCTCCATTTCCTGATGTGATGCGCGAGTACAATGTTGTTCTAGGATTCCTTCCGGTGAGTTCCATTTTTCTAAAAGTGTGCTCTACATGGACCATGTATGTGCCTGTTGAAACTGTCAATTCATAGTACAGTTTGCTTTATACTAATCACTTTTTTGTATTTGTGCAAACAGGGGTGCTCAGCTTGATTTCAATGGGAACTGCACAAAATGTTCATGAATACATCGAATCATTCATTTCCACCACAAGAAAGGAGGTGCCGATAAGTACAAGGTATTGCAACATATAAGGGCGAAATCATACAAGCTGCACGAATTTGGTTGATTTTGGTGGAACTGCACAAAAAGAACAGCTGGTTTATTTAGCACGAGGTGTCATGTCAATGTCCGAACTGATGGCAAATCCTGCCCATTCCACAATCGTAGGCATTTGATATTTTGGAATGGGACAACCTTGTCAAATTTAGCTCATTGATTTTAGCAAGACATGCGTTTGATATTTTCGAATGGGACGCCCTTTGCTGTCAGCAGCGTCGATCAATTTTTTCTTTATTCTTTAGTTGTGAAGTAAATATTGCCTCTGACATGTGAGTCACTGAGATGCATAATCATCGATTGTTTTGAATGTTCTCTATGAATTGTCAGGCCTGTGTGTTTGATTGCAATGTACAGAAACGCTAAAAAGCTGCTCAAACTCTTTGTACTCCTTCTGTTCCTTTTTACTTCGCACATTGTGAAAGTGCATACCTTTTTGTATAAGATTGGTCAAAGTAAAGATACTTTGTGTAACACACCAAAAAAAATTTGATTTGGTTTTATCAAATATTTTGTTCTCTAAATTGGGAGGAGGTTATTTAATTTTTTTCTTAAAAACTCTCCTTCTCAAAAAATTTATGACAAATATTTTATGTGTGCTTCTCAACCTTGATTTTTGGTCTTGAGGGCTTTTCATTTGGTGTTGACTCAACACAAATAACTTTGGAAAGTTTTTCAATGTCTTTTTATTAAAAAGAAACCCTATGAATTATGGATTTATTCTTTTCCAATTCAAAAGTTTCTCTTTTGCCATGACTCATGTTGAGATTTTTCTTCCAAATCCACCTCCCCACTTTGGGACAAGCCAAGCATCCAAATACAACAAGTTCCAACTTCATCTAAATTTATTTCTAATTATTTTAACCTCAAAATCATTTTCTGTCATTTATTTGGGCTAGGGTGGTTTACAAAGGAACTACCAATTTTCCCTTGAATATTGATCCCAAATAAACTTCTCTGACTAGTCCTTAGTACCCTCAACCAAGATCCATCAAGATCCACTGGTCCACAGTTCAAATTTTTCAAAATTTGCTTACTGCAAGTTTGGACCAGATTTGCCATTTTCGGTGAAATTCATTCTTTTTCTTCTCCTAAAAATCTGAGATAAATCAGGAAGCCCCTAGATGCATCAAGAGGCCACCTCACCAAAGATCAACTCCAGAAAAATTTTCCACATGCCAAAATCATTTCGTCGAACATGTGGCCGCCACTGTTTCTATCAAGTTTCAGAGTTTCAGTGCTGGGTTTCAGTCGATAGCGTCGTTTTATTTAGAGCATGGCGTCAATCTAGCTAGTGCCTGCGTTGGCATCTTGCTCACTGCCTCTCCTCCTTATCTAGAGCGCCGCACGGTCGTTTGGACGGGCGCAAGCGTCTGTGGCGACGTGTCCCGCCAACGCCGACGTCTTCCGCGGTGGCACAGCCACCCGTGGCGGCCAACAGGGGCTAGCCCTGCAGAACGGCACCGTCTGGCACCGCCCACACCACCAGAGGCCTCTGCGTGGCCGTCCCCTTCCCTGTGCGTTCTGCAGAGCAGTCGTCGTGGTCTGGAAAGCACAGGGCGCGCTCCCTGCCGCCGACATGCCCACGGGGCCGTTCCGTCCAGGGCTTGGAGTATCACCCAAGCCAGGCCAAGTTTAGCCCCTGAACGGAACCAGTAGACCAACACGATGATGACCAATCGCCTAAAACCCCCGTTCGACCACTGCCTCGTCGTAATCATCGCAGGAGTTATCCCGTTCTCGGCAACCGCCTCGGGCCGGCTATAAATAGCGACCCCGAGCTCGCCTTCGACTCAGCACCACCCCTCCACCTCGCCAGTACAATGCCCAGCCACTAGGAGGACCTCGAGGAGGCCTTCTTCCCCGACTCTGGCCGCCCCGATCCGCTTCGGGCTCCGGCACGATTCCCTTTGGGGAGACCACCCCCGCCTCCCAAACCTTGCCAGAATCCCCCTAGTGCACCCACTCATCTGACCCTAGGCTCAATTTGACATCTGCAGCCCTCCCCGGCGAGATCCACCACCGCCCGAACCACCGTCCGCCGGAGTGGAGGCCGCCGTCGACGTGGTGCTCGCCGACGACCAACTCCACCACCCACAGGTGCGGAAGAGCCTCGTGAACTCGTAGGTACCCTCCTTTCCCCCTACCTCGCCGTGGATCGACGCCGGCGACCACCGCGGCCTTCGGGCGCCGGTGTGCTCTGTTTCAAAATTCAAACCTGACGAGTGGGACCCCCTCGTCAGCCTCTCTTATTCTAATTGAAACATTTTCTGAAAACGCCTTCGGGCAAAGTATGCTTTCCCTGTTGGGTAGCGTATTTCTTAGCGAAACGTTTTCTATTTTTATAAACTAAACCTTGGTAACTTTCTGTTTCATTACAGATGAGTTCCTGGACCAAAACCCTTATAACTTTTTAACAAAAGATGATTTTGAATTGATTCTTTTTCTGTCTAGTTTTTTTATCATATTTATTTGAAAAATATTTGGAACAATTTTTATACACACTCGGTATTTACACTAGTATGCGATTTCTTTATACCGTAGATACCGGAGGAGGTGACAGAACCGCGAACTTCGCCGAGCTAGACTCCGACTACTCCGAACCAGGCAAGCATGTTTGAACCTTTGATATGATAAGTGCTTTTCATGTTTGCTTGAGTGGTTTCGCATGGCATGTTTATATGAACATCGGTGAAGGTTATATTTCATGGAAAGAAAGCTGCGGGTGAACCTCGATATTGATGTGTTCTTATGATGATGACGTAACCTGATCATGTGGTGACATGATAGGTTGCAAGCTAGTATTGTTGAAGCATGCCAGTTCTATGTCAACCGTTAACTCCAGTTTTAACGTGGATCAAGTCTCGATCCCATTCGTTTCCCCTTCGTGCTGCCACATGTTTTCTGCAAAGAGTGTGGTTTAGTAAGTTGCAAACCTCTTTCCTTGTACACACCAAACAGAGGGACCGCGATGAGGGTTCCATGGCCCTAGATTAAAGCCCGTCATCCGGTCAGGGAGCATGGGTGTTTCCGGTTGGGACCGAGAGGGGGGCAACCCTTAGAGCGCGCGATATAAATTTGATCCCATGCTATTCGAGGTTGTGGCCTCCCCGTCTTAAAGTTTTTCTTGAATGTTGCCCAGGGTGATTCCTGGCAACGGAATGTGGAATGGTGTGTACTGGTTAGATGTGTTTCTTCTAAAATACCATAAACGGAACTAGTCCTTTGTGACTACTGAAATCCGTTTGCTGTGGTTAAAGAGTACAAACTCTGCAGAGTCAAAACCATTCAAGTATCCATGTCCACGATCAAGGACTTGGACATCATCTCAGTGTCAGTGTCAGTCTTAGTGTCGACCTCAGTGTCAACCCCAGTGACAGTCTCCGGAGAATAAGCATGAAACTGAGAGAGTGGTAAACCCGGCTGAATGTTATTCCTGTGAATGGACTAACCAGTTTATTATTATGTGCTGAGTATTTCCTTGGGATGATTTAAATTCATGAACTATTTGAATACGAATGATGAAATATAAGCCCTTTATGTGATGTCGCTCAGACGTCCGACTATGGCACTCTTGTCATTTACTTTCGATATAAGCCCTTTATGTGATGTCGCTCACACGTCCGACTAAGGCACTCTTGTCATTTACCTTCGATATAAGCCCTTTATGTGATGTCGCTCAGACGTCCGACTGTGGCATCCTTGTTATTTACTTTCATTATAAGCCCTTTTCGAGATGTCGCTTAGACGTCCGACTGTGGCACGTTCTGTCATTTACTTTTCAATATAAGCCCTTTATGTGGTGTCGCCCTGACGCCCGACTGTGGCACATTAATTCAATTTTACCTTTCGAGGCATCGCTTCGGACACCCGATCGGTCTACAGTTATTTTATTGGGATTTCGGGAGGACTACCGCCTGACTTCCTTTTTATTTTACATGCAGTGCAATTATCTATCGGAGTGCGCATTTCTAATCTGCTCATGTGCATCATATTTACATTTGTTATATCTTATGTCCAAACTGTCTCGCGAGTACATTCAAAGTACACACCTGGCTTGTTGATTTGGCTAGATGTTGACGAAGGCGATCTTATGGATGAAGAGTTCGATAGCGAGTCAGACGCCTAGAGGAGTCCCAATCAGTCCCGTGCGATCCTGGAGTTGATCACTTGTATTATATATGCTTCCGCTACCCAAATAAAATCATCGAGCCCCACTCCGACGCTTGATGAGTTGTCATGTCTCCCACTTCACTATGACATATCCACCACCACTTTTATTACAAGTCGGTAGTTATGCCACCATACCCTTGTGACATATCCGCCTTTATGTATAATATCGGCGTGCTTGTAATAAATTGTTGAGCAGCCTCAGCTCAACCTTGTATAATATTTAGTACTGTTGGATTTCTGTATCAAGGATTTGTCTGCCAGTAAGAAGGATTCTTCTATGCTGGTCAATAAAAGGGTCGGCTTTTCAATAAATGTTTTATTGGAAAACCAGTCTTGACAACCTTGGCATCAGAGCCAGGCTGACTGTAGGAAGCCACTAGGTGCGATCACTAATCGGCTATTAGCGTAGTAAGTGCTATTTTTAGCGTTTTGCAAATGTAGCAATTTTCTGTTAGTCATCATAAATTTATGACTTGACTATTCGGAATTTTTGTCTACTTTTGTAGATGGCAGACAGCGACTGTGAGTCTCAGGTGTTCGCCAATGTACCTGAGGTATTCATCAGGCTCCTCGTCTCCATCACCAAAGTCACGATTGGGCCATCGGCTCATCCGGAGTTCACACTCTACCAGCACAAGCTCAGCGACAGCGTATCTATGCACCAGGCCTTGGTGCAATTCAAGGGCGGACGTTTTGAGTCACGCTGCTTCCGATTTGTAGGAAGGGCCATGCCTACAGAGAGGCATGCCATGCAGATGGCTTCCCGTGAGGCGATAGCTCATCTCCGGGATGCACTTCCTTCGATGAAGACTCGTCGCTACCGCTACCTCCCATGCCACGTGCCATACACTTGTCACTATGCATTCGCTTGCCCTAGAGGAGAGAGAGATGAGGCCATTGAGCTGTTGGTTGAGTATCTCAAAGCTCTTGAGGAAGCTTTTGATAACCTCATGGATGACTTTGTGGCGGCTCGTATGGACTTTGTTCAGGGCTGTTCCACCAACAGGAGGGAGCTCCTCCGTACAGCACCGCCACTGTCATACATATCGTCCTCAGCATCCTATGCACCTGCCACCTTGGCCACCGCTCGCCGCCTGCCTACCACTGAGGAGTTTGACCAAGTCATTGCTCCTACTCCAGTCAGAGCTGCACCACCTGTCGCGCCCGCACCAGCTCCTCAGCTCAGTCCTTCGCGTCTGGAGCCTATTAGTGAGGAGGAGGTTGAGTCTTCAGCATCACTGGGTCTTACCCTCGTCAGGCCAAAGGAAGTTCTCACCATCTCCGACTGAGTGCGCCTAGCAGCCGTGCGATGTACCAGCTTGTATTATATGTTTTTATGTACATAGGTTTGGTGAGAAGTAGTTTGTGTGCGCATCATGTAGGAACTCGGAGAAGTGCACTAGCCTAAATAACATGTCAGGAATGTGTACTCACATCCTGACTGATGTATTGTATAATTACGGCTTGCGTGTAAGAATGTACTGAGCGGTCCTTCTCCATGCGCAATCGAGTATTTTCTTGAAAAATCTTGGAGTTTCTTTTTAATTCCGCTCTTGCAAAATTATTTATTTTTGCCACTTAGTTTTTCTCATAAGTTCTGCAAAATACCCCAGAGCGGAAAATGCCTCGTCCCTGGACTTGTTCCATGCCAAGTCCGCCGGAAGAAAATTAAGGTACCCAGACAAACAATTTCACACAGGGGCAGTCAAGTCAGCAAGGCAGTGAAGCAGCATTTTCTCAAGTATGCCACCTTTATGAGCAAAGCCAGCAGCAGCATCAAGAAATGATGAACCATGTTATCAATATGGGCAATCATTGTGAACCATATCAACAGCACTCCAAATTGTCTGAACTATAGAAGACACGTCCCCCAACGTTCTCTCACATGGATAGACCTCTTGAAGCTGATGATTGGCTTCGAGACATTGAAAGGAAGTTAATTATTGCACAATGCTCGGACCGTGAGAAGGTACTTTATGCACCTCACTACCTCACTGGAACAACTGCATCATGGTGGGAAAATTTCCTACACATGCATCCCAATGAGAATAACATCACCTGGGAAGAATTTAAAGAAGGTTTTCGTGGGGCGCACATTCCAAGAAGCATTATGAAGATCAAGAAAAGGGAGTTTGATGACCTCAAGCAGAGGAGCATGACAGTAACTGAGTACAATAGTCAGTTTACTCAATTATCTCGCTATGCCAACGAAGAGCATATGACTGAAAATAAAAAGATGGAAAAATTTCTGGATGGTCTGGCACCAGCACTCAAATGCCAACTGGTCGTACACACCTTTCCGGATTTCAAGACACTTGTGGACAAAGCTATTACATTGGAAAATGAGCGCCGCAGCTTGGAGGATTTTTGCAAGCGCAAAAGGGACAAGACTACTCACGCTCGTAGCAACCGGAACAAGACTGATTTTCAGAAGATTGGAGCGAACAAACCCACAACCAATGTTCCACGCCCTAACAAAAAATTTCATTCAAGGGACAAGGATTTTATGTATCGCCCAGGTGTTACTTGCTACGCTTGTGGAGAGGAAGGACACTATGCCAAACAGTGCCCAAAACCAAGAAACTCGGCCCCCAAGCCGAATAACAATGGAAACAATTCAGCACCCAAGCGTAACAACTTCAACCCCAATAACAATCACAAGAAGGGTCACTTGAACCATGTGACCAAGGAGGAAGCATAGAATGCCCCGGATATCGTACTCGGTACGTTCCCTGTCAACACAATACCTGCCACAGTTTTGTTTGATTCTGGAGCTTCTCACTCGTTCATTTCAAAGAAATTTGCTTTGCAACATGATTTTTCAATGTTTCCCTTGGAAAAATCCATGATCATCAAGTCCCCCGGGATTAAGCAAATCACTCAGAGTTACTGCCAAGGTGTGGTTATTGAGATTGAGGGACTAAAGTTTCAGGCAAACCTCATTGTATTGGAAAATAAGGGACTGGATGTTATACTAGGAATGGACTGGTTAACCACCAACAAGGGATTTATCGACTATTTCAATTGGACTGTAATTCTTACTCATCATCACGGAAGGACGATAAAAGTTTCAGCTCAAGAAAGACCAATGTCACGACAACCAAAGTTGAACAAGGTGGACATTTCAGAGTTAAGAAAAGTTCCAGTGGTGTGTGAGTTCCCTGACGTATTTCCCGAAGAACTACCGGGCATGCCACCAGACCAGGAAATAGAGTTCATCATTGAACTAGCACCTGGAACCAACCCCATTTACAAGAAACCCTATAGAATGGCACCCTCCGAGTTGGTGGAATTAAAGAAGCAAATACAGGAATTACTAGACAAAGGATTTATATGAGCCAGCTCCTCACCTTGGGGATCACCAGTATTATTTGCCAAGAAAAAGGATGGGACACTAAGATTATGTATAGACTATCAAGAACTCAACATGGTCACTATCAAAAACAAATATCTGATGCCATGGATAAATGATTTATTTGACCAGCTCGCTCAAGCCAAGGTTTTCTCAAAAATTGACTTAAGGTCGGGGTATCATCAATTAAAAGTACGGACAGAAGATATCCCTAAGACAGCATTTACCTCCAGATACGGACTATATGAATTCACAGTAATGCCGTTTGGACTGACAAATGCCCCCGCATATTTTGTCCACCTCATGAACAAAGTGTTTATGAAATTTATGGACAAATTTGTTGTGGTATTCATTGATGATATTCTGGTATACTCTAAGACACCAGAAGAACATGCAGAACATCTCAGAATTGTACTGGGAGAATTGAGGAAACATCATTTATACGCCAAATTCAGCAAATGTGAATTTTGGTTAAGACAGGTTGGTTTTCTAGGCCACATATTAACCTAAGAAGGTGTTGCCGTGGACCCAGAAAAAGTCAAGGTCGTACTTGGCTAGAAACCACCAGCCAACATAACAGATGTACGAAGTTTTCTGGGAATGGCTGGATATTATAGAAGGTTTATCGAGGGGTTCTCCACCATAGCAAAACCAATGACACAGTTACTCAAGAAGGATAAGAAATTTGTATGGACTGAAGCTTGCGAGAAAAGTTTCCAAGAACTCAAAAGGAAATTAACAAAAGCACCGGTATTGGTTGTACCAGACATACACAAAAGTTTTGAAGTATATTGTGACGCATCCCGGAAAGGCCTCGGATGCATGCTAATGCAAGAAGGCAAGGTAGTCGCATACGCGTCCAGGCAACTACGAAAGCATGAAGAAAATTATCCTACTCATGATTTGGAATTGGCAGCAGTCATTCATGCACTCAAAGAGTGGAGGCACTTTTTGCTTGGAAATCGTTGTGAAATATATATGGACCATAAAAGCCTCAAGTATATTTTCACACAACCCGAACTCAACTTACGGCAACGATGCTGGTTGGAATTAGTGAAAGATTATGATGTTGTCATTCACTACCACCCAGGAAAGGCGAATGTAGTGGCAGATGCTCTTAGTCGGAACCCCAGCTCGGGCAACGACAATCTACAGAAGTTGAGACCTGAATTTCAGCAGGAGTTCACCAAACTCAATTTGGTGATGATCACTGAAGGCAATGTGTCAAACTTGGAAATACAACCCACCCTTGTGGAACAGATTAAGAAGGCTCAACATGGACATCCCAGCATCGAAAGCATAAAAAGAAAAGTGAGTATGGGCAAAGCCTCAGAATTCGTCGTAGACGATGAGGGAATATTATGGTACGGAGACAGACTTTGCGTGCCAAATATAGAGGACCTCAAACAGCAAATTCTAGCTGAAGGCCACACCGCTCCATATTCAATCCACCCTGGAGGAACCAAAATGTATAAGGACATTCAGGAAAAGTTTTGGTGGCACGGTATGAAGAAGGATATAGCCACCTTCATTGCGTGTTGTGATTCTTGCCAGCGCATTAAAGCTGAACACCAAAAACTAGTTGGACTATTACAGCCAAACAGGATACCTGAGTGGAAATGGGATGAAATTGGAATGGATTTCATTGTCGGACTACCTCGGTCAGAACACGGAAATGATGCCATATGGGTCATCACAGATAGATTAACCAAGGTGGCACATTTCATTCCCGTAAAGACAACCTACACCACTCAGAAGCTTGCCAAACTTTATCTCTCCCGTATAGTTTGTCTGCATGGAATCCCAAAGACTATAATATCCGACAGGGGCACTCAATTCGTCTCTAAATTTTGGGATCATTTACAACAGGCTCTGGAACTCAGCTAGCATTCAGTACAGCATACCACCCCCAGACTGATGCACAAACGGAACGCGTGAACCAAATTTTAGAGGACATGCTGAGAGCATGTATTCTCACCTATGGAACCAGTTAGGAAGAAAGCTTGCCATATGCCGAGTTCGCATACAACAATAGTTGCCAAACCAGTCTACAAATGGCACCTTTTGAAGCCTTGTATGGGCGGAGATGTCGTACTCCATTAAATTGGTCAGAAACAGGAGACAGTCGTATCTTCAGACCAGACATGCTCAAGAAAGCTGAGGAGAAAGTTAGACTAATCAGGGACCGACTCAAGACAGCTCAGAGCCGACAAAAGAGTTATTACGATCGAAAACATCGTGAAGTCAGCTTTGAACCCGGTGAATATGTGTATCTACAAGTATCTCCTATGAGGGGCCTGCAACAGTTCAAAGTTAAAGGAAAGCTAGCACCAAGATTTATTGGGCCCTTCTGTGTGGTTGCATGAAGAGGCACAATAGCCTACCAGCTCGACCTCCCCAAAGAGCTGTCAGACGTCCACGACGTGTTCCACGTCTCACAGTTGAGGAAACGCGTAAGCAACCCAGAGAAGCATGTATCACATGAGAACACTGACGTGCAACCAGACCTCACCTATAGGGAACGTCCAATAAAAATATTAGAGGAGTCTGAAAGGAGGACACGTCAAAAGACAATTAAGTTTTTCAAGGTTCAGTGGAGCAATCACACCGAGGATGAAGCAACATGGGAAAGAGAGGACTTTCTTCAGGCAGAGTACCCACACCTATTTGAGGACCAGCTAAAATCTCGGGGAAGAGATTTTTCCAAAGGAGGTAGGTGTTGTAACACACCAAAAAAAATTGATTTGGTTTTATAAAATATTTTGTTCTCTAAGTTGGGAGCAGGTTATTTAAATTTTTCTTAAAAACTCTCCTTCTCAAAAAATTTATGACAAATATTTTATGTGTGCTTCTCAACCTTGATTTTTGGTCTTGAGGGCTTTTCATTTGGTGTTGACTCAACACAAATAACTTTGGAAAGTTTTTCAATGTCTTTTTATTAAAAAGAAACCCTATGAATTATGGATTTATTCTTTTCCCATTCAAAAGTTTCTCTTTTGCCATGACTCATGTTGAGATTTTTCTTCCAAATCCACCTCCCCACTTTGGGACAAGCCAAGCATCCAAATCCAGCAAGTTCCAACTTTATCTAAATTTATTTCTAATTATTTTAACCTCAAAATCATTTTCTGTCATTTATTTGGGCTAGGGTGGTTTACAAAGGAACTACCAATTTTCCCTTGAATCTTGATCCCAAATAAACTTCTCTGACTAGTCCTTAGTACCCTCAACCAAGATCCATCAAGATCCACTGGTCCATAGTTCAAATTTCTCAAAATTTGCTTACTGCAAGTTTGGACCATATTTGCCATTTTCGGTGAAATTCATTCTTTTTCTTCTCCTAAAAATCTGATATAAATCAGGCAGCCCCTAGATGCATCAAGAGGCCACCTCACCAAAGATCAAATCCCGAAAAAATTTCCACATGCCAAAATCATTTCGTCGAACAGGTGGTCGGCACTGTTTCTGTCAAGTTTCAGAGTTTCAGTGTTGGGTTTCAGTCGACAGCGTCGTTTTCTTCAGAGCGCGGCGTCAATCTCGCCAGTGCCCGCGTTGGCATCTTGCTCACTACCTCTCCTCCTTATCCAGAGCGCCGCATGGTCGTTTGGACGGGCGCAAGCATCGGTGGCGACGTGTCCCACCAACGCCGGCGTCTTCCGCGGTGGCAGAGCCACCCGTGGTGGCCAACAGGGCCCAGCCCTGCAGAACGGCGCCGTCCGGCACCGCCCACACCACCAGAGGCCTCCGGGTGGCCGTCCCCTTCCCTCTGTGTTCTGCAGAGCCGTCGTCGTGGTCTGGAAAGCACAGGGCGCGCTTCCTGCCGCCGACGTGCCCGCGGGGCCGTTCCGTTGAGGGCTTGGAGTATCACCCAAGCCAAGCCAAGTTTAGCCCCTGAATGGAAACAATAGACCAACACGATGATGCCCAATCGCCTAAAACCCCCGTTCGACCACTGCCTCGCCATAATCATCGCCGGAGTTATCCCGTTCTCGGCAACCGCCTCGGGCCGGCTATAAATAGCGACCCCGAGCTCGCCTTCGACTCAGCACCACCCCTCCACCTTGCCGGTACAACGCCCAGCCACTAGGAGGACCTCGAGGAGGCCTTCTTCCCCGACTCCGGCCGCCCCGATCCGCTTCGGGCTCCGGCATGATTCCCTCTGGTGAGACCACCCCCACCTCCCAAACCTTGCCAGAATCCCCCTAGTGCACCCACTCATCTGACCCTAGGCTCAATTTGACATCTGCAGCCCTCCCCGGCAAGATCCACCAACGCCCGAACCACCGTCAGCCGGAGTGGAGGCCGCCGTCGACGTGGTGCTCGCCGACGACCAACTCCACCACCCACAGGTGCGGAAGAGCCCCTTGAACTCGTAGGTACCCTCCTTTCCCCCTACCTCGCCGTGGATCAACGTCGGCGACCACCGCGGCCTTCGGGCGCCGGTGTGCTCTGTTTCAAAATTCAAACCTGACGAGTGGGACCCCCTCGTCAGCCTCTCTTATTCTAATTGAAACGTTTTATGAAAACGCCTTCGGGCAAAGTACGCTTTCCCTGTTGGGTGGCGTATTTCTTAGCGAAACGTTTTCTATTTTTATAAACTAAACCCTGGTAACTTTCCGTTTCATTACAGATGAGTCCCTGGACCAAAACCCTTATAACTTTTTAACAAAAGATGATTTTGAATTGATTCTTTTTCTGTCATCTTTATTTTTCTGTCTAGTTTTTATCATACTTATTTGAAAAATATTTGGAACAATTTTTATACACACTTGGTATTTACGTTAGTATGCAATTTCTTTATACCGTAGATACCGAAGGAGGTGACGGAACCACGAACTTCGCCAAGCTAGACTCCGACTATTCCGAACCAGGCAAGCATGTTTGAACCTTTGATATGATAAGTGCTTTTCATGTTTGCTTGAGTGGTTTTGCATGGCATGTTTATATGAACATCGGTGAAGGTTATATTTCATGCAAACAAAGCTGCGGGTGAACCTCGATATTGATGTGTTCTTATGATGATGATGTAACCTGATCATGTGGTGACATGATAGGTTGCAAGCTGGTATTGTTGAAGCATGCCAGTTCTATGTCAACCGTTAACTCCAGTTTTAACGTGGATCAAGTCTTGATCCCATTCGTTCCCCCTTCGTGCTGCCACATGTTTTCTGCAAAGAGTGCGGTTTAGTAAGTTGCAAACTTCTTTCCTTGTACACACCAAACAGAGGGACCGCGATGAGGGTTCCATGGCCCTGGATTAAAGCCCTTTATCCGGTCAGGGGGCATGGGTGTTTCTGATTGGGACCGAGAGGAGGCACCCCTTAGAGCGCGCGATATAAATTTGATCCCATGATATTCGAGGTTGTGGCCTCCCCGTCTTAAAGTTTTTCTTGAACGTTGCCCAGGGTGATTCCTGGCAACGAAATGTGGAATGGGTGTGTACTGGTTAGATGTGTTTCTTCTAAAATACCGTAAACGGAACTAGTCCTTTGTGACTACTGAAATCCGTTGGCTGTGGTTAAAGAGTACAAACTCTGCAGAGTCAAAACCATTCGAGTATCCATGTCCATGATCAAGGACTTGGACATCATCTCAGTGTCAGTGCCAGTCTCAGTGTCGACCTCAGTGTCAACCCCAGTGATAGTATCCGGAGAATAAGCATGAAACTGAGAGAGTGGTAAACCCGGCTGAATGTTATTCCTGTGAATGGACTAACCAGTTTATTATTATGTGCTGAGTATTTCCTTGGGATGATTTTAAATTCATGAACTATTTGAATACGAATGATGAAATATAAGTCCTTTGTGTGATGTCACTGAAACGTCCGACTATGGCACTCTTGTCATTTACTTTCGATATAAGCCCTTTATGTGATGTCGCTCACACGTCCGACTGTGGCACTCTTGTCATTTACCTTCAATATAAGCCCTTTATGTGATGTCGCTCAGACGTCCGACTATGGCATCCTTGTTATTTACTTTCATTATAAGCCCTTTTCGAGATGTCGCTTAGACGTCCGACTGTGGCACGTTCTGTCATTTACTTTTGAATATAAGCCCTTTATGTGGTGTCGCCCTGACGCCCGACTGCGGCACATTAATTCAATTTTACCTTTCGAGGCGTCGCTTCGGACACCCCATCGGTCTACAGTTATTTTATTGGGATTTCGGGAGGACTACCGCCTGACTTCCTTTTTATTTTACATGCAGTGCAATTATCTATCGGAGTGCGCATTTCTAATCTGCTCATGTGCATCATGTTTACATTTGTTATATCTTATGTCCAAACTGTCTTGCGAGTACATTCAAAGTACTCACCTGGCTTGTTGATTTGGCCAGATGTTGACGAAGGCGATCTTATGGATGAAGAGTTCGATAGCGAGTCAGACGCCTAGAGGAGTCCCAGTCACTCCCATGCGATCCTGGAGTTGATCACTTGTATTATATACACTTCCGCTACCCAAATAAAATCATCGAGCCCCACTCCGACGCTTGATGAGCTGTCATGTCACCCACTTCACTATGACATATCCACCACCACTTTTATTACGAGTCAGTAGTTATGCCACCATACCCTTGTGACATATCCGCCTTTATGTATAATATCGGCGTGCTTGTAATAAATTGTTGAGCAGCCTCAGCTCAACCTTGTATAATATTTAGTACTGCTGGATTTCTGTATCAAGGATTTGTCTGCCAGTAAGAAGGATTCTTCTATGCTGGTCAATAAAAGGGTCAGCTTTTCAATAAATGTTCTATTGGAAAACCGGTCCTGACACTTTGACTGCAGACAAAACTTGTATGCAGACTAGAAAGGACCGAAGGGAGTACATGTGAAACTGCTGCAAACGAGGTGATCACCCTGGGAATAATGCCAGTATGTATTGTTTTGCATGTTCATCCAATGCCAGTGATACAGGAATTCGAACTAATCGAAATAAATTCATTCATACATGGTCAGATTTCATATAAGCATGCCGGATTTCATTACATTTCATACATTCTTTAACTAAAAAGGGGTGCGCTGGAGGTATAATTAATTAACCGAAGCTACCCACCTGTGTCCCGCTGAGCCGAACAGAAGCTTCAGTGACTTAACTGCAGGTGCAGTTGCGTAACTGACATGTGGCCTATTGGGCCCATGTGTCAGTCAGCCAACTGCACCAGCAGTTAAGTAGAAGCATCGTTCTTCTCCAGCGCAGCTCTCCAACTCCACGTCGCCGCCAAGAAATTAACCGGTTGTCAATGGTCAACCCGCCTAGCTTGGCTTCAACCGGAGGGTAGCAGCGGTGGCCTTACTTGGACCCGAGCGGAGGCGACCTACCATGTTCTACTCTTCCTCATTTTCTGTGTGGCGCGGCCTCGTTGGCAGCGGGGCGGGGCCTCGGCGGAGCCGGCGATGTCCTCCGTCTCGTTGCCGGCGGGCGGCGCCTCAGCAGAGTGGTGGAAATACTCCCCCACGTTGCCGGTAGGGTGGGGCCTTGGCTGAGCCGACGATGTCCTCTGCCTCGTTGTTGGCGGGGCGGGGCCTCGGCGGAGCCGGCGGTGTCCTCTGCCTTGTTGTTGGCGCCGCGGGGCCTCGGTGGAGCAGGGCCTCGTCGACGCCAGCGGAGCGGGGACTCGTCGGAGCCGGCGGTGCCCCCTGCCTCGTTGTTGGCGCCGCAGGGCCTCGGCGGAGCAGGGCCTCATCGACGCCAGCGGAGCGGGGACTCGTCGGAGCCGGCATTGTCCTCTGCCTCGTCCTCGGTCTCGCCAAACAGCGCCTCGCCTGCTTCATCGCCCTCTTTGCTAGCCTCTTTGTAGGTGGCCACAGCCTCCGCCATCTGCATGCGGTACCGCCAGCGCTCGAGGTGGCCCTTGTGGGCGGAGCGGTACGAGTCGAGCAGCGCCTCCTGCTCCGCCCGCTCCGCGGCGATCTGCTCCTCCGCCTGCAGGTGCTCCTGGAGGAGATTGTGGTTGTAGGCGGTGTCGGCCTGCGCCTCCCGGAACTGCTCCTCACGCATCTGCCTCACCCTGTCCATATATTGGGCACGGGCCTCGCCAATGGTCATGGTGCAATGCACCGGCAAGGATGGCGCGGAGGAGGGGGTTGGCGCCGGATCATCGACTACCATGTTCTCCATTGGGACATCGTCGTCCTCCGGCTGCCTGCCGGTCGGCAGCAATGGCTGCCATCTCCTTGTGGTCCGTCGTCCACCCGTCCAGAAGAGCGCTGGAGCATGAGGAAGCCATGGTGGGCAGTAGTGGTGTGGACAGGAAAAAGGGAACGGATGCGGATGACTGCGGCTATGGCTGGCGCAGCAGTTTATATAGCAATGATGAGCGGGCGGAGGGACGGACGTGTGGCGCCGGAGTAGCCGCCTCGGCAACCGCGTATCATTAATGTGGGGGGCAGATGGACGGACGGACGACACTTGTGTCGTTTGAAGGCGAAGCAATCGCCTGCACCGGGAAGCAAGGCGGGCGGCGCTGACTGTTTCGGGCGGAAAGCGCGCGCGGGCGAGAAGATGACTTTACTTGGAGAGGATGACAATGGGGACCCACCAGGTCCATAGCCTCACATACGCAAGTGCCTCCTTATTATTATATATATATATAGTGTTACTATTCATCATCCAGGGTGCAGAATAAGTTATTCTTCACCCGAGGTAATCTTACGATCATTTCATAATTAAATTACGTTTCAAATTCAAATAGTTATATTCCTATTGATTCACTACGTAAAATTTGACATAAAAAATAAAAATATAGGTCATAAGACAAGAAAATTTACAGTTTATGTGTATTTTAGACTATGTTTTTACGTTTGTAATTTTACATAACATAAAATATTTTTTACGGCAATTATATTTTTTCTTACGGTTGCTTTTTGCGTCGGAAATAAGACAAAACTTACGGAACGCAAATTTATGGTGCATTGATGGTAAAATAGAGGGGGGATGAAGAATAACTATTCCTCACCCAGGGTGACGAATAGCGCGATCCTATATATATAACTATAATTTATTTTGCTTCCTCCTGGTTTCCTGACATCACGGTCCCACACCATTGTCAACCTATATAGTCAATAAACGAGAGAATTGCACAAGAAGCGGCCGACAACTAGGACCAAGCAGCTCGAGCAGTATTTGTGTTTTTGAGGTGTGAGCACTGTAGAGTTTTTTGATGTTTAGCCCAGATATTAATTTTTCTCCTCTGAACAACAACGAAAACATCGCTGCAGGTATTAACTAGGCGGGCTGTGGCCCGTCTAGCCCAGGCCAGATATCCAGCTCAGATATTAATATTTTTCAAGTTGAAAATGGCTAGCCCAGTTATACTTTTTTTAGGAATACCCAGGCAAGGTCAAGTTGTTATTCTCCGCCCCGCTGGGCTGCAAATCTTTCCTAGGAGGGATGCATTAGGCTTAACAAGAAAATGGGCTTTAAGAAATAATAAATGGGATGTAATTATAAAAACTGGGCAGTAACTATAAAAAAATGCACCAGACACGTGATTACTTTATAAAATATTATTTTTGGATAGTGAAAATTTTAATTTCATTAATTATTGCGAGCGCAATGTTTCGTTGGATTTTTACGTAATATAAATTTATATTGAAATTGTATTTAATCTGACTAGAAATTTTGGGATAAAAATATTTCGGATCCCATCAAAATGTGGGAAATTTTATTGAATTCTGTTTTGAATGGTTGGTTGAAATGGGCTGTACTTTTAACACACTGTAAATGGGATGTACTAAATTCCATTAGAATTCAAAAATGGGTTACACATTCTTACAAATCTCAAATGGGCTATAAGTTCTCTGCCACACACTTCTGGCCTTACTAAGTTGACGCGTCCCCTAAAAAACAGAGTTGATGCATATGCAAGGCTTTGTCAACTTATAGTCAACACACGGTTCTAGCAGCAGTGGCCGTTGGATGTCCATCCAACGGATGCCGTGCTTCTTCTTCAATCTCGGATATTCTAGCTTCACCCGCCCAAAAAATGATTCCTCCCCCTGACATCTGGGGCGCACCGTTTCGGAAGCTGACCTATGGGCCTACTAAGTTGACGTACCAAGGGTTTTGTCAACTTAGTCCATATAAATGAGTCTAGCTGCAGTGACTGTACGATGTCCATCCAACGGTCGTCGTGCTTCTTCAACCTCTGGTCTTCTTGCTCCAGCCATGCAAAGCAGCACCGGTTGTGCCGCCTGCTCCTGCCTCCCATGGCCGGTTGTGCTGCCGCGGAGGCCTCACCGCCCCCTACTACTCCCACCGCTGGCCAGGCCATCCCTCCACTCACCCACACCCCCTGTTTTTCTGCGGCGACGGCAGCGCAGCCGAACCAGTGAACCCGCGTACTCCTCTCCCCGTGTGCATCCACTATCGCGTCTTCCCCGGCTCCGCGTCGTCCCCTTCCTAGGCCTCACCGTCGTCCACTGCCCTGGTGCTCTCGGCGCGGCGTGATCAACGTGGTCAAGGAAGTCTTCCATCGGACCTAGACTGTACGTGGAGAGGCTGACAGCTAGGTCCACGACAGCCGCAAGGAAGTGCCTCATTATTACGTGCAAAATAATTATTCCTCCACCTGACAGTGGGGACCCACCGGACGGGCCACCATATTTCATGAAAAAATGATTTGTCTCCTGACTGCTGGGACCCACGAGCTACATCTTCGCACACAAGGAAGTGCGTCCGGGAAAAAAACGATTTGCCCCCTGACTGTTGGGACCCACCAGCTACATCTTCGCACGCAAGGAAGTGCGTCCAGAAAAAAACGATTCGCCCCCGACTGCTAGGACCCACCAGCTACACCTTCGCACGCAAGGAAGTGGGTCTGGGAAAAAAATGATTCGCCCCCCTGACTGCTGGGACCCAGCAGCTACGCCTTCGCACGCAAGGAAGTGCGTCCGGGTAAAAAAATGATTCGCCCCTGTCGGTGTCAAAACCGGCGGATCTCGGGTAGGGGGTCCCGAACTGTGCGTCTAGGCCGGATGGTAATAGGAGGCAAGGGACACGAAGTTTTACCCAGGTTCGGGCCCTCTTGATGGAGGTAAAACCCTACGTCCTGCTTGATTAATATTGATGATATGGGTAGTACAAGAGTAGATCTACCACGAGATCGGAGAGGCTAAACCCTAGAAGCTAGCCTATGGTATGATTGTTGTTCTGAATGTTGTCCTACGGACTAAAACCCTCCGGTTTATATAGACACCGGAGAGGGTTAGGGTTACACAAAGTCGGTTACAATGGTAGGAGATCTATATATCTGTATCGCCAAGCTTGCCTTCCACGCCAAGGAAAGTCCCTTCCGGACACGGGACGAAGTCTTCAATCTTGTATCTTCATAGTCCAGGAGTCCGGCTGAAGGTATAGTCCGGCCATCTGGACACCCCCTAATCCAGGACTCCCTCAGTAGCCCCTGAACCAGGCTTCAATGACGACGAGTCCGGCGCGCAGAATATCTTCGGCATTGCAAGGCGGGTTCCTCCTCCAAGTACTTCATAGAAGATTTTTGAACACAAAGATAGTGTCCGGCTCTGCAAAATAAGTTTCCACATATTGCCATAGAGAGAATAATATTTACACAAATCTAATCTGCTGACGTATTCCATAGTGTGACGCACCACGGCCAGGCCTTTATTCGAATCGTTTTATTATCCCACCTCAGCGTGTCACGCGAGGCGGTTTCCTTGACACGTCTTGTTAAAGCAGAGATCGTGTCCCCTTATTCCGGGATTCTCATCAATACGGGCGTGGGTAACCCAACCGCGCCATTGATTACGGCGCTTGGAGATAAGCGAGTTTTACCAGGCTGGTGGGGACACGTAGTTGCGTCCACCCATATAAGGGGATAAGGATCCACCTTTTCACCTACGCCTTCTTCCTCCTTTGCCTATCCATTTTCGCGCACTCGAGCTGCAGCGCCCAAGTCCGCACTCCCCACCTCAACCTTCTCCAGCCATGTCGGAGCGGGAGGCAAGTGGATGGTCTCCTCCATCACGGAGGGACACATCAAAAAACTGAGGAAGGCCGGATACTTGTCTAACGACATCGCGTACCGGCTTCCCGAAGAGGGGCAGCTCCTCCCCACCCTAAGGCCCCATGAGAGGGTAGTGTTCCTTCCCCACTTCCTCCGCGCACTTGGCTTTCCTATCCACTCATTCGTCCGGGGACTCATGTTCTACTACGGCCTGGATTTCCATGATCTGGCCCCGAACTTCATCCTCAACATCTTGGCGTTTATCGTCGTGTGCGAGGCTTTCCTCTGCATCCGCCCCCATTTCGGCCTATGGCTCAAGACTTTCAATGTCAAGCCGAAGGTGGTGCGTGGCAACCAGGCGGAGTGCGGAGGCGCCATGGTGGGCAAGATGCCCAACGTCTTATGGCTCGAGGGCTCCTTTGTGGAGACCCTGAAGGGGTGGCAATCGGGGTGGTTTTACATCACCGAGCCGCGCGACCCTGAGTGGGTCGTAGCCCCCGAGTTCCGGTTCGGACCCCCAACGCGGCTCACGTCCTGGAAAGAGACGGGCCTATCGTGGGGCAGCAAAGGAGAGGTGACTGGACTGCAAACATGCATCCAAACCCTGGTGGACAAGCAGCTCAAGCTTGTCAACGTAGTCCAGGTTATGCTCATCCGCCGGATCCTCCCGTGTCAACAACGGGCCTTCAATCTGTGGGAGTTCAACCTGGTGTAGCACCGAACTCTGAGCAGGCTCTTCGATACGACGTACGAAGATGCCTGGAAGGTGCTTTTCAAGGGCGCCGAGGCTCCCGCATCCGCTACCGAGGATCGCGGATTCAGCACGCAGCGTCACGCTAGCGCGGTAAGTTGTTTGTACCTTTTATAGGGTATTAGTTTTTCATAGTTTAACTCTATGCGGGATCTAAGCTCCCTTACCTTTGACAGGTTTGGCAGGCGAAGTCCGGACAGATCGACTGTCCGGCTCCATTGCCCGAAGACCCAGCCGATGCCCACTTGGCGAAGCTGCTAGTTCCAGCACCCCATGTGGTGCCGGAGAAGAAGGCCACGAAGAAGGCCACGGGGACTCGAAAAAGTGCCCGGCGCCAGGAGGTGTCGGGTTCATCATCTGACGGCTCCAAGGCGCATTCCTCTCGTGAAGACGAGGAGGAGGAAGAAGAGACCTCTCCCCCTCCAGCGGGGGGAGGAAAGAAAAGGAAGGCCGCCCTCACTGGGGAGGCCGAAGGGTCCAAGAATGGGAAAACCCTTCATCTGGACTACTCCACCAACGCCGACGACGGCGGAGAGGAGTGGCCGCTCAGGGCCAAGCCCCTGGCGAAATCGTAAGTATCCGGATACCAGAGTAATTCATAGTATTCCTTTATTGCACAGCTTTCCCTTATGTCGAATATGTTTATGCAGCCCACCCAAAGACCGGCTCGACGCGTCGTCGAGTGGTTCACTGGACTCGTCGGATGTGAATTCGCTTCTGACGGCTTCCTCCCCCCGCCCTACGGACGACGCCGAAGTGTTGTCCCAACAGGTTCCAAGCCAGGAGGAGGTGGTCCTAGAGGCGCCGCAAGGCGACCTCCCGGACTCCAGGAGTAAAGGGGATAAAACCCCCCAGGGCTCCAAGTCCGGCTCTAGGCCGGACACCGCTCCGGAACCTTCAAAGGTTCCAGAGTCCGGCGGGCGACCTCCTTCCAAGAGGAGCAATCCCACCGTGCCGGTGACCCCCGTCCAACCAGAGGCGCCAGACAATCTGTTGGAGGTGCTCAAAGGCGCCTCCATCGACGAGGAGCACCGCACCATTATGAGTGCGGTGGTCCAGAAGGTTCAGTCCACCAAGAGCGGACTGACTGAAGCTTGTGCTAGCCTTTTAACAGGCTTTGAGGTAAGTAAAGAATGTGTACATAATATTACCGCATAGACAGTAGCCCCTGATGCTCTGTTTGGCATTCGGGAAGAAAAGCCAAATAGAGGATCAAATTAAATTCACAGGAGTCTAACAAAAAAGAGTCAATATGTGTATGCAGGCTTCTCTGCTGGCGTCCGCCGTACTGACTGCGGAAGTGGACACGCTAAAGCAGAACCTCGAGCAGTCCGAGAAAGAGCTCGGGCGTGCCAAGAAGCAGCTCGAGGACAAGGAAGGTAAGAAATACCTTGTTTAAATATATAAAAGAAAAGTGCAATTGCAAAAAATGACAGGATTATCGTGGCTATTGTAGGGGACACGTCTGAGGTGGCGACCCTTAAGCAAGCGCTGGTCGAGGCCGAGAAGAGGGCGGCCACGGAGCGCACCGAGCGGGAGAAGTATGAGGCCCAGGTTGGCAAGGTGCGGCAAGAGCTCCAGGCTCTCATGAAAAAACATGAGAGTTTGGAGCTTGACTCAAAGACGCGAGCGTCTGAGCTCGCGATGGCTATTGAAAATGCCAAGTCCGCCAAGGCCGAATCCCAGAAGACCCTCCAGGAGTTGGATGTGGTGAAAAAGATAGCGACGGGTAAGGCATTCTTTATGCAAAGCAAACACATAAACGTGAGTTACTTGTTACTTACCCGAATCCGGAGCTCTCCAGGAGCATTCGCAGATCTTCCCCGTAGCGTGTCCGATGCCGCCGCATTCTATCGAGCCGAGGAGGGCAGCTCGACAGAGAAGGTGCTCTGGTCTCAGTATGCTGAGGCCGGACACCCCGTGCCCCTGAGCGACCAGCTGAAGCAACTGGTCGAGCTCCACAAGGCGGCCGAACAGGCCATGAAGGGCCTCATAGTTCGGCTGTGGCCTGGAGAGGCTCTGCCTGGGAGCTATTTCAGGCTGGTGTGGCGGCTGGTGGGGGCTTGTCCAAGGCTCAAAGTCATCAAGCGCTCCGTCTGCATTGAAGGTGCCCGTAGGGCCCTTGCCTGTGCTAAGATGCACTGGGGCAAGCTGGATGCTGAGAAGCTTGTGAAGGACAGGCCACTGCCGGGGAAAGAGCATCGCAAGCCCGAGAATTATTATACGGATGTTCTGAAGGGTGCCCGCCTTGTGGCGGATGAATGTTCCAGGGATGTAATTTTTGAGTAAAACTTGCTCGTTTTGTCCTGTGCGCTGAAAACTTGTTCATATGCGCTAAGCAATGCTGTTGGAATTTAAAATATTACCTTACGTGCGGCTGTTTATCAATTCTGAGAGATGGCCAGTCGTCGGCTTCTGCCCCCGTGCCGCTAGTGGTAGGGTGTTCGGGGATAAACCTGAGCGCTCTTTTTCCCATGTTTGGGTCCTTCGAGGGAGGCGCTCAGCACAACGAACAAGGCAATCGGACTATAATGCGTGAACACTCTCACTTAGCCATAGAATTCTATAATTTTAAATTTCGGCGAAGCCCCTGGTATTCGGAAGACCGAGTTCAGGGCGCTATCCACGCCATGGCCGGACAGAGCTGACTCCTCGCTCTAAGCGGCATAAGTCTTTAGGGACTCGAAAAACCTCTCGAACAGTGACCAGCTCTCGCTTCATAATGACAGTCAGTTTTAGCTTTCTCTACTGAGGTGCTCGACCCAGCTCAACTGGGGCACAATCGCAGTAGTTCTCCTAGTGCTACCTTAGCCGATATAGCGGAACGTAAGGCACCAAAACATAGGAGCCGGGCAAACCCAACTATTGACCCAAGACATGATTCGGAGCCGATGCATATAATGCTATAAGTTCAGGGTGCCGCACTTGTTAAAGTGTTCGGACTTCTCACACCATATTGAGGGGTACTAAAGCCCCTGGCGTATTTTGGCCGTCCCAAAGTGTACGGGTGCAACATGTCGTTAAGGAACATATATTTGTAAAAAAAGTAATGCAAAGAGAGACAAAAGCTATGCATTGTTTATTAAAAAGGGGTGCGATCAAAGCATAACGATACAAATAATGCGATAAGCAAAAGGTTGGAGTATTTAACATGTCCGTTCCAGGGGCAGGCTGCGGAATGGTATGCGAAACAGGTATACTACTCGTGATAGAGACCACCTGGGAGTTCCATAATGCGGCATGGCTTGTCTGCTTCACTGGTTCTTGCATCGTTTGTGCGGCAATTGAACTGCCGAACAGGCCTTCCGAAGAGTGGAGTCCTGAAAGTAAGAGAAAATTAAAAAATCGGCAGCCCCTGGTGCGGTTTAAGCCGTGTTTCGGGCGTGCCGTGATGGTGCCCCTCCCCCTGTACCCATGGTATTTATAGGGTGTAGTTATGTACACGAAGTACTGGTGTCGCATTTTTGCGAGGGCTAGGATTGGGTCTACATTGCTACGCCTGCTCGGAACGTGCCAGGCGGTCTTGTTGTAGGTTACTCCGGGCGCGCTTGACGGTGTCCGGGCGTTTAATGGCCGGACTGGAGAACTGCCTGGGGAGGCTGCTTTGTACTTCCGGTGCAAGGGCCACCGTGTGCTCCTTCGTTTGGAGAGAACATTCGGTGTTTCCATTGACCGTAATTACTCCTCGAGGGCATGGCATCTTGAGCTTAAGGTATGCATAGTGCGGTACCGCATTGAACTTGGCGAATGCGGTTCGCCCGAGCAGTGCATGATAGCCACTGCGGAATGGGACTATGTCGAAGATTAACTCCTTGCTTCGGAAATTATCCGGAGATCCAAAGACCACTTCAAGTGTGACTGAGCCTGTACAGTTGGCCTCTACACCTAGTATTACGCCTTTAAAGGTCGTTTTGGTGGGCTTAATCCTCGAGGGATCTATGCCCATTTTCCGCACTATATCCTGGTAAAGCAGGTTCAGGCTGCTGCCGCCGTCCATAAGGACTCTAGTGATATGAAATCCGTCAATGATTGGGTCTAGAACCAATGCGGCGAATCCGCCATGACGGGTGCTAGTGGGATGGTCCCTTTGATCAAAGGTGATCGGGCAGGAGGACCATGGGTTGAACTTTGGGGCGACTGGCTCTACCGCGTATACGTCCCTTAACGCACGCTTCCGCTCCCTCTTGGGGATGTGGGTTGCGTATATCATGTTCACCGTCCGCACTTGTGGGGGAAAACCCTTCTGCCCACTGTTGTTCGGCGGCCGGGGCTCTTTGTCGTCATCGCTATGCAGCCCCGTGTCTTTATTTTCGGCATTTAACTTGCCTGCCTGCTTGAACACCCAACAATCCCTGTTGGTGTGATTGGCCGGCTTTTCGGGGGTGCCATGTATCTAGCACAAGCGGTCGAGTATTCGGTCCAAACTGGACAGGCCCCTAGGATTTCTTTTGAATGGCTTTTTCCGCTGACCGGATTTATAGCCTCTGAATCCGGCATTAACTGTCGTATCCTCAGCATTGTCGCCGTTAATGCGGCGCTTCTGCTTGTTGCGACGCGACCTGCCACTACTGTCCCTGGTATCCGAATTACCAGGGTTCTTGGTCATATTGTTGCTACGAGCAAGCCAGCTGTCTTCTCCCGCGCAAAAGCGGGTCATGAGTGTCGTGAGTGCTGCCATAGATTTTGGCTTTTCCTGTCCAAGGTGCTGGGCAAGCCACTCATCACGGATATTGTGCTTGAAGGCTGCTAGGGCCTCTGCGTCCGGACAGTCGACTATTTGATTTTTTTTGTTCGGAACCGTGTCCAGAATTGCCTGGCCGATTCCTCTGGCTGCTGAATTACATGGCTTAGGTCATCGACGTCTGGTGGTCGTACATAAGTGCCCTGGAAATTGTCGAGGAATGCGGCTTCCAGGTCCTCCCAACAACTGATTGATCCTGCTGGCAAGCTGTTAAGCCAATGCCAAGCTGGTCCTTTAAGCTTGAGTGGGAGGTATTTGATGGCGTGGAGATCATCGCCGCGGGCCATGTGGATATGAAGGAGATAATCCTCGATCCATACCGCGGGATCTGTTGTGCCATCATATGCTTCGATGTTTACGGGTTGGAAACCCTTGGGGATTTGATGATCCATTACTTCGTCTGTGAAGCATAGTGGGTGTGCGGCGCCTCTGTACTGGGCTATATCACGACGTAGCTCCAATGAGCTTTGTCTACTGTGTTCGGCCCTACCGAATTTGTGTCCGGCGTGATGGTTACCGTCTCGAGTCGTGGGGCGCGCACGTGATCCGTAGATCGATCTTGTTTGCCTTGCCTTGTCCTCCAACATATCTCGTAGGTCTGGCGCATTTTCTCGTGCCTTGGTACGGGGTGCGGCTTGAGTGGAGGGCCGAGAGGCCTCTCTTTCGCGGCCACGAGGTGGTCGGTCAGCCGTATCAAGTGCTGGTGATGTAGGTTTAAGTGCTTCCTCCTCTAATCAGGGTAGCAACCTGCGCTTTGGGTAGCTCTTGGAGGGGCGTTCGAGTTTATGCTCTTCGGCCACAAGGACTTCAATCCATCTGTCGACTAGCAAAGCTTGATCAGCTCTAAGCTGTTGCTATTTTTTCTTGAGGCTTCTTGTCGTGGCCATAAGCCTGCGTTGAAAATGCTCTTTCTCGATGGGATCCTCTGGCACGACGAATTCCTCGTCGTCGAGGCTTGCCTCGTCTTCGGAGGGAGGCATATAATTATCGTCCTCGACCTCTCTGTCTGCCGCTCTCTCATGAGGGTTGGCTTCTCCGTCCTCCTGTGCTGAATCTTGCTGGAGGGGGTTTTCTTCGGCACTCTCCGGGGTATTATTATCTCCCGTGCTGGAATCACCATATTTGCTTTGGCGGGATTTTGAGCGGCGCCGCTGACGCCGGCGCTTAGGCTGTTTCTTGGAGGGGTCATCCTCCGCTGTTCCATCGTCATCTCCTTCTTTTGGGGTGTCCACCATGTATATGTCATACGACGAGGTGGCTTTCCAGGGCCCAATAGGCGCTGGTTCTTCATCGTCTCCTGCATCGGTGTCCATACCGTCGATGTCTTCGGAGTCGAAGTCGAGCATGTCGGTTAAATCGTCGACAATGGCTACAAAGTGGGTGGTGGGTGGGCTTTGAATTTCTTCATCGTCCGTATCCCAACCTTGCTGACCATAGTCCGGCCAGGGCTCTCCTGATAAAGAGAGAGACTTAAGTGTCTTCAGAATATCGCCGAAGGGCGAGTGCTGAAAGATGTCCGCGGCAGTAAACTCCGTGATCGGCGCCCAATCGGATTCAATCGGCAGGGGCGCGGAGGGTTCGGAGTCCGGAGAGGAGTCCGGCTCCTTGGAGTCACGAGTCTCGCGGAGTGCGGGGCTGGTGTTCGGCTCGAACGCCGTTGGGATCGCAGCCCCCAAGGCGGCGTCCAACCACCCATCCTCGATCGGCGTAGTTGGCTCCGAATTAAGGGTCGAAGCCGATGCGGGTGCGGCCTCCAGGGCACTGTTCGGCGGTAGAGCTAGATCATGCTTGTCGTGACAGTGCGGCGCGCTCGGCAGTGGCTCGAATCCGTCAAAGATCAAGTCCCCGCGGATGTCAGCCATGTAGTTTAAACTTCCAAATCTGACCTAACGGCCAGGGGCATAGCTCTCGATCTGCTCCAGATGGCCAAGTGAATTGGCCCGCAGTGCGAAGCCCCCGAAGACGAAGATCTGTCCGGGGAGGAAGGTCTCACCCTGGACTACGTCGCTATTGATCGTAGGAGCCATCAAGCCTAACGACGACGACACAGAGGAACTCTCAATGAAAGCACCAATGTCGGTGTCAAAACTGGCGGATCTCGGGTAGGGGGTCCTGAACTGTGCGTCTAGGCCGGATGGTAACAGGAGGCAAGGGACACAAAGTTTTACCCAGGCTCGGGCCCTCTTGATGGAGGTAAAACCCTATGTCCTGCTTGATTAATATTGATGATATGGGTAGTACAAGAGTAGATCTACCACGAGATCGGAGAGGCTAAACCCTAGAAGCTAGCCTATGGTATGATTGTTGTTCTGAATGTTGTCCTACGGACTAAAACCTGCCGGTTTATATAGACACCGGAGAGGGTTAGGGTTACACAAAATCGGTTACAATGGTAGGAGATCTATATATCCGTATCGCCAAGCTTGCCTTCCACGCCAAGGAAAGTCCCTTCCGGACACGGGACGAAGTCTTCAATCTTGTATCTTCATAGTCCAGGAGTCCGGCTGAAGGTATAGTCCGGCCATCCGGACACCCCCTAATCCAGGACTCCCTCAGCCCCCTGACTGCTGGGACCCACCAGCTACATCTTCGCAGGCAAGGAAGTGCCTGACAGTCGGGACCCACCTGGTCGAAGCGTACATAGCGTTGTCATTCTGGTCGCGAACGTGTACATATATACTGGTCGATGTAGAGGTGCGCACGTGTCGTAGTAGAGGCGTGCACGTGTCGTAGTAGAGGCGCGCACATAGCATGTACACGTATGTACAGCGGCCAGGGTGCAAGAAAGAAAACACGGCCACGTATGTGTACATACGGGCAGGGTCTCGAACGCCTACTCGCACATACGTACGGCCAGGGCACGTGTACATGGCTAGGTCGGAACGGAGAAACAACGTCGTCATCTTGTTCATGGGGAGGCAACGGAATGCGTTGTGTTCATGGGGAGGTAACAGAATGCGTCGTGCTCATGGGGAGGCAACGGAATGCGTCGTGTTCATCGGGAGGCAACGAAACGTGTGGGAGCCAACCGGCTGGGTCGGAATGGAATGTGTGGTCGTGTTCATTGGGAGGGTTTGGACGGAACAGGTGATGGAAACGAGGCCTGACGTACCGCAGAATGGAGGAAACGGACCTCGTATGGTCGAAACGGGGGTCCTGTTTATCGGGAGGGGTGTGGCGTACCGCAAAACAGAGGAAACGGACCTCCTACGGTCGAAACGGGGGTCCTGTTGATCGGGAGGGGTGTGGCGTACCGCAAAACGGACCTCCTACGGTTGAAACGGGGGTCCTGTTCATCGGGAGGGGTGTGGCGTACCGCAAAACGGGACTCCACGGGATACTGTTCATCTCCACCGTCGACCTCCTCCAGCCTCCACGGGCTCCTGTTCATCCAGCCCCCACCGCGCGCTACTCCACCGGCTACTGTTCAACCACCCCTCCACCGTCTACTGTTCATCCATCCCTCCACACCATGGGGTCCTGTTCAACCACCCCTCCACGGGCACCCCTCCACCGTCTACTGTTCATCCAGCCCTCCACACCACGGGGTCCTGTTCATTCAGAGGCAACGCCACCGCTCACTGTTCATCCAACCCCCCCCCCCCCCCCCGCGCACAATGCTCACTGTTCATCCAATCGATCGGCCTCAGTTAGCAGCAGTAGCGAAGGAATCGCTCGATCGGGTTCAGTTAACAGCCATCGATCGATCGCTCGGGTTCAGTAACGCGTAGCCTGCAGTGCAATCGCTCGGGTTCAGTTAGAGCCTAACGCCTCGCTCGGGTTCAGTTAGAGCCAACGCCTCGCACACACGCGCGTACGTGTACGAGAGAAATGCGCATCGCTCGTCCCCCGACCTCCCACCGTAACCGGGAACTCCCTGAAATTTTCCTCGCCCTCGCTTCTACCACGGTTTTTTCCGTCATGGACGGCCCAAAGAATGTCATGCAGCTGCGTCTCCGGCCCGCCCAGGATGAAAAGCTCATTTTCTGTCATGATTTTTTGTCATAGAAGTAGGAGCCCACCATATCTATGATGATATCGGGTTTTGTCACAATTATCGTCATAGAAGTGTCATATGTATGACAGAAAAAAATTCGTTCGGCCCAAAATGTCACATATGTGTCTTTTTTTGTAGTGCTATTTCATTTCTTTCATGTAAGTGCATATCATTTTCATGGTCTAGCAAATATTGTTCTAGTGGATTAGTGGGAGGTACGACAATAGAGGCAAGACTAATTATTTCATCGTTAGTAAGTGGCTCTTTATCATGAGGTTGTCTACGAAACTTAGAGAAATTAAACTCATGAGACACATCACCAAATTAACTTGACACTGACTATTTCTTTAAGCAATCTATCTTAGCATTGACAGTGTTCAAGAAAGTTCTACCAAAAATTATGGGACAAAAGTCATCTTGTGGGGAACCAAGGACTCGAAAATCAGTAGGGTATTTTATTTTCCTACACAAGACTTCAAGATCCCTAACAATCCCAAGTGGTGTGATGGTATCTCTATTAGCAAGTTTAATAGTGACATCAATGTATCCTATTTCAGCGGGTGCTATATCATTCACAATTTATTGGTATAAAGTAAAAGGGATAACACTCACACTAGCACCTAAATCACATAAGCCATGATAGCAATGATCTCCTATTTTAACTAAGACAACACGCATGCCAACAACGGGTCTATGTTTAGCTTTTCATCGGGTTTGGCAATTCTAGCACCTTCATCACAGAACTAAATAACATGCCCATCAATATTATCGACCAAGAGATCTTTAAACATAGAAACACTAGGTTCTACTTTAATTTGTTTAGAGGGTTTAGGTGCTTTAATATTGCTTTTGCGAACTACTATTGATACCTTAGCACGTTCCTTTATCCTAATAGGGAAAGGTGGTTTTTCAATATGAACAGTAGGCACAACTGGATCAACATTGTAAACGATAGTTTCATCTTTAGTTATAACCGGTTCTTTAATTTCTTCTTTAATAGGGGGGTGATATTTAAACCAGTTCTCCTTAGGGAGATCAACATGAGTAGCAAATAATTCACAGAAAGAGGCTACTAGCTATCTCAGAGTCAAGTCTGTTGGGGAACGTAGCACAAATTCAAAATTTTCCTACGTGTCACCAAGATCTATCTATGGAGAGACTAGAAACGAGGGGAAGGAGAGTGCATCTACATACCCTTGTAGATCGCTAAGCGGAAGCGTTCAAGTGAACGGGGTTGATGGAGTCGTACTCGTCGTGATTCAAATCACCAATGATCCTAGTGCCGAACGGACGGCACCTCCGCGTTCAACACACGTACAGCCCGGTGACGTCTCCCACGCCTTGATCTAGCAAGGAGAGAGGGAGAGGTTGAGGAAGACTCCATCCAGCAGCAGCACAACGGCGTGGTGGTGGTGGAGGAGCGTGGCAATCCTGCAGGGCTTCGCCAAGCACCACGGGAGAGGAGAAGAACTTGGTAGAGAGGGAGGGGCTACACCAAAGGAAAAAGGTATGTCTTAGAGGCCCTCCTACCCCCACTATATATAGGGATCCCAAGGGGGGTGCGCCAGCCCTAGGAGATCCAATCTCCTAGGGGGCGGCGGCCAGGGGAGGAGTCCCCCCCTCAAAGGCACCTAGGAGGTGCCTTCCCCTGCTGGGACTCTTCCTTTAGGGTTTCCCCAGGTGCATGGGCCTCTTGGGGCTGGTGCCCTTGGCCCATGTAGGCCAAGGCGCACCCCCTACAGCCCATGTGGCCCCCCGGGGCAGGTGGCCCCACCCGGTGGGCCTTCGGGACCCTTCCGGTGGTCCCGGTACAATACCGATGACCCCGAAACTTGTCCCGATGGCCGAAACAGGACTTCCTATATATAAATCTTTACCTCCGGACCATTCTGGAACTCCTCGTGACGTCCGGGATCTCATCCGGGACTCCGAACAACATTCGGTAACCACATACAAGCTTCCTTTATAACCCTAGCGTCATCGAACCTTAAGTGTGTAGACCCTACGGGTTCGGGAGACATGCAGACATGACCGAGACGTTCTCCGGTCAATAACCAACAGCGGGATCTGGATACCCATGTTGGCTCCCACATGTTCCACGATGATCTCATCGGATGAACCACGATGTCAAGGACTTAATCAATCCCGTATACAATTCCCTTTGTCTAGCGGTATTGTACTTGCCCGAGATTCGATCGTCGGAATCCAATACCTAGTTCAATCTCGTTACCGGCAAGTCTCTTTATTCGTGCCGTAACACATCATCCCCTGATCAACTCCTTGGTCACATTGCGCATATGATGATGTCCTACCGAGTGGGCCCAGAGATACCTCTCCGTTTACACGGAGTGACAAATCCCAGTCTCGATTCGTGCCAACCCAACAGACACTTTCGGAGATACCTGTAGTGCACCTTTATAGTCACCCAGTTACGTTGTGACGTTTGATACACCCAAAGCATTCCTACGGTATCTGGGAGTTGCACAATCTCATGGTCTAAGGAAATGATACTTGACATTAGAAAAGCTTTAGCATACGAACTACACGATCTTTGTGCTAGGCTTAGGATTGGGTCTTATCCATCACATCATTCTCCTAATGATGTGATCCCGTTATCAACGACATCCAATGTCCATGGTTAGGAAACCGTAACCATCTATTGATCAACGAGCTAGTCAACTAGAGGCTTACTAGGGACATGGTGTTGTCTATGTATCCACACATGTATCTGAGTTTCCTATCAATACAATTATAGCATGGATAATAAACGATTATCATGAACAAGGAAATATAATAATAACCAATTTATTATTGCCTCTAGGGCATATTTCCAACAGTCTCCCACTTGCACTAGAGTCAATAATCTAGTTCACATCGCCATGTGATTAACACTCACAGGTCACATCGCCATGTGACTGACACCCAAGAGTTTACTAGAGTCAGTAATCTAGTTCACATCACTATGTGATTAGCACTCAATGAGTTCTGGGTTTGATCATGTTGCTTGTGAGAGAGGTTTTAGTCAACAGGTCTGAACCTTTCAGATCCGTGTGTGCTTTACAAATCTCTATGTCATCTCCTAGATGTAGCTACCACGCTCTATTTGGAGCTATTCCAAATAACTGTTCTACTTGGAGCTATTCTAAATTGTTGCTCCATTATATGCATCCGGTATCTCTACTCAGAGCTATCCGGATAGGTGTTAAGCCTGCATCGACGTAACCCTTTACGACGAACTCTTTTTACCACCTCCATAACCGAGAAACTTCCTTAGTCCACTAGTTACTAAGGATAACTTTGACCGCTGTCCTGTGATCCATTCATGGATCACTCTTGTACCCCTTGACTGACTCATGGCAAGGCACACTTCAGGTGCGGTACACAGCATAGCATACTGTAGAGCCTACGTCTTAAGCATAGGGGACGACCTTCGTCTTTTCTCTCTATTCTGCCGTGGTTGAGCTTTAAGTCTTAACTTCATACCTTATAACTCAGGCAAGAACTCCTTCTTTGACTGATCCATCTTGAACACCTTCAAGATCATGTCAAGGTATGTGCTCATTTGAAAGTACCATTATGCGTTTTGATCTATCCTTATAGATCTTGATGCTCAATGTTCAAGTAGCTTAATCCAGGCTTTCCATTGAAAAACACTTTCCAAATAACCCTATATGCTTTCCAAAAATTCTATGTCATTTCTGATCAACAATATGTCAACAACATATACTCAACAGAAATTCTATAGTGCTCCCACTCGCTTCTTTGGAAATACAAGTTTCTCACAAACTTTGTATACACCCAAAATCTTTGATCATCTTATCAAAGCATACATTCCAACTCCGAGATGCTTACTCCAGTCCTTAGAAGGATTGCTGGAGCTTTGCATACTTATTAGCATCTTTCAGGATTGACAAAACCTTCCGGTTGTATCACATACAACCTTTCCTCAAGAAAAACGTCGAGGAAACAATGTTTTGACATCCTATCTGCAAGATTTCACAAATAATGCAGTGACTGCTAATATAATTCCAACAGACTCTTAGCATCGCTACGAGTGAGAAAGTCTCATCGTGGTCAACTCCTTGAACTTGTCGGAAAACATCTTAACGACAGGTCGAGCTTTCTTAATGGTGACATTTACCATCATTGTCCGTCTTCCTTTTAAAATCCATATGTACCTAACAGCCTTACGACCATCAAGTAGTTTCTCCAAAGTCTACGCTTTGTTTTCATACATGGATCCTCTCTCGGATTATATGGCCTCGAGCCATTTATCGGAATCCGGGCCCACCATCACTTCTCCATAGCTCGTAGGTTCATTGTTGTCTAGCAACATGACTTCCAAGACAGGACTACGTACCACTCTGAAGTAGTACGCATCCTTGTCATCCCACGAGGTTTGTTAGTGACTTGATCTGAAGTTTCATGATCACTATCATAAGCTTCCACTTCAATTGGTGTAGGTGCCACAGGAACAACTCTTTGTGCCCTGCTATACACTAGTTGAAGTAACGGTTTAATAACCTCATCAAGTCTCCACCATCCTCCCACTCAATTCTTTCGAGAGAAACTTTTCCTCGAGAAAGGACCCGATTCTAGAAACAATCCCTTATTGCTTTCGGATCTGAGACAGGAGGTATACCCAACTGTTTTGGGTGTCCTATGAAGATGCATTTATCCGCTTTAGGTTCGAGCTTATCAGCCTGAAACTTTTTCACATAAGCGTCGCAGTCCCAAACTTTTAAGAAATGACAGCTTAGGTTTCTCTAAACCATAGTTCATACGGTGTCACCTCATCGGAATTACGTGGTGCCCTATTTAAAGTGAATGTGGTTGTCTCTAATGCTTAACCCATAAACTATTGTGGTAATTCGATAAGAGACATCATGGTATGCATCATATCCAATAGGGTGCAGTCATGATGTTCGGACACACCATCACACTATGGTGTTCCAGGCTGTATTAGTTGTGAAATGATTTCCACAATGTCTTAATTTTGTGCCAAACTCATAATTCAGATATTCATCTCTATGATCATATCATAGATCTTTTATCCTCTTGTCACGACGATCTTTCAACTTCACCCTGAAATTACATGAACCTTTCAATAATTCAGACTCGTGATTCATCAAGTAAATATACTCAACATCTACTCAAATCATCTGTGAAGTAAGAACATAACGATATCCACTACATGCCTCAGCACTCATTGGACTGCACACATCAAAAATGTATTACTTCCAACAAGTTGCTTTCTTGTTCCATTTTACTGAAAACGAGGCTTTCAGTCATCTTGCCCATGTGGTATGATTTGCATGTCTCAAGTGATTCAAAATCAAGCGAGTACAAAACGGTCCATTTGCATGGAGTTTCTTCATGCATACACACCAATAGACATGGTTCGCATGTCTCAAACTTTTCAAAAATGAGTGAGTCCAAAGATCCATCAACATGGAGCTTCTTCATGCGTTTTATACCGATATGACTTACGTGGCTGTGCCACAAGTAGGTGGTACTATCATTACTATCTTTTGGCATGAACATGTGTATCACTACGATCGAGATTCAATAAACCATTCATTTTAGGTGTAAGACCATTGAAGGTATTATTCAAATAAACAGAGCAACCATTATTCTCCTTAAATGAATAACCGTATTGCGATAGACATAATCCAATCATGTCTATGCTCAACACAAACACCAATCTCGATGGTAGAAGGAGCGTACGATATTTGATCATATCAACATTGGAAACACTTCCAACACATATCATCAGCTCACCTTTAGCTAGTCTCCGTTTATTCCGTAGCTTTTATTTCGAGTTACTAACACTTAGCAACCGAACCGGTATCTAATACCTTGGTGCTACTAGGAGTACTAGTAAAGTACACATTAACATAATGTATATCCAATATACTTCTATCGACCTTGCCAACCTTCTAATCTACCAAGTATCTAGGGTAATTCTGCTCCAGTGGCTGTTCCCTTTATTACAGAAGCACTTAGTCTCGGGTTTGGGTTCAACCTTGGGTTTCTTCACTAGAGCAGCAGCTGAATTTCCGTTTCATGAAGTATCCCTTCGTGCCCTTGCCCTTCTTGAAACTAGTGGTTTCACCAACCATCAACAATTGATGCTCCTTCTTGATTTCTACTTTTGTGGTGTCAAACATCACGAACATCTCAAGGATCATCATACATGTCCCCGATATATTATAGTTCATCACGAAGCTCTAGCAGCTTGGTGGTAATGACTTCGGAGAAACATTCACTATCTTATCTGGAAGATCAACTCCCACTTGATTCAAATGGTTGTTGTACTCAGACAATCCGAGCACAAGCTCAACAATTGAGCTTTTCTCCTTAGTTTGCAGGTTAAGAAAATCGTCGGAGGTCTTATACCTCTTGACATGGGCACGAGCCTGAAATTCCAATTTCAGCCCTCAAAACATCTCATATGTTTCGTGACGTTTCAAAAACGTCTTTGGTGCCTCAACTCTAAACCGTTTAACTGAACTATCATGTAGTTATCAAAATGTGTATGTCAGATGTTCACAACATCCACAGACAACGTTCGAGGTTCAGCACACTGAGCGGTGCATTAAGGACATAAGCCTTCTATGAAGCAATGAGGACAATCCTCAGTTTACGGACCTAGTCTGCATAATTGCTACTATCAACTTTCAACTAATTTTTCTCTAGGAACATAACTAAACAGTAGAACTAAAGCGCGAGCTACGACATAATTTGCAAAATCCTTTTGACTATGTTCAAGATAATTAAGTTCATCTTATGAACTCCCACTTAGATAGACATCCCTCTAGTCATCTAAGTGATTACATGATCCGAGTCAATTAGGCCGTGTCCGATCTGTGCGTGAGACGGACTAGTCAACGTCGGTGAACATCTTCATGTTGATCGTATCTTCTATACGACTCATGCTCGACCTTTCGGTCTTCTGTGTTCCGAGGCCATGTCTGTACATGCTAGGCTTGTCAAGTTAACCCTAAGTGTTTTTGCATGTGTAAAACTGTCTTACACCCGTTGTATGTGAACGTAAGGATCCATCACACCCGATTAACACGTGGTGCTTAGAAACGACGAACTGTAGCAACGGTGCACAGTTAGGGGAGAACACTTCTTGAAATTTTAATGAGGGATCATCTTATTTACTACCGTCGTTCTAAGCAAATAAGATGTATAAACATGATAAACATCACATGCAATCAAATAATAGTGACATGATATGGCCAATATCATATAGCTCCTTTGATCTCCATCTTGGGGCTCCATGATCATCTTGTCACCGGCATGACTCCATCATCATGATCTCCATCATCGTTTCTTCTTGAAGTTGTCACGTCATCTACATGCAAGTCGTGATTCCTATTACAAGAACATGATCAATATCATACATCACATATATCATTCATCACATCCTTTGGCCATATCACATCACATAGCATACCCTGCAAAAACAAGTTAGACGTCCTCTAATTGTTGTTTGCATGTTTTGCATGGCTGCTATGGGTTTCTAGCAAGAACGGTTCTTACCTACGCAAAGACCACAACGTGATATGCCAATTGCTATTTACCCTTCATAAGGACCCTTTTCATCGAATCCGATCCGACTAAAGTGGGAGAGACAGACACCTGCCAGCCACCTTATGCAACTAGTGCATGATTGTCGGTGGAACCGGTCTCACGTAAGAGTACGTGTAAGGTCGGTCCGGGCCGCTTCATCCCACGATGCCGCCGAATCAAGATAAGACTAGTAACGGCAAGCATATTGAACAAAATCAACGCCCACAACTACTTTGTGTTCTACTCGTGCATAGAAACTACGCATAAACCTGGCTCATGATGCCACTGTTGGGGAACGTAGCAGAAATTCAAAATTTTCCTACGTGTCACCAAGATCTATCTATGGAGAGACTAGCAACGAGGGGAAGGAGAGTGCATCTACATACCCTTGTAGATCGCTAAGCGGAAGCGTTCAAGTGAACGGGGTTGATGGAGTCGTACTCGTCGTGATTCAAATCACCGATGATCCTAGTGCCGAACGGACGGCACCTCCGCGTTCAACACACGTACAGCCCGATGACGTCTCCCATGCCTTGATCCAGCAAGGAGAGAGGGAGAGGTTGAGGAAGACTCCATCCAGCAGCAGCACAACGGCGTGGTGGTGGTGGAGGAGCGTGGCAATCCTGCAGGGCTTCGCCAAGCACCACGGGAGAGGAGAAGAACTTGGTAGAGAGGGAGGGGCTGCACCAAAGGCAAAAGGTATGTCTTAGAGGCCCTCCTACCCCCACTATATATAGGGATCCCAAGGGGGGGTGCGCCAGCCCTAGGAGATCCAATCTCCTAGGGGGCGGCGGCCAGGGGAGGAGTCCTCCCCCCCCCCCAAAGGCACCTAGGAGGTGCCTTCCCCTGCTGGGACTTTTCCTTTAGGGTTTCCCCAGGCGCATGGGCCTCTTGGGGCTGGTGCCCTTGGCCCATGTAGGCCAAGGCGCACCCCCTACAGCCCATGTGGCCCCCCGGGGCAGGTGGCCCCATCCGGTGGGCCTTCGGGACCCTTCCGGTGGTCCCGGTACAATACCGATGACCCTGAAACTTGTCCCGATGGCCGAAACAGGACTTCCTATATATAAATCTTTACCTCCGGACCATTTTGGAACTCCTCGTGATGTCCGGGATCTCATCCGGGACTCCGAACAACATTCGGTAACCACATACAAGCTTCCTTTATAACCCTAGCGTCATCGAACCTTAAGTGTGTAGACCCTACGGGTTCGGGAGACATGCAGACATGACCGAGACGTTCTCCGGTCAATAACCAACAGCGGGATCTGGATACCCATGTTGGCTCCCACATGTTCCACGATGATCTCATCGGATGAACCACGATGTCAAGGACTTAATCAATCCCGTATACAATTCCCTTTGTCTAGCGGTATTGTACTTGCCCGAGATTCGATCGTCGGAATCCAATACCTAGTTCAATCTCGTTACCGGCAAGTCTCTTTACTCGTTCCGTAACACATCATCCCGTGATCAACTCCTTGGTCACATTGCGCATATGATGATGTCCTACCGAGTGGGCCCAGAGATACCTCTCCGTTTACACGGAGTGACAAATCCCAGTCTCGATTCGTGCCAACCCAACAGACACTTTCGGAGATACCTGTAGTGCACCTTTATAGTCACCCAGTTACGTTGTGACGTTTGATACACCCAAAGCATTCCTACGGTATCCGGGAGTTGCACAATCTCATGGTCTAAGGAAATGATACTTGACATTAGAAAAGCTTTAGCATACGAACTACACGATCTTTGTGCTAGGCTTAGGATTGGGTCTTGTCCATCACATCATTCTCCTAACGATGTGATCCCGTTATCAACGACATCCAATGTCCATGGTTAGGAAACCGTAACCATCTATTGATCAACGAGCTAGTCAACTAGAGGCTTACTAGGGACATGGTGTTGTCTATGTATCCACACATGTATCTGAGTTTCCTATCAATACAATTATAGCATGGATAATAAATGATTATCATGAACAAGGAAATATAATAATGACCAATTTATTATTGCCTCTAGGGCATATTTCCAACAAAGTCCACATTTAGTGCTAAACTTGTGAAAAGCATCGGTATTCATAAAATATTTAACACAATCATACTCAAGCGTAATACCTGACTCTTTACCTTCTCGAGTTCCCAATCTTCAAAGTTGTGTTTAATTCTTTCTAAAAGATCCCACCTGAATTCAATAGTCTTCTTCGTAAAAGAACCAACACAAGAAGTATCGAGCATGGATTGATCATTACGAGAAAGCCGAGCATACAAATTCTGAATGATAATTTCTCTTGAGAGCTCATGATTGGGGCATGAATATAACATTGACTTAAGACTCCCCCAAACTAGAGCGATACTTTCTCCTTCATGAGGCCAAAAATTATATATATATATAATTCCGATCACGATGAACTAGATGCATAGGATAAAACTTTTGGTGAAATTCCAATTTCAATCGATTCCAGTTCCAAGATCCAATATCATCGCATAGCCTATACCATGTCAATGCTTTCCCCCCAAAGATAAAGGGAAAACCTTCTTCTTGACTTCATCTCCAGGCAAACCTGCAAGCTTAAACAGTCCACAAATTTCATACACATGTATCAGATGCATATCGGGATGTGTTGTTCAGTCTCCTGCATAAGGATTAGCTAGAGTTCTCTATCATACCCAAAGGAATTTCATAACTAATATTTTCAGTAGGTGTAGTAGGTTGAGGGGAAACTCTTTGTGCTTCCGGTCGAGGTGAAGATACCCCGAACAAACCCCTCAAAGGTTTGTCTTTCATAGTAACAAGTGACAATAAATTTCAACACGTAATATAAATTTTTCCTTACCGATTTCCACTTAACAAGAGCGCTTCACTCCCAGGCAACGGCACCAGAAAAGAGTCTTGATGACACACAAGTATAGGGGATCAATCATAGTCCTTTCGATAAGTAAGAGTGTCAAACCCAACGAGGAGCAGAAGGAAATGACAAGCAGTTTTTAGCAAGGTAATTTTTGCAAGCACTAAAATTGTCGGTAATGAGTAGTTTGATAGCAAGATAATTTGTAATGAGCAAGTAAAAGTAATGGTAACAAAAGTGCAGAAAAGTAGCCCAATCTTTTTTGTAGAAAAGGGCAGGCCAAAACAATATCGCAAAGCGTTCTTGAGGGCACACGGGAATTTCATCTAGTCACTTTCATCATGTTGGTTTGATGCGTTCGCTACTTTCATAATTTGATATGTGGGTGGACTGGTGCTTGGGTGATGCTCTTACTTGAACAAGCCTCCCACTTATGATTAACCCCCTCGCAAGCATCCGCAACTACTAGAAAAGTATTAAGATAAAATATAACCATAACATTAAACATATGGATCCAAATCAGTCCCTTACAGAATAGCGCATAAACTAGGGTTTAAGCTTCTGTCACTCTAGCAACCCATCATCTAATAACTACTCCACAATGAATTCCCTTAGGCCCAAAGATGGTGAAGTGTCATGTAGTCGACGTTCACATAACACCACTAAGGGAATCACAACATACATATCATCAAAATATCGAACGAATATCAAATTCACATGATTACTTGCAACATGACTTCTCCCGTGGCCTCAAGAACAAAGACAACTACTCACAAATAATATTCATGCTCAAGATCAGAGAGATATTAAATAGCATAATGGATCTGAACATATGATATTCCACCAAATAAACCATATATCATCAACTACAAGATGTAATCAACACTACTAGTCACCCACAGGTGCCAATCTAAGGTTCCAATACAAAGATTAATCACACAAGATGAACTAGGGTTTGAGATGAGATGGTGCTGGTGCAGATGTTGATGAAGATTGGGCTCCCAAAGATGATAGGGTTGTTGGTGATGACGATGGCTTCGATTTCCCCCTCCAATAGGGAAGTTCCCCCGGCGGAATCACTCCGCTGGAGGGCAAAAGTGCTCCTGCCCAAGTTCCGCCTCAAGACGGCAGCGCTCCATCCCGAAGGTGCTCTCTTTATTTATTTTTCTAGGTCAAAAGACCTTATATACTAGAAGATGGGCACCGGATGTGGGTTGGGCTGCCCACCACCCACCAGATCGCGTCGTGGTGTCTTGTGGGCACTAGGGAGCCCCCCTCTGGTAGCTCTTTCTTCCAATATTTGTTATTTATTCCAAAATAATTCTCCGTAAAATTTTAACTCATTTGGAGATGTGCAGAATAGGTATCTCTGACATAACTTTTTCAGGTCCAGAATTCCAGCTGCCGATATTCTCCCTCTTTGTGTAAACCTTGCATATCATGAGAGAAAAGGCATTAGAATCACCCCATAAATTATTATAAAGCATAAAAACATTATAAATATCAGTAGGAAAACAGATGCAAAGTGGACGTATCCATCATCCATAGAAATTTTAGCATTATCAAGTTGTCCCTCTGCATATCCCCTTTGATTACCGGCTACAATCCAAGAATATTGTTGATTAACATCATTGAAAATTGTTGGATTATATCCAAATCGGGAACTTCCTTTTTAAGGTTCTCATCAAAGATGCGATCATTGCCAAGCAAATGTCTTAATAAATAATCATTAGTGTAAAGGATTTCATCTATTACCGGTTTCTCACGGTTCATACCATAAAAATCAAAGATCTCCCTAGCTTCCCGAACTATGTAGTCAAACTCATTCATAAGGACAAGGGTGGCTATCTTCTTAGCTCTAAGATCTTCTATAACAGGCAACTCATAAAACAATCTTTGCAAAGTAGGGTGAGTATGAATAATTTTTCTCTCAAGTTTAAGAACAAGTTTTGAAAATAGCTTCCGCATAAGTTTTAGTTCTTTTAAGTATTGGAGCATCATCGCAAGCCAAGGTTTCAACACAATTAAAGAATTCTTGGATGGCACTCTTTCCTATAACACTCCCTTGTCCCAAAACGAAAGTTTTAGCAGAACGTCCAATTTTAGGAGTTCTACCATCATTTGTTTCTGCCATACCAAAATCACTCATGATGATAAAGCAAGCAATCTAGCACACAAGCAAACAAAAGGCAAATGAAAAGCGAACGAAAATAAGGCCGGTAAAAAGACAAATATTTTTGTGTTTTTTCTGAAAACATTTTAGAAGTGGGGGAGGAAAATGAGAGGCAAATGGTGAATAATGTAAATTCAAGAGATGAGAGTTTATGATGGGTACTTGGTAGGCTTGATGTAGATCCTCCCTGGCAACGGCGCCAGAAATTCTTCCTGTTACTTCTTGAGCTTGTGTTGGTTTTTCCCATGAAGAGGAAATGGTGATGCAGCAAAATAGAGATAAGTATTTCCCTCAGTTAAGAACCAAGGTATCAATCCAGTAGGTCGAACACACAAGTCACCAATGGTTGCACCTACACAAACAAACAAATACTTGCACCCAATGCGATAAAGGGGTTGTTAATCCCTTCACAGTTACTTGCAGGGATGGGATTTGATAGAGATAGGTATAAAAGATAAATAAAAGTGAAAAATAAAGTAAAGGTAAATAAATTACAGCAAGGTATTTTTGTGTTTTTGGTTTTATAGATCTGAAAATATAATGATAAAAATAGACCCGGGGGCATAGTTTTCACTAGAGGCTTCTCTCTTGAAAGAACGCATGTGGTGGGTAAACAAATTACTGTTGAGAAATTGATAGAATGTAGGCATCACGTCTGTGACAAGTCGACCAACTCTTGTCTACATCTACTACTATTACTCCACACATTGACTGCTATCCGGCATGCATCTAGTGTATTAAGTAACAAGAACGGAGTAACGCCTTAAGCAAGATGACATGATATAGAGGGATAGATCCAATCAATATGAAAAAACCCCATCTTTTTATCCTTAATGGCAACAATACAAATATGTGTCATGTCCCCTTCTATCACTGGGAATAAGCACCGCAAGATTGAACCCATTACAAAGCACCTCTCCCATGGCAAGAAAAATCAATCTAGTTGGCCAAGCCAAATCAATAGACCAGAGAGAAATACAAAGCTATTATAATCATGCATAAAAGAGTTCAGAGAAGACTCGAATAATATTCATAGATAATCTGATCATAAATCCACATCTCATCGGATCTCAACAAACGCACCGCAAAAGAAGATTACATCGAATGGATCTCCAAGAACATCGAGGAGAACATTGTATTGAAGAACAAAGAGAGAGAAGAAGCCACCTAGCTATGGACTGATGCGGCTTGAACTACGTCGGTATTTCCCCAAATAGGAAGGGATGATGCAGCACAGCTACGGTAGGTCTTTCCCTCGGTAATGAGACCAAGGTTATCGAACCAGTAGGAGAACCACGCAACACCACGTAAACAGCTCCTGCACACAAAGAACAAATACTTGCAACTCGACGTAAGAGAGGGGTTGTCAATCCCTCACGGGTAAAAAGATAGGTAAAATTGCAGTAGATTGGATAAATAGATCTCACAGGAACGCGAGATAAAATAAATAAAAAATACAGCAAGGTATTTTTGTATTTTTGGATTAATAGATCTGAAAATAAAAGCAAATAAAAATAGATCGCAAAGGCAAATATAATAAAGAAGAGACACGGGGGCCGTAGATTTCAGTAGTGGCTTCTCTCAAGAAAAATAGCATACGGTGGGTAAACAAATTACTGTTGGGCAATTGATAGAACTTCAAATAATCATGATGATATCCAGGCAATGATCATTATATAGGCATCACGTCCAAGATTAGTAGACCGACTCCTGCATGCATCTACTACTATTACTCCACACATCGACCGCTATCCAACATGCATCTAGTGTCTTAAGTTCATGGAGAAACGGAGTAATGCAATAAGAACAATGACATGATGTAGACAAGATCTATTTATGTAGAAATAGACCCCATCTTGTTATCCTTAATAGCAACGATACATACGTGTCGATTTCCCTTTTGTCACTGGGATCAAGCACCGTAAGATCGAACCCATCACAAAGCACCTCTTCCCATGGCAAGAAAAATCGATCTAGTTGGCCTAACTAAACCAAAGATTCGAAGATAAATACGAGGCTATAAGTAATCATGCATATAAGAGATCAAAAGACTCAAATAGCTTTCATGGATAAAAACATAGATCTGATCATAAACTCAAAGTTCATCGGATCCCAACAAGCACACCGCAAAAAGAGTGACATTAAATAGATCTCCAAGAGACCATTGTATTGAGAATCAAGAGAGAGAGAGAGGGAGAGAGAGGAAGACATCTAGCTACTAACTACGGACCCGTAGGTCTACAATGAACTACTCACGCATCATCGGAGAGGCACCAATGAGGATGATGAACCCCTCCGTGATGGTGTCTAGATTAGATCTGGTGGTTCTGGAACTTGCAGCGGATGGAATTGATTTTCATCAACTCCCCTAGGTTTTATGGAATATTGGGATATTTATAGAGCAAAGAGGCGGTGCGGGAGGCCACCGAGGTGGGCACAACCCACCTGGGCGCGCCTGGGGGCCCAGGCACGCCCTAGTGGGTTGTGCCCCCTTGTGTCATCCCCCACGTGATTCTTTGGCCCATCTGGTGTCTTCTGGTCCAAAAAATCCACAAAAAGTTTCACTGTGTTTGGACTCCGTTTGGTATTGATTTCCTGCGAAGTAAAAAACAAGCAAAAAATAGCAACTGGCACTGGGCACTATGTCAATAGGTTAGTCCCAAAAATGATATAAAGTTGCTATGAAATGATTGTAAAACATCCAAGAATGATAATGTAATAGCATGGAACAATAAAAAATTATATATACGTTGGAGACGCATCATGGACCCGTAGGTCTGTGGTAAACTACCCACACATCATCAGAAGGGCGGCAAGGTTGATGTAGAAACCCTCCATGATCGAATCCCCCTCCGACGGAGTACCGGAAAAGGCCCCAAGATGGGATCTCACGAGGATAGAAGCTTGCGGCAGCGGAAAAGTATTTTCAGTGTGCCCTGTGGTCTATGGGGAATATTTGGGTATTTATAGAAGAAGAATTAGGGTTAGAGGAGCCACGAGGGACCCACAAGCTTGCAGCCCCCCCCCCACTAGGGTGCGCCCTATGAGCTTGTGGCTCATCCTTGGCCCTTCTAGCCTCCTCCCGAAGATTCCTAGGTGTCTTGTGGTCCAACAAAAATCGTCAAAAAGTTTCATTCCGTTTGGTATTCATTTTTTGTAAAAGACAAAAAACAAGAAAAAAACAGCAACTGACACTTGGCACTAGGTTAATAGGTTAGTCCCAAAACATGATATAAAATAGCATAATAATGCATATAAAACATCCAAGATGGATAGTATAATAGCATGGAACAATAAAAAATTATAGATACGTTGGAGACATATCACTCCTCGACGAGCGAAGTGTGCGCAACGCGGGCCCGAGGGCTACTATTGGCCCAGTGGGAACCAGGGTACCACAGGCCACCTGCCTATGGCCTAGGGATGCCCCCTTGGCCCAACTCATGAGGCAGCCCACCAGCGGACACTGCGAAGCCAGCAACCTCGCGAGGGCCTTGCCCCGCGAGGGGTTTTCTCCTACAAAGGACTTCATCAAGACTACCATCACAGCAAGCGGCCTCGCGAGGTGCCCTCCTGCAAGGCCTCCCGAGGAGCCATGCGGCGCAGGTGCTTCCATCACATGGGTGATGTCGTCAAGGCAGGCGCCAGCCTGCGCGGCCAGAGAAAGTTTCCCCTTTGGTGCTAAGGGAGCATCAATGCCTACCTACCCCAAAGCAAGTCCCAAAGGTTCCCCCTTTGCTGAAAGAAGACCGACGGTGGCGCAGCAGGACGGAGGTCATCGTGGAGCCCCTGGCACGTCATGGATAGGTACCTTCGGCAGGCGAAAACCGCCTTTTGTTAGGAGAATCACCAGCGCATGTCCCCTTTCAAATTGTCGCCCTGTGGTAGCCCTTTCCCGTTCATATTTTCGGGGAAGAGGCCCAAGGCATCTATATAAGGGAGAGAGCGGCCACCGTAGCAAAGGGTTGACTCCTGCCCAAACCCTAGTGCCATTGCTAACCCCAAAGAGATCCAGATCATCTTGTAGCTCCAAGAGCATTGTCCATGCGCAATACAACCAACCAGGAGTAGAGTTTCACACGCACGGTGGCCTGAACCTGGGTAGTTCGCTGTGTCCTCGTCGCACCTAGCTCATAGCCTCGTAGATGCAAAGCCATGCCCCTAGAGCTCGAACCAGGGTTTTGGAGGATTTCCCGTGGCTCAGAATCAATCCCTCGACAGAGGCACCCCGGTCGTAGCACCTCCGTACTGGTAAATGAGCAATGAGGCATCAAATCACAAAGCCCCGCCTTTCCCACAGTAAGATGGACAGATGAAGCAACCATCACTTCACTCTAGGGCACAAGAGAACAAACAAAAAGGAAAATCAATGATGCATGTGGCGGCTACCCTTGGGTGCCCTAGGGTAGGAGCCTCCACTACAAATCCGCTTCTCCCTTGTCTTCTTCAAGAAAACCAATGATGCATGCGACAGCTAGGGTTTCTAGTAAACGGGAGAGGGATTGGGTTCAAGTTGACGCCTTTATACGGCGTGGGCCGCTCAGTTTTACGGGAACGAGGTGAAATTTTGGGTCCGAGGAGCACTGGAGATATACGTACAAAAAATTGTGGACGTAGGTTCGTCCCAAAGGCAATGATGCATGGACCCTGCATTTTGATATACCCGTGACCTCCTTTGGTTAATATGGTAGGAATATTATAGGAACTAGATGATGCCCCAGTGCGATGCCGCGGGACCGTCGGCCCATATAGCCATGTACGCTCCTGATGGGCCCACCCATTTAGCAGGCCCGCATAGGGACCATATTTAGCGGTTGGTATGTTGTGTGCATGAGAGCAACTACTTGGCAAGCACTCCTTCAAGAGCCTCTCAACGATCACTTAGGGGTGGGCCAAGAGCGCGCCACTCAGCTCCCGTCACATATCACGCTCTGGGCGCTCTCTCCAGATTTTATGAAAAAAATTCTGCACGCATTTTTGGCTTTTAAAATGGTTTTCCCCAGATTTTTTGACTTTTTGGTTTCCACCGGTCTTCCTTAGCTTTTGGACAAAAAAAATTCAGCAAAATATATTTTTTTGTGCGAATAAACACGTTTTTATTTGCTTCCACGAGAGGCACGGTTTTGCTTCCGCGAGAGGCACGGCTTTGATTTCGCGAGAGGCACGACCATGCCTCTCGGAAACAAAAAACGCGTATATATTTTTTTCCTTCTGCGAGAGGCACGGTTTTGCTTCCGCAAGAGAGACGGTTGTGCTTTCGTGAGAGGCACGGCCGTGCCTCTCGGAAACGGAAAAATGTGTTTTCTTTTTTTCCTTCGGTGAGAGACACGGTTGTACTTTCGCGAGAGGCACGGTCGTGCCTCTCGGAAACAAAAAAAACATGCACGGTTTTCCTTCCGCGAGAGGCACAGTTGTGCTTTCGCTAGAGGCACGACCTTGCTCGGAAATGGAAAAAAATATGTTTTCTATTTTTTTCTTCTACGAGAGGCACAGTTATGTTTTCGCGAGAGGCACGGCCGTGCATCTTTCGAAAAGGACGTGCCTCTTTCGAAAAGGAAAAATCATGCTCTCGGTTTGATTTTTTCGTCCGTTTTCTTTCGTAAAAAAAAGTTCATCAAAACCTATCAACATGGTATGTAGTTTTGAAGATCTCGACGCAAGGAATCTATTGGTGAAAACGGTTCGAGATTTGGATGCACGATTTAAAAGATAAAACCGTTTTGAATAAATCGATGTCTGAAAAAAAGAAAAACTCTCAGGTTGCAACAAGTGGCGAGCATGCAGAGTGCCAGTTGTCACATCCTGAGATGGTGAGAGTGATCTTTGAAAGGAGCACTCTTGAATTAGTGATTTCGTGTATCCATTAAGTACCATATTTAGCGGTTTTGCCTATGTCTCGCTTGACGCGAAGGCCACCCCAGCGCACAATAAAGGCCTTCTGTACATATTTTTTCTTCCATTTTTCCTTACATTTTTTGCTTTATGGTTTATGTTTTGTTGTATTTGTAAATGTTCTGAATATATCTATTATTAATAACATTTTATATACAAAAAAGTTGGAAAATGTTAATCATGCATTTGAAAAATGTTAAAGTGTATAGAAAAATGTTTCTGCTGTATGCTTCTGTTGTCAACATTCTAAATTTTATGTGGTGTCTTTGGAAAGCGAGGAATGATTATCTTTTTGATAGAAAGAAAGCTACCCTTCACAAAGTTAATATTGCTGCTACTTCTCTATCTGCTGATTTCTGTGATCTGCTTAATAGTTCTTCACACCATCAGCCTCAAAACTCCACTTGTATCTTAACCCATACTAATCAACTTCCCTTGCAGGGACGAACGCTTAAATCTGATCTTCTTATCACAGGACCGAAAGTATATACTGATGCATCTTTTAAGTGCAAAAAAATTCCAGGTTTATTGCAGGGAACAGCAGCCACTGGAGTTGGTATCTACATTTCTTTGCCGCACGATCAGAAGGAAGTCAGCGTGCAGATTCAAGCTTCCACCTCTATTACAAGTACTCCTCTGCAGGCTGAAGCGGTTGCACTTCTCTTGGCTGCACAAGTAGCCAAATGTCTCAGCATCAGCCAGCCGACCTTCCTCACAGACTGTCTCTCTTTGGCTTCATTTGCGGCTAGTAGGAAGATTACTGAAACTGCTACCCCTTGGACTATCAGGAAAGTTTTAGCTGATTTCTTCTGCTACTCTTCAGACCTTCAACCTAGAGTGTTCCATATTTCTAGAGAAATTAATGAAATTGCTCATAATGTCGCTCATCAGGTTCTTACATCAAATGTAGAACCTGACATATGTTGTTTTGCTTCAGCTCATAGGAACATTACTTGCCCTGTAGTTTCTCTCCTCTCTAATTTCCAGTTTGAGGGCTTTGTAATCCATGTTGTACGTTACTATTGAACTGAGCTGAATGGAAAGTTTGGCGCTTCGTGCGCCTTTTCTTGTTCAAAAAAAACTTTTATATATTTTTTTTGATTATACAAAAAAGTATAATTTTTATCTGAAAAGTAGACATAAAAAATATATGTTTTCAAAAATATTACTCATGTATTTGGAAGATGTTAAAAATGTTTACATAAAATGTTCTTGATATATACAAATAATGTACAATGTGTATGAAAAAATTTGACATCAAAAAATATATATTCTAAAAAATGTTAATCATGTATTTGGGAAAGGTTAAAAATATAAGGTAAAATTTCTCTGTAGGTCGAGCTACACGGAACCTCTTATATCCAGCCCTCCAACATTGCTTTGAGATCCGTACTCGTCAACTAACTTACAGCAAGAAGATTTCTCTTTTTTGTTTCTCTCAAATGAAAGAACATATGGGCTTCAAATTTTGCAGATCAAACCAAATTTAGAACTTCAATGTGTGAAAAAACTTTCAGATTTTTTGGACCGACATAAATATACAAAACGAGGATTTTTTGATTAAAAATAATATTTTTTTGCACTTAAAATGCATGAAAAAATCTGAAAGTTTTTTCACACATAGTAATTAGAATGTTTTGTTGTCCTGCAAAGTTTGAAGTTTATACATCATTTCGTTTGAGAGAAACAAAAATGACAAATGTGCCTGCACGGATCATGATGCAAAAATGGATGGCTAAGATAAGGGGTACCACGTAGCTCAAGCTACACAAAACCACACTCAAAATATAAATATAAAATGTTCCTAATGTATAACACAAATGTACAATGTATATTGAAAAAGTCAACAAATGTAGAATGTAGGATTCTCAGAGATCTAAGGACGACAAGGATGTTCATATTCTAAGGACGACAACTGAATTTAGTTTCTCTCTTTATAATTTTCTAGGATTTTAGCTGGAGTGATCAATACATTGTTTGCTAGGACAGTACAAACGAGGAAACATTAGAGCAAGTAAGTAATGCTTGTTCCCTCAATGTTCTGATATGTCTAAGATTCTTCACTGACAAAGGATCATTCCAAGGGATACTGTCGGTGTCAAAACCGGTGGATCTCGGGTAGGGGGTCCCGAACTGTGCGTCTAAGGCGGATGGTAACAGGAGGCAGGGGACACGATGTTTACCCAGGTTCGGGCCCTTTTGATGGAGGTAAAACCCTACGTCCTGCTTGATTGTTCTTGATGATATGGGTATTACAAGAGTTGATCTACCACGAGATCAGAGAGGCTAAACCCTAGAAGCTAGCCTATGGTATGATTGTATGTTGTCCTACGGACTAAAACCCTCCGGTTTATATAGACACCGGAGGGGGCTAGGGTTACACAAGGTCGGTTACAAAGGAGGAGATATACATATCCGTATTGCCTAGCTTGCCTTCCACGCCAAGTAGAGTCCCATCCGGACACGGGACGAAGTCTTCAATCTTGTATCTTCATAGTCCAACAGTCCGGCCAAAAGATATAGTCCGGCTGTCCGGAGACCCCCTAATCCAGGACTCCCTCAGTAGCCCATGAACCAGGCTTCACTGACGATGAGTCCGGCGCGCAGTATTGTCTTCGGCATTGCAAGGCGAGTTCCTCCTCCGAATACACCATGGAAGAGTTTGAATATGAGGATAGTGTCCGACCCTGCAAAATAAGTTCCACATACCACCGTAGAGAGAATAATATTTCCACAAATCTAATCTGCTGACACGTTTTGACAGCATGACATCACGCCATGGCCCGGTCATTATTTGAACCATTTTTCTTTAACCAGCCCCGCACATAACGCGAGGCGGTTTTCTTGACACGTCTTGTCAAGGCAGAGATCGTGTTCCCCTTATCATGGGATTCTCATCAATACAAACGTGGGTAACCCAACCATGCCTGTTGGTATGACTCCTAAATCTTAGGTAAGTCTCAAACGGCCACAAGGAGGACGCGTGATATTCACCCTCTTTATAAAGGGGACAAGGCTTTTTCTTTTTTCCCTCTCGCGCTCAATCGAATCCTTCCCCCGCCTCGAGTTCTAACACCCAAAGCTCAGGTCAGGCGCTTCGGACCTTCAACTATGTCTAGATCCAACCTTCAAGGTCGGTGGATGCCTCCCTCCGTCACAGAGGAGGACATCAAGAAGTTGAGGGAGGCCAGATATCTGACCGCAGAAATTTCGTATAGCCTGCCCGTCCGAGGGCAGGTCGTCCCTACTCCCGAACCCAACGAGAGCGTTGTGTTCATCTCCCACTTCCTCCGAGGACTAGGCCTCGCTCTGGATCCCTTTGTTAGGGGTCTTATGTTCTATTACGGGCTGGATTTTCATGATCTGGCCCCGGATTCCCTTCTTCACATCTCGTCATTTATTGTCGTATGTGAGGCCTTCCTCCACATTACCCCTCACTTTGGCCTGTGGCTCAAGACCATCGATGTGAAGCCGAAGATGATCGAGGGGCAGCATGCCGCGTGCGGAGGTGCTTTAATAAGCAAAATCGCTGACGCTCCATGGCCAGAGGGTTCCTTTCCAGAGGTGTCCGGATTGTGGCAGCGGGAGTGGTTTTACATCACAGCTCCCCGAAGTGCCAAGTGGGTAGCTGCCCCTACCTTTCGCTCGGGCCCCCACCACAACTGATGGTGTGGATCAGCAGGGGCTAAGCTGGGGTCTAGCCAAGGACGTGCCAACACTGCAAAGCCGTATCCGAGATCTCCTCGAGGGAGATTTCAGTCTGGTTATGGTAATGCAAGTTATGCTGGTTCGTCGAGTCCAGCCTTGCAAACGCCGACCCCTCCGCATGTGGGAATTCAACCCGGAAGGACCACGTACTATTCAACATTTTCTCGGCATGACGCATGAGGAGATGTACAAATCGTTCTTCGGACCCCAAATAGAGTGTCCAGACACCACCGAGGACGTGGGCCTGAGCTGCAACCGCCCCGCTGCCCAAGTAAGTAATCCCATGGCCGAACACACTGTCCTTTTATTTATCATGACATCATTCTGAAGAATCGCTCTTTGACCAGCACTGGATAACAAAGGCGAAGATGATTCGGTGTTCAGCCCCCCTTCCTGAGGGCTTGGACAATTCGGTGATGAAAAAGATACTCGAGCCAGCACCTTATTTAGTGCCCTCAAAGGAAGATGAAGGCGGGAATAAAGAGGGCGAAAGTGGGCCTCCTTCGCTACTTATTCCAACCGAGGGAATGAGCGCCTCCGCGAGGGAGGATAACCAAGGGGAAGAATCTGACATTCTCTCTCCCCGGGGAAGGAAGAGGACTACCTCTGAAGATCCCGAAACTAAGGTCTCCAAACGGGAGAAGAAATCGCCGCCAGAGGGTCCTGCCTCGGAGGGTATTCTTGCCGCACAATGTCTGCGCGGGGATCTGCCCTCTAATGAGTTGTAAGTAATCAAAAGGTACTTAATAGTGAAGATATCCTACCTTACTTCCAAAGACAATAACTGATGCTTATAAATTGTAGTCCGGATCGTAGCCCTTCTCGACAGAGTTCATCTTCAGGGGATCTTCTTCTGGAGATGATGGAGAGCGAAACGCCTCCCTCGGACTCCCCAGCTCAAGAAGCGGGCGACCTTGAAGTGTCGTCGTGAAGGGTATCTCCGGATCCACTAGGGCCAGAGGATAACCCTTTGGCTGCCCGGAACCCCCAGTATCTGGCTCCTAAGGAGAGCTACAGCAAGGGTCCGTACAATTTGCGGTTGGACACGCTAAAGGATCTTCTGGGGCAAGCTGCCGTCTCGGAAGCGCATCGTACGCTGATGGGTACGGTAATTGAAAGGATTTCATCCGCTGAAAGCGGTTTGCATGAAGCTTTTATGAGTCTGCTGAAAGGCTTCGAGGTATGTGAAATAATGTATATTTTTAACAGTACCGCATACGTTAGGTATGCCCTATGCAGATAGTAGCCCCTGAGACTCTGGTTGTCGTCGAAAACGGCGGCAAACAGAGGATCATAGTCCCAGGTAATAACCAGACCACCTTTATGTGCAGGTGGTTGAAGCTCCGGTGGCTAGCCGGACTGATGGGTTTGCCGAGCTAAAGCGGCAACTGGATGCGGTAGATGCCGACATCGTGCTTGTCAACAAGCGGCTTGACGAGGCACAGGGTGAGTGATTTTTCTGGTGATCGTCACATAATAAGAGCAGCATGATGCCAGTATCTTTAGTATGTTGTGACTGCAGATGGAGCTGCCACCGTGGAGACCCTTCGGGCGGAGCTTACCCGAGCCAAGGAGCAAGCAAGGAGTAGCAATGCGGCCGCTTTAAAGGCGGACGAAGAGTTAAGGGCCGAACAGGCCGTGCGTTGCGAGAGCAAGGAAAAAATAGCCAAGATGGCTGTAGAGTTAAAAGATGCCGCTGACCGTTATCAGCTTTTTGAAGAAGAAAACCGGGCGAAGGCGACGGATCCGGAGAAGGCCCGGGTGGCTGCCAAGGAAGCCCGCTCCAAAATTAGAGCGATGAAGGAGGAGCTGAATCAAGCTACAGATATCGTGTCTGGGAAGCTCTTCTTGTTGCGGACTAAGTTCGGAGATCCGAAGTATGCTCCTCTGGACCGGCTATGGAGTTCTGCGGACGCGTACATGGATTTGGCTGCAAGTGCTGATGCAGTCGAGTACTTCAAAGATCAGAAAGGTCCCGAAGTGGAGAAGCTATTCTGGTCACAGCTTCACGCTCCAGTCCGTCCGCTGCTGCTGAATGAGCGATTGGCCGAGTGGGCCGAGCTCCATAGGTTGTCCGAACGTGCCATGAGGTCTGTTGTGGATCACCTGTGGCCGGGAGGGCCAGGGCCGAATAGCTACTTTAGCTTAGTGCAACAATTCCTTGGTGTTGTGCCACGCATCGATGCTGTAAAGAGATCGGCGTGCATATAGGGTGCGCGGATGGCCTTTGCCCGTGTCAAGACATACTGAGCGGAGATGGAGGCCACCACTATTGCGACACAGGGTTCGGCCGTAAGCCGAGTGGCTGCCGAGCACTACTTTGAAGAAGTTCTTGAAGGCGCTCGTTCGATAGAGACTCAATGCTCAAAGAATATTATGTTCAAGTGACATGTATTCTCATTGTAAAACAATGTTTTATTGAATTACCAAGGCTGTATTTATACTTTTGCCCGAAAGTGCTATGATGCCTCCTGTGCGGCCGTTTATGTATATACGTATATAACCTGAAAGTTTGCAGTCGTCGGCTTCCGCCCCCACGCATATAATGCGGGGGGTGTTTGCAAAAGATGCATATCCACACTTGATCCGACGTCTTGGTCCGTTAAGGAGGTGATAGCGCAACGAACGAGGCGATCGGACTATATTGCTTTAACACTTTCACTTAGCCATAGGAGTTTGACAGTGGGGCTACTATATAGCCCCTGGTACTTCTGCGCTCGTCCGAATACGGGGCGCGTACGTACATGACCGGGAAACGGCCCTTCGTTAATGCGGAGGAATCCCGAAGATTCCGATCAGTCATCGAGTGGTTGACCAGTCTCTCGCTATATCATGACAGTCAGTTTTCGGCTTTCTCTACTGAGGTGCTCATCCGGATGAACCATGGCACAATCGCAGTAGTTCTCCCAGTGCTACCTTAGCCGATATAATAGAACGTCAGGTACCAAAACGTGGGAGCCGGGCAAACCCAACATTTGACCAAAGACATGGTTCGGAGCTGATGCATATAGGGCCAAACTCGCGACGCCGAACACTCCCTAAGGTGTTCGGTCTTTATAACATATACCGGACTAAACAATGCCCTTTATAAGAAACTCCATGTGTCCAGGTACGTGCAAAATCCTGGCGTGGCCACATGCCAATAACGTCGGCATCCTTCTCGGTCGTGTGGAGTATCCGGAGGATGTGAGCAACAAGAGACAGTAAAAAAGGTTTACGCAGGATCTTAATCTAAAAAGAAACCTTTGGGCGGGTCCCTGCTGCACGTCTGCGCCTGTGTCTCCGTTGTGCCGTGTCCTGGACGGGTGTAGCACGATTGTCATCTGCAAAAAGAAAAAACTTAGATGAAAGTTGCCGTGCCAAAAAGAAGAATGAACTATCAAAATTCAAGAGAAGCCTAGTTGAGCCGGGCTGGCCCTGATTACACGCGGGAAGCCCTTGCTATCATTTTATGAGGGTTCGAAAACCAATCTCATGCATATATGATGGAACGCCGGACTCGTTTAACCGTGTCCGTGGTCTTGACGACCTGCCCTTTTTCTGGTTGGTCCTTGAAGTGTACATGCTTCTTTACACAATTATTTATTTTCTTAATCAAGTACAATGTACATGCTCCTTTGTCCAGTGAAATGCTAGGTGATGTATCTTTTGGTCAATATTTGTAGTCACTCTCGCCGACGTCACAGATCTTCCACAAGCTGTTGTTCGGACCTCTGCCTACCACAACACTCGTAGATACCTTTATGATCGATACTCCGTGTAACTTTTGAATGAGATTCCATCGATGGAAAAAGTAATAAATGGAATGATTTGCGGACCATGTCCATGTTGATAATTTTGTTTGATCCTGTTTGTTGTTGATGTACATGTACATACAAAATAACAAAGGTAGAGAGGATATCTTTCTCAAAATAATAATAATCTTGGTAATGAAATGGGGATACCTTCTATGATTATAGTTGAGAAATGCTGAGATAGTTAGTCAGTGTCTTTAAATGTACGCTGCTAAATTATATCATTCTTGAAATTCATTTAAATTATAGTTGCTTTGTAATATATTATTTTAGTGCTATTAGAATAACTTTTTTAAGTATGTGAATTCTCGCATCTGGTGGTAATATTAGACGTGCATTGCACGTGCACATTTACTAGTTTGGGAAACATGCAGACCCCGGGCAGCGCTATGTGCCAGCCGCTTCGATTTCCATCGCAGGGTTGCCTGTAGGGAGCCACTGCTGGGCCATCATAGTGACCGTGCATGTTGCGTCATTTTTCGTTTATCCATCATATTATTGTTTTAGTTTCTTGCTCTATTTTTTCTATTGATCATATTTTTCAAATATTCTGAATATAAATGTTTCATGTGTGCATTGGAAAAGTACATTTGTGTACTGAGAAAAAGTAGACATGTGTGGACCTGAAGAAAACCAAAAAGGGAACAAAGAAAACGAAAGTGTAGCGAAGAAAAGAAAGAAAAGACAAAAACCAATGAGAAAACCAAAGTAAAATGAAGAAAAAAACGCTGAAGAAAAACACTGAATAAACAAAAAAAATGTTTGCTGATTCAAATTATTTATCACTTCATAGAAAAATGGTCATAGTTTTGAAAAATTCATATGTTGTAAAAATTGTTCGTGAAAATTTTGTATTTTTTGTCAATTTGAAAAAATGTTCACGAATTCAAATATGTTTCTGATTTATAAAATGTTGACGAGTTTCCAAAAAAAGTTCACAGTTCTGAAAAAATTACACGCATTTGACCAATGTTCATGGTTAAAAAAAAGTTCACGAATTTGTATAAGATTTTTGTTTTGAGGGGCAACCTATTTGTAGAAGATGCTCACAAATTCAAAAAAGGTTCATCATTTCAACAAAAAAGTTGGTGAATTTGAGTAATCTTTATGATTTCCTAAAATATTCTCTATTAAAAAAGGTTCACAAATTTGAAAGCATCCGCAAAATGAAAAAAGAAAGGGAAAAAGGAAAGAAAAGGAAAAAAATATAAGAAAAGAAAAACGAAGATAAGAAAAGAAAACACAAACCGGAAAGGAAAGAACAAACATGAAATAATAAAAGGGAAGAATGAACATGAAGAAAAAAGAGAACAACCCAAAGAAAAACAACAGCACATCAAAAAATCTTAACAAAACCGGAAAAGGAGCTAGTTTGGCTGGCCCAAGTGTACGTCGCGGGGAGCGGGGGGTGCGTATGCGTTTAGTCGGTATCTGCCCATCGCATAGGTGGATCCTATTTGTGGCAGTTCCTATTTCACTGGTAGGCCGCTGGATACCAACGTACCGCGTAGTCCTCTTGCGCACCCGTCCACTGTATTGGCCGGCCTATTAAGGTTTTTTCCAAGCAGTTTTGGTAAGGTTCTTTCCTGAACAATTTTGTTTTTCAAATTTTCTTGTTTTTCGTGTTCTTTTCTTACCCTTTTTTCCTTGGTTAATTTCGTGAACATTTTTAATACTTGTGAGAAGTCTTTAAATTTTATGATTTTTTTGTATACACAAATATTTTTAAAATTACGAAATTTTCAATTCACGAATATTTATTCAATTCATGAGCTTTATTAAACTCATGATTTTTTTGTATTGATGGACCTTTTTTGAATTGTTGAGTATATATATATATATATATATATATATATATATATATATATATATATATATATATATATATATATAGTGTTACTATTCATCACCCAGGGTGCAGAATAAGTTATTCTTCACCCGAGGTAATGTTATGATCATTTCATAAATAAATTACGTTTGGAATTCAAATAGTTACATTTCTTTTGATTCACTACGTAAAATTTGACATAAGAAAATAAAAATATAGGTCATAAGACAAGAAAATTTACAGTTTATGTGTATTTTAGACTATGTTTTTAAGTTTGTAATTTTACGTAACGTAAAATATTTTTTACGGCGATTATATATTTTCTTACGGTCTCTTTTTGCATCGGAAATAAAACAAAACTTACGGAACGTAAAATTACGGTGCATTGATGGTAAAATAGAGGGGGGTGAAGAATAACTATTCCAAACCCAGGGTGACGAATAACGTATATAATGTTTTAAAATTGATGATTTTTGTATTTGCAAGCCATTTTTTAAAATCATGAAAACTTTTTGACTTCGTGCAATTTTTAAAAATTTATGAACATTTTCTGAACCTCGGAATATTTTCCAAATTCAATAATATTTTTCATTTTCCGAAAGTTTTTCAAATTCGTATTTTTTTAAAAAAATAGAACATTCTTGAAACCCCGAACATTTATAAAAATAAAAATTAAATAAAAGGCAAAATAAAAATCATGGAGTCCCGCCCGGGTCAAGGAATTGGAGGTCCCATATTTGGCGGGATCCTATACCCCACCATGCGCGCTGGGTGTGTATGGGCCGGCCCATTTTGGTTTTTTATCTTTCGTTTTTTCCTTCTTTTTCCTCTTTCGTGTTTTATTTTCTATTTTTATTTTTTCTTCTATAAATTTTCCACTTTTCTAGTGTTTTTTGTTTGAAATTTGCGAACATTTGTTTCTTCATTGAATTCAAAATATGTTCATTAATGTAAAAAAATGTTCATTAATTCAAAAAATGCTCCACTCCTAATCCGTGCGTTCGGCGTTGCGAAAGTCAACGGGCGCCTACAGCAAAGGTAAGTCGGCCGGCCCACGAATGCAGCAGCGCAGGAGCTGTTCTGCGAAAAGAGTTTCGCAAAATAAAAATCATGGAGTCCCGCCCGGGTCAGGGAATTGGAGGTCCCATATTTGGCGGGATCCTATACCCCACCATGCGCGCTGGGTGTGTATGGGCCGGCCCATTTTGGTTTTTTATCTTTCGTTTTTTCCTTCTTTTTCCTCTTTCGTGTTTTATTTTCTATTTTTATTTTTTCTTCTATAAATTTTCCACTTTTGTAGTGTTTTTTGTTTGAAATTTGCGAACATTTTTTTCTTCATTGAATTCAAAATATGTTCATTAATGTAAAAAAATGTTCATTAATTCAAAAAATGCTCCACTCCTAATCCGTTCGGCATTGCGAAAGTCAACGGGCGCCTACAGCAAAGGCAAGTCGGCCGGCCCACGAATGCAGCAGCGCAGGAGCTGTTCTTCGAAAAGAGTTTCGCAAAAACATGCCGAGTACGAGGACTCGAACTCAGGTCGGTGCTTTTATTATCTGTAGTTCAGCTAACCAGTACACCAAGCACACGACTGTGGCTAAGGGCAACGCGGACTCTTTAAGAACTATGGCAGCCATGTTATTTATTGCGCAGTACAACTTATATTTGTATATTTGTATTGAAAAAAGTTCAACAAATCCTGAAAAAAGTTCATGAATTGGAAAGTTCATCAAGAAAAGTTCATCTATTTGAAAATTTTCTCCGATTTTGAAAAAAGTTGAGAAAATGTGTAAGAAGTTCATCGATTTTGAAAAAAAAATCATGAAATGCGAAAAAGTTCATCGAATTGGAGAAAAAGTTCATCAAATTTGGGAAAAAAGTTCATCGATGTAAAAAAAAGTTCACCAAAATTATAAATAAGTTCACCAATTTTCAAAAAAGGTCACCGAATTTGGAAAAAAAGTTCATCAATTTGGAAAAGAGTTCACAAATTTGAAATAAGTTCATCGATTTCAAAAACAGTTCATCGAATTTCAAGAAAAGTCTATCAAATTTTAAAAAATCATCGGTTTAAAAGAAAATTTCACATATTTGTAAACTATCCAAAGAACCAGGCTGAAAAAAAAGGAAAAAAACAGAAAACAAAAAGAATCTATACCTACTAATAAAAGAAATAGGTATTCTTAATCCATCATGTTATTTATAGAAAAACCCCTGATTTTTCTAACATTAAATCCGCAATAGATAACGAATGTTTTTTAAAATACTCATATCTTCTAAACTGTAACTCCAAATTTAACATGTTATATATGTATTTTGATTAGAAAAATATGTAGAATCCAAATATGATGTTATTTACCTGTTAATAATTTTTTTTAAATACTATCTAGGGACCAATACCTATGACATGTATGACAAGAAATAGTGATGAAATATTGACGTAAGTGTTGGAAATATGCCCTAGAGGCAATAATAAATTAGTTATTATTATATTTCCTTGTTCATGATAATCGTTTATTATCCATGCTAGAATTGTATTGATAGGAAACTCAGATACATGTGTGGATACATAGACAACACCATGTCCCTAGTAAGCCTCTAGTTGACTAGCTCGTTGATCAATAGATGGTTACGGTTTCCTGACAATGGACATTGGATGTCGTTGATAACGGGATCGCATCATTAGGAGAATGATGTGATGGACAAGACCCAATCCTAAGCCTAGCACAAAGATCGTGTAGTTCGTATGCTAAAGCTTTTATAATGTCAAGTATCATTTCCTTAGACCATGAGATTGTGCAACTTCCGGATACCGTAGGAGTGCTTTGGGTGTGCCAAACATCACAACATAACTGGGTGGCTATAAAGGTACACTACAGGTATCTCCGAAAGTGTCTGTTGGATTGGCACGAATCGAGACTGGGATTTGTCACTCCGTGTAAACGGAGAGGTATCTCTGGGCCCACTCGGTAGGACATCATCATAATGTGCACAATGTGACCAAGGAGTTGATCACGGGATGATGTGTTACGGAATGAGTAAAAGAGACTTGCCGGTAACGAGATTGAACAAGGTATCGGGATACCGACGATCGAATCTTGGGCAAGTACAATAACGCTAGACAAAGGGAATTATATACGGGATTGATCGAATCCTCGACATCGTGGTTCATCCGATGAGATCATCGTGGAACATGTGGGAACCAACATGGGCATCCAGATCCCGCTGTTGGTTATTGACCGGAGAACGTCTCGGTCATGTCTGCATGGTTCCCAAACCCGTAGGGTCTACACACTTAAGGTTCGATGACGCTAGGGTTATAAAGGAAGTTTGTATGTGGTTACCGAATGTTGTTCGGAGTCTCGGATGAGATCCCGAACGTCACGAGGAGTTCCGGAATGGTCCGGAGGTAAAGATGTATATATAGGAAGTCCTGTTTTGGTCGCCGGAAAAGTTTCGGGGTTTATCGGTAACGTACCGGGACCACCGGGAGGGTCCCGGGGGTCCACCAAGTGGGGCCACCAGCCCGAGAGGGCTGCATGGGCCAAGTGTGGGAGGGGACCAGCCCCAGGTGGGCTGGTGCGCCCCCCCCCCACCAAGGCCCAAGGCGCAAGGGAGAGTGGAAGGGGGCAAACCCTAGGCTCAGATGGGCCTAAGGCCCACCTAGTGGTGCGCCCCCCTCTCTCCCCCCTTGGCCGCCCCCCTAGATGGGATCTAGGGCTGGCCACCACCCCTAGGGGTGGAAACCTAGGTGGGGGCGCAGCCCCTCCCCTCCCCTATATATACTTGAGGTTTTGGGTTGCCATATACACGAGTTCCTCTCCTTCTTGGCGCAGCCCTACCCCTCTCCCTCCTCGTCTCTCGTAGTGCTTGGCGAAGCCCTGCTGGAGTACCACGCTCCTCCACCACCACCACGCCGTTGTGCTGCTGCTGGATGGAGTCTTACTCAACCTCTCCCTCTCTCCTTGCTGGATCAAGGCATGGGAGACGTCACCGGGCTGTACATGTGTTGAACACGGAAGTGCCGTCCGTTCGGCACTAGGATCTCCAGTGATTTGGATCACGACGAGTACGACTCCTTCAACCCCGTTCTCTTGAACGCTTCCGCATAGCGATCTACAAGGGTATGTAGATGCACTCTCCTTCCCCTTGTTGCTGGTTTCTCCATAGATAGATCTTGGTGACACGTAGGAAAATTTTGAATTTCTGCTACGTTACCCAACAGTGGCATCATGAGCTAGGTCTATTGCATAGATTCTATGGCACGAGTAGAACACAAAGTAGTTGTGGGCGTTGATTTTGTTCAATATGCTTACCGTTACTAGTCCAATCTTGTTTCGACGGTATTGTGGGATGAAGCGGCCCGGACCGACCTTACACGTACTCTTACGTGAGATTGGTTCCACCGACTGACATGCACTAGTTGCATAAGGTGGCTAGCGGGTGTCTGTCTCTCCCACTTTAGTCGGAACAGATTCGATGAAAAGGGTCCTTATGAAGGGTAAATAGCAATTGGCATATCACGTTGTGGTTTTTGCGTAGGTAAGAAACGTTCTTGCTAGAAACCCATTAGAGGACGTCTAACTTGTTTTTGCAGGGTATGCTATGTGATGTGATATGGCCAAGAAGAATGTGATGAATGATATGTGATGTATGAGATTGATCATGTTCTTGTAATAGGAATCACGACTTGCATGTCGATGAGTATGACAACCGGAAGGAGCCATAGGGGTTGTCTTTATTTATTGTATGACCTGCGTGTCATTGAACAACGCCATGTAATTACTTTACTTTATTGCTAACCGGTAGCCATAGTAGTAGAAGTAATAAGTTGGCGAGACAACTTCATGGAGACACGATGATGGAGATCATGGTATCATGCCGGTGACAGGATGATCATGGAGCCCCAAGATGGAGATCAAAGGAGCTATATGATATTGGCCATATCATGTCACTATTATTTGATTGCATGTGATGTTTATCATGTTTATGCATCTTATTTGCTTAGAACAACGGTAGTAAATAAGATGATCCCTCATTAAAATTTCAAGAAAGTGTTCCCCCTAACTGTGCACCGTTCCGACAGTTCGTTGTTTCGAAGCACCACATGATGATCGGGTGTGATAGATTCTAACGTTCACATACAACGGGTGTAAGACAGATTTACACACGCGAAACACTTAGGTTGACTTGACGAGCCTAGCATGTACAGACATGGCCTCGAAACACAAGAGACCGAAAGGTCGAGCATGAGTCGTATGGTAGATACGATCAACATGAAGATGTTCACTGATGATGACTAGTCCGTCTCACGTGATGATCGGACATGGCCTAGTTGACTCGGATCATGTAATCACTTAGATGACTAGAGGGATGTCTATCTGAGTGTGAGTTCATAAGATGAACTTAATTATCCTGAATGTAGTCAAAAGATCTTCGCAAATTATGCCGTAGCTCGCGCTTCAGTTCTACTGTTTAGATATGTTCCTAGAGAAAATTTAGTTGAAAGTTGATAGTAGCAATTATGCGGACTAGGTCTGTAAACTGAGGATTGTCCTCATTGCTTCATAGAAGGCTTATGTCCTTAATGCACCGCTCAGTGTGCTGAACCTCGAACATCGTCTGTGGATGTTGCGAACATCTGACATACACATTTTGATAACTACGTGATAGTTCAGTTAAACGGTTTAGAGTTGAGGCACCGAAGACGTTTTGAAACGTCGTGAAACATATGAGATGTTTTGAGGGCTGAAATTGGGATTTCAGGCTTGTGCCCACGTCAAGAGGTATAAGACCTCCGACGATTTTCTTAGCCCACAAACTAAGGGAGAAAAGCTCAATTGTTGAGCTTGTGCTCAGATTGTCTGAGTACAACAATCATTTGAATCGAGTGGGAGTTGATCTTCCAGATGAGATAGTGATGTTTCTCCAAAGTCATTACCACCAAGCTGCTAGAGCTTCATGATGAACTATAATATATCAGGGACATATATGATGATCCTTGAGATATTCGCGATGTTTGTAGAAATCAAGAAGGAGCATCAATTGTTGATGGTTGGTGAAACCACTAGTTTCAAGAAGGGAAAGGGCAAGAAAGGGATACTTCATGGAACAACAAATCAGTTGCTGTTCTAGTGAAGAAACCCAAAGTTGAACCCAAGCCCGAGACTAAGTGCTTCTGTAATAAAGGGAACAGCCACTGGAGCAGAATTACCCTAGATACTTGGTAGATGAGAAGGCTGGCAAAGTCGATAGAAGTATATTGGATATACATTGTGTTAATGTGTACTTTACTAGTACTCCTAGTAGCACCAGGGTATTAGATACCGGTTCGGTTGCTAAGTGTTAGTAACTCGAAATAAAAGCTACGGAATAAACGGAGACTAGCTAAAGGTGAGATGACGATATGTGTTGGAAGTATTTCCAAGGTTGATCAAATATCGTACGCTCCCTCTACCATCGAGATTGGTGTTTGCGTTGAGCATAGACATGATTGGATTATGTCTATCACAATACGTTATTCATTTAAGGAGAATAATGGTTACTCTGTTTATTTGAATAATACCTTCAATGGTCTTACACCTAAAATGAATGGTTTATTGAATCTCGATCGTAGTGATACACATGTTCATGCCACAAGATAGTAATGATAGTACCACCTACTTGTGGCACTGCCACGTAAGTCATATCGGTATAAAACGCATGAAGAAGCTCCATGTTGATGGATCTTTGGGCTCACTCGTTTTTGAAAAGTTTGAGACATGCGAACCATGTCTATTGGTGTATATGCATGAAGAAACTCCATGCAAATGGACCGTTTGGACTCACTTGATTTTGAATCACTTGAGACATGCAAATCATACCACATGGGCAAGATGACTGAAAGCCTCGTTTTCAGTAAAATGGAACTAGAAAGCAACTTGTTGGAAGTAATACATTTTGATGTGTGCAGTCCAATGAGTGCTGAGGCATGTAGTGGATATCGTTATGTTCTTACTTCACAGATGATTTGAGTAGATGTTGAGTATATTTACTTGATGAATCATGAGTCTGAATTATTGAAAGGTTCAAGTAATTTTAGGGTGAAGTTGAAAGATCGTCGTGACAAGAGGATAAAATATCTATGATATGATCATAGAGATGAATATCTGAATTACGAGTTTGGCACAGAATTAAGACATTGTGGAAATTGTTTCACAACTAATACAGCCTGGAACACCATAGTGTGATGGTGTGTCCGAACATCATAACTGCACCCTATTGGATATGATGCATACCATGATGTCTCTTATTGAATTACCACGATAGTTTATGGGTTAGGCATTAGAGACAACCGCATTCACTTTAAATAGGGCACCACGTAATTCCGATGAGATGACACCGTATGAACTATGGTTTAGAGAAACATAAGCTGTCATTTCTTAAAAGTTTGGGGTTGCGACGCTTATGTGAAAAAGTTTCAGGCTGATAAGCTCGAACCCAAAGCGGATAAATGCATCTTCATAGGACACCCAAAACAGTTGGGTATACCTCCTGTCTCAGATCCGAAAGCAATAAGGGATTGTTTCTAGAATCGGGTCCTTTCTCGAGGAAAAGTTTCTCTCGAAAGAATTGAGTGGGAGGATGGTGGAGACTTGATGAGGTTGTTGAACCATCTCTTCAACTAGTGTGTGGCAGGGCACAGGAAGTTGTTCCTGTAGCACCTACACCAATTGAAGTGGAAGCTTATGATAGTGATCATGAAACTTCAGATCAAGTCACTACCAAACCTCGTGGGATGACAAGGATGCGTACTACTTCAGAGTGGTACGTGATCCTGTCTTGGAAGTCATGTTGCTAGACAACAATGAACCTACGAGCCATGGAGAAGCGATGGTGGGCCCGGATTCCGATAAATGGCTCGAGGCCATAAAATCTGAGATAGGATCCATGTATGAAAACAAAGTGTAGACTTTGGAAGAACTACTTGATGGTCGTAAGGTTGTTAGGTACATATGGATTTTAAAAGGAAGACGGACAATGATGGTAAGTATCACCATTAAGAAAGCTCGACTTGTCGTTAAGATGTTTTCCGACAAGTTCAAGGAGTTGACTACGATGAGACTTTCTCACTCGTAGCGATGCTAAGAGTATGTTGGAATTATATTAGCGATTACTGCATTATTTATGAAATCTTGCAGATAGGATGTCAAAACATTGTTTCCTCGACGATTTTCTTGAGGAAAGGTTGTATGTGATACAACCCGAAGGTTTTGTCAATCCTGAAAGATGCTAATAAGTATGCAAAGCTCCAACAATCCTTCTAAGGACTGGAGTAAGCATCTCCGAGTTGGAATGTACGCTTTGATGAGATGATCAAAGATTTTGGGTTTATACAAAGTTTATGAGAAACTTGTATTTCCAAAGAAGTGAGTGGGAGCACTATAGAATTTCTGATGAGTATATGTTGTTGACATATTATGGATCAGAAATGATGTAGAATTTCTGGAAAGCATATAGGGTTATTTGGAAAGTGTTTTTCAATGGAAAGCCTGGATTAAGCTACTTGAACATTGAGCATCAAGATCTATAAGGATAGATCAAAACGCTTAATGGTACTTTCAAATGAGCACATACCTTGACATGATCTTGAAGGTGTTCAAGATGGATCAGTCAAAGAAGGAGTACTTGCCTGAGTTGTAAGGTATGAAGTTAAGACTTAAAGCTTGACCACGGCACAAGAAAGAGAAAGGACGAATGTCGTCCCCTATGCTTTTGTCATAGGCTCTATACGGTATGCCATGCTGAGTACCACACCTGATGTGTGCCTTGCCACATGTCTGGCAAGAGGGTACAAAAGTGATCCAGGAGTGGATCACTAGACAACGGTCAAAATTGTCCTTGGAGTAATAAGGACATGTTTCTCAATTATGGAGGTGATAAAGAGTTCGGCGTAAAGGGTTATATCGATGCAAGCTTTAACACCTATCCGAATGACTCTGAGTAGCAAACCGGATACGTATAGTGGAGCAACCATTTGGAATAGCTCCAAGTGGAGCGTGGAAGCAGCATTTATAATATGACCTAGAGATTTGCAAAGTACATAAGGATCTGATTGTTGCAGACCCGTTGACTAAAACCTCTCTCACAAGCAAAACATGATCAAACCCCAGAACTCATTGAGCCTTAATCACATGATGATGTGAACTAGTTTAGTGACACTAGTAAACTCTTTGGATGTTGGTCACATGGCGATGTGACCTGTGAGTGTTAATCACATGGCGATGTGAACTAGATTATTGACTCTAGTGCAAGTGGGAGACTGTTGGAAATATGCCCTAGAGGCAATAATAAATTAGTTATCATTATATTTCCTTGTTCATGATAATCGTTTATTATCCATGCTAGAATTGTATTGATAGGAAACTCAAATACATGTGTGGATACATAGACAACACCATGTCCCTAGTAAGCCTCTAGTTGACTAGCTCGTTGATCAATAGATGGTTACGGTTTTCTTACCATGGACATTGGATGTCGTTGATAACGGGATCACATCATTAGGAGAATGATGTGATGGACAAGACCCAATCCTAAGCCTAGCACAAAGATCGTGTAGTTCGTATGCTAAAGCTTTTCTAATGTCAAGTATCATTTCCTTAGACCATGAGATTGTGCAACTACCGGATACCGTAGGAGTGCTTTGGGTGTGCCAAACGTCACAACGTAACTGGGTGGCTATAAAGGTACACTACAGGTATCTCCGAAAGTGTCTGTTGGGTTGGCACGAATCGAGACTGGGATTTGTCACTCCGTGTAAACGGAGAGGTATCTCTGGGCCCACTCGGTAGGACATCATCATAATGTGCACAATGTGACCAAGGAGTTGATCACGGGATGATGTGTTACGGAACGAGTAAAAGAGACTTGCCGGTAACGAGATTGAACAAGGTATCGGGATACCGACGATCGAATCTCGGGCAAGTACAATACCGCTAGACAAAGGGAATTGTATACGGGATTGATCGAATCCTCGACATCGTGGTTCATCCGATGAGATCATCATGGAACATGTGGGAACCAACATGGGTATCCAGATCCCGCTGTTGGTTATTGACCGGAGAACGTCTTGGTCATGTCTGCATGGTTTCCGAACCCGTAGGGTCTACACACTTAAGGTTCGATGACACTAGGGTTATAAAGGAAGTTTGTGTGTGGTTACCGAATGTTGTTCGAAGTCCCGGATGAGATCCCGGACGTCACGAGGAGTTCCGGAATGGTCCGAAGGTAAAGATTTATATATGGGAAGTCCTATTTTGGTCGCCGGAAAAGTTTCGGGGTTTATCGGTAACGTACCGGGACCACCGGGAGGGTCCCGGGGGTCCACCAAGTGGGGCCACCAGCCCCGGAGGGCTGCATGGGCCAAGTGTGGGAGGGGACCAGCCCCAGGTGGGCTGGTGCGCCCCCCACCAAGGCCCAAGGCGTAAGGGAGAGTGGAAGGGGGCAAACCCTAGGCTCAGATGGGCCTAAGGCCCACCTAATGGTGCGCCCCCCTCTCTCCCCCCTTGGCCGCCCCCCTAGATGGGATCTAGGGCTGGCCGCCACCCCTAGGGGTGGAAACCTAGGTGGGGGCGTAGCCCCTCCCCTCCCCTATATATATTTGAGGTTTTGGGTTGCCATATACACGAGTTCCTCTCCTTCTTGGCGCAGCCCTAGCCCTCTCCCTTCTCGTCTCTCGTAGTGCTTGGTGAAGCCCTGCTGGAGTACCACGCTCCTCCACCACCACCACGCCGTTGTGCTGCTGCTGGATGGAGTCTTCCTCAACCTCTCTCTCTCTCTCCTTGCTGGATCAAGGCATGGGAGACGTCACCGGGCTGTACGTGTGTTGAACACGGAGGTGCCGTCTGTTCGGCACTAGGATCTCCGGTGATTTGGATCACGACGAGTACGACTCCTTCAACCCCGTTCTCTTGAACACTTCCGCATAGCGATCTACAAGGGTATGTAGATGCACTCTCCTTCCCCTCGTTGCTGGTTTCTCCATAGATAGATCTTGGTGACACGTAGGAAAATTTTGAATTTCTGCTACGTTCCCCAACAGTAAGTACCTGCGTCCACAGAAGACCATACAAAAATGTTATTTTCCAGAAAAAACTATTTATGCTTAAAAAATCCTATATCTTTTTAACAACTCTTCATGTATTTAAAAAAATTGCATATGAAAAATGCCAGAGTTACCATAAGTTAGTGATGCTTAAACTGAAAACCGCTCTTGATGCACACATGTCTTCGTAGTGTGCTAATGTGCTATCGTCTGTTTTTGTTGTTTTCCTTTACCGGCCCGTAACAACACCCCATTTCACACATGCATGATCACTTGCCCATTTCTTTCTATGTATTAAATCTATATGCAGGCCGTGTTGAAATAGAATACATGTGGAATCTTGAACTGCGCTTTTGTAGGCTAAGACCATCTTTGTTTGTGCCGTAACTACAAATTCTCAGATTATAGACAATTTTTTGTAAATTAAGAGCGTGTGGTATTTTTTTTCTCCCGATGCAACGCACGGGCCTTTTTGCTGGTAAAAGGAAAACAAAAAACGAAAGAGAAAGAGAAAATGAGAAGGAGAAAGTTCATATTAAGCAGAACACTCTGGGCTGGTGGGGTGGTTGCACCAGCGTAAGTAGGAAAGGTTGGTCGCGTGTTCGAATTACCTTGAGTGCGCTTTTGTTTTTTGCGGGATTAAGAGGCAGTTTGGTTCGTGTCCTCATGAAAATTCGCCTGCCCTGGAGCGTCCCTGGAGTGTGCCTGGGACATGTTTGGATTGTGTCCCGGGATATGAAACTCTTGCCTGGCCTGGTTGTACCACAAGCAACGATTAGCCTGGCATGACTGAAAAAGTGAATTGTTTACTCCAGGCAGCACGTTTAGCCTGGCCCAGGCGTCCTACTCCTTGCGCCTGGGAGCAGCCTGGAGGTAATCTGAAGCTAGTAGCAGTGCGGTTTAATATTTGAATACTCTTTAAGCACTCAAGTACACAGCAGCAAGCAAGGGCCTGAACCAAACAGGCGTGCACCAGGCCAGCCTGGCCAGGCAGAAATCACCTCCGTCTCAGGCTCGCTCTAGGCACACCATCTTTCCAGGCACACTGTTCAGGTCTGCAACCAAACTGGCCCTAAACACAGACAAAAATAACCATGATGGGCCGGCCCGGCCAACGATTCTACAACCTAACCAGTCGACCTGACAAGATGTAGACAAAAAGAACCATGGTGCGCTTTTATTTTTTGCGGGATTAAACGCAGACAAAAAGAACCATGATGGGCTGGCCCAGCCAACGATTCTACAACCTAACTAGTCGACCTGACAAGATGTAGTGTGCCTGGGACATGTTTGGATTGTGTCCCGGGAGATGAAACTCTTGCCTGGCCTGGTTGTACCACAAGCAACGATTAGCCTGGCATGACTGAAAAAGTGAATTGTTTACTCCAGGCAGCACGTTTAGCCTGGCCCAGGCGTCCTACTCCTTGCGCCTGGGAGCAGCCTGGAGGTAATCTGAAGCTAGTAGCAGTGCGGTTTAATATTTGAATACTCTTTAAGCACTCAAGTACACAGCAGCAAGCAAGGGCCTGAACCAAACAGGCGTGCACCAGGCCAGCCTGGCCAGGCAGAAATCACCTCCGTCTCAGGCTCGCTCTAGGCACACCATCTTTCCAGGCACACTGTTCAGGTCTGCAACCAAACTGGCCCTAAACACAGACAAAAATAACCATGATGGGCCGGCCCGGCCAACGATTCTACAACCTAACCAGTCGACCTGACAAGATGTAGACAAAAAGAACCATGGTGCGCTTTTATTTTTTGCGGGATTAAACGCAGACAAAAAGAACCATGATGGGCTGGCCCAGCCAACGATTCTACAACCTAACTAGTCGACCTGACAAGATGTAGTGGTTTACAAGCAGCACGAGATCTTAAAGTACAGGACAACTTTTAAAAAATTTCGAACCATTCTCGAAAATAGAGAACAAAAAATATAAAATTATGAACAGAATTTGACTAATGCCAAACAGTTTTAAAACCGTGAATTTTTTTAAATTCAAACAAAATTTTCAAAATGAACAGTTATTGAAATGTTGAAAAAAATTAGAAATTCCAAAAAAGATGATTTTTTAAAAATATGCATTCAACATTTTTGTATTATATGCTGAACAATTTTTAATACATACTGAACATTTTTGTGACATATGCCGAACAAATTTAAAATATACATTGAACATTTCTGTAATGTACGCTGAACAAATTTTAAATTGTGAACAAAATTTAAAAACCATGATTTTTTTATGAAATCATGAAGAAAATACGAAATTTAAAACTTTTTTTAAACAAAGCATGAAAATAAAAAACGAAAAAAGATAAAATAAAAGGAGAAGGAAAAAGAAAGAGAAACAGAGTTTAAAAACAGAGAAAAGAAAGAATAAAGAAACAGGAAAAATCAGAAAACCGGCAAAGAGAAAAAGAAAGAAACAGATTTAGGGAACCTTCTAGAAGGTTCCCAAAACCGGTTTCGCTGGCACTGGTTTAACTCGCGAAGTGGGCCAGCCCGTCGTGCGCAGCCACTCCCGCACTTCAGCGAAGCCACATCTCCTGGACGCACGTGCGCGTCAGATAGGTTCCACCTGCAGCGCCGAATAGGATTTGCCGAATAGAAGCTACCCTTAGTCCAACTCGCGAAATAGCTACCGAGTTGGTCCGGCCCAGTTCAGATAAGCGTGTGGTCGTTCGTTCATTGTGCAGTATTTTCTTTTGTTTTGTTTTCTATATATTTTTTTATACTTCTTTTTTTTTAGAAGAAAAAGGGCCGCACCCCCGGCTCCATTGCATTACCAATGAAACCTAACAATATTCAGGAAGTGTATCTCTCGAGCATTACAAAGCTTAAGAGCTTTCTTTTTTAAGAAGAAAGCTCTTAAGCTTTGTATTTTCTTTTTCTTTTTTATATTTCTTCCGTCCCAAATTACTTTTTTTAGATTTGTCTAGAGACAGATATATTTAGACATGTCTTAGTGTTACATATGTTTGTATTTAGATAAATTTAAGACAAGTAATTTGGGACAAAGGTAATATCAAGAAGATTTGTAGATTGCCTATCATGCTTGTCGCGTGATTGTTTTTTGTTTTTGTTTTTGTGTTCTACTTTTTTATTTCCATTATTTTTCTTTTGTGTTGGTTTGTCTTCTGTTTTTCTATCTATTTTGAAACATACTTACAATTTTCTTTAATATACCATGAACTTTTTCAAATACTTACAATTTTTTTAATGTAAGTTGAACAATTTTTAATACACAATGGAAGTTTTAATGTATAGTGAACTATTTTCTAGCACATGTATATCTTTTAATACAAGCTGAATTAATGTATGATTAACTATTTTGTTAATATAGACTAATTATTTTTAATAGATATATAACCTAAAAACATTGAATTTTTTATTGAGAAAACTTTCGATCTATTCGTCTTCAATCATGGCAGTACAACGAACACCTGAAATAATAAAAAAATACATCTACCATTCCTAGACCACCTAGCGACGACTACATGCACTGAAGCGAGCCGACGACGCGCCACCATCATCATCCCTACCTTGCCGGAGTGGCAAAATTTGTTGTAGTAGATAGTCTTAAAGTCGTCGTACTAAGTCCCCATAAGACTAGCGCACCAGAACGACAACCGCCGTCGTTGAAGAGTAGTGATCCAACTTGAAGACACACGAACATAGACGAACTACAACCAGATCCTCGCAAATCCATCAATAGAAGATTCACCAGAGACACACCTCCACCCTCCCTCCCCCACCCCGACTATGGTAGACGCACCACCGGGACGAGCGCTAGGCAGGGAGAACTTTATTCCGTCTTCAGGGAGTCGTCACTATCTCATCTTCCCGAACAGAACACAAACCCTATCCACCACGCTGTCATAGCCTAAGGCGACCAGAGACGAGGCAAACCGGCAGCAGTACTGACGGGAGGCAGAGAAACCCTAGTCTTTTTTTTTACGGGAGGATGTGGCTGTCGTAGGTATAAAGAAAACAATGAAAATTTTAAAGAATGGAAGATAAAAAGCCGAATGGAAAAACATCCAACATCCATTTTATCAAATAAGCCGAATGAAAAAACATCCAACATTCATTTTATCAAATAACCTAAAATTGTGCTCAAGTGAGCTTACCAGATTGCGCTGGCCCATTTACACTTTCTTTGGGGCGTCACCTCCACGTTTTGACGCATGTGGCCGTCGTGTAGAAGGAGAAGTCAACATTTTTTATACAAACTGAAAAAATGTGGCATACGTGTGGATGGAGCATGAGTATATCCCTCAAAAGTGGGGCACTGCTATGTATTGCTTGCTGCGAGCAATATGGCTCGCGTCGCCTACGGAGTACGGACTCGGCTCGATGGCTAGCTTCTATGGTCGCTTTGTCTCAAAAAAAAAAAGCTTCTATGGTCGCTCACCTCCTCATTTGCGTTTGTTTATTTCCCTTTTTTAGGGGAAGATAAACTTTATTAATATAGTCCACATGAGGTGGGATACAATTTGGATAGTGGGGATAAACCAACTAAATGTGACGTCTTGGACCAAGAGAACGAGAGTACTTAGAGCATCTTCAGCCGTTTGCCCCCCTCCCCCCCAAGGCGTCGAAAAAGAGCCACCTGGGGATGAACCGGCGCTAGATTGGTCCATGGGGCGATCTACCTCCCAGCCACGCCCCCAGGCGCCGCCCTCCAAGTCACGGCAAATTCAAACTTCGCTGCTCCCGCTCACAAAAAAACGCCTAGTCCGGCGATCAGATGAAGAGTTCGGCGTACAAAAGAACGAAAGGACGCGTGGGCAACGCATCAAACGGCGGGGTCGGCCTCCGGCGTCGGCGTAGTCAGTGTGCGCGGGCTTGACGATGTCGGAGCTGCTTCTGTGCTAGGCGGCGTCGGCGCGGCCTCTGTGCTGCTGGGCGTCGTGGAGGCATCCTCGCTTGGGCTTGGCGGTGTCGTCGGCGTGGGCGTGGGAGTTGGTGGCGCCGTCGACGGCAGCTGGTTCAGGATGAGGCCGCGCTCCGCTAGGTACCATGCCTTGAGCTGCTCGTCATTGCTCTGGAGTATGTCCGCCCCCGCCCATCAGAAAAGCTAGGTCAGTGTTCCTCTTCTTCACGGCGACGTTGGTCCGGAGTAGGTCGAGCTTGACGGCGCTGTTCGTCATCAACGCCGACCAGCGCTCCTCGGTCTTCTCTTCACGCAGGGCGGCCCATGCCTGTGCATCGGCGAGGCAATGCTCGATAGACTCTTGCACTCGCGTAGTGACCGAGTCGGCGTGCTTCCCCTTCTTGGCCCCTTTGTTGCCTTCGGGGCACCCGTCGCCCGCGCCCAGCGTTGGCGCATCCGGCTTGTAGGTCTCCTTGGCCTTGGCGAGGGTGCGTCGGACATCCGCCCACTTCTTGCACTTCTTGATCCGCTTGAAGACGTGGAGGTACTTGAAGTCTTGGTCGCTGTTGTCCTGGCGGTACATGGCGAACATCCGCAGCAGCTGCGCCGAGGAACAAACAGTTGGCCGGCGCGCACGGCGAAAAGAAGCGGGAAACCGGCATGCCATACCTGATCCTCATGCTCGCGCCGCTCTCCGGGCGACCCGCGATCTCCTCGACGATCCCATGCCATTTGTTGCACGCCGCTTGGATGAGCCCTCAATCGCCATTGTCTTCGACCCGCGCTGCATGTAGACGCCTTTGAAGTAGGGGTCGACGAGTTTGCGCTCATTTAACGCGGCCTTGATGCGCTCCCAATACGTCTCGATGCTCTGGTTCGTGCCAGTGATCGGGTCGAGGCAGGCGACTTTCCACGCTTCGGCGAGACACTCCTGCTCCTTGGACGCCCACTTGATGCGTGGCTCGCCAGTCCTGGCCGCCCCCTTTCCGTTTCCTCACCGGAGCCGGCTCCTCCTCCTCCTCCTCATCCGGCTCCTCCTCGCCGTAGTCGATCTCGCCGTCCATGTCACCGTTGAGGTCTACCGTGTCGTCCTGCACAGTGCACCCGGGGGACGCGACAGCGGCGGCTGAGCCTACCGTGATGATGTCGTCCATGTCGGCTTCGGCTGCGTCGGTGTCGCCGAGGTGCGACATGGAGGCTTGGGAGAAGGGCAGCGCGCCACGGCGGAGAGGGGGCGTCGGGGAGCATGCGTAGGCCGGCGGTGAGTAGTTGTACGGAGGGTACTGCACGCCGGCAAAGGCAGGCGAGGGCGTCCGCTGGGCCGGGTGACCATGGGCGAAGGTGATGTTGGGGTTGAACCCACCGTTGCGCGTCCCCGTCGGCGTAGCCCGGCGACGACGTGTAGCCCAAGGGTTCGGCGATGACGAGAAGCCGGCCGGAGAGCCGGCACTTTGCTGGCTCCTTGGTGCGTACTGGCTGTGGACGCTGGGTTGATTCATCATCCTCACGCGAGCCGCCTCGGCTTGTTCGGCCGAGCGCTCCGCCTGATCCACCGCCGCCGCAGCCGCGAGCGCCGCGCTGTCCCTGGCCTTCTTGGCATTGGCCCTGTTACGCCGGTCGGTGGTGACAACCTCCCAGCGCTGAACTTCAGCCCTCCAGTCGGCGTTGGACATGCCCGGGGGCTTGGACGGCGGCGCCCTCGGCTTCCTATGCTTCGGCTGGGCGATGGCTGCGGTCGCACCCGTCGCGGCGCGGGGTACCATGTACTTCTTCGGAGACATGGCGGCCGGCGGGGAGGGGAGAAGGAGGAGATTGGCGGGAGGAATGGAGAGAATGAGAGGGAAGCCGGGGGGAAAGCGGGAAGAAATGGCGGGAAAAGGCCCTCCTCTCACTGACGGAGCGGCCCCACGCCCCTTTTTGCTTGTGTCGGCGCCCCCCAGCGCGCCGGGTTCGGCTCGTGTGCACCGGCTGTTATTTTGGCCCAACCGGTGAAAACGGACTCCCGGGGGCGCGACTGGGCCGATTTTCGCCTGCCGGCGCTAAAAAAATCGCCGGGGGGGGGGGGGGGGGGCTGTTGGGGGCGCGGCTGGAGATGCTCTTAGGTAAGTCATGTGCTTTGCCGTTACAAGTATGACCTTCAAAAATAAAATTACAATTGAAAATTGATGCTTGAAGTTTGATCTCAATGATAATGGACCTGTAATTTTCCTTGACGATGTCGCCCACCACCTGCTTTGAGTCTGACGAGATGGTAAAATTCTTAAGTAAGAGATCCTCCGCCAAGGCCAATGCTTCTCTGCATGCTAGCGCCTCTAGGGTAGCAGGGTCAAGGACGCCCCCGACGACTAGGGATGAGCTCCCCAGATAGTTCCCCGACTCCTTGCAGCACACCGCAACCACTGAGCCACCACGTGTGCGCATAACACCACCATCCACATGGATCTTTGCATGCCCAAGGGATGGAGCCGAGCGCCTTGCTTGGTTCTCTATAGTTGCACCAGTCAGCTGTGCAGGTTGTGTGGTCGACTGTGCCTTTTGGTTTAGTAATTCAAGCTCTAAAATGAATCTAACAATGAAAGTGTTAGTTGCCTGAGGGCTTTGAAAAATTCCTTCGTGAATTGCCTCCCTTCGTGTTGACCATATAGCCCACATCATTAGTGCCACCCAGACAAAATCATCATGTGATAATGTGTCCAACAATGTAAAAATCCATTGTTTTGAGTTGGGATTTGTGGTGGAGATAATATGATCAACCAAGTCACCTTTGTCTAGTGGCCAGACACACCTAGACCCCGAGCACTTGATCAAAGAGCGCCTCCATGAATCCTGTGAGCCATAAAGTCTTCACGGGCTTGTAGTTGCCATGTTGCGCTGAGCTCTGCCATCTTTTGTGGGTAGTAAATGTTTCGACATGCGCCACAGGAACATACGGATCTTAGTTGGTACCTGAGTGTTCCAAAGGAGACTTCCACGAATTTTCATCAATACTTGAGCTGTACGGCCCTTTTGTACCCTCTAACCACGCCTCTCTGCGTTGGTGACTAACTACGAGCATTTTGTACGCGGACCAGACACTGAAGCTGCCATTTCTTTCAAAACTCCACGCCCAGAAGTCGCCAATGTTTCTGGTGCACAGCGGGATGGCTAGAATCGATGGGATGTTGATAGGTAAAAAGATCTCCTCTATTTTATGTCTATCTCATGTAGCTGAAGTTGAATCAATGAAATCATTGGCCATAACCAGTTGTAACGCCCTGGATGCGGCTATATCTCCCATGTGTCGAAGCACGACTTATAGGCATAACCGCATTGAAAGCAATATCGCAAGTGAGGTAATCTTCACACAACCCATGTAATACATAAGGGAAAGAGATACATAGTTGGCTTACACTCGCCACTTCACACAATTACATGAATAAAACATTACGTCATCCAGATACAATCAAGGTCCGTCTACGGAACCAAAATAAAAGAAGACTACCCCAAAAGCTACACAGATCCCGGATCGTCCCAACTGGGCTCCACTACTGATCAACTGGAAAAGGAACAACCTAGCGAACACAATCTTCATCGAGCTCCTCCTTGAGCTTGGTTGCATCACCTGCACGGTTCAACGGCACCTGCAAGCGGATTTTGGAAGTATCTGTGAGTCACGGGGACTCAGCAATCTCACACCCTCGCGATCAAGACTATTTAAGCTTATAGGTAAGGTAAAAGGTATGAGGTGGAGCTGCAGCAAGCGACTAGCATGTATGGTGGCTAACATACGCAAAAGAGAGTGAGAAGAGAAGGCAAAAGCACGGTCGAACAACTATGATCAAGAAGTGATCCTAGAACAACCTACGTCAAGCATTACTCCAACACCGTGTTCACTTCCCGGACTCCGCCGAGAAGAGACCATCACGGTTACACACGCGGTTGGTGCATTTTTAATTAAGATCAACTTCAGGTTTACTACAACCAGACATTAACAAATTCCCATCTGCCCATAACCGCGGGCACGGCTTTCGAAAGTTCAAAACCCTACAGGGGTGTCCCAACTTAGCCCATCACAAGCTCTCACGGTCAACGAAGGATATTCCTTCTAGCAGGAAGACCCGATCAGACTCGGAATCCCGGTTACAAGACATCCTCGACAATGGTAAAACAAGTCCAGCAAGACCGCCCGATGCGCCGACATCCTGATGGGAGCTGCACATATCTCGTTCTCAGGGCAACACCGGATGAATACGTACAGCTAAAACCAGCCCTCAAGTTTCCCCGAGGTGGCGCCGCAAGTGGCTCTGTTTCGGACCAACACTTAGACAAGCACTGGCCCCGGGGGGGGGGGGGGGGTTAAAATAAAGATGACCCTTGGGCTGGCCTAACCCAAGGGAAAAAGGCTACGTGGCGAATGGTAAAACCAAGGTTGGGCCTTGCTGGAGGAGTTTTATTCAAAGCAAACTGTAAAGGGGTTCCCATTATAACCCAACCGCATAAGGAAAAAATCCGGGAACATAACACCGATATGACGGAAACTAGGGCGGCAAGAGTGGAAGAAAACACCAGGCATAAGGCCGAGCCTTCCACCCATTACCAAGTATATAGATGCATTAATTAAATAAGAGATATTGTGATATCCCAACAAGTAAACATGTCCCAACAAGGAACAACATCTCCATGTTCCAACAAGGAACAAACTTCAATCTTCACCTGCAACTAACAACGCTATAAGAGGGGCTGAGAAAAGCGGTAACATAGCCAAACAACGGTTTGCTAGGACAAGGTGGGTTAGAGGCTTGGCTCAACAATATGGGAGGCATGATAAGCAAGTGGTAGGTATCGTAGCATAGGCATAGCAAAAGAGCGAGCAACTAGCAAGCAAAGATAGAAGTGATTTCAAGGGTATGGTCATCTTGCGTGAAATCCCGCAAGGAAGAAGAACGAGTCCATGAAGAAGACAAACGGACGTAGACGAACGGGTCCTCACAAACGCGACGTTACCGGAACCAACCCGAAGAAGCAACACCGGAAAGAAGCACACAACATAGTAAACAACCACCACATAAACATGGCATGATGCACAATCAAGTATGATGCATGTCCGGTTTAATGAAGCATGGCATGGCAAAATGCACAAACAATCCTACAAATTAAGTGGAGCTCAACATGCAACGAGTTGCATATTGACGGAACACCACATTCAAGTTATTTAGTTCGATCTCGTTTATGTACTCAACAATATTAAATGTTGGTTAACATGGCAAGAGGTGAAGCATATGAAAACTACCCATCTAGGCAAATTTAAATGAGGCCGGAACAACAAACAACAAGTCCGGAAGCTCCTCATGTGCATAATTTAGGTTTTGGTACTGATCTGCCATAAACCATATTTTATAGTAATTAAACATGCAATATGATGCCACCATGTTAAACTAGGCAAAATTCTACCCCATTTACATATAAAGTTTATTTAAAACCGAGCTACGGTTATTAAGTTATGCATTAAAACATTTTAACATGGCATAGGAGCAAATTTAACCAAAAAGAATTTTAAACATTTCAAACATGCATGAAAGTTGAATATTATTAAACTAGACAAAATTCTAAGCAACTTTCATATTTGAAGTTTTTACATGTGATGCTTAGTTTGTGAGTTAAAATATGCATGAAGTGCAAGGGTGTTTCTGCAAAACTGGCAGATCTTAGGATAAATAGGAAATTTGTAGATATGGAAAAAACATGGACGGGCCGAATCTGGTAGGCCGACGCAACAGTGGCAGGCGCTGGGAGGCAGCTCACCATGGGCTCGGCCCGGTTCGGTGGAAGAGAAGCCGGCAAGGGGGCGCGCTGGGCCGGCCGGTGGAGGAGCTGGGTTGGCCTGCTCGCGCAGGACGTGGGCTGCTGGGTTGGATTGAACGAGGTGGAGGGGCGCGGTCAACATGCTCATTCTCGAGCGGAAGGCGTAGCAGAGGCGCTGGCGGCTGGGAGCAGAGCTCTGGCGAGTGGGACGAAGGGGTGGCAAGGCGAGCGACTTGGGTGGCGGGGAGGACCGAGAACGGCGGAGATGGCCGAGACTCGAAGGATCTGGCCGGCGATTGGAGCTCAGCGGCGCCCTGGTTGCTCCTGTCCAACAGAGAAGACATGGAGAGCAGGGGAGGTTAGAGGGATCGGAAGGAGGGGAAGGACGGCGGAGAGGGCGCGATAGGGAACTTCCTGCCGGCTTGCTCCGGCATGGTGGCGAGGACGTGGTGGCGGGGCGGCCGTGGGAGGAGCTTGGCGGTGCAGGGCTGCAGGGGAGGCATGGACCCAGTCGGATCCGGGCGATGCAGAGGGAGGTCAACGCGGCCATGGGAAGGGGGCGACGCGCTGGAGCCGCGGGGCGACGAGGATGCTAGGGCGCCTGGTGCTGCGGGATCGGAGCTCTCCCGCTTGAGTTCCTGGGCACGTGCTCGCGCACGAGAGAGAGAGGAGGCTGGGCCTCGGTTGACAGGATCGGGGCCAGGGGCGCAGCTACGCAGGGAGGCCGCCGGTTGGCTCGGTGATGAAATTGAGGGGTGGAGCTGGTTGGTGGGATGGGATCGGGGGGAAAGTGGGGATCCCGAGGAAGAAAGGTAGGTGGGTGCCGGCGGGCAGGAGGGTGGATGGGACAGACCTCCTAATTTTTAGGGTTGGACCAAATATATACATCAGGTGAAATAGGTTAGGGGCTAATCCGTCCCTCCTATCGTAATCGGACGTTCGGGAAAATTAGGCTAGGGAGCCCAAATAAGAAAACAGAGACGTTTTGTAGATGTTTGGGGATGATCCGGATCCAATGGTGATGACTGTCCGGGTCGGGTCCGGGACAATTTCGGACACGCATGCGAGGGGTCGATTGGAACTTGTGGGCTGTGCAGAAGGGCTCGAGATGTGAGAAAAGAAGAGAGAGAGGCCCGGCAGGGTTTCCGGAGACCGAAAAACGTCCGACGTTAGACCAGGTATAATGCCGCTATAGTTTAACGGTTGGGCTATCAAACGAACTCCGAATGCGATGAAACATGGCAGGCGGCCTATCTACACTATACGCACGCCAACTCTCAACCCATTCCGAGAACATTTTCCGGACACTTATAAAATACTATTTCGGACATGCCGCGGGCGCGTGCAAGTGTGTCTGGGCTCAGAACGGACAACGGACGGAACGAGGGGACTGGGACGGATGCAAGTTTTGAAAAAAACATGATGATGCAATGCACATGATGACACGACAAGATGCGACACGCAAGCAAATGACAAGGCAACAACAACGAAACACCGGAAGACACCTGGCGCAACGGTCTCGGGGCGTCACAACACTCCACCACTACGAGAGGATCTCGTCCCGAGATCTAGAATGGCACCGGAGGGAAAAGGAAAAGGAAGATAGGAGGTAAAACTAAGTTGCTTCTTTGACAAACGAGTGAAACCAAAGAACCTTGGGAAGTTGAAAAACTGGAAAGAAAGAATACAACGGAGATGAACAAAGTTGAAAACACTCCGTTAGCGAAGAGGATCAAGGAAGATTACGGGAACCTTGTAGGTTGAAAGACATGAGGAAAGGGTTGCAATGGACAAGAAGTACATCCAAGCACTCCGGTAGAAACGAGATGTACAAGGAACGATAAGGATCAATTACGATAACACTCCGGTTAAAACAAGATAGAGAAGGAAAAAGACTGACACAATTTGGACAACACTCCGACTATACATGGAAGGAATTGCACAAGATCTTGACAAACAAGATGATGGGTCGAAGAGAGCATCATCACAATGCCTCCGGAAGAAATGAGAGAAAGGCATGGAATGAACGGAGGAGAAAACAAGATCTTGAGAGAGCATGCTTACAACATATGCTAGAACGGAGTTGTTGGGTTAACAACAACGAAAAAGATAAGCTTGATATGGACTTATAGAAGCCATCTCAAAATTATGAGGTGAAATTCTGCCACTAACGGAAAACATTGGATTGATATCAACAAGAATACGAGAAGCTATTTCACCGGGAGGATAAAAGACGAACTTGGGTCATTTATAAGCACCATAGATAGCAACAGTCCTTAGGGAAGGCTTTAGGTGAAATATAACCCAAGGTAACTCCAATTACGAGATTGATGGATTTAAAATATCTCATTCTTGATAACTTGTGAATCATGACACACGAAGGAAAATTATCAAGAAAGACATAACACCACCGCAAAAGATAAGTTAGAAAGACTTGCACTCCGGGTTGAAAGATGAGGAATGCTTGAGCTCATCTGAAAGGAATGTCAATGAACACCTCGAGAAGGAATTACGTCCTTGATGAACCATCATGTAGAACCTTCATGAAGAACTCTGGTAACAAAAGAATGATCAAACGGGAGAAAAAGAGGTTGAAAACACAAGGTTAAGCCTTGCGATGATTTAGATGAATCTCCGCGATGAAATAATTGAGAGAACTTGGAACTCCGGGAAAGAAATATGAAACAATTAAAATAGAGAATTTGAAGAACCTCCGGAACAAGGAATTACTCACTTCGATGAAACAAGAATAAGAATTACATTCTGCTTATCCTTCATCAATTAAATTGATGGCAACCAAAGGATTTGGCATACTACTTATTCTCGTAGGAAGGATTAAGAGAGATATAGCGTAAATTGAGAAGGTCTTCAACGAACTACCGGTAGAATCGAAACAACGAATGAATTAATATGATAAAGAAGGAAGAGAAATCTTGAACGAACCACCATAAGGATTGAAAATGAACGAAGAAAAAATAAAGAAACAACGGGAAGAATTATGAAATGAACGAAGATACTTGAGGGAATTTAGATACAAGAGGACGAATAGATCACGAACTTAATAGAGAATATTTGAATGATGCACCAGTAAGATTTAGAGTACGAGAGATGAAAGCTGGAATGAATAGATCTTAGATGATGGGCTCCGGAGAATCAAACTGAAACGACTCCTGAATTACTCCGGATGGGTGAAAAGAATATCTCCCAATCGAAAAACAATTATGAGAGGACGACATAAGTCTAGCACCATGAATCTTCACGAGAACAGAGGAAGATTTAAGAGAAACTCTTCTTCGGTCTTCAAAATCTGAGAATGACGACGAGAAACAACACCATGAATCGTTTAGGTACTCCAGAAGAATAAAAAACGAAGAGGTTGAGCCAACGATGAAAAGAATTTGAAAAGTCTTGGAGAAAGGCAATTGACTGATGACAATTTATTCTTACGTCAATTTTGAAATGAATTTAAGAATAACTCCGGTAAAATTAGAAGAGTCAGGTAAGATCCTGGAAAAAGACCTGTGGGTTAGGGCCCACTCAAAAGAAACACCGTTGAACGATTTTGAAGAGAGATTGCACCGGTAGAATTAATTGACTTGAATGAGATAACATCCTCAAAATAGCTCGAATGGATTAAGAGTGGAAACACAAATCTTCGAGACATCTTGAGCACTCCGGAACAAGTGAGTAGCGAGAAGTGAATTATTATGAGGTGCACCGGCATAAGAAAAGCATTGTAACGAGGAAAAGATATGATCAACAAAGCTTGACTTGAAACCACCGGAGATGAAAAGAATGAAGAGTGATGAACTTGAGGCTCCATTAGGATCTTCATGAGAATCACCGGATAAGAACATTAACGGAAAATAATGGAGAGACTTGCCATCAATAAGATGATACTTGATTAAGAAATCTTAGTCCTTGAAGAAAAAGGGTGGGAGGGTGGGAAAATAAAGGAAACTTGGAACGGATGAAGCAAACACCGTTGAGAAGAACTGATAATTGATCTTGTGGATGTTGACAAGATTGGATCCATTTGAAGAGGAGCACACCGGTTGAAAAGGATTGGCAAGACAATCTTGATTATCATGAAGGATTGGTATTCACATAGGAATATAAGAACACCGCTTGGAAAAGGTATGGAATCAACATTTGACTTCGAAGCAACTCGAATACCACAACTCAAAAACAAAACAAAGGATTGGCTTGCAGAATAAGCCAGAACGAACATATGATAGAGATTTCGTCCGAAGTTTTCGTGGTGGGGCCTACACGGGCTCGATCGTACAACACCATCATGTACAAGGCAGTGCACATGACATACGAAGCGTCCCAGAGTCGGCATAGCCAAGGACTCTTTAAGACACAGCGAGACCACTGTAAAACCAACCATGAATAGGCGGACCACTAGACATCGAACCCCAATTTCAAATCATACATCTGTCAGAAAGATATCCTAAGAGCTACTTGAATTCCCACTTATAAACTCCTGAAATTTTCCGGTTATGCAATCAGGTGTTGGGGATACAGGGGAAGCATAATATCTCACCCAAAAACTAGCAAATCCTACATCCAGCTGTATCCATCCTTCAACACATAACCAAGAAACCTTCGGAAATCGCCTACCTCAACCTTCGAAAAGCATCCGTTATACGAGTTATGGCAATACTCCCAAACTCCCGCCCAGTACTAGGTGGCGTCGAGGTTATCTCACCAAAAACTGCATAAAAGAGATTTTCGATGTCGGTGAAACTAAACTCAGGTATTCCAGAATCTCAACAATAAAATTGTGACGACAACACCTCGGAGCTCAACTCCTCGGGACACTGCCACAACCCCTAAATGTTAGGAGGCACCAAGAACAATGTTCTCGTCACAAAACCATCGGAACGACTCCAAGATACCCGCGTGATCCTAAATTTTTTTAGTGAAATTTGAGAAGAGAAGAGTCAAAACTCTATGTCAGGATGCCTTACCAGAGCGACAAAGGGACTGAGGAGTAAAAAGAAGTCCTAACTCTCCGATATATATAATCTTAAATGACTCAAAACATTTCTAGACTCAATAACGCCAGCGATTCGACCAAGCAGGGGGCTCCTAAGGTCGGGGAAGGCTCTGATTACCAACTTGTAACGCCCTCGTGTGGCTATATCTCCCATGTGTCGAAGCACGACTTAGAGGCATAACCGCATTGAAAGCAATGTCGCAAGTGAGGTAATCTTCACACAACCCATGTAATACATAAGGGAAAGAGATACATAGTTGGCTTACACTCGCCACTTCACACAATTACATGAATAAAACATTACGTCATCCAGATACAATCAAGGTCCATCCACGGAACCAAAATAAAAGAAGACTACCCCAAAAGCTACACAGATCCCCGATCGTCCCAACTGGGCTCCACTACTGATCAACTGGAAAAGGAACAACCTAGCGAACACAATCTTCATCGAGCTCCTCCTTGAGCTTGGTTGCGTCACCTGCACAGTTCAACGGCACCTGCAAGCTGATTTTGGAAGTATCTGTGAGTCACAGGGACTCAACAATCTCACACCCTCACGATCAAGACTATTTAAGCTTGTAGGTAAGGTAAAAGGTATGAGGTGGAGCTGCAGCAAGCGACTAGCATGTATGGTGGCTAACATATGCAAAAGAGAGTGAGAAGAGAAGGCAAAAGCACGGTCGAACAACTATGATCAAGACATGATCATAGAACAACCTACGTCAAGCATTACTCCAACACCGTGTTCACTTCCCGGACTCCGCCGAGAAGAGACCATCACGGTTACACATGCGGTTGGTGCATTTTTAATTAAGATCAACTTCAGGTTTACTACAACCGGACATTAACAAATTCCCATCTGCCCATAACCGCGGGCACGACTTTCGAAAGTTCAAAACCCTGCATGGGTGTCCCAACTTAGCCCATCACAAGCTCTCACGGTCAATGAAGGATATTCCTTCTAGCAGGAAGACCCGACCAGACTCGGAATCCCGGTTACAAGACATCCTCGACAATGGTAAAACAAGTCCAGCAAGACCGCCCGATGCACCGACATCCTGATGGGAGCTGCACATATCTCGTTCTCAGGGCAACACCGGCTGAACCCTACGTACAGCTAAAACTAGCCCTCAAGTTTCCCCGAGGTGGCGCCTCAAGTGGCTCTATTTCGGACCAACACTTACACAAGCACTGGCCCCAAGGGGGGGGGTTAAAATAAAGATGACCCTTGGGCTGGCCTAACCCAAGGAAAAAAGGCTAGGTGGCGAATGGTAAAACCAAGGTTGGGCCTTGCTGGAGGAGTTTTATTCACAGCGAACTGTCAAGGGGTTCCCATTATAACCCAACCGCATAAGGAAAAAATCTGGGAACATAACACCGATATGACGGAAACTAGGGCGGCAAGAGTGGAATAAAACACCAGGCATAAGGCCGAGCCTTCCACCCATTACCAAGTATATAGATGCATTAATTAAATAAGAGATATTGTGATATCCCAACAAGTAAACATGTCCCAACAAGGAACAACATCTCCATGTTCCAACAAGGAACAAACTTCAATCTTCACCTGCAACTAACAATGCTATAAGAGGGGCTGAGCAAAGCGGTAACATAGCCAAACAACGGTTTGCTAGGACAAGGTGGGTTAGAGGCTTGGCTCAACAATATGGGAGGCATGATAAGCAAGTGGTAGGTATCGTAGCATAGGCATAGCAAAAGAGCGAGCAACTAGCAAGCAAAGATAGAAGTGATTTCAAGGGTATGGTCATCTTGCGTGAAATCCCGCAAGGAAGAAGAACGAGTCCATGAAGAAGACAAACGGACGTAGACGAACGGGTCCTCACAAACGCGACGTTACCGGAACCAACCCGAAGAAGCAACACCGGAAAGAAGCACACAACATAGTAAACAACCACCACATAAACATGGCATGATGCACAATCAAGTATGATGCATGTCCGGTTTAATGAAGCATGGCATGGCAAAATGCACAAACAATCCTACAAATTAAGTGGAGCTCAACATGCAACGAGTTGCATATTGACGGAACACCACATTCAAGTTATTTAGTTCGATCTCGTTTATGTACTCAACAATATTAAATGTTGGTTAACATGGCAAGAGGTGAAGCATATGAAAACTACCCATCTAGGCAAATTTAAATGAGGCCGGAACAACAAACAACAAGTCCGGAAGCTCCTCATGTGCATAATTTAGGTTTTGGTACTGATCTGCCATAAACCATATTTTATAGTTATTAAACATGCAAGATGATGCCACCATGTTAAACTAGGCAAAATTCTACCCCATTTACATATAAAGTTTATTTAAAACCGAGCTACGGTTATTAAGTTATGCATTAAAACATTTTAACATGGCATAGGAGCAAATTTAACCAAAAAGAATTTTAAACATTTCAAACATGCATGAAAGTTGAATATTATTAAACTAGACAAAATTCTAAGCAACTTTCATATTTGAAGTTTTTACATGTGATGCTTAGTTTGTGAGTTAAAATATGCATGAAGTGCAAGGGTGTTTCTGCAAAACTGGCAGATCTTAGGATAAATAGGAAATTTGTAGATATGGAAAAAACATGGACGGGCCGAATCTGGTAGGCCGACGCAACAGTGGCAGGCGCTGGGAGGCAGCTCACCATGGGCTCGGCCCGGTTCGGTGGAAGAGAAGCCGGCAAGGGGGCGCGCTGGGCCGGCCGGTGGAGGAGCTGGGTTGGCCTGCTCGCGCAGGACGTGGGCTGCTGGGTTGGATTGAACGAGGTGGAGGGGCGCGGTCAACATGCTCATTCTCGAGCGGAAGGCGTAGCAGAGGCGCTGGCGGCTGGGAGCAGAGCTCTGGCGAGCGGGACGAAGGGGCGGCAAGGCGAGCGACTTGGGTGGCGGGGAGGACCGAGAACGGCGGAGATGGCCGAGACTCGAAGGATCTGGTCGGCGATTGGAGCTCAGCGGCGCCCTGGTTGCTCCTGTCCAACAGAGAAGACATGGAGAGCAGGGGAGGTTAGAGGGATCGGAAGGAGGGGAAGGACGGCGGAGAGGGCGCGATAGGGAACTTCCTGCCGGCTTGCTCCGGCATGGTGGCGAGGACGTGGTGGCGGGGCGGCCGTGGGAGGAGCTTGGCGGTGCAGGGCTGCAGGGGAGGCATGGACCCAGTCGGATCCGGGCGATGCAGAGGGAGGTCAACGCGGCCATGGGAAGGGGGCGACGCGCTGGAGCCGCGGGGCGACGAGGATGCTAGGGCGCCTGGTGCTGCGGGATCGGAGCTCCCCCGCTTGAGTTCCTGGGCACGTGCTCGCGCACGAGAGAGAGAGGAGGCTGGGCCTCGGTTGACAGGATCGGGGCCAGGGGCGCAGCTACGCAGGGAGGCCGCCGGTTGGCTCGGTGATGAAATTGAGGGGTGGAGCTGGTTGGTGGGATGGGATCGGGGGGAAAGTGGGGATCCCGAGGAAGAAAGGTAGGTGGGTGCCGGCGGGCAGGAGGGTGGATGGGACAGACCTCCTAATTTTTAGGGTTGGACCAAATATATACATCAGGTGAAATAGGTTAGGGGCTAATCCGTCCCTCCTATAGTAATCGGACGTTCGGGAAAATTAGGCTAGGGAGCCCAAATAAGAAAACGGAGACGTTTTGTAGATGTTTGGGGATGATCCGGATCCAATGGTGATGACTGTCCGGGTCGGGTCCGGGACAATTTCGGACACGCATGCGAGGGGTCGATTGGAACTTGTGGGCTGTGCAGAAGGGCTCGAGATGTGAGAAAAGAAGAGAGAGAGGCCCGGCAGGGTTTCCGGAGACCGAAAAACGTCCGACGTTAGACCGGGTATAATGCCGCTATAGTTTAACGGTTGGGCTATCAAACGAACTCCGAATGCGATGAAACATGGCAGGCGGCCTATCTACACTATACGCACGCCAACTCTCAACCCATTCCGAGAACATTTTCCGGACACTTATAAAATACTATTTTGGACATGCCGCGGGCGCGTGCAAGTGTGTCTGGGCTCAAAATGGACAACGGACGGAACGAGGGGACTGGGACGGATGCAAGTTTTGAAAAAACATGATGATGCAATGCACATGATGACATGACAAGATGTGACACGCAAGCAAATGACAAGGAAACAACAACGAAACACCAGAAGACACCTGGCGCAACGGTCTCGGGGTGTCACACCAGTGGATTCAATACCTTGCTCCCATAGGGGCGCATCATCTCGTCCCTAGGAATCTAGTTCTCAGTCCACACATCTATCGAGGTGCCATTACCAATACGTTTAATGAGCCCTTACTTGAGCACGTCCATGCCCTCGATGATTTCCCTCCAGAATTTGTTTGGATGACTCCCAAGGTTTGCCTGCAATATGGATGCCTGCAATATGGTCGCCGAATACCTTGCTTGTTGCAATATTCGCCATCCCTGTTTGCTAGCATGGCCAAATTGAATAGCTCAAAGTCCTTGAAACCCAACCCACCCATTGCTTTTGGTTGTGTCATGTCCTTCCATGAAACCCAACTAGGTTTTCGGCGACCCTTTTTGCTGCCCGCCAAAACTTCCTAATCAACATGTTTAAATGCTCACATAGGCCCCTCTAAAGCTTGAAACATGACATGGAGAAGACATGAAGTGCTTGTGCCACAACTTTTACAAGAACTTCTTTCCTTGCAATGGAAAGTGGTTTTTTTCAATCCACCCTTGACTTTTACTCCAAAGTCGTTCCTTTAAAAATTTGAAGGCTCCATTTTTTGAAGACCTCACACAGGGCATGCCCAGGTACTTCTCATTCAAGGTTTCATTGGTTACTTGGAGCAAACCTTTTATTTCAGCTCTCACATTCTCAGGAAACCCCTTACTGAAGAAGATAGAAGATTTACCATAGTTAATACACTGCCCGGTTGCCTGACAATATATATCCAACACTTGGCTCACCTCATTTGCTCCCATAAAGTTGGCCATGAAAAACAACAGGCTGTCATTTGTAAATAATAAGTGGTTCACTGGTGGCACCGAAGCAGCTACTAGTAGACCACATAGGTTTGATGACTCATCTTGTGATATTAGGAGGCACAGAGGCCCTCTGCTGCTAACAAGAACAAGTATGGGGAAATTGGGTCCCCTTGTTGGGAAACATAGTAATTTCAACAGATTTTCCTACGCACACGCAAGATCCATCTAGGTGATGCATAGCAACGAGCAGGGAGAGTGTGTCCACGTACCCTCATATACCGAAAGCGGAAGCATTTAGTAATGCAGTTGATGTAGTCGAACGTCTTCGCGATCCAACTGATCCATGTACCGGACGCACGGCACCTCCGCGATCTGCACACGTTCAGCTCGGTGACGTCCCTCGTACTCTTGATCCAGCTGAGGTCGAGGGAGAGTTTCGTCAGCACGACGGCGTGATGACGTTGATGATGAAGTTACCGACGCAGGGCTTCGCCTAAGCACTACAACAATATGACCGAGGTGGAAATCTGTGGAAGGGGGCACCGCACACGGCTAAGACAACTGTCAACTTGTGTTTCCATGGGGTGCCCCCCTCCACCGTATATAAAGGAGTGGAGGAGGGTAGGCCGGCCCTCTCTATGGCGTGCCCCAAGGGGGATTCCTAATCCTAGTTGGAGTAGGTTCCCCCCCTTTCCCTAGTTGGAGTAGGAGAAGTAGGAAGAGGGAGAAGGAGAGAAGGAAAGGGGGCCGGCCCCCCTCCCAATTCGGATTGGGCTTGGGGGGGCCACCTTGGACGCCTCCTCCTCTGTCCCACTATGGCCCATTAAGGCCCATTGACTCCACGGGGGTTCCGGTAACCCCCCGGTACTCCTATTGGTTCCTACATATTCTACGAAGATCTTTATCGGTCAAACCGCATAACAATATACGTTGTTCCCTTTGTCATAGGTATGTTACTTGCCCGAGATTCGATCGTCAGTATCATAATACCTAGTTCAATCTCGTTACCGGAAAGTCTCTTTACTTGTTCCTTAATGCATCATCCCACAACTAACTCATTAGTCACTTTGCTTGCAAGGCTTATAGTGATGAGCATTACCGAGAGGGCCCAGAGATACCTCTCCGATACTCGGAGTAACAAATCCTAATCTTGATCTATGAAAACTCAACAAACACCATCGGAGACACCTGTAGAGCATCTTTATAATCACCCAGTTACGTTGTGATGTTTGATAGCACACTAAGTGTTCCTCCGGTATTCGGGAGTTGCATAATCTCATAGTCATAGGAACATGTATAAGTCATGGAGAAAGCAATAGCAATAAACTAAACGATCATAGTGCTAAGCTAACGGATGGGTCAAGTCAATCACATCATTATCTAATGATGTGATCCCGTTCGTCAAATGAAAACTCTTGTCCATGCCTAGGAAACTTAACCATCTTTGATTAATGAGCTAGTCAAGTAGAGGAATACTAGTGACACTCTGTTTGTCTATGTATTCACACTTGCACTAAGTTTCCGGTTAATACAATTCTAGCATGAATAATAAACATTTATCATGATATAAGGAAATATAAATAATAACTTTATTATTGCCTCTAGGGAATATTTCCTTCAGTCCCCCACTTGCACTAGAGTCAATAATCTAGATTACATTGTAATTATTCTAACACCCATGGAGTCTTGGTGTTGATCATGTTTTGCTCGTGAGAGAGGGTTAGTCAACGGGTCTGCAACATTCAGATCCGTATGTACCTTGTAAATCTCTATGTCTCCCTCCTTGACTTGGTCGCGGATGGAATTGAAGCGTCTCTTGATGTGCTTGGTTCTCTTGTGAAATCTGGATTCCTTTGCCAAGGCAATTGCACCAGTATTATCACAAAATATTTTCATTGGACCCGATGCACTAGGTATGACACCTAGATTGGATATGAACTCATTCATCCAGACTCCTTCATTTGCTGCTTCGGAAAAAACTATGTACTCCGCTTCACATGTAGATCCCGCCACGATGCTCTGCTTGGAGCTGCACCAACCGACATCTCCACCATTCAATAAAAATACGTATCCGGTTTGTGACTTAGAGTCATCTAGATCAGTATCAAAGCTTGCATCGAAGTAACCGTTTATGATGAGCTCTTTGTCACCTCCATAAACGAGAAACATATCCTTAGTCCTTTTCAGGATGTTCTTGACCGCTGTCCAGTGATCCACTCCTGGATTACTTGGGTACCTCCCTGCTAAACTAATAGCAAGGCACACATCAGGTCTGGTACACAACATTGCATACATGACAGAACCTATGGCTGAAGCATAGGGAATGACTTTCATTTTCTCTCTATCTTCTGAAGTGGTCGGACACGACATTGAGTCTGACTCAACTTCACACCTTGTAACACATGCAAGAACCCTTTCTTTGCTTGATCCATTTTGAACTTCTTCAAAACTTTATCAAGGTATGTGCTTTGTGAAAGTCCAATTAAGCATCTTGATCTATCTCTATAGATCTTGATGCCCAATATATAAGCAGCTTCACCGAGGTCTTCCATTGAAAAATTCTTATTCAAATATCCTTTTATGCTATTCAGAAATTCAGTATCATTTTCGATCAACAATATGTCATCCACATATAATATCAGAAATGCTACAACGCTCCCACTCACTTTCTTGTAAATACACGCTTCTCCAAAAGTCTGTATAAAACCATATGCTTTGATCACACTATCAAAGCATATATTCCAACTCCGAGATGCTTGCACCCGTCCATAAATGGATCACTGAAGCTTACACACTTTGTTAGCACCTTTTGGATCAACAAAACCTTCTGGTTGCATCATATACAACTCTTCTTTAAGATATCCATTAAGCAATGCAGTTTTGACATCCATTTGCCAAATTTCATAATCATAAAATGCGGCAATTGCTAACATGATTCGGATGGACTTAAGCATCGCTACGGGTGAGAAGGTCTCATCGTACTCAACTCCTTGAACTTGTCGAAAACCTTTTGCAACAAGTCGAGCTTTGTAGACAGTAATATTACCATCAACGTCAGTCTTCTTGTTGAAGATCCATTTATTCTCTATGGCTTGCCGATCATTGGGCAAGTCAACCAAAGTCCACACTTTGTTCTCATACATGGATCCCATCTTAAATTTCATGGCCTCAAGCCATTTCGCGGAATCTGGGCTCATCATTGCTTCCTCATAGTTCGTACATTCGTCATGGTCAAGTAACATGACCTCCAGAACAGGATTATCGTACCACTCTAGTGCGGATCTTACTCTGATTGACCTATGAGGTACGGTAGTAACTTTATCAGAAGTTTCATGATCATCATCATTAGCTTTCTCACTTACTGGTGTAGGAATCACTGGAACTGATTTATGTGATAAACTACTTTCCAATAAGGGAGCAAGTACAATTACCTCATCAAGTTCTACTTTCCTCCCACTCACTTCTTTTGAGAGAAACTCCTTCTCTAGAAAGGATCCATTCTTAGAAACGAATATCTTTCCTTCGGATCTGTGATAGAAGGTGTACCCAACAGTCTCCTTTGGGTATCCTATGAAGACACATTTCTCCGATTTGGGTTCGAGCTTATCAAGTTGAAGCTTTTTCACATAAGCATCACAGCCCCAAACTTTAAGAAACGACAACTTGGGTTTCTTGCCAAACCACAGTTCATAAGGTGTCATCTCAACGGATTTTGATGGTGCCCTATTTAACGTGAATGCAGCCGTCTCTAAAGCATAACCCCAAAACGATAGCGGTAAATCAGTAAGAGACATCATAGATCGCACCATATATAATAAAGTGCGGTTACAACGTTCGGACACACCATTACGCTGTGGTGTTCCAAGTGGCGTGAGTTGCGAAACTATTCCGCATTGTTTCAAATGAAGACCAAACTCGTAACTCAAATATTCTCCTCCATGATCATATCGTAGAAACTTTATTTTCTTGTTACGATGATTTTCCACTTCACTCTGAAATTCTTTGAACTTTTCAAATGTTTCAGACTTTTCAAATGTTTCCACCTCACTCTGAAATTCTGCTCAAATCATCTATGAAGGTCAGAAAATAACGATACCCGCCACGAGCATCAACACTCATTGGACCGCATACATCAGTATGTATTATTTCCAATAAGTCTGTTGCTCGTTCCATTGTTCCGGAGAATAGAGTCTTAGTCATCTTGCCCATGAGGCAGGGTTCACAAGCATCAAGTGATTCCAAAAGTCCATCATCATGGAGTTTCTTCATGCGCTTTACACCAATATGACCTAAACGGCAATGCCACAAATAAGTTGCACTATCATTATTAAACTTATATCTTTTGGCTTCAACGCTATGAATATGTCACTACTGCAGGATGCTGCTAACGCGACACTACGATCAGAGACCCTTCGAGAAACTGTGTGCGATGTAATAATCGCAAACAGTGCTGTATGAAAACCATCAGAAATGATGCAAAACGTTTGTGATGAATGATACATCAAACACGGTTCAGATTATAGTTGCGTGTTCGATGAGGGGCATACGGTTGATCTGTACGAACTGTTTGTGATGAGACAAAACAACAGAAACGGGCAGCCAGATCAGGGTGTGTGTGATATACGACATACAGTTCACTCTGATGAACCGTTTGCGATGAGTGAGGTGAACACAAACGATTTGGCATAACAAGATGTGTGTGATACCCGGCAAACAGGTCCGTAATCAGAATTGTGTGCGGTCATTATAGACAACCCATACGGTCTTTTTTTTGTGAATTGGGTGCTCGTCACGGCACACAGTTCAACAAAGCAACCCGTTGGCGATAATGTAGAAGATCTCTGTCGAATAAATATTACTAACCGTCTGCGATGAGATTGACAGGATAAACAAAGATATATACAGTCTGCTTAATTTAGTCCTTCTTCTTCTTGTTGTTCTTGTTGGATGGCCCAGCGACATCGTCTTGGCGAGGATGCTTCTTGCTGCTGACCGTTGGCTTTTCATCGCCGCTGCCGTCGTCATCGTCGTTGATGTCGTCGTCCTCCTCCTCCTCCTCGTTCGACCATTCCTCCTCATCATCATCGTCGTCCTCTTCTTCGTCCTCTGATGGCTCCTCGTTCATCTGGTTGTCATCTGACGACTCCGGAGGCGGCGTCCCTTCCATGAACCAGATATAATCGAGGTCTGGGCTCGATGCCGGACTCATGGAAGACGAGCGGGATGATTCCGATGTTGACCTATCATCAGGCGCCAGACTACTGGCCGAACTGTCGTCCTTGCTATCGCTCAACATGGCTGCAGAGTGTGTGCCAGTGTGTAGCGCGGCCTGCCGGGGATGATGAAGATGGTGGACACTTAAGTGGGGTATGCAGAGAAGAGGAACTGCCAATTGAAGCGGGGGTTAACGTATTATCTAACCACTGATATAATCAACCGCAATTATTTGTACCCAGTCGCTCCAAATTTCCGGGGTTGCACAGGACTCCTATTGGCTATTTGGCTGGTTTCCTTTTTCAGGACAAAAACAAGGAATGAGTTTTGGGATTATGCACCGGTACCGGTACGAACAGAGTAGGACAGTTGTCAAGCAATACACTGAGCTCTTCTTATTGATAAAGCCAGTAGTAACCAAACTAAAAAGGAAAAGAAAAAAGACAAAGAAAAATATCTGCACGAATCTTCGCGTAATATCAATGGCATAGTACCTAGATGTGCATTACTTAGAGCGCATCTAGATCTGCTTTAGCAATACTTTCAAACAAAACCCCTAATCATCATTGCAAACAACGCATAGAACATGGCTAATGTGACAACCGCAACTACACATGCTAGTTCCTTCTTGTCTCTTGCTTTCATCTGTTGCCCGTGATTGATTCTTTCTTGCTTCATCGTACTGATTGTACATTCCAGATCAGCCAGTTTCTTCTTCAGCTTTATGTTATCTTCTGCGAGCTTGGTGATAACACTCTGAGCCCTGCCATGCCATTCTTCATCCAGCCAGTTAACAAAGGCACAAGCCTCATATCCCTGCCAATGTTAAATAGTATTCTGGATGAGCGGTGGCATTAACTGAAGTAAAATGATGAACTTAATTAGCACTAACCTCTAAGGGGCAACTAAGAAACCGCCTGCCAATGTCGAATCCCTCCGTGCATACACGTCGAGCAGGGGTGTGCACAACTCAGCTTTTGGTACTTCTCGGTGACGCAAAACTCGGAGTCGAACTCGTGTTGCGGGAGTCTGGAGTCAAGCTCCGGACCTATCGGCAGATCGCTTTCCTGGGGGGGTCATTCAGGACGGATTCAACAAGGATCTATACTTTGGACATGCTAAAAAAGATCGGGATAGATTGGAACCTGACAGGACAATTCAGATTCATAGTACACCTGCCTTCTGATGACCTTAGGCAAGTGCTCGGCGGCGACCGCCGTCGTGGCGGTGATATGAGCAGGAGCAGCCGCACCGAAACCATCAGCACCACTCATCCGCATTCCCCCAATGCCAGCACCACGGGAGGGAATTTGGAGGCTATGTAGGGATTTGGGGGAAATGGGGAAACTGTGGAGATAAGCTAACGGCCGGGAACTACTAATGACACTATATGTATGTTGTATACGGCACACTGTTTGTACATGTCGTTTGTGTTAGGTATTACAATGTCACACACGATTTCTGCACCAAACCGTGTGAGAAGACAACGTAGGTTAGACACGGTTGCCGTTACATAACCGTATGTGATGTACTACCCTGTCCATATAATTGAGTTACGGTGTGATACCGTGTAAACAGCCGCTCTGCGGATATCCGTAGAAAAAAACAGACGCTCTGCATATAGAGATGGCGGCGACGGCCTAGGCAGCGGCTACCGGAGAAGAGGTCAATCCTCGGTCGGTGGGTGGTGGCGGCATCATAGGAGGTCAATCCTTGGTCTGCGGCGGGAGATAGGAGGAGCTCAACCATTGAGGTCGGCGGCGGCGTGATTCGAGCACATCCATCACGGTCGATGGCGGGATAGTGGAGGTCGAACTTTAGGCGGTAGCCGCACTAAGCTTTGCTCCTCGACCTTGCTGTCTCAGCGTGCCGCCGCATCGCGCTTGTCTGTCTGCTGGGTGGAGGTCGCCGCGCGGCTAATTAATTAAGGCATTCTTTTTGTGAGTGGCTTAATTAAGGTATTCAATTCCTAAGTGTAGTGTTGTACTAGTACTCTGCGTGTAAATTGACTGGCCATTAATTTTTGTCATTGCACGTCTGGATAACAACATGGAGCGCCCTCAGTAATTATTAAAACAAAACCTTGTGATTTATGCACGCATCTTTGGGCAGCAGTTAATCCGTGTATTAATGTTGTTGTTTTGTTTTTAATTACCATTCGTCTGCTGCAGATGGAACAATCTCGATGGATGAAGAGTCAGAAAACCGTAGATTTTATCAGTGGCATTACAGAGTTCATGAATTTGGCTGAAAGTATAAAGAGGAGAATTGGTGATGCGGATTACATCCCGTGTCCATGTACTGATTGTGCCAATACAGAGTCACATGAAGTTGCAGATGTCCAGATGCACTTAGTCTCTAGGGGATTCATGGATGGATATACACGTTGGACCAGACACGGTGAAGAGGAGGTCATGCATGAAGATACCTAGGGCAGCAAGATGCCAAACCCTGATCAGTGTCACATGGATGTTGAATCTAACATCGGGGCAGAGGCGTCAAGCTACCAATGTAACACCGGAAAGCTGAAATGCCCATTGGAAAACCAAGATATCCACGCAGATGACGACGATCTTGATATGCCAGATTTTGCTGTTATGATTGTAGATTTCGAGGGCCCAGAAAAGGATATGATTGGGTACAAGGATCTGCCAACCATTGATGCGGACTCCAAGAAAGAATTGTATCCAGGTTGCAAAAAGAAATATTCTAGGTTGAGTGCCACCCTGGCACTTCTCAGATTTAAAGTAGCAAACGGTCTATCAAATAAGGGCTTCACAGAGATGTTAGGTCTTTTGAAAGAAATTCTTACAGAAGATAATGTGCTCCCCAGAAGCACGAATGAAGTGAAGAAAATTGTTTGCCCATTGGAACTTGAAGTACAGAAGATACAGGCTTGTGTGAATGATTGTATATTGTATCGTGGTGAGTACAAAGATTTTCGTGCATGTCCCACATGCAAGCATGCACGATACAAGCATAGGAGAGAAAAGGACAAGTACAAATTGGATGACGAGATCAAGACAGGAATCCCGTTCAAGGTTGTTTGGTACTTGCCTTTAATTCCAAGGTTGAGACGTTTGTTTGCAAACCCTAGAGAGGCAAAGAGGTCGCGGTGGCATCATGATGAGCGAATTGCGGATAGGTTTATGAGGCACCCAAAGATGGGGCTCAGTGGGAATTAATCGACAACAAGTTCGAAAAAATTGCCAAGGATCCTAGAAGTATAAGGCTTGAGGAGTGTACTGACAGGATGAATCCTTTTGGCGATATGAGCACCAATCACAACACATGGCTGGTGCTTCTGTGCATATATAACCTAGCTCCTTGGTTGTGTATGAAGAAAAAACACATTATGATGTCAATGATTATCCAAGGCCCGAAGCAACCTGGAAATGACATCGACATTTACTTTCAACTACTGGTAAAAGAACTGCTGACAATGTGGATAGATGCACCTGCTGTAAAATGTTATGATGCTTACAGAAAGGAGATTTTCAATCTACATGTGATGCTGGTGCACACCATTCAAGATATGCCGGCATTAGGCAACACATCGAGGCAGAAAAGAAGGGGAGATGTAGGGTGTGTCACATGCATGGATAGGACAGCTAGCAGAAGACTTCCCAACTCGTGCAAAACAGTGTATTTGCGTCATCGTAGGTTCTTACGGAAAAATCACCCATATCGAAAGATGAAAGCTGAATTTGATGGTACGGCAGAGGCAGCTGAGGGCCCAAGACCCTATGAAGGGGAGGTGGTCCACAATATGGCTAAAAAATTAATGTTGTGCTTGGCAAGAACCACCCTTTGACGGTGAAACTAATACCCAAGGATCAAGTGTTTAAGAAGAAATCGGTGTTCTGAAAATTACCTTACTGTGAGATTCTACGTGTACGTCACTGCATCGATGTCATGCATGTAGAGAAGAACGTATGTGAAAGCATCCTCGACACTCTGCTCAAGATTAAAGGTAAAAGAAAGGATGGTGACGGTTCACGGCTCGATATGCTTGCTGATCAATCACAACGCAAGAGTGAAGCACAAGATGATGACAAATTCATCAAAGCTCGCCAGAGTTACAATTTCAGTACAAAAGAAGCAACACAGTTCTTCACCTATTTGTTGTCAGTTAAGACACCCTCTTTCTACTGCGCAAACATCAGAAGTCTCGTGGATGTGAGCTCTGGTAAAATGAAGTTGGGACACATGAAGTCACATGATTGCCATGTAATGTTGACACAAATACTCCCGGTGGCCATCAGGAATCTGATGGACAAAGATATAAGAAACACACTCATTGACCTATGTGATTTCTTCAACCAACTATGGCAGAAAGTTGTAAATCTTGAAGAGTTGGATCATATGCAAGATGATATTGCAAGAATATTGTCCAACCTGGAGATGTTTTTCCCATCGTCATTCTTTGATGTCATGGTCCATCTCACTGTGCACCTTGTCGACGAGATAAAGTATTGTGGTCCTGTGTTTCTTCGCAACATGTATCCCTTCGAGCGGTTCATGGGAATACCGAAGTGCTTTTGTCGAAACCGAAACCATCCAGAGGCAAGCATCCTACAAGGTCATACCGCGGAGGAGGTGGTTGAGTTTTGCACCGAATACATGAAACAAAGACCTATAGGTTTGCCCCTCTCTCGCCATGAGGGAAGGCTGAAAGGTAAGCCAGTCCTTGCTGGCACACAAATGGCTGCACCCAGAGAATTGGCAGAGAAAGCCCATTTGATGGTACTGCTTAACAGTCCAGTTTTCATCGCTTATGCCGAAGAACACTTGGCGGAGATACGCCAAAGCTTATTACCAATGGTGCCTTCATCAGAAGTGGAGATGAAGGAGCACACTAAGAAGTACGCTGAATGGCTGAAGAATCGTTTGGCACAAGGATCCATCGATGACATTGCTACGTGGTTGGCACAAAAGCCATCACCTACGGTGTTGACGTACCAAGTATATGACATAAATGGATACACATTCTACACTAAGGAACGTGATAAGAAGACCTCGTATCAGAACAGCTCTGTTTGAATAGAATGCATGACTGTAAATGAAGCTGATGAAAGGGTATACTATGGAACCAACAAAGAGATTTGGGAGCTTGACTATGTGAAAGTTAAGGTGGGTTTATTCAGGTGCGCATGAATCCCTCTTGGTCAGGTAAGGATTGATGAGTACAGGAAGACCTGTGTTAACAGGACAACAATGGCATATCACACAGACCCATTCATTCTTGCCAGTGATGCTACCCGGGTTTTCTTTGTGGAAGACCCCTTGCATAAGAACGCCCATTTAGCGATGCATGGGAAGATAAGGGTACTAGGTGTCAACGATGTTGCCTATGAGGACGAGTACGATGAATTTTATGAGTTGCCTACCAAGGAATCACGCACCCGTGCAAGAGAGCAGTGTAAAATCATCAAAAACCCCAAGTTCATTCGGGGTCAACTTAATGATCCAAGTTCCCCCATGTACATGGGAATTAAGCCATGAGACTAGTATTTATGCCTACCCTACAACTTAATTCATTCAATTTAGAACTATCGTGTGTATTGAATTTGTGAGTTATGCCTGGTTTTCCGTTGATGTAAGAACCGTTAATATGTTGACCTTGATATGCTGTCAGCTCACGCAATGAATATGAACTGTTTTTTGTTATTATTATTATTATTATTATTATTATATCACAGAGGTAGCACACTCAATTGATCTCACTACAGTATGTGTGAACAAATATATGCAATCTGTTTTGCGAATAGCACATGGTTCGTTGATGAAAGCCGTGTGCCGACCAAACCCTGCCACCCTGCCTACGATCTGAGTTGTGCTTTCTGATTGGCCAGAACCCAAACCCCACGGATCGTACGTCTGCACCATTGGATGCTCGCAGATTGAATGTCGATCCTCATCCCTTTTGACAGCACATGCAGTTCCAGTTGTAATTTTATTTTTATGCACAAAATGCATGTTAATCTCAAAAAATGTCTTAAATATAGCTAACGATACCTCAAATGCGCCAGAAAATCAAACACATGGTACATTGGTGATTACGTACCATGAGGAAATTTTTATGAGGCCAAACGATGAAGTCACCGGCCACAGGAGTTTGAATTGACACGTCTCCTTTTGGAAAACCATGATCCTTCATGTGAAATGCTTCGGTTTGGAAGGAGTGGTCATCAGAACTTGTGCCAAACTTTACCAATTTTTTTCCACAGGGTCGTGAGAGCACGCCATAGGCACACATCGATTTTGATGATGTCCGAACTCCATCTGAATTTCCTGTAATTAAAATACCAACTAGTCCTACGCCAGTGGCCGCACCTTGCGGCTGAAATGTTTGAAACTAACAAGCTGTATCTAGTTTGCCCAGTAGGATGTGAGACTAGTTGGTATTTTAATTAGTGAGGTAGTGGCCGCACCTTGACAGTAGGATGTGAGACTAGTTTGCCCAGTAGGATGTGAGACTAGTTAGTAGAGCCATTTGCAACACGAGACCCAAGACACTTTGTGAGGATGTAAGGTGGGCCAACTATTGATAAACTAGTATGTATATAAAACTTATTATTGTACATGCCCGCTAAGAGGTTGGCTGTATATGACATGGCAACTTATTATAGCCGACCCTTGGCCGTATTATTAACCATGCTCTTGGTGAGGTAGCTAGTATATCATAGACGACTAGCTAGCTAGTATCAGATCACTAGCCACAGTGGGAGTAACTTCAGCAGTAACATTGACTCCAACTCAGCAAACTTGCTTACGTGGCAATAAATTAATGAGGAGAGAGATAATTTTAATAACTTAGCTAGTTACTGTAACATCACATGTCCCAATGCAATATGAGTCTATAACCTAATAAATGAAGCTTTGCATTAAACTACACTTATATTACTACCCACTATGAAGGTAGTAACATATATAGTCTAGGGATATGTGTATTTTACTACTGTACTCTCCATTGTGGCTATTCTCATACTACCTCCTTTCTGGTTTAACTATGTGCCACATCATCCAAAAAGTCTAGTTGGCATGCATCGTACCGCTTGATACTCCCATATTACGACCAACCTTATTAGGGTGGCCATAGTGGGGGCATCATAGCCGGTATATCATGCACTCAGGAATATAAAATATGATGATGTGGCAAAGAAGCAGTAACATATGTAGATACCGAAGCATATATATATATATATATAAACAATAAATGCTATACTACTTTGTGTCATGCATGGCCATAAATACGGTCATCTATGATATATACCCCCTCTGTAAACTAATATAAGAGCGTTTAGGTCACTATTTTAGTAATCTAAACGCTCTTATATATATTAGTTACAGAGGGAGCTAGTACTACTCTATGATACTATATATGCACTATGAAGGTACGTCCATACTCTATGATACTATATACTGTTAGTTTACAGAGGGAGCTAGTATATGACACTCTCCACCATACTCTTGATTTCTTACCGTGGAAAAAAATTGGAGGCGAAACGATGAACTCATGTTTTCAGTCGAACAAAAATATGATGTTAGGTAATGTAAATGTTTTCAAAGAGCACACGGTTCACTCACGTAAGTCGTGTGTCCACTAAACCATGGCCGATGAACCCCCACCCCTCCGCCAGGTGCGCGATCTAAGTCGTGCTTTCTGATTGGCCAGAACCAAAACCCCACGAATCGTACGTCTGCACCGTTGGATTCTCCTTGATCGAACGGCCATCCTCATCCCTTTCGACAACACATGTACATGTTTTCAAATAGCCCCTCCCCAAAAAATGTTTTCAAATAGCACACGGTTCACACACGAAAGCCGTGTGCCTACCAAACCTAGGCCGATGCCCCCTCGCTGCGCACGCAATCTGAGTCGTGCGTTCTGATTGGCTAGAACCCAAACCCCACGGATCGTACGTCTGCACTGTTGGATGCTCCCAGATCGAACGACAATCCTCATCCCTTTCGACAGGAAATGCAATCTGGCTAGGAATTTATTTATATGACAACATGCATGGTAAATGCTAAAAAATGTCTTACATATAGCACATGAGACCTGAAATGCGCCAGCAAATCAAACCCGTGGTAAAATTGTGATTGGTTTACGTGGGAAAAATTTAGAGGCGAAACGATGAACTCACATCTTCATTTCAATTGTTCTGTTTGTGCACACGAGCGCTTAGAGGCAACCGTTTGCATAGGCCTTTCTGCGTGCGCGGCGACCGGGGATATTTTTCACCCTTTTCACCTAGGCCGCCAACACCCGGAGTCCCCAACACCCCCACCGTCCACCTGCATCTCACTCAACTAGTCCACCCAATCTCCTTCGCCAGCTCCCCCCTCCCACCAGATCCACAATGGAACCCTCTCCGGCGCCACCGTGCTCACCCCGGCCGTGTGCCCGCTCTACGGCGTCAAGCCTACCTCCACTGCCGTTCCCAACACGCGGTGGCCCGCACCTCGCCGTCTTTGTTTGCTCGCCAGCCACCCTCGAGCATATCGATGCAGTAACCCTCGCCTCTCCTGTGGTCCGGCCGGGTTTGCATTAAGAAGCCTGTTAGTTACTGCTCTCCATCGCGGTGAGGCATATTTCCTCGCAATCCCTCTTCCAATTTCGTTCTGTATGTCCCCAAGTTGGCTATAAAATAACGGAGAGCATATATATGTTCATTATCTACCTTCCTTACTACATATAAGCTGTATTTGTTCCAATAAGTTATTACCTATTTACAGATCGTGGGTGCCCGAGTCACACAAACTTAACAAATTAGCCGTACATTTTCTAAATTATTGCATGGCATGTTTAGAAAGCTTCATACCAAGTTGTTAGTTTTATGCTTATCCTCCTTTCCTGAGTTTCGCATGTGTTCTCTGTAGATGCCGAGTAGCAGTGACAACACTCATTCAGGCCATGTATCTTCATCTGTTTTGGACAACCCCATGTCTTCAGCAGATTGTGAGGGATCAAGTAGTCTTGAACGGGATAGAGCTGCAACAATTACCCTTCCGGTCAGGACACGGAGGAACGCTCCAAGGAATCCCACACACCAGCCTAAAGGTGTATATGAAGTTACCGAGATTGACTTAAAGTCCTGGGCTCCAACTAAACCAGATAAAGCATGCATGAGGTTCAGGAGTGTGTGTGGATTTGTTGGCAGCGCAAGGCTCAACATTAATCTGTAGGGGTTTCGGAAGGCTGACACAAAAACACAGCGAAGGATAGTCCGGGTGATCATGGATCACTTCAACGTTCCAGAGCAGTGGAGAATGCAGGTGGAACACACTGCACTAAAGAAGGCTAGGGATGCTTGGAGAAATTGAAAGTACATGCTTTACAAGAAGTACTTGAGTGAAGGAAAGGACCCAATCCCTGCATGCCCCCAAATTACAAAGGCATACTGGGCAGAATTCAAAAGGGTCAGGGCAACTCCAGAGTTTGCTGAGAAGAGTTTCAAGCAATCAGAACTTCAGAAGAAGAACATACACCCCCACCGTATGGGTGTGGCAGGATACTACGTCATGAAACTGATATGGGAACAGGAGGACAAAGAAGCAGTAGCGGCGGGTGGGAATCCATCCTTTAGTGAAATCAGGGGTGAACGCAAAGAGGCATGATGACGGAACTTATTACTTTGAAAACGCACTTGACGCCGAACTGTATGAAGTGATGGTAGAGGCTTCCAAGATCCCTGGAAGATTCTATAGGAACTCAGGGCCATGTGACATTCTGTCCATTGCTCTGGAGACAAAAGAGCCCCCTGGCTGTGCAAGGGGTATAGGTGTTAATGTCCCGCACAAGAGGGCTTTCACACTCAGCAAAGAAGAGAGGCTCAGCATGAAAAAAGCGAGGAGTGAAATGAAGCAGAATGCATTGTTTGAAAAGTTGAAGAAGGAGATTTATCCGGATGTTCGAAAGGATGTTGAGGAGTCAATGATGATGCAGAAGACTCTAACACTGACAGATAGCTAGCAGATGGGAGGGGAGGCGGGCATGGATGCTGCTGCTTATTGTGCGACAATACTACACAAGAGTAGCTGTGCATCAGCTGACCCCAACGACACTGAGACTGCAGTTGTTCGTGATGATGCTATATCTGATCTATCTGGAATGAAAGACAGACTGAAGGGTATGCTTACACATTATGAAGGTACATTAAAATGTGCAACAACCTGGGTTTGCCCACCCTTCTTGGAAGATGGCCTCTTCTTGGACAACGTGCCATTAAAGCCGGGCTGTGTGAAGTGCTACATGACTGAAGTAAAGCCTGGATTCAATGAATTTGTCCCGAAGAATGTCCTAGGAGACTTCAATGAGCAAAGGGCCTTGGGAGAAACACTGTTACATCACATAAAGTGGCCACGAAAGGAAATAGAGTTCATTGATGAGATTCCTGAAGCCCCGACAAGAGCAACCACTGTCGCCCCTCAACCGGTGATGCTCTCCTTGCCATAGCAGCTCTCGTGGGTTGATGCATCAACCTGTGATCAGCCGACCCGACTTTGTGGTGTATAGGCCATGTCGTCCTGTGCCCCAAAGCAGCCAGTGGCAAGGCCTACAACTGCTGATGATGCACCACCGATTCAGATGTCGGACGCTGAAGCAGCGGGGGGAGACCCAGCTGCAGCACATGCTCAGCAGACCAACCTGGTGGAATAGACTGCTAAGCAGTCTGATGCTTCGGAACCGCCTGCTAAGCAGTCTGTAGGTCCAGAACCGACTACCCATCAGTCCGTCAGTCCGCAGGCGCGTGATCAGCATACCAATGCGTTAGCACTTCCTGCTCAGCAAACCAACGCGTTGGCATGGCCTCCTCAGCACACCGACAAGTTGGCACCACCTACGTAGAAACCCGACATAGCTTCAACGCATGGTCAGTAGTCCGATGCCTCTGCTCCTACAACCCACCAGTCCGTCACAGTAGCACCGCCAGCTCAGCAGTCTGAAATAGATAAACCGTCTGCTAAGAAGTCCATCCAAGCTTCACTATCTGCTGGGCAGTTTACCTTGCAGGCAACCAGACGTTCTTCCAGAAATGCTTCAAGTACCAAGAAGGAAGTGGCCAAAAAGGCTACAACCATGACCACGAGGAAGGGCAGCGGGAGAGTGAAGAGGAAACAGAACGACTGCCTCTTACTTAAAGCACTCATCGCCTAGAACCAAATTAACAGTAGCTTGTTTGAATCTGGGAGTAATATTATTTCTGATGCCATGGATGATGAAGAAGTAGAATTGTTGCTTGCTGAAAGTAAAGCAGACATACTTGAAGCACACAATTACGTCCATGGCTAGCCATTTCTTGTTGGCGAATATTTTGATGAGTGCATCTCCAGTTGTTGCGAGTTACATGAATATTGCATGGATCAAATGTCAGCAGGTTATCATGCTTTGCTAGTCCACTACAATAGACATCATTTCCGACATGATGTTGGTTCCATCAATGTGAGTTTCAAGGACTTACATCTCTTCTTCAACTTCAACGTGCTCAATGCCACTCTTGTTAGATGCCTGATTTTGTAAGTACTTAAAAAACTCTGATCAACTTCTCCATACAAAGCTGTAAATGATAAACAGCTAACTGCATTTTATTCCTCTCAGGGGATTAAACGCGTGGAGAAGAATAAGGGAGAGTGTGTATTTCATAGATCCTGCATTAGCAAATGGCACAACACTAGATGGTAAGGACCGACGGGACTGGGCCGTTAACACGGTCCTCCTTATCTTCGAAAACACGTCCCATGCAGAATCATTTCTCTGGCCATATCAAGAATGGCAAGTCAAGTAAACAACCATGCATACACTGATTGTCTTTCAGATTTCGACATCATTCGTAAGTTCATGGCTTTCTTAATATGTAGCAATCACTGGATATTGGTATTCATTGTTCCAAACAAGAACATAGTTTACTACATCGATTCTCTCAGAGAGTCAACAAACACTCACGATCTGACACATGTTTAGCAATTCTTGGATAGGTATTGAATTCTATGATGTTGAAATTAATTTGCATTCATATCTGGTTCAATAATTGACGTTGTCAAAATTCATCAACATTTGTAGTGTGCTCGCATTGTGGAAAACTAAACCAGGGAACCTGTTCAAGACGGAACAACCCGTGCAGCATGAGATCATTTCGCCGGTAACACACCGAAATCCGTTATTTTCGGAAAATTTATCCAACAGTCTGCAAATACCTTTCCTTACGCTAGTCAAATGTTGAAGCTTCTAAATAAACCTCTTCCTATTTTGTCCAAAGAAAAAAAATAATACATCTAACACGGGTTAGATTGTTCCTAACAGGACAAATACATGACTAATTTTGTACAAAAAATTTCAGTGTCCTCAACAAGAAGCAGGGACCAACCTTTGTGGATACTATGTTTGCAGACACGTGATCTCCATCCGCAAATCTGTTGATAGTTGTGATGATCCTTGCAAATTAGTACCAGTAAGTCTATCTTAATTAATATCTTCTACTCCACTCATATGGCACATTCTGATTTTAAAAATACTGCAGCTCATCTTAAAACCGAGGACCCCTGAACCGCTCTGGCTGATGAATTGCTGATGGTTCAGAGATTTATCAGCGACTTCTTCCTGGGTCACTACATCAAACCCACTGGTGATAATGAAGATTTCAGCATATGTTCAATTGCAATTGTTGCGAAATCTGATGAGTGTTCTTCCTGTGGACACTATTTGCTCAATTGAATATTGTGGCGAATTTGCTTTTTGCGTGCTGATTCAAAATGGGATATTTTTGTTTATTTGTTCAATTGAATATTGTGGCGAATTTGCTTTTTGCGTGCCGATTCAAAATGGGATATTTTTGTTTTAACCTGGCAATTGCTTCGCACACGGTTCAACTAAATGAGTGTGTGCAATCCACATAGGAAAGCATACGTCAATCGTAGCGGAACCGTTGGTGATACACAGCAGATCGCAAATGATTTTTAGCGCTACTACGTGTGCGTAGGTTCTCCGGAACCGTTTGTGATATTGCGTTATTGCACACGAGAACTGGGAGTAAACCGTGCCCAATGCAAAATACAATCCCAGTCGTAATTTTTCAGGAAACGTGTGGGATCCCAAACGAAAAGCACACGTCACTCTTGCGGCAACCATCGGTGATACCTAACAAATCACAAACGGTCTGCAGCACTTGAATGTGTGTGAAGGGGCTCCTGAACCGTTTGTGATAGAACATTATCGCAGACGGTAATTATTGGAAAACGTGTGCGATGGAGTCTAGCATGGCAGACGGGTTACGCAGAAAACTCGTGTGCGATGGGGCACAAATCGCACACAGTTCATATGTTGGCCCGTGTGCCTTACATACTGTTTCCCAAACGGTTCGTTACGACAGACCGTATGGTTTCACTTCGTCATTAGAAATGCTTAATCGCCGATACCACACGTGCGAAAGAATTTAGTGTGTGCTGCATCACACACGATTACATTTTGGAAGTCCTCTGGATCACTGCTCCATATCCCCGACGGTTTCTGGGTCGTGTGGGAAGGACCCCCCTATCGCCCACACTCACTTGGCAACGGTTCCAAATGCCGTCGCAGAAAGGGGTTAAAAACCGTTTGTTTAGGACCGACACGCACCAGTGTGTGTATCACTACTATCAAGATTTAGTAAAAATAGACCACTCATCAAGGGTGCATGACCATAAAAGATATTACTCATATAAATAGAACAACCGTTATTATCTGATTTAAATGATTTACTGTCCCGCATCAAACAAGATCCAGATATAATGTTCATGCTTAACACTGACAGCAAATAACAATTATTCAGGTCTAAAACTAATCCCTAAGGTAGATGTAGAGGTAGCGTGCCGACGGCGATCACATCGACTTTGGAACCATTTCCCACGCGCATCGTCACCTTGTCCTTACCCAATCTCCGCTTAATCTGTAGCCCCTATTTCGAGTTGCAAATATTAGCAACAGAACCAGTATCAAATACCCAGGCGCTACTACGAGCATTAGTAAGGTACACATCAATAACATGTATATCAAATATACCTTTCACTTTGCCATCCTTCTTATCCGCCAAATACTTGGTGCAGTTCCGCTTCCAGTGACTAGTCCCTTTGTAGTAGAAGCACTCAGTCTCAGGCTTAGGTCCAGACTTGGGCTTCTTCACTTGAGCGGCAACTTGCTTGCTGTTCTTCTTGAAGTTCCCCTTCTTTCCTTTGCCATTCTTCTTGAAATTGGTGGTCTTGTTGACCATCAACACTTGATGCTCCTTCTTGATTTCTACCTCCGCAGCCTTAAGCATTGCGAAGAGCTCGGGAATTGTCTTATCCACCCCTTGCATATCATAGTTCATCATGAAGCTCTTGTAGCTTGGTGGCAGTGATTGAAGAACTCTGTCAATGACACTAACATTAGGAAGATTAACTCCCACCTGAGTCAAGTGGTTGTGGTACCCAGACATTCTGAGTATATGTTCACTGACAAAACTATTCTCCTCCATTTTGCAGTTGTAGAACTTATTGGAGACTTCATATCTCTCAATCCAGGCATTTGCTTGAAATATTAACTTCAAATCCTGGAACATCTCATATGCTCCATGACGTTCAAAACGTTGTTGAAGTCCCGGTTCTAAGCCGTAAAGCATGGCACACTGAACTATCGAGTAGTCATTAGCTTTGCTTTACCAGACATTCTTAACGTTGTCAGTAGCATCTGTAGCAGGCTTGTCACCCAATGGTGCTTCCAGGACGTAATTCTTCTATGCAGCAATGAGGATAATCCTCAAGTTATGGACCCAATTCGTGTAATAGCTACCATCATCTTTCAACTTAACTTTCTCTAGGAACACATTAAAATTCAACGGAACAACAACACATGCCATTTATCTACAACAACATAGACATGCAAAATACTATCAGGTACTAAGTTCATGATAAATTAAAGTTCAATTAATCATATTTCTTAAGAACTCCCACTTAGATAGACGTCCCTCTAATCATCTAAGTGATCACGTAATCCATATCAACTAAACCATGTCCGATCATCATGTGAGATGGAGCAGTTTTCAATGGTGAACATCACTATGTTCATCATATCTACTATATGATTAACGCTCGAGCTTTCGGTCTGAGTGTTCCGAGGCCATATCTGCATATGCTAGGCTCGTCAAGTTTAACCCGAGTATTCTGCGTGTGCAAACTGGCTTGCACCCGTTGTATGTGAACATAGAGCTTATCACACCCGATCATCACATGGTGTCTCGGCACGACAAACTGTAGCAACGGTGCCTACTCAAGGAGAACACTTGTACCTTGAAATTTAGTGAGAGATCATCTTATAATGCTACCGCCGTACTAAGCAAAATAAGATGCATACAGGATAAACATCACATGCAATCAATATAAGTGATATGATATGGCCATCATCATCTTGTGCTTTGATCTCCATCTCCAAAGCAACGTCATGATCACCATCATCACCGGCTTGACACTTTGATCTCCATCGTAACATCGTTGTCGTCTCACCAACTATTGCTTCTACGACTATTGCTAACGCTTAGTGATAAAGTAAAGCAATTACATGGCGACTGCATTTCATACAATAAAGCGACAACCATATGGCTCCTGCCAGTTGCCGATAACTGTGTTAAAAAACATGATCATCTCATACAAAAATTTATATAATCACGTCTTGACCATATCACATCACAACATGCCCTGCAAAAAAAGTTAGACGTCCTCTACTTTCTTATTGCAAGTTTTACGTTGCTGCTACGGGCTTAGCAAGAACCGTTCTTACCTACACATCAAAAACCACAATGCGGTATAGTGATTGCTTTTTGATCTTCAGAAAGAACCCTGTTCATTGAATCCGATTCAACTAAAGTTGGAGAAACTGACACCCACTAGCCACCTATGTGCGAAGCACGTCTGTAGAACCAGCCTCATGTAAGCATACACGTAATGTCGGTCTGAGCCGCTTCATCCAACAATACCGCTGAATTAAGAATCAACTAATGACGGCAAGCAATATGTATATACCCACGCCCACAACTCCTTTGTGTTCTACTCGTGCATATAACATCTACACATAGACCTGGCTCGGATGCCACTGTTGGGAAGCGCAGTAATTTCAATAGATTTTCCTATGCACACGCAAGATCCATCTAGGTGATGCATAGCAATGACCGGGGAGAGTGTGTCCACGTACGCTCGTATACCGAAAGCAGAAGCGTTTAGTAACGCGGTTGATGTAGTTGAACGTCTTCGTGATCCAACCGATCCAAGTACTGAACGCACGGCACCTCCGCGATCTGCACACGTTCAGCTCGGTGACGTTCCTTGTACTCTTGATCCAGCTGAGGTCCAGGGATAGTTTCGTCAGCACGGCGGCGTGATAGCGGTGATGATGAAGTTACCGACGCAGGGCTTCGCCTAAGCACTACAACAATATGACCGAGGTGGAAATCTATGGAGGGGGGCACCGCACACGACTAAGACAGCCGTCAACTTGTGTGTCCATGGGGTGCCCCCTCCCTCGTATATAAAGGAGTGGAGGAGGGGAGGGCCGACCCTCTCTATGGCGCGCCCCAAGGGGGATTCCTACTCCTAGTTGGAGTAGGTTTCCCCCCTTTCCCTAGTTGGAGTAGGAGAAGAAGGAAGAGGGAGAAGGAGAGAAGGAAAGGGGGGCCGGCCCCCTCCCAATTCGGATTGGGCTTGGGGGGGGGGGAGCCCCCACCTTGGCCGCCTCCTCCTCTCTCTCCCACTATGGCCCATTAAGGCCCATTGACTCCCCGGGGGGTTCCGGTAACCCCCCGGTACTCCGGTAATTGCCCGAGCTTATCCGAAACCATTCTGGTGTCCAAACATAGCCTTCCAATATATCAATCTTTATGTCTCGACCATTTCGAGACTCCTCGTCATGTCCTTGATCACATCTGGGACTCTGAACTACCTTTGGTACATCTAAACACATAAACTCATAATACCGATCATCATCGAACGTTAAGCGTGCGGACCCTATGGGTTCAAGAACTATGTGGACATGACCGAGACTCACTTCCGGTCAATAACCAATAGTGGAACCTGGATGCTCATATTGGTTCCTACATATTCTACGAAGATCTTTATCAGTCAAACCGCATAACAACATACGTTGTTCCCTTTGTCATCGGTATGTTACTTGCCCGAGATTCGATCGTCGGTATCATCATACCTAGTTCAATCTCGTTACCGGCAAGTCTCTTTACTCGTTTCGTAATGCATCACCCTGCAACTAACTCATTAATCACTTTGCTTGCAAGGCTTATAGTGATGAGCATTACCGAGAGGGCCCAGAGATACCTCTCCGATACTCGGAGTAACAAATCCTAATCTTGATCTATGCCAACTCAACAAACACCATCGGAGACACCTATAGAGCATCTTTATAATCACCCAGTTATGTTGGGACGTTTGATAGCACACTAAGTGTTCCTCCGGTATTCGGGAGTTGCATAATCTCATAGTCATAGGAACATGTATAAGTCATGGAGAAAGCAATGGCAATAAACTAAACGATCATAGTGCTAAGCTAATAGATGGGTCAAGTCAATCACATCATTCTCTCATGATGTGATCCCTTTCATCAAATCACAACTCTTGTCCATGGCTAGGAAACTTAAGCATCTTTGATTAATGAGCTAGTCAAGTAGAGGAATACTAGTGACACTCTATTTGTCTATGTATTCACACATGCACTAAGTTTTCGGTTAATACAATTCTAGCATGAATAATAAACATTTATCATGATATAAGGAAATATAAATAACAAATTTATTGTCGCCTCTAGGGCGTATTTCCTTCACCCCTTGCCAGATTCCACCTGACGGTGTGGATTGCTGAAGTTTCTTGCCATTGAACATAACTGAAAATTTAACTGAGGTCACCATGCTCATGACAATATTCACCCACTGCTGGGTGAAACCTAGTTTAGCATGATGGCTTGCAAATAGGCCCATTACACAGTATCTGCGTTCATCATGTATAATTTCAAAGCACAAATGCTGGTTCTTCTTTGCCTTGTTTCTCTTCATAAAGTGGAGATATTCATAATCCGCAATAATATTATCAGTGATCGGCTAGATTGGAACACAAGTTAACTATTCCAGATATGTAATATCAGGCAACACCAGTTTCAGTCGGTTTGAGATCAATTTTGAAGCAATTTTATAAAGGATGTTGTGAAGGAAATATGCCCTAGAGGCAATAATAAATTTGTTATTTTATATTTCCTTATATCATGATAAATGTTTATTATTCATGCTAGAATTGTATTAACCGGAAACTTGATACATGCGTGGATACATAGACAAAACACCGTGTCCCTAGTGAGCCTCTACAAGACTAGCTCGTTAATCAAAGATGGTTAAGTTTCCTAACCATAGACATGTGTTGTCATTTAATGAACGGGATCCCATCATTAGGAGAATGATGTGATGGACAAGACCCATCCGTTAGCTTAGCATATTGATCGTTCAGTTCTATTGCTATTGCTTTCTTCATGTCATATACATATTCCTTTGACTATGAGATTATGCAACTCCCGGATACCAGAGGAATACCTTGTGTGTTATAAAGCATCACAACGTAACTGGGTGATTATAAAGTTGCTCTACAGGTATCTCCGAAGGTGTTTGTTGGGTTGGCATATATCGAGATTAGGATTTGCCACTCCGAGTATCGGAGAGGTATCTCTGGGCCCTCTCGGTATTACACATCATGATAAGCCTTGCAAGCAATGTGACTAATGAGTTAGTTACGGGATGATGTATTACAGAACGAGTAAAGAAACTTGCCGGTAACGAGATTGAACTAGGTATGAAGATACCGACGATCGAATCTCGGGCAAGTAACATACCGGTGACAAAGGGAATAACGCATGTTGTCACTACGGTGCGACCGATAAAGATCTTCATAGAATATGTTGGAACCAATACGAGCATCCAGATTCCGCTGTTGGTTATTGACCGGAGACGTGTCTCGGTCGTGTCTACATAGTTCTCGAACCCGTAGGGTCTGCACGCTTAAAGTTCGATGACGATTTTGTATTATATGAGTTATGTGATTTGGTGACCGAATATTGTTTGGAGTCCCGGATGAGATCATGGACATGACGAGGAGTCTCAAAATGGTCAAGAGGTAAAGATTGATATATAGGACGATGGTATTCGGACACCGGAAGTGTTCCAGGGGTACCGGGTGCATATCGGGTCACCGGAAGGGGTTCCAGGCATCCCCCTGGCAACTACATGGGCCTTAATGGGCCAAGAGGGGGACAGACCAGCCCCTAAGGGGTTGGTGCGCCCCATGTAGGCCGAAATAAGGGGGAGGAAAGAGGAGAAGACAGAAAGGAAGGGGAGGGATTCGGCCTCCCCCTTCCTTCCTTCCTTCCCCCTTCGGATGGATATGGAAGGGGGGATGTCGGTGTCAAAACCGGTAGATGTCAGGTAGGGGGTCCCGGACTATGCGTATGAGGATTGATGGTAATAAGGGACAAGAGGGACACAATGTTTACCTAGGTTCGGGGTCTCTTAATGGAGGTAAAACCCTACGTCCTGCTTGATTATATTCGATGAGTATAGGGGTTACAAGAGTTGATCTACCTCGAGATCATAATGGCTAAACCCTAGATGTCTAGCCTATGAGAATTCTGATGGTCTCTACGGGCTAAACCCTCCGGTTTATATACCACTAGATGAGCCTAGGGTCATACAAAGTCGGTTTGCAGAGGAAAGGAATAATACATCCGGACACCAAAACTTGCCGTTCACGCATACAGGAGTCCTACCCGGACACGGGGGATAATCTTCGGCTCTATCTTCACGGCCCATTAACCCGGCCTATATTGAGTAGGCCGGACGCCCGAGTACCCCCTTATCCAGGACTCCCTTAGTAGCCCCCGAACTTGCCTTCAATGACGATTTAGTATCCGGCTTACGTCTTCGGTTTTGCAAGGTAGGTTCTTGATTATACTTCAGACGGAGGACAGTCCGGCCATGATCTTCATGCTCTGTCTTTATGATTCCTCCCGGTCATCGCCTCGATTTCCACACTCCGAGTGAATGCGAACGGTCCATAATAATAATTTTTTACAAACAAGCCCCTGACCATACATGGGTGGTATCTATATAAAGAGGTCAGATCCCCAAATGCCATCCACATCGCGTAGAGATCATCAGAACTAGCCACAATAAACTTCAAACATGGCCAGCACCCCTAGCTCTTCTTCTCGCCCTCATGGCCCTCAAGAGGGTGATTGGCGAAGCTGCTTCGTGTCTCACCTTCAGTTGAGTCGACTTTAGACGCAGGGATATCTCGTCTCTGTGCGAGCGGGATTGGGTTCGATTGGCAATGATGTGTTAGCAGAGAATTTCCCCAACCCCAATAAGGAGGAGAGGGTGTGCTTAATTTTTGTTTCTTTTGCGGGGGTTAGGATTCCTAATCCACCCCTTTCTTAGGGGTCTGTTGGAGTTCTACGGGATCCAGCTGCACAACCTCACCCCAGGTTCTATTCTACACATCTCGGGTTTCGTCTCTCTCTGTGAACTGTTTCTGGGCTGGGAGGCACATTTTGAACTATGGAGAAAGTTATTTTGCCTCGTCCCTCGTCATCGAGGAGGTTCCATATTTGAAGTGAGCGGCGCCGAAGTATGGCGCATAGCCAGATTAGGTTACCCTATCGGAACCCCCAAGGAGGTATCCCAAGAATGGTTCCCCTCCCGGACCCAGTTCGGTGCCGACTCCCCAAAATTTCCAGCGCTCCCTTTAAGAAATGCCTTAATTGGTGCCCCCGGAGTCCCAAAGAAGAAGACAATGCAGAAGTAATGAGGCTAGTCAGCAAGGTCAGATTACTTGCTCATTCCAGACTCTCGATGATCGAAGTCATGGCCATTGCGATAAAGCGATGTATCCAGCCCCTCCAGTCTAGGGTGACCCCTTTATGGTGTTACAGCAGGGAGGACGACACATCTCGTTATAGGCATAAGGGCCCGGATACCCCAGCAGAACTAGCTACAATCATGGCTGATATTTACAAGGGGGAGAAAGAAGACTTCCTCCGTTTAAATTGCCGGGAAGGTTTTTCCATGTACAACCCCATTGAATGGTTAATTTTTTGATTACCAGCACTGTTTTACCTCGTTATCGAGGCATGCTAATCAAAGTGTTCTTGTTGTCTTAAAACAGTCATGGAGGAAGGAGGTCGAGAACATTCATTGTCCCTCCCCACAACTAGAGGATCACGCTCACAATGAAGACCCTGGCTTCTGCGAGGATCCGGATATATACATAGAGTTTGATGATGGGGTCTTTTGTCAGGCGAGCCTTGACGGCTCAGAAGTGGCCATTACGACCGACTACACCCGCCTTTACCCTTTCTCCATTGTAAGTACTCAAAAAGCTTCCTAAAAAAGAAGCCCCTACTTGCACCTTATCCATTACACTAAACTATACTTCATAGGATCGGCGCTCGGCAAGCCGCACTCCATCAAGAGCGGCCTCTACGCAGGGCGATCGTTCAAAATGAAAGGAAACCGGGAGCGCTGTGGAGCCCCCTCCCTCTTCAAAGAGGTATGTCCTTTGATACATGCCTAAGCATGAGATCAGATTGTTAAATTTCTCTTCTACCTTTATTTCAGGAGGAGCACGCGGCAAACCATGGGAAAACGCCCTGCTAGCCGAATATCAGCTAATCCAGCACCGAACTTGTCAACCAGGACAAGAGCTGATACAGTGCCGGATCCGCCCCCTCACAAGGATTCAGATGATGTATCAGTCATGAATTCCGAGCTGGAGAGCGTGATGAATCATCATCGATTGAAAGAGGCCATGCACGCTCTAGTTTTCACTGAACAGGAATTTACTACACTCAGCTCTGTGGATGCATATATCCGAGCCGCCCGGGACGGACTTGCTGGAGTTACTCAACTATTTTCAAAGGATATGCAGGTAATAGTTTGTGCAAATTTAATAGATATATGCCAGTATCCCCCTAGACTTGAAGCTGTTAGGCCAACCAATTTAATGATCGTTATGACCTGCAGGTTCTTAGGGAGAAGAACAATGCGCTATCCCAGGAGCTGAAAACAAACCAGACGAAGCTGAATGCCACCACCATGGAGCTGGCGGAGATGAAGAAAGCCACAATGACCACTGATCAAAAGAACAAGCTTGAGGAGGAAAAAGATAACCAAGCCGAGCTTAAAGGCTCAGTTATTGGCCGTGCAGAAAGAAAATAAGAAGTTGAAAGGCGACATATTCGGTATGACGTTTTGAACCATCCAAAGGACTTATAGTATCCCATAGTTCGGATTGTCACAACTTTGTTGTTGCAGGTATGTTAACCGGTCGGCCTGAAGAGGAAGTATCCGGATTTCGAGGTGGCGTGCTCAGGGAGCTATCTGTAGTGCATGAGCGGGCCCGGAAAGCCATGAGGAGTATGGCTAAGGCCCTATGGCCATCCGATGCTCCTCCAGAAAGTATGGAGGGGTTGGCGAACCGGTTCAAAGGTGCCCGGTGCCGTTTCAAGCTATGGAAGGTGTCCGCATGCCGTGAAGGTGCACGAGAGGCGTGGGCAATGGTGAAAACATGCTACATCGGACTCGATCCGAATCATATGGCCCGAGTTGGAACTCAGGGATCCGACGGAAAAGAGATTCCTGTGAACTTGGTATATGACCAAGTGATGATAGCTGCGAAGTACTCGCAAGAAGACTATAGTTTAGACAGTCTTATAGATGTCATAGATAAAGAGTAGGTGTTCGTTTCGATGTATCAACGTACTTTTATTCTCGAACTTTATCTCCAACCGAACATGTGAAAATTTTCCATCGCAGACTTTAGGCTTCGGCCTCCGAACCAAGAAGGTGGAGTGTTTCCGGATACCATTTTGGAATGTAAGAAACATTCATTATGTCTGGAAACCAGGCAATCCAGTCATATTGCTCGAACAGACAAAATTTGTTCAGGGAGTTATGTTATATTACTTTTTGAACGTAAGAAACACCTTCCAAGGAAAATAATTCCATTAGGGGTTCCTTTCCCTGGGTTGGCATGCTTAATTATGCATGCTTAGGCTTTGATCCGAATTACGGGGAGCCTATCCCATATAAATTTTGAAGGGTTATGAAAACGTAAATGATCTGTCGCTGCTTTGCCGACCAATTATCCTCTTAAGAATGCTAGCTTTCGGCTTCACCCGTCTGTGGTACAGGTCCGGATTACCCGGCTGTAGCAATCGTAGAGGTGCTCCCTTTACACCCTAGCCGAACAATCGGGAACATAGGGTATAAAGACATGAGCGAGGCAACCCAGCTTGGCAAAAACTTAAGTCATAGAGGTGCATATAATGGCAAAAGGTGTATATAACGAACGACATAGACAATGTAAGCCATAAGCTTTTAGTAATAAGCTTCATCAAAGAAGCCCCCGGTCATAGTGGGGTGCATACATTTAAAGATGTGTAACCCTAACAGTTCGTCACATCCGAACTTACCCTGGGATGTATAAAAAAGGGAAAAACAAAAAAGAAGAGGAGAAGAAAAGGAAACTAGAAAAAATAAAAAAGATGCGGTCGAACTATCCGTAGAATCGTTGGAGCTGAGCAGCGTTCCATGGATTCGGCTCAAGGCGATTATCCGATGCATTACGAAGGCAGTAAGCTCCTCCTGTGAGAACTTCATCTATGATGAAGGGGCCTCCCATCATGGTTTGATCTTATCCTTCTTCTTCTCTGGGAGGCGCAGAATGAGTTCGCCGATGTTATAAGTCTTGGCCTGCACTTCTGTGCTTTGGTATCGCCTGGCCTGTTGTTGATAGAATGTGGAACGGGCTCGTGCAATGTCACACTCCTCTTCAGGCCGTCTAGGTCATCCTGCCGATCGAGCTCGGCTTCTCTCTCTTAGTACATGCGCACTCGAGGCAAGTCATGAATAATGTCGCAGGGCAAGACAGCTTCTGCACCGTACACCATGAAAAAAGGTGTGTATCCGGTTGTTCAATTAGGCGTAGTCCGCAGCCCCCTGAGCACGGAATCGAGTTCCTCAACCCAGTGCTTATCTGATGACCCACAAGTATAGGGGATCTATCGTAGTCCTTTCGATAAGTAAGATGTCGAACCCAACGAGGAGCATAAGGAAATGACAAGTGGCTTTCAGCAAGGTATTCTCTGCAAGCACTGAAATTATCGGCAATAGATAGTTTTGTGATAAGATAAATCGTAACGGGTAACAAGTAATAAAAGTAAACAAGGTGCAGCAAGGTGGCCCAATCCTTTTTGTAGCAAACGACAAGCCTGGACAGACTCTTATATAAAGCAAAGCGCTCCCGAGGACACATGGGAATTGTTGCCAAGCTAGTTCTCATCATGCTCATATGATTCGCGTTTGTTACTTTGATAATTTGATATGTGGGTGGACCGGTGCTTGGGTGTTGCCCTTCCTTGGACAAGACTCCCACTTATTATTAACCCCTCTCGCAAGCATCCAAAACTATGAAAGAAGTATTAAGGTAAACCTAACTATAGCATGAAACATATGGATCCAAATCAGCCCCTTACGAAGCAACGCATAAACTATGGTTTAAACTTCTGTCACTCTAGCAACCCATCATCTACTTATTACTTCTCAATGCCTTCCCCTAGGCCCAAACAATGGTGAAGTGTCATGTAGTCGACGTTCACATAACACCACTAGAGGAGAGACAACATACATCTCATCAAAATATCGAACGAATACCAAATTCACATGATTACTTATAACAAGACTTCTCCCATGTCCTCAGTAACAAACGTAACTACTCACAAAGCATACTCATAATCATAATCAGAGGAGTATTAATTATCATTAAGAATCTGAAAATATAATCTTCCACCGGATAAACCAACTAGCATCAACTACAAGGAGTAATCAACACTACTAGCAACCCACAGGTACCAATCTGAGGTTTTGGGACCAAGATTGAATACAAGAGATGAACTAGGGTTTGAGAGGAGATGGTGCTAGTGAATATGTTGATGGAGATTGATCCCCTCTCGATGAGAGGATCGATGGTGATGACGATGCGATGATTTCCCCCTCCCGGAGGGATGTTTCCCCGACAGAACAGCTTCGTCGGAGCCCTAGATTGGTTCTACCCAGGTTCCGCCTCGAGATGGCGGCGCTTCATCCTGAAAGCTTCTCCTTGATTTTTTCCAGGGTAAAAGACACCATATAGCCAAAGATGGGCACCGAAGGCCTGCCAGGGGGCCCACAAGGTCGTGGGGCGTGCCTAGGGGGGTAGGGCGAGCCCTCCACCCTTGTGGCTGGCAGGTGGCCCCCCTCTGGTTCTTTCTTCACCCAATATTTTTTTATATTCCAAAAAGAAGCTCCATGAAGTTTCAGGACGTTTGGAGTTGTGCAAAATAGGTTTCTAATAGTTGCTCCTTTTCCAGTCTAGAATTCCAGCTGCCGACATTCTCCCTCTTCATGTAAACCTTGTAAAATAAGAAAGAATAGGCATAAGTATTGTGATATAATGTGCAATAACAGCCCACAATGCAATAAATATCAATATAAAAGCATGATGCAAAATGGACATATCAACTCCCCCAAGCTTAGACCTCGCTTGTCCTCAAGCGAAAGCCGATATCGATAAATATGTCCACATGTTTAGAGATAGAGGTGTCAATAAAATAAAATACGGACATGAGGGCATCATGATCATCTTGAGAACAACAACATATATTGTCATATAATTTCTTATACTAAAGTAACAATTCATTCACAAGATAGAGTATGAATCAGAAACTTCATTGGAAACTAACAAACTATGATCTCAGTCATTGAAGCAATTGCAATTTATCATAACATCGGAAAGAGTCAATTAAAGAGATTTTCAGCAAGTCCACATACTCAACTATCATATAATCTTTCACAATTGCTAACACTCACGTGATACTTATGGATTCAAAGTTTCCATCAGACACAGAGAAAGATAGGGGCTTATAGTTTTGCCTCCCAACCTTTTACCTCAAGGGTAATGTCAACAATAATACTTTATGAAAACCTACATCCGAGTGGATATATATATCCGGATTTATCAAACACATAGAGCTTGCCAAAGGAAAAGGTATAAAAAAGGAAAGGTGATGATCACCATGACTCTTGCATAATGGTAGAAGATAAAAGTAAAAGATATGCCCTTCACAGAGGGAAGCAGAGGTTTTCATGCGCTTTTACGGTTGGATGCACAAAATCTTAGTGCTAAAGAACGTCACTTTATATTGCCACTTGTGATAAGGACCTTTATTATGCAGCCCGTCGCTTTTACTTCTTCCATGTCACAAGTTCGTATAAATCTTATTTTCTTCACACTAATAGATCATACATATTTAGAGAGAGCAATTTTTATTGGTTGCACCGATGAAAACTTACTTGAAGGATCTTACTCAATCCATAGTTTGGTATGGTGGACTCTCATGGCAAAACTGGGTGTAGGGATATTCAGAAGCACAAGTAGTATCTCTACTTGGTGCAAAGAATTTGGCTAGCATGAGGGGGAAAGGCAAGCTCAACATATTGTATGATTCAAAACAATATGACTTCTATTCGGATGTAAGAAAACATAACTCATTATGTTGTCTTCCTTGTCCAACATCAACTTTTTAGCATGTCATATTTTAATGAGTGCTCACAATTACAAAAGATGTCCAAGATAGTATATTTATATGTAAAGCCTCTCTTTATTTATTACTTCCTATTAATTGCAACAATGACCAAAACTATGTTTGTCAACTCTCAATAACTTTTATTCATCATACTCTTTATATGTGAAGTCCTTGCTCTCCATAAGATCTATCTACGATCTTTTTATTTCTTTCTTTTTATTCTTTTTATTTAATTCCCTCAAGATCATAGCAAGAATGCAAAGCCCTTCAATCATAACTACTCTTTATTATATATCTCACGGACTCGATTATATAGAGGGAACATAAAGCAAAACTCAAAGCTAGATCATACTAATTTTTTTATTCTACTAGATCAAGACATAACCAAAAGGATTGAACTAAGAAAAGCGATAAAGATAAAGATGTGATGGTGATATGATACCGGGGCACTCCCCCAAGCTTGGCAGTTGCCAAGGGGAGTGCCCATACCCATGTATTTATGTCCCTTTCTTCGGGGGTGGTGATGAAGGAGTTGTTGATAAAGTAGGCTTGTCATCCATCTTCCAAGGCATAGGTTCACCATCATAGAAAGATGACCGAGTCTCCGAGATCCTCAAAACGGCAGCCGAACTCATCCTCTTGAATCTATATTCATACTCACAGTTTTGGCTTTGCAGGTCATAGATCTTGGCTTGGAGATGCCCGATTTTCTCATGTAGCCTGAAGATGGCCTCCTCAATGCTCTTGGGATCCAGCTTGTGCTTGTTGGTGAACTCCGCGATCATCATGTGTTTTGCGTTGATTCCACGCTCCACCATCCCTTGGCACTTGAAAACTTGTTGCTCCATTGCTTTGAGCCTCATCTCCACGCTTCCGGTCTTCTTCGGCCCCTCAACATCACGGATTTGCACCACCCCCTCACGCAACTCAATGGCTTGAGGGTGCCGCAACACCTCTGCGAGGTAGGGGTTGATGACCTTATCGAAAAACTTGTCCTTGGGGGCGCTTGGAGACGTCATGGCGATCTAGTCTGTCAGGAAAAACAGCTCAAAACAAAAACAAGAGATTTTTGCATGGTACGATGGTCAAAACCTTCAGGAGATTATATAATGAATTTTTACCGACCAAAAGAAGTATTCTGCAAGAAAATGGAGTCGGGAGAGCACACGAGGTGGCCGCAAGGTCGGGGGCGCGCCCAGGGGGTAGGGCGCGCCCTCCACCCTTGTGGTGGCCTCGTGTCTCTTTCAGACTACTTTTAATTTTTCTAATTTTTTAAATATTCCAAAAAGGAGAAATTTATCATTGGAAACATTTTGGAGTCGGTTTACTTACCGTACCTCATACCTATTCCTTTTAAGAGTCTGAAATGTTCTGGAAAGTGTCCCTTATGTACTCCTCCGGGGTTATGGTATCAATTATATTGGTCTCTACATTTATGGGAGTACCTGAAATATAATGTTTGAGTCTTTGACCATTTACTACCTTCGGATTTTTACCTCCGGAACGATAGACCTCCTCGATAATGTAAGGGCCTTCCCATTTAGAGAGAAGCTTTCCTGCAAAACATCTTAAACGAGAGTTGTATAGCAAAACATGATCACCTACATTAAACTCACACTTTTGTATCCTTTTATCATGCCATCTTTAAACTTTTTGTTTAAACAACATGGCATTCTCATAGGCTTGGGTTCTCCATTCGTCAAGTGAGCTAATGTCAAATAACCTCTTCTCACCGGCAAGTTTGAAATCATAGTTGAGCTCTTTAATAGCCCAATATGCCTTATGTTCTAGCTCAAGAGGTAAATGACATGCTTTTCCATAAACCATTTTATATGGAGACATACCCATAGGATTCTTATAAGTTCTATAAGCCCACAAAGCATCATCAAGTTTTTTAGACCAATTCTTTCTAGATATATTAACAATCTTTTGTAAAATTAATTTAATCTCTCTATTACTCAATTCTACTTGACCACTAGACTGAGGATGATTTGGAGATGCAATTCTATGATTAACATCATACTTAGCAAGCATTTTACGAAAAGCACCATGAATAAAATGTGAACCACCATCAGTCATTAAATATCTAGGGACTCCAAACCTCGGAAAAATAACTTCTTTAAGCATCTTAATAGAAGTGTTATGATCATCATTACTAGTTGGGATAGCTTCTACCCACTTAGTAACCTAATCAACAGCAACTAAAATATGTGTATATCCATTAGAGGAAGGAAAAGGTCCCATATAATCAAAGCCCCAAACATCAAATGGTCCAATAACAAGTGAATAATTCATAGGCATTTCCCGACGTCTACTAATATTACCAATTCTTCGACATTGATCACAAGACAATACAAACTTACGAGCATCTTTAAATAGAGTGGGCCGATAGAAACTGGATTGCAATACCTTATGTGGAGTTCTATCTCCAGCGTGGTGTCCTCCGTAAGACTCGGAGTGGCACTTGCGTAGGATCTATTCCTGTTCATGCTCGGGCACACAACGTCTAATAACACCATCTACTCCTTCTTTATAAAGGTGTGGGTCATCCCAAAAGTAATGTCTTAAATCATAGAAAATCTTTTTCTTTTGCTGGTATGTGAAACTAGGTGGTATAAATTTAGCAACAATATAATTAGCATAATCATCATACCATGGAGTATTATGAGAGGCATTTATAACATTTAATTGTTCATCAGGAAAGCTATCATCAATAGGTAGTAGGACATCAAGAACATTCTCTAACCTAGATAGGTTGTCTGCAACGAGGTTCTCAGCTCCCTTTCTATCAATAAGATGCAAATCAAATTCTTGTAGCAAGAGAACCCATCTAATAAGTCTAGGTTTAGCATCTTTCTTTTCCATAAGATATTTAATAGCAGCATGATCAGTGTAAACCGTTACTTTGGAATAAACAATATAAGGTCTGAACTTATCACATGCAAATACAACTGCTAAAAATTCTTTTTCAGTGGTAGCACAATTTCTCTAGGCACTGTCTAGAGTTTTACTAGCATACTAAATAACATTTAATTTCTTATCAACTCTTTGTCCTAGAACAGCACCAACAACATAATTACTAGCATCACACATAGTTTCAAAGGGTAAATTCCAATTAGGTGGCTGAACAATAGGAGCAGAAATCAATGCTTTCTTAAGTATTTCAAATGCTTCTACACAATCATCATCAAAAACAAAAGGAACATCTTTTTGTAAGAGATTGGTGAGAGGCCTAGAAATCTTAGATAATTCTTTAATAAACCTCCTAGAGAAACCAACATGACTAAGGAAACTTCTTATACCTTTGATATCTTTAGGGCACGACATCTTTTCAATAGCATCTACTTTAGCTTTATCAACTTCAATGCCTCTTTTAGAAACTTTATGCCCCAAGACAATACCTTCATTAACCATAAAGTGGCACTTCTCCCAATTCAAGACAAGATTAGTTTCTTCACATCTCTGTAAAACTCGGTCAAGGTTGCTTAAGCAATCATCAAAATAAGTTCCGTAAATGGAGAAATCATCCATGAAAACCTCAATAATTGTAACATCCCAAATTTTCAATTTGGAATGTTATGCATTAGATCATCATTGCATATCATATTTTATTGCATTTTGGTTGATCCTAGAAATTCTAAGAAACCCAAGGACCCACGGAGAGAGTGGGGGATTTCGTTATTTTTCATATTTGAGCTTTTCTTGAATTATGAAAAGAGGATCGCTTGATTTTAATTTTATTTATCTGAAATATTTCTTTTATAAAAAAATAAAAGAGAGAGGATAAAATGACTTCCTCAAAATAAAGAAATACCAAAGATTTAATATTAAAATCAAATAAGTTCTTTATTCGGAGTTTCATTGCTATTTTATTTGAATTAGGAAAAATATGCGTTTTTCAAAATTGCATTTTAGGCCCAAATAAATGTTCACCTTGTCCAGCTTATTTTTAGAGGACGGGGAAAATTTATTTCGGGATTTTTAGAGTCCGTTTAGTATTTCTTTCCTTTATTTTTCTGCACGTTCGAATTGTTAAAAAAAACACGAACCGACCTAACCGGGCCGTGTCCGTCTAGGACTCTTGGCCCGGCCGGCCTTATAAGCCGGGGGAGCCGCCCCTCAGCCCACCCCGTACCCCCGCCCGAACCCTAGCCGCCTGAGCCACCGCCACCGCACGCGCCGCTGCCGCCGCCCGCGCGCGCCGCTGCCCCGCCCGCCGGATCCTCCGTCGCCGCCGCCGTTCCGCCGCTGCCGGTAACCGCCGCCGCCGCCGTCGGTTTTCTACGGAAAAATCGATCGGTTTTTTAGGACCTGCAGTTTTATTTTTTAGTAGAATGGTTTATTTTTTTCCAGGTTTAGTTATTTAGCGGACGTTCGTCCGTACGTTCGTTTTTACGAACGGTTTTCACCGTTTAGCCACAGACAGCGAATGCTCGTTTGTTAGCCTGCTCGTCAGCTTTCTTTAATCGGATTTTATTCGCGATTATTTCTGATCACGATTTCTGATCCGATTTTCGTTCTAGTTTATCTTTTCGCTCGTTTGTCGGAATCAGGCGATTCAAACGCCTAGATCTTCGTCTCGAGACCCTCTTTTCATCTAACCAACTCGAACAAGCTTTTGCTACTGTAAAATTTGATCTAGGTCCAGATTAGTAAACGGATCTTGTTTCTTTCGCCGTTTGAGTTTCGTTGCTCCATTCGATTTGGTTCTTTTTGCAAACCGGAGTTCTTAAGTTGAACTTTCTGGTTAGATCTTCTTATTTGAGTTTTACCCTTGTTTCTTTGTTTGATTGCTTATGTATGATATTGTTTGTTTGCGATAGAATTCCCAGAGTGCGAAGCGTGTTATTTGGAGTCTCTAGGTTACGCGGATCGTCAGCAAGGCAAGTAACACTTTGATCATACTCTTTATCACCTAGTTTATATGCATTAGTTCCAATCCTCAAACATTGCATGGTTAGGATGGCATTAACATGTGGGTTGGGAAGTAGTTGATGAGGTAGAACCTATTGCCCTGTTACATTCAAACCCTTGGGAGTTACTTCTACGCGTTGCTTATATTGCTATGCTATGCTCGTAGATGTGGTTTGGGTGAGTGAAATCCATGACAGATGTGAGATTGTTAATTAATGGTTCAACTTAAGGTGGCAACTTAAATACACATCTGGGTGGATTGAGGCACCTGGAGTACCCAGTGTTGCCTGTATTTTTGGAAATCCCGGAGTACCCGTGTGATCTTCCTATGGACCGCCACCTAGGCTCAAAGGGAACTGAGCTGATTCATGCTAGAAACTTCCGTGTGCAGCCACAAGCTATTATGGTCTCTAGCATAGTTAAGTAAGTTACGTGAAGCTCTTGAAGAGGTGGATCAACAGGTAGTGGGTTGTAGGTTTGGTATGGTCTGCCCGGAGTAGAGAGTTAATGTTTCAGAAAGACTGTGTCTTGGTCATCCGTTTCTCAAACACCATGTAGTGCGAGAAATTCAACGGAGGTGATCGAGTCTTATGGGGAAAAGTGCGCAAACCTCTACAGAGTGTACAAACTAATCATGGTTAGCCGTGTCCCCGGTTATGGACATCTTGAGTATCTAGTACTTGGAGTATCTTGAGTATCTCATCACTCTTAAATTAAAATTGTTGGGGTTGATAATTACCTTAATTGGGATTGAGTTGGAGAAACCTTCTCAATGATGTTTCAACTACCATGATAGTTAAATTAAAAATCTATTCCTTTGATGTAGGGAAAAATTGGCTTTTCGCAAAACTGTACCCATAGAACTTTCCACCAGCCAAATATGCATGTAGTGATAGCATTATTCTGCTCTTGCTCTACTGTGTTACTTTGCCAGCATATTCCATGTGCTGACCCGTTTTTGGGCTGCAACATATTATGTTGCATACTTTTCAGACGAGGAGTAAGGTTTGTTAGGTAGTTGCTGTGCAGCTCAGCTATGCCGTTGGAGTTGATGGACTCACTTTATCTTCCAAGCCTTCCGCTGTTATCGTATTAGATGGCCTTAAGCCATATTTATTGTAATAAGTTCTCTCTGGAGACATTCGATGTAAGAAGTGTGTGATTGCTACTCTACTATAAATCCTCGAGTATTGTGTGTCAGCATTACCGTTCCAGGGATGACACTGAAGCACAGAGACTTGACGGTTTGAGGTCGGGTCGCTACAAGATGATATCAGAGCACACACTGAGTGTAGGACAGGACCACTAAGCTAAAATCCATAGATCACTATTCTCTTCTCATTTCTGACTCCTCTCCATTTTCTACTCTTTAGGATGGCGGATGCAAGAAACAAGTTTGCACAACCGGATGAAGAAGCACCTTTTGGACGACACCTGAAGGAAGTCACTAGGTACCTGAACATAGGAATACCAAGCTTCACCGGGACTTACAATGCCACTTTACCAGAAGAGGAGAGATGGATGATTCAAGTTCAAGTTCCAGGAAGAACCTTCACGCCAGTCACTAAACCCATAGAGTTTTCCTTTGATGCACCAACCTAGAGTCTAGGAAAGAGTATGGCAGCTCACATCACCATGGGACGCATTGGAGAAGTTTACCACAAGGAGCCTAAGGATACTATCTATTAGATTTGTGGGCGCCGAGACGAGCAATGGGAGATGATCAACACCAGGAAGGATAGATCAATTGTAGCTTTCATCCAGGAACTAAACTAGCACATTCAACGCCAGGAGAATCAGATGTGCGCAGGCATGATAGATTTAAAGAACGCAATGACTAGGATCACGTAACTAGAGGAAGAACTCAAGGCTACACGTGAAGATTATGAGGAGGAAATCATCATACTAGTGGAGAAGAATGACGATGTGGAAAGGAAGCTAGGAGTATTCTCGGGAGACCCCGCACCAGGAGGAGAAGACGAAGAACCCAATGAGATTCTCCCGGAGGACTACATCATCATCAACAACACTGACTCTGACCTTAGCAATGATGACTTTGAAGACGAAGCTAGAGTAGATATCATGGAGTCTTCAACTGAGGAATATTTTTAGTAGACCACCACATTAGTAGTAGTACTCCACCATGTAAATAGAGTAGTCCGAGAACTTTTACGATAGTTCTAGACCGATTGTATGCCTTGCTTGCTTGATTGAGTGAAATGATTGTGTTTGTCTCATGTGCATATGGGTAGTGCTTTCTCATTAGACCTCATTCTATTCAAATCTCTCCCCTCTAAACCCATCAGATGCCTCCGAGACGTGACCCCGTATTTGCTTTCCCATAGGAGCTCACTCAGTTGATCCAGCAACAGAATACCCTAATGCAGTTGTTAGTTCAGAACCAAGGCAACAACAACAACAACAATCCACCACCACCACCACCAGTTGACAACTTAGCCCATTTTCTGAGGTTGCAGCCGCCGGTGTTTTCTAGTAGCACCGAGCCTATAGTAGCAGATGATTGGCTCCACATGATTGGAAGGGAGTTAACCACTATAGGATGTACCGATGCTGAGAAGGTGCGTTTTGCCGCACATCAGTTGGATGGACCAGCAGCCTCATGGTGGGAGAATTACACTGTCACCTACCCTATAGCCACGGCGACATGGGACCAATTTCAGCAAGCCTTCCATACAGCCCATGTCTCAACTGGAGCCATGAATTTGAAGAAGCATGAATTTCGCAACTTACGCCAGGGGAACCATACTGTGGCTCAGTACGCGGATGAGTTTAGCAAGTTATCTCGCTATGCCCCTGATGATGTGGCCACAGATGCCCCAAAGTAGGAGAAGTTTATGGAAGGGCTGAATGATGAGATGAGCATGCACTTGATGGTGGCAACATTCACCAACTACCAGGAGTTGGTAGATAAGGCTCTTATGATTGAAGGGAAGCAGCAGCAGATTGAGAGCCGTAAGAGGAAGTATGGACAAGGGAGGTATAACTCAGGAGCTCAGCATAAGCCTCGCCTAACCCCGAACTCAGGAGGACTTGTTCATAACCATGGAGGCCACACCCATAATGGAGGAAGTAACCATAATCATACAGGCTCAAGGAATGGGAATGGGAATGGAACAAGCAATAATCAGAACCGCCCCAATCCAGCCACACCCACCAAGAGAGACCTAAGCCACGTTACTTGTTTCAAGTGCGGGAAGACTGGACACTATGCCACGGAGTGCCCTGAAGGGAAGAATGGAAATGGAAATGGGAGCACTGGGAAGAAGCCCAATCCATTCAACAAAGGACAAGTGAACCACATTAACATGGAGGAGGTTGAAGAGCAGCCAGACGCTGTTATAGGTAAGTTTTTGGTTAAGTCATTTACCACTCTTATTCTTTTTGATACTGGTGCATCACATTCATACATATCAAGGGAATTCGTGGATAAGTTTAAACTACCGACCCAAACCCCTAGGACCCCTTTGTTAGTAAGCTCACCTGGAGCAGAGTATATGACTAGTCGATGGTGCGACCAGATACCCTTAACCATTGGTAGCCATGTTTTTCCGTCCGACCTAATTATCTTGGAGTCACAAGGATTGGATGTGATATTAGGAATGGACTAGATGTCAAAGTACGGAGGAAGCATTGACTGTGTTAGTAAGTCAATTTGTCTCATCACCCCGGAGGGAAAAAGGATCAAGTATATATCTAGGCATGCGCCAAGAAGTAGCCAAGTAAATACCCTCACGGGAGTTGTTCAGGAGGAAGTGCCTGTAGTAAAGGATTACCCGGATGTTTTCCAAGAGGAGTTACCATGCATGCCACCGGATCGAGATATCGAGTTTTTGATTGAGCTATTCCCAGGCACAGGGCCAATATCCAAGAGACCCTATCGGATGCCTGCGAATGATCTAGAGGAGATTAAGAAGTAGATCAAGGAGTTATTGGAGAAAGGTTACATCCGACGGAGTTCATCACCATGGGGAGCCCGAGTGCTTTGGTTGAGAAGAAGGATAAATCCCTAAGGATGGTTGTTGATTATCGGGCATTGAATGAAGTGACGATTAAGAACAAGTACCCATTGCCGATGATCAACGATCTGTTTGACCAGCTGCAAGGAGCTAAGGTGTTCTCGAAGATCGATCTGCGATCAGGATATCATCAGTTGAAGATACGAGATAAAGATATACCAAAGACAACATTCACCACATGGTACGGGTTATACGAATATACGGTCATGTCGTTTGGACTGACTAACACCCCTGCCTATTTCATGAGCATGATGAACAAGGTGTTCATGGAATATTTGGATAAGTTTGTTGTGGTGTTCATTGATGATATAATGGTATATTCGAAGAATGAAGAGGAGCACAAGGAGCATTTGCGTTTAGTTCTCGAGAAACTCACGGAACATCAGTTGTATGCCAAGTTCAGCAAATGCAAGTTTTGGTTGAAGGAAGTCGGATTCCTTGGACATGTTATATCAGGAGAAGGTATAGCAGTAGACCCTACCAAGGTTCAGTCAGTCATTGAATGGTTGGCACCCACTTCAGTTAGCGAGATCCGCGGTTTTCTTGGACTCTCAAGATACTACCGGAGATTCATTAAGAATTTTTCCAAGATCGTGAAGCCAATGACAGAATTGTTGAAGAAGGATACCAAGTTTAAATGGAGGGAAGATTGTGAGGCAAGTTTCCAAGAGCTGAAGAAACATTTGACGACAGCCCTAGTGCTGACACTACCAGATATACATAATGATTTCCAAGTGTATTGCGACGCCTCTCACTTAGGACTTGGAAGTGTGCTTATGCAGGACTGAAGAGTTGTTTCGTATGCCTCGCGACAACTGAAACCACACGAGTTGAATTATGCCACACATGATTTGGAGTTAGCAGCCGTAGTGCATGCATTGAAGACTTGGAGGCATTATACCTTATTGAAAACCATTGTGATGTGTACACGGATCATAAGAGTTTGAAGTACATCTTCACCCAGAAGGAAATGAACCTTAGGCAGAGAAGATGATTGGAGCTTATAAAGGATTATGACATGAAGCTGCACTATCATCCCGGAAAGGCCAATGTCGTAGCAGATGCTTTAAGCCGGAAGAGTTATGCTAATACCCTAGAAAGCATGGGATTGCCGAAGGAGTTAGCAGAGGATCTCTGAGAACTTCGTTTGGAGATTGTTCCTAGAGGTTTTGTTGCAACGATGGAGGTTCACTCTACATTGTTAGGAAAGATTTGAGAAGCTCAGAAGGATGACAAAGAGATTGCCAAGATAAAACAGAAAATGAGCAAAGGAAAGGCCAAAGGTTTTCATGAGGATGAGGACGACACCTTATGGTTTGAGGACCGTGTTTATGTGCCCAATAACACAGAGATCAGGAAGTTAATACTTCAAGAGGCTCATTGTCGGTGTCAAAACCGGCGGATCTCGGGTAGGGGGTCCAAAACTGTGCGTCTAGGCTGGATGGTAACAGGAGGCAAGGGACACGAAGTTTTACCCAGGTTCGGGCCCTCTTGATGGAGGTAAAACCCTACGTCCTGCTTGATTAATATTGATGATATGGTAGTACAAGAGTAGATCTACCATGAGATCTGAGAGGCTAAACCCTAGAAGCTAGCCTATGGTATGATTGTTGTTCTGAATGTTGTTCTACGGACTAAAACCCTCCGGTTTATATAGACACCGGAGAGGGTTAGGGTTACACAAAGTCGGTTACAATGGTAGGAGATCTATATATCCGTATCGCCAAGCTTGCCTTCCACGCCAAGGAAAGTCCCTTCCGGACACGGGACGAAGTCTTCAATCTTATATCTTCATAGTCCAGGAGTCCGGCTGAATGTATAGTCCGGCCATCCGGACACCCCCTAATCCAGGATTCCCTCAGTAGCCCCTGAACCAGGCTTCAATGACAACGAGTCTGGCGTGCAGAATGTCTTCGGCATTGCAAGGCGGGTTCCTCCTCCAAGTACTTCATAGAAGATTTTTGAACACAAAGATAGTGTCCGGCTCTGCAAAATAAGTTTCCACATATTGCCATAGAGAGAATAATATTTACACAAATCTAATCTGCTGACGTATTCCGTAGTGTGACGCACCATGGCCAGGCCTTTATTCGAATCGTTTTATTATCCCACCTCAGCGTGTCACGCGAGGCGGTTTCCTTGGCATGTCTTGTTAAAGCAGAGATCGTGTCCCCTTATTCTAGGATTCTCATCAATACGGGCGTGGGTAACCCAACTGCGCCATTGATTACGGTGCTTGGATATAAGCGAGTTTTACTAGGCTGGTGGGGACACGTAGTTGCGTCCACCCATATAAGGGGATAAGGATCCACCTTTTCACCTACGCCTTCTTCCTCCTTTGCCTATCCATTTTCGCGCACTCGAGCTCCAGCACCCAAGTCCGCACTCCCCACCTCAACCTTCTCCAGCCATGTCTGGAGCGGGAGGCAAGTGGATGGTCTCCTCCGTCATGGAGGGACACATAAAAAAACTGAGGAAGGCCGGATACTTGTCTAATGACATCGCGTACCGGCTTCCCGAAGAGGGGCAGCTCCTCCCCACCCCAAGGCCCCATGAGAGGGTAGTGTTCCTTCCCCATTTCCTCCGTGGACTGGGCTTTCCTATCCACCCATTCGTCCGAGGACTCATGTTCTACTACGGCCTGGATTTCCATGATCTGGCCCCGAACTTCATCCTCAACATCTCGGCGTTTATCGTCGTGTGCGAGGCTTTCCTCTGCATCCGCCCCCATTTCGGCCTATGGCTCAAGACTTTCAATGTCAAGCCGAAGGTGGTGCGCGACAACCATGCGGAGTGCGGAGGCGCCATGGTGGGCAAGATGCCCAACGTCTTATGGCTCGAGGGCTCCTTTGTGGAGACCCTGAAGGGGTGGCAATCGGGGTGGTTTTACATCACCGAGCCGCACGACCCTGAGTGGGTCGCAGCCCCCGAGTTCTCGTCCGGACCCCCAACGCGGCTCACGTCCTGGAAAGAGACGGGCCTGTCGTGGGCAACAAAGGAGAGGTGACTGGACTGCAAACATGCATCCAAACCCTGGTGGGGAAGCAGCTCAAGCTTGTTAACGTAGTCCAGGTTATGCTCGTCCGCCGGATCCTCCCGTGTCAACAACGGGCCTTCAATCTGTGGGAGTTCAACCCGGCGCAGCACCGAACTCTAAGCAGGCTCTTCGATACGACGTACGAAGATGCCTGGAAGGTGCTTTTCAAGGGCGCCGAGGCTCCCGCATCCGCTACCGAGGATCGCGGATTCAGCGCGCAGCATCACGCTAGCGCGTTAAGTTGTTTGTACCTTTTATAGGGTATTAGTTTTTCATAGTTTAACTCTATGCGGGATCTAAGCTCCCTTTACTTTGACAGGTTTGGCAGGCGAAGTCCGGACAGATCGACTGTCCGGCTCCTTTGCCCGAAGACCCAGCCGATGCCCGCTTGGCGAAGCTGCTGGTTCCGGCACCCCATGTGGTGCCGGAGAAGAAGGCCACAGGGACTCGAAAAAGTGCCCAGCGCCAGGAGGTGTCGGGTTCATCATCCGACGGCTCCAAGGCGCATTCCTCCCATGAAGACGAGGAGGAGGAGGAAGAGACCTCTGCCCCTCCAGCGGGGGGAGGGAAGAAAAGGAAGGCCGCCCTCACTAGGGAGGCCGAAGGGTCCAATAAGGGGAAAACCCTTCCTCTGGACTACACCAACGCCGACGACGGCGGAGAGGAGTGGCCGCTCAGGGCCAAGCCCCTGGCGAAATCGTAAGTATCCGGATACCGGAGTAATTCATAGTATTCCTTTATTGCACAGCTTTCCCTTATGTCGAATATGTTTATGCAGCCCACCCAAAGACCGGCTCGACGCGTCGTCGAGTGGTTCACTGGACTCGTCGGATGTGAATTCGCTTCCGACGGCTTCCTCCCCCCGCCCTACGGACGACGCCGAAGTGTTGTCCCAACAGGTTCCAAGCCAGGAGGAGGTGGTCTTGGAGGCACCGCAAGGCGACCTCCCGAACTCCAGGAGTAAAGGGGATAAAACCCCCCAGGGCTCCAAGTCCGACTCTAGGCCGGACACCGCTTCGGAACCTTCAAAGGTTCCAGAGTCCGGCGGGCGACCTCCTTCCAAGAGGAGCAAGCCCACCGTGCCGGTGACCCCCGTCCAACCAGAGGCGCCAGACAATCTGTTGGAGGTGCTCAAAGGCTCCTCCATCGACGAGGAGCACCGCACCATTATGAGTGCGGTGGTCCAGAAGGTTCAGTCCACCAAGAGCGGACTGACTGAAGCTTGTGCTAGCCTTTTAACAGGCTTTGAGGTGAGTAAAGAATGTGTAAATAATATTACCACATAGACAGTAGCCCCTGATGCTCTGTTTGGCGTTCGGGAAGAAAAGCCGAATAGAGGATCAAATTAAATTCGCAGGAGTCTAACAAAAAAGAGTCAATATGCGTATGCAGGCTTCTCTGCTAGCGTCCGCCGTACTGACTACGGAAGTGGACACGCTAAAGCAGAACCTCGAGCAGTGCGAGCAAGAGCTCGGGCATGCCAAGAAGCAGCTCGAGGACAAGGAAGGTAAGAAATACCTTGTTTAAACATATAAAAGAAAAGTGCAATTGCAAAAAATGACAGGATTATCGTGGCTATTGTAGGGGCCACGTCTGAGGTGGTGACCCTTAAGCAAGCGCTGGGCAAGGCCGAGAAGAGGGCGGCCACGGAGTGCACCAAGCGGGAGAAGTATGAGGCCCAGGTTGGAAAGGTGCAGCAAGAGCTCCAGGCTCTCATGAAAAAACATGAGAGTTTGGAGCTTGACTCAAAGACTCGAGTGTCCGAGCTCGCGATGGCTATTGAAAATGCCAAGTCCTCCAAGGACGAATCCCAGAAGACCCTCCAGGAGTTGGATGCGGTGAAAAAGATAGCAGCGGGTAAGGCATTCTTTATGCAAAGCAAACACATAAACGTGAGTTACTTGTTACTTACCCGAATCAGGAGCTCTCCAGGAGCATTCGCAGATCTTCCCCGTAGCTTATCCGATGCCACCGCATTCTATCAAGCCGAGGAGGGAAGCTCGACAAAGAAGGTGTTCTAGTCTTAGTATGTTGAGGCCGGACACCCCGTGCCCCTGAGCGACCAGCTGAAGCAACTGGTCGAGCTCCACAAGGCGGCCGAACAGGCCATGAAGGGCCTCATAGTTCGGCTGTGGCCTGGAGAGGCTCTGCCTGGGAGCTATTTCGGGCTGGTGCGGCGGCTAGTGGGGGCCTGTCCAAGGCTCGAAGTCATCAAGCGCTCCGTCTGCATTGAAGGTGCCCATAGGGCCCTTGCCCGTGCTAAGGTGCACTGGGGCAAGCTGGATGCTGAGAAGCTTGTGAAGAACGGGCCACCGCCGGGGAAAGAGCATCGCAAGCCCGAGAATTATTATACGGATGTTCTGAAGGGTGCCCTCCTTGTGGCGGATGAATGTTCCAGGGATGTAATTTTTGAGTAAAACTCGCTCGTTTTGTCCTGTGCGCTGAAAACTTGTTCATATGCGCTAAGCAATGCTGTTGGAATTTAAAATATTACCTTCTGTGCGGCTGTTTATCAATTCTGAGAGATGGCGAGTCGTCGACTTCTGCCCCCGTGCCGCTAGTGCTGGGGTGTTCGGGGATAAACCTGAGCGCTCTTTTTCCCATGTTTGGGTTCGTCGAGGGAGGCGCTCAGCACAACGAACAAGGCAATCGGACTATAATGCGTGAACATTCTCACTTAGCCATAGAATTCTATAATTTTAAATTTCGGCAAAGCCCCTGGTATTCAGAAGACCGAGTTTGGGGCGCTATCCACGCCTTGGCCGGACAGAGCCGACTCCTCGCTCTAAGCGGCATAAGTCTTTAGGGACTCGAAAAACCTCTCGAACAGCAACCAGCTCTCGCTTCATCATGATAGTCATTTTTAGCTTTCTCTACTGAGGTGCTCGACCTAGCTCAACTGGGCCAGAATCGCAGTAGTTCTCCTAGTGCTACCTTAGCCAATATAGCGGAACGTAAGGCACCAAAACATAGGAGTCGAGCAAACCCAACTATTGACCCAAGACATGATTCGGAGCCGATGCATATAATGCTATATGTTCGGGGTGTCGCACTTGTTAAAGTGTTCGGACTTCTCACACCATATTGAGGGGTACTAAAGCCCCTGGCGTATTTTGGCCGTACCAAAGTGTACAGGTGCAACATGTCGTTAAGGAACATATATTTGTAAAAAAAAGTAATGCAAAGAGAGACAAAAGCTATGCATTGTTTATTAAAAAGGGGTGCGATCAAAGCAGAACGATACAAATAATGTGATAAGCAAAAGGTTGGACTATTTAACATGTCCGTTCCAGGGGCAGGCTGCAGAATGGTATGCGAAACAGGTATACTGCTCGTGATAGAGACCACCTGGGAGTTCCGTAATGCGGCATGGCTTGTCTGCTTCCCTGGTTCTTGCATCGTTTATGCGGCAATTGAACTGCCGAACAGGCCTTCCGAAGAGTGGAGTCCTGAAAGTAAGAGAAAATTAAAAAATTGGCAGCCCCTGGTGCGGTTTAAGCCGTGTTTTGGGCGTGCCGTCATGGTGCCCCTCCCCCTGTACCCATGGTATCTCTAGGGCGTAGTTATGTACGCGAAGTACTGGTGTCGCATTTTTGTGAGGGCTGGGGTTGGGGCCGCATTGCTACGCCTGCTCGGAACGTGCCAGGCGGTCTTGTTGTAGGTTTCTCCGGGCGTGCTTGACGGTGTCCGGGCGTTTAGTGGACGGACTGGAGAACTGCCTGGTGAGGCTACTTTGTACTTCCGCTGCAAGGGCCGCCGTGTGCTCCTCTGTTCGGAGAGAGCGTTCGGTGTTTCCATTAACCGTAATTACTCCTCGAGGGCCTGGCCTCTTGAGCTTAAGGTATGCGTAGTGCGGTACCGCATTGAACTTGGCGAATGTGGTTCGCCCGAGCAGTGCGTGATAGCCACTACGGAATGGGACTATGTCGAAGATTAACTCCTCGTTTCGGAAATTATCCGGAGATCTGAAGACCACTTCAAGTGTGACTGAGCCTGTACAGTTGGCCTCTACACCTGGTATTACGCCTTTTAAGGTCGTTTTGGTGGGCTTAATCCTCGAGGGATCTATGCCCATTTTCCGCACTGTATCCTGGTAAAGCAGGTTCAGGCTGCTGCCGCCGTCCATAAGGACTCTAGTGAGATGAAATCCGTCAATGATTGGGTCTAGAACCAATGCGGCAAATCCGCCATGACGGGTGCTAGTGGGATGGTCCCTTCGATCAAAGGTGATCGGGCAGGAGGACCATGGGTTGAACTTTGGGGTGACTGGCTCTACCGCGTATACGTCCCTTAACGCGCGCTTGCTCTCCCTCTTGGGGATGTGGGTTGCGTATATCATGTTCACCGTCTGCACTTGTGGGGGAAAACCCTTCTGTCCACTGTTGTTCGGCGGCCGGGGCTCTTCATCGTCATCGCTATGCAGCCCCGTGTCTTTATTTTCGGCATTTAACTTGCCTTCCTGCTTGAACACCCAACAATCCCTGTTGGTGTGATTGGCCGGCTTTTTGGGGGTGCCATGTATCTGGCACAAGCGGTCGAGTATTCGGTCCAAACTGGACGGGCCCCTAGGATTTCTTTTGAATGGTTTTTTCCGTTGACTGGATTTATAGCCTCTGAATCTATCGGTGGAAATGACACCTATGGGATCACAAGAATCCCTACTACGGTTGTGGGGCGCGGGGTCGTGAGAAGAGCGGATCAAACAGATAGCAAATGGTTCGTTTACCCAGGTTCGGGCCGCGAGGATGCGTAAAACCCTACTCCTGCTTTGGTGGATTGTATATCTGTGTTCTTGAGCTAGCTATGGGCGTGAGGAGCTCCAAAAAGCCGAATCCTCCTCCTGGTCGCCTTGGGCCTCCTTTTATAGGAAAGGGGTTGCCACAGTGGCACACAGGAGGTGGAAAGGGTACAGTGATGTGAGGTTATCCCTTGCAGTACATGACAAGGCGCATTTAATGCGTCTTGCCCAGGTGTCCTTGCTTTATCGGGGACGGGGGAGAGCCCTGTCTCGTCCGTCGCCGCTCCCTCTCGTGTCGACACGCGCCCTGGCCAGCGGCGCCCGTGGTGCCATGTAGGCAGGCAGGCAGCTGAGGTGGCACATCGGTGGGTCTCCACGAAGATCCGCATGCCGCCACGCAGGTGCCTGCCCAGCTGGTTGGGTCAGCAGCTGCATGCGAATGGCGGTGGAGGTTTGACTGGCGTGGGCCTGATGGTGGCCCTACGGGTGTTCTTGGCAAGGGTCTTGCCGGGGCCCCGGCAAGGGTCTTGCCGTGGCGCCTGCTGTCATCCCCGGCAAGGCTCTTGCCGGGGGCCTTGTGGTCCTCCTTGGCTGGGATCCCGCCAAGGATCATCATCTTCTAAAGGGTGTATCTGATCTTGAATGTCTTCACAAAGATCTGCAAGCCACCACGGGGATGTCTCCCGAATCCTTGCCCCATGGGGGCAGTGGACTCAAGGGTGACTCACTCCGTAGGTGTGGGGCGAGCTGCCATGACAAGGGTCTTGCCGGGTTTGCTAAAACCGCCTCCCGGCAAGGATCTTGCCGGGGGGGGGGTCCTCTTCGTCCCCTTTGCTCTTTGTGGTCTTGGTCTTGGCGTCGTTTTGCTTCTCCTGAGCTTCGGCCTTACCTTGGCTCACCTCCCTTGCCTTGCTCAGTGTGGTGGTGCCCGTGGCTCAGACTGCCCGTGCACAGTTATAGGGGTACAAAAAGTGTACCCCTCTTTTTGTACACCGACAGGAGCCCCCGGGCCTGGGCCACACGTAAGCGCAACCGCGTCGTTGGGCTAGGCCCAAAAATGGTGCGCGGGTAGGCCGGGCGGTTTTTACCGCGGTAAGTCTCTTCGCGTGCTGTGCTTCCCATGCTTCCTGCGCATGGCGCGGCGTGGGGAGGCGTGTGTGACGTGGGCGGCATGCGTGGGGTTGCTTCTCGTGGGCATGCGTCACATCACAGTTAATGTGAAAGGAGGCGGCCCGTTGTTTTCCCCCATAAGAAAGGAATAACCGCGGGCGTGCTGCTCACTTTCTCCTCTTTCATCGTGCCTTTTCCAATCTCAAAGCCGCCGTTTCCTCTCTTCCTTCCTTCCTAAGCTTCTGCCGTCGCCCGCCGTTGTTTCTTCGCCATCCCCCTTCCTCAGCACTCTGAACTTCTTGGTCGCCATGGCTCCCAAATTCGGCAAGGGCAAGGGGGTGGCTAAGGGCGCCGGGACGGTGGAGCCGCCGGACAGCGTGCTGTCGGGGGACCGGACGAAGTACGCCTTCTTCTTCCCCTCGACGGTTGATGTTCAAGAGCTCCGGGCCTCCTTCAATCCCCTTTGGGGAGTGAAGACGGGGGGAGAGGATTCGGGACACCCGGCGACGCGCGTCATTCCTGCCGCTTGCGCTGATCCTGCCCCAAATCGGTACCCCTTCTTCGTTGATTACTTTTCTTGCGGGTTATGCCCCCCTTTCTCCGATTTCTTCTGCAACGTTATGCGCACCTTCGTCTTTCGCCTCTTGGATTTTACTCCGAATGCGGTGGCGTGCATGGCTTTCTTCGCGCATCTTTGTGAAGGCTTTGCCGGGGTGCAGCCCAACACGGCGCTCTTCCGCCATTACTTCTTCCCTCGAATCTAGCTGGGAGGAGCCGTCTCCGGTTGCGTCACCTGGATCCCAAGATCCAAGGGGGCGTACCCGGACGGTGCCGTGAAGGAGAGGTGGGAGGAATGGCGTGGCCGGTGGTGCTGGATTGAAGATGAAAACCCGCCGGAATTCTGCAAGGTCCGCCGAGTGCCGCCGGTCCGTGGCAGCGATTGGAGCGATGTCGCCGCCGCCGATGGGAGGCTCACCGTCGCCACCACCAGGATTCTCCGGCTCACCCAGGCCGGACTCACCCTTGAGATGATCGGGGCGGACTTCATTCGCCGCCGGATCGCCCCGTTGCACAGCAAGGGGAGGCCAGCTTGGCTCTTTACGAACCCGGCTGACATTATGCGACTCCACCCTGGCCTCGATCACAACTTCACAGTGCTGGCGCATGCCCACTTCTGCCAGCGGCTTTTCCAGCTTGATGTGTGTCACGATGGCGAGGTCGAGCGGACCGGCAAGGCCGCGAGGGCTGCTGCAAAGGTTGGCAAGGCCCTCAAGGGGCCATTTTTCAAGCTGCCAGTGGGGGTGGTCCCGTTGTGCAACAATTCACGTCGGTCCGAGATCATCGCCATGATGCCAGACTGTAATGCACACGACCCTGTCCCGAGATGGGAGGAGCCGAAGGACGAGGATGTGCAGAAACTCTTCGACACCCTGATCGAGGTGTACGTCAATGCCGACGCCGAGCGGTGGCTTATCATGGACACCACCCAGGCAGAGCTGGACTACATCGCCACTAGGGCGAGGGAGGCACATCTTGCCATGGAGGCCGACAGCACTGGGGGCGTGGAGGACAAGGCCGCAACGGCGGCGGAGGAAGAGGAGCTCACCCGGTGGGCGGTGGCCTCCGGGGAGGTCAGCAGCGCCGACACTGGATCTCCGCTCGTCGAAGACGCGGCCAACGAGTCGTCGGGGCAGGAGGAGGACGTGGCGGCGGGCTCGACGCCAACCAGGGGAAGAGGGCGAGTCCCGCGGCGGGCTGGCTCCGGTGAGTCGGTCCGGCCCGGCAGGGCTGCGCGGCCTCAATTGACCCTGGAGGGGTCTGGGCGCCACACGAGGGCCACGGCAGCCAAGAGGCTGACGAAGGCCGCTGAGAAGAAGAAGACAACAACCCCTTCCTCATCCGGGCGCGCACAAACCCCGCCGCCTCCTTCGCCTCCTCCGGCAGGCGTCGACTCGGATGATGATGTGGAGCTCCCTTTTGATCTCGGGCCTCTCAGCCCGGAGAGGAAAAGGAAACTGGTGGAAGACGAGGAGACGAATGACGAGTAAGTTCTCCGTTCCTTACTGTCATTTCCATTTCCTCGAATTGGGTCACTTGTCTTGATCCATTTTTGCTTCCGTAGGGAGACAGAGACGTTGGCCCAGAGGGTGAAGAGGGCGAGGACCTCGGCGAGTAGCCAGCCCCCGGTTGGGGCTTCAAAGACACCACTGGTGGTGCTGAGCAGCCCGGACAACAGCCCCCGGCGCAGCCCCCAGCGTAAGTTCGTCACCCTCTTCTTACTCGACATGTGGTAGGCGCTTGATGCTATGATGCTGACCTTGCCGGGTTTGCAGGAGGGGAGCGGCAGCAGGAGGAGCCACAGAGGGCTACTCCTAACACACCACCCCCGTCGACTACGCCGCCACGGGGGGCGTCCCCGGCAAGGGCATCAGGCACGGAGCCCACACCCATGGAGGAAGAGGGGAACTTGGGCGCTGGTGGCTCTGCCACGGCACCAAATGCTGGCGGAGAGGGGACTTCTGCTTCACAGCCTGGCACTGGTGAGTCGCCTGTCCTTCGTCTCTGTTTTTCCCTTATTCTTTTCTTGGCTTCATTGCTCCCGTTGCTGTCCAGGCCCTCCTTCAACAGGTATGGAGGACGCTGCCGAGGTCGCCGCTGATGAGCCCGCCAAGGATGCTGCCGAGGACACCGCGGCGGGGGCCGCCAAGGCGACCGGCGAGGCTTCTACCGAGGGCGCCAGTGGTGGACCTGCCGGTGAGGCCGGCAAGGCCTCCGCCGAGGAAGAGGTGGTGGGTGACCAGCCTCCCTCCTCCTCAACCTCGAGCCCCGGCAGATATCTGAAGGTGGGCGACGATCTCTTCGTCCACCTCCCAGGGGCGTCAAGCCAGGCGCCCGCCGAAGGGGAAGTTTTTGACGGCGAGGTGCTTGCCGCCACCGGGCTCGAGGTGGTTGATGAGCCGGGCGTTGGTGGCGACGGTTCTCTAGAAGAGCAGCTTTTCTGTGCCATGGGGGCCAATTTCCGGAAGCTCCAAGTGCTCTACCGTGCTCGCCTGGACAAGGTTAAGTCCAGGATGGCAACGATGGACAACGCGGAGGTGGACTTCAAGGCGCGCATTGCCGAGACGCAGACCTGGTTCCACCAGGCTCGTGAGGAGCAGAGGGCCTTTCAGGAGAAATTGGCTGAGCGCGATGTGGAGCTCACCATGAAGATGGCCGACATCGAGAAGGCCCAGGAAAAGGTGGCGAACTTGGCTGCCGCGGCCGAGGCCGCCCGGAACCAGCATCAAGCCACCTTGGATTCCCAGGAAGAGGACCTCACCGCGCGTGAGGCGAAGCTTGCCACAACATTCCGTGGCAAGGATGAGGAGCTCGAGGCCCTTGTCATGCGGCGGACTCACAAGCTGGAGTAGAGGCACAAGGAGGCACTCGATGCCCAGGCTCTGCCCCATGCCGGCAAGGTAAGGGAGTTGGAGGTGGCACAAGACGAGCTGAAGGAGCAGGCCCTCAAGCTGTCCAACGAGAAGAGCACGCTCAACAGTGCCTTGGTGGAGGCGCAAGGAGTGGTCATCAACAGGGCTGGGGAGCTCTCCGAAGCGCAAAACTCTGTCAGAGACCTCAAGCTGAAGCTGGAGGATCTCAAGAAGATGCTGTCGGAGAGCAGGGCTCGGGAGGAGACCTTGACCAGGAGCCTGGAGGAGGAGAAGCAGCTGCGGGCGAACGAGGCTGCCTCCCACTAGGATTATGTGGCGGGCGAGAACAGATGGATCAGCCGTCTGGAGGAGGTCGCCGACAGGGTCACCTCGCAGTTGGCCACCATGGGGATGCCAAACGTGAGGTACGCCCCTGAGCGCAGCGGGACCGTCAACACCAAGTTGACCCTGTTCTTCGAGGGCGTCCTCGGAGCCTTGGCATATCTTCACTCCAACAGGACGGCCACGCTGGCCGAGGAGGCCCGGCGACTTTGTCGGAGGGTCGTGACCAAGGTCCTCACCAAGATGGCATACTGGAATCCCGATCTTGACTTCGCGGCCGCGATGAAGAGCTTGCCGGATGGTACTGACCTCACGGTGCTCAAGGAGCGCATCAAGCCCATCACCGACTGCATCGACAAAATCAAGAGGGTGGAAGGCCAGCGCCGGGATTAGGCATCCCGTTCTTCTTCGCCGCTGCGGGTTCCCAACCAAGACAAATTTTATCTTTAGTTAGAACCGCAGCTATGATGTGATGTAATATAACTTCGAAGTACTCCTAATTTTCATGCATGTTATTTCCCCGTTCAATTCCTCTTTGTATGCGTGCCCTACGTTGATCGGGAAGGCTTGCCGGTGCGGAAGCCCCTAGCGGTGTTTTAGGGACGGATCCCCATGGCCAGCCGGGTACGCGTGCTGCCGGACGAGCCACCTTTCCGTTCTGAACGCAGCCGCTCGAACTTTCGAGCTTGACTCGAGTCAAAATCGGGGGCGTTGCTGATCGCGGAAGGCTACTCTGCCATTCTCGACGCAGCCGCTTGAGCTATTGAGCGGACTCGAAACAGGGCAAGGGCATTGCCGATTGTGGTAGAGCCCCCTGGCGTGCAGGTTTCTCATACAAAGCAAATATCTCCGGGGGGGGGGGGGATAACCTCAAATAAGAAGGGTAGCCCAAATAAGGGTTCAGTGCAACTTAGCTTCTGTTTGCGATCGCTCGAGTGTCGATCTTCTAGCCTCCTTTCTTCTTCAAGGGTCACGAAGATGAAGGAGTGCTGGGCTAACTGCTAGAGCCGATTCTCACCACTGCGCCCCCTACCTGGCGCGCCAAAGATGTCGGTGGGAACGACACCTATGGGATCACAAGAATCCCTACTACGGTTGCGGGGTCGTGAGAAGAGCGGATCAAACAGATAGCACACGGTTCGTTTACCCAGGTTCGGGCCGCGAGGATGCGTAAAACCCTACTCCTGCTTTGGTGGATTGTATATCTGTGTTCTTGAGCTAGCTATGGGGCGTGAGGAGCTCCAAAAAGCCGAATCCTCCTCCTGGTCGCCTCGGGCCTCCTTTTATAGGAAAGGGGTTGCCACAGTGGCACACAGGAGGTGGAAAGGGTACAGTGATGTGAGGTTATCCCTCGCAGTACATGACAAGGCGCATTTAATGCGTCTTGCCCAGGTGTCCTTGCTTTATCGGGGACGGGGGAGAGCCCTGTCTTGTCCGTCGCCGATCCCTCTCGTGTCGACACGCGCCCTGGCCAGCGGCGCCCGCGGTGCCATGTAGGCAGGCAGGCAGCTGAGGTGGCGCAGCGGTGGGTCTCCATGAAGATCCGCATGCCACCACGCAGGTGCCTGCCCAGCTGGTTGGGTCGGCTGCTGCATGCGAACGGCGGTGGAGGTTTGACTGGCGTGGGCCTGATGGTGGCCCTACGGGTGTTCTTGGCAAGGGTCTTGCCGGGGCCCCGGCAAGGGTCTTGCCATGGCGCCTGCTGTCATCCCCGGCAAGGCTCTTGCCGGGGGCCTTGTGGTCCTCCTTGGCTGGGACCCCGCCAAGGATCATCATCTTCTAAAGGGTGTATCTGATCTTGAATGTCTTCACAAAGATCTGCAAGCCACCACGGGGATGTCTCCCGAATCCTTGCCCCATGGGGGCAGTGGACTCAAGGGTGACTCACTTCCTAGGTGTGGGGCGAGCTGCCACGACAAGGGTCTTGCCGGGTTTGCTAAAACTGCCTCCCAGCAAGGATCTTGCCGGGGGGGGGGTCCGCTTCGTCCCCTTTGCTCTTTCTGGTCTTGGTCTTGGCGTCGTTCTACTTCTCCTGAGCTTCGGCCTTACCTTGGCTCACCTCCCTTGCCTTGCTCAGTGTGGTGGTGCCCATGGCTCAGACTGCCCGTGCACAGTTATAGGGGTACAAAAAGTGTACTCCTCTTTTTGTACACCGACAGAATCCGTCTTTAACTGCCGTATCCTCAGCATTGTCGCCGTTAATGCGGCGCTTCTACTTGTTGCGACGCGACTTGCCACTACTGTCCCTGGTATCCGAATTACCAGGGTTCTTGGTCATATTGTTGCTACGAGCAAGCCAGCTGTCTTCTCCCGCACAAAAGCGGGTCATGAGTGTCGTGAGTGCTGCCATAGATTTCGGCTTTTCCTGTCCAAGGTGCCGGGCAAGCCACTCGTCACGGATATTGTGCTCGAAGGCTGCTAGGGCCTCTGCGTCCGGACAGTCGACTATTTGATTTTTCTTTGTTAGGAACCGTGTCCAGAATTGCCTGGCCGATTCCTCTGGCTGCTGAATTACGTGGCTTAGGTCATCGGCGTCTGGTGGTCGCACATAAGTTCCCTAGAAATTGTCGAGGAATGAGGCTTCCAGGTCCTCCCAACAACTGATTGATCCTGCTGGCAATCTGTTAAGCCAATGCCGAGCTGGTCCTTTAAGGTTGAGCGGGAGGTATTTGATGGCATGGAGATCATCGCCGCGGGCCATGTGGATATGAAGGAGATAATCCTCGATCCATACCGCGGGATCTGTTGTGCCATCATATGATTCGATGTTTACGGGTTTGAAACCCTCGGGGATTTGATGATCCATTACTTTGTCTGTGAAGCATAGTGGGTGTGCGACGCCTCTGTATTAGGCTATATCACGACGTAGCTCCAATGAGCTTTGTCTACTGTGTTCGGCCCTACCGGATTTGTGTCCGGCGTGACGGTTACCGTCTCGAGTCATGGGGCGCCCACGCGATCCATAGATCGATCTTGTTTGCCCTGCCTTGTCCTCCAACATATCTCGCAGGTCTTGCGCATTTTCCCGTGCCTTGGTACGGGGTGCGGCTTGAATGGAGGGCCGAGAGGCCTCTCTGTCGCGGCCACGAGGTGGTCGGTCGGCCATATCAAGTGCTGGTGATGTAGGTTTAAGTGCTTCCTCCTCTAATCGGGGTAGCAACCTGCGCTTTGGGTAGCTCTTGGAGGGGCGTTCGAGTTTATGCTCTTCGGTCGCAAGGACTTCAGTCCATCTGTCGACTAGCAAAGCTTGATCAGCTCTAAGCTGTTGCTGTTTTTTCTTGAGGCTTCTTGCCATGGCCATAAGCCTGCGTTGAAAACGCTCTTGCTCGACGGGATCCTTTGGCACGACGAATTCGTCATCGTCGAGGCTTGCCTCGTCTTTGGAGGGAGGCATATAATTATCATCCTCTTCCTCTCTGTCTGCCGCTCTCTCATGAGGGCTGGCTTCTCCGTCCTCCTGTGCTGAATCTTGCTGGACAGGGTTTTCTTAGGCACTCTCCGGGGTATTATTATCTCCCGTGCTGGAATCACCGTATTTGCTTTGGCGGGATTTTGAGTGGCGCCGCTGATGCCGGCGCTTAGGCTGTTTCTTGGAGGGGTCATCCTCCGCTGTTCCATCGCCATCTCCTTCTTTTGGGGTGTCCACCATGTATATGTCATACGACGAGGTGGCTTTCCAAGGCCCAATAGGCGCTGGTTCTTCATCGTCTCCTGCATCGGTGTCCATACCATCGATGTCTTCGGAGTCGAAGTCGAGCATGTCGGTTAAATCGTCAACAGTGGCTACAAAGTGGGTGGTGGGTGGGCTTTGAATTTCTTCATTGTCCGTATCCCAACCTTGCTGACCGTAGTCCGGCCAGGGCTCTCCTAATAAAGAGAGAGACTGTAGTGTCTTCAGAATATCGCCGAAGGGCGAGTGCTGAAAGATCTCCGCGGCAGTAAACTCCGTGATCGGCGCCCAATCGGATTCGATCGGCAGGTGCGCGGAGGGTTCGGAGTCCGGAGAGGAGTCTGGCTCCTTGGAGTCACGAGTCTCGCGGAGTGCGGGGCTGGTGTTCGGCTCGATCGCCGTTGGGATCGCAGCCCCCGAGGCGGCGTCCAACCACCCATCCTCGATCGGCGCAGTTGGCTCCGAATTAAGGGTCGAAGACGATGTGGGTGCGGCCTCCAGTGCACTGTTCGGTGGCAGAGCTAGATCATGCTCGTCGTGACAGTGCGGCGCGCTCGGCAGTGGCTCGAATCCGTCGAAGATCAAGTCCCCGCAGATGTCAGCCGTGTAGTTTAAACTTCCAAATCTGACCTGACGGCCAGGGGCATAGCTCTCGATCTGCTCCAGATGGCCAAGTGAATTGGCCCACAGTGCGAAGCCACCGAGACGAAGATCTGTCCGGGGAGGAAGGTCTCACCCTGGACTGCATCGCTATTGATGATCGTAGGAGCCATCAAGCCTAACGGCGACGACACAGAGGAACTCTCAATGAAAGCACCAATGTCGGTGTCAAAACCGGTGGATCTCGGGTAGGGGGTCCCGAACTGTGCGTCTAGGCCGGATGGTAACAGGAGGCAAGGGACACGAAGTTTTACCCAGGTTCGGGCCCTCTTGATGGAGGTAAAACCCTACGTCCTGCTTGATTAATATTGATGATATGGGTAGTACAAGAGTAGATCTACCACGCGATCGGAGAGGCTAAACCCTAGAAGCTAGCCTATGGTATGATTGTTGTTCTGAATGTTGTCCTACGGACTAAAACCCTCCGGTTTATATAGACACCGGAGAGGGTTAGGGTTACACAAAGTCGGTTACAGTGGTAGGAGATCTATATATCCGTATCGCCAAGCTTGCCTTCCACGCCAAGGAAAGTCCCTTCCAGACACAGGACGAAGTCTTCAATCTTGTATCTTCATAGTCCAGGAGTCCGGCTGAAGGTATAGTCCGGCCATCCGGACACCCCCTAATGCAGGACTCCCTCACTCATGACTCACCATACTCGATACACCCCGGAAACACCAAGATGTATTTGGATTTGAAGGAACGTTTCTGGTGGACAGGGATGAAGAAGGATATCGCCGAGTATGTAGCCGTATGTGATGTGTGTCAGAGAGTGAAGGCAGAGCATCAAAAGCCAGCAGGATTGCTACAGCCTATGCCGATACCCGAATGGAAGTGGGATAAACTTGGCATGGATTTTATCACCGGATTGCCCAGGACCAAATCAGGTTATGATTCTATATGGGTAGTAGTTGACCGCTTGACCAAAGTGGCACACTTTATCCAAGTGAAAACAACTTATAGTTGTGCAAAGTTGGCCAAGATATATATGACTAGGATCACATGTTTGCATGGAGTTCCAAGGACCATCATATCTGATAGAGGGACACCGTTTACCTCAAAGTTTTGGCATCAGTTACACCAGACCTTGGGAACGAGATTAGAGTTTAGTACAGCATTTCACCCGCAGATGGATGGACAGATCAAGAGAGTCAACTAGATTCTGGAGGACATGTTGAGAGCCTGTGCGTTAGATTATGGATCTAGTTGGGATGACAATTTGCCTTATGCAGAGTTCTCATACAACAATAGTTACCAAGCCAGTTTGAAGATGGCATCGTTTGAAGCCCTGTATGGACGAAGGTGCAGAACACCATTAATGTGGGATGAAGTTGGAGACCGACAGTTGTTTGGACCAGACTTGATCAAAGAGTCTGAGGAGAAAGTCAAACTGATTCGAGATAGACTGAAGATAGCTCAGTCCAGACAGAAGTCTTATGCAGATTCAAAATGCAAGGAGGTAACCTATGAAATTGGAGACAGAGCATATCTGCGAGTATCACCTTTGCGAGGAGTGAAACGTTTTGGAGTTAAGGGAAAGTTAGCCTCGAGATTTGTAGGACCGTATTGTGTTTTGGAACGGATGGGAGAAGTTGCCTACAAGTTGGAGTTACTTGAAGGACTGTCAGGAGTTCACATTGTGTTCCACGTTTCCCAGTTGAAGAAGTGCCATGCTGAGATGGCTGATATACCGCTAAGAGACACCGCACCCTTGGAGGCGATTCAGTTGGACAATGACTTGACTTATGAGGAGAAGCCAGTCAAGATTTTGGAGTTTGCCAGTCGAGTCACCCGCAGCAAGGTTATTAAGTTTTGCAAGGTTCAATGGAGCCACCATACCGAGGATGAAGCCACATGGGAACGAGAGGATGACCTTCGCAAAAACCACCCACACCTATTTTCTAGCCAACCCGAATCTCGAGGGCGAGATTCATCTTAAGGGGGGGTAGGTTTGTAACATCCCAAATTTTCAATTTGGAATGTTATGCATTAGATCATCATTGCATATCATATTTTATTGCATTTTGGTTGATCCTAGAAATTCTAAGCAACTCAAGGACCCATGGAGAGAGTTGGGGATTTCGTTATTTTCATATTTGAGCTTTTCTCGAGTTATGAAAAGAGGATTGCTTGATTTTAATTTTATTTCTCTAAAATATTTATTTTATAAAAAATAAAAGAGAGAGGATAAAATGACTTCCACAAAATAAAGAAATACCAGAGATTTAATATTAAAATCAAATAAGTTCTTTATTCGGAGTTTCATTGCTATTTTATTTGAATTAGGAAAAATATGCGTTTTTCAAAAATTCATTTTAGGCCCACATAAATGTTCACCTTGTCCGGCTTATTTTTATAGGACGGGGAAAATTTATCTCGAGATTTCTGGAGTTCGTTTAGTATTTCTTTTCTTTCTTTTTCTGCACGTCCGAATTGTTTAAAAAAACGCGAGCCGACCTAACCGGGCCGTGTCTGTCTAGGACTCTCGGCCCGGCCGGCCTTATAAGCTAGGGGAGCCGCCCCTCAGTCCACCCCGCACCCCGCCCGAACCCTAGCCGCCCGAGCCGCCGCCGCCGCACGCACCACCGCCCCGCCCACCGGAGCCGCCGCCGCCGCCTCGCCGCCTGTCGGAGCCGCACATCGCCTCGCCGCCCCGCCGCCGTAGCCGCACGCCGCCGCCGCCGTTCAGCCGCTGCTGGTAACCGCCGCCGCCGCCGCCGTCGGTTTTCTACGGAAAAACCGATCGGTTTTTTAGGACCCGCGGTTTTATTTTTTTAGTAGATTGGTTTATTTTTTTCCGGGTTTAGTTATTTAGCGGACATTCGTTCGTACGTTCGTTTTTACGAACGGTTTTCACCGTTTAGCCGCAGACAGCAAACGCTCGTTCGTTAGCCTGTTCGTCAGCTTTCTTTAATCAGATTTTATTCGCGATTATTTCTGATCGCGATTTCTGATCCGATTTTCGTTCTAGTTTATCTTTTCGCTCGTTTGTTGGAATCAGGGGATTCAAGCGCTTAGATCTTCATCTCGAGACCCTCTTTTCATTTAACCAACTCGAACAAGCTTTTCTACTGTAAAATTTGACCAAGGTCCAGATTAGTAAACGGATCTTGTTTCTTTTGCCGTTTGAGTTTTGTTGCTCCATTCGATTTGATTCTTTTTGCAAACCGGAGTTCTTAAGTTGAATTTTCTGGTTAGATCTTCTTATTTGAGTTTTACCTGTGTTTCTTTGTTTGATTTCTTATGTATGCTATTGTTTGTTTGCGATAGAATTCCCGGAGTGCGAAGCGTGTTATTTGGAGTCTCTAGGTTACGCGGATCGTCAGCAAGGCAAGTAACACTTTGATAATACTCTTTATCACCCAATTTTTATGCATTAGTTCCAATCCTCAAACATTGCATGGTTAGGATGGCATTAACATGTGGGTTGGGAAGTAGTTGATGAGGTAGAACCTATTGCCCTGTTACATTCAAACACTTGGGAGTTACTTCTACGCGTTGCTTATATTGCTATGCTATGCTCGTAGACGTGGTTTGGGTGAGTGAAATCCATGACACATGTGAGATTGTTAATTAATGGTTCAACTTAAGGTGGCAACTTAAATACACATCTGGGTGGATTGAGGCACCTGGAGTACTTAGTGTTGCCTGTATTTTTGGAAATCCCGGAGTACCCGTGTGATCTTCCTATGGACCGCCACCCAGGCTCAAATGGAACTGAGACGATTCATGCTAGAAACTTCCGTGTGTAGCCACAAGCTATTATGGGCTCTAGCATAGTTAAGTAAGTTACGTGAAGCTCTTGAAGAGGTGGATCAGCAGGTAGTGGGTTGTAGGTTTGGTATGGTCTGCCCGGAGTAGAGAGTTAATGTCTTTGAAAGACTGTGTCTTGGTCATCCGTTTCTCAAACACCATGTAGTGCAAGAAATTCAATGAAGGTGATCGACTCTTGTGGGGAAAAGTGCGCAAACCTCTGCAAAGTGTACAAACTATTCATGGTTAGCCGTGTCCCCGGTTATGGACATCTTGAGTATCTAGTACTTGGAGTATCTTGAGTATCTCATCACTCTTAAATTAAAATTGTTGGGTTGATAATTACCTTAATTGGATTGAGTTGGAGGAACCTTCTCAATGATGTTTCAACTACCATGATAGTTAAATTAAAATCTATTCCTTTGATGTAGGAAAAAATTGGCTTTTCGCAAAACTGTAACCATAGAGCTTTCCACCAGCCAAATATGCATGTAGTGATAGCATTATTCTGTTCTTGCTCTACTGTGTTACTTTGCCAGCATATTCCATGTGCTGACCTGTTTTCGGGCTGCAACGTATTATGTTGCAGACTTTTCAGACGAGGAGTAAGGTTCGTTAGGTCGTTGTAGTGCAGCTCAGCTATGCCGTTGGAGTTGATGGACTCACTTTATCTTCCAAGCCTGCCGCTGTTATCGTATTAGATGGCCTTAAGCCATATTTATTGTAATAAGTTCTCTCTGGAGACATTCGATGTAATAAGTGTGTGATTTCTACTCTGCTATAAATCCTCGAGTACTATGTGTGTCAGCATTACCGATCCAGGGATGACACTGAAGCACAGAGACTTGACCATTTGAGGTCGGGTCGCTATAATAATCTTTTCATAGAAGTCAGAGAATATAGCATTCATACATGTTTGAAAGGTAGCAGCTGCATTGCATAAACCAAAATGCATACGTCTATAAGCAAAGGTACCGAAAGGGCAAGTAAAAGTGGTTTTCTCTTGATCATATTTTGACACAGGTATTTGAGAGAAACCAGAATAACCATATAGAAAGCAAAAATGCGTATGTTTGGATAATCTTTCTAGCATTTGATCAATAAAAGGTAGAGGGTAATGATCTTTTCTAGTAGCTTTATTTAATTTGCAAAAATCAATTACCATTCTATAACATGTAACAATTCTTTGACGAATCAATTCATTATTATCATTAGGAACAACAATAATACCTCCCTTCCTAGAGACACAATGAACAGGACTTACCCATTGACTATCAGCAATAGGATAAATTATACCTCCCTCCAGAAGCTTTAGTATTTCATTTCTTACCACTTCTTTCATCTTTGGATTTAACCGTCGTTGATGATCAACAACCGGTTTAGCATCTTTCTCCAATTTAATTTTGTGCTGACATAGAGTGGGACTAATGCCCTTAAGATCATCAAGAGTATATCCAATAGTAGCACAATGCTTCTTCAGAGTTTTCAATAATTTCTTATCTTCGTGATCTGAAAGGTTAGCACTAATAATAACATGGTATATCTTCTTTTCATCAAGATAAGCATATTTCAGAGTATCAGGTAATGGTTTAAGCTCAAACACGGGATCACCTTGGGTGGAGGAGGGTCCCCAAGGATTTCAACAGGCAAATTGTGTTTCAAAATAGGTACCTGATTAAAGAATACTTAATCTATTTCCCTTCTTTCATTCATAAACATATTATTGTCATGGTCTAGCAAATATTGTTCTAGAGGATCAGTAGGAGGCACGACAATAGAAGCAAGACCAATAATTTCATCCTTACTAGGAAATTCCTTATCATGGGGTTGTCTATGAAATTTAGAGAAATTAAAATCATGAGACATATCCCCTACACCAACAGTAACAATATCTTTCTCGCTGTCTATCTTAGCATTAACAGTATTCAAGAAGGGTCTACCAAATATAATGGGACAAAAATTATCTTGTGGGGAACCAAGAACAAGAAAATCAGTAGGATATTTAATTTTCCCACACAAGACTTCAACATCTCTAACAATCCCAATTGGTGATATAGTATCTCTACTAGCAAGCTTAATAGTAACATCAATATCTTCTATCTCAGCAGGTGCAATATCATTCATAATTTCTTTATATAAGGTATAAGGAATTGCACTCACACTAGAACCCACATCACATAAGCCATGATAATAATGATCTCCTATTTTAACAGAAACAATAGGCATGCCAACAACAGGTCTATGTTTACCTTTCATATCAGGTTTAGCAATTCTAGCAGCTTCATCACAGAAATAAATAACATGCACATCAATATTATCAACCAAGAGATCTTTAACCATCGCAATACTAGGTTCAACTTTAATTTGTTCAGAGGGTGTATGTGTTTTAGTATTACTTTTACGAACCACAGTTGAAGCTTTAGCATGATCCTTTATTCTAACAGGGAAAGGTGGTTTCTCAATGTAAGCAGTAGGAACAATATGATCAACATTATAAGTAATAGTTTCTTCTTCAACTTTAATAGGTTCTACTACTTTAACTTCAATGGGAGGATTATATTTAAACCACTTCTCCTTAGTGAGATCAACATGCGTAGCAAAAGATTCATAAAAGGAATCTACTATCTTAGAGTCAAGTCCATACTTAGTGCTAAATTCAAGAAAAGCATCGGTATCCATAAAAGATTTAACACAAACAAACTTAAGGTTTATACCTGACTCCTTACCTTCATCAAGATCCCAATCTTCAGAGTTGCATTTAATTCTTTCCAATAAATCCCATTTGAATTCAATATCCTTCTTCATATAGGAACCAGTACAAGAAGTATCGAGCATGGATCGATCATTATGAGAAAGCTGGGCATAAAATTTTTGAATAATAATTTCTCTTGAGAGGTCATGATTGGGGCATGAATATACCATTTACTTAAGACTCCCCCAAGCTTGAGAGATACTTTCTCCTTCACGAGGCCAAAAATTATATATATAATTCCGATCACGATGAACCAGATGCATAGGATAAAACTTCTAATGAAATTCCAATTTCAATCAGTTGTAGTTCCATGATCCAATATCATCCAATAGCCTATACCATGTCAATGCCTTTACCTTCAAAGATAAAGGGAAGACCTTCTTCTTGACAACATCCTCGGGCATACCAGCAAGCTTAAATAATCCACCAACTTCATCCACATAGATTAGGTGCATATCAGCATGTAATGTTCCATCTCCTGCATAAGGATTAGCTAGCAGTTTCTCTATCATACCTGAAGGGATTTCATCATAAGTATTTGCAGTAGGTGTAGTAGGTTGAGGAGCAACTAATTGTGGTTCCAGTGGAGGTGACAGGTGACAGTAAATTTCAGCACACTATATAAATGTTTCCTTACCAAATTCCACTTACCAAAGGCGCTTCACTCCCCGGCAACGGTGCTAGAAAAGAGTTTTGATGACCCCAAAGTATAGGGGATCTATCGTAGTCCTTTAGATAAGTAAGAGTGTCGAACCCAGCGAGGAGCATAAGGAAATGACAAGTGGTTTTCAGCAAGGTATTCTCTGCAAGCACTGAAATTATCGGTAACAGATAGTTTTGTGATAAGATAAATCGTAACGGCTAAAAAGTAATAAAAGTAAACAAGGTGCAGCAACGTGGCCCAATCCTTTTTGTAGCAAAGGACAAGCCTAGAAAAACTCTTATATAAAGCAAAGTGCTCCCGAGGACACATGTGAATTGTTGTCAAGCTAGTTTTCATCATGCTCATATGATTCACGTTCGTTACTTTGATAATTTGATATGTGGGTGGACCGGTGCTTGGCTGCTGCCCTTCCTTGGACAAGCCTCCCACTTATGATTAACCCCTCTCGCAAGCATCCGCAACTACGAAAGAAGTATTAAGTTAAACCTAACCATAGCATGAAACTTATGGATCCAAATCAGCCCCTTACGAAGCAACACATAAACTAGGGTTTAAGCTTCTGTCACTCTAGCAACCCATAATCTACTTATTACTTCCCAATGCCTTCCCCCAGGCCCAAATAATGGTGAAGTGTCATGTAGTCGACGTTCACATAACACCACTAGAGGAGAGACAACATACATCTCATCAAAATATCGAAAGAATACCAAATTCATATGATTACTTATGACAAGACTTCTCCCATGTCCTCAGGAACAAACGTAACTACTCACAAAGCGTACTCATAATCATAATCAGAGGAGTATTAATTATCATTAAGAATAAGAAAATATAATATTCCACCGGATAAACCAACTAGCATCAACTACAAGGAGTAATCAACACTACTAGCAACCCACAGGTACCAATCTTAGGTTTTGTGACCAAGATTGAATACAAGAGATGAACTGGGCTTTGAGAGGAGATGGTGTTGGTGAAGATGTTGATGGAGATTGACCCCCTCTCGATGAGAGGATCAATGGTGATGACGATGGCGACGATTTCCCCCTCCTAGAGGGATGTTTCCCCGGCAGAATAGCTCCGCCGAAGGCCTAGATTGATTCTGCCCAGGTTCTGCCTTGAGATGGCGGTGCTTCGTCCCGAAAGCTTCTCCCTTATTTTTTCCAGGGTAAAAGACACCATATACCCAAAGATGGGCACCGGAGCCCTGCTAGGGGGCCCACAAGGTCGGGGGGCGCGCCCAAGGGGGTAGGGCGTGCCCTCCACCCTTGTGGCTGGCAGGTGGCCCCCCTCTAGTTCTTTCTTCGCCCAATATTTTTTATATATTCCAAAAATAAGCTCCGTGAAGTTTCAGGACTTTTGGAGTTGTGCAAAATAGGTCTCTAATATTTGCTCCTTTCCAGTCCAGAATTCCAGCTGTCGGCATTCTCCCTCTTCATGTAAACCTTGTAAAATAAGAAAGAATAGGCATACATATTGTGATATAATGTGTAATAACAACCCATAATGCAATAAATATAAATATAAAAGCATGATGCAAAATGGAAGTATCACTATCCGACTCCCGTAGGGAGCGCACTAGTCCGGGTTTAATGCCGCTCATTATCAAGCCATTGGCCCGTTCAACCCGACCGTTTGTTTGAGGGTGGTAGACGGATGCATAGTCGAGTTTAATGCCCAAGTTAGCACACCCGTTTTTCACCGCATCAGCTATAAAATTAGAGCCATTATCAGTGATGATGCTACGCGGGACACCATAACGGTGTACAACTCCGGATATAAAATCGACCATTGGCCCTCCTTCAGCCGTTTTTACTGTTTTGGCCTCTATCCATTTAGTGAATTTATCCATGACCAGTAGGTATTTCTTTTTGTGGCTTCCCCCTTTAAGGGGTCTGACCATGTCTAGCCCCCAGACCGCGAAAGGCCAAGTAATGTGGATTGTTCTTAAGGCAGTGGGAGGCATATGACTTTGGTTGGTGAAAAGCTGACATCCTACGCAACATTGCACAAGGGCTTGTGTGTCTGCTTGCGCCGTTGGCCATAAGAAATCTGTTCAAAAGGCCTTGCATACGAGGGCCCGAGCTGTGGCGTGATGGCCGCCTAGACCATCATGTATTCCAGCCAATAGTTGTCATCCCTCCTCTTTAGAGATGCACCTCCGGAGGAATCCAGTAGTGCTTTTCTTATACAGTTCACCTTCGTGAACTTTATAGGCTTTAGAATGTCGAACTATGCGACGGGCCTCATTTTGATCATCAGGAAGCTCCTACCTATTAAGGTAGGCCCGGAAGGGCTCGGTCCATGGAGCAATAACAACCATGATTTCATGGGCAGAGGGTATTATTTCGGTACCCAAACCCCCGATGATATCCGGGTTGTGTTCGGCTGATGGGGGCATGATCAGGTCTACACTGGTGTTTCCTCTCTTGTCCTGCCACACCACGTATGGCTTGAAAAGCCTTTCCACAAAGGTATTGGGCGAGACAGGGCCGCGCTTGGCGCCCATTCGAGCAAGGATGTCCGTTGTCTGGTTACTGTCTCGAGCGACGTGATGAAACTCAAGCCCCTCGGACTGAGCCGATATTTTCAATATGGCGTTTCGGTACGCCGCCATTTTTGGATCATTTGCATCGAACTATCCATTTATTTGGGATATTGCGAGGTTTGAATCACCGCACACCTGTAGGTGTTTTATGCCCATGGAGACAACCATTCGGAGACCATGTAGAAGTGCCTCGTATTCGGCTGCTTTATTGGAGTCCGTATACATGATTTGCAGCACGTAGCGGACTGTATCCCCCGTAGGGGATGTCAAGATGGCACCAGCCCCCAGTCCGGCTAGCATTTTAGAGCTGTCGAAGTACATGATCCAGTTGGAGTATGAACTATACTCTTTAGGGAGCTTGGCTTCCGTCCACTCGGCGACGAACTCGGCCAGCACCTGAGATTTAATAGCTCAGCGCGGCTTGTATGTTATTTCAAATGGTAAGAGCTCAATGGCCCATTTTGCTATGCGGCTGGTGGCATCCCTGTTATTTATAATGTCATTGAGTGGTACTTCGGATGCCACCGTGATTGAATACTCTTGAAAGTAGTGCCAAAGTTTTTGGGATGCCATGAAGACCACGCAAGCTATTTTTGGTAGTGAGGGTATCAGGATTTACATGGTGTAAGGACCTCCAATACATAATACACTGGTTTCTGTATGAGGAATTTATGCCCCTCTTCACCTCAATTGACGACGAGTACGTCGCTCACTACCTGGCGAGTTGCGGATATATAAAGCAACATAGGCTCGCCAACACTTGGGTGGCTAGGATCGGGTTGCCTGCTAGTAAAGTTTTTATTTCTTCCAATCCGGCTGTAGCCGCATCCGTCCACTCGAAGTTGTCGGTGCATCTAAGCAGTCTATACAGTGGTAATTCCTTTTCTCCCAATCTGGAGATGAAGCGGCTCAACGCTGCCACGCACCCTACTAGTTTTTGGACCTGCTTTAAGTCTGTTGGTATGGCCAGTTGTGACAAGGCTCGGATTTTGGCTGGGTTTGCTTCAATTCCCCTATTGGAGACGATGAACCCTAGTAGCTTTCCGGTTGGAACGCCGAAAAAGAATTTTTCCGGATTGAGCCGTATGTCATATGTTCGGAGGTTGTCAAATGTGAGGCGGAGATCGTCCACCCGTGATTCGACATGTTTAGTCTTGATGACCACCTCATCCACGTATGCTTCCACGGTCTTGCCGATTTGGTTTCCAAACATGTTTGAATCATGCATTGGTAGGTGGCACCAGAGTTTTTAAGCCCAAAAGGCATAGTGTTGAAATAGAAAGGCCCGTACGGGATAATGAACGCCGTTGCGGCCTGGTCGGACTCCTTCGTCTTAATTTGATGGTATCCGGAGTAAGCGTCAAGGAAACACAATGAGTTGCGTCTCGCGGTTGCGTCAATAATCTGGTCAATGCTGGGCAATGGGAAAGGGACTTTGGGGCATGCCTTATTGAGGTCTTTGAAATCGACACAGAGGCGCCAAGATTTATCCTTTTCTGGCACCATGACCAAGTTGGCTAGCCAATCCGGGTGCTTGATTTCTCGGATGAACTCGGCCTCGAGTAGTTTGGCTAGATCCCCCCCATAGCTTGTCTTTCGGGTTCGGAAAATTGCCGCAGTGTTTGTTTGACTGGTTTGAACCCCTTGATTATGTTGAGGCTTTGTTCGACCAGTCTGCGTGGGATCCCGGGCATGTCTGAAGGGTGCCAAGCAAAGATGTCCCAATTTTCACGTAGGAATGCTCGTAGGGCGGCATCTACCGTCGGATCCAATTGTGCTCCAATGGAAACTGTTTTGTTAGGATCCGTCGGGTGCACTTGAAATTTAACTATTTCATCTGCTGGTTTAAAAGAGGTGGATTTGGATCTCTTATCGAGAATCACATCATCCTTGTCCATCATGGATCGCAGGGTGGTTAGTTCTTCGGCTGCAAGGGTTTTGGATAATGCCTCAAGGGCCAAAGATGCGGTTTTGTTTTTGGCGTGGAGTGCTATATCCGGATCACTTATAATTATGATTATTCCATTGGGCCCCGGCATCTTAAGCTTCATGTACCCGTAAAGGGGTATGGCTTGAAAGCGTGAGAAGGTGTCCCGCCCCAAAAGGGCGTGATATCCGCTATTGAAGGGGGCCATGTGGAAGAGCAACTCTTTGGACCTGTAATTCTCAGGCATGCCGAATACTACATCAAGTTTCACTTAAATTTGACAGAGCCAAAATTATGCCATGCTGGACACACCTATTTGATAGAGCCAAAATTATGCCATGACTTGTTTGAATTGCTCTCTATGCTTCACTTAAATTTTTATGAGCTATCGATTTGCTCTAGTGCTTCACTTATATCTTTTTGAACACGGTGTGCTTTAGTATTTTTGAATAAATGCTCTCTTGCTTCACTTAGATTTATTTGAGAGCTAGTAAAATTTTCAAGAAATTCTCTCTTGCTTCACTTAAATTAATTTGAGAGAAAGAAATTTTATGCTCATGATCTACACTTATATTTGTTTGAGCTTATCAAAAGCAACATATGAAAATTAGTTCCAAAGTGATAGATATCCAAGAAGGATATAATAAAAACTTTCATGAAGATCATTGGACAAAATAAACTTGATTCTTAGTAATAGTTTTGGGATATCATGATGTGATATGTAAGTCATGTTGATGAGTAATTATGCTTTAGTTAGAATATTGGTGTTAAGGTTTGTGATTCCCTATGCAAGCATGAAGTCAATAATTATGCAATGAAATTATATCCTACTTGTGGTGCATTATTCGGTGTTAATTATGCTTAATGCTCGCTTATGAGATTATTCATTTCTTGGTTGGTCGCTTCTCAATCTTTTGTTAGCCTTCGTTTTTCACTAAGTACGATCACTACTTGTGCATCCAAAAACCTTGAAACCAGTTTTTCCATATGAGTCCACTATACCTACCTATATTTGGTATTATTTTGCCGTTCTAAGCAATTTGTATGTGCCATCTCTAATAATCAAAATAAATTTCTCTTTTGTGTGCTCGTACCGCTAACAAGGCGGCAAGGGGTGGCTAATATTTTCCATGCTAGATGTGTCATTCTCACAATGAGTGTTTATTCACTTGTCATTTCACGAGAGTAAGGCAAAGGTATTAGGGATGCCAAGTCCCGAAATGAAAAATGAATTTACTTTATGTTGTCAAATAATAAATTCCTTGGAAAGTGTTGGTATGGAAGGCACCCGTGGATACGGTTAGCCATGGAAAGTGAAAGTATGGTGGAAAAATGAATAAACTTTAATTTCTGTTTGGGAACCGCCTATGATATATCTAGCATGGAAAGTGTTGGGAACTCTAAGTCATTTTCGTCGGTGGGAAAAGTATGCCTCTCAAAATGTTTTTATCTCACAATTTTCACTTTGAGCTCTGGCACCTCTACAAATCCCTACTTCCCTCTGTGAAGGGCCTTTCTTTTTACTTTATGCAATTTTTATTTTGAATTTTAGTCTCCATCTTCTCTTATAAAGCACCAACTAGGAGGCATTATGATCGTACTTGAGAATTGGGTGTAGTTAATATGCGAGTGTGTTTCATGAATGGATCAATGATTGAGGATAATGGGCTAGGGATAACTTATTTTAGCGTTGATATTTTGAAAGACATGGCTGCTTGTTGATATGCTTGAGTATTAAAATTATCATGTCAAAACTAGGCTATTGATATGAACAATATAAAGTCCAAATGTCCATGCTATAAAGAAAAGAATGTGATATGACATGTTAGGCATCATTCCACATCAAAAATTCAGTTTTTATCATTTACCTACTCGAGGACGAGTAGGAATTAAGCTTGGGGATGCTGATACGTCTTCAACATATCTATAATTTTTTATTGTTCCATGTTGTTATATTATCAATGTTGGATCTTTTATAATCATTTTATAGTCATTTTATATCATTTTTTGGTACTAACCTATTGACATAGTGCCAAGTGCTAGTTGCTGTTTTTTGCATGTTTTTTACATCGCAGGAAATTAATACCAAAATGAGTCCAAATGCAAGGAAACTTCACAGAGATTTTTTATGGACCAGAAGACACCCAATGGGCCAAGGCAGCGCCCGGGGGTGCTTCGAGGGGAGCACAACCCACCAGAGCGCGCCAGGAGGCCCAGGCACGCCCTGGTGGGTTGCGCCCACCTCGGGTGCCCCCTGAACCACCTCTTTGCTCTACAAATACCCCAATATTCTAGAAACCCTGGGGGAGTCGACGAAAATTAGTTCCAGGCGCCGCAGAGTCCAGAACCACCAGATCCAATCTAGACACCATCACGGAGGGGTTCACCACTTCCATTGGTGCCTCTCCGATGATGCATGAGTAGTTCTTTGTAGACCTTCGGGTCCGTAGTTAGTATCTAGATGGCTGCCTCTCTTTCGTTTGATTCTCAATACAATGGTCTCTTGGAGATCCATATGATGTAACTCTTTTTGCGATGTGTTTGTTGGGATCAGATGAACTTTGAGTTTATGATCAGATCTATCTTTTCATTCATGAAAGTTATTTGAATCTTCTTTGATATCATATATGCATGATTGCTTATAGCCTCGTATTTGTTCTCCGATATTTGGGTTTTCTTTGGCCAACTTGATATATTTATCTTGTAATGGGAAGAGGTGCTTTGTAGTGGGTTCGATCTTACGGTGCTTGATCCCGTGACAGAACGGGAACCAACACGTATGTATCATTGCTACTAAGGATAAAACGATGGGGTCTCTCTCTACATAGATAGATCTTGTCTACATCATGTCATCATTCTTATTGCATTACTCCGTTTCCCCATGAATTTAATACACTAGATGCATGCTGGATAGCGGTCGATGTGTGGAGTAATAGTAGTAGATGCAGGCAGGAGTCAGTCTACTAATGTTGGACGTGATGCCTATATAATGATCATTGCCTGGATATCATCATGCTTATTTGAAGTTCTATCAATTTCCTAACAGTAATTTGTTACCCACATTTTGCTATTTTTCTCGAGAGAAGCCACTAGTGAAACCTACGCCCTCAGGTCTCTTCTTTAATATATTTGCCTTTGCGATCTATTTTCCTTTTCCTTTTATTTTCAGATCTATTAAACCAAAAATACAAAAATACCTTGCTGCAATTTATTCTTATTTATTTTATTTGGTGTTCGATCTATCAATCTACTACAATTTATTCACGTCCGTTTTGCCAATTTCTGGCACCGTTACCCGAAAGGGATTGACAACCCCTTTCACACGGCGGGTTGCGAGTAGTTGCTATTTGGGTGTAGGCACTGCTTACGTGTTGTTGCTTGGTTCTCCTACTGGTTCGATAACCTTGGTCTCATCACTAGGGGAAAGACCTACCGTCGATGTGCTACATCATCCCTTCATCTCTGGGGAAATACTGACGTAGCTTCAAGCCGCATTAGTGGACCGCTTAAAGGCAGTGGGTTCCAACCGAGCTTTCTAGGCCTTCCATGTGCTTTCCATCACGCAGTACTTCCGTACTAAGTGTGATAATTCCGTAAAATTCTATATGCGATGGCGGTTGAGGGCGTTCAGAATTCCCTCATCTGTACAACTATGATGAAAAACCAAAACTACATCGTCATCGCAACAATCTTTAATCTTGTTTTTAACAAGGAGGAATCTGGCTCAGAATTGATGGACTGTTTCCTGGGGTTGCTGCTAGACATACATTAGGTCACATATGTCTGGAGGGCCTGAATTATATGGAGAGTATTGATTGTGGTGGGTGGGTGGGCTAAAACCCGAATCCTGACCAATGATTGAATCTGGAGCTTGAAAAATCTCCGAGGTCACCAGTTTGGGTCCAAGAAGATCCAAGTCCTTTCCGGGCCCTATGTCTAACCCTGAGTTCGGAGGACGTTAAATCTCATCCTGAGGGAGGGTGTCCGGCTCAAGGGGCCCGGAGATCCGAACATAGCTGGTCTTTAACTTAGGGCAAGAAGTGTTTTCGGCTCGTTCCTCGACGACCGCTACCAGATGGGTGATCGGCGGGGAATTGATTTCCCTCTGATCGGGTTTGAGCCCGATCCGATCATAATCCATTGCAAGCCCATGGCAGAGATGCGATCTAGCAGCTCGTTTAAGGACGAGACGTCCACCGGATCCATCTTATCGGAGTGTTCGAGACCGATGCGGAGGTGATGTTTGGCGATCGCGGGGGGCGCCGTCAGCTTGACGGCCGTGCGGTGCCCACGATGAAACCACTAAGCTAGAGGACCTATCCCAAAGTTAGGCTCCTTCTAGAAGTGATATCGTTGTTGATGACAAGGCGAGCCATTGATCCTTTTATTGAAAACACAATGGAACTCTCAATGAAAGCACCAATGTCGGTGTCAAAACCGGCAGATCTCGGGTAGGGGGTCCTGGATTGTGCATCTGAGGATCGATGGTAACAAGGGACAATAGGGACACAATGTTTACCCAGGTTCGGGCCCTCTTAATGGAGGTAAAACCCTACATCCTGCTTGATTATATTCGATGAGTCTAGGGGTTACAAGAGTTGATCTACCTCGAGATCGTAATGGCTAAACCCTAGCTGTCTAGCCTATGAGAATTTTGATGGCCTCTACGGACTAAACTCTCCGGTTTATATACACATCGGAGGAGCCCAGGGTCGTACAAAGTCGGTTTGCAGAGGAAAGGAATCATACACTCGGACACCAAAACTTGTCGTTCATGCATACAGGAGTCCTACCCAGACACAGGGGATAATCTTCGGCTCTATCTTCACGGCCCATCAACCCGGCCTATATCGAGCAGGTCGGACGTCCAAGGACCCCCTTATCTAGGACTCCCTCAGGGGAGGCCGAATTGGGAGGCGCCCAACTAGGATTCCTCCTACTTGGGGCGCCCCCTTGCCTGCCTCCCCTCCCCTCCAACCTATATATATATATATGAGGGGGGTACCGCTAGAACACAGATCAACAGTTGTTAGCCATGTGCGGCGCCCCCCTCCACAGTTTACACCTCCGGTCATATTCACGTTGTCTTAGGCGAAGCCCTGCGTGGATTACTTCACCATCACCATCACCACGCCCTCGTGCTGACGGAACTCTCCCTTGACACTTCGCTGGATCAAGAGTTCAAGGGACGTCATCAAGCTGAACGTGTGCAGAACTCGGAGGTGCCGTACATTCGGTGCTTGATCAGTTGGAACAGGAAGAAGTTCGACTACATCAACCGCGTTCTCAAACGCTTCCGCTTTCGGTCTATGAGGGTACGTGGACACACTCTCCCCCTCTCGTTGCTATGCATCTCCTAGATAGATCTTGCGTGAGCATAGGAAATTATTGAAATTGTATGCTACGTTCCCCAACAGTGGCATCCGAGCAAGGTCTATGCGTAGATGATATGCACGAGTAGAACACAAAGAGTTGTGGGCGGTGATCGTACTGCTTACCACCAATGTCTTATTTTGAGTCGGCAGTATTGTTGGATGAAGCGGCCCAGACCAACCTTACATGACCACATTCATGAGACCGGTTCCACCGACAGACATGCAACTAGTTTTGCATAAAGGTGGCTGGCGGCTGCCTGTTTCTCCAACTTTAGTTGAATCAAATTTGACTACGGACGGTCCTTGTTGAAGGTTAAAACAACAAACTTGATAAATCACTGATACATCTCCAACATATCTATAATTTTTGATTGTTCCATGCTATTATATTATCTGTTTAGGATGTTTGATGGACTTTATTATACCTTTTTATATTATTTTTGGGACTAACCTATTAACCGAAAGCCCAGTGCAAATTGCTGTTTTTGCCTATTTCAGTGCACAAGCAACCATGTCCGGATCCGGAGGTCGGGTTAAGTGGATGGTTTCCTCCGTCAAGGAGGAGAACATTGTGGAGCTTCGGGCGGCCGGATACTTGGCGACGGAGATCGCTCACCGCCTGCCGGCCGAGGGACAAGTCGTCCCCACGCCGGAGCCCACCGAGAGGGTGGTGTTCCTCCCCCATTTCTTCCGCGGGCTAGGGTTTCCACTCCACCCTTTCGTCCGCGGGCTGATGTATTATTACGGGATAGATTTCCATTATTTGTCCCCGAATTCCTTTCTCAACATATCGGCGTTCATCATCGTGTGTGAGGCTTTCCTCAGCATCCATCCCCACTTCGGGCTGTGGCTCAAAGTCTTCAACGTGAAGCCGAAGGTGGTGGATGGCCAGCACACAGAGTGCGGAGGAGCCATGGTGAGCAAGCTGTCCAACGTATCCTAGCCCAAAGGCACTTTTGTGGACACAGTGAAGGAGTGGCAGAAGCAGTGGTTCTACATCACAGAGCCTCGCGGCACCACCTGGGTCGCAGCTGCCAAATTCCGCTCCGGCGCCCCCATGTGACTCACCTCTTGGGTCGAGAAGAGTCCGGACCGGGGTTCCCCTGACGAGGTGATAGCGCTGCAGACGCGCGTCCAGAGCATGTCCACCAAGAAAGTCAAGCTCATTGACGTGATCCAGGTGATGCTGGTTCGCCAGATCTTTCCGTGCCAGCGCCGAAGCCGTCCTCTATGGGAGTTCAACCCGAAGAAGGATCAGACTCTGGTGAGGCTCTTCGAGACTACTCACGAAGGCGCATGGAAGTTGCTCTTTAAGGGCAACGAGAAGCCACTGGCCATGGATTCAGACCGTGGTCACGATTGTAGACACCTCGCTAGTGAGGTATGCAATTTTTTGATGCATCCCCAATTTAATCATTTCAACAATGATGTCTGAGTTTATTGTGACATTTCCAGGACTGGATGGAGAGGGCGAAGCGGATCCAGTGTCCGGCTCCGCTACTTGAAGAACCAGTCATCCCGCGTCTAGCGAAGATGCTGGTGCCGGCGCCTAATAAGGCGCCGGAGAAGAAGCCCAAGGGGGCCAAGGGTGGCCCCTGTTGCAAGGGCACTTCGGACGTGACGTCCGAAGACGACGAAGCCCATTCCTCTGTCCCTGAGGACAACGACGAGGAAGAGGGGGAGGAGGAGGAGGAAAACAACCCTCCCCCTGAGGAGAGGAATAAGAAGAGGGCGGCTTCAGCGCATCCGGAGGCGGACATGCCCAAGAAGGGGAAAAGCATACCAACGGTCAACACCTCGTGGGACGTTGACAACAGTCCGGAGAGACACCCTCGCGCTAAGCCCCCGGCCGCATCGTAAGTGACACGGCTCTCTCACTGCCAGACACATGGGGGAGCCGATCCCCATGGAGATTGGCGTAGAGGAACGTATCCAGTTCGGCCCTCAGCCGAATACGATTCTGGAGGCCCATATGGCTCCGGTGTTGGGCGAGTGGCCCCCTTTAAAGGAGGGGGATGCACCGCTCCCACCGGTGGCCCTTGTCCATCCAGGGGAGCCGGATAACCTGATGGAGGCGCTTCGAAGCCCCTCTGTCGTGGACGAGCACCGTGTCCTTGTGGGTGCGGTGATCGAGAAGATTCAGTCCCCCAAGGGTGGACTGAACGAAGCCTGGAGCAGCCTGTTGACATGTTTCAAGGTAAGAAAGAGAAAAACCCTACTTAGCCAGTAGCTCCTGAGACACTGTATGTATGAAATGAGCAGGCATCGCTGTTGGCCGCCACCTCCCATGCTGCCGATGCCTCTGAGCTGAGGCAGAGGCTGGAGCGGACCGAGAACGAGCTCGGCGAGGTCAAGGTTCGGCTCCAGGAGAAGCAAGGTGAGGACTACTTGCTGTTTGTTTAGAAAGGACAGGCGTTGTATATTGACCGCTGTGTTGTAATATGTGTAGGAGCCGCGACCGAGGTCGAGGCCCTGAAGAAGGCCCTGGCGAGGCCAAGGAGAAGGCTGTCCATCAGCAGGCCGCTCATAAGAAGTCCATGGCCCGGGTCAAAGAAATCCAGCAGGAGCTCCAGGATGCGGTCAAGAAATGCGAAGCCTTGGAGCATGATGCGTCGGTTCAAGGGACCGAACTCGCCAAGGCTCGTCAGAGCGTGGAGACCGCACGGAATGAGGCCCAGGCTGCCCTCCAGGAGATCCAGGAGGCCAGGAAGATCACGACGGGTAAGGCATTTAAGATGCAAAGCAAGTATGCGGAGAAGCATTACCTTTTACTAACCCGGGTTCGGAGTTCCCCAGGAGCATTTGCGGATTCGCCACGTAGTGTATCAGACGCCGCGGGGTTCTACCGAGCCGAAGGAGGGGGTTCTACGGAGAAGCTATTCTGGTCGCAGTAATCGGCACCAGAGCATCCCGTGTCCTTCACTGATCAGCTGAAATAGCTGGTGGAGCTGCATAGGGTGGCCAAACTAGCCATGAAGGATTTCATAATCCGGCTATGGCCAGCCGAAGCGATGCCAAGCAGCTACTTCGGACTCGTGAGGCGAATGGTGAAAGCTTGTCCTCAGCTGGACGTCTCCAAGTGCTCGGCCTGCATTGAAGGTGCGTGCATGGCCTTCGCCCATTGCAAGATGTGGTGGGCGAAGATGGACGCCGTCGAGGTGACCAGAGGGCCACCGGAGGGCAAGGAACACCGCACACCCGAACGGTATTTTGTGGATGTCTTGGAGGGTTCTCGTCTTGCGGCAGCACAATGTTCGTAGGATATTGTATTTTAGTAAATGTATGTCTGTTACCTTTGCCTTGTATTACTGGAACAAAGCCTGTTTTGTAATGTAATATTGTTATCCTTTGAATTTTTTCCTCATGTGCGGCCATTTTGTATGTAATCTGAGGGTTGGCCAGTCGTCGGCTTCTGCCCTCATGTAAGTAGTACGGATGTGTTCGGGATGGAATCTAAACAATCTTGATCCAATTGTATGGTCCTTGAAGGAGTTGTTTCGCGCAACGAACAAGGCAATCGGACTCTACCGCTTAAACGCCCTCACTTAGCCATAGGAGTTTTATAATAAATCATAGGTGCAGCCCCTAGTTCGAACCAGGGGGCTGTCAGCATCTGATCGGGAAGTGCTGATCTTTCGCATAATGCGGAAAAAATCTCCAACAATTTGTGACCCTCGAACAGCTGACCTGCTCTCGCCGTATCATGACAGTCAGTTTTCGGCTTTGTCTACTGAGGTCCTCATCTGGTCAAGGCCAGGGCACAATCGCAATAGTTCTCCCTTTACTACCCTAGCCGATTTAGAGGAATGTAGGGTAGCAAGCACAGGAGCCGGGCAACCCAACTATTGACCAAAGACATGATTCGGAGCCAATTCATATAATGCTAAATTTGGGGTGCCGAACTTATCTTTAGGGATTGTTCAGGCTTTGTTGCCGTATCATGGGGTGATGGTGAGCCGCTGGCAAATATGACACGTACCAGAGTGTACGACTGCTACGAAATAAGAAAAATAAAGGAAAACAGAGGGAGAACAGAGATCGGGTCCGGAGCCCTTGAACTTGGCTCATGAAATGTTTCCATTATAGTTGGGTTTATGCGTCCAAGCACATTGGTACAAGATAATGCAAAAAGCAACCGGCTATTTGACATGCCATACTCGAAGGCGGATTGCGCGTGGGTCCTGAAAATGGTTAGGCTCTAGGGCTTCCCATGCACGCCTGTGCTCCGTGTCAGTCTGGTGTGTTTATCCTTTGATGGGGTCGTTAATCAGGCCGTCGAAGGAGGCCCCCATAGGAGAAACCTGAAACAAGGAAAAAGAGATAGTAAAGTTATATGTGTGTCCGGGATCGGTCTAGCCGAACCGTGGATCCGGGATAGCTTGTGCCTCCGTCGATGCCCATGGATTTTTGAGTGCGTAGTTATGGACGCGTGGTATGAATGCCACCACCTCATCGGGATTGGGACGGAGGCCAAATTGCTAATCGAGCTCTTGACGCACCGCGCTGTCCTGTTGCAGTGTGGTCCGGACCCTCTTAATGATGTCCAGGGGCTCAGCAGCCAGATTATGCTGCTGCTTGAGAAGGCCGCTTTGTACCTCTGCTGCTAGGGCGGCGGTGTGCTCCTTTGTCCGGAGGGAGCGTTTTGTGTTTCCGTTGACTGTTATGACGCCGCGCGGACCGGGCATCTTCAACTTGAGATAAGTATAGTGTGGTACCGCGTTGAATCTAGCAAACGCGGTTCGTCCGAGTAATGCGTGGTAGCCACTGCGGAAGGGGAGATATCGAAGATTAACTCCTCGCTTCGGAAGTTGTCTGGGGAACCGAAACCTCCAGCGTGATTGAGCCCGTGCAGCGGGCCTCAACGCCTGGTATGACTCCTTTAAAGGTAGTCTTTGTGGGTTTGATTCGTGAGGGATTAATGCCCATCTTCCGCACTGTATCCTGATAGAGCAGGTTGAGGCTGCTACCGCCGTCCATTAGGACTCGTGTTAGGTGAATTCCGTCGATTATTGGGTCGAGGACCAGAGCGGCTGAGCCGCCATGCTGGATACTAGTTGGATGATCTTGACGATCGAAGGTGATCAGGAATGACGACCACCGATTGAATTTTGGGGCGACTGGCTCTACCGCGTAGACGTCTCTAAGTGCTCGCTTGCGCTCCCTTTTGGGGATGTGTGTAGCGTATATCATGTTCACCGTTTTGACTTGAGGGGGGACTTTCTTCTGCCCTCCGGTGTTCGGCTACCGGGGCTCTTCGTCCTCGTCCTCACTTTGTGATCCCTTTTCTTTGTTTTCGGCATTTAACTTGCCAGCCTGTTTGAAAACCCAACAGTCTATGTTGGTGTGATTGGCTTGTTTGTCTGGGGTACCATGTATTTGGCACGGATGATCGAGTATGCGATCTAGGCTGGATGGACCCGCGCTGTTCCTTTTGTAGGGCTTCTTTCGCTGTCCGGACTTGGAGCCGCTGAATCCGGCATTAACTGTGGTGTCATCGGTGTTGTCGCCATTGCTTCGGCGTTTGTGTCTATTGCACCGGATCTTTCCGGAGTTGTTCTTGGCCTCAGAGGGGCATGTTTCACTGGCTGTGTTTTTGCTACGAGCCAGCCATCTATCCTCTCCCGCACAAAAGCGGGTCATGAGTGCCATAAGGGATGCCATGGACTTCGGTTTCTCTTGGCCGAGGTGGCGTGCTAGCCATTCGTCACGGATGCCGTGTTTGAAGGCTGCTAGGGCTTCGGCATCCGGACAGTCAACGATCTGGTTCTTTTTGGTTAGGAACCTAGTCCAGAATTTTCTGGCTGATTCTCCAGGTAGTTGAACTATGTGGCTTAAATCATCAGCATCGGGTGGCCGGACATATGTGCCTTGGAAGTTGTCAAGAAAGGCCCCTTCCAGATCCTCCCAGTTGCAGATGGAATTCTCGGGCAGGCTATTCAGCCAGTGTCTAGGTGGCCCTTTGAGTTTCAGTGGGAGGTATTTGATGGCATGGAGGTCGTCTCCCCGGGTCATGTGGATCTGAAGAATAAAGTCCTCAATCCATATTGCGGGGTCGGTTGTTTCGTCGTATGATTCAATATTGATGGGCTTCAATCCCTCGGGGAATTCGTGATCAGCACCTCATCTATGAAGCAGAGAGGGTGTGCGGCGCCTCTATACCGGGCCGCATCACGGCGCACCTCTGATGGAGTGCGTATGCGGTTATCGGCCTGGGTGTGACTAGGTTTGTCACGCCTGAATAGGTAGCCATCATCCCGAGTTGGGAAGCATCCTCGTAATCCATAGATTGATCTGGTGTGTTCTGCTCTGCTGTCCAGCTCCTGCCGAAGGTCATATGTAAGGTCCCGAGCTGTTCTGTCCCTGATTTTGCGAGGTAGTGGGGCGGGCTGTTGTTCGGCCTGAGTTACCGCTTTATCCTGACCACGGGGTGGTCGGTCCACATTGCGTGAGGGAGTTATGGGATTTAGTGCCTCCTCATCGAATTGAGGTAGCAGTCTACGCTTTGGGTAACTCTTGGCTGGGCGCTTGAGGCCGTATTCTTCGGCTGCCAGGACATCAGTCCACCTGTCAATGAGCAGGTCTTGATCGGCCTGAAGCTACTGCTTCTCCTTCAGGCTTCTCGTGGTGGCTATTAGCTGATGCTTGAAGCGCTCCTGCTCGAGGGGTGCCTCAGGTACGATGAAGTCCTCATTGCCGAGGCTCTTATCATCCTCGGAAACTGGATGATAACTATCATCGTCTGGGTCATTGGGCATGGTCTGATTATCAGGGTTATCTTGCCCGTTGTCTTGTTCCTCCTGTTTGGATGCAGCCCCGACAGGGTCTTCATTATTTTTGGCGTCGCCCGGAGTGCTATTCTCTCCGGTGCCAGTATTCCCGTCGTTTGAGCGACGAGGTTTAGAGCGGCGTTTAGGGTGCCGGCGCTTGGACTGTGTCTCAGGAGGTTTATTCGCAACTGGATCTCCTTTGTCATCATCGCTAGCTTTTTTATTTGTGTCGACCATGTACACATCGTACGAAGAGGTGGCCGTCCAATGTCCAGTAAATGGCGGGTTTTGGCCTTGCTCCTGGTCGGCATCGTCGTCCATACTGTCGATGTCTTCGGAGCCATAATCAAGCATGTCGGTTAAATCATCGACAGTGGCTGTGAGTGGGTGGCAGGTGGGAAACAAAATTTCCCATCATCAGCCTCTGGTTGGAACCGAACATAGTTCGGCTGTGAGTCCTTCTCCAAGGAAAAATTCTTTAAAGAGTTCAGCACATCATCCAAGGGCGGGTGCTGCAAGATGTCTGCGGCGCTAAATTCGAAAATCGATAATCGATCCTGCTCGGTGTCCGCAGGCGTGCCTGATTTGGAACTCATAGCCGGAGACGAGTCCGGAGTTCCATTGACGCAGATATCGCGGGGTGCCGAGTTTGTGTCCGGCTCCAACGCCGGGGACTCTGTGGCTTCAGATGGCACGATTTTCTCCGGTTCTAAGGCCGTTGCAGCAGCAGGGACCATCAGCTGGATGTGATCCGGTGACAGATTTAGGTCATGTTCATCGGAGCGAGGGGGAGCGATCGCTGCAGTCTCAAATCCATTGAAGATCAAGTCTCCACGGATATTCGCGATGTAGTTCAAGCTTCCAAACCTGACCCGGTGGCCAGGGGCGTAGCTATCGATCTGCTCCAGATGGCCAAGCGAGTTGGCCCGCAGTACGAAGCCGCCGAACACGAAAATCTGTCTGGGGAGGAAGGTTTCTCCTTGGGCAGCGTCGTTGTAGATGATTGAAGGAGCCATCGAACCTTTCGTGGACGGCACAGTGGAACTCTCAATGAAAGCACCAATGTCGGTGTCAAAACCGGCGGATCTCGGGTAGGGGGTCCCGAACTGTGCGTCTAGGATCGATGGTAACAGGAGACACGGGACACAATGTTTACCCAGGTTCGGGCCCTCTCTATGGAGGTAATACCCTACGTCCTGCTTGATTGATATTGATGAATATGGGTGTTACAAGAGTTGATCTACCACGAGATCATGATGGTTAAACCCTAGAAGCCTAGCATGTATGACTATGGTAATGAATGTGTCCTTGCCGGACTATCCCCTCCGGTTTATATAGACATCGAGGGGATCTAGGGTTTACATAGAGTCGGTTACATAAGAAGGAATCTTCATAGTCGGTCGCCAAGCTTGCCTTCCACGCCAAGGAGAGTCCAATCCAGACTCAGGTATAGTCTTCGGCCTTCATGTCTTCATAGCCCATCAGTCTGGCCCATGGATAACAGTCCGGACGCCCGAGGAACCCTTAGTCCAGGACTCCCTCAGACGCCCCTGAGCTGGGCAAAGGTGGCGTCGGTGGTTGCAGCGTCGGCTGTGGAGGGTGGGCGGGTGTGTCGGTTGCCGCGGGGGAAGGCGGCGGCAGATGCCACAAAGGAGCCGCGGTCGGAGTGGTCTCGCCCGGGTGCCCCGCCTGGAACGGCAGCAGTGGCAACCCGGTGCAGGCCGGCGCGCCCTGGGCCGGCCACGGCAGCGCGGGGGGGGGGGGGGGCTGGAACGGCAGCAGTGGCTGCCCGCTGTAGGCAGGCGCGCCCTGGGACGACCACGTCAGCGCGGGGGAGCCCACCTGGAATGTCAGCAACGGCTGCCCGCTATAGGCAGGCGCGCCCTGGGACGGCCATGACAGCGTGGGGTGGCCGCAGGCGGCGATCGGCACAGCCGGTGGAGGTGCGTTCGGCCCGGCCAGGTACGGTTGGTACTGGTTCAGAAGGAGTCCCTGGACGGCCATCACGAGATCCCGCAAAGTATTGTTGACCTGTTCCGGCATGAATACGATGGTCGTTGGCAGTGCGGAAGTGATGGGGGCCAGGGGCGGTGAAGAGCCCGCGGTGGTGACCAGGCCCGACAACATGGAGGCCCCGGCGGTGGTCATTGGGGCAGATGTCATCAGTGCGGTGGTCATCAGCGAGGAGGTGGAGACAGGCAGCGGCGGCGATGGTGTTGACAAAGACATGATCGGACCCAAGTCTCTGGATACCAAATTGGTAGAAACTAGGGTTCTACCTGGTCTAGGGCGTAGCCTGTAAGGGAAGGAGGGAGGAGGTAGGACGAGATTGCGCGGCGGCCGGCGGTTGGGTGCCGTCCTTGCGGCTGGTGCGACGGCGGCGGACGCAAGAGTCGGCTAGGCTTTAGGTCTCCCGGCTCCCTAAGGGAAGCCGAGCAAATATTGATTCCTTCTTACTTGATTAGATTGATACATTCCCTCTCCATATATAGAGAGGTTTACTTGACTCCTAAGCAAACGATCCTAATACGATAAGATAATTGGGCTAAGCCCCTAATTAAGATACTTGGGCCATAACCCACTGGGCTAAGCCCCTATGCCGGTCATAACACCAATATAAATAAAGAATGAGTTCATTACAGTACCTTAAGGTGGTGATTTGTTTTCTTATACTAATGGAGCTCATAAGATTTTCTGTTGAGTTTTGTGTTGTGAAGTTTTCAAGTTTTGGGGTAAAGATTTGATGAATTTTGGAACAAGGAGTGGCAAGAGCCTAAGCTTGGGGATGCCCAAGGCACCCCGAGGTAAAATTCAAGGACAACCAAAAGGCTAAGCTTGGGGATGCCCCGAAAGGCATCCCCTCTTTCTTCTTAGTCTATCGGTAACTTTACTTAAGGCTATATTTTTATTCACCACATGATATGTGTTTTGCTTGGAGCGTTTTGTATGATTTAAGTCTTTGCTTTTTAGTTTACCACAATCATCCTTGCTGTACACACCTTTTGGGAGAGACACACATGAGTTGGAATTTATTAGAATACTCTATGTGCTTCACTTATATCTTTTGAGCAAGATAATTTTGCTCTAGTGCATCACTTATATTTTTTAGAGCACGGTGGTGGTTTTATTTTGTAGAAATTATTGATCTCTCATGCTTCACTTATATTATTTTGAGAGTCGTTTAGAACAGCATGGTAATTTGATTTGGCTATAAAACTAGTCCTAATATGATAGGCATTCAAGATGGGTATGATAAAAACTTTCATATAGAGTGCATTGAATACTATGATTCTTGATAGATGTTTTGAGATATAAAGCTGGTAATGTTATAATCATGCTAGTTGGGCAATTGTGAAATTGAGAAATACTTGTGTTAAAGTTGGCAAGTCCCGTAGCATGCACGTATGGTAAACGTTGTGTGACAAATTTGAAGCATGGGGTGTTCTTTGAGTGCTTTCCTTATGAGTGGCGGTCGGGGACGAGCGATGTTCTTTTCCTACCAATCTATCCCTCTAGGGGCATGCGTAGTAGTAATTTTCTTTGAGGGCTAATAAACTTTTGCAATAAGTATATGAGTTCTTTATGACTAATGTGAGTCCATGGATCATACGCACTCTTACCTTTCCGCAATTTGCTAGCCTCTACGGTACCGTGCATTGCCCTTTCTCACCTCGAGAGTTGGTACAAACTTCGTCGGTGCATCCAAACCCGTGTTACGATACACTCTATCACACATAAGCCTCCTTATATATTCCTCAAAACAGCCACCATACCTACCTATTATGGAATTTCCATAGCCATTCCGAGATATATTGCCATGCAACTTTCCACCATTCCGTTTATTATGACATGCTCCATCATTGTCATATTGCTTTGCATGATCGTGTAGTTGACATCGTATTTGTGGCAAAGCCGCTTTGATAATTCTTTCATACATGTCGCTCTTGATTCATCGCATATACCGGTACACCGCCGGAGGCATTCACATAGAGTCATATTTTTGTTCTAGTATCGCGAGTTGTAACATTGAGTTATGAGTAAATAAAAGTGTGATGATCATCATTACTAGAGTATTGTTCCACGTGAGGAAAGTGAAAAAAGAGAGGCCAAACAAGCCCAAACAAAAAAATGAGAGAAAAAGAGAGAAGGGACAATGTTACTATCCTTTTCCACACTTGTGCTTCAAAATAGCACCATGGTCTCCATGATAGAGAGTTTCTTATTTTTTCAGTTGCATATACTAGTGGGAATTTTTCATTATAGAACTTGGCTTGTATATTCCAATAATGGGATTCCTCAAAATGCCCTAGGTCTTCGTGAGCACGCAAGTTGGATGCACACCCACTTAGTTTATTTTGATGAGCTTTCATACACTTATAGCTCTAGTGCATCCATTGCATGGCAATCCCTACTCCTCACATTGACATCAATTGATGGGCATCTCCATAGCCCGTTAATTAGCCGCATCAATGTCAGACTTTCTCATTTTTTGTCTTCTCACATAAACCCCATCATCATATGCTATTCCACCTATAGTGCTATATCCATGGCTTGCTCTCATGTATTGCGTAAGGGTTGAAAAGGCTGAAGCGCGTTAAAAAGTATGAACCAATTGCTCGACTTGTCATCATGGTTATGCATGACGGGAGCATTTTGTGTGATGAAAATGAAGAATGGCCAAACTATATGATTTTGTAGGGATAAGCTTTCTCTGGCTATGTTATTTTGATAAGACATAATTGCTTGGTTAACATGCTTGAAGTATTACTATTTTTATGTCAATATTAAACTTTTATCTTGAATATTTTGGATCTTAACATTCATGCCACAATAAAGAGAATTACATTGAAAATTATGTTAGGGAGCATTCCACATCAAAAATTCCATTTTTATTATTTACCTACCCGAGGACGAGCAGGAATTAAGCTTAGGGATGCTTGATACGTCTCCAACGTATCTATAATTTTTGATTGTTCCATGCTATTATATTATCTGTTTTGGATGTTTAATGGGCTTTATTATACCTTTTAATATTATTTTTGGGACTAACCTATTAACCGAAAGCCCAGTGCAAATTGCTGTTTTCTTTGCCTATTTCAGTGTTTCACAGAAAAGGAATATCAAACGGAATCCAAACGGAATAAAACCTTCGTGAGGATCGTTTTTGGAACAAACACAATCCAGGAGACTTGGAGTGGACGTCAAGAAAGCAGCGAGGAAGCCACAAGGCAGGAGGGCACGCTCCCCACCCTCGTGGGCCCCTCACAGCTCCACCAACCTACTTCTTTCGCCTATATATATACTCTTATACCCTGAAACCTTCGGGGAGAGCCACAAAACACCTTTTCCACCGCCGCAACCTTCTGTACCTGTGAGATCCCATCTTGGGGCCATTTTCGGCGATCTTACAGAGGGGGATTCGATCAAGAAGGGCTTCTACATCAACACCATAGCCTCTCCGATGATGTGTGAGTAGTTCACCATAGACCTTCGGGTCCATAATTATTAGCTAGATGGCTTCTTCTCTCTGTTTGGCTCTCAATACAAAGTTCTTCTCGATCTTCTTGGAGATCTATTCGATGTAACTCTTTTTTCGGTGTGTTTGCCGAGATCCGATGAATTGTGGGTTTATGAACTTGATTATCTATGAATATTATTTGATTCTTCTCTGAATTCTTATATGCATGATTTGATATCTTTGCAAGTCTCTTTGAATTATCGGTTTAGTTTGGCCTACTAGATTGATCTTTCTTGCAATGGGAGAAGTGCTTAGCTTTGGGTTCAATCTTACGTTGCTCGATCCCAGTGACAGAAAGGGAAATGACACATATTGTATTGTTAACATCGAGGATAAAAAGATGGGGTTTATATCATATTGCTTGAGTTTATCCCTCTACATCATGTCATCTTGCCTAATGCGTTACTCCGTTCTTATGAACTTAATGCTCTAGATGCATGCTGGATAGCGGTCGATGTGTGGAGTAATAGTAGTAGATGCAGAATATTTTCGGTCTACTTGACACCACTACAAAAAAAAGACACATCCGTGACATTTTGGGCCAAACAATTTTTTTCTGTCATACATATGACACTTCTATGACGATAATTGTGACAAAACCCAGTATCATCATAGATGTGGTGGGCTCCTACTTCTATGACAAAAAATCATGACAGAAAATGGGCTTTTCATCCTGGGCGGGCCGGAGACGCAGCTGCATAACATTCTTTGGGCCGTCCATGACGGAAAAAACCGTGGTAGAAGCAAGGGCGAGGAAAATTTCGGGGAGTTCCCTGTTACGGTGGGAGATCGGGGGCCGAGCGATGCGCGTTTCTCTCGTACACGTATGCGCGTGTGTGCGAGGCGTTGGCTCTAACTGAACCCGAGCAAGGCGTTGGGCTCTAACTCAACCCGAGCGATTGCACTGTAGGCTACACGTTACTAAACCCGAGTGATCGATCGATGGCTGCTAACTGAACCCGATCAAGCGATTCCTTCGCTACTGCTGCTAACTGAAGCCGATCGATGCTGCCTCTGGATGAACAGTGAGTGTTGCGGGGGGGGGGGGGTTGGATGAACAGTTCCCGGCGGGGGTGGATGAGCAGGACCCCCTGGTGTTGCCTCTGGATGAATAGGACCCCGATCGATCGAGCCGGTTGGGGCTGGATGAACAGGGCCCCGTAGAGGGCTAGATGAATAGGAGCACCGCGTGGAGGGCAGGATGAACAGTAGACGGTGGAGGGCAGGATGAACAGTAGCCCGTGGAGGGGTGGTTGAACAGGAGCCCGTGGAGAGGGCTGGTTGAACAGTAGCCGGTGGAGTAGCGCGCGATGGAGGCTGGATGAACAGGAGCCCGTGGATGAACATTCACAGTTGGAGGCTGGAGGAGGTCGACGGTGGATGAACAGTAGCTCGTGGAGGCTGGAGGGGGTCGACGGTGGAGATGAACAGTATCCCATGGAGTCCCGTTTTGCGGTACGCCACACCCCTCCCGATGAACAGGACCCCCGTTTCGACCGTAGCGCTCCAACACAAGTTCGTTTCATCCGTTTTGCGGTACGCCACACCCCTCCCAATCAACAGGACCCCCGTTTCGACCGTAGGAGGTCTGTTTCCTCCGTTTTGCAGTACGCCAGACCCCTCCCGATGAACAGGATCCCGTTTCGAATGTGGCCGGTCGAACACAAGGCCGTTTCCTCCATTGTGCGGTACACCAGGCCTCATTTCCATCGCCTGTTCCGTCCAAGCCCTCCCGATGAACACGACGCATTCCGTTGCCTCCCCATGAACACGAAGCATTCCGTTGCCTCCCCATGAACACGACGCATTCCATTGCCTCCCCATGAACACGACGACGATGCTGTTTCTCCGTTCCGACCCAGCCATGTACACAAGCCCTGGCCGTACGTATGCGCGAGTAGGCGTTCGAGACCCCGCCCGTATGTACACATACGTGGCCATATTTTCTTTCTTGCACCCTGGACGCTATACGTACGTGTACATGCTACGTGCGCGCCTCTACTACGACATGTGCACGCCTCTACATCGACCAGTATATATGTACGTACACGTTCACGACCAGAATGACAATGCTACGTACGCTTCGACCAGGTGGGTCCTGACTGTCAGGCACTTCCTTGCGTGCAAAGATGTAGCTGGTGGGTCCCAGCAGTCAGGGGGGCGAAATACGGTGGCCCATCCGGTGGGTCCCCGCTGTCAGGTGGAGGAATAATTATTTTGCACGTAATAAGGAGGCACTTCCTTATTGCGGCCGTGGACCCAGCTGTCAGCGTCTCCATGTACAGTCCATGTCCGATGGAAGCCGTTCCTTGACCACGTTGACCATGCCGCGCCGAGAGCACCAGGGCGGTGGACGACGGCGAGGCCTAGGAAGGGGACGAAGCAGAGCCGGGGAAGACGCGGTAGTGGATGCCCACGCGTAGAGGAGTATGAGGGCACTGGTTTGCTGCGGTGTGAGGCTACCATCGCCGCAGAGTAACAGGGGGTGGGGGTGAGTAGAGGGATGTCCTGGCTAGCGGTGGGAGTAGTAGGAGGCGGTGAGGCCTGCGCCGCATCGCAGCCGGCCACGGGAGGCAGGAGCACGAGGCACGACCGGCGCTGGTTTGGGCGGCTGGAGCAAGAAGACCAGAGGTTGAAGAAGCACTACGGCCGTTGGATGGACATCGTACGGTCACTGGAGCTAGAATCGTGTATATTGACTCAGTTGACAAAGCCCTCCATCCCTGTCAACTTAGTAGGCCCACAAGTCAGCCTGCCACTATACTGGGTCCCAGCTAACAGGAGGAGTATTCATTTTTTTTGTGCGTAATAAGGAGGCATTACCTTGCGTGCGAAGATATAGCTGGTGGGTCCGAGCTGTAAGCGGCGGTAATGTTTTTTTCGCGAGATACAGAGGCCCTTTTGGTGGGTCCCTGATGTCTGGTGGAGGAATCATTATTTTGCGCGTAGTAAGGATGCATTTCCTTGCGTGCGGCCGTGGACCGAGCTGTCGGCCTCTCCACGTACAGTCCACTTCAGATGCATGTCGGTCGTTGACCACGTTGCTCAGGCCGCGCCGAGAGCAGCAGGGCGGTGGACGACGGCGAGGCCTAGGAAGGGAATGACACGGAGGCAGGGAAGACTCGACAGTTGTTTCCCACGCGGAGGGGAGTATGACTGTACGAGGGTTTACTGGTTCGTCTGCCGTCGCCAGAGAATAACAGCAGGTGTGGGTGAGTAGAGGGATGGCTAGGCCAGCGATGGGAGTATGGTGGGGCGGTGAGGCCTGCGCGGCAGCACAACCGACCGCGGGGAAGAGGGAGCAGGCAGTCCCATCGGCGCTTGTTTGAGTGGCTGGAGCAGGAAGAGCAGAGATTGAAGAAGCACGACGGCCGTTGGATGGACATCCAATAGTCACTGCTTGTGCATCAACCTTTTTTTAGTAAAGCCTCAAATTTGTGGAAAACAGCATACATCCCATCTGCCATTATTTCTAATAATTTTCAGCCCATTTGCTAATTCTTAAGGTTTTTTTGGAGCCCATATTCTTTTTGTTAGCATTACAGCCCAAATTGTGGCCACGGTTAAAAAATTATACGAAATTTTGCATATTTCGGTGCGGTCCGAACTGTTTTTAATGCCCAAATTTCGACTCACATTCAAACTGATTTTGAAAATAAATGTATATCAATATAAAATCCAACAAATTCTCCACGCATAAAAATTAATGTAATTTAAAATCTTGAAATAAAAAAAATATTTGAAACTAATTGCCGGTTTGATGTGTTTTAAAAATGTACAACCCATTTCTCATTACTGATGGGCCATTTTCTGGGCCAGCCGAATGAAAGCTCTCCTCGTCTTGAAAGATTTGCAGCCCAATAGGCCTGACAAAGCGACTTACTTGGCACATCACAAAAAAACTGGGCTGTGGCTGTGGACCCAGCTGTCAGCCTCTCCACGTACAGTACTCTTCCGATGGAAGTCGTTGCTTGACCACGTTGACCACGCCGCGCGGAGAGCACCATGGCGGTGGACGACGGCGAGGCCTAGGAAGGGGACGACGCGGAGCCGGGGAAGACGTGGCAGTAGAAGCCCGCACGGAGAGGAGTACGAGGGTTCACTGGTTTGGCTGCGGTGTGAGGCTGCCATCGCCGCAGGGCCTGGCCAGCGGTGGGAATAGTAGGGGACGGTGAGGCCTCAACGGCAGCACAGCCGACCACGGGAGGCAGGAGCTTGCGGCACGACCGGCGCTGCTTTGGGCGGCTGGAGCAAGAAGACCAGAGGTTGAAGAAGCACTACGGCCGTTGGATGGACATCATACGGTCACTGGAGCTAGAATCGTTCATATTGACTAAGTTGACAAAGCCCTCCGTCCCCGTCAACTTTGTTTGCCCACAAGTCATCCTCCCACTATGGTGGGTCCCAACTAGCAGGGGGGTATTCATTTTTTTGTGTGTAATAAGGAGGCACTTCCTTGCGAGCGAAGATATAGCTGGTGGGTCCGACATGTCAACGGGGGGAACGTTTTTTTCGCGAAATACAGAGGCCCTTCCGGTGGGTCCCTGCTGTCAGGTGGAGGAATCATTATTTTGCACGTAAAGTCCACGGCCAATGGATGTCGTTCGTTGACCAAGTTGACCAGGCCGCGCCGGGGGCACCATGGCGGTGGACGACGGCGAGGCCTAGGAAGGGAACGACACGGAGCCGGGGAAGACTCGGCAATGGTTGCCCACGCAGTGGGGATTACGAGGGTTTACTGGTCCGGCTGCCGTCGCCGGAAAATAACTGGTGGTGTGGGTGAGTAGAGGAATGGCCTGGCCAGCAATGAAGTAGGGTGGGGCGGTGCGGCCTGTGCGGCAGCACAGCCAACCACGGGAGGCGGGAGCAGGCAGTCCCACCGGAGCTGGCTTGGGCGGCTGGAGCAAGAAGATCAGATATTGAAGAAGCAACACGGCCGTTGGATTAACATCCAACGGTCACTGCTGCTAGAATCGTTTGTGGACTAAGTTGACAAAGCCAAAGTACACGTCAACCTAGTAGACCCACAAGTCAGCCTCCAATTCTATCCCAAACAGCATACAGCTCAAAATTTCTAGCCAGATTCAAATTAATTTTAAATCTAAATATACCTTAATTTAAATTCAATGAAATTTTACCCGCACAAAAACAATGAAATTTAAAATATCAAAATCCGAAAGAAAACAGTATTTTGGAACCAATTGTCTGTTTGCTGTATTTTTTCATTTCACAGTCCATTTATTATTACTTATAGCCCATTTCTTATTACTTATAGCCCATTTTCTGGGCAAAATGCATCCCTCCTCGTCTTGAAAGATTTCCGGCCCAGCAGGGCGTAGAAAAGCAAGTAGGCCTACGTTGGTTATTCTGCAAAAAAACAAAATAGCTGGCTAGCAATTTTCAAAAGGAAAAAAACAAACTAGGCTGGTCATGTGCTAAACATATGAAATAAAAGCCTGGGCTAGACGGGCCACGGGTCCCGCACAACCCAGTTGATACCCTTCTCCGTCCCGAAAAAACAAAATTACTGCGCGCGCTGCTGGGTCCCTACTGTCATCCTCACCATGTACAGTCATCTCCTTATTCCTCTCGGTTGCTGACCATGTTGACAACACTGGAGGGCGGCGCCGCGGCCAGCTAACCAAGGCGGAGGAAGATGGTGAGGCCTCGGACGGGAACAAACAGGAGCCGGGGCAGATCACAGCCAGCCGTGGGAGGCGGGAGCAGGCGGTCCCGCCGGCGCTGGTTTGGCTTTGGCGGCTCGAGGAAGAAGAGATTGAAGAAACGCGACAGACGTTGAATGTCAATCCAACAGTCAAGATTGGCACAATCATTTGTTGACTAAGCGGACATCAAGTAGCATACTTTTTTATATATAGGAAGAAAACTGTGAGGAAAATGCATTCGTCTGCCGTCCTCCTCACAGGGAACGTTCGCCACATAAGTGACTAGCACCCTTGGTTTTCAACCAAGAGGTCTTGGGTTCGAGTCCCAGGAACTCTCAATTTTGTCCTCCTTCCTTCCTCGCAAAAAGGGAAATAAAATCAAAGACTTGGGAAGGCGTACAGAACAAGCTAGTGTACCAGTAATGAGACGTTGCCGAGTTTTAGAAAAAAGAAATACGTGCTCCTATAGCTGGTTCGAATCCAAACCTAGACTATGACTATATATGGTGCTATGCTACTCTGCAAGTAATGAAACTGACATATCCAATGTTCGCTTCTCCTCTTCTCTACTTACTCTGTCTAGCATCAGAAGCTCTGGCCGCAGCAACCATGTCCGCTGGCTGCTCGTCCACCTGCTCTTCAGCAGGCAACAACCAGATATGCGCCAAGTCGCAACCCGTACCATCGCCTATGGGTCTCATCACACCCTCGCCGGCATGCACACCGCAGCCGATTGCTAATCGCAACCCATTGTCGTTGGTGTGGTGCCACTGCTGCAAATCACGCAGAGTCATCCGTCGCATCTCAACCACAATCCTCAAACCTGGCCGAGTCTTCTACAAATGCCCGAATCATGGGGTAATAATATGTTTAAGTGTTGTTCTGCTGCTTTCAATTGCTGATTTTTAATAGTTTGGTTGATGATCTACCAATTTGATTCGTGCAGAAAAGGGAAGATTCATGTGATTTGTATTTCTGGGAAGTTGCTGATGTGGGGGAATTTAACTACGCTGATTATTTGGTTAGCCGAGGAATCCCAATACCAGCAGGTTGGGGTGTTGGACAAGTAACTGAAGGAACGGCAGAAGAGCAAGATGCAGAGCAGAAGGTTAAAGATGTAGTTCCTTTGACCATGGCCAAGCAACAGCTGCTGAACAGCCTTGACAGCAATGAGGAGATGAAAGAGCTTGTGAAGATAATGGGAAAAATCGATGTGCTCTGTAGGATGATTTTCTCTTTATTTTCAGTGTATGTAGGACTCGTGATGTATTCAGTGGCTACGACATGAGCACTTTGCTGAAACTAGTAATGAATGAAACCTGTGTAGCAGGCTGGGCGTAGTATTGTGAACATCTAATGATTTCTATTAACGGAAATCAGGGGGTACCCCCTTTTACTCATATAAATAAATAAATAGCAGAGGCCCTGTCGGGTCAGCTTTGTTCTCATTCGAAGACGTCGAGCAAATTGCAGTCCAACAGCAAACTATGTCATGAAATTCAAGTTTCACAACCAAATATGAGTACAACTAAATAACAATATCATCATGTTTTAGTTTTCATACAATCACCAAACACAAATCAGCATACATAACAAGTGATGTTCTCACAGCAAAATATTAAACAACATGTTCATCAGGTTTTAGTTGTCATAGCAAACACAATTTCACATAGTAGATAAAAAAACGTCTTTTGATAGGAAAATACGACAAAAGCAATGTAATCATCATCCGCAACAGCAGCGTCAACATCTTCGCCATGTGTATTAGTCTGAATCGTAATTCCCCACGGTGTCATCTTCTTCTTCGTCCTCAACGTCCTCGAACGTTGGCTTCTTCTTAATCAACTCTTGTATGTCCACAGCATGACAGGCAATCTTTTCGCTGGCGTCATTGACGTGATGGTTCTCAAAGATATTAGGAACATCTGTGTTATCTTGTACATCAGGAGCAGTGTAAGCATCATCTTGTTGTGCAACTTCATTAAACGAATTCCTCTGCTCAAACCTTTGCAATACTCTCCAGTCATCACTACGTGCAAATGTGTCTTCCAAGAAAAATATCTGTGTTGCTTGATTTGCCAAAATATAAGGCTCATTGGTCTGGTACGCCACCTTGACATTGGTGGATTTGAAATAATCATCAGCTCTGGGTTTTGCGATCCTGGAAAATATGTTATACCAACGACAGCACAACAGAACCACACATCGATGATCCTCGAAACTGGAGATATACTGCAACTGAATAATGTCTGTCATGTTAGCATACATTACAGTTGTCTCTTTGTCATACGTATCCATGCTCATGATGGCACTGTTTTGTGTCTTCCTTCGTCTCGTGCAAGGGTGTTGTAGCGCACATATCCAACAACGCAAGATTCATAATGTCTTACCCGAGTATCAGGACCCATTGCTAGTGAGTAAAGGGCATCATCAACTGCATGCCCATCCTCCTGCATCTTCTTAACCTATGGTTAGAAAATAGACAAGCTAATCATCTTATGTACTCAATATATTAAAAAACTGACAGCGCACTTCAAAAGCTTACATGGTTCTTGAACCATTTCACAAATCTTGCCATAACCAGTTTGTCAATGTTTCTTGGATTTTGCAGCAGTAACTCCTCTTTGTAGATGCTGCACAACATAGTGATCGCGTCAAACATCTAAATATATAAGAATGTGCTGCAAGTTTAGTAGATTACGATGTATAAGCTGCAATACTGCACTTACTTGATATAAGGTAGTATCTCAGGACATTTATTCAACACATACCAAACCATTTTGTCCAAATCTTTAGGTTTTTCCTCTTGTCGACTCTTCCCTGTAACTCAAACACAATAATTGAAAACATTGAGCCCGGGATTGTCTTCACCCACCTCTTTGCTAAGCTGATCAGCCGTTTCAATGTATTTTGAGCAGAATGTCAACACTTTTGTAGCAATGTAGGCCTCTGCAATGGAACCCTCGGCTCTAGCTCTGTTCCTAACATAGCCCTTGAAAGTGCCTAGCCGCCTTTCAATAGGGTACATCCAGCCATACTGTACTGGACCTCTAAGTATTGCCTCATCAGGTAGATGAACAGCCAAATGCACCATCACATCAAAGAAGGCTGGAGGATATATCTTCTCAAGGTCGCATAGGATAGTTGGTATCTTGTCTCTAAGACGCTCCAAAGCATCTATCCTGATATTCCTACTGCAGAGTTCCCTGAAGAATTGTCCCAACTCTGCAACTGCTCTGTATAAGTCAGGGTGGCCCAATCCTCTAAGGATAACAGGTAAAACCCTTTGAAGTAGGACATGGCAGTCATGAGTTTTCAACCCTTGTACCTTGTTTCCATCTGCACTGACTCTCCTTTCAGGGTTGGAAGCAAATCCATGTGGGAATCTCACACGTGACAGGACCTCGCATAATTCTTTTCTTTTTACCTTGTCCAAGACATACACAGCTGGTTCCATATCCCGTGGTTTACCTTCATCTTGCACCTGCAAATCCTTTCTGATACCCAGGTGTGTCAAATCAATCCTAGATTTTAAGGTATCTTTCGTCTTGCCTTCAATATTAAGAAGTGTGCCGATAATGCTGTCACATATATTTTTCTCGATGTGCATCACATCAAGATTATGCTGCAAATCCAAATCTTTCCAATATTCCAAGTCCCACAAAGTGGACCTGCGGGTAAACAATAATCTCTCTTCTACCCTGCCACGCTTCCTTTTCCCGCTACCATTACCAGGATGGTTTCCTGGTGTAATATGACTGACCTTCTCTAATTCCACTTGCAACTCATCGGCGGTGAGCCTCTTTGGCGCATCACGGTTTTCATGCTTTGCATTGAACACATGTCTTCGTTATTTTCTAGGATGCAGCTTGTCCTTGGCAAGGAAACAACGGTGTCCAATGTAACAGATCTTGCTAAGTATTGCGTATGACAGCGGATTCCTGTCACAGCGAACACATGCATTGTAACCATGTGTCGTTCGCCCTGACATAGTGCCCAAAGCCGGATAATCATGGATGCACCAAATTATAACAACACGCAGAAAGAAATCAGCTGGTGGGCTGCTATATAGGTCTCGAGTGAGAACACCCTTCCATAGCTATTGAAGTTCCTCCACAAGAGGCTCCATGAACAAATAAAAATCCTTTCCAAGACTTTTTGGACTTGGGATGAGCAAGGCCATCATGTAGTTTGATTCTTTAGTGCAGACATTTGGAGGCATGTTGTAAGGGATAACAAGCACTGGCCACATGCTATATGTGGCGCTCTGGTGGCCAAATGGGTTAAATCCATCTGAAGCTAAGCCAAGTCTAATGTTTCTCGGGTCAGCAGCAAACTCTTTGTGTTTATCATTGAAGCTTTTTCACTCACTACCATGAGATGGATGGCTCAGTACATTCTGATCTCTGTACTCCTGGTTCCTAGAATGCCACAATACATCCTCTCTTGTTTCAGCATCATGAAACAACCTCTGCAATCTTGGTGTAATTGGAAAATGTCTCAGAACATTATGAGGAGTCCTCTTCACAGCATCACCATCTTTCCATCTTGATGATTTGCATTTCGGGCATTCACTTAAGTTGGCATAATCCTTCCGGAACAGAACACAATTACTCTTACAAACATGGATCATATCATATCCAATTCCAACTTCACGAAGGAAATTCTTCATTTTACTGTAGGTGTGTGGCAGCTCGGACGCATCTGGGAAAGATTCACGGAAAGCAGCCAACATCACATCGAATGATTTTTTGGTCATCCGCTCAGGTGTCTTCACTTGAAGAAAGGTGACCATAGCTGAGAATACTGATAGCTTATTTCCTGGGGTGACAACAACGTTGCATTGTTCCAACATGCGGGCCCACCGTTTTTCTTCTGTAGGTGAAAGTTCACGGAATGCACGAGCATTTCATAGCATTGTTTCAATGTTGGGCAAACTCACTGGCTCCGCCACCACCACCTCTTCCTCCTCTTCCACCTGAGCATCAGGCAGATCAAGATGGTGATCTGCTGCTTCCACGTAGTCAATAACATTGACGTTCACAGCTTCACCGTGATGAACCCACCTAGTATATGTGGCTGACATCCCATACAAGTGTAGATGATTTTGCACAGTTGATTGGGGTCTTGTAACTGAATTCATACAACTGCTACACGGGCAGAGCACATCTGATTTCAGACCATCGTACTCAGCTCTGATAAAGTTCATGAAGTTTTCAACCCCCTCAACATATGCAGCGGAGAATCTTCGAGCAGAAGTTATCCAAGTCCTGTCCATCTGTTAGACATACAAATTAGTTCTTCTACTAGATATTACAGGAAAAACATATATGCTTTTTTATGAAGTCCAGAAAAAAATACCTAGGTCGATGTCTAAAGCTATGGCAAGATATTTGGATGAGCAGATCTAAGTAACAAAATATATGTAAAGCTAATTCAGCAAACAGATTTGAGTGCCAAATTATGGCAGGCTGTTTCAGCAGTCAATGAGGCCGAGCACACAGCCATCGAACTATCGAAGGCCATCGCAGCAACAAAGATCGAGTATAAAATGGTGTAGAGCTATTTCAGCTAACAGATTGGCTACTAGACCATGGCAATCTACGTCACAATAAATATATGGCAGGATATTTTAGCAACTAATCGGCCTTGGCATGCCATCTCAGCTAAGCAGATTGAGTGCAGAACAGGGCAAGGAAGCTTCTTAAGCAGAACATATTGATAGTAAACTACTTTGGCAAACAGTGAGATTAACAACGTCTATCAGTTAACATTCAACGCTACACCGACATGAACGGGGCCTCAGTCTAGAATGCGCGTACCGTGGGAGAAGCTGACCGCCGTGTATCTCCACACGAACGTCGCCAGCGGTGGCGGCGCTGACCGCCATCCGCCTCCACAAGAACGTAGCTAGAGGTGGCGGCGCGGCTAGAGGATGGCAGTCTACGAGAGCGTACTGTGGGAGCGAGAGGATCACCAAACCGCGGCGCCGACGTATCAGCACGGCGGGGAGGGCGGCGTTGGCGGAGCGAATGGAGTGGAGGGGGACAGGGGGGAGGGGGGTTTGGGGAATATTATTGGCTAGTTGGCTGAAGGGCGGTTGAATCGGATTTGAGGGGAATTTTTGGGTGTGTGGGGGGGAGGATTTTCGCGCGGTGGGTGGGGGGAGTTTGGCGCATGGTCGGTTTCTCCAAGTGCAGTCCCACGTCAGTGAAGAGGCAAGACGAAGCGCGTTCCGTTTGCGTGAGCCGTGTGCAGGACCGAACATGTGTGGGGTGCAATGCGACCGCGACAGGAGTGCTGTGAGTGTACTGCATTTTTTCCTTTTAAACTAGGTGCTTTGCCCCCTCAAAAAAAATCTGTTCTTTCACGCGATCCATCGATATTAGTACTAGTAATCCAGTAATCCCGACTAAAACGGCGCGGCCGGGTCTTTTCCCGCGCGATATGCTGGGAGGTTGGCTTAGTTGGGTTTTTTAGGACGAGTAATGCTACACCTACGTAATCCCAGTTACATAATTAACATAATGTGAAACATGTGAGCTGTTGATTGTATATTGGGGGGAGGGAGGGGCCCGCCACCATGAAAATCAGGGGAGGAGAGAGAGAGGCAATTTACGTTAACCCTTTCGTAGGTTCCCGTAGATGTACAAAGATGTGTCCGATCCTGCAATATAGGCCGTCCGATCTATATCTAACGGATAGGAAGGAAACTATGACAATTACCCGCACTCCTCTCCACATTTGAGATAAGGCTTTACCTCGTTCATCCTTTTCTCCCACAAGATCTTGATCTTCCGTGCAACGCACGGGCATCTTGCTAGTACTCCTACAATATGTATATTATTGTGAAAGTTCATATACACCGGCCGAGATTAATACAAACACGACAGATTTTCATTACATTTCGAACTTTTATAGGACAAAAAATAAAAGAAACCTGACCCTAAACCTATTCTACGGCAGCGACCGACATCCTCCATCTGTGATCTCCATGTACGGGGGCGGGGTTCAAGACCCGTGAAGTGAAGGTGCAGTCTCCGGCGAGGAAAAGTAGAACACGGGAGACGGACCGGCCAGTTGGCACACCATGCCCTGCCGCCTCCCATGCCCTACTCATCCTCGAAGGAGTCCCCGAACTCGGTGGTGCCGGACGTTGGACGGTGGCAAGTAGGACGCGTGGCTGACGGTGCTCCCGTCGTCGGCCGCTAGCGTGGCCACCGCTTGTGCGGCGACTTGAGCGAGGGCGGCGACCTCGAGCTCCATCACCGAAGACAAGCTCTCTCGCAGAGCGTTTGTGCTTGCGGTCTTGGCGGATGTGGTTCCAGGTAGGAGGACAATGCGCTATGGTGTGGAGGTTATCTGGGCGTTGCCGCTTTAAGTAGCGCATTCCGGTGAGGCCAAGCGTCCGGGTGCGTCATTAAGTTGCCGGAGTTGGTTCCGCGGGCACCGAGCCTCTTAATGACGACATATGAACGGACGACATGAATGCGGGCAGCTGGCGCCGGCTGGGAACGCACGGCGTGACGGCGCGAGGGACGAGGGTTTTGGTGTGCCAGGGTAGTCAGCTGCAGTCGTGGCAACGTTGGAGATGCCCTTTGCTCACATGTGATCCCCGCATGTCATTGAAAAAGCAAGACGACCCGGCATGGTCCCAGGTCCAGAGGATGCAGTTGGCCGCGCTACACCACTCCGCAGACGCTTCGTGGCGCCCCGTGCATCCTCGATGAGTCGGGTGTTGGGGTGTGTTTGGATTGTGGCCAAAGTGCACCTTGCGAAAATTTTGGTCATGACCAAAAGATTGTTCTTTGTTTGGATGGTTGCCATTTTTTTGGCATGCCAATGAACTCTAGCCAACTCTAGTTCATTTTTCTTGCCAATGTCGGCCAAATCATGGGCAACCAATACCTCAACCAAAATTTGGTCATGACCCAAAGATTGGTCTTTGTTTGGATGGTTGCCATTTCTTTGGCATGCCAATGAACTCTAGCCAACTCAAGTTCATTTTTCTTGCCAATGTTGGCCAAATCATGGGCAACCAATACCTCAACCAAAATTTCGGCTACCCAATGCTTTGATGGGGCAACCTTGGGCACAAACCGAACATACCGTTGGTCGTGCCACAACACTAACGCCACCCTCGGCAAACTGAAACCGACCGTGTCTAGCGACGATATGAGCGTGTCGCTCACCGCGGTCGCCCTATCCAGAGGCGGTGCTGGAGCTGCGCCCCGTTGTTGGCCCCAACGACCCAGATGAACGGTTGTCCGTGGCGAGGAGGTCGTGGGCCAGCTCCTCCATTGGACTAGTCTGCGCTACGTCGTCCCGACGGGTCTGCCCCACATGTCTGTTTCCCTGTTTTCCCGGCCATATTCGAGCGTCGGTGCTCCGCGTTGCGCATTAGGCCTTTCACTATGTAGGGCAAGCGAGAAAACTTATTTTTTATTTGAGCCGTTCAAGTATAATCATGTGGCGTTTGCTTATTTCTCATTCCTCTCCAACCCTCTTCTCCATCGATCATGTCGCCCTCCAGTCGAGTCCATCCTCCCGCATGCTTCATTTGAACATTCCGCTGAGTATCATTCACATGTACCCACCCTAGTCCTCTTTCAATAGATCTCCGGACCCCGAGATGAAATCGAGAGGGAACGAGTGGGGGCACGTGATACCTAAGGCGGATTCAAAATTTTGAACCGGTGATCATAGCATCCGCAAATCATATATAAAGGGAATTCAATGTTCATTTCGTTTTTGAACGTACAATATACTTCCTCCTATCCTTTCTAGTTTACATATAATTTTTATGTGTAGTCAAAGTATATCTACTTTGATCAAAAAGGTAGCAACATTCAACAACGCCCAATCAATATTGTTAGATTCGTACGTACTCCTAGATTTGTACTCGAGATGGTTTCCAATTTGACTATTGACAAGATTAATAGTACATGAGATGTATAATGTGAAAATTATATCATTGGAAACTCCTTTCACATACGAATTTGATCGTATGCTTTGTGTAAGTTGCATGTCATATATTAGTACTCTAACATTTGGTCAAAGTTAGCCTCGAAAAATGCATTAGACCTTGTATGCTTTGTGTAAGTTGCATGTCTTATATTATTACTCTAACATTTGTGTAAGTTCCATGTCATATATTATAACTCTAACATTTGGTCAAAGTAGTATAGTGGAAGTGGATCCTCTGACGTAGGTATCCCTGCCTTACCCTTCCTTTCGGTCCCTTACTGGCGGACCCGATGCTTGCTAGGCCCCGCATGTCAGTTACTCAATGGGTTCGGCCACTCAGGGGTTCCTCATCCGTAGTATACTCCCTCTATTTTTATTTACTTCGCATAAAACGGAGGGAGTGGTGGTATAATAAATGATGCGGGTGGGGGAGGGGGAGGGACGTCGGTTTGCTCTCAACTGCGGTCCCACAAGCGAGCGAAAAAGCAAGACAAAGTGCGTTCCATTCGGTGAGTGACATGGAGGGTCCAGCGTGCCGGGCTTCAACATGAACGCGACAAGAGCGATGTACAGTCAAAACCGATTGACCGGTCGTCACCGGAACCAGTATTCACACCAGAACCTTCGCTGCTCGGCCTACGCCAGCCACTGCCCTAAAACCACACCAAATCTCCAGCCCATTCCCCCACCTTTCGATCCCCTAGCCAACATCGAGCATCCCCTAGTTCGCCGGAAAGCCATGATACGCCGCAAGATCACTTACTACAAGATGCTGACGCCGGAGCGCCGCGCAGAAATCACGGCGGCGGTCGGCGCCACAGACCTCCGTTCCCAAGCTCGCTTTGCGGCGGGCCAATCCCCGAGTTCTCTGGAGCCAAGCTACGAGGAGGAGGAAGCCGATCCAATGTTCATGGCGGAGGTCGCAGCGCAGAAGGCCCCCAATGGGTATGAGACGATGGACGTCGACTTCGTGCCGGCGTCCGAGTCCCCCATGGTGCAGGCGGACCAGCGGTTCAATATGGCGATACTAAAGGAGGACCGGGAGGTAGAGGCTCAACTCGACGCGGAGCGCGCGCATGCTGCTGCCATCAAGGCGCTCCTGCGGGCGGAACCGGATGTCATGGATGTGAACCGGGCGGCGAAGGCTCAACTTGAGGTGGAGCGCGCGGATGCCGCTGCCATCGAGGCCCTCCTGCAGGCGGAACCGGACATCCTGGACTTGAACCGGGCGGCAGAGGCTCAACTCAACGCAGAGCGCGCGGATGCCGGTCTCATCGACGCCCTCCTGTAGGCGGAACCGGACGTCCTGGACTTGAACCGGGCGGCGGAGGCTCGACTCGACGTGGAGCGCGCGGATGCCGCTGCCATCGAGGCCCTCCTGCAGGCACAACCAGACGTCCTTGACTTGAACCGGGCTGTGCTCTCGTCCGTGCAGAGCGCCCGCACGCTCCGCTTGAACGAGTAGCTGGAGGCCGAGGACAACCACGGTGCGGAGACACACGTCGGCAGCGACGGCTGGTTCGCGCCGGCAGCCAAAGACGACGAGGTCGTCTCTTTTCACGAGCAGTGATAGTTTTTCTTTATGTTGTTGTTTTTATGGATCTTTTGCTATGTAAAAACATATATTTGTTATGCAAGTCGCCTGACTTGGGTCAGTCTACCATTTCAGGCGGTTGGATGAATATCCTACATCTCCTAACCCTTCTTTCCTTCTTCCTCACCTCTTCTTCTTCCCCAACAGACCACCGCATGGGCCGTATGGATACTCCCCAACATGCGGTTGGATAAACATACTCTATGAACGAAAATTATGTGTCAGCGATAGGATGGCTAAGTTTGGTGTGTTCACATGCGACAGCACATGTCAGTGAGGGTGCGTTCCCTTGGTTGGGTTTGCGGCGTGCAGGAGCGACTGTGTGAGGGTGCGGTGCGACCGCGGCGTGTAGGAGCGACCGTGTGAGGGTGCGGTGCGACCGCGATAGCCATGCGCAAGTGTACCTCCTTCTCATTTTGAAAACTTTAGGCAAGATTGGCAAAAATGTGTGGCGAAGTTTGGCAATGCAAGGCCTAGACCCAAACAGGATAAGTACGTACGTACTAGGAGTACTAGTGTTAAAAAAGAAAGGCTGGGTTTTCCTTTGCGGGATTTAATCGATACAAATCCTTGTTTCACGTGTCAATTAATGCCTATTTTTTTCTCCAAAGACCAAAGAGCTAACCATCTCACTCCTCATCGCTTGATTAATGCAGCGCCATGCAAACCAACCTTCTCACTTCCGCATGCATGCAGGGGATATTAATGTCCTTGGTTGCTAACCCCATCAATTTTGCCTCGATTAGTGTTAGTGGCCCTTTGCAAATTGTTACTGGCCTCTTGTGTACAAGAAAATGGAGGTAGTAACTATATTTGACTTCCTTCCCCATTGCGGTGACGTCGATGATATTTTTTGGGTGGTTTGGCGAAGTGCGTTCGACGGAGAACACCATTGAGGGAGACCACGGTAAGTCGTTCGCAAGTGCCGCCTACAAGCCGAGACAACCGCCTTATTTGCATCCAGGAAGTCCTTTACTAGTACTACTAGGAGTAACTAATGCGGTGAGATGGCTTCTCGAAGAAGACGATGGAGAAGCGGAGTCAGCGAAGAGTGAAATGATGGTTGCTTCGTCCATGCTTTTGTGATTTGACGCCTCACTGCTTTGTGATTTGTGATAGAAGGGACAGGGGAGTAGACTCTGTGCTCTATACTGTACTACATGCGTCCAAGCATGGGAGAAAGAGGAGAGACGTTGCATTTTTCTATTCCTTCAATCAATCAATCATGGAGCTTCGGTTCCATCTTTTTGGCTTTGGCAACACCGTCCACAATGGTTCCCACGATGCCAAAAGCTATTTTCACATTTGGCTACACATTGTAGATGCCCTTAACCGTACCACTTGGTTTTGCTCCTGTGTGCTATCTATACAAATCTCAATTATATTGATCTAAAAAATTATAGAATCAAGATTAGTAAAAAGGAGGTGATTTTGCGCACGGATGGCGGGGGAGGTTTCTTATTTGAGCAATGCTACATCCACATAATGGTTTACGTAAAGTTATGAACTGATGTGATGTGGGACTATTTGATTGGATTAAAGGAGAGGATTAGGCCCACCCCACCTGAAAATCAGGGGGGCATATATAGATTAGATGGAAAGTATACATAGCAGCTACATAGCCCTTTGTAAGTCTAGGATTAGGCTTCTTATTTTCGAAGGACGTTGTCCTGGCGGTTTGCTAACATGCGGTCCCACGTGACAGTGCTTTACCAAGCCATCCGCGTCCCACATGAGGCAGAACAACGGCAGAAGCAACACGTGGTTAAGTTGAAGAAGATGAGGGAGAAGTGGATTCAACAACGAGCGAAATGATGGTTGCTTCGTCCCTCCAACTTAACTGCGGGAAAGGTGCAGCTTTGTGATTTGACGCCTCATTGCTCATTACTACGCCGGCGCCATGACTAGGGTGCTTCACCCCGGCTGCTCTGCACTGTATTCCGGTATGGCACGTGGACCCGGTAGCTTGATGTCCCACATGTCGGCGAAAGGGACTAGAAGACTTATGAAAGCGAGCGCTCCACTATTACGATGGAGGAGTAGACGACACGATGGCCCATTGAACTATCACTTGTACTGTATAGTACTATAGTTTTGCTGTTTTGCACGATCCATCGATACAAACCCGATTAAACAGGAAAGGGCGGGATTTTTCCCGTGCGGTAGATGATACTGGCCATACATTTCAAAGGCAATTTTAATGTATGCAAACTAAATAATTATAAGTAACAATATGATATCTAGTAAAACTTAAAACACATATGATTTATTGTGTTAGAGTGTAGTAGTAGTGCTGTATTGCATAGTTGTTAGATGTAACACGCGAGAACGTGTAGAGATGTAGTTCTGGAGGGCCTACAGAGAGAAAAGCGTAATATGGTCACCGAACTTCAGAATAAGCTGATTACGATCACTATATACGTTTTGCGGTGATTATACGGTCACTTGCTCACAGCTCAGCATCGGATTGCACTCTGTTGACTGGCCAAATAGTTTGCGTGGCGCCATGTTGACTAGTTAAATTGACCACGTTCGTTGTGGGTCCCACCTGTCAGTTCGCATAGGCAAAAGGTCAGATAAACACAAATTTACGCAGGCGCGACAAGGCCCCAACCCATGCGCGGGAATCACCTGGTTGTGTATGTGTCTGTCAGGGCCTGATGTGTGCGCATGCACGTGTAGGTTGAGCACTTGAGCGTGAGAGTGTGTGTTGGTCGTGTGGTGTACTGGTGTGTGCATGCATGCGTGCGTGTGTGCGTATGAGTGTTGCGTGCATGCGTGGCTCCGTGTGTACGTGTGAGTGTTGCGTGTGTGCGTGGGTGCATGTGTTTGTGTGAGTGTTGCGTGGATGCAGTTTGTGTGCATACATGAAAGGGGCGTACAAGGGGGTATGCGATGGAGAGAGAGATGCTCTTCGTTTCTCTTTATTATGACTAACTTTGTATATAGTATAAAAATATACAAATTCACAGTGCGGAATAAATATCATTGTGGGCACCATGCAATGCAAATTAGCGTTCGTACTCCTCCATATAACTTTGTAATGTTGTATATATGTAGAAACTCTAAAATAATTTTTTGGCCACACTTTATTCAAAAGGATGTTGTATGCAAAATAAACGTGAAGAGAGGGCTTTTTAGATCAATGGGGTACGTGATGTAACATGTGTGAATGTGTAGTTGATGCATTTGGCGAGGCCTAGAGAGGTATGTGTGTGTATTACGTATTCGAGAGAGGCATGGATAGAGGGGCCGACGGGGGGGCGTGGGAGAGATAGCACGAGAAATGAGAGTGGTCTAGAGAGAGAAAGACGAATATGATGTCACGACAAGAGATTCCATTCCCTTGAGTGTGTATATGCAAGGGGGAGGGAATAGAGGCACCAGGAGAAATTTTTTGTGTGTGTGGTGTTTGTGTTGGTATGTGTGGGTGTGAGAAGATAATGAGACGTGGGGGCAGAGGGTGTGTCACTCTGTGAGGTCCGGTGGGTCGAGGTGAGGCCCTTCGTTCTGTTTCGTCCTGCGCCACATTGGTCGGCCCGTGACGCATTTAGGAAGACCCATGGATGACTAGTCGTACAAGACAAAGATAGCAGAATTGTGAAGGACTCTGTGTCCACTGAGAAAGCCGGCTAGGATTTGTAACCCTAGGTTCTCGGACTAAGGTAACCCCTTTATCTCTGATATTACTATTCATCCAATCTAACTTTAAGGGGCATCCTACAGAATGCTCTGCTAGAATCATACTCGTCGATTAGGAAGAGAGGTGTGAGACAATGCGTGAGAGACAGGCGTAAAGATAATGTGCATACATGAGAAACATAGGCAGGTCCATGTATATAGAAAGGGTGAATGAGGATTGTGCGTGTGTATGTTTGCGAGAGGAAGAGTGCTTGTGATAAAGGTTAGTGAAAACAGTTGTAAATGGTTACGAGAGGGAGGGAGGGTTATATCTAGAGCATGTGTGCGAGAAAGACACTTCGGGAGAGAGTGTGTGAGCATGTGTGAGAGACCACCGATGGAGAGTGAAACTACACGTAAAAGACTGCTCTACACATTGATTGAAGATATAAATTGTATCCAAATATTAGGATGGGATCATGATATTTGCAATTCGCGTAAGGAGCGGTCATTGATCCATCAGACATCTAGATTCTATCGAATTTGAGCATGTCTATGTTATTATTCGACACAATTGATCCACATAGTTAGTATTTTGAACTCCAGACAATGCATCGCTTTAGCAATCGAATATAAACGTGAGTATAGTTCATGTTGTGTGTGTAAAGCACATCATACATACGAAAGTTACACAATGGACATTATAAATAGCTAGTACCTATGAACTAGCATACATTTGAATTCAACTTAAGGTGGTTTAGAAAAATTGAATTCAACATGAAGTCCATTCAATTATTTGAATTTGATATCATGGCATTTGTAAACCATACCTAAATTATGGGGGCACCAATCTTTGCTCTGATTTTGTACATAATAGCATATGTAGTCGTGTACAAAATAGATTCAAATTTAGCTCCTCCATTCCAAAATAATCGTAGTTATAGGATTTTCAAGTGTCAAAATTTCAAAAAGAAGCGGATAATTTAATGAGGTTTTCAAACATACAAGGTCAAATATAACGTTGTATATTTAGATCAATCCTCATAGTTCAAGAGTACTCTAAACGTGAATGCTTGTGTTTCAAAATTTTGAGCGAAGCACCAAAAGAGCCTCTACTCGCCCGAAACCGCGCGAGACAAATGTTTGGTAGTACAAGGAACTTACTTTTCTAATAACTCTGACCCGTGAAACCTACCGGCCCGACGTCCAAAGGTCTAAATCGGGGTAGGTTTGTAGCTTCATCTAGACACCACGCAACCGCATCCGAAAAACATTCATACACAATGGTCGCCTAAGCACACATGCGCGCGGCCGAAATCGCTCCCGCCCACTATTTGGGACACCTGGGATTACCATCCTACCCCGACCCGCAGTAGGTCCAAAATTTAAGAGGGGGCAAAGTTTGTACTTTCCCCAAATTTCAAACAAGCGCGTCCCATCTTCTGTTCAAAAAAGCCAAAAACAAGCGCGTCCCAGACCGAAACATGGTTCCCCCCACCCGTCTGACTCCCCATTCATACTCCGTGGGCGCCAAAACTACCTCTCCACCAGCCGCAAAACCCCGGCGTCCTCCGTCCGCCACCCCATCCCACCCATCAACCGCCGCCCTCCTCCATCACGCCGGAGCCAATACCCCGACGTCGTCGTCCACCGCAACCTCAACCGCAACGCCCTCCACGGCTAGTAGTTGAAGCCGAGGCCAAGCCGTCCATACCCGAGCTAGTTCAACCACGTCATCCTGCGCCTCACCGCTGCCACGCCAACTTTGCCACCCTCCACCGCACCGTAGTTGTTCCTGCTACGCTGTCCTTCGCCGCCTCGGATCTGCTTCCCCTCTGCCGACATACGGCCACGGCAACATAGTCAACAATTTTGCCATGGGTTCGTCCAAGCCTGCACCCTCCAGAACATTGGTTTCACCGGTAAAAAGAAGAAAATTGGCGCGACTTGTGGAGGTGACCACACCGGCAACCGAAAAAGGTACTCCTCTTCCCTTATTCGTGTAAATCTTACATCTCTGCTTGCACGGTATTCATCCCACAGAAGACACTAGTTGACCGCTTCTTCTTGATACTAGATGTTCCTAGTAACTCGCGATGCACAAGGTTTCTCCTCATATACTATTCACCTTAGCTAGAGGTCCGTCGCCCCCCTGAATTTCAATTTCTGGCCACTTGATTCCCAATTAACGGAAGCATTCCCCGGTGTAACAGGCGCTAGTACGCCTATTACGCCGGGGAAGCAGCGCCTTGGTGTTTATCTTAAGGGAGTGTGCGGCCTAGAGCTACTGGCGCCCGATCTGGAGGTCGGCCGGGATTAAAGGGATGGCCTGGGGGCGCTGCCAAGCACGTCGGTGGTGTGAGGTCGATGGGAGGGCGGGGCGACAGAGGCAGGGTTCTGGGCCGATGGTTGCTGGCGGTTCGAGAAAGATCGTCAACAGTGACTGGCGGGAGGTAGACGAAGGCCATCTGCCCGTTCCTTATAGATCGGACGGTTCATTAAAAAAATCGACTAACCTATTTATTTGCAGTCGACTGTTATCTCAGATATGACCACATGTGCTGGTATGCTGGAGGAGTACCTGCATTTCCTGTGCTCATATATTACAAAATCATACAGAGTAGAATCTAATTTTGTTTGCCATGCAATGTTGTAGAGCTATCATATGTCTCCTGTCATTTATTTTTCAGCCACCTGCTATCTGCTACTTTTACAGTGCACTAGTTCTGCACACACTTCACCCTTACTCTCACTGTTGTGTTTTTATGCAAGGGTATTTCAGACTCTGCTGCCATGAGAGAAGCCAAAAAGAAAAGAGAGAAGTCGCTCCAGTTTGGTGTGCGGCTAGGCAAGACACGTTTCAACGCTTTAAAGGGTGTAGTGTCAGCAGATGGAGACGGGGAACGTAGCTCTGGAGTTGATGACCTCGCTCGCAATGAACCACCATCCCAGGTGCTTGCTTTAACTTCGCGGTGTCATATGTGGTTGCATGTTCCATATGGTGTCTAGCTTGTATTCGAAAGGCCGAAGTCGGTAAGATAAGGAAAGATATTTTTTACATGAACCACCATCCCGTGAGCACCAGAAGACAAATAGCTAGTCAGGGCACTGGCCGAGCCAGTGACAAGCCCAACAAAGATAGGCATCACCTCGAAGCCAACTAAAAAGCTGCGATGGTGGCGAAGCAGCCCGCCTCCCACCAGGCTCTTAGGTCCTAGATGATCATGCTCACCACTCCAGCCGGATGTCTAGCTTGTATTGCTTCCAATTTGGTTAAATTGCATCTGCTTAGCTTACACGTTATACCTTTGAATATGACATGCCTTTCTCTTTTTGGTACATACTAGTACATCTGTGTATTAACCATGTTCTTACATGAAACTAATGTTCTTGTGTATCCCTCATCAATCACTTATGACGAGGCAGGCAGGCAAGGGGACTACTCCTTATTTAAAGAATGCAGCGTCAGCCTCCCGACATGATTCTAAAGAAACAGAAATGCTAGACGAAGATAGTGAACGTAGCTCTGTAGTTGATTACAGCATTTCCCCTACACTAGCATCACAGGTGCTTGCTCTAACTTGGCAGCGTGATATGTGGTTGCATGTTGCATATGGTGTCTAGATTGTAATTCTTCCAATATAGTTAAACTGCATGTGCTAGTCTGGTTAGCTTATACATTATACCTGTTAATATGACATGCCTTCCTGTATTTAGTACATAGTACATCTATCTATTAAGCATGCCCTTACATAAAACTATTGTTTTTTGTATCCCGCATCAATCAACATGACGAGACACCTTTAGTATATGCAGTGCGATATTAGTTGCATCTTTCAAATGATTTATAGCATGCGCTGCTTCTAATTTGTTGAAATTCCATTTATGATGGGATGCTTTTAACTTGGCAGAGTCATATTGGTTGCATCTTTCATGTGGTGTCTAGCTTGCATTGCTTCTTATTTGCTGGAATGGTTTCTGCTTAGTTTACACAAACAATTGTGAACATGCCATGCCGTCCTGTTTTTCGTACATATTCCATCCTGGTATCATGTGTTTGCCTTACATCAAAGTAGTGATTGTCAGTATCATGCATGAATGAGTTCTGAAGAGAGAATTTTATTGCTTTTTCTTGTCGGTCTTGACAATTCAAAATCAATAAAGCGGAAGGAAGTTAGCAAGGCAGCGGATAAAGGTGCTCCTTTCGAACGGAGGGCCTCTACAGTTCCTACTCCTCCACACCCCCAAGATGATTTCCAAGACAACACATGCATAGACACTCAACAAAGCTGTGTTTATGATGAGCACGTCTCCCCTAGTGCAGCATCACCGGTGCTCCCTCTAACTTGGCACTGTTATATGTGGTTACATGTTATGTGTGATGTCTAGCTTGTATTGCTTCTAATTTTGTTGAATTCCATCTGCTTACTTTACACATTATACTTGAATAAGACACGTGTTCCTGTATCTGGAACATACAATATCTGTCTATCACACCATGTTCTTACATCAAATTACTACTGTTGTGTAACCTGCAACAATCACTTATCATAAGACATGTTTGACTTCGGAGTGTGATATAGGTTACATCTCACATTCTTTTCTAGCTTGTATTACTAATTTGTTGAAATGGCACTTATGACGAGACGGTTTTAACTTGGTAGAGTGATATTCGTTGCATCTTTCATATGGTGTCTAGCTTTCATTGCTTCTAATTTGTTGAAATGCCTTCTCCTTAGTTTACACACCATAAGCTGTGAATATGCAATGCTGTGAATATGCAATGGCACTAATGACGAGAGACCTCTAACATGGTAGTGTAATGTTGTTTGCATCTTGCATATGATTTATTTCTTGTACTCCTTCACATTTGTTTAAACGCCATTTATGGTGAGACACTGTTAACTTGGCAGAGCGATATTTGTAGCATCTTTCATATGGTGTCTACCTTCCATTGCATTGCTTCTAATTTGGTGAAATGTCTTCTTCTTAGTTTACACATCATAGTTCTGGTTATCTCTTCCGTCCTGTTTTTCATACATATTACATCCTCCTATCATGTGGTTGTCTAACATCAAAGTTCAGTTCATCTGCATCACGCATCAATTTGTTCTGAAGAACTAAATTGTTATTCGTTTTTCTTGTCGGCTTGACTTAACATGGCACAGAGAAAGAGGAAGAAACACAGAATGGCAGGGAATGAGAAGCGGATGAATCCTGCAGATTCTGCTGGTACTGATGGTGCAATAGAAGGTCAAAGTCCAGCAGAAAATTCTACAAACACGGCATCCCATGCTACACGAGTTGCAAAAAAAGACAAACAGAAACAAATAGCTGCCACCAAACAAGCAGAAACAACCCTAGTTCTTGCAACACCTACCACAGTACTACCAGTTGCACGACGTACTCGTGCGTCAACTGAGCTAGCAGCACGTTCCCAAGCTCCCTTGCCACCTGACACTATTTCCCAAGCACTCTTGACACAAGACGAGTTGGCAATATCAGATGAACCTTGTGAGCTTCAACAGCAAGAAGGTAGTTGCTGGAGTCAAGTTACAGTTGCATGCTTCTTTATATGTAGTCTCATAGTTTGATGTACACTAACACTTCCTATGTTTGTTGTTGGACTAGCACCTAGGCGCAAGAGGAAACAAACATCAGGGATAATGCTCGATAGGTTAACTAAATCTAGAGGAGGAAGAATAGAGATCCATGAGGAAGGTTTAAAAAGTCCACGTGATGCTACAGAGTCAGCCAAGTTAGTATCAGAGGCAGCGGTTGCTGTTAGGTGTCATGTACGTATCCTCCCAACATGGATTCAGTACAGGAATGAAAAAGATGAAACCCAGTTCAACATCTTCCTCGACCATTTATCTGCAAGTATGGTTATGTATGGAAACTAGTAATATCGGCTTGCTCTGTCCAATACTTTCTAGGTTGCTCATAATGAGACTCCCATAATTTTCAACAGATGAGGTTCAAGTTGGATAGCCAAGATGATGCAACCAGACAAGCTTGCACCCATGTTTTCAAGTCTGCTCTGCGACAGTATCGGTATAACTTGAGGAAAACTCACTTTGAAGGCAAGGCTAACAGTGAACTTGCCCAAACATCTCCAGTGGAAAATATATCTGATGAAGACTGGAGAGGCCTCGTTAAACACTGGTCCGATCCGAAGTATCAGGTACATTATATATATGTCATCAGATCACATGTTGAAGTCCTATGTACGAATGTGCCACACAAATGTATCTTCTTGTAGGTGAACTGTTCAAAGAACAAGGCCAACCGTACGAAAGTGAAATTCCAATAGACGACAGGATCTCGTAGCTATATTGCACACTACGAGGCTCTTATAATTAGCTGTTGTTTCACTCTTTTCGCTGTACCATATTATCAGATCTATATTGACTTGTTCCAAATGCAGAGGAAAGCCCGCAAGGACCAAAAAGTACCTGAACCAAATGCTGTGGAAATCTTCAAGGACTGTCACACCAGCAAGAAGAAGGGCATGACTACACCAGTCAAAGCCGCTGTTGTAAGTCCTTAATCCTCATGCCTTTTAACTACTACTTACTCCGACTTGTGCCTTGAACTGCATCGTTTGCATTCAATGTCTATTACTCTTTTCAATTTTATACACAATTGTCTTAGCGTATCATCGCACCTTACAAGGTTTAAAAGAGAGGGGTGATGTTCCTTTGATCTTGACCCGTAATCTAGTTCCGTGCTGGACTTGCCCACACAATGTTACAATTGCCTGTTTGTCTGTTCTCAGTTGTTTTGTGATATGAATGACGTCATACTATGCTTACCGTATTATAAACTTCGTCTCTTTATACTTAGCCCTCAATACAATGTGAAGAAATAGACAATACATTAGCGATGGTACATGGTCATATGTTTGGAACCTGGTTTTATTATGTACTTTGCAATAAAATACAACTAGTATTTTACATGGGTTCACCAGAATAAGTTCTGTATATAGACCAAAGCTATTTTTTTGGTTTTGCTTCCTCCTTAATATCTTCTGTTCTGGTACTACTAATGTAAAACCTCAACTTTTCAGCGAGCTATGGAAAAAATGGTGGAACCGCCACCTTCTGAAGGTGGCAAGGCAACTATAACCGCAATGTCAGCTCTTGCTGCAGTGGGTCAGTACCTGTCCACTAACAGTGCCAAAAGCACGTTCCTGCATAATACTGGGTTGGTTGTTAAGGCAATATCGTCCAAACTGCCTCATGATCAAGATATGCAAGCTCAAAGCAATGTTGTATCTGCGCTCCAGACACAAGTCCATTCCCTAACAGAGACCCTTTGTGAAACAAGGAGAAACATTGCTCAATGTTGTCAAGATATGCATGGTTTTGAAACCAGACTATCAGACATTTTCTATGTTGTTCAGGAGCCTAGGGGAAATGAAGGCGAGGGTTATGGTGCTCCATCGGACAATACAACATGAAAATGTAATAGTCAGGTCAAATGAACTGAGCTTCTGAACTTCTGGTGGTGCATTTATCTGCTAAACTGTTAAGTTTTATGCCAACCTTCCTTTTGTTATATAGTTGTAATTTGTTTTGGTGCGATACAAAATTTATTATTAACGTGCAGCCACTGCCTGAAGAAAACAACAAGCCTTTTTTGTATAGTGTAGGGTGTTCCCTATATTTGCACTGGTGGCGATCTTTGATGCCGAGTGGATGTAATCTGTGCAATCGCCTTAATAGCCTAGCGTTAGTTTCGGCCTTATTTATTTCCTAGTCTTCTTTTTCCCTGGTTTGCTAGTGGCCGCAACTACCATGGGCCATATACGGGCCGTAGGATCCATGGGTCTCCTACGGGCCGTCGATAAATGGGCATGTAATCGGTGGGCCTCGGGCCGTCGGATAAATGGGTCTACATGGGCCATAATCGGGCGTAATTGGTATCGGCCCAGCATGGTAACAGGCTGTTAATAGGCCATAGGACAGCAAAGGCTTAATTCTGTCATAGGCATAACGGGTCGTTGATGGGCCAGAATATAGGACGGGCTAGAAACGGCACAACGGGTTAACAGGCCAGAAACGGGCCGACTCTTGCCATGGGCCGAATTTGGCCCATTAGTGGAACAGGCCAGTAACGGGCAGACTCTTGCCATGGGCCGAATTTGGCCCATTAGGGGAATAGGCCAGTAACGGGCCAGAAGTAATCGAGGGCCGAAAGGGAGACCAAGAACATATGGGCTGTCAATAGGCTGAAAGCTAACACGGGCTGGAAATGGCCCATGTAAATCACGGGCCGTTAACGGGTATAAAGAAAATTACTGTTTATTATGGGCTAGAGTCACCGTGGGCCTGTAATGGGCCGAAAGACATCGTGGGCCATACATGGGCCGAAAGTGAAATGGGCTAGTATTATATTCGACGGCCCACATGACGTTGTTGGGCCGATTTCCTTTAGGGCCTAACGGGCCGTGAGTTAACGGGTCGTAAAATGGGCTATTTGCGAAGAGACCGTTAACAGGCTTTTCATGGGCCAGCCCGTTAACTTTTGACCAAGTCAAATGGGCCGGCTTTGTAAGCTAAATGGGCCGCTGTTGGGCCGTGCCACGTGTCGACATATCCTAGGCGCCTATCTGACCCACTGACGAGCTGACATGTGTTTCATCCGGCCAATAAGAATTTTACACTTGGAAATTTCCCATTGGTCGGGGCTGTTAACGGGTTATCGGATCCAAAACCCGACCCGATAGCTTAACGGCGTTCCATTGCGGTGGATGCCACGTGTCGGTCACCCTTGATGAAAGCACTTCTGTGACGAGCGATTTATCGTCATGGAAGTGGACACTTCCGTGATGATAATTTTGGTAATGTCATGGAACACTTCTACGACAGCACAAGTATGACTATCTTGATTCTGTCATAAATTTGTCATGGATGTACATGCATGACAAAAAAAGTGACCTACTGTGACAAACACGTATCATCACGGAAGTGTATTTTTTTGTAGTGCACGGACATGATGCCTATATTCATGATCATTGACTTAGATATCATCATAACTATGCGCTTTTCTATCAATTGTTCGGTAGTAATTTGTTCACCCACCGTAATACATGCTATCTTGAGAGAAGCCACTAGTGAAACCTATGGCCCTCGGGTCTACTTTACATCATATAAGTTTCCAATCTACAATTCTAGTTTACTATCTATTTTGCAATCTTTATTTTCCAATCTATACCACAAAAATACCAAAACTATTTTTCTTATCATCTCTATCAAATCTCACTTTCGTAAGTGACGTGAAGGGATTGACAACCCCTTTATCGCGTTGGTTGCGAGGTTCTTGTTTGTTTGTGCACATACTAGGTGACTTGCGTATAGTCTCCTACTGGATTGATACCTTGGTTCTCAAAAACTGAGGGAAATACTTACGCTACTTTGTTGCATCACCCTTTCCTCTTCAAGGGAAAACCAACGCATGCTCAAGAGGTAGCAATCACCGTTCTGGTTTTGATGCGTAGGTAAGAAGGTTCTTGCTAGAAGGCCGTAGCAGCCACGTAAAACTTGCAACAACAAAGTAGATGACGTTTAACTTGTTTTTGCAGGGTATGTTGTGATGTGATATGGTCAATACATGATGGATATACGTTATTGTATGAGATGATCATGTTTTGTAAAAGTTATCGGCAATTAGCAGGAGCCTTATGGTTGTCGCTTTATTGTATGAAATGCAAATGCCATGTAATTGCTTTACTTTATCACTATGTGTTAGCGATAGTTGTAGAAGAATAGTTGGTGAGACGACCATGACACTACGATGGAGATCAAGCTGTCAAGATGGTGACGATGGAGATCATGACGGTGCTTTGGAGATGGAGATCAAAGGCACAAGATGATGATGGCCATATCATGTCACATATTTTGATTGCATGTGATGTTTATCTTTTATGCATCTTATTTTGCTTAGTACGGCAGTAGCATTATAAGATGATGCCTTACTAAAATTTCAAGGTATAAGTGTTCTCCCTGAGTATGCACCGCTGCGACAGTTCGTCGTGCTGAGACACCATGTGATGACCGGGTGTGATAAGCACTACGTTCACATACAACGGGTGCAAGACAGTTTTGCACATGCAGAATACTCGGGTTAAACTTGACGAGCCTAGCATGTACATACATGGCATTGGAACACTGGAAACCTGAAGGTCGAACGTGAATCATATAGTACATATGATCAACATAAAGATGTTCACCATTGAAAACTACTCCATCTCACGTGATGATCGGACATGGTTTAGTTGATTTGGATCATGTAATCATTTAGATGACTCGAGGGATGTCTATCTAAGTGGGAGTTCTTAAGTAATTTCATTAATTGAACTTAATTTATCATGAACTTAGTCATGATAGTATTTGCATATCTATGTTGTAGATCAATAGCTCGCATTGTAGGTTGTGATAGCTTGGCTTATTAGGGATGATAGACTACTCATATCAATAAGGAATTCCTTATTTTCTGGGAGTCCATTCAGAAAGAACTCCAAAGTTAAGCATGCTCAGCTTGGAGTAGTTTCAGGATGGGTGACCGACCGGGAAGTTGCTCCCGGGTGCGCACGAGTGAGGACAAAGTGCGCAGAAAAGACTAGTATTGATCTGGGGGGCCAGTCTAGATCCCGCCAGGAGTAACGACCACCGACGGGTGTGTCCGGGGCGTTAGAAGTTGGTATCGGAGCCGACCCTCGCGGTTACATGGATGTTTGCTGACAGGTGCGCAGTCATGTTCTTCATGACGTTTGTGACCCATCGTGGCACATGACATGGTACATGTACCGGACTGGATGCACAGACGTATGTGCCAAGAGGGAACATTCCTGTGGCCCGACGATGACGTCAGTTCCTCTGAGTTGGGGTGTATGTGATAGCCTGGCTTATTAGGGATGATAGACTACTCATATCAATAAGGAATTCCTTCTTTTCCGGGAGCCCATTCGGAAAGAACTCCAAAGTTAAGCGCGCTCAGCTTGGAGTAGTTTCAGGATGGGTGACCGACCGGGAAGTTGCTCCCGGGTGCGCACGAGTGAGGACGAAGTGTGCAGAAAAGACTAGTATTGATCTGGGGGCAGTCTAGATCCCGCCAGGAGTAACGACCACCGGCGGGTGTGTCCGGGGCGTTACATAGCTCCCCTATGTTTTTGATATGTTCCTAGAGAAAACTAAGTTGAAAGATGATAGTAGCAATGATGCGTACTTGGTCCGTTATCTGAGGATTGTCCTCGTTGCTGCACAGAAGAATTATGTCCTTGTTGCACCGCTAGGTGAGAGACCTATTGTAGGAGCAGATGCAGACGTTATGAACATTTGAGAAGCTCGGCATGATGACTACTTGATAGTTTAGTGCACCATGCTTTACGGCTTAGAACCGGGACTTCAAAAATGTTTTGAATGCCACGGAGCATATAAGATGTTCCATGAGTTGAAATTGGTATTTCAGACTCATGCCCATGTTGAGAGGTATGAGACCTCTGACAAGTACTTTGCCTACAAGATGGAGGAGAATGGCTCAGCCAGTGAGCATGTACTCAGAATTTCTGGGTAGTACAATCGCTTGAATCAATTAGGAGTTAATCTTCCAGATAAGATAGTGAATGACAGAGTTCTCTAGTCACTATCACAAGCTACTAGAACTTAGTGATAAACTATAATATGCAAGGGATGACGGAAACGATTCCTGAGCTCTTCACGACGCTGAAATCGGCGAAGGTAGAAATCAAGAAAAAGCATCAAGTGTTGATGGTTGACAAGACCACTAGTTTCAAGAAAAAGTGCAAAGGAAAAGAAAAGGAACTTCAGGAAGAATGAAAAGTAAGTTGCCACTCCCGTGAAGAAGCCCAAAGCTAGACCTAAGCCTGAAACTGAGTGCTTCTATTGCAAAGGGAATGGTCACTTGAAGCAGAACTACCCCAAATACTTGGCGGATAAGAAGGATGGCAAAGTGAACAATGGTATATTTGATATACATGTTATTGATGTGTATTTTACTAGTGTTCATAGTAAATCCAGGGTATTTGATAATGGTTCAGTTGCTAAGATTAGTAACTCAAAACAGGAGTTATAGAATGAACAGAGACTAGTTAAGGGAGAGGTGACGATGTGTGTTGGAAGTGATTCCAAGGTTGATAAGATCACCATCCAACACTCCCTCTACCTCCGGGATTAGTGTTGGACCTAAATAAATGTTATTTGGTATTTGCGTTGAGCATGAATATGATTGGATCATGTTTATTGCAATACAGTTATTCATTTAAGACAGAGAATAATTATTGTTCTGTTTACATGAATAAAACCTTCTATGGTCATACACCCAATGTAAATGGTTTATTGATGCCAAAAGATGCAAAGTTGATAATGATAGTGCAAACATATTTGTGGCACTCTTGCTTAGGTCATATTGGTGTAAAGCGCATGAAGAAACTCCATGCAGATGGGCTTTTGGAATCACTTGATTATGAATCATTTGATACTTGTGAACCATGCCTCATGGGCAAGATGACAAAAACTTCATTCCCCGGAACAATGCAGCGAGCCAACGACTTATTGGAAATAATACATACCGATGTATATGGTCCAATGAGTGTTGAGGCACGCGGCGTGTATCATTATTTTCCGACCTTCACAGATGATTTGAGCAGATATGGGTATATCTACTCGAAAACACAAGTCTTAAACATTTGAAAAAGTTCAAAGAATTTCAGAGTGAAGTGGAGAATCATCGTAACAAGGAAATAAAGTTTCTACAATCTGATCGCGGGGGCAAATATTTGAGTTATGAGTTTGGCCTTCATTTAAAACAATGTGGAATAGTTTCACAACTCACGCCACCTAGAACACCACATCGTAATGGTCTGTCCAAACGTCGTAACCATACTTTATTAGATATGGTGCGATCTATGATGAACCTTACCGATTTACCACTATCATTTTGGGGTTATGCATTAGAGACATCTGCATTCACGTTAAATAGGGGACCGTCTAAATCCGTCGAGACGACACCGTATGGACTATGGTTTGGCAAGAAACCAAAGTTGCCGTTTCTCAAAGATTGGGGTTGCGATGCTTATGTGAAAAAGTTTTAAACTGATAAGCTCAAACCCAAATCGAAGAAGTACGTCTTCATAGGATACCCAAAAGAAACTGTTGGGTACACCTTCTATCACAGATCCGAAGGCAAGATTTTTGTTGCTAAGAATGGATCTTTCTAGAGAAGGAGTTTCTCTTGAAAGAAGCGAGTGGGAGGAAAGTAGAAATTGATGAGGTAATTATACCTTCTCTCGAATTGGAAAGTAGCTCATCATAGAAATCAGTTCTAGTGATGCCTACACCAACTAGAGAGGAAGCTAATCACAATGATCATGAAACTTCAGATCAAGTTACTACCGAACCTCGTAGGTCAACCAGAGCCTATTCCGCACCAAAGTGGTACGGTAATCCTGTTCTGGAAGTCATGTTACTAGACCATGACGAACCTATGAACTATGAGGAAGCGATGACGATCCCAGATTCCAATAAATGGCTTGTGGCCATGAAATCTGAGATAGGATCCATGTATGAGAACAAAGTTGTACTTTGGTTGACTTTCCCAATGATCGGCGAGCCATAGAGAATAAATGGATCTTCAAGAAGAATACTGACGCTGATGTTAATGTTACTGTCTAAAAAGCTTGACTTGTTGCGAAATTTTTTCAACAAGTTCAAGGAGTTGACTATAATTAGAGCTTCTCACCCGTAGCGATGCTTAAGTGTGTCTGAATCATGTTAGCAATTGCCGCAATATATAATTATGAAATCTGGCAAATGGACGTCAAAACTACGTTCCTTAATGGATTTCTCAAAGAAGAGTTGTATATGATGCAACCAGAAGGTTTTGTCGATCCGAAAGGTGCTAAAAAAGTGTGCAAGCTCTAGCGATCCATTTATGGACTGGTGCAAGCATCTCGGAGTTGGTATATACAATTTGATAATGTGATCAAAGCATATGGTTTTATACAGACTTTCGGAGAAGCCTGTATTTACAGGAAAGTGCGTGGGAGCTCTGTAGCATTTCTAATATTATATGTGGATGACATATTGTTGATTGGAAATGATGTAGAATTTCTGGAAAGCATAAAAGGATACTTGAACAAAAGTTTTTCAATGAAAGACCTCGGTGAAACTACTTATATACTAGGGATCAAGATCTATAGAGATAGATCAAGACGCCTAATTAGACTTTCACAAAGCACATACCTTGATAAAGTTTTGAAGAAGTCCAAAATGGGGTCAAAGAAAGGGTTCTTGCATGTATTACATGGTTTGAAGTTGAGTAAGACACAAAGCTCGACCACGGCAGAAGATAGAGAGAGAATGAAAGTCATTCCTGAAGGAAATATGCCCTAGAGGCAATACTAAAGTTGTTATTTATATTTCCTTATATCATGGTAAATGTTTATTATTCATGCTAGAATTGTATTAACCGGAAACTTAGTACTTGTGTGAATACATAGACGAACAGAGTGTCCCTAGTATGCCTCTACTTGACTAGCTCGTGAATCAAAGATGGTTAAGTTTCCTGACCATAGACATGAGTTGTCATTTGATGAACGGGATCACATCATTACAGAATGATGTGATGGACAAGACCCATCCGTTAGGTTAGCATAATGATCATTTAGTTTTATTGCTATTGCTTTCATCATGACTTATACATGTTCCTCTAACTATGAGATTATGCAACTCCCGAATACCGGAGGAACACCTTGTGTGCTATCAAACGTCACAACATAACTGGGTGATTATAAAGATGCTCTACAGGTGTCTCCGATGATGTTTGTTGAGTTGGCATAGATCAAGATTAGGATTTGTCACTCCGTGTATCGGAGAGGTATATCTGGGCTCTCTCGGTAGTGCACATCACTATAAGCCTTGCAAGCAATGTGACTAATGAGTTAGTTACAGGATGATGCATTACGGAACGAGTAAAGAGACTTCCCAGTAACAAGATTGAACTAGGTATGAGGATACCGACGGTCAAATCTCGGGCAAGTAACATACATGTGACAAAGGGAATAATGTATGTTGTTATGCGGTTCGACCGATAACGATCTTCATAGAATATGTAGGAGCCAATATGAGCATCCAGGTTCCGCTATTGGTTATTGACCGGAGATGTGTCTCGGTCATGTCTACATAGTTCTCGAACCCGTAGGGTCCGCACGCTTAACATTCGATGACGATTTGTATTATGAGTTATGTGATTTGATGACCGAAGTTTGTTCAGAGTACCGTATGAGATCAAGGACATGACGAGGAGTCTCGAAGTGGTCGAGAGGTAAAGATTCATATATTGGAAGGTTGCATTTGGACATCGGAATGCTTTCGAGTAGTCCGGGCATTTTTCCGGAGTACCGAGAGGTTACCGGAACCCCCCCTGGGAAGTTAATGGGCCTTAGTGGGCTTTATTGGAGAGAGGGAAGAAGGGCCATGAGGTGGCACGCGCCTCCCCCCTGCACAAACCGAATTGGACAAGGGGTGTGGGTGCAACCCCCTCCTTCCTTCTCCTTCTCCCCTCCTTCCTTTCCCTCCGGTGGAAGAAAGGAAAGGGGGGGGCGAATCCTACTTGGACTAGAAGTCCAAGTAGGATCCCCCCTAGCGCGCCCCTCCTGGCCGTTCTCCTTTCTCCCTCCTTTATATACATGGCCTGGGGGCACCCCAATAACACAACAGACAATCTCTTAGCCGTGTGCGGTGCCCTCCTCCACAGTTCAACACCTCGGTCATACCGTTGAAGTGCTTAGGTGAAGCCCTGCGCTGGTACCTTTGTCATCACCATGCTGTCATGATGACGGAACTCTCCCTCATCCTCAACTGGATCAAGAGCTCGAGGGACGTCATCGTGCTGAACGTGTGCTAAAGACGAAGGTGCCGTACGTTCGGTACTTGGATCTGTTGGATCGTGAAGACGTTCGACTACATCAACCTCGTTACTAAGTGCTTCCACTTTCAGTCTACAAGGGTACGTAGACACACTCTCCCCTCTCGTTGCTATGCATCTCCTAGATAGATCTTGTGTGATTGTAGGAATCTTTTGAAATACTGCATTCCCCAACAGTGGCATCCGAGCCAGGTCTATGCGTAGATGTTATATGCACGAGTAGAACACAAAGAGTTGTGGGCGATAATAGTCATACTGCTGATAATAGTCATACTGCTTACCACCAATGTCTTACTTTGATTCGGCGGTAATTTTGGATGAAGCGGCCCGAATCGACATTACACGACTGCATTCATGAGACTGGTTCTACCGACGTGCTTCACACACAGGTGGCTGGCGGGTGTCTGTTTCTCCAACTTTAGTTGAATCCAGTTTGACTACGGGCGGTCCTTGTTGAAGGTTAAGACAACACACTTGACGAAAAATCATTGTGGTTTTGATGCGTAGGTAAGAACGGTTCTTGCTAGAAGCCCGTAGCAGCCACGTAAAACTTGCAACAACAAAGTAGAGGACGTCTAACTTGTTTTTGCAGGGCATGTTGTGATGTGATATGGTCAAGACGTGATGAGATATAAATTGTTGTATCAGATATTCATGTTTCGTAAAAGTTATCGGCAACTGGCAGAAGCCCTATGGTTGTCGATTTATTGTATGAAATGCAATCACCATGTAATTGCTTTACTTTATCACTAAGCGGTAGCGATAATCGTAGAAGTAATAGTTGGCGAGATGACAACGATACTACAATGGAGATCAAGGTGTCAAGCCGATGACGATGGAGATCATGATGGTGCTTTGGAGATGGAGATCAAAGGCACAAGATGATGATGGCCATATCATGTCACATATTTTGATTACATGTGATGTTTATCCTTTATGCATCTTATTTTGCTTAGTACGGCGGTAGCATTATAAGATGATCCCTCACTAAATTTCAAGGTACAAGTGTTCTCCCTGAGTATGCACCGTTGCTACAATTCGTCGTGCCGAGACACCACGTGATGATCGGGTGTGATAAGCTCTACGTTCACATACAACGGGTGCAAGTCAGTTTTGCACGTCCAGAATACTCAACTTGAACTTGACGAGCCTAGCATATGCAGATATGGCCTCGAAACACTGAGACCGAAAGGTCGAACATGAATCGTATAGTAGATATGATCAACATAGTGAGGTTCACCATTGAAAACTACTCCATCTCACGTGATGATCGGACATGGTTTAGTTGATATGGATCACGTGATCATTTAGATGACTAGAGGGATGTCTATCTAAGTGGGAGTTCTTAAGTAATATGATTAATTTATCATGAACTTAGTACATGATAGTATTTGCATGTCTATGTTGTTGTAGATCAATGGCCCATGCTACCATTCCCTTGAATTTTAATGCGTTCCTAGAGAAAGCTAAATTGAAAGATGATGGTAGCAACTACATGGACTGGGTCCATAACTTGAGGATTATCCTCATTGTTGCATAGAAGAATTACGTCCTGGAAGCACCGCTATGTGCAAGACCCGCTGCAGGAGCAACTCCGGACGTTATGAATGTTTGGCAGAGCAAAGCTGATGACTACTTGATAGTTCAGTGTGCCATGCTTTACGACTTAGAATCGGGACTTCAAAGATGTTTTGAACATCATGGAGCATATGAGCTGTTCCAGGAGTTGAAGTTAATATTTCAAGCAAATGCCCAAGTTGAGAGATATGAAGTCTCCAACAAGTTCTATAGCTGCAAAATGGATGAGAATAGTTTTGTCAGTGAAGACATACTCAGAATGTCTGGGTACCACAACCACTTGACTCAGCTGGGAGTTAATCTTCCTGATGATAGTGTCACTGACAGAGTTCTTCAATCACTGCCACCAAGCTATAAAGGCTTCATGATGAAATATAATATGCAAGGGATGGAAATACTATTCCCGAGCTCTTCGCGATGCTAAAGGCTGCGGAGGTAGAAATCAAGAAGGAGCATCAAGTGTTGATGGTTAACAATACCAAGTTTCAATAAAAAGGGCAAAGAGAAGAAGGGGAACTTCAAGAAGAACAGGAAGCCAGTTGCTTCTCAAGGAAGAAGCCCAAGTCTGGACCTAAGCCTGAGACTGAGTGCTTCTACTGCAAAGGGACTGGTCACTAGAAGCGGAATTGCCCCAAGTATTTGGCAGATAAGAAGGATGGCAAAGTGAAAGGTATATTTGATATACATGTTATTGATGTGTACCTTACTAATGCTCATAGTAGCGCCTGGGTATTTGATACTGGTTTTGTTGCTCATATTTGCAACTCGAAATAGGGGTATGGATTAAATGAAGATTGGCTAAGGACGAGGTGATGATGCGCGTGGGGAATTGTTCTAAAGTCGATGTGATCGCCGTCAGCATGCTACCTCTATGTCTACCGTCGGGATTAGTTTTAGACCTAAATAATTGTTATTTGGTGCCAGTGTTGAGCATGAACATTATATCTGGATCTTGTTTGATGCGAGACGGTTATTCATTTAAATCAGAGAATAATGGTTGTTCTATTTATATGAGTAATATCTTTTATGGTCATGCACCCTTGATGAGTGGTCTATTTTTGTTGAATCTCGATTGTAGTGATACACATATTCATAATATTGAAGCCAAAAGATGCAAGGTTAATAATGATAGTGCAACTTATTTATGGCACTGGCGTTTAGGTCATATTGGTGTAAAGCGCATGAAGAAACTCCGTGCTGATGGGCTTTTGGAATCACTTGATTATGAATCACTTGATACTTGCGAACCATGCCTCATGGGCAAGATGACTAAGACTCCGTTCTCCAAAACAATGGAGCGAGCAACTGACTTATTGGAAATAATACATACTCATGTGTGCGGTCCAATGAGTATTGAGGCTCGCGGTGGGTATCGTTATTTTCTGACCTTCACAGATGATTTGAGCAGATATGGGTATATCTACTTAATGAAACATAAGTCTGAAACATTTGAAAAGTTCAAAGAATTTCAGAGTGAAGTAAAAAATCATGGTAACAAGAAAATAAAGTTTCTACGATCTGATCATGGAGGTGAATATTTGAGTTATGAGTTTGGTCTTCATTTGAAACAATGTGGAATAGTTTCACAACTCACGCCACCTGGAACACCACAGCGTAATGGTCTGTCCGAACGTCGTAACCATACTTTATTAGATATGGTGCGATCTATGATGTCTCTTACTGATTTACCGCTATCGTTTTGGGGTTATGCTTTAGAGACAGCCGCATTCACGTTAAATTGGGCACCATCTAAATCCATTGAGACAACACCATATGAACTGTGGTTTGGGAAGAAACCTAAGCTGTCGTTTCTTAATGTTTGGGGCTGCGATGCTTATGTGAAAAAGCTTCAACCTGATAGGCTCAAACCCAAATCGGAGAAATGTGTCTTCACAGGACACCGAAAAGAGACTATTGGGTACACCTTTCTATCACAGATCCGAAGGCAAAATATTCGATGCTAGGAATGGATCCTTTCTAGTGAAGGAGTTTCTCTCAAAATAAGTGAGTGGGAGGAAAGTAGAACTTGATGAGGTAATTGTACCTTCTCCGAATTGGAAAGTAGTTCATCACAGAAATTAGTTCCAGTGATTCCTACACCAATCAGTGAGGAAGCTAATGATGATAATCATGAACCTTCAGATCAAGTTACTACCGAACCTCGTAGGTCAACCAGAGTACGATCCGCACCAGAGTGGTATGGTAATCCTCTTCTGGAGGTCATGTTACTTGACCATGATGAACCTACGAACTATGAGTAAGTCATGATGAGCCCAGATTCCGCGAAATGGCTTGAGGCCATGAAATCTGAGATGGGATCCATGTATGAGAACAAAGTGTGGACTTTGGTTGAGTTGCCCGACGATCGGCAAGCAATAGAGAATAAATGGATCTTCAAGAAGAAGACTGACGCTGACGGTAATGTTATTGTCTACAAAGCTCGACTTGTTGCAAAAGGTTTTCGACAAGTTCAAGGAGTTGACTATGATGAGACCTTCTCACCCGTAGCGATGCTTAAGTCTGTCCGAGTCATGTTAGCAATTGCCACATTTTATGATTTTGAAATTTGGCAAATGGATGTCAAAACTACATTCCTTAATGGATATCTTAAAGAAGAGTTGTATATGATGCAACCAGAAGGTTTTATCGATCCAAAAGCTGCTAACAAAGTGTGCAAGCTCTAGCGATCCATTTATGGACTGGTGCAAGCCTCTCGGAGTTGGAATATACTTTTTGATAGTGTGATCAAAGCATATGTTTTTATACAGATTTTTGGAGAAGCCTGTTGTCGGTGTCAAAACCGGTGGATCTCGGGTAGGGGGTCCCAAACTGTGCGTCTAGGATCGATGGTAACAGTAGGTAGGAGACAAGATGTTACCCAGGTTCGGGCCCTCTTGCTGGAGGTAATACCCTACGTCCTGCTTGATTGATATTGATGATATGAGTATTACAAGAGTTGATCTACCACGAGATCATAGAGGCTAAACCCTAGAAGCTAGCCTATGGTATGGTTGTTGTATATGATCTATCGACTAGCCTGGCCTCGGTTTATATAATGCACCAGAGGCCTAGGATAACAAGAGTCCTAGCCGAATACGCCGGTGGGGAGGAGTCCTTGTCTTGATCACCAAGTCTTGTGGAATCTTCCATGTATGCGGCAGCTGTCCGAATTGGCCCATGAGTATATGGCCATGGGGGTCCTCGGCCCAATCTAAAAGATCGGGAGACGACGTGGTGAGTACCTCCTAGTCCAGGACACCGTCAGTATCTCCCTGAACTGGTCTTCAAGTTAGGGACGCTCCTCGATTCTTCCGAACTATTCTTCATCTTCGGTTGTCGGTCTTGAAAACTGGTTCAACAAATCTTCTCATCTTCGATCTTGAGGATCGCTGAAATGCATTCGACGAGTTTACACATCGGGTATCCGAGGAGCCCCTTTAAGTTTCCGGCCTTTATCAATGCCTTGTTATTTTTATGCCACACCTCGGGTTTGAAGTTGTTCCCGGGAGGCAGTGTCCTCTTGCATCCGAGCTCTAACGCCGGACTGCATTTGAGGTATCTTTTGCAGCCGAGCACCAATGTCCGACTACTTCCGAGCTCCAACGCCGAAATGTATCCGAGCTCCAACGCCGGACTGTGTCCAAGCTCCAATGCCGGACTATATCCAAGATGTCATAGATCATCTTGGTCCAAAAAGGTTGAAGGAGTTTAGCCGAGCTTAATGCTGGAAATGCCCTCTATGGAGCCAGCCACTAGCGCCCGAGCTTTATGCCGGACTGCTTCCGAGGTGGTGCACCAACCCGATCGTGGGCCAATTTTTTGTCAATATTTTTGATTGGTGCAATTTATTCTCTGCCGAGATATATAGCCAGTAACCCTCAACGTGTGTATCGGTTTAAAACCCGAGATGCACTTGAAGGATGATGTAAGACCACTGATCCCAGTAACCGCTGAGACTCAGGTTGATTTGCAAAATCGTCCTAAGGATCAAGTCCTAGCTCGGCAGAATACTCCGGGATACAAAAGGCGGCGTGCTCAGTCCTCGAGACTCAGGTTGGGTGCGGCTGACCAACCTGAGGATCAAAACCTCCTCGGAAACTGTATTGCACTTAAAATTTTATGCATTAGACAAGCAATGCAGTAGCCCCCGAGACACTGGTCGGGTGGCAACACCAGATCAGGGGATCGATCTGCCCCTTTAATATTTGTAAATAATAAGCCCAAAGCCCAGTAGCCCCGAGCCTTAATGTGGGAACGGGTGGCTGAATTAAGGATCGATATCCATAGTAAAATCACAAATTATGTGTAATGACTCTATGTATCCAAGTACTTTACGTCATTAATGCTTGGATCCGCATTATACAAAACTTTGTTGACCGACCATCAGCTTCCACCTCCTCGGCCAGTAGCTGAGGAGTGTTTGTCCTACTTTATAAAGCCTTTATAAGGGCAAAGATTTACGACAAACAAGGCAATCGGGCCATACGGTTTTATAAACAAAGGTACGCAGAGAGATATGTTATATGACTGTTTAACATAAGAAATGTCTTCCAAAGAAAATAGTCCCGCTATCGGTTCCTTTCTTTGGGTTGTCATGCTAAGCATGATCATGAAACCTCAGCTCTAATGTAAGAGCAAAATATTGAGTATTTAGTTTGGGAGGCCAGTTACTAGCCCCCGGTAGTGTTCGGCGACAGTCGAGGTCAAGCCGTAAACACTTCGGCCAATGTTATGAATGGCCCATCATTTAACACAGTCATCGGATTGCTGACCAGTTTAAGCTTATTTGTGACAGTCAGTTTTTGGCTTTGTCCACTGAGGTGCTTAACCATATGAGTTGGAAGCACAATCGCAGTGGTTCTCCCTTTGCACACCTAGCCGAACAAAGCGGAACGTAGGAGGCAAGCGCAGGAGCCGGGCAACCTGTAACACCCCGGATGTAACTTTCCCAATTTGTACTCCAACTCTTGCCGTTTCCGGTGTTAAGTTATTTTATTTTCTCGGGTTCGGGTTTTTGTCTCCGTGTGTTGTTATCGTTGTCATGCATCTCATATCATGTCATCATGTCCATTGCATTTGCATACATGTTCATCTCATGCATTCGAGCATTTTCCCTGTTGTCCGTTTTGCATTCCGGCGCTTTGTTCTCCTCCGGTGGTCATTTCTAGATTTCTTTAGTGTGTGGGGATTAAACATTTCCGGATTAGACCGAGACTTGCCAAGCGGCCTTGGTTTACTACCGGTAGACCGCCTGTCAAGTTTCGTACCATTTGGACTTCGTTTGATACTCCAACGGTTAACCGAGGGACCGAAAAGGCCTCGTGTGTGTTGCAGCCCAACACCCCTCCAATTTGGCCCAAAACCCACCAAAACCTGCTCCATCTTCTAGAGCGTTCGATCACGATCGCGTGGCCGAAAACCGCACCTCATTTGGACTCTCCTAACTCCCTCTATGCCTATATAAAGGTCTCTCCCCAAAAATTCGGATCTCTCCCTTGAAACCCTAGCCCTCTTCTTCCTCCATGCGCCGGACAACGTCCGCCGGCGCCGGACGTGTCCGACCTGACTGCGCCGCCGTTCTAATCTAGTGGCAGCCCGCCACGTGTCCCCGGTCGGCTCCTCAGCCGCGGCCCGCCGCAGCCCAGGGCGGGCCCTCTCCGCGCCGCGACCGGGCCTCGCCTCCTCCTCCGCGCCGCCGCCAAGCACGCCGGCCGCCGCCGCCAAGACGCCGCCCCGCCGCCTCCGGCCGGACTCCGGCGTTGCCCCGCCGCCTCGTCGCCGGCAGCCGCCACCGCACCGGCGCCATCGCCGCCATCGCAGCTCCGCCCCTCGTCGCCGGCAGCCGCAGCTCGCCACCGGCCGCCTCCTCCTTCACTCGCCAAGTCCGACCGCCACTGCCCGGCTTCTCCGGTGAGAGCTCCGGCGAGCTCAAGATCCGGCCTCGGTTCGCGCGCCCGCGAGGAACCCTAGATCTGGAATTGGGTTGACTTTCTCCCCCTCTCTCAGATTCATGTTGCATACTTTGACCTGCCATAACTTTGCATCCGTAGCTCCGTTTTTGGCATATAGCATATCAAAATGTTCATCTCAGAGAGCACATCATTTCATTCCATTGCATCATTTTCATTTGAGTTCATCTTGGTTCCCAAAATGCTGTTAGAAGAGGGCTACTTGAGTTAATTGTCACATCTGCTACTCCATTTAGATATTTGTCATTTTTGCCATGATTATTGTGTGCATGATATGCCCTGGTGCTCTACATATGTTTTGTTAAGGGTTTTGTCATCTTTCCAGAGGTGCAACCCATGTATTTTTGTGATGTGTGTGGTGACTAGCACGAGCTTGCAAAGTGGTGCACTTGGTATTGCTGATTTCAGGGACTTAGCATTTCCACAAAGTCCTTGAGCTGTTTAGTTCATGATGCCATATGTTCTTGTTGTTTCCTAGTGATCCGTGCCTCTTTTGAGGATGACCAGTAAGGATGGTTTGTTAATATTGTAGTGCTCTATCCATCCATGTCTTTGTTTGCAATTATGGAGCACCCTAGCTTGAGTCAATCGAGCTCTACTTTTGCTACTTTGTGAATCTGGGCAGATTGTCAACTTGTTTGCAATTTTGCCGATGATGTTGTAGTTGACCCGTGCATGCTATGCTATTGTTCTTGCCATGTCTAGCTTGCATTTTGTGTGTTCTTGATGGGTGTATGCTTAGCTAGTCATGACTTGCTCCGTAGTGAGTGCATCGAGCTCGTAAACATGCCTACTTGATATCTGTTTTCAGCATGCTCCAGTTTTCACTGAGTCTGAGAACTGATTATGTTTTTGCTATGTTCACATGCTTGCAATTGTATTTTGTGATCCCTTTTGGCTCAAGGTCACTAAGGGACTTTTGTTAAGCTCTTTGAGTAGCTCCATGCCATTCTTTACTTTGCCATGTTCAGGTCCTGTAGCATGTAGTTTTGTTGCTCTGAAGAGTGCTACCTGATCTGAAATTCCAGACAAGTGTTAATTTCACTAAGTCTGAAATCTGTTTGCCATATGCATTTTTGCCATGCTTGTTTGAACCTGTTAATGGATGATTTGGCCGTAGCTCAGTGCTAGACTTTTGTTAAGAATCTTGAATTCATCCCTGCCATGTATTTTGTTGCCATGTTTGGGTGCTGTATCATGTTCATCTCATTGCATTTAGATGGCTACTTGCTGTAAATCACAGACCGGTGTCATATTTGAATCGCTTGCCATTTCCAAACCGTAACTCCGATTCCGGCGTTCTTTATATCGTTTTCAAGAGATTTCATCTCATATTTCCAGTGGCACACTTAAATTACCAAGTTGAAGCCAGGTTCTTGCATCCCTTGTCAAATCTTGCATATGCATTCCCCATCGCATCCCGCATAGCATATCATCTTTGCATCATATTGTTTGATCCTTGCACGTGGTTGATTGTGTCCTTGTTGCTTGTTTGTCTTGTTTGGGTAGAACCGGGAGACGAGTTCGCTAACGAGGAGCCCGTTGAGTTTGCTTTCGAGGATCCAGTCAACTCTGACAACTTTGCAGGCAAGATGATCATACCCTCGAAATCACTACTATCTTTGCTTTGCTAGATGCTCGCTCTTTTGCTATGCCAACGCTATGATGCCTACCACTTGCTTTCAAGCCTCCCAAATTGCCATGTCAAACCTCTAACCCACCATGTCCTAGCAAACCTTGATTGGCTATGTTACCGCTTTGCTCAGCCCCTCTTATAGCATTGCTAGTTGTAGGTGAAGATTGGAGGCCGTTCCTTGTTGGAACATTTATTTACTTGTTGGGATATCATTATATTGTCATGTTATCTTAATGCATCTATATACTTGGTGAAGGGCGGAAGGCTCGGCCTCTCGCCTAGTGTTTTGTTCCACTCTTGCCGCCTTAGTTTCTGTCATATCGGTGTTATGTTCCCGGATTTTGCGTTCCTTACGCGGTTGGGTTATAATGGGAACCCCTTGATAGTTCGTCTTGATTAAAGCTTTTCCAGCAATGCCCAACCTTGGTTTTACCATTTGCCACCTAGCCTCTTTTCCCTTGGGTTTCCGGAGCCCGAGGGTCATCTTATTTAAACCCCCTCGGGCCAGTGCTCCTCTGAGTCTTGGTCCAACCTAGAGCCCCTTGCAGCGCCACCTCGGGGAAACTCGAGGGCTGGTTTTAGTTGTACGGATTGCTTATCCGATTGTTCCCTGAGAAAGAGATATGTGCAGCTCCTATCGGGATTTGTCGGCACATTCGGGCGGTGTTGCTGGTCTTGTTTTAACCTGTCGAAGTGTCTTGAAGAACCGAGGTACCGAGTCTGATCGGAACGTCTCGGGAGGAGGTCTATTCCTTCGTTGACCGTGAGAGCTTGTCATGGGCTAAGTTGGGACTCCCTGCAGGGATTTGAACTTTCGAAAGCCGTGCCCGCGGTTATGGGCAGATGGGAATTTGTTAATGTCCGGTTGTAGATAACCTGAACCTTAACTTAATTAAAATGAATCAACTGAGTGTGTTACCGTGATGGCCTCTTCTCGGTGGAGTCCGGGAAGTGGACACGGTGTTGGAGTAATGCTTGTGCAGGTTGTTCTCTAGTTTCTCGCTCGCGCTTTGCCTCCTCTTCTCGCTCTCTTTTGCGAACAGGTTAGCCACCATATATGCTAGTCGCTTGCTGCAGCCCCACTTACTTTTACCTTGCCTTACCTATAAGCTTAAATAGTCTTGATCGCGAGGGTGTGAGATTGCTAAGTCCCTGTGGCTCACAGATTACTATTACACCAGATGCAGGGCCTGATGATTCCGCTCCAGGTGACGCGCTCGAGCTCAAGTGGGAGTTCGACGAGGACTCTCAACGTTATTATGTTTCCTTTCCTGATGATCAGTAGTGGTGCCCAGTTGGGGGTGATCGGGACCGTGTCACATGTTGGGTTATCTTTTATTTTGGCACCGTAGTCGGGCCATGAGTGATTGGATGATGTAATGTTATTTATGTACCTTGATTGACGTGGCGAGTGTAAGCCAACTATGTTTTCTCCCCTTTATTTTTATATTACATGGGATGTGTAAAGATTACCTTACTTGCGACATATGCCTTCAATGCGATTATGTCTCTAAGTCGTGCCTCGACACGTGGGAGCTATAGTCGCATCGAGGGTGTTACAAGTTGGTATCAGAGCCTTCCTCGACCTTAGGAGCCCCCACTGATTGATCGTTTTTAGCAGCCGAGTTGTGTCTTGAAAAATGTTTTGAGTCATTTAGGAATTATATATCGGAGTGTTAGGAATTCTTTTTACTTCCCAGTCTCCTCATCGCTCCGGTAAGGCATCCTGACGTAGAGTTTTGACTCTTCTCTTCTCAAATTTCACTTAAATTTTTTTTAGGATCACGCGGGTATCTTGAAATCGTTCCGATGGTTTTATGATGAGAACATTGTCTTGGTGCCTCCTGTCAGGGGTTTTGTGGAAGTGTCCCGGGGAGTTGAGCTCTGAGGTGTTGTCGTCATAATTTTATCGTTGCAGTTCTGGAATACCCGAGTTTAGTACGCCAACATCGAAAATCTCTTTTATGCAGTTCGTTGGTGAGATAACCTCGACGCCACCCAGTACTGGGGCGGGAGTTTGGGAGTATCGCCATAACTTGTATAACGAATTCTTTTCGAAGGTTGAGGTAGATGGTTTCCGAAGTTTTTCTCGGTTATGTGTTGAAGGATGGATACAACTGGATGTAGGATTTGCTAGATTTGGGTGAGATATTATGCTTCCCCTGTATCCCCAACACCTGATTGCATAACCGGAAAGGTTCGGGAGTTTCATAGGTGGGAATTCTCGTAGCTCTAGTTCTTCTTCCACGGATATTGGTTTGATATTGGGATTTCTTACTGATTATTCGTTCTTGATCCGTACCTTGTTGATTTATTTCTCTACCTTAATTCTAAGTGGCTTCTCAATTTATGGCTATGTGACCATTTCAAGAGGAATGCATTCGTTCATTTTGTTCGGATGTGAAGACTATATGTTGCAATTTTCATTCCGTTGGATTCAGCTTCAATATTCATCTGTCTATGTGCTAACGGTGGTCAACCTCTTCAGGATGGCTCCCGCTAAGAGCACCAGTCAGAATCAGAATCAAGATCCACCACCACCTCCACCTCCTCCGGAGGCATGGCAAGCTGTGATGGCCGCAACCAATGCAAACACACAGTTGATCATGCAAATTCTTCAAGAGCGCAACCAAGGGAACCAAGGCAACAATCAGAATCACTCTGCTACACTCAACCAGTTCCTTGCTAACGGGCCAAAGACTTTCAGCAATTGTGTTGAGGCAACCGATGCTGATGATTGGCTTGTGGATCTGTGTAAGCATTTCGAGTGTAGTAACGTCAGGCCTGAGGACTTTGTCAAGTTCGCTTCCTTCCAACTCAAAGATCAAGCTGCAGAATGGTTCCAGCAGTACAAGGATTCCAGAGGTGGACGTGTTATCACCTGGGATGAATTCCGCAAGATTTCCGAGCTCACCATATCCCTCAGAGAGTGGTTGAAAGCAAGCATGAGGAATTCCGCAACCTGAAGCAAGGCTCTTTGTCTGTCTATGACAACAACAAGTTGTTTCAGAAGCTCGCCCGCTTTGCCAAGTAGGACGTACCTGATGAGAAGAGCATGATATACCAGTTCAGAGGTGGTCTCAGAGAAGAAATTCAGCTCGCTCTTGTTCTCTTCGAGCCCTTGAGGTACGATGAGTTCTACAACATGGCACTGAAGCAAGAGGCTACTCAGTTGAGGTGTGATGCTTCCAAGAAGCGAGTCAGAGATGTTACTCCTTCTTCATCTACTCAAGTGGCCAAGCAGCAGAAGTATTGGCTTCCTCCTCCTCCGTTCCGTCAGCCGTATCAGCAGAAGAGCAAAGGTGGCAGTGGTTCTTCCAACCCACCCAACCCTGGCTTTCAGAACAATACTTCGTCTCAAGCTCCAAGATCGAGTGCTCTGTATCACCGTCCGCTTTCAGAGGTCACGTGCAATAAGTGCCAACAGAAGGGTCACTATGCCAACAAGTGTTGCAACCAGAGGCGTCTTCCTCCTCCTCCTCCTGTGAGATCGTCAAGTACAGCTGTGGTCAAGCATAACCCCAAGTACGCCAAGGTCAATATGGTGAATGTAGCTCAGGCAGAGGATTCATCAGATTTCATCATGGGTAACCTTCCTGTTAATGACATTCCCGCAAGAATTCTTTTTGACACTGGTGCATCGCATTGTTTCATCTCGAGACCTTTTGCATCTAAGCATGTTTTTGTTACTCAAGTGTTGTCGAAACCGTTGGCTGTTGTCTCTCCGGCCCGTCAAATGACATCTCGAGTATGCGTTCCAGATGTCACAATCACTTTGGGTGACTATAAGTTCTTGTCCTCTCCAAATGTTCTGGGTGACTCGGATATTGATCTTATTCTCGGAATGGATTGGCTTCCCAAGCACAAGGCTCAGCTTGATTGTGCAGCCAGGCAGATTCAATTGACTCATTCGTCTGAGGATGTAATTGTCTTTGCCGCTCGTGATGATACCATCCGTCTATTTTCTCTCAATGAGAAGGGTGAACTGGATGCTATCTCGCAAATTCCAGTCGTTTGCGAATATCAAGACGTCTTTCCAGAAGAGCTTCCAGGAATGCCTCCGCACCGGCCAGTTGAATTCGTTATTGATCTTGAGCCTGGCACGGAACCTGTGTGCAAGCATCCTTACAAGCTCGGACCTGAAGAGTTGAAGGAGCTGAAGAAGCAACTCGATATTCAAGAAAGAATGGGTCTCATCCGGCCTAGTTCTTCTCCATGGGGTTGTGGTGTTCTTTTTGTGAAGAAGAAGGATGGAACAGACCGACTTTGTGTTGATTACCGTCCATTGAACAAGAATACCATCAAGAACAAATTCCCACTTCCCAATATCAACGAGCTGTTCGAACAACTCAAAGGTGCCCAAGTATTCTCCAAGCTTGATCTCCGTATGGGTTATCATCAGATTCGTATCCGTGAGCAAGATATTCCCAAGACGGCTTTCAGGACAAGCTATGGTTCGTATGAATACACTGTCATGTCTTTTGGCCTCGTCAACGCTCCTCAGACGTTCTCTCGCATGATGAACTTCATCTTCAATGCCTACACCAATGACTTCGTTTTGGTCTATCTCGACGACATTCTGGTTTTCTCGAAGAACAAGGAAGATCATGCCAAGCACTTGCGTTTGGTACTCGATAAGCTCAGAGAACATTAGGTCTACGCCAAGTTCTCCAAGTGTGAATTTTGGCTCCATGAGGTTCTTTATCTTGGTCATATCATCTTTGCCAAGGGCATTGCCGTGAATCCTGAGAAGGTGTCTGCAATTGTGAATTGGGAACCTCCTCAGAACGTGAAGCAACTCCGTAGCTTCCTCGGTCTTGCAAGCTACTGTCGAAGGTTCGTTGAAAACTTTTCTAAAATCGCGAAGCCTCTCTCAAATCTTCTCCAGAAGCACGTCAAGTACGTTTGGTCTCCGGAGTGTGACATTGCTTTCAACACATTGAAAGAGAAATTGATCACTGCTCCAGTTCTGACTCCGCCTGATGAATCCAAACCGTACGAGGTCTTTTGTGATGCCTCTCTCCAAGGTCTTGGCGCAGAGTTGATGCAAGAGAAGAAAGTTGTTGCTTATACCTCTCGCCAGTTGAAGCCTAATGAGAAGAACTACCCCACTCATGATCTCGAGTTGGCGGCAGTTGTGCATGCTCTTTTGACTTGGAGACATCTTCTATTGGGAAGAAAAGTGGACATTTTCACTGATCACAAGAGTCTCAAGTACATCTTCACTCAGCCTAATCTCAACCTCAGGCAAACTCGATGGGTTGAAATGATTCAGGAGTATAATCCAAGTATCGAGTATACTCCAAGTAAGGCCAATGTGATTGCTGATGCATTGAGCAGAAAGGCTTACTGCAACAGTCTGATTCTCAAGCCTTATCAACCCGAGCTTTGTGAAGCTTTCCACAAACTTAATCTGCAAGTTGTTCCTCAAGGTTTCCTCGCCAACCTTCAAGTCTCTCCTACCTTAGAAGACCAGATTCACCAAGCCCAGCTTCTTGATGCTATGGTGAAAAAGGTGAAGATTGAGATTGCCAAGAGTCAACCCAAGTACAAGTGCTACCACCTTGATGACAAGGATACTCTCTTCTTCGAGGATCGTATTGTGGTACCCAAAGGTGATCTTCGTAAAGTGATCATGAACGAGGCTCACAATTCTCTCCTCTCCATCCACCCTGGGAGTACAAAGATGTATCAGGACCTCAAGCAGGCTTATTGGTGGACTCGAATGAAGCGCGAGATTGCTCAATTCGTGAATGAGTGTGATGTCTGCAGAAGAGTGAAGGAAGAACACCAAAGGCCAGCTGGTCTCCTCCAACCTCTTGCCATTCCAGAATGGAAGTTTGACCACATTGAAATGGACTTCGTGACTGGGTTTCCAAAGTCCAAGCGTGGCAATGATGCTATATTCGTTGTCATCGACAAGCTCACCAAAGTGGCTCACTTTCTGCCTATCAAAGAGTCGATCACTGCAGCTCAATTGGCGGAACTCTATACCTCTCGGATTGTCTCTCTGCACGGTATTCCACAAGTGATCTCTTCAGACCGTGGCATCATCTTTACCTCCAAGTTTTGGGATTCTTTTCAGAAGGCCATGGGCACCAACATCCGTTTCAGCACAGCTTTCCATCCTCAAACTAGCGGTCAAGTCGAGCGTGTCAACCAGATTCTTGAAGATATGCTCAGGGCTTGTGTGATCTCCTTCGGCATGAAGTGGGAGCATTGTCTTCCTTATGCTGAATTCTCCTACAACAACAGTTTTCAAGCAAGTTCGGGCAAGGCCCCATTTGAAATTCTGTATGGCAGGAAGTGCCGTACCCCTCTCAACTGGTCTGAAACCGGTGAACGTCAGCTTTTGGGTAATGACTTAATCACAGAGGCAGAGGAAATGTGCAAAGTCATTCGTGATAACCTCAAAGCAGCCCAATCCCGTCAGAAGAGCTACTATGATAGTAAGCACCGTGATTTGGCTTTCGAGATCGGAAATCATGTTTACCTCCGTGTCTCTCCTATGAAAGATACTCGTCGCTTCGGTATCAAAGAGAAGCTTGCCCCCAGATACGTGGGACCTTTCAAGATTGTCAGCAAGAGAGGCGATCTCGCCTATCAACTCGAGCTTCCTTCAAACTTTGCAAATGTTCATGATGTGTTCCATGTCTCTCTACTGTGAAAGTGCTTCAAGACTCCTGACTGCACTGTCAACTTCGAGGACATTGAGCTCCAAGAAGATCTTTCCTATCGTGAGCACCCAGTTGCTATTCTTAAAGAGACTGAACGCAAGACTCGCAATAAGTCAATCAAATTCCTCAAAATCAAGTGGTCACACCATTCCGACCGTGAAGCTACCTAGGAACGCAAGGATCACCTCCGTTCTGAGTACCCGACGTTCTTTCAGTCCTAGATCTCGGGACGACATCCTTTCGTAGTGGTGGAGTGTTGTAACACCCCGGATGTAACTTTCCCAATTTGTACTCCAACTCTTGCCGTTTCCGGCGTTAAGTTATTTTATTTTCTCGGGTTCAGGTTTTTGTCTCCGTGTGTTGTTATCGTTGTCATGCATCTCATATCATGTCATCATGTGCATTGCATTTGCATACATGTTCATCTCATGCATTCGAGCATTTTCCCCGTTGTCCGTTTTGCATTCCGGCGCTTCGTTCTCCTCCGGTGGTCATTTCTAGCTTTCTTTAGTGTGTGGGGATTAAACATTTCCGGATTGGATCGAGACTTGCCAAGCAGCCTTGGTTTACTACCGGTAGACCGCCTGTCAAGTTTTGTACCATTTGGACTTCGTTTGATACTCCAACGGTTAACCGAGGGACCGAAAAGGCCTCGTGTGTGTTGCAGCCCAACACCCCTCCAATTTGGCCCAAAACCCACCTAAACCTGCTCCATCTTCTAGAGCGTTCGATCACGATCGCGTGGCCGAAAACCGCACCTCATTTGGACTCTCCTAGCTCCCTCTATGCCCATATAAAGGTCTCTCCCCAAAAATTCGGATCTCTCCCTCGAAACCCTAGCCCTCTTCTTCCTCCGTGCGCCGGACAACGTCCACCGGTGCCGGACGTGTCCGACCTGACCGTGCCGCCGTTCCAATCCAGTGGCAGCCCGCCACGTGTCCCCGATCGGCTCCTCAGCCGCGGCCCGCCGCAGCCCATGGCGGGCCGTCTCCGCGCCGCGACCGGGCCTCGCCTCCTCCTCCACGCCGCCGCCAAGCACGCCGGCTGCCGCCGCCAAGACGCCGCCCCGCCGCCTCGTCGCCGGCAGCCGCCACCGCACCGGCGCCATCGCCGCCATCGCAGCTCCGCCCCTCGTCGCGGGCAGCCGCAGCTCGCCACCGGCCGCCTCCTCCTTCACTCGCCAAGTCCGACCGCCACCGCCCGGCTTCTCCGGTGAGAGCTCCGGTGAGCTCAAGATCCGGCCTCGGTTCGCGCGCCCGCGAGGAACCCTAGATCTGGAATTGGGTTGACTTTCTCCCCCTCTCTCAGATTCATGTTGCATACTTTGACCTGCCATAACTTTGCATCCGTAGCTCCGTTTTTGGCATATAGCATATCAAAATGTTCATCTCAGAGAGCACATTATTTCATTCCATTGCATCATTTTCATTTGAGTTCATCTTGGTTCCCGAAATGCTGTTAGAAAAGGGCTACTTGAGTTAATTGTCAGATCTGCTACTCCATTTAGATATTTGTCATTTTTGCCATGCTTATTGTGTGCATGATATGCCCTGGTGCTCTACATATGTTTTGTTAAGGGTTTTGTCATCTTTCCATAGGTGCAACCCATGTATTCCACTAGCACGAGCTTGCAAAGTGGTGCCCTTGGTATTGCTGATTTCAGGGACTTAGCATTTCCACAAAGTCCTTGAGCTGTTTAGTTCATGATGCCATATGTTCTTGTTGTTTCCTAGTGATCCGTGCCTCTTTTGAGGATGACCAGTAAGGATGTTTTGTTAATCTTGTAGTGCTCTATCCATCCATGTCTTTGTTTGCAATTATGGAGCACCCTAACTTTATTCAATCGATCTCTACTTTTGCTACTTTGTGAATCTGGGCAGATTGTCAACTTGTTTGCAATTTTGCCGATGATGTTGTAGTTGACCCGTGCATGCTATGCTATTGTTCTTGCCATGTCTAGCTTGCATTTTGTGTGTTCTTGATGGGTGTATGCTTAGCTAGTCATGACTTGCTCCGTAGTGAGTGCATCGAGCTCATAAACATGCCTACTTGATATCTGTTTTCAGCATGCTCCAGTTTTCACTGAGTCTGAGAATTGATTATGTTTTTGCTATGTTCACATGCTTGCAATTGTATTTTGTGATCCCTTTTGGCTCAAGGTCACTAAGGGACTTTTGTTAAGCTCTTTGAGTAGCTCCATGCCATTCTTTACTTTTCCATGTTCAGGTCCTGTAGCATGTAGTTTTGTTGCTCCGAAGAGTGCTACCTGATCTGAAATTCCAGACAAGTGTTAATTTCACTAAGTCTGAAATCTGTTTGCCATATGCATTTTTGCCATGCTTGTTTGAACCTGTTAATGGATGATTTGGCCGTAGCTCAGTGCTAGACTTTTGTTAAGAATCTTGAATTCATCCCTGCCATGTATTTTGTTGCCATGTTTGGGTGCTGTATCATGTCCATCTCATTGCATTTAGATGGCTACTTGCTGTAAATCGCAGACCGGTGTCATATTTGAATCGCTTGCCATTTCCAAACCGTAACTCCGATTCAGGCGTTCTTTATATCGTTTTGAAGCGATTTCATCTCATCTTTCCAGTGGCACACTTAGATTCCCAAGTTGAGGCCAGGTTCTTGCATCCCTTGTCAAATCTTGCATATGCATTCCGCATCGCATCCCGCATAGCATATCATCTTTGCATCATATTGTTTGATCCTTGCACGTGGTTGATTGTGTCCCTGTTGCTTGTTTGTCTTGTTTGGGTAGAACCGGGAGACGAGTTCGCTAACGAGGAGCCCGTTGAGTTTTCTTTCGAGGATCCAGTCAACTCTAACTACTTTGCAGGCAAGATGATCATACCCTCGAAATCACTACTATCTTTGCTTTGCTAGATGCTCGCTCTTTTGCTATGCCAATGCTACGATGCCTACCACTTGATTTCAAGCCTCCCAAATTGCCATGTCAAACCTCTAACCCACCATGTCCTAGCAAACCGTTGATTGGCTATGTTACCGCTTTGCTCAGCCCCTCTTATAGCATTGCTAGTTGCAGGTGAAGATTGGAGGCCGTTCCTTGTTGGAACATTTATTTACTTGTTGGGATATCATTATATTGCAATGTTATCTTAATGCATCTATATACTTGGTGAAGGGTGGAAGGCTCGGCCTCTCGCCTAGTGTTTTGTTCCACTCTTGCCGCCTTAGTTTCTGTCATATCGGTGTTATGTTCCCGGATTTTGCATTCCTTACGCGGTTGGGTTATAATGGGAACCCCTTGATAGTTCGTCTTGATTAAAGCTTTTCCAGCAACGCCCAACCTTGGTTTTACCAATTGCCACCTAGCCTCTTTTCCCTTGGGTTTCCAGAGCCCGAGGGTCATCTTATTTAAACCCCCCCGGGCCAGTGCTCCTCTGAGTGTTGGTCCAACCTAGAGCCCCTTGCAGCGCCACCTCGGGGAAACTCGAGGGCTGGTTTTAGTTGTACAGATTGCTTATCCGATTGTGCCCTGAGAAAGAGATATGTGCAGCTCCTATCAGGATTTATCGGCACATTCGGGCGGTGTTGCTGGTCTTGTTTTAACCTGTCGAAGTGTCTTGAAGAACCGAGGTACCGAGTCTGATCGGAACGTCTCGGGAGGAGGTATATTCCTTCATTGACCGTGAGAGCTTGTCATGGGCTACGTTGGGACTCCCTGCAGGGATTTGAACTTTCGAAAGCCGTGCCCGCGGTTATGGGCAGATGGGAATTTGTTAATGTCCGGTTGTAGATAACCTGAACCTTAACTTAATTAAAATGAATCAACTGAGTGCGTTACCGTGATGGCCTCTTCTCGGCGGAGTCCGGGAAGTGGATACGGTGTTGGAGTAATGCTTGCGCAGGTTGTTCTCTAGTTTCTCGCTCATGCTTTGCCTCCTCTTCTCGCTCTCTTTTGCGAACAGGTTAGCCACCATATATGCTGGTCGCTTGCTGCAGCCCCACTTACTTTTACCTTGCCTTACCTATAAGCTTAAATAGTCTTGATCGTGAGGGTGCGAGATTGCTGAGTCCCTGTGGCTCACAGATTACTATTACACCAGATGCAGGGCCTGATGATTCCGCTCCAGGTGACACGCTCGAGCTCAAGTGGGAGTTCGACGAGGACTCTCAACGTTATTATGTTTCCTTTCTGATGATCAGTAGTGGTGCCCAGTTGGGGGTGATCGGGACCGTGTCGCATGTTGGGTTATCTTTTATTTTGGCGCCATAGTCGGGCCATGAGTGATTGGATGATGTAATGTTATTTATGTACCTTGATTGACGTGGCGAGTGTAAGCCAACTATGTTATCTCCCCTTTATTTTTATATTACATGGGATGTGTAAAGATTACCTTACTTGCGACATATGCCTTCAATGCGATTATGTCTCTATGTCGTGCCTCGACACATGGGAGCTATAGTCGCATCGAGGATGTTACACAACCCAACTATGGAGCGAAGACACAATTCGAAACCGATGCATATATAGCAATATCCAAGAATGTTTTTGCCGAATCTCCAAATGTGTCCGGCGCTGCACTACGAGACTTGTACTGAAAACACACAAATAGTTTAAAAGTGCCAAAAGCTTGGAAAACCAAAAAACGCCAGTAAAAACATGACGTCCGAACAAGATCAAGTGTTCGGTGCCAATCCGGAAATTGGAAGAAAAAAATTGTGCTTTTGTCGTGTTTTGATAACGACGAAGAAGAAAACACATTTACAGCTCATATATAAATTTTAAGAGCCCCCAAGTGACTTGGTAAAATAATTTTATGTATAATGATTCTATGTACCGAAGTACTTATATCATATATGTGTTCACCCGAACTTTAAACGCGTCTTAACCGACCGTCGGCTTCTCCCTCTTCGGCCAAGGGCCGAAAAGTGTCATGTACTCTGCCTGTCAAGAGTATCGACGGTGTTTTCGATGACCAGGTAATCAGGCCATAAGGCTGTAACAGACAAAGCACGCTCAGGGAACTTATGCTATATTACTAACGAAGTGTAAGAAGCATCTTCGAAGAAAATAGTACCCCCACTGATACCTTTTTTCGGTGCTCATTATTACTCTGAGACTTGTGCAATAGATTTTTTGTACTCATGAGTTCCATTGTGTGCCGACCATGATTGAAAACAATAAGAGCACTAGCTTTCAGCTTCACCCAGTCTGAGGTCACACCTCAGATGACCCAGTCGTGACAATCGCAGAGGTGCTCCCTTTACTCCCTAGCCGAACAGTCGGGAACATAGGGGTAAGCACAGGAGCCAGGCAACCCAGCTTGCAAATCGCTTTAAGTCAATATGGTGCATATTGTGGCGTAATACACGAACAAGGAACGAAGCCGTACAAGTATAATCATTTGCAAGAGGAAAAGCTTCATAAAGGAAGCCCCCAAGTAAACGGGGTATTTGAATTTGTGTGTCACAAACAAAGTTTTGACAAGGAGATTCTCTACAAGTAACTTTTTTCAAAAAGGTATAATGCTTGGTCAAACCGAACACAAGTTAAAAATTTAAAAGTTTGATCATGAAGGCAACTTAGCTAGTTAATGTGTTCGGTATTGATGACACGGCCTGAGCTTGATGCGGGACAAGGTTCCATCCCCCAAGCCGGGCCCAAGGTGGCATAGCAAAGAGCTCGGCACTCCGAAGTGGTGACATAGCACGGTCAATGCAGGCCGGCAGAGTGATGCCGAAGTCTCCGACATGGGGTAATGAACTGTTGACGAAGCCCCCCGTCTAGCCGAGGTGACACCAAAGGATATAGTCCGGCTGGATCATTTTCTTGTGCACAAAAAATAGTGCAAACCAGAGATAATAGTAATAATAATAATAATAATTATTGCATAATAAATAATTTATGCAAAGTGAGTAATAAAAGAAATATGGCATGGCGCCGAAGTCAATGTCGATGATGGGCGTCAGCGTGATGCAGTAAAGGCGTGGCAAAGCCTGAATTCACAGGTCGGTCCGAGTTCCGGATGCGGTGTTTGCCGGACTATGTACGGAAAATGACCGAACCACCATGCGATTGTCTTTAATGTGGTCACCATTTGATAGACCTGCGTACATATGATGGACAAACCAGAGTAATAATTCCTTGGGAAAAATGAACCTAAACAAGCAAAAAATTCTAGGATTAATAGCACCTGGTTTATTTGTGGTAGCAATCCGAAGAAAGGTGATTCCCAAAATTGGGACTCGATCTGCACACCCATTGGCTGATGGGCGATAAAGCGATGGCACGGCGATGCTGGCAAAGGTTGGCTCGTCGAGGCAAAGCCCTCGGTCGAGCTAACGTGACAGAGCTGGTCGGCTAGTGACGCCGAAGTCTCCGGAGTATAGGTTGATGAAGAGATGGCGAAGCCCCTGGTCCAACCGAGATGTCGAAGCCTCGATGTCAGCCGATGAGTCGAAGTAGGTCGGCGTGCTGGACACCAGCTTGAAGAAGCAATAGTGCGGCCCTGCCGATGCAGGTCATGACGTGGTCGATGCCGGCTTGATGAAGTGACCGTGCGGCGATGCCGGTATGCCCGCTCTGTGTAATCCGTGGTGCGGCGATGTTGGTGATGATTTATCCTTCGCGATGATGGACTCTTGTTCGGCTTGCTGAGATGATGATCCGAAGAAGTTGAGCTCGGCTCAACAAAGTGACGACGTGTCTAGCGTAGGTCGGCAGCCTTGGAGCAATATTGCCGGACTGGTTTGTCACCAGCATCATGATGAAAATGACCTCAGGGAAGGCTTAAAAATTTATGGGCACGTGTTTAAAAACAACGCACAATACCCTAGAAGAGAATTCCTCTAAAAAGGTTGTCCAATATCACGTTTATAAAGAAACATGAATTCGGGTCAGATCCGTATTCGCGCAGAAAACAGATCCAAAAATTGGTCCACTCATCGGAAGGTTCCCGGAGTTTTAACCGTCGGATCGAGCTGAAATTTGGAGGGTTATGGGAATTCCGCGGTAGATGAACGGTTGGATCTTCCAAAGGACGTCCGAGCTGGGCTCTGGAGACCACGCCCTAAACTTGTCCAGATTCTCGTCCAGATTTGACAGGGCTCCGATATATCGTAGATTGTTGGAGATTCCTCCATTGGAACTCGACAAAATTTTGCATGGCTGTTGTAGACATAATTCCGCACTATTCCACCAAAGAAATCGTCAAACTGACGCTCGAGGAGGTGGTGACGGCGAATACAAGTTTGCTGTCCATAAAAACAGCACGGCCGCACGAGGGCAATGTTGACGTTGAGCCCTTGAGCTCCATGGATGACTCCTCTATGATCATGATAGAGATCGGAGTTGATGTTGAAGAACGCCCCCGTCCGAACATGACGATCGGAGAAGGAGCACGGTCCTCGGTCGATCCAAGGTGACCAGTTGAGCCGGCGACGAAGATGCCGACATTGCAGTTGACCTGCTGGCGAGCCATTGATCCTTTTGCCGATCACATAGCGGAACTCCAAATGAAACCACCAATGTCGGTGTCAAAACCGGTGGATCTCGGGTAGGGCGTCCCGAACTGTGCGTCTAGGATCGATGGTAACAGGAGGCAGGAGACACGATGTTACCCAGGTTCGGGCCCTCTTGATGGAGGTAATACCCTACGTCCTGCTTGATTGATATTGATGATATGAGTATTACAAGAGTTGATCTACCACGAGATTGTAGAGGCTAAACCCAAGAAGCTAGCCTATGGTATGGTTGTTGTATATGATCTATCGACTAGCCTAGCCTCGGTTTATATAATGCACCAGAGGCCTAGGATAACAAGAGTCCTAGCCGAATACGCCGGTGGGGAGGAGTCCTTGTCTTGATCACCAAGTCTTGTGGAATCTTCCATGTATGTGGCAGTTGTCCGAACTGGCCGATGAGTATACGGCCATGGGGGTCCTCGGCCCAATCTAACAGATCGGGAGACGACGTGGTGCGTACCCCCTAGTCCAGGACACCGTCACCTGTATTTACAAGAAAGTGAGTGGGAGCTTTGTAGCATTTCTAATATTATATGTGGATAACATATTGTTGATTGGAAATACTACATAATTTTTGGATAGCATAAAATGATACTTGAATAAGAATTTTTCAATGAAAGACCTCGGTGAAGCTGCATATATATATTAGGCATCAAGATCAATAGAGATAGATCAAGACGCTTAGTTGGACTTTCACAAAGCACATACCTTGATAAAGTTTTGAAAAAGTGAAAAATGGATCAGTCAAAGAAAGGGTTCTTGCCTGTGTTACAAGGTGTGATGTTGAGTTAGACTCAATACCCGACCACTGTAGAAGATAGAGAGAAAATGGAAGTCATTCCCTATGCCTTAGCCATAGGTTCTATGATGTATGCAATGCTGTGTACCAAACCTGACGTGTGCCTTGCTATAACTTCAGCAGGGAGGTACCAAAGTAATCCAGGAGTGGATCACTGGATGGCGGCCAAGAACATCCTGAAATACCTGAAAAGGACTAAGGATATGTTTCTCATTTATGGAGGTGACAAAGAGCTCATCGTAAATGGTTACGTCGATGCAAGCTTTGACACTGATCCGGATGAGTCTAAGTCACAAACCAAATACGTATTTATATTGAATGGTGGAGCTGTCAGTTGGTGCAGTTCCAAGCAGAGTGTCATGGCGGGATCTACGTGTGAAGCGGAGTACACAGCTGCTTCGAAAGCAGCAAATGAAGGAGTCTGGATGAAGGAGTTCATATCCGATCTAGGTGTAATAACTGGTGCATTGGGTCCAATGAAAATCTTTTGTGGCAATACTGGAGCAATTGGCTTTGCGAAGGAATCCAGATTTCACAAGAGACGCTTCAATTCCATCCGCGACCAAGTCAAGGAGGGATACATAGAGATTTGCAAGATACATATGGATCTGAATGTTGCAGACCCGTTGACTAAGCCTCTCTTCCGAGCAAAACATGATCAACACCAAGACTCCATGTGTGTTAGAATCATTACCATGTAATCTAGATTATTGACTCTAGTGCAAGTGGGAGACTGAAGGAAATATGCCCTAGTGGCAATAATAAAGTTGTTATTTATATTTCCTTATATCATGATAAATGTTTATTATTCATGCTAGAATTGTATTAACCGGAAACTTAGTACATGTGTGAATACATAGACAAAAAGAGTGTCCCTAGTATGCCTCTACTTGACTAGCTTATTAATCAAAGATGGTTAAGTTTCCTGACCATAGACATGTGTTGTCATTTGATGAACAGGATCACATCATTAGAGAATGATGTGATGGACAAGACCCATCCGTTAGCTTAGCATCATGATCGTTTAGTTTTATTGCTATTGCTTTCTTCATGACTTATACATGTTCCTCTGACTATGAGATTATGCAACTCCCGAATACCGGAGGAACACCATGTGTGCTATCAAACGTCACAACGTAACTGGGTGATTATAAAGATGCTCTACAGGTGTCTCCGATGGTCTTTGTTGAGTTGGCATAGATCAAGATTAGGATTTGTCACTCCGTGTATCGGAGAGGTATCTCTGGGCCCTCTCGATCATGCACATCACTATAAGCCTTGCATGCAATGTGACTAATGAGTTAGTTATGGGATGATGCATTACAGAACGAGTAAAGAGACTTGCCGGTAACGAGATTAATTAGGTATGAGGATACCGATGATCGAATCTCGGGCAAGTAACAGACCGATCACAAAGGAACTAACGTATGTTGTTATGCGGTTTGACTGATAAAGATCTTCGTAGAATATGTAGGAGCCAATATGAGCATCCAGGTTCCGCTATTGGTTATTGACCGGAGATGTGTCTCGGTCATGTCTACATAGTTCTCGAACCCGTAGGGTCCGCACTCTTAACCTTCGATGATGATTTGTATTATGAGTTATGTGATTTGATGACCAAAGTTTGTTCGGAGTCCCGGATGAGATCACGGCCATGATGAGGAGTCTCGAAATGGTTGAGAGGTAATGATTCATATATTGGAAGGTTGCATTTGGACATCTGAATGGTTCCGGATAGTCCTGGCATTTTTTTGGAGTACCGGGAGGTTACCGGAACCCCCGGGGAAGTAAATGGGCCTTAGTGGGCTTTAGTGGAGAGAGGGAAGAAGGGCCACGAGGTGGCGCGCGCCTCCCCCCTGCCCAAACGAATTGGACAAGGGGTGGGGGCGCGGCCCCCTCCTTCCTTCTCCTTCTCCCCTCCTTCCTTTCCCTCCGGTGGAAGAAAGGAAAAGGGGGAGATCCTACTTGGACTAGGAGTCCAAGTAGGACTCCCCCCTGGCGCACCCCTCTTGGCCGGCCTCCTCTCTCCCTCCCTCCTTTATATACGTGGCCAGAGGCACCTGTTGGATTGTGGGTTCCGGCAAACCCTTGAGGTTAGAACACTAGGGTGCGCACGATGATCTCCCTCTCTCCCGCTCGCTCTCGCAATGATCTCTAGGCGTATCTCGCCGAACCCAAGGAACAAGTGACATGAGAGTTTATACTGGTTAAGGCCACCATTGTGGTGTAATACCCAACTCCAGTGTGGTGTGCTAGATTTCCTCGTGGGCTGAGGATGAACTAGTACATTGGACGAACAACCTCATGAGGAGAGGTGTTCTTGAGCTCAATGAGCTAGTGAGATGGCCTTGGTGGAGTGGATCCGATCCAAGATGAGCCGACCCTTGACTACGGTGGTGGCTAGCCCTATTTATAGAGGCCCTGGTCCTCTTCCCAAATGTTTAGGCAGGAAGGGATCCCACAAAGACCAATTATGAAGGGAGACAACTAGTACAAGTTATCCGTACAAAAGGTGGTCTTCGCCCGCCAAAGGCTCTGGTGGTGACGCCGCCGTGGGCTCTGTGGTGACCTCCATCCTGCCGTCCTGCTGGTCTTGGTCTTGTTGCACCGATATGGAAACCTTTGCCTTATGCCTCGGGACTCCTCGCCTGCACCTGTTTCCTTAGCACCAAAGAGGAAACTGGCACCCTGCGCCCGCTGGCGCCCGCCTGGCCATGGTCGTCATGGTTCACGTCACACAGACCTCACGAGGTGCCCCTTGCATAGATATCTCCGCTCCTCAGGATACAACCTAGCGAGGCCACCCCGGAGGAGGTCTTGGTGTCGTCCGCCTCGCGAGGGTCTTGAGTGGTTGCTGGTGAAGTTGGGCCGTACCAGGCCGTTGGTGGCGCCACACCCTGGTCCGCAGGCAGGCAAGTCTGGGTACCCCCATTCCCAGGAACCCGACAGTAGCCCCCAGGCCCAAGGTGCGCTTGGACTTGGCTTCGGGGCGAAGCCAAAGTGCAAGTGCGAAGCGCCGCGGGCCCCAACCGCCTGCGGCCTCGATTGACGCATGGCGATTGATAGGTCGTGGGCGTCTCCGCTTCCCCATGTTGCTGGCAACTGCCCGACTTGACGAGACCTTGCTGCATGCAGAAGAAAATCATCATTACCGTAGATCATGGAGGCCGGCGGTTGGCCTCCCTCTGGCTATAAATGAGGTAGGGGCGGAGCCCCCATTGCTCATTTCTTCCTCCGTTCCGCTTGCTTCTTCCTCTTCCTCCTTGTTGTGACACCCATGGCGCCGATACAGAGGTTCTCCACTGCTAAGAAGGGGAAAACCCCCCGCGAAGAGCTTGGGACACTCCCACCGAAGAAGAGGTCGGTCCGCTCCCGCGACATCGTCGTGAGGCTGGAGGTGACGAGGCCTTGGTACGAGCGGCCTCCCCCTGGCTACTCGCTGCCCTTGTACGCTCGGGCAGAAGGTTCCAGAGGATGGGGCAGCGATCGACGCCTCTCGTGCCATGGCCGCGATGGCTGTGCAGTGGTGGCGCGCGCCGCCGCCCCGCGAACCCACGCCGAGGGCTCCTCGTGAGAACTCGTGGTGTGGGCGGCGATGCCACTGCGCACGTGGATCCGATTCCCGCTGTTCTTTGCCGGAGTGATGCCGCTAAGGGGACCACTCGAGTTGTGGCTGCAGCACGCCGAGTGCGGTACCCCAGCGACGGGAGCATAGGTTGAGGCCATCTCCCAGGGCAAGATCTTCATGACCCGCAGATGGGGTGAGGTCGCCTGCGTCTGGCGCGCGGAGGGGGCCCTCGCCATCCATTTTGAGTACGACGGTGCCTCCACGATGTTCTTCAAAGTCTTCGATGAGGAAGGCCGCCGCCCGGAGTACTATCCTGAAGGAGATCGCCAGGACAGCGCAAGGGCAGGTGCTGGGCCCACCCATGGTCCCGCTGACGATTCCTCCAGCAGCAACGATGGTGCCTCGGAGTCCAGTGACTCTCTCGAGCCTGACGAGACTCCGGAGACGAGCGATGACAGCAACGTGCCCCCGAGCTCACCCGCGCCCGGAGCGCAGCGGCGGGATTCGCCCGTCGCTGCCGCTGATCTGGATGGTGTTGGCGCTGGCCCCTCATGGCCCACTTTTGATGATGACGCCGGCGGCGATACTTGTAGATAGGGATCCTAGAAACTTCCTTCTTTTGTTCCCTGCAAAGAATTAAGACGAACCCCGTGGTGGTGTGTAAAGAATCTGTAATGCCTTGCATCAATATTATCTTCATTGTGAAATCCACTATTGCACGTCTTGCTCTGGCACTGTCCCCCTTTTCGTCCTCGCGGTAGCTTAGTGCTCTACGCCGACAGGTCAAAGTCTCCAGGCAGGCTTCAGCCACCGCTGGTGTGCCAGGTCGCAATGCCGTGGTCAAGGCCAGGAGGTGAGCGACCCGAGGTCCAGTAAGAGCTCCTGAGGTGCAATTCTCAAGAGGCCCCCCTTAGCATGTAAGCAGCTCCCTAAAGGTAGAAAACATAGGAGGCATTGCCAGAGCGAGGCTGCAGGAGCCAGAAACCCTAAGTTGCAAGCCGGGCTACCTTGGGTACGTGACTTATCTTAGCGATCACGGATCGGTTCCTTGCGTGGCGCCCGAATCACGGCCGCTGATGGCGATGCTGCCAGGTTGTGTTCATGCCAGCTCCCACCCTTCATACTTCCCTGAGTATTCTGCGTACTCAGGTCCCGGCCCTCGAGTGAGCTCGGCCGCCGCTGGTATGCCAGGTCATGATGCCGTGGTCAAGGCCAGGTGGTGAGGGCTGGAGAGCCAGTAAGAGCTCCTGAGGCGCGATGCTCAGGAGCCCTCCCTTTAACTCCCAAACAAAAAGCATGAAAGGGAGCAGCTGGTGGGACCTCCTGTAGCTAGGCTCCAGAGGTTCCTATGGGTTAGTGTGAGAGAGAATGGCCCATAGCTGCGCTTGCTGGCCTGCCATTGCTACTCCCGCAAGAAGATGAAGGCACTGAGGATCTGGTGAGGTGGCGTACACGGAGCGGGCCACGAGCCAGAGCTTGATCGCACAGGTTTATCAATGTTGCAGGGACGGACCCAAGCACAAGCACCATGCCAACATGCGAGTCTCCTGTTGCGGGATAAGCAAGTGACCGATCGACAGCGCAGGGGGCCGTGATGAGCATGCACCAGGTGAGTAGCGATTATAGAGCAATTCTTGCGAGGGGGCAAACTAGTTTAGATAGAGGCAGGAACGATACATGCCACTGGGACGGACCCGAGCGGCTTGGGGATGATGCGGCTCGTGAGGCGCTCCCAATAGAGTAAGCTAAAGATGCAAAAGGATACACGCTGCAGGGACATGCCCATGTGACTTGGAGATAATGTTGCCTGAAGGGCGCCCCTTACTGAATGAACTGGAAAGAGTCACCTGATACCGTGCTGGAGTGGTGTCGGGGCAGCTGAAGACGCATGCTGGAGAGGTTGCCCTTCACGAGCCACTAGGGTCCTGAGCCTTAGGGGGCTCCGCAGGCCCAGGTGTCTCCAGAAGAACTATCGCGACCTCTGCCAGGACAACATGATGCCTGGCCTCCTAAGCCACCAGGATGCTCCGCAGGTGGCGCTAGAAGGTGACAGCTGCGTTCGGCAGGCCGAGAGGCATGCAAACGTAGCTGTGAGGGGGACCCTCACACCGCCCAATGCGCGAAGGCCAAAATCATCGGTGGGATGCGGCCCTGTTGAGCCCTAGAATGACGACGCAGACGCGCAGCCCACCGCCCTCACCAGGGTGGAGAGCCGAGTTGGATGGTGGGTGAGGGAGTCCTGGATTAGGGGGTATCCGGGCAGCCGGATTATACCCTTTGGTCGGACTGTTGGACTATGAAGATACAAGATTGAAGACTTCGTCCCGTGTCCAGATGGGACTCTCCTTGGCGTGGATGGCAAGCTTGGTAATACAGATATGTAGATCTCCTTCCTTGTAACCGACTCTGTGTAACCCTAGCCCCCTCTGGTGTCTATATCAACCGAAGGGTTTTAGTCCGTAGGACAACATACAATCATACCATAGGCTAGCTTCTAGGGTTTAGCCTCTCTGATCTCGTGGTAGATCAACTCTTGTACTACTCATATTATCAAGAACAATCAAGCAGGACGTAGGGTTTTACCTCCATCAAGAGGGACTGAAGCTAGGTAAACATCGTGTCCCCTGCCTCCTGTTACCATCCGCCTGGACGCACAGTTCGGGACCCCCTACCCGAGATCCGCCGATTTTGACACCGACATTGGTGCTTTCATTGAGAGTTCCTCTATGTCGTCATCATTAGGCTTGATGGCTCCTTCGATCATGGATAGCGATGCAGTCCAGGGTGAGACTTTTCTCCCCGGACAGATCTTTGTATTCGGCGGCTCCGCACTGCGGGCCAACTCGCTTGGCCATCTGGAGCAAATCGAGAGCTACGCCCCTGGCTATCAGGTCAGATTTGGAAACTTGAACTACACAGCCGACATCCACGGAGATTTGATCTTTGGCGGATTCGAGCCCTTGCCGAGTACGCCGCACGGTCACGATGAGCATGACTTAGCTCTACCATCGGATAGTGTTCGGGAGATCGCACCGGCGACCGCTCCGACCCTCAAATCAGAGCCAATTGCGCCATCCAGTGACGGGTGGATAGACCCCGCCGCGGAGGCCGCACTCTCATCGGCGATTGAGCCGAGTATCGACCTTACCCTTCACGAGAGCCGTGCCGCCAAACTGCCGGATTCTACCCCGGCCACAGACTCTGAACCGCCTGTGCCCGTGCCTATCGAGCCCGGCTGGGCACCGATCATGGAGTTCACCTCCGCGGATATCTTTTAGCACTCGCCCTTCGGCGACATACTGGACTCATTAAGGTCTCTCTCCCTGTCAGGAGAGCCCTGTCCGAACTATGTCCGGCAGAATTGGGATGCGGATGACGAAGGAATTCGCCGCCCACCCACCACCCACTTAGTAGCCACTGTCAACAATTTGACCGACATGCTCGACTTGGACTCCGAAGACATCGACGGTATGGACGACGATGCAGGAGACGAACAGGAACCACTGCCACAGGGCACTGAACGCCCACTTCATCATCTGATGTATACATGGTGGACACACCCAAAGAAAACGACGACGAAGAACGGAAGGACGCAGTGAACGTTTGTTCCCTCGAGGAGCAGTCAAAGCGGTGGTGTAAGCGCTGCTCCAGATCCCGCCTCGGCAGAAACAGCGATCATATAGACCCAGCGATAGAGCAAGGTGAGCCACCAGATGACAAACACGGCATTGAACCATCGTCCGACCACGGCAACACGGAGAATCAAACCGAACAACCCGAGTCCATCGAAGATAACAGTCCGGATGACATCACACCGGACAGGCACCCGGAGCAACAGAATACCCATCAAAGGCTTGTTGCCACTGCGAGGAGTCTGAAAAAGCAGAAGCAAAGGCTTAGGGCTGCACAAGACAAACTCAGAATCAGATGAAATGAAGTACTCAACACTGCAGCAAAGTACGGCAGTAATCGCCACACCAAGAGCTACCCGGAGCGAAAGCTGCTACCTGAATTCGATGAGGAGGCCTTAGATCCCCCGCAATCAAAAAACAAAACAGCCATCCGGTCGGATAGACGACCTCGTGGCCAGCATAGAGCAGCAAACGACGCCGCACACAAGCCAGTACGTGATCCACGTGGGGGCTCGCACCAAAAGGACGGCGCAACCAGATCCATCTACGGGCCACGCAAGCACGCTCCAGCATGCAATGCAACACAACAAACATCCGAACACCGCGGTACACCCAAATACAGGGGTGCCGCACACCGCCTATGTTTCACCGATGAGGTGCTGGACCATGAATTTCCAGAGGGATTCAAACCCGTAAACATAGAGGCGTACGACGGAACGACAGACCCTGGGGTCTGGATTGAGGACTACATCCTCCATATCCATATGGCTCGAGGAGACGATCTCCACGCGATCAACTACTTACCCCTCCAGCTCAAAGGGCCAGCTCGGCACTGGCTTAAAAGCCTCCCTGAAAACTCCATTGGAAGCTGGGAAGAGCTCGAAGACGCTTTTCGGGCAAACTTTCAAGGGACCTATGTCCGACCACCGGATGCAGATGATTTAAGTCATATAACTCAACAACCCGGAGAGTCAGCCCAAAAGCTTTGGAATAGGTTTCTCACTAAAAAGAACCAAATAGTCGACTGTCCGGACGCCGAAGCCTTAGCAGCTTTGAAGCACAGTGTTCGAGACGAATGGCTTGCCAGACACCTTGGCTAAGAAAAGCCGAGAACAATGGCAGCATTAACAAGCCTCATGACCCGCTTTTGCGCGGGCGAGGACAGCTGGTTAGCCCAATGCAGCACCAGCGACCCAAGTACATCCGAAGGCAGGGACGGAAACGGGAAACCACGACGCAACAAAAACAAGCGCCGGAATAAAGAAGACAACCCGAAGAGCACGGCAGTAAACGCCGGATTCAGAAGCTCTCGGCCAGGTCACCAAAAGCTGCCCTCCAAAGGCAACAGAGACGAACTGTCCAGCCTAAACAAGATTCTGGATAAAATATGTCAGATCCACTGCACCCTCGATAAACCTGCAAATCATACCCATAAAGAATGTTGGGTCTTCAAGCAATCCGGCAAGCTCAACGCCGAACATAAGGGGCAGGATACACCAAGCGAAGACGAGGATGAGCCTCGCAAGCAAAGCACTGGGGAACAGAAGCAATTCCCACCATAAGTCCAAATAGTAAACATGTTACACGTGACAAAGGGGAGAAATAAAGCGACACTCCTAGAGACACATGCCCCAGGGCCTATTACCGCGGAGTTCTGCCACTGGTCATCCCAACTGATCACCTTTGACCATCGGGATTACTCGGCAAGTATCCGGCGTGCAGGATGGGCTGCCTTGGTGTTAGACCAGATAATTGACGGATACCACTTCACACGAGTCTTGATGGACGGCGATAGTAGTTTAAACCTGATATACCAGGACATAGTCCGCAAAATGGGGATAGACCCAACAAAAAATAGCCATAGCAATACTGCCTTTAAAGGAGTAACGCCAGGCCCAGAAGCCCATTGCACGGGCTCCCTGCTACTAGAGGTTATCTTCGGCTTTCCTGATAACTTCTGCAGCGAAAATCTAACCTTCCACATCGCTCCGTTCCAAAGTGGCTATCAAGCACTACTCGGACGCGAAGCTTTCGCTCGCTTTAACGCAATACCGCATTACGCTTCTCTCATGCTTAAGATGCCCGGTCCATGTGGCATCATTACAGTAAATGGAAATATTGAGCGCTCCTTGCGCGCGGAAGACCGTGCGGCCGCCTTGGCAGCCGAACACTAAACGGTCTCACCAACTAAAGCATCTGACAGGTTGTTAAGACCACAGACGCGGTTGGATGAGTCCGGTGCAGCTATATGTAATTAATACAGGTTTGATGGCTATACCCCTATTACAATACAAGGGGCTCAACACGCGCAAACAAGTGGCAATTAGGCTACTCATTTTGAACTGTACATGGTTTATTTAGTATAACCTACCTTTTGCACGACAACTTTTCAACTAAGTTCCTCTCTTTCTCAGATGACCATCGTGCTACACCCGTCCAGAATACGGCACAACAGAGACACAGGCGCAGACGTGTAGCAGGGACCCGTTCCAAGGATTCTTTTTAGATTAAGACCCTGCGTACACCTTTTTTACTGTCTCTTGTTGATACACATCCCTCGGACTCTCAATACAATTGAGAAGGATGCTGACGTATTGGCATGTGGCCACGTCAGAATATTGCACGTACCTGGACACCAGGGGCTTATTACAAAGGGCACTGTTTAGACCTGGTTTACATCATAAAGACCGAATACCCTAGGGAGTGTTCGGCGTCGCGAGTTTGGCCTTATATGCATCAGCTCCGAATCATGTCTTTGGTCAAATGTTGGGTTTGCCCGGCTCCTGTGTTTTGCTGCTTTACGTTCCGCTCTATCGGCTAAGGCGGCACCAGGAGAACTACTACGATTGTGCCCTGGTTCATCCGGACGAGCACCTCAGTAGAGAAAGCCGAAAACTGACTGTCATGAAATAGCGTGAGACTGGTCAACCACTCGATGACCTAGCGGAACCTTCGGGATTCCTCCGCCTTAACGAAGGGCCGTTTCCCGGCCAGGCATGTACGCGCCCCGAATCCGGATGAGCGCGGAGCTACTAGGGGCTATATAGTAGCCCCACTGTCAAACTCCTCTGGGTAAGTGAAAGTGTTAAAGCATTATAGTCCGATTGCCTAGTTCGCTGCGCTATCACCTCCTTAATGGACCAAGACGTTGGATCAAGTGTGAAGATGCGTCTTCTGCGAACACCCCCGCATTATATGCGTGGGGGCTGAAGCCGACGACTGCCATCTTGCAGGTTATATACATATATACATAAACAGCCACACATGAGGCATCATAGTGCTTTCGGGCAAAAGTATAAATATAGCCTTGATAAACTGAATAAAACATTGTTCTTACAATGGGAATACATGTCACTTAAACATAATATTCTTCGAGCACTGAGCCTCTATCAAACGAGCGCCTTCAAGAACTTCTTCAAAGTAATGCTCGGCAGCCACTCGGCCTATGGCCGAACCCTGTGCCGCAACAGTGGTGGCATCCATCTCCGCCCACTATGTTTTGATATGGGCAAGGGCCATCCGCGAGCCCTCTATGCACACCGACCTCTTTACAGCATCGATGTGTGGCACAACACCAAGGAATTGTTGCACTAAGCTAAAGTAGCTATTCGGCCTTGGCCCTCCTGGCCACAGATGATCCACAACGGACCCCATGGCAAGTCCGGATAATCTATGGAGCTCGGCCCAACCGGTCAATCGCTCATTCAGCAACAGCGGACGGACTGGAGCGTGAAAACTGTGACCAAAACAGCTTCTCCACTTCACGACCTTTCTGATCCTTGAAGTACTCGGCCGCATCAGCAGCACTTGCAGCCAAATCCATGTACTCGTCCGCAGAACTCCATAGCCGGTCTAGAGAAGCATATTTTGGATCTCTGAACTTAGTCCGCAACAAGAAGGGCTTCCCAGAAACGATATCCGCAGCTTGATTTAGCACCTCCTTCGTCGCTCTAATTTTGGAGCAGGCTTCCTTGGCAGCCACCCGGGCCTTCTCCAGGTCCGTCGCCTTCGCCCGGTTTTCTTCTTCAAGAAGACGGTAACGGTCAGCAGCATCTTTTAACTCCACGGCCATCTTGGCAATTTTTTCTTTGCTCTCGCAATGTGCGGCCTGTTCGGCCCTTAAACCCTCGGCCGCCTTTAAAGCGGCCGCATTGCTGCTCCTTGAGTGCTCCTTGGCTCGAGCAAGCTCCGCCCGAAGGGTCTCCATGGTGGCAGCTCCATCTGCAGTCACAACATATTAAAGATACTGGCATCATGCTTCTCTTACTATGTGACGATCACTAGAAAAATCACTGACCCTGTGCCTCATCAAGCCACTTGTTGACAAGCACGACGTTGGCATCTACCGCATCCAGCTGCCGCTTTAGTTCGGCAAACCCATCAGTCCGGCTAGCCACCGGAGCTTCCACCACCTGCAAATAAAGGCAGTCTGGTTATTACCTGGGACTATGATCATCTGTTTGCCGCCGTTTTCGACGACAACCAGAGTCTCAGGGGCTACTTGAAGGAAATATGCCCTAGAGGCAATAATAAAGTTATTATTTATTTCCTTATATCATGATAAATGTTTATTATTCATGCTAGAATTGTATTAACCGGAAACATAATACATGTGTGAATACATAGACAAACAATATGTCACTAGTATGCCTCTACTTGACTAGCTCGTTGAATCAAAGATGGTTAAGCTTCCTAGCCATAGATATGAGTTGTCATTTGATTAACGGGATCACATCATTAGAGAATGATGTGATTGTCTTGACCCATTCCGTTAGCTTAGCACTTGATCGTTTAGTTTGTTGCTATTGCTTTCTTCATGACTTATACATGTTTCTATGACTATGAGATTATGCAACTCCCGTTGACCGGAGGAACACTTTGTGTGCTACCAAACGTCACAACGTAACTGGGTGATTATAAAGGTGCTCTATAGGTGTCTCCGAAGGTACTTGTTGGGTTGGCGTATTTCGAGATTAGGATTTGTCACTTCGATTATCGGAGAGGTATCTCTGGGCCCACTTGGTAATGCGCATCACTATAAGCCTTGCAAGCATTGCAACTAATGAGTTAGTTACGGGATGATGTGTTACAGATCGAGTAAAGAGACTTGCCGGTAACGAGATTGAACTAGGTATTGAGATACCGACAATCGAATCTCGGGTAAGTAACATACCGATGACAAAGGGAACAATGTATGTTGTTATGCGGTTTGACCGATAAAGATCTTCGTAGAATATGTTGGAGCCAATATGAGCATCCACGTTCCGCTATTGGTTATTCACCGGAGATGTGACTCGGTCATGTCTACATAGTTCTCGAACCCGTAGGGTCCGCACGCTTAAAGTTCGATGACGGTTATATTATGAGTTTATGTGTTTTGATGTACCGAAGGAGTTTGAAGTCTCGGATGAGATCGGGGACATGACGAGGAGTCTCAAAATGGTCGAGACGTAAAGATCGATATATTGGATGACTATATTCGGACATCGGAAAGGTTCCGAGTGATTCGGGTATTTTCGAGAGTACCGGAGAGTTACGAGAATTCGTATTGGGCCTTAATGGACCATACGGGAAAGGAGAGAAAGGCCTCAAAGGGTGGCTGCACCCCTCCCCATGGGCTGGTCTGAATTGGACTAGGAGGGGGGGCGCCCCCTTCCTTCCTTCAACTTTTCCCTTCCCTTTCCTTCCCTCCTACTCCTACTACTTGGAAGGGCTCCTAGTTCTACTAGGAAAGGGGGAATCCTACTCCCGGTGGGAGTAGGACTCCCCTAGGGCGCGCCATAGAGAGGGCCGGCCCTCCCCCTCCTCCACTCCTTTATATACGGGGGCAGGGGGCACCCCCAAGATACAACAATTGACCTCTTGATCTCTTAGCCGTGTGCGGTGCCCCCCTACACCATAATCCACCTCGGTCATATCGTAGCGGTGCTTAGGCGAAGCCCTGCGTCGGTAGAACATCATCATTGTCACCATGCCTTCATGCTGATGAAACTCTCCCTCAACACTCGGCTGGATCAAAGTTCGAGGAACATCATTGAGTTGAACATGTGCAGAACTCGGAGGTGCCGTGCGTTCGGTACTTGACCGGCCGGATCAGGAAGACATACAACTACATCAACCGCGTTGTACTAACGCTTCCGCTTTTGATCTACGAGGGTATGTGGACAACACTCTCCCCTCTTATTGCTATGCATCACCATGATCTTGCATGTGTGTAGGAATTTTTTTTGAAATTACTACGTTCCCCAACAGTGGTATCAGAGCCAGGTTTTATGCGTTGATGTAATATGCACGAGTAGAACACAAGTGAGTTGTGGGCGATATAAGTCATACTGCTTACCAGCATGTCACACTTTGGTTCGGCGGTATTGTTGGATGAAGCGGCCCGGACCGACATTACGCGTACGCTTACGCGAGACTGGTTCTACCGACGTGCTTTGCACACAGGTGGCTGGCAGGTGTCAGTTTCTCCAACTTTAGTTAAACCGAGTGTGGCTACGCCCGGTCCTTGCGAAGGTTAAAACAGCACCAACTTGACAAACTATCGTTGTGGTTTTGATGCGTAGGTAAGAACGGTTCTTGCTCAACCCATAGCAGCCACGTAAAACTTGCAACAACAAAGTAGAGGACGTCTAACTTGTTTTTGCAGGGCATGTTGTGATGTGATATGGTCAAGACGTGATGAGATATAAGTTGTTGTATGAGATGATCATGTTTTGTTGAAGTTATCGGCAACTGGCAAAAGCCTTATGGTTATCTCTCTATTGCATAAGATGCAAGCGCCAAATAATTGCTTTACTTTATCGCTATGCGATAGCAATAGTTGCAAGAGCAATTGTTGGCGAGACAACCATGTGAAGACACATTGATATAGATCAAGATGATGGAGATCATGGTGTCATGCCGGTGACGATGGAGATCATGACGATGCTTTGGAGATGGAGATCAAAGGCACAAGATGATGATGGCCATATCATGTCACATATTATGATTGCATGTGATGTTTATCTTTTATACATCTTATTTTGCTTAGTTCGGCGGTAGCTTTATAAGATAATCTCTCACTAAATTATCAAGGTATAAGTGTTCTCCCTGAGTATGCACCGTTGCGAAAGTTCTTCGTGCTGAGACACCACGTGATGGTCGGGTGTGATAGGCTCTACATTCAAATACAATGGGTGCAAAACAGTTGCACACGCGGAATACTCAGGTTAAACTTGACGATCCTAGCATATAACAGATATGGCCTCGGAACACGGAGACCGAAAGTTCGAGCGTGAATCATATAGTAGACATCATCAACATAGTGATGTTCACCATTGAAACTACTCCATCTCACGTGATGATCGGACAAGGTTTAGTTGATATGGATCACGTGATCACTTAGAAGATTAGAGGGATGTCTGTCTAAGTGGGAGTTCTTAAGTAATATGATTAATTGAACTTTAATTTATCATGAACTTAGTCCTGGTAGTATTAGCATATCTATGTTGTAGATCAATAGCTCGCGATGTTGCTTCCAGTTTATTGTGTTCCTAGAGAAAAATTATGTTGAAAAATGTTAGTAGCAATGATGCGGATTGGATCTGTGATCTGAGGATTATCCTTATTGCTGCACAGAAGAATTATGTCTTTGATGCACCGCAAGGTGACAGGCCTATTGCAGGAGTAGATGCGGACGTTATGAACGTTTGGCTAGCTCAATATGATGACTACTTGATAGTTTAGTGCACTATGCTTAACGGCTTAGATTCGGGACTTCAAAGACGTTTTGAATGTCATGGACCATATGAGATGTTCCAGGAGTTGAAGTTAATATTTCAAGCAAATACCCTAGTTGAGAGATATGAAGTCTCCAACAAGTTCTATAGCTAAAAAGATGGAGGAGAATAGCTCAAGCAGTGAGCATGTGCTCAGATTGTCTGGGTACTACAATCGCTTGAATCAAGCGATTGTTAATCTTCCAGATAAGATAGTGATTGACAGAATTCTCTAGTCACCATCACCAAGTTAGTAGAACCTCGTGATGAACTATGATATGCAATGGATAACGGAAACGATTCCCAAGCTCTTCGTAATGCTGAAATCAACGAAGGTAGAAATCAAGAAAAATATCATGTGTTGATGGTAGACAAGACCACTAATTTCAAGAAAAGGGCAAAGGGAAGAAGGGGAACTTCAAGAAGAACGGCAAGCAAGTTGCTGCTCAAGTGAAGAAGCCCAAGTTTGGTCCTAAGCCTGAGACTAAGTGCTTCTACTGCAAAGGGACTGGTCACTGGAAGCGGAACTGCCCCAAGTATTTAGCGGATAAGAAGGATGGCAAAGTGAACAAGGTATATTTGATATACAGATTATTTATGTGTATTTTACTAGTGTTCGTAGCAACCCCTTGGTATTTGATACTGGTTCAATTGCTAAGAGTAGTAACTGGAAACGGGAGTTGCAGAATGAACAAAGACTAGTTAAGGGTGAAATGACGATGTGTGTTGGAAGTTGTTCCAAGATTGATATGATCATCATCCCACACTCCCTATACTTTTGGGATTAGTGTTGAACCTAAATAAGTGTTATTTGGTGTTTGCGTTGAGCATGAATATGATTTGATCATGTTTATTGCAATACGGTTATTCATTTAAGTAAGAGAATAAATTGTTGTTCGGTTTACATGAATAAAACTTTATATGGTTACACACCCAATGGAAATGGTTAGTTGGATCTCGATCATAGTGATACACATATTCATAATATTGAAACCAAAAGATGCAAAGTTAATAATGATAGTGCAACTTATTTGTGGCACTGCCGTTTAGGTCATATTGGTGTAAAGCGCATGAAGAAACTCCATGCTGATGGACTTTTTGAATCACTTGATTATGAATCACTTGATGCTTGCGAACCATGCCTCATGGGCAAGATGACTAAGACTCCGTTCTCCGGAACAATGGAGCGAGCAACTGACTTATTGGAAATAATACATACTGATGTATGCAGTCCGATGAGTGTTAAGGATCTTGGCAAGTATCGTTATTTCCTGACCTTCATAGATGATTTGAGCAGATATTGGTATATCTACTTAATGAAACACAAGTCTGAAACATTTGAAAAGTTCAAAGAATTTCAAAGTGAAGTGGAGAATCATCGTAACAAGAAAATAAAAGTTTCTACGATATGATCACAGAGGTAAAATATTTGAGTTAAGAGTTTGGCCTTAAGTTAAAACTATGTGAAATAGTTTCACTACTCACGCCACTTGGAACACCACAGTGTAATGGTGTGTCCGAACATCATAACTGTACTTCATTAGATATGGTGCGATCTATGATGTCTCTTACCGATCTACCACTATCGTTTCGGGTTATGCATCAGAGACAGCTGCATTCACGTTAAATAGGGCACCATCTAAATCCGTTGAGACGACACCGTATGAACTATGGTTTGGCAAGAAACCTAAGCTGTCGTTTCTTAAAGTTTGAGGTTGCAATGCTTATGTGAAAAAGTTTCAACCTAAGAAGCTCAAACCCAAATCGGAGAAGTGCGTCTTCATAGGATACCCAAAAGAAAATGTTGGGTACACCTTCTATCATAGATCTGAAGGCAAGATATTCGTTGCTAAGAATGGATCCTTTCCAAAGAAGGAGTTTCTCTCGAAAGAAGTGAGTGAGAGGAAAGTTGAACTTGATGAGGTAACTGTACCTGCTCCCTTATTGGAAAGTAGTTCATCACAGAAATATGTTCCTGTGACTACTACACCAATTAGTGAGGAAGCTAATGATGATGATCATGTAACTTCTGATCAAGTTGCTACCGAACCTCGTAGGTAAACCAGAGTGAGATCTACACTAGAGTGGTACGGTAATCTTGTTCTGGAGGTCATGTTACTTAACCATGACGAGCCTACGAACTATGAGGAAGCGATGATGAGCCCAGATTCCGCGAAATGGCTTGAGGCCATGAAATCTGAGATGAGATCCATGTATGAGAACAAAGTATGGACTTTGATTGACTTTCCCATTGATCAGCGAGCCATTGAGATTAAATGGATTTTCAAGAGGAAGACGGACGCTGATAGTAGTCTTACTATCTACAAAGCTAGAATTGTCGCAAAAAGGTTTTCGACAAGTTCAAGGTGTTGACTACGATGAGAGTTTCTCACTCGTATCTATGCTTAAGTCTGTCCGAATCATGTTAGCAATTGCCACATTTTATGAAATCTGGCAAATGGATAAACAAAACTCTATTCCTTAATGGATTTATTAAAGAAGAGTTGTATATGATGCAACCAAAAGGTTTTGTCAATCCTAAAGGTACTAACAAAATATGAAAGATCCATCGATCCATCTATGGACTGGTGCAAGCATCTCGGAGTTGGAATATGCGCTTTGATAAGTCGATCAAAGCATACAATTTTTTATAGACTTCTGGTGAAGCCTGTATTTACAAGAAAGTGAGTGGGAGCACTACAACATTTCTGATAAGTATATGTGAATGACATATTGTTGATCGGAGATAATGTGGAATTATTCTGCAATGCATAAATGAATGTTTGAAAGGAGTTTTTCAAAGAAAGACCTCAGTGAAGCTGCTTACATATTGAGCATCAAGATCTATAGAGATAGATCATGACGCTTGATAAGTTTTTCAATGAGTACATACCTTGACAAGATTTTGAAGTAGTTCAAAATGGAACAGTCAAAGAAGGAGTTCTGGCCTGTGTTACAAGGTGTGAAGTTGAGTAAGACTCAAAACCCGACCACGGCAGAAGATAGAGAGAGAATGAAAGTCATTCCCTATGCCTCAGCCATAGGTTCTATAAAGTATGCCATGCTGTGTACCAGACCTATTGGATACCCTGCCCTGAGTTTGGCAAGGGAGTACAATAGTGATCTAGGAGTAGATCACTGGACATTGGTCAAAATTATCCTTTGTGGAATAAGAATATGTTTCTCGATTATGGAGGTGACAAAAGGTTCATCGTAAAGGGTTGCGTCGATGCAAGTTTTGACACTAATCCAGATGACTCAAAGTCTCAATCTGGATACATATTGAAAGTGGGAGCAATTAGCTAGAGTAGCTCCGTGCAGAGCATTGTTGACATAGAAATTTGCAAAATACATACGGATCTGAATGTAGCAGACCCATTGACTAAACTTCCCTCACAAGCAAAACATGATCACACCTTAGTACTGTTTGGGTATTAATCACATAGCGATGTGAACTAGATTATTGACTCTAGTAAACCCTTTGAGTGTTGGTCACATGACGATGTGAACTATGGGTGTTAATCACATGGTGATGTGAACTATTGATGTTAAATCACATGGCGATGTGAACTAGATTGTTGACTCTAGTGCAAGTGGGAGACTGAAGGAAATATGCCCTAGAGGCAATAATAAAGTTATTATTTATTTCCTTATATCATGATAAATGTTTATTATTCCTGCTAGAATTGTATTAACCGGAAACATAATACATGTGATTAGTATGCCTCTACTTGAATACATAGACAACCAGTATGTCACTAGTATGCCTCTACTTGACTAGCTTGTTGAATCAAAGATGGTTAAGTTTCCTAGCCATAGAGATGAGTTGTCATTTGATTAATGGGATCACATCATTAGAGAATGATGTGATTGACTTGACCCATTCCGTTAGCATAGCAATGGATTGTTTAGTTTGTTGCTATTGCTTTCTTCATGACTTATACATGTTCCTATGACTATGAGATTATGCAACTCCCGTTTACCGGAGGACCACTATGTGTGCTACCAAACGTCACAACGTAACTGGGTGATTATAAAGGTGCTCTACAGGTGTCTCCGGAGGTACTTGTTGGGTTGGTGTATTTCGAGATTAGGATTTGTCACTCCGATTGTCGGAGAGGTATCTCTGGGCCCACTCGGTAATGCACATCACTATAAGCCTTGCAAGCATTGCAACTAATGAGTTAGTTGCGGGATGATGTGTTACGGAACGAGTAAAGAGACTTGCCGGTAACGAGATTGAACTAGGTATTGAGATACAGACGATAGAATCTCGGGCAAGTAACATACCGATGACAAAGGGAACAACGTATGTTGTTATGCGATTTGACCGATAAAGATCTTCGTAGAATATGTAGGAGCCAATATGAGCATCCAGGTTCCGCTATTTGTTATTGACCAGAGACGTGTCTCGGTCATGTCTACATAGTTCTCGAACCCGTAGGGTCCGCACGCTTAAAGTTTGATGACAATTATATTATGAGTTTATGTGTTTTGATGTACCGAAGGAGTTCGGAGTCCCGGATGAGATCGGGGACATGACGAGGAGTCTCAAACTGGTCGAGACGTAAATATCGATATATTGGACGACTATATTCAGACATCGGAAAGGTTCTGAGTGATTCAAGTATTTTCGGGAGTACCAGGGAGTTACGGGAATTCGTATTGGGCCTTAATGGGCCATACGGGAAAGGAGAGAAAGGCCTCAAAGGGTGGCCGCACCCCTCCCCATGGGCTGGTCCGAATTGGACTAGGGAGGGGGGCGCCCCCTTCCTTCCTTCTCCTTTTCCCTTCCCTTTCCTTCCCTCCTACTCCTACTACTTGGAAGGGCTCCTAGTTCTAGTAGGAAAGGGGGAATCCTACTCTCGGTAGGAGTAGGACTCCCCTAGGGCGCGCCATAGAGAGGGCCGGCCCTCCCAATCCTCCACTCCTTTATATACGGGGGCAGGGGGCACCCCAAAGACATAACAATTGATCTCTTGATCTCTTAGCCGTGTGCGGTGCCCCCCTCCACCATAATCCACCTCAGTCATATCGTAGCGGTCCTTAGGCGAAGCACTGCATCGGTAGAATATCATCATCGTCACCATGCCGTCGTGCTGACGAAACTCTCCCTCAACACTCGGCTGGATAGGATTTCGAGGGACGTCATCGAGTTGAACGTTTGCAGAACTCGGAGGTGCCGTGCGTTCAGTACTTGATCGGTCGGATCGTGAAGACGTACGACTACATCAACCGCGTTGTGCTAACACTTCCGCTTTCGGTCTACGAGGGTACATGGACAACACTGTCACTTCTCGTTGCTATGCATCACCATGATCTTGCGTGTGCGTAGGATTTTTTTTAAAATTACTATGTTCCCCAACACTACTATCTACACAGGGCACATCTAAAAATGCGCGGTACTGTAAAAAATGTACATCGTATCACGTACCTCAAAACCCGTCAGTAGACTCATAAAGGCTTCATGCAACCCGCTTTCGGCGGATGAAATCCTTTCAATCACCGTACCCATCAATGTGCGGTGCTCTTCTGAGATAGCCGCTTGCTCCAGTAGATCCCTCAGTACGTCCGACCGCACACTAGACGGTGCCGGACTCTTTTGATTGCTCTCTTCGAGAGCCGGATGCTGAGGACTTCAGGTGGCCATAGGATTACCTTCTGGCCTTGATGGATCTGGAGAAACCCTCCGCAACGGCACCTCGGGGTCGCCCGCTTCGTGAGGCGGTGTGGCGGGGGGAGGCGTTTCTCTCTCCATCATCTCTGGAAGAAGATCCCCCGAAGACGAGCTCTACTGAGAAGGGCTATGATCCGAGCTGCAAGATAGATGCTTTGATTATTTTCCTCAGAAGTAAAGCAAGATATTTTCGTTATTAAGTACCCTTTTACTTACAGCTCGGTGGAGGGCGGGTCCCCTTGAGGGCATAGTACGACCAGGGTATCCCCCAGGGCAGGACCCTCCTGTGGAGATTTCTTCCCCCGTTTGGAGACCATTGTCTCCGGGTCCTCAGAGGCGGTTCTCTTCCTTCCCTGGGGAGAGGAAGTTTCAGTTCCTCCTCCCCGGCTAATCTCCTTCATGGAGGCGCTAGCCTCCTTGTTCCCCCCTTTATCCTCTCCTGAAGGCGCTTGATAAGGCGCGATCTCCAGCATCCTGGTTAGCACGGGATTTGGTGAGGTCTCAGCGAGGGGGGCCGGACACCTGATCAACTTTGCCTTCGCTATCCAATCCTGGACAAAGAGTGGCTTTTTTAGGGCAACGTTGCTATAAATAAAACGAACAGTGTCTTAGGATGCGGGGCTACTTACTTGGGTATCCGGGTGATTGCAGCTCAGACCTGCATCCTCGGTGATGTCCGGACACATTATTTGTGGTCCGAAGAACAATTTGTACATCTCTTCGTGCGTCATGCCGAGGAAATGTTGGATAGCTCGCGGTCCTTCTAGGTTGAATTCCCACATGCGAAGGGGCCGGCATTTGCAAGGCTGGACTTGACGAACTAGCATAACTTGCACTACCATAACCAAACTGATATCTCTCTCGAAGAGATCTCAGATACGGCTTTGCAGTATTGGCACGTCCTTGGCTGGACCCCAGCTCAGCCCCTGCTGATCCATGACATCAGTTGTGGTGGGGGGCCTGAGCGAAAGGCGGGGGCAGCCACCCACTTGGCACTTCGGGGAGCTGTGATGTAGAACCACTCCCGTTGCCACAATCCGGACACCTCTGGGAAGTAACCCTCAGGCCATGGAACGTCAGCAATTTTGCTTATTGAAGCGCCTCCGCACGCTGCGTGCTGCCCCTCGATCATCTTCGGTTTCACATCGAAGGTCTTGAGCCACAGGCCTAAGTGAGGGGTAATGCAGAGGAAGGCCTCACATACGACAATAAATGTCGAGATGTGAAGAAGGGAATCCGGGGCCAGATCGTGAAAATCTAGCCCATAATAGAACATAAGACCCCTAACAAAGGGATCTAGAGCGAGGCCTAGTCGTCGGAGGAAGTGGGAGACGAACACGACGCTCTCGTTGGGTTCAGGTGTAGGGACGACCTACCCTCGGGCAGGCAGCCGATGCGAAATTCGGCGGTCAGATATCTGGCCTCTCTCAACTTCTTGATGTCCTGCTCTAAGCTTTGGGTGTTGGAACTCGATGCGAGAGGCGGATTCGATTAAGATCAAGAGGAAAAGGCCTTGTCCCCTTTTATAAAGAGGGTGAATATCAAGCGCCCTCCTCGTGGCCGCTTGGGACTTGCCTAAGATTTAGGAGTCCTACCAATAGGCACGGTTGGGTTACCCATGTCTGTATTAATGGGAATCCCGTAATAAGGGGACACGATCTCTGCTTCGACAAGATGTGCCAAGGAAACCGCCTCACGAAACATGCTGAGATAGGTTATGAAAAACGATTAGAATAAAGACCTGGTTGTGGCGTGATGTCACACTACAGGGTACGTCAGCAGATTAGATTTGTGGAAATATTATTCCCTCTACAGTGGTATGTGGAACTTATTTTGCAGAGCCGGACACGATCCTCGTGTTCAAAATCTTCTATGAATTATTCGGAGGAGGAACCCGCCTTGCAATGCCGAAGACAATCTGCGCGCCGGACTCATCGTCATTGAAGCCTGGTTCAGGGGCTACCGAGGGAGTCCTGGATTAGGGGGTATCCGGGCAGCCGGATTATACCCTTTGGCCGGACTGTTGGACTATGAAGATACAAGATTGAAGACTTCGTCCCGTGTCCGGATGGGACTCTCCTTGGCATGGAAGGCAGGCTTGGCAATACGGATATGTAGATCTCCTTCCTTGTAACCGACTCTGTGTAACCCTAGCCCCCTCCAGTGTCTATATAAACCGGAGGTTTTTAGTCCGTAGGACAACATACAATCATACCATAGGCTAGCTTCTAGGGTTTAGCCTCTCTGATCTCGTAGTATATCAACTCTTGTACTACTCATATTATCAAGAACAATCAAGCAGGACGTAGGGTTTTACCTCCATCAAGAGGGCCCGAACCTGGGTAAACATCGTGTCCCCTGCCTCCTGTTACCATCTGCCTAGACACACAGTTCGGGACCCCCTACCCGAGATCCGCCGGTTTTGACACCGACAGTGGGCGACGGCCGCCACGTATGGTCCTTGCCTCTTGAAGTTCCTGGATTGCCTTGACGATGAACTCATGAGCACACTGCGTTCCACGCCTCGTACCCTCTTGAGGGAAACGTGCGGCGAAGCACGCCTCCACATGGTGCCCGAGCGCCTCCCTCGTGACGGCGGCTAGGTCTGAGGCCCTCCAGACGAGAGCCCCGAGCCCAGACCGAGGAGGGCGCCGGGCGCGCCTTCCTATGCGAGGGAAGGAGGCGCCCCATCTGCAGGCGCATCTCCTGAGGTGGTGCTGCTGGGGACGCCGCCCTCCTGAGGTCCTTGGCGGAGTAGCTGCTTCTTCTTCTTGGGGTTGGCCTCAGGAGGGTACGTGGTGCCGTCGTTGTTGGGGTCTTCAGCCGCTGTAGCGTGGTAAGTGCGCTCGAGGGAGCACACCGCATCTATTTCCTCGCAGGTCACCGAGATGACGCCGCCACTCCCTGGCATGTTGAGGACGTTGTAGCCGTGGTGGGTCACTGCCATAAACTTGGCCAAGGCTGGATATCCAAGGATAGCGTTGTACGACAGGCGGATGTGGGCGACATCGAAGTCGATGAGCTCCATGCAGTAGTTGTCATGCTGGCCAAAGGTGACAGGGAGGCGGACCTGTCCTATCGGGGTGGTGGAGCCATCGGTCACTCCTGAGAAAGGCTTGGTAGGCTGTAGCTGATCGTATGGCACCTGAAGGCTGTCGAATGTCTCGACGGACAGGACATTGAGCCCTGCGCCACAGTCGATGAGGGTCTTGGTGACTTGAACATTGCTGATGACGGGTGAGCAGAGCATTGGGAGGGCGCCGGCCGTCGCTGCGCACTTGAGCTGATCCGCCGAGCTGAAGGTGATGGCGCACTTGGACCACCGGAGCGGGCGCATGGCTTCGAGCCTGGGAAGGGCCACATTCACCTCACGAGCAAACTGCTTCAAGACGTGCTGAGAGGCTGCGGCTTGAGCACCACCCAAGATACACGCGATGACACATGGTTCTTGGAAGCCCCCAGCCCCCTCGTCCTAATGGTGGTTGTCGTTTCTCCTTGGTGGTGGCGGCAGCGGAGGGAGGCCAATGTTGCCCTGAGGGCGGTCCTCACAAGGCTGCTCCCTCCAGGGGCCCTCGCGAGGCTGGTCCTGCCAGTGGTCCTCGCCAGGCCGGTCATGCCACTCCTGGCGGGGGCACGGTCCTCCCAGGATCTCCCACTTGGTCCTGATCCTCGGTCATAGCCTCGGTCGTTGCGCTGGGGGTGTCGAATGAAGCGCCCATTTCGGATGGACCTGAGCTCCTGACAGTCGCTATTGTTGTGGTTGTGAACATTGTGGAAGGCGCAGAAGGGGCAGTTGGCCCTAGATGATTCGGGGTGGTCATGGCCGCGCTTCATCTCTGGCTCCGCCGCGAGTGCGGCAACCCCCTTGCCCTTCACGTCCTTTTTGTCCTCCTAGTAAACAGCCGGGAGCTCGAAAAGAGAGAGGCGCCCCTCCTCAGCCCTTGCGCACTTGGTTTCCATGTTGAACATCTTCAGGGCCGAGCATAGCTCCTCGTGGATGGCAAGCTCCTCCTTCATCTTGACGTCGCGGACGCCATCAGAGAATACGGAGATGATGGCCTCGTCCGTCACCTTGGGGATCTTGAGGCGGACGCTGTTGAAGCACTGGATGTACTTTTGCAGGGTTTCATCTGGTTGTGCTTGATGCGCCGCAGGTCTCCTGCGGCTGGCAGACGGTCGCGAGTGCCCTGGAAGCTGGCGACGAAGCGCTCGCGCATCTCGCCGCAGGAGGAGATCGATCCCACGGGCAAGTACAGGAGCCACGAGCGCGCGCCATCCTTGAGGGCCATGGGACCTGGCCTTCTCGTCTCCGTTGGCTGCCTCGATGCTTAGCTCATAGAGCTGCAAGAATCCCGTGAGGTCTGGGGTGCCGTTGTAGCGCGGAGGCAGGTCTGGCTTGAACTTGCCTGGCCAGATGACAGTGCGCAGCTTAGGAGTAAAGGCACGGCAGCCTGCCGTGGTCACCGGAGCCCGTCGCGGTGGCAGAGCCTGATCTTGATATCCACGCACCGCCACCGCAGGTGGCGCGCGGTCTTGACGTAACGGTGCTGGGAGCGCAGGAGCATTTTCTTGTGGCCTCACGACTTCTTGACAGCTCCCTTCTTCGTGCGCTGGCGCCGGGCGTGGCGGTTGACGCCGCGGGACCGCGCGCCTTAGGGCGAGGACGCCGTCTTGATGCGGAGGCGGAGGGGGCACTCCGTGAGCTGCGCATCTTGGTGCGAGGGCGCCGTCTTGATGCGGAGGCGCTCTATGAGCTACGTCGCCCGCGGCTGGAGGTGGGCGAGGCAGCGAGAGGGATGGTGCAGGAGAGCCCCCGGCAGCGCTGACGAGCTTGGCAATGCGGTCTAGCCAGTCGTGATAGAGGTTGTCGACTGAGTGGTAAAACAGGAGCTCGCGTGCCATGAGCAGCGCGGCCTGCGCGTCCGTGGGCATGCGAAGAGGGTGGGACGACGAGCCGGCGGGAGTCATCGACGGGGTGGCAATGCGTCCGTGCCGCCGCACGGAGGGGTGCAGCAACGAAGCCTGCTGCTTGTTCGCTGCCGGGCCGGTGCGGCGTTGGCAGCGGGTGATGGAGAACGCCGGGGAGGTCCACCGGGGAGGTCCACCAACGGCGAGGGCGGCCCGACGCTTAGCACGGGCTCGGCGAGCATCAGACATCGATGCGGTGGAGCAGTGGAGCGCAAATCAATGGAAGAAGGGCTTCAACGCACCCCTACCTGGTGTGCCAAATGTTGGATTGTGGGTGAGGGAGTCCTGGATTAGGGGGTCTCCGAACAGCCAGACTATATCCTTTGGCCGGACTGTTGGACTTTGAAGATATAAGATTGAAGACTTCGTCCCGTGTCCGGATGGAACTCTCCTTGGCGTGGAAGGCAAGCTTGGCAATACAGATATGTAGATCTCCTTCCTTGTAACCGACTCTGTGTAACCCTAGCCCCCTCCAGTGTCTATATAAACCGGAGCATTTAGTCCGTAGGACAACAACAATCATACCATAGGCTAGCTTCTAGGTTTAGCCTCTACGATCTTGTGGTAGATCAACTCTTGTAATACTCATATCATCAAGATCAATCAAGCATGAAGTAGGGTATTACCTCCATCGAGAGGGCCCGAACCTGGGTAAACATCGTGTCCCCCGCCTCCTGTTACCATCCGCCTTAGACGCACAGTTCGGGACCCCCTACCCGAGATCCGCCAGTTTTGACACTGACATTGGTGCATTCATTGAGAGTTCCACTGTGCCGTCACTGTAAGGCTTGATGGCTCCTTCGATCATCGATAACGATGCAGTCCAGGGTGAGGTTTTCCTCCCCGGACAGATCTTCGTATTCGGCGGCTTCGCACTGCGGGCCAAGTCACTTGGCCATCTGGAGCAGATCGAGAGCTACGCCCCTGGCCATCAGGTCAGGTTCGGAAACTTAAACTACACTGCCAACATCCGCGGAGACTTGATCTTCGACGGATTCGAGCCCATGTCAGGTGCGCCGTAGGATCACGACGAGCATGATTTAGCTCTACCGTCGGACGGTGTTCGGGAGATCACACCTGCAACTAATCCGGCCTTCAATCCGGAGCAAATTGCGCCATCCGAGGACGGGTGGATAGACCCCGCCACGGAGGCCGCACTCTCAGTGGCGATAGAGCCGGATACTGACTTTACCCCTTATGAGAGCTGTGTTGCCGAACCACCGGATTCGTCTCCGTCCATAGACTCCGAGCCACCTACGTCCATGCCTATCGAATCCGATTGGGCGCCGATCATGGAGTTCACCTCCGCAGATATCTTTCAGCACTCACCTTTTGGCGACATGCTAAATTCATTAAGGTCTCTCTCCTTGTCAGGAGAACCTTGGCCGAACTATGTCCGGCTAGAATGGGATGTGGACGATGAAGAAATTCGCTCCCCACCCACCTCCCACTTAGTAGCCACTGTCGACGATTTAACCGACATGCTCGACTTCGACTCCGAAGACATCGACGGTATGGACGACGATGCGGGAGACGAATAGGAACCACCGCCCACAGGGTGCTGGACCGCCACCTCATCATATGATATATGCATGGTGGACACCCCCAAAGAAGGCAATGGCGATGAGACAGCGGAGGATGACCCCTCCAAGAAGCAACCCAAGCGCCAACGTCAGCAGCGCCGCTCTAAGTTCCGCCATAGCAAAAGTAGTGATACCGGCACAGGAGACAATAACACTCCGGATAGTGCCAAAGACGACAACAATCCCCTCCAGCACGATTTAGAGCAGGAGGGTGAACAAGCTAGCCCTCTAGAGCGGGCAGCAGATAGAGAATCGGAGGAGGACAATTACATGCCTCTCTCCGAAGACGAGGTGAGCCTCGGCGATGAATTTAACGTGCCTGAGGATCCCGTCGAGCACGAGCGCTTCAAGCGCTGGCTTATAGGCACAGCAAATAGCTTGAAGAAAAAGCAACAACAACTTCGAGCTGATCAAGATTAGCTAGCAGACAGATGGACCGAACTCCTTGCGCCCGAGGAATATGAACTCAAGCGCCCCTCAAAGAGTTACCCAAAGTGCAGGTCGCTACCTCGACTCGAGGAGTAAGCATTGAAACCCACATCACCAGTGTACGATGCGGCCGACCGGTCACCTCATGGCCGAGCCAGAGAGGCGTTTCAGCCTGAAGTTCCGCTTGCACCCCGCCGCCACTCAAACAAAAATACCAAGGCCCGGGGCAACACACGGGACCTGCGAGACGTATTGGAAAGCAGGGCAAAACATGCAAGGTCGATATACGGGTCATGGGGGCGCGCACCAATGCGGGACGATGACCGTCACGCCGGATACACTAAAAGTAAATCCGGCCGGGCTGAATACAGCAGACAAGACTCATATGAACTACTTGTGATATAGCCCAGCACAGAGGCGCCGCACACCCCCTATGCTTCACTGATGAAGTTATGGATCACGAATTCTTGGAGGGTTTTAAACCCATAAATATCGAATCGTATGATGGTACAACAGATCCCGCTGTATGGATTGAGGATTTCTTCCTCCACATCACAGGGCTCACGGTGATGATCTGCATGCCATCAAGTACCTCCCACTAAAACTCAAAGGACCAGCTCGGCATTGGCTGAATAGCTTGCCAGCAGACTCCATCGGCAGTTGGGAGAATTTGGAAGACGCATTCCTTGACAACTTCCACGGCACTTATGTGCGATCACCGGATGCTGATGACTTGAGCCATATAACTCAGCAGCTAGGGAAATCGACCAGGCAATTATGGACACGGTTCCTAACTAAGAAAAACCAAATTGTTGAATGTCCGGATGCAGAGGCCTTAGCGGCATTCAAGCATAACATCTGTGACGAGTGGCTCGCTCGGCACCTCGGCCAGGAGAAACCGAAGTCTATGGCAGCTCTCACGACACTCATGACCCGCTTTTGCGCGGGCGAGGATAAATGGCTGGCTCGCAGCAACAACAAATCAAGGAATCTGGGCACTTCGGATACCAAAGATGCCAACGGCAGACCACGTCGTAACACACACAAGCGCCGCAACAACGGCGATAACGCCGATGATATGGCAGTCAATGCTGGATTAAGAGGCTCTAGATCCGCAGCGGAAAAAGCCATTCAAAAGAAGTACTCCGGGCCCGTCCAGTTTGGATCGCATACTTGATCGCTCGTGTCAAATCCACGGCACCCCCGATAAGCCAGCCAATCACACCAACAGAGAATACTAGGTGTTCAAGCAGGCCGGCAAGTTGAATGCGGAAAACAAGGACAAGGGCTGCATAGTGATGACGAGGAGGAGCCCCGGCCACCGAACATGGGAGGACAGAAGAGGTTCCCTGCACAAGTGAAGACGGTGAACATGATATACGCAACCCACATTCCCAAGAGGGAACGAAAGCGTGCATTAAGGGACATCTATGCGATGGAGCCCGTCGCCGCAAAGTTCAACTCATGGTCCTCTTGTCCGATCACCTTCGATCGCAGGGACCACCCCACTAGTATCCATCATGGTGGATCCGCCGCATTGGTCCTAGACCCCATCATCGACGAATTTCACCTCACTCGAGTCTTTATGGACGGCGGCGACAGCCTGAACCTGCTCTATCAGGATACAGTGCGCAAAATGGGTATAGATCCCTCGAGGATCAAACCCACCAAAACCACCTTTAAGGGCGTCATCCCAGGTGTAGAAGCCCATTGCACAGGCTCAATCACACTGGAAGTGGTCTTCGGATCTCCAGACAACTTCCGAAGCGAGGAGTTAATCTTCGATATCGTCCCGTTCCGAAGTGGCTATCACGCACTGCTCGGGCGAACCGCATTTGCAAAATTCAATGCGTTACCGCATTACGCATACCTCAAGCTCAAGATGCCAGGACCTAGGGGGGTCATAACAGTCAATGGAAACAGAGAACGCTCAGTCTGCACGGAAGAGCACACTGTGGCCCTCGCAGCAGAAGCAGAAAACAACCTTTTAAGGCAAACCGCCAATTCGGCGAACAGCCCTCGGACACCGTCAAGCGAGTCCGGAGTAACCTGCAACAGGATCGCCTGGCACGTTCAGAGCTCGCCTAGCAATTCGTGCCGCGCGTACGTAATTACACACTGAAAATACCAGGGGCATAGGCGGGGGCACGATCAGGGCACGTCCCGCAATGCGGCTTAACCGCCCTAGGGGCTGCATACCTTTATCATTTTTTCTCTTTCAGGACCTTACTCTCTGGAAGCCCTTTCCAGCTGTATGATTGCTGGACACATTACAGGAAGGAACAACCAAGGAGGCAAGAAGCTAAGACATGTCAAATAGTCCTATTTTTTGCTTATTGCACTACTTGTATTAGTACGCTTCGACGTATTATTTAAATAACAATGCATAGCATTAGTCTATTATTGCATTATCCATCCATTTTTTCTTATATGTTCATTTACGACAACTTGCACCCGTACAGTCTCGTACGGTTAGTACACCAGGGGCTTTCGTTTACCCCATAATAAGGTGTGAGAATCCGAACACTTTCGACAGTGCGGCACCCCGAACTTATAGCATTATATGCATCAGCTCCGAATCATGTCTTGGGTCAATAGTTGGGTTTGCCGGCTCCCATGTTTTGCTACCTTACATTCCGCTATATCGGCTAAGGTAGCGCTGGGAGAACTACTGCGATTTTGTCCCAGTTCTTTCGGACGAGCACCTCAATAGAGAAAGCCGAAAACTGACTATCATGATAAGGCGAGAGATGGTCGCTGTTCGAGAGGTCTCAAGTCCTTAAAGACTTTTTCCACTTCAGGCGAGGAGTCGGCCTTGCCCGACTTAGGTGTATATAGCGCCCCAAATTCGGCCTTTCGAATGCTAGGGGCTTCGCCAAAATTTAAAATTTTAGACTTCTATGGCTAAGTGAGAGTGATAAAGCCTTATAGTCTGATTTCCTGGTTCGTTGTGCTGAACACCTCCCTCGAAGGACCCAAAATTGGGATAAAGAGTGCTCAGGTTTATCCCGAACACCCCAGTACTAGTTACATCGGGGCAGAAGCCGACGACTGGCCAACTCTTAGATTTTAGAATGACCGCACAGAAGGTAATATTTCAAATTCAAAAAGCGTTGCATAGCGCAAATGAACTCGTTTCACATTACAGGATCACATGAGCATGGTCATTCAAAAATTACATCTCTAGCACATTCCTCCGCCACAAGGCGGGAACCCTTTAGGACACTGTCATAATACATTTCGGGGCAGCGATGCTCCTTGCCCTCTGGCGGCCCCTCCTTCACTAGCTTTACGGCGTCCAGCTTCGCCCAGTGCACCTTCGCCCGGGCTAAAGCCCTGCACGCACCCTCGATGCAGACGGGCCGCTTTATGACTTCAAGCCGTGGGCAGGCATCCACAAGCCGCCTCACCAGACCAAAGTAGCTGGTAGGCAGGGGATCGCTAGGCCTCATCCAGACTATAAGACCCTTCATGGCCTGTTTGGCCGCCTTGTGAAGGGCATTGGGTGTTCGGTCCCAGTATACTGAGAGCAGAACAACTTTTCCGTCGAGCTCCCCTCCTCAGCTCAGTAAAACTCCGCGGCATCCAGTACACTACGGGGAAGATCTGCGAACGCTCCTGGAGAGCTCCGAACTCGGGTAAGTAAAAGGAAAGTTTCCTTCACATGCTTGCTTTGCATAATCAATGCCTTACCCGCTGCTATCTTCTTCACCGCATCAATCTCCTGGAGGGCCTTGTGGGCTTCAGCCTTGGCGCTCCGTGTGCCTTCGAGCGCCTTCGCAAGCTCGGACTCTCGTGTCTTAGAGTCAAGATCCAAGGACTCGTGTTTTTTGGCGAGAGCCTCGAGCTCTTGCTGCACCTCGCCTACCCGGGCTTCTTGCTTTTCCCGCTCAATGCGCTCCTTGGCCGCTTTGTCTTCAGCCTCGGACAATGCCTTCTTCAGGGTCGCCACCTCGGTCGCGACCCCTGGCAAATTCATGATGATCCTATTACTTTACAACCGAATTTCTTTTTAATATATAGACAAGGTATTGCTCACCTTTGCTCTCCTCGAGCTACCTCTTGGTAAGGCCGAGCTCTTCCTCAGACCGCTCAAGGTCCTGCTTCAGTGCAGTGACCTCCGCAGTACGTGCGGCAGCGGCCAGTAGTGAAGCCTGCATATGCACATAGACATATTCTGATTAGACTCCTGAGTCATTATTTGATCCTCTATTCGGCCTTTCTTCACGAATGCCAAACAGAGCATCGGCGGCTACTGTCTATGCGGTAATATTTTCCTATATTTTGATTGTTTACCTGAAAGCCTGTTAGGAGGTAGGCACAAGCTTCAGTTAGTCCGTTTTTGGCGGACTGAACTTTCTCGATCACCGCACTCATGATAATGCGGTGCTCTTCATCGATGGAAGCGCCGCGAAGGTCTTCCAGCAAGTTGTCTGGTGCCTCTGGATGGACAGAGGCCACCGGCACGGGCGGCTTGCCCCTCTTAACGGGGGGTCGCCTGCCGGAGTCCGGAACCACTGAAGGTTCCGGCGCAGTGTTCGGCTGGGGGGCGAACATTGAGCCCGTGGGAGTATTGCTCCCTTTGCGCCTAGGGTCCAGAAGGTCGCCTTGAGGCGCCCCCAGGACTACCTCCCCTCGGCTCGGTGCCTTTTGAGACAACACGTCGACGTTGTCCGTAGGGCAAGGGGTGGAGGCGGTCGGAAGTGAATCGCTATTCATATCCGACGAATCCAAAGAACCGTCCGACGAAGATACGTCGAGACGGGCTCGGGACGTACTGCATAATCATATTCGGCGTAAGGAGAAGCAGTGCAATAAAACATACCATGAATTACTAAGGTATCCGGATACTTATGACTTCGCCAGAGGCTTGTCCCTGGGTAACCACTCGCCGTCGTTGTAGGCGGCCGTCGTGGAGCAGTCCTGAAGGAGGGTCCTTCCCTTCTTGGACCCTTCGGCCTCCCCGGTTGGGGCGGCCTTCCTTTTCTTGTCTCCCCCCTGGGGGAGGGGAGAACTTTCCTCTTCCTCCTCCTCGTTTTCGTGGGAGGAGTGCACTTCGGAGTTATCAGACGATGAGTCTGATATAACCTTGCGCCGGAGACCCTTTCGGGTCCCGTGGCCTTCTTCTTGGCCTTCTTCACCGGCACCTCGTAAGGCGCCAGAAACAGCATCCCTGTTAGGAGAGCATCTGCAGGATCTTTAGGCAGGGGGGTTGGGCAATCGATCTGCTCCGCTGTCTCTACCCAGTCCTGTTAATGGCATGGAAGCTTAGATCCTGCACATGATTAAAATGAGGCAAATAAATATCCTGTGAGATATAAAAACTTACCGGATTGGCATGGCGCTTTGCGCTGAGTCTGTGGTCCTTGGTAAGGGGAGGAGATACCTCGGCGCCCTTGAACAACACCTTCCAGACGTCCTTGTGCGTCGCGTCGAAGAGCTCTCGCAATGTCTGGTGCTTGGCCGGGTCGAACTCCCACAAATTGAATACCTGTCATTGACACGGGAGGATCCAGCCGAAGAGCATGACCTGGACCATGTTGACGAGCTTGATTTTCTTGCTCATCATGTTCTTGATGCAGGTCTTGAGTCCGGTCAGCTCTACCGGGGAACCCCAGGACAGGCCCTTCTCTTTCCACGAAGTGAGCCGCGTGGGGATTCCAGATCGAAATTCGGGGGCCGTCACCCAGTTGGTGTCGCGCGGCTCGGTGATGTAGAACCACCCCGATTGCCACCCCTTTATGGTCTCCACATAGGAGCCTTCGAGCCAGGTGACGTTAGGCATTTTGCCCACCATGGCGCCTCTGCACTCTGCTTGTTGGCCGACCACCACCTTCGGTTTAACATTGAAGGTCTTCAGCCACAGGCCGAAGTGGGGCCTGATGCGGAGGAAGGACTCACACACGACGATAAACGCCGAGATGTTGAGGATGAAATTGGGGGCCAGATCATGAAAATCCAGCCCGTAGTAGAACATGAGCCCGCGGACAAACGGGTGAAGGGGAAATCCCAGTCCGCGGACAAAGTGGGTAAGGAAAACTACCCTCTCATGGGGTTTGGGCGTAGGGATGATCTACCCCGCATCTGGTAGCCGGCGCACGATGTCCGTGGCCAGATATCCGGCTTCCCGTAGCTTTGTGATGTTCTCCTCCGTGACAAAGGAGACCATCCACTTGCCTCCCGCTCCGGACATGCTTGTAGTGGTTTAAGGAGAAAGACGCGCACTTGGGCCCTGGAGCTCGACTGTGTGAGAATGGATAAGCAAAGAGGAAGAAGGCGTGGGTAAAAAGGGTGAATCTTTGTCCCTTTATAAGGGCGGAAGAGGCAATGAGCCTCCCCACTTACCTGGTAAAATCGATTATTCCCTAGAACGCCGTAATTGATGGTGCGGTTGGGTTACCCATACCCGTATTGATGAGAATCCCGTGATAAGGGGACAGGATCTCTACTTTGACAAGACGTGTCAAGAAAACCGCCTCATGATATGTGTAGTGCTGGTTGAGAAAAACAGTTCGAATAATGACCGGGCCATGGCATGATGTCATGTTGCTAAACGTGTCAGCAGATTAGATTTGTGGAGATATTATTCTCTCTACGGTGGTATGTGGAACTTGTTTTGCAGAGCCGGACACTATCCTTGTGTTCAAAATCTTCTATGGAGTATTCGGAGGAAGAACCTGCCTTGCAATGCCGAAGACAAATCTGCACACCGGACTCATCGTCATTGAAGCCTAGTCCAGGGGCTACTAAGGAAGTCCTAGATTAGGGGGTCTCCAGACAGCCGGACTATATCCTTTGGCCGGACTATTGGACTATGAAGATATAAGGTTGAAGACTTCGTCCCGTCTTCGGATGGGACTCTCCTTTGCGTGGAAGGCAAGCTTGGCAATACGGATATGTAGATATCCTTCCTTGTAACCGAGTTGGTGTAACCCTAGCCCCCTCCGGTGTCTATATAAACTGGAGGGTTTAGTCCGTAGGATAACAACAATCATACCATAGGCTAGCTTCTAGGGTTTAGCCTCTACGATCTCGTGGTAGATCAACTCTTTTAATACTCATATCAACAAGATCAATCAAGCAGGAAGTACGGTATTACCTCCATCGGGAGGGCCTGAACCTGGGTAAACATCGTGTCCCCCGCCTCCTATTACCATCCGCCTTAGACGCACAGTTCGGGACCCCCTACCCGAGATCCGCCGGTTTTGACACCGACAGTGGGTTTCAGAAAACCCTTGAGGTTCGAACACTAGGGTGCTCATGAAGATCTCCGTCGCTCCCGCTCACTCTCGCGATAATCTCTAGGCCTAGCTCGCCGAACCCAAGGAACAAGTGATACGAGAGTTTATACTGGTTCAGGCCACCGTTGTGGTGTAATACCCTACTCCAGTGTGGTGTGGTGGATTGCCTCGTTGGCTGAGGATGAACTAGTACCATGGACGAACAACCTCCCGAGGAGAGGTGTTCTTCAGCTTGATGAGCCGGTGAGATGTGCCTTGGTGGAGTGGATCTGATCCAAGATGAGCCGATCCTTGACTACGGTTGTGGCTAGCCCTATTTATAGAGGCCCTGGTCCTCTTCCTAAATGTTTAGGCGGGAAGGGATCCCACAACGGCCAATTTTGAAGGGAGACAACTATTACAAGTTATCCTAACAAAAGGTGGACTTCACCACCCAAAGGCTCTGGTGGTGACGCCGCCATGGGCTCTGCGGTGACCTCCGTCCTGCTGGTCTTGGTCTTGTTGCACCGATATGGAAACCTTTGCCTGATGCCTCGGGACTCCTCGCCTGCGCCTATTTCCTTAGCACCAAAGAGGAAACTGGCACCATGCACCTGCCTGGCCTTGGTCGTCATGGCTCACGTCACACGGACCTCGCGAGGTGCCCCTTACATAGATATCTCCTCTCCTCAGGAGCCAGCCTAGCAAGGACACCCCGGAGGAGGTCTTGGTGTCGTCCGGCTCGCGAGGCTTGGCCCCTCGCGAGGGTCTTGAGTGGTTACTGGTGAAGTTGGGCCGTACCAAGACGCTGGTGAAGCCACGCCCTGGGTCGCAGGCAGGCAAGTTTGGGTACCCCGGTTCCTAGGACGTCAACAACACCCCAATAACACAACAGACAATCTCTTAGCCGTGTGCGGTGCCCCCTCCATAGTTCAACACCTCGTCATATCGTCGTAGTGCTTAGGTGAAGCCCAGCGTTGGTAAGTTCATCATCATTGTCACCAAGCCGTCGTGCCGACGAAACTCTCCCTCGTCCTCAACTGGATCAACAGCTCGAGGGACGTCATCGTGCTAAACGTGTGCTGAACACAGAGGTACCGTACGTTCGGTACTTGGATTGGTTGGATCGTGAAGACGTTCGACTACATCAACTGTGTTAAATGCTTCCGCTTTCGGTCTACGTGGATACGTAGACACACTCTCCCTCTAGTCGCTATGCATCTCCTAGATAGATCTTTGGTGATCGTAGGAATTTTTTTGAAATACTGAGTTCCCCAACAATTCCCTATGCCTCAGCCATAGGTTCTATATGATATGCCATCCTATGTACCAGACCTATTTTGTACCTTGCCATTAGCTTGGCAAGGGGGTACAATAGTGATCCAGGAGTAGATCACTGGACAGCGGTCAAAATTATCCTTAGAGGACTAAGGAAATATTTCTTGGTTATGGAGGTGATAAAGATTTAATTGTAAAGAGTTACGTAGATACAAGATTTTACACCGATACAGATGACTCTGAGTCTCAATCTGGATACATATTGAAAGTGGGAGCAATTAGCTAGAGTAGCTCCATGCAGAGCATTGTAGACATATAAATTTGCAAAATACATACGGATCTGAATGTGACAGACCCGTTGACTAAACCTCTCTCACAAGCAGAACATGACCACACCTTAGTACTCTTTGGGTGTTAATCACATAATGTTGTGAACTAGATTATTGACTCTAGTGAACCCTTTGGGTGTTGGTCACATGGCAACGTGAACTATGGGTATTAATCACATAAAGATGTGAACTATTGGTATTAAATCACATGGCGATGTGAACTAGATTGTTGACTCTAGTGCAAGTGGGAGACTAAAGGAAATATGCCCTAGAGGCAATAATAAAGTTGTTATTTTATATTTCCTCATATCATGATAAATGTTTATTATTCATGCTAGAATTGTATTAACCGGAAACTTGATACATGTGTGGATACATAGACAAAACACCGTATCCCTAGTGAGCCTCTACTAGACTATCTCGTTAATCAAAGATGGTTAAGTTTCCTAACCATAGACATGTGTTGTCATTTGATGAATGGGACCACATCATTAGGAGAATGATGTGATGGACAAGACCCATCCGTTAGCTTAGCATATTGACCATTTAGTTTTATTGTTATTGCTTTCTTCATGTCATATACATATTCCTTTGACTATGAGATTATGCAACTCACGGATACCAGAGGAATACCTAGTGTGCTATCAAACGTCACAACGTAATTGGGTGATTGTGAAGATGCTCTATAGGTATCTCCGAAGGTAATTTTTGGGTTGGCATAGATCGAGATTAGGATTTGTCACTCCGAGTATCGGAGAGGTATCTCTGGGCCCTCTCGGTAATACACATCATGATAAGCCTTGCAAGCACTGTGACTAATGAGTTAGTTACTGGATGATGTATTATGGAATGAGTAAAGAGACCTGCTAGTAACAAGATTGAACAAGGTATGAGGATACCGACGATCGAGTCTCGGACAAGTAACATACCGATGACAAGGGGAATAAAGTATGTTGTCATTATGGTGCGACCGATAAATATCTTCGTAGAATATGTACGAACCAATATGAGCATCCAGGTTCTGCTATTGGTTACTAACCGGAGAGGTGTCTCGGTCATGTCTACATAGTTCTCAAACCCGTAGGGTCCGCACGCTTAACGTTCGATGACGATTTTGTATTATATGAGTTATGTGAATTGGTGACCGAATGTTGCTCGGAGTCCCAGATGAGATCATGGACATGACAAGGAGTCTCTAAATGGTCGAGAGGTAAAGATTGATATATAGGATGATGGTACTTGGACACCGGAAGTGTTCCGGGGGTACCGGGTGCATATCGGGTCACCGGAAGGGGTTCCGGGCATCCCCCCGGCAACTACATGGGCCTTAATGGCCAAGAGGGGGACAGACCAGCCCCTAAGGGGCTGGTGCACCCATGTAGGCTGAAATAAGTGGGAAGGAAAGAGGAGAAGAGAGAAAGGAAGGGGAGGGATTCGGCCTCCCCCTTCCTTTCCTCCTCCCTCCTCCTTCCTTCCCCCTCCGGATGGATATGGAAGGGGGAGGCCAAATTGGGAGGCGCCAAAGTAGGATTCCTCCTACTTGGGGCGCCCCTGGCTTCCTCTCCTCCCTTCCAACCTATATATATGAGGGGGGCACCGCTAGAACACAGATCAACAGTTGTTAGCCGTGTGCGGCGCCCCCCTCCACAATTTACACCTTCGGTTATATTCACGTAGTGCTTAGGCGAAGCCCTGCGCGGATTACTTCATCATCACCGTCACCATGTCGTCGTGCTGATGGAACTCTCCCTCGACACTTTGCTGAATCAAGAGTTCGAGGGACGTCGTCGTGCTGAACATGTGCAGAACTCGGAGGTGCCATACGTTCGGTGCTTGATCGCTCGGAACGAGAAGAAGTTCGACTACATCAACCACGTTGTCAAACGCTTCCGCTTTCGGTCTACGAGGGTACCTGGACACACTGTCCCCGTCTCGTTGCTATGCATCTCCTTGATAGATCCTGCGTGAGCGTAGGTAATTTTGAAATTGTATGCTACGTTCCCCAACATGTTGCACAGGCTAATAGGGCGAAACTGTGTTAGTTGGGTCAGGTTTTTTACCTTTCGGATCAACACTAGGATAATCTCATTAATGCTCCCCACTGACTCAATTCCTTTGACGATCCACAAAACCGCCTTAGCGAATTCTTCACCACAGACCTCCCAATGGCGCTGAAATTTTTTTGCGGGAAAGCCATCTGGCCCGGGGGCCTTGATGGGACACATCTAGAAAAGTGCCATCTAAACCTCCTCTTGGTAATAAGGAGCATTTAGTTGTACATTCATATATGCAGTTACCTTGCATGGTACTGTATCCAGCAGTCTATCCATATTATGTACCCCCTCTGAGGTATACAAATTTTTGTAAAAGGCATTCATTAGGTTCTCCATCTCGCCGGTGTCTGTTAGGCTACAATAAGGGTGTTGTAGTGCTTTTTTCTAATTCTTCCTTCTACTACTACTGGCTCGTAGGTGAAAAAAGTAGGAATTCTTATCACCATGGGCCAACCACTCTAGGCATGCATGCTATCTCCAAAGCACTTCCTTGTGATGGTATAGTTCCACCGGGCGATCTATAGTATTTATTTTCTTGAAAAAACATTTTGATTTTTTTCCACCAAGAGGGAACCGACAAGGGGTCCTCGGCCCAGCCCACCAAGCCGGAAGTCAACATGGTGAGAGGCTCCCTACCCGGGACACCGTCAATAGCCCCTGAATCGGTCTTCAAGTCTGGCCACACCTCGGTTTATAAGAGCTGCTCGTCATCTTCAGTTGACGGTCTTAAAACTAGTTCACCAGGAACTTTTCCTAATCAGTGTCTTATTGCACCCGAGCTTCGATGCTAAACTGCATCCGAGGTGCCTTGAAATGGTTGTAGTACGACCGAGTTGCACATGGCACAACCAACCACTCGTAGCCGTCCTTTTTGCTGGAATGCTTTCGAAGTGGTGTGCACCACCTCGGCCTTGAGTTGTCGATGTAGATGGCCGGCCTCCACAGAAAAAATCCCGACAAGCTGGTTTCTGTGAGAAGATATTTCGTGGAATATTTTCCTATTGGTGCACTTTATTATCTATTGAGATATATAACCAGTTGCTCTCAAGGTATGTGACAGTTCAAAATCCGTATGCAAATGAAGAATAGAATATAACTGCTGATTCCAGTAGCTCCTGAGACTCAGGTCGATTCACGAAATTAGTAGAGGATCAAATTCTCGCTTGGTGGCATACATTAGGAAAAATGCAGTGTGCGGTCTCCCTCGAGACTCATCTCAGGTGCGACCGACCTAAGGATCTTAATCTCCTCGGAAACAGTATTGCACTTTGAATTTTCTGCATTGAATCTTCAATGTAGTAGGGCAACATGGCTGACTCTAGGATCGTATCTCCTTGGGAAATAGCTGAGCCGAATACCGGTGTTTGTGTTTCTTCATCACCGGGGTGCATCTTAGTAGGGAAGATACCAAACTGCGGGCCGGGAAAATTTCTTGAGAAAAATTACAACTCGTACAACCCATGCTGGTTCTGTGGGACCTGTCAGTCGACCTGCGAGATACCAACTTGGAAATATTTAGTTGTCAGTGTTATGGGCTTCAACTGCCCCTAGGCTAGCTTTGCAAGACCGGTTGCCTACGAGATGCCGACATGTATTTTTTGTTGTAATAGCCCCAAGGTCGGCTCTGCGAGACCCGTCGGCCACCTGGGAGATGCCGACGTAGAAATAATTTAGCCGTCAGTGACTTGGGCTTTAACACCTCCAAGACCAGCTGTATGGGACCCGTTAGTCGCCTACGAGATGCCAGCATGGAAATTTGGTTAATATGTGGTGTCGACGATGAGGTCGATCTTTTTAATACGCTTCATTCTTGTCTGTAAATATTTGTGTTAACCATCGTTCGGCTTCAACCCCAATTGACCAAAAGGTGAACCTTGTATATTTTGGAGGTCAACCACCAACCGATTTGCTGACACATTGGGGTGAACCAATAGGGAAACTAGGCGATCCATCCTTATAGCCAAAACACAAGGTTGTTAAAATAACTTGATAGGGCAGGAAAATATCCCCCTGAGCTGGGCTCTTCTTGCCCATAGACCTCCCTCTTCCGGCGTGGTTTAGAATTTGGCTGGCATGGCCTAGCTGTCTTGTTGTGGCCTCAGGAATGCCGAAGACCTACGTGATGCTTTAATAGCTTACTTAAAGTCAGGTCCTGTAGGCAACATGGTTGGCCACTTCTCGGTTCTTCCAACATGCTGACGGATTTCGTATGTTGTGACAGTCAGCTTTCGGCTTCACCCACCTGAAGGTGTCCATCAAGCGTGTGTAATTCTTCAGACTCATTATCCAACATTGAACATCCATCCTATTGACATAGTTTTTCCAAAGGGACTTAACGGGAAGGAGGTTATGTTGGGATCTATGGTAGGGTGCGTTGACTACAAATTAAAGTTTCCTACGCGCAGAACAACCAAGAACATGCTACGGGAGATGAGTCATAGTTCGTTACCACTAGACGCGTAGTGCCGTGCAGCGAAAGAAGAGTTGGGGCAGCGCGTCCGCGTGGATCATCTCCTCCTCGTCCGATCTCCCTTGTACAACCAGTGGTCGCTTCCCACGTACAAGTTCGCAGGAGCGGTGCAAGTGCACCTCCTCTAATGGTATCTGCGTGTGTAGGAGGAACGTCGTGCGGCGGACTGCTAGGTCCGATCACACAACCGGCAGCGAGTGGAGGTGTCTATTCGCAACACATGCAAACCCTAGTGACAGTGCCGAATCGATCAGCCGCATGACTGTGCGGCACCTCCACTATATATGTAGGCATCCATCACGGGCTCAACACTTGGGCCTCGCACGGACCCTAAAGCCCATAAGTCTACTCGGCCACAATCCGAATACAATTCGGATCACATCCGACCAGTGTCCTCGGATCCGACCTTGTAGGTTCCTTCCCTTAAGCGCGTGACCCCTTAGGTTCAAGTCGGCTTGGTCGCAGTTCGGATCACCTCTGAACTGCACAGTTGGTAGCGGCCTCTAGCAAGGCATGTCAAACACCAAGCAGACTACGAAGCTGGTTAGCGAACCTGTACATCATACTTCCATTCCTTTTGCCACACGATATATGTTGTCGAGCTCAAGGCGAGTCTGTCATCCTTGTGCTAGCCCAACCTCTTTCTCGCTCCAGTGATGCCGACCACTATCCGAATTATCTCATAATCCTTGTCGCATGGCCATGCTTATCCTGGTCAGACCACACGAGGGGCCCAGAGTATATCTCTCCTGGTCGGAGGGGCAAATCCCATCTTGCTCGACCATGTCTCGCAGCATGGGTCTGCACAAGCCTGAAACCTACCTTTGTAACTACCCAGTCACGGAGTAGCATTTGGTCGGCCCAAAGCAAGTCTGTCACCATCCCGAGTACATGCGTCAGCTCAGGTCTTAGGACATAGAACATATGTTGTACTAGAGACTCAGAGATGACATATCGCTGCGTCTCATAGTTGGGTCTATCCGACTCGGACCTTATCTCGACTCGGATCCGACTACGTTGAATCCGACCAGATCCTTCCAAGTCCATATTATCCGGTTAGCATCCAATGCTCCAAGGCTAGTGAGACCAAGCCATCGACCGTGTCATATGCTAGTCTAGTTGGCTGCGTGTCCACACAGCCCTTTCGACTAGGGACCTTTTAGGACAGTCATCATGCAATGCATAGTCCCACAAACAAGTCACGTACTTGCTGATACACATCATTGATAATTTCCAAGGACTATCTTTATTCATAAACACATAGGAAATATCATCATACATGATTGCCTCTAGGGCATATCTCCAACAGGTTAAGCCCAACGGAAATTTCCAATGGGTGATGCCTTTTTCTAGGATGCCTAAGCAGGATTGTCCATTAGGCAAGATCATCGCATAGGCTAAGAAAAACTCCCCTTAGAATGTTGAGGATGAAGATGTATATTTTTTAATATTGTGTCGCAATTTTTTGGTATACCGACTACATGGCTGGTTTGTTCTGACCTGTGTAGCCAACGCTTGCATTAATGGGCCTTCATCTTCCACCCAAAACAACAGTCAAGTAAGGAGTGTTCCTCGAACCACACCACTCCGCCTTCAGCTAATCTTTTTAATTTAGGGAAATGATCCTGGTAACAAGTAAACCTGGCCAATTGGTCTAAACTCTAGATAAATAGGGAGCGACAATTGGGTGCATACTTGCTACCTCTTAAGCACGCGTTAGTTTTCCCTTGAAGAGGAAAGGGTGATGTAGCAAAGTAGCATAAGTATTTCCCTTCGTTTTTGAGAACCAAGGTATCAATCCAGTAGGAGACTACACGCAAGTCGCCTAGTACCTGCACAAACAAATAAGAACCTCACGACCAATGCGATGAAGGGGTTGTCAATCCCTTCACGGTCACTTACGAAAGTGAGATCTGATACAGATAATAAGATAAATATTTTTGGTATTCTTGTTGTATAGATTGAAAAGTAAAGATTGCAAAATAAATAGTAAACTCGAATTGTAGATCGGAAACTTATATGATGTAAAGTAGACCCGGGGCCATAGGTTTCACTAGTGGCTTCTCTCAAGATAGCATATTACGGTGGGTGAACAAATTACTACCGAGCAATTGATAGAAAAACGCATAGTTATGATGATATCTAGGCATGATCATGAACATAGGCATCACGTCCGTGTCAATTAGACCGAAACGATTCTACATCTACTACTATTACTCCACACATCGACCGCTATCCAGCATGCATCTAGAGTATTAAGCTCATAAGAACAGAGTAACGCATTAGGCAAGATGAAATGATGTAGAGGGATAAACTCAAGCAATATGATATAAACCCCATCTTTTTATCCTCGATGGCAACAATACAATACGTGCATTGCCGCCCCTGCTATCACTGGGAAAGGACACCGCAACATTGAACCCAAAGCTAAGCACTTCTCCCATTGCAAGAAAGATCAATCTTGTAGGCCAAACCAAACTCATAATTCGAAGAGACTTGCAAAGATATCAAATCATGCATATAAGAATTCAGAGAAGAATCAAATATTGTTCATAGATAATCTTAATCATAAACGCACAATTCATCGGATCTCGACAAACACACCACAAAAAGAATTACGTCGAATAGATCTCCAAGAACACTGAGGAGAACATTGTATTGAGAACCAAAGAGAGAGAAGAAGCCATCTAGCTGATAACTATGGACACGAAGGTCTGTGGTAAACTACTCACACATCATCGAAGAGGCTATGTTGTTGATGTAGAAGCCCTCCGTGATCGAATCCCCCTCCGGCAGATCGCTGAAAAAGGTCCCTAGATGGGATCTCACGGGTACAGAAGGTTGCGGCGGTGGAAAAGTGATTTTGTGGCTCCCGCGGATGTTTTCAAGGTATAAGAGTATATATAGGTGAAGGAAGTAGGTCGGTGGAGATACGAGGGCTCCATAAGGGTGGGGGCGTGCCTGGCCCCCTAGAAGCGCCGCCCTACCTCGTCGTTGCCTTGTTGCTTGCTTGATGTCCACTCCAAGTCTCCTGAATTGCGTTTGTTCCAAAAATAGATAATATAATAGCATGGAACAATCAAAAATTATAGATACGTTGGAGACGTATCAGCATCCCCAAGCTTAATTTCCGCCCGTCCTCGAGTAGGTAAATGATAAAAACGGAATTTTTGATGTGGAATGCTACCTAACATAATTTTCACTGTAATTTTCTTTTATAGTGGCATGAATATTCAGATCCAAAAGATTCAAGACAAAGTTTAATATTGACATAAAAGCAATAATACTTCAAGCATATTAACAAAGCAATTATGTCTTCTCAAAATAACATGGCCAAAGAAAGTTATCCCTACAAAATCATATAGTCTGGCTATGCTCTATCTTCATCACACAAAATATTTAAATGATGCAGAACCCCGATGACAAGCCAATCAATTGTTTCATACTTTTGATGTTCTCAAAATTTTTCAATCTTCACGCAATACATGACCGTGAGCCATGGATATGGCACTATAGGTGGAATAGAATGGTGGTTGTGGAGAACACAAAAAGGAGAAGATAGTCTCACATCAACTAGGCATATCGTTGGGCTATGGAGATGCCCATCAATATATATCAATGTGAGTGAGTAGGGATTGCCATGTAACAGATGCACTAGAGCTATAAGTGTATGAAAGCTCAAAAAGAAACTAAGTGGGTATGCATCCAACTCGCTTGCTCACGAAGACCTAGGGCATTTTGAGGAAGCCCATCATTGGAATATACAAGCCAAGTTCTATAATGAAAAATTCCCACTAGTATATGAAAGTGACAAAATAGGAGACTCTCTATCATAAAGATCATGGTGCTACTTTGAAGCACAAGTGTGGTAAAAGGATAGTAGCATTGCCCCTTCTCTCTTTTTCTCATTTTTTTATTTGGGCATTTTTCCTTTTTATGGCCTATTTTTTCATCTGGAATCTCATCCCAACTTGTGGGGGAATCATAGTCTCCATCATCCTTTCCTCACATGGGACAATGCTCTAATAATGAAGATCGTCACACTTTTATTTACTTACAACTCAAGAATTACAACTCGATACTTAGAACAAAATATGACTCTATGTGAATGCCTCCGGCGGTGTACCGGGATATGCAATGAATCAAGAGTAACATGTATGAAAGAATTATGAATGGTGTCTTTGCAAAAAATGCGATGTCAACTACATGATCATGCAATGCAATATGACAATGATGAAGCGTGTCATAACAAATGGAACAGTGGAAAGTTGCATGGCAATATATCTCGGAATGGCTATGGAAATGCCATAATAGGTAGGTATGGTGGTTGTTTCGAGGAAGGTATATGGTGGGTTTATGGTACCGCCGAAAGTTGTGCGGTACTAGAGAGGCTAGCTATGGTGGAAGGGTGAGAGTGCGTATAATCCATGGACTCAACATTAGTCATAAAAAACTCACATACTTGTTGCAAAAATCTATTAGTTATCGAAACAAAGTACTACGCGCATGCTCCTAGGGGATAGATTGGTAGGAAAATACCATCGCTCGTCCCCGACCACCACTCATAAGGAAGACAATCAATAAATAAATCATGCTCCGACTTCATCACATAACGGTTCACCATACGTGCATGCTACGAGAATCACAAACTTTAACACAAGTATCCCTCAAATTTACAACTACTCAACTAGCATGACTATAATATTACCATCTTCATATCTCAAAACAATCATCAACTATCAAACTTCTCATAGTATTCAATGCACTTTATATGAAAGTTTTTATTATACCCATTTTGGATGACTATCATATTAGGACTAATTTCATAACCAAAGTAAATTACCATGCTGTTCTAAAGGACTCTCAAAATAATATAAGTGAAGAATGAGAGATCAATAATTTCTATAAAATAAACCACCACCGTGCTCTAAAAAGATATAAGTGAAGCACTAGAGCAAAATTATCTAGCTCAAAAGATATAAGTGAAGCACATAGAGTGTTCTAATAAATTCCAATTCATGTGTGTCTCTCCCAAAAGGGTGTGTACAGCAAGGATGATTGTAGTAAATAAAAAGCAAAGACTCAAATCATACAAGACGCTCCAAGCAAAACACATATCATGTGGTGAATAAAAATATAGCCTCAAGTACAGTTACCGATAGACGAAGACGAAAGAGGGGATGCCTTCCGGGGCATCCCCAAGCTTAGGCTGTTGGTTGTCGTTGAATTTTACCTTGGGGTGCCTTGGGCATCCCCAAGATTATGATCTTGCCACTCCTTATTCCAAAATCCATCAACTCTTTACCCAAAAACTTGAAAACTTCACAAGACAAAACTCAACAGAAAATCTCATGAGCTCCATTAGTATAAGAAAAGAAACCACCACTTTAAGGTACAGTAATCAACTCATTTTTTATTTATATTGGTGTTAAACCTATTGTATTCCAACTTCACTATGGTTCATACCCCCCGATACTAGCCATAGATTCATCAAAATAAGCAACAACACACAAAAAACAGAATCTGTCAAAAACAGAACAGTCTGTAGCAATCTGTAGGTTTAGACTACTTATGCAACTACAAAATTCCTGATATATTAGGACATACTAAATAATTTGCATATTGATCTACTGCAGTTGGAATCATTATTTTATCGCTCCCTGGTAAAAAATTAAAATTATTCTCGTGAGCACATACTTTCTGTTTTTTACTGCAAGATCAAATAACAATCACCCAAGAAGATCCTAAAGGCTTTACTTGGCACAAACACTAATTAAAACATAAAAAACACAATCATAAAAGAGGATATATGATTTATTTATTACTAAACAGGAACAAAAATAAAATTGGGTTGCCTCCCAACAAGGGCTATCGTTTAACGCCCCTAGCTAGGCATTTATAATTTCAATGATGCTCACATGAAAGACAAGAATTGAAGAACAAAGAGAGCATCATGAAACATGTGACAAATACTTCTAAGTCTAACGTACTTCCTATGCATAGGCATCTTATAGGAAAACAAACTATCATAGCAAGCAAAAACTAGCATATACAAGGAAGCGGAAAGAAACAATAGCAATCTCAACATAACGAGAGGTAATTTAGTAAGATGAAAATTTCTACAATCATATTTTCCTCTCTCATAATAATTACATGTGGGATCATAAGCAAATTCAACAAAATAGATATCGCATAAAATATTTTCAACACGATCCACATGCATGCAAAGTTGACACTCTTCCAAAATAGTGGGATTAACAATAACTAAACTCATGACCTCTCCAAACCCACTTTTATCAAAAACTTCAGAAGATTGAACATTCTCCAAATATGTGGGATCTAAAGTTGACACTCTTCCAAACCCATTTTCAATATTGTTGCAAACATTATTATCAATCTCATATTCATCATGGGACTTAAATAAATTTTCAAGATCGTAAGAAGAATTACCCCAATCATGATCATTGCAACAAGAAGGGGATATAGCAAAACTAGCACCTCCAAGCTTAGGGTGTTGCATATTATTAGCATAATTTACATAAATAGAATTTATAATAAAATCTTTGCAATCATGCTTTTTATTCAAAGATCTATCGTGAATCGCTTCATAATGTAATTCATCACACTTTTCAGATTCACGAATTTCAAGCAAAACCTCATAAAGATAATCTAGTGCACTCAACTCACTAGCAATAGGTTCATCATAATTGGATTTCTTAAAGATATTAGCAACTGGATGAGGATCCATAAACTTTTAGAAAGCGAAGATGCAGGCAAAAAGAAGGTACATGGTAACACGAGTAAACAGAAGGACAAACGGAAGAGGGCGAATAAAATGGCAAATGTGAAGTGGGGGAGAGGAAAACGAGGGGATAATGGAAATTAATGTAATGCTAGGCATAAGAGTTTGTGATGGGCACTTGGTATGTCTTGACTTGAGCATAGATCTCCCCGGCAACGACACCAGAAATCCTTCTTGCTACCTCTTGAGCTTGCGTTAGTTTTCCCTTGAAGAGGAAAGGGTGATGCAGTAAAGTAGCGTAAGTATTGCCCTCAGTTTTTGAGAACTAAGGTATGAATCCAGTAGGAGACTATACGCAAGTCGCCTAGTACCTGCACAAAAAAAATAAGAACCTCACAACCAACACGAAAGTGAGATCTGATAGAGATAAGAAGATAAATATTTTTGGTATTTTTGTTGTATATATTGAAAAGTAAAGATTGCAAAATAAATAGTAAATTAGAATTGTAGATCGAAAACTTATATGATGTAAAGTAGACCCGGGGCCATAGGTTTCACTAGTGGCTTCTCTCAAGATAGCATATATTACGGTGGGTGAACAAATTACTGCCGAGCAATTGATAGAAAAGCGCATAGTTATGATGATATCTAGGCATGATCATGAACATAGGCATCACGTCCGTGTCAAGTAGACCGAAACGATTCTGCATCTGCTACTATTACTCCACACATCGACCGCTATCCAGCATGCATCTAGAGTATTAAGTTCATAAGAACAGAGTAACACATTAGGCCAGATGACATGATGTAGAGGGATAAACTCAAGCAATATGATATAAACCCCATCTTTTCATCCTCGATGGCAAAAATACAATACGTGCCTTGCTGCCCCTGCTGTCACTGGGAAAGGACACCACAAGATTGAACTGAAAGCTAAGCACTTCTCCCATTGCAAGAAAGATCAATCTAGTAGGCCAAACCAAACTGATAATTCGAAGAGACTTGCAAAGATATCAAATCATGCATATAAGAATTCAGAGAAGAATCAAATATTGTTCATAGATAATCTTAATCATGAACCCATAATTCATCGGATCTCGAGAAACACACCGCAAAAAGAATTTCATCGAATAGATCTCCAAGAACATCGAGGAGAACTTTGTATTGAGAACCAAAGAGAGAGAAGAAGCCATCTAGCTAATAACTATGGACCCGAAGGTTTGTGGTAAACTACTCACACATCATCGGAGAGGCTATGGTGTTGATGTAGAAGCCCTCCGTGATCGAATCCCCCTCCGATAGATCGCCGAAAAAGGTCCCTAGATGGGATCTCACCGGTATAGAAGGTTGCGGCCACGGAAAAGTGGTTTCGTGGCTCCCCGGGTGTTTTCAGGGTATAAGAGTATATATAGGCAAAGGAAGTAGGTCGGTGGAGCTATGAGGGGCCCACGAGGGGGGGGGGCATGCTGCCCTACCTTGTGGCCACCTCGTTGCTTCCTTGATGTCCACTCCAAGTCTCCTGGATTGCGCTTGTTCCAAAACAGATCCTTACGAAAGTTTCATTCCGTTTGGATTTCGTTTGATATTCCTTTTCTGCGGAACACTGAAATAGGCAAAAAACAGCAACTAGCACTGGGCCTCCGGTTAATAGGTTAGTCCCAAAAATAATATAAAAGTGCATATTAAATCCCATGAAACATCCAAAACAGATAATGTCATAGCATGGAACAATCAAAAATTATAGATACGTTGTACACGTATCAATACTGAACCCTTAGTGTGGTTTAGTAGATCTTCCAACGGTTCATTTCCTGAAGTGTGGTCCTTGAGACTCACTTCATGTTTGTCGTGAGCTTGGTTTTTTGAGAAGGGCAAACAAGCTTTTTGTAGCTTGGTAGTAGGATCAAGTCCATTATATCCAACATGATTGGTTTTATTTTTTTACTTCCATCATGGCGACTAGTTTCATGTTTTGTGATTGCTAGGTTTTGGATTCTTCCACCCGAGGTACTTGACCGGATAACCCCGGAAGTAAACAATCACAGAGATGCTCCCATTACACCCCTAGACAAATGTGCAGAGATGTAAGCGGTAAATGTAGACACCATAAAATCTAGCTTGGCCAAAGGAACAAGTAAAATCAGTGCATATGTTGGCTGAATCAATCTTGGAAGGAGTCACATGTTCAGAGGAATGCCATATTTTCTTGTTGGAGTTCGGGTTGTAGCAGTCCCCGAGTTTTTCCCAAGGTCTCACCTAACAAGGCACCTTAATCCTGGGCTGGTGGTATCCGAAATACGTGTCCAGAAAGTGAGGTGGTGCTCGAGTACCGCATTGATCACCTGATTGATACAGTGCTAGGGACTTGAATCCTTGGGGCGTGTTTTGATTGCGTCCATGGAATCTACGTAGAGGTACCGTGAGTTATCCCTGTTTGGTACCATGTTTGGGTTTGATATCTCGGTCGAGCTTTTGACATCTCTGATAGAGGCAGCTACACATAGCTTGGATGGTTCTTTTCCCAGAGCTTGACGCTTGGGTTCTCAGGTCTGGCATAGCACCTGTTCTTCCTGCATCAGGCTAGAGATAATACTAAGGATGTGGTCCGCTCACTTATATGGGGTGGCTGGTACCTCAAATGGGTGTACGGCCAAAGTGTCCCTACTCTCATGGGGGAGTGCAAGGAGCGTGTTTTCCTTTTTTGACGATCCGGCTAAAATCTTTGCACAATAATTTTATGCAGAATAAATAATGGAAGAGATATAGTCTGCATGCAAAAGTGAGATTGGCGGGGTAGTGGTACAGGGTAGTCGATGTCAGCATGATAGAATGACAACACATGGTAGTCGATGTCGGCATGATAGAATGACAACACAGCGCAGTCGATGTCGGCTCGGCAAAAGAACGATGCGAAGATGCTAGCACATGGCAACTCGTCGCGGTGGCTACACAACTTGGTTGATGCAGGCGGGGCGATGACGTTGCCTCGCTAGGTGGTGGTGTGCCATAGTCGAAGTTGATTACCCGCACAAATGAACTAGTGCAAGTCAAAAAGAATAATAATAATAAATTTCCTTTGCATAATTTATTTATGAAAAATAAATAATCGGAGATATATGGCATGTGCGTCGAAGTCAGATCGATGGAGTAGCAGCATGGAGATGTCGGCGCAGTTAAGAATTCATGAACGATGACATCGGCATGATGCAGTGACGGCATGACAACGTCCAAATTCGCTGGGCACGCCAGAACGGAATGTGACGTTTGCTAAATCATGGACAGGAGACCTACTAGACCATGACATAGGTAGTCGTGCTAGTAGCAACAACTCAGATCGCATTGGGACGATGGCGATGATGCAAATTGGATTGCAAACCAGCAAACAGAACATCTGCGTTTACAAGACTATACAAACTGACATACAATATCTTGGGGCCATTGATGTTGGGTTTGATGAAATGATAGCGGCGTAAATTAAAATAAGGGCTTTGAAAACCCCAAGTCCGTCTTGACTTGCGTAAATTAGTTAGAATGATCAAAACATAAAAGAGAAAACATCTTTATTCAACACATATATATATGCCTGATTGAACTAAATAAATTTTGAAATTTGAAAAAAAATATCAAATATGAAAGCGACTTAGCTGGTTTATGCTCCTGGTGTGGATGACGCAGCCTGAGCTCTCGATGGGGCGGTGTTGGGGATATAATACTGGGTATGAACCGCCCAGGAGGGGCCGGGTCATACCACTAGCAACTTATCACTGAAGATGGTAGGTCATAGCAAGCCCATTGACGGCCCAAGACCCAGAGGCGACTTGAGGCCCAAGAGGATGAACCGCCACATATATGACTTGTATTGTAAGGCAAGCTTAGTTAGTCACCGAGCCGGACACGTTGTGTATGAGCTGGCCAGACTCTGTAAGCCACCGAGCATCAACCTATGTATATAAAGGGGTGACCCTGCGACGATTTGATTCAAGGAACAAACAATCAAGAGCTAGGTCAAGCATATTTGCTCCCTGGTAATCGAAACCCTAAGAATACAACATAAAGCAGGAGTAGGCTTTTACCTCGTTGAGAGGGGCCGAACCTGGGTAAACTCTTTGTGTACTTTCTCCCATTTAACCCCTTCAAGCTAACCTAGTTGTGATGGCTCCACGACTATGTCCTTGCACTAGGACATCTGCCGTGTCAAGTCCACAGCAGTTGGCGCCCACCATTGGGCCAGCGCACAGTAGTTTTGAGTCCTTGAAGGGCAACTTCGCAGGGATCAACGGATACGCTGTGAGCTAGATTACCAAGAGTCGTCGCGGCAAGCTCTACATCGACGACGCTGGCTGGGGCCTCGAGGCCATCTCAATTGAGTATGGGTACCGGGTCCCCTTCGGTGGAATCCATGTTTTCATCGGCAAGATCGGCGAATCGGGCCCTGAGCCGGACATCTGCACCGACATCATCGAGATGGCTCGGTGTGCACGATCCGCCAAAGTTCAAGCCACTGTAAAGCGTGCCTTTGTTGGTTTCATCCATGGGGTGGATGTTGAGGAAGGATCTGCGTCTGATGGTGAATCGGCCATCTACTCATATGGTGAATCGTCAACCGGTGAAACAAATTCAATGTATCAACTACAGGACGGCCGGCATGGGGACTGTTCCAATGGTGACAGTATTCTAGACCCCTATGAGCCGCCGAACAGGGTTGCGATCTTCATGGCCAGTACACAGTCACTACAAGAAATATGTCAACTTGTGACCACCACTATTGGTCACTGAATGGTGACAAATTTCCATTTGTGACCTTTTTGTGACCAAAACCATAAGGTCAAAAGCTGGCTGTCATAAACTGACTATAGCGACCTTTCTTCTGGAATGGTCGCAAACGTTTATGACCAAAAAAGGTCATAGATTTAACGACCAACTGTTTTGGTCACTAGCAATCCGACCACACCACGTCAGATCCACCGTGGCAAGCTGACGTGGCAGACTTACGACCAAATGAAAAGGTCGCAAATTAGAATCAGCCCGGTCCATTTCAGCCGTCTTGATGGGCCAAGCCCAATAATTCAGCCCATTTATTTTTTTCTCTTTATTTTGCTTATCTGCATGGGCCTGGCCCAATAATTTGGCCTTTTATTTTCTGGGAATGGAGCCTTTTCTGATGAATTTTTTTATATTCCACTATTGTTTTGGGCCACATCCTTTTTAGTCTAGTTCGAATTTGGGCCTTGGCCTTTTTATTTTGTGTTATGCAGCCTTTTGTAAATTTTTTTCTTATAGTCATTTCTTTTTTTAGGCCCAAGCCTTTTTAGTCTAAATCTTGTTTGGGCCTCGGCCTTTTTAGATCCCAGGTTCTTATTTTGCATAACTATAAACAGAAAGGCCCAGGTGCACAAGTGATCCACAAGCCCAGGTTCAAACAGCAAGGCCCAGGTGCACAAGTGATCCACATAACTTCACAGAAAATAAATAGAGGTTCACAAGATCACATAACTTCATAGGTTCACATAACTTCACAGGTTCACTAGATCACATAACTTCACAGGTTCACATAACTTCATAGGTTCAAACTAGGCAGCAATGCAACAAAATGCTCAAAGACAAAGAGGTTCACAGCCATCAAACTAGGCAGCAATGCAACTACCTTAGCAGCTCAAAGACAAACTGCACAGCCATCAAACTGCCTTAGCTCCAAAGAGAGCCATCAAGTGGGCTAACTGCTCTTCCTGCTCTTGAGACTTCTTGCGCAGCAGCTCAAGTTCCTTGTCGCGTGCAGCTTCAGATTCTTCCGCCTTCATCTTGATTGCCGCCAATTCTTCTTGCATCACTTCAGCTTGAAGCTCAGACCTCTCCAGCTTCTACTCAAGGTCACGAACATGAGCAGCAACTTCAGTTGCTGCTTTGCCGGAGTTGTTCCTAGATGACCGGAGCCCAACATTCCTGAGGAATGTGCTTTGCTTGACTTCGGTCTTGAGGACTTGTTCGACAATTTCAACAACAGACTTTGGCTCTTCACCTTCTGGTACCGGCGCGTCCTTCATTTTTTCCATCTCAAGCTAGCATATGGAGGAAAATGATAGGCATTAGTGGGAAATCTATTTCACATTTTGCAAACCAAACCAAGCAAGAGAAACCAAACCAACACACAAATGGATTATTTGAAGTAACCAAACCAGCACACAAAATCTATACAAGAAGATGATGACTAGTGACCTAGAGACATGCAATTGGAACAATATGATCACTTCATTAAGCCTAGAATGGTGGTTCTGTATAAGATGGCTTCCCGAGTGAGCCGATCATCAAACTAACATTCAGATCAAATTTCATCATATCATAAAAAATGCATCAAATAGCTACAACAAGTTCCGATATCTTTGTTGAACTATCAAACAACATCAAAGCATGGAACATAGCATGTGTTCTTGACTGGCTCCAAATAAAACAACATCAAATCATCAAAGCATCAAAGCTAGCTGTGAATCAAACAGGGCAAAGCATGGAGTGACTTACTATAGCAGTCTTGACTGGCTCCGAAAACCCGTGCTTCTAGCTGTTGTGGGTGGCCTTAAACAAGTCAATCGCAGACAGCTCCTCACCCTTACGCTCTTCTTTCTGAAATGTTTTTCAAAAAAAATCAAAATGTTATTCAGCAAGAATCAGAAATGTTATTCAATGAGGATCAAACGGTAAGGTCTCTAGAGAAGAGTTCTCACAGTGGCAAAAATGTGTGCTGTGTAGTGCCTGGAACCAGTTCTGTGATCGTACACGACTTTTTCTCGATTCATCTTGTTCGACACACAGGTTTCCTACGAAAAAGCATACTGTCAGCATGATCTAGCACTAGCATATCATGTGCAGAACATAAAGCATCAAACAAATCAGAGACAAACCTTGTGTCTTGGGGTAGACCACATCTCCACCAGAGCTTGCCATTCACCATCCGTTAGATCAGGCACCGGAGACTTAATGCTGACTTTATTTGCAGCTACGATATCAAAATACTTCTTCTTGATCTGATGGCGTCTGTTCTTTGAATATTTCTGCAGAATATCTTTGCACGAGGTCTTGATGGTCTCCGAGTCTGGGTTCATCTCAAAATTTGCCTACCAAGATAGCAAACAAGGTGGGAACAATATTAGTGATCATGCATAGGTGTAACAGAAAATAGATAGCACATTAACTATGAAACAAGTAGCTTACAGCAACTTTCCCAATGTAGTTCTCCAATAGACTAGCACTTTTTTGTATAGCTTGAAGTGAGGAAGAACCGGAAGATGGCTTTTTGCAATGAGTCCACACTCAGAAGCAAGCGACTTGGTTAGGCACCTTGCTACCAAGCGACTTGGTGATCCTCTCTAGCCCTTTGCCCTTTCTAAGTCTAGTCTTGGGAGTCATTGCATCTGAAAATGAAACTGAACTCATAAATTAGAATAGAAATCGACAAATGCAGGAATCGACAAAAGCATACATGATCATTCCATTTGGAAAATGCACTAGTAAAAGATAGCATTGCAAAGGTCAACTTGCCTGATTGAAGCACAAACTGCTGTTCTTCTTCATTGATGACAGCGTTCCTGTCAATAGAAGGTGCAACAGGGCTGAGGTCTGTGTGGACAGTGCCTGCTTCATCAATGCAGATGGTTCTTGCTTCATCTAGGCAGACAGTGCCACTTCCATCCATGCTGAGAGTGGTTCCTTCATCCATGGGCGGCAACTCATCACCCGTTTGCACCGAGGTCTGAGAGTCCATGCGCAGCATATTTTCCTGATGGTCCGTCGCAGTCGCCATCCTTGCTTTCTGCCTTGTGACTCTATCAAGGGCAGGTTCATCAGGTTCCAGGATCCTCTTTTTTGTCCTGGAGCTGGGGCCGTCACCCTTCCTGGAGGCATTGCAGTAGATGTTTCTGAGCTCTTGTTCTTGCTGACTGTCTTCTTAACACCAGGCCTCTTCGTCCTAGATTCCTTCAATGCCTCGTATAAACAGCACGGAAAAAAGCATCAGATCACAAGAGAAATATGTGAGCACAAGGAATAACATAGAATAATAGAACCCCAACCCTCCAAGCAAGATAGAGTTTGCACCTTAAAAATCTTGTTGACTACAACATCATCCACTTCCTCTCCATCAATAACTTCATCCTCCTTAGGATTGTACTCTGGGTCATCATTGATAACTCCACTACCCTCTTGAACCTCATCACTTCTACCTTCTTGTACACCATTTGTTTTCCTAATCATCGACGCTATTGCACCGATGCCAAGGGACTGGAACATCCGATTGTTCCTCATGATATTTCTAGCCCTAACCTTCTCGTACTCGGTGAGAGGCATGATAAAGGAAACGTAACTATTAGGTGAATGTTTGGAATGCATGGACAGACAGCCAAACATATCTTATGAAATTTTATTATCATTTAATCCTAGTTATTCAGGTAAGGAAGACTAACAGCACACAGGCACAATTAAGCCAGCTTATTTAGATTGCAGCAATACATTTCACTTAGCATATTAAGACAGAGATTTTATGAAACTGACAGTATAACCACAAGGAGCAGGTTGCATACCAACGGTTGGCCTCATGCTTGACCTTGTCCTCCTTGCCATGGATGATCTTGAGGTGGTGCTTGCAAAATAGAATAAACAACAATCAGATACAACAAGGATAAAGTAAAATGATGCACTTGTATCAATAAAGGAAAGCATTTGGACCATCATGCACATACATGTAATACATGTGAAACAAACTTGATGGATAAACAATACAGTGATCTAGTGTTATTAATTAAGAAAACAAGTAAGTGCACTAAACAAGCATGCATGTACACTAGTAGCTAGTAAGCAAAGTGCATAAGTGCTACTAATACAAGCAAGCAAGCAAGCAAAGTGCTACTGATAGAAACAAGCAAGCAATGAAGGAAATTGAAGAGAAGCAAGCAAGTACTATTGATACAAACCCTAATTAATAAGCAAGCAAGTAGCTTCTTCTCCAAGTTATACTAATACTAGCAAGTACTGCTGATGGAAACCCTAATTAAGCATGTACTGCTAATAGAGCCCACACCACGCTCTCTTTCCTTCCCCAGTCCCCATATGATCACATATACATCATGTGGTAAATCTGACAACGTCTCGTGCTAGTATTAGTATAGCACAATGGTCTACAGTATATGATTGGTACTGTGACAACACTATCAGGTACACCATGAATGGCAGATGGACTTAATCATTTAGTATTAGTATAGCTCGCAGGAATGGCAATGTCTTGTGCTAGTATTAGTATAGCTCACAGTAATGGCAGATGGACTTAATCATTTAGTAATGAACACCATGAATTAACTAGACCAACCCAGAGAGCATATATCACACCTACATGAACTACTCTAGTAGTACAATGAGCAGAAAGCTTTCTATATGTAAACCAAAGCATGGCAGGAGCTCACAAGATAGAAACCAAACACGAATGGGAACCTACAAACCCTAGATAGCATGGGAACAACAACTACAGAGCTTTAGATTTAGTGGCGACCATAATCAAGAACAAATAACAGAGTGCCACAGCAAGCAAAACAAATCGAACACCCAAAAAGAATAACATCCTTGTTCTAGCAAATACAAAACAGGGAGAAGGCTTCAAAGGAAGATTTCTCAAAGAACATGTAGCCATTTCTATGAAGATGCAAATGGATATCAATACTTCACACAATGGCACAACAATTACAGCACAATAGCTTACTCCAGGTTCTTATTTAACTCAAGAGGTGGCACTAAACTAGCCAAGTAAATTTTAAAGGAATATGCAATATAATCCAAAACTTTAGTACCTGCTAGGGATTCCAAAGAGAAAACTACTACATCATGTTAACTATTAGTATGGCTACAAACGACCTCTTACAGACATCAACTTCAATGTCATCAAGCAAGCAAATCGCTATGACTACAGATTAACAAAGCATAACAAGGATTAACAAAGCAAATGGCTCTGAAGTAATACACTCTGACAAGTAAAGATTAACAAACCATAACAAGGATTGGCAGCAGAGGGAGATGGAGATGGACAAAAACCTGCTTTTGTGGTAGCCGTGCTTGAGCTCCTCCTCCTGATGCTGCTCAATGACCTGCATGACAAACAAGGCCATGGATGAGCTGCCACAGGGCATCCACATGACAACACAAAACATCAAGCAACGACATTGACAGGGATGCAAAATCAAAATAGAGCATACAAAATCTAGATTAAAGAACCACCTCCCCACATAACCCTAACCCCATGAATCCATCCCCATCTCAAAATCACATTACCAACGACATGAACCCTAACGCCATGAACAAGAAGGATATCATCCCATGAATCCTAACCCCATGAATCCATCCCCGTCCCCATCCCCATGAAGAAGAACCCTAACCACCAAGAGATCCTAACCCTAACCATCAGGAGATCCTAACCCTAGAAGATGCACCATGAGATCCTAACCCTAGAATATGCACCATGAGATCCACCGAACCACTAGAAAATCCTAACCCTAACGAGGGGAGTACCTGTCGTCGTGCTGTAGATGATGTAGCGGTGGCTCCTGTCGCAGTCGTCGCTCGCGTCTACCCTCTTATCACCACCGTCGTCGATGTAGAGGAGCGGAGCGACGATTCGTCGTCAGGGAGCAGAGCGGGGCGGAGCGGAGCAGAGGAGGAGGGGCTAGGGTTGCGGGGTGGGGAGAGGGGAGGGGGGATTCGTCGGGGCTGGCAGGTGGGGAATGGTGGGGCAGAGCAGAGGACGGGCGGCGGGGCGGCACGGAGCAGGGGAGGGAGTGGTCGTCGGTGGGGCGGCTCGGGGAGGGAGAAGCTAGGGTTCATCGGGGAGAGGGGAGGGGAATGGGGAAATTTTGGGAGGGGAGGGGAGGGGATCCCGCGTGTTAGTGGGAGAGGGAGTGGTGGGACCCGCCTGGTAGTGGGAGAGGGAGTGGAGGGAAATTTTGGGAGAGGGAAATTTTGGTGGAGGGAAAATTTTGGTGTGGGAGGGAAATCCTTTTGGATTTGGGTGTAGAAAAAATAGGTTTTTTTGTAAACTTTGTAGAAATCATGGTTAAAATCATACCGAGTAGCTCAAGAAAACACCGGTATTGCAAGTTTAGTATTTTTGCTAGTTGGTAGGCCACATTTGATGATGTGACGCGGAGGTCTCCCATTTTTTTGATTTTTTTTGAATTTGTACGGTGTTTTCAAAAACCAGCGGATTTAGTCACGGCGGTCGTCCGTGGCTAGGGTTTGAGTCATGTTTTTAGCATTCAAAAAATGAAACTTATATTGTTTCATACATGAGCATGCACAAAAACCCATAATTTTATCTTTCATCCATGAGCATGCATAAAAAATTTCAATTCCCATCAATTACCAAACTGAATATTCATTGTTAAAAACATGACTTGTTTAGATGACACTGTCATATAGCATCCATGAGCATGCACAAAATTAAACCTGACATACTTAACATTGACATGTTCATATTACACTAACAAGCTTAAACCTAACATGCTGAACACCTTCTTAACACCTTCACTCCTCCTTATTCTCCTTCATCAACCTGATGCGCTCAGAGTGGAGAATCCCAACGCGGATGTACTCCTCTACCACAATTGGCATGGTCCTGTCGCCAAGCCATGGGATTGCAGGCGCCGCCACCATCGCGAGGTCGTCGTCCGCCACCACCATCGCGAGGTCGTCGTCCGCCACCACCATAGCAAGGTCGTCGTCCGCCACCACCATAGCAAGGTCGTCATCCGCCACCACCATAGCAGGGTCGTCGTCATCCACCACCATAGCATGTTCGTCGTCAGCCAGAATAGGCTGCTCCTCGTCATCCCCGCTCTGCTCCTCGTCATCCCCGCTCTGCTCGTCATCCCCGCTCTGCTCCTCGTCATCCCCACTGCTGCTCCCATTGCCTGGCCAAATGCAACAAAGTGTGAACATGGTGTTGTCGTCGTGCAGGTAGAGGAAGCCAAAAGGACAGGAAGAAGAGAGGCGGAGAGCTTACTGGCATCATCGTCGTGCTGGTAGTACATGCGGCACATGGTGTTGTCGAACATCTTCACGGTGAACATGGCGTCGCCGTCGTAGCAGAAGACAAGGAAGTACCCGAGCTGTAGCTCATGGGCGCGGGCGAAATCCTCCCAGCCGGGCCCTAGGTACATGTGGCCTTCACCATCAAACACCACCAACACTTCCCACAGCCTGTGAAGCCCGCTGCCGGCCTCCCGCAGCTTCACTTTGTGCGGCTCACGGCCGGCGAGCATCTTCGCAAACTTGTCAGGCAGCCTCTGCAGCGAGGGTCAAGCAGTGGTTAATTGTGGCAATCAAGCACTAGACAGCAGAGTGATGATAAAGAAATGAGTGATGATAAACATACCTGCCTACTGCAAGATTTCTCAATTACGATCTCGAAGAACTCGAAACCTTCCAAGCCAGCCATCTCACTTATCTGAAAAGCAGCATTGTAAATTAAACAAGCACATCAACATCAATAACGTAGTAAACTAACACTAAAGCAAGCACATCAACATCAACAGCAACAGCAACATCATCAGGTGACCACCAACAGCAACAACACTAAAATCTACTATAAATTGACCAAAACACAGCAATATAAATTGACCAGAACCATATCTATTATAAATGGACCAATAGTGTACAGCAAAACAACAGTTTCAATATTACAATAGAAAGAAGTCTCAGGTTTATCAAGCACAGCAAAACAACAGTGTGACTGAAGAAAATTATAGCAGGAAATACTTCATGCAACATCAATAGATTATGATCATTTGAGCTAGCATGATCACATTACATGATGCACACATATGCAAACTTCTATGAATATAACATCAAAACATAAAAAACAAGAGACCAAGAAAATCTTAGCAGTGCAAACACCTAGATAGAATTCTATTTGTACACATCAGAACATAATCACCGACATAGCAGTGCTTAGCATGATTACATTGTATTTGTACACCTACATAGAAGTGCTTAGCCACTCGGGTAAAACATTACAAAAAGAAAAACAAATTAGAACACACTAGTGTCTCACTGCCTCAATATAATCCTCTTGCCAGTTGCTTCAATGCAACAACACATCCATTTGTTTGTGATGCCTCCAGTTTCTCAAGATAAAACTAGCAGCATCCAAAATGCTTTGGCATTCATCTCTTGATCGTCAAAATAAACCATACAGAATTCCACAAAAAAAAATTCAGAGACCACAGCCCATGATTCTAGGCAAAAGAAACAACAATGTGTACAGAGACAAGCTTCTTTTTCACTTAATATTCAGAATATGCCAGATACACCCAAGGACAAACATGCATTACAACTTATCTTAAGAGAATTAACTACTGTACAAATGCAGCTCATATGTACAAATGGACAATGAAGCCCTGCTATGACAACAACACTGGATGATGAAGGACCTGGAAAACACTGGTTAAAGCAAGCCATAGTAATAACTCACCTCCAATGCTATATTGGCTGGAAATGAGCACCTATCTATTAAAGAACATCTGTGAGGAAACATAATCCAATCCCTAATAATCCAACCCTAATCTAATCTAATGCAGTCCCAATCAAACCCTAACCAAATCAAACCCTAATCTAATCCAATCCCTATCTAATCTAATCCAATCTAGGCGACGGCAAGAACCCTAATCTAACTAGTAGCAGAAAACTAATCCAACCAGGAAGGAGAGAGAGAGGAAGGATGCATACCTCGAGAGAGAGAGGAAGGAGTCGGCGGCGGTGGGAGAGGAAGGAGCCGGCGGCGGTGGGGAGGCCGGCGGTGGGAGAGGAAGCAGCCGGCAGCGGTGGGCGGCGCCGTCGATGGAGAGGAGGAGCGGGTCGAGTGGTGAGGAGAAGTGGGGAAAAGAGAGGGAGCGGGTCCACTTATCAGCGAGTTCGGTGTTTGCTACGTGACTGGTTTGATATATTAAAAAGGGTGGGCATAGATTACAAAACCAACAGCCTCTTCCTAGCCCAGTGGTCGAAACACAGTGAAATAAGTGCACAGTCGTGGGTTCGAGCCCCCGCACGCGCATATTTTTTGGCCACGCGCATATTTTTGGTAGCTTGGGTACAATAGCAAAATGGCCCACTTGTCAGCGAGTGGGTCGAGTGGCCCACTTGTCAGTGAGGTGTGTGCTTCATACTTGACTAGTTTGATATATTAAAAAAGGTTGGCATAGAGTGGAAGACTAATAGCCTCGTCCTAGCCCAGTGGTAGAAACATAGTGAAACAAGCGCACGGTCGTGGGTTCGAGTCCCTGCTGGCGCATATTTTTTTGCTCACAATGAAATGGGTTCAGTTGAAGCAAAATTCAGTTAAAATAGCATCTTCAGATCTGACCAAAATTTAGTTAAAATAGCATCTACAAGACAACATTCTGACCAAAACAATTACAAGATGATCACAACAACTACTAAATGATCACAACAACTACAAGACAACATTCTGACCAAAACTTGAACTAAAGATGTTCGAAAAATCTTCTGTATGATCATTTTGCAATCTTTTGCATTACAAGACAACATTTTGACAGCAAGCATAACAGCTACAATAACATCTCAATTCAGGTCAAAACAGCAAGCATAACATGTCAATTTTGCTGCTGGAATCTTAAAGCACTGTGAATCAGGATAACTACATCACTATTGCTACAACCATCAGGATCATCATTTTTCTACAATCATCAGGATCATCATCTTGCTACAACCATCAGGATCATCGTTTTGCTCCTAGAATCTTCAAGGATTTTTCTACCTGGAGAGAAGATTGATCACATCAGGTCACCAGTCCCATAGATACCAAAACAAGAACATTAAGTAATAGTATTTACCTTTGCCAGTCCATTCGCTACTCATTGTCGTCGATACGAAAAAAAGGAACTCTATGCCCACTCCTGTTTTCCTCATCATCACTACAATATTGCAGCATAGTATGATCAGTCAGGTTTTCCTCATCCTCGCTTTCATGTCCATCCTCTACCACCTTTCTTCTTTTCTTGATGCCTTCAACTGTTGCAGCACCAATGATCACACGTTCCCGGTCCCTTCGCACTCTGCTTTGCACCGGAACTTCCATAGAGTCATCATCAGCTTGCGCCGGAACTTCCATAGAGTCATCATCAGCTTGCAACGGAACTTCCTTAGAGTCATCATCTTGGTATGTTAGTCCACCATCATCGGGGCCCTTTTCCACTTCAGTTTCAGTCACACTCCACAAGTGTCTATGTTGAAAGTTTTGCACAACTCGCCATTTTCTGTGCAAAAGAGTGTATGGCAGATAAAACACCATTGTTGCTTGTGTTGTTAGAATAAAGGGATCACTCTTATACCAGCACCTTGCAGTGTTGATGATTTTGAAGTGGCCATCATATTTGACAAAAGAGTCTCTCCTCTTCTTGCTACCAAGCTCAAACCAGTCACAGCGAAATAAGACAACCGAGCGATGGATGCCTCCACTAGAGTTGTACTGCAACTCTACGATGCTTCTCAACTGACCATAGAAGTCAATGATCTCACCATCATGTGACCCCTCAGTGACGATTCCACTATTCTGTGTCTTCCTTTTTTCCTCGCGGTCAACGGTGTGGTACCGGACACCGTCAGCAATGCATGCTGAATACACTCTCACTCGCTTATCCGGTAAGCATGCCAAAGAAAATAGATCATCACTAACCTTCTTCTCCTCATGCAACTTTCCAATCTGCACAAATAAACCATTTAGCAAACAATGGTATTTAACAATGGGTGAATAACACAGAAAACATAAAACATGTGGCTAAAGATCTCACATGATTCCTAAACCACTTAGCAAACACCTTGGCAACCCTTTTATCAACATTGATATTGCTTTCTTCCTGATTTAACTCTTCCTTGCATTTCCTGCAATGCCAACAAAACATGTGAATTAAAACATTAGGCTGGTGCCAACCCAAGCAAAAAATATATATATAATGAGTGCACAAGATATAACATACTCGATATATGGTAGAACCTCGGCGCAATTGCTGAGCACAAACAAAACCATCTTGTCATACTCATCACCATCCTCCAAGTATTGTGAGGCTCCAAGAAAGTTCACACCATGGTTGAAAACAGAGACATCACCACTTTGCGAATCAGACCGCTCTCTATTTCTGCCCGGCCGGTTCCATCTTTTTTCCACATCACCAAAGTATCTAGAGAAAAAGGTCAAGCACTCGTCAACGACATATGCTTCAGCAATAGAACCTTCAGGTCTTGCCGTGTTTCGCACATAACGCTTACAAGTAAGCAGCCTTCTTTCGATTGGGTACATCCAACCGTATTGCACAGGGCCTCTAAGCATTGCCTCTTTGGGTAAGTGCACCGCCAAATGGACCATCACGGTGAAGAAAGCTGGAGGGAAAATCTTCTCGAGCTTGCAAAGAATAATTGGGATTTCTTTTTCAAGTCTTTCTAGGACAGTTTACTTGAGGGTTTTGAAGCACAGTTCTCTAAAGAAATTTCCCAGCTCAGCAACCGCTTCATATATATCCTTGTGCATGATTCCTCGGAGGCCCGCCGGTAAAATCCTTTGGAGGAGGATGTGACAATCATGGGTTTTCAGTACTGAAAGCTTGAATCCATCAGAAGTAACACATTTTGCTAGCTTAGCAGCATAACCATCTGGAAATTTCACCTCTCTTAGGAATTCACAGAATGCAAGCTTTTGTTCTTTATTCATTGTATATCATGCTCGTGGAATTTCAAATGAATCTTCACCTTCATTGTGCTGTCGATGCAAATCTTCTCTTATGCCCATGTCCTCCAAATCAAGCCTAGAACTAACCGTGTCCTTTGTCTTCCCTTCAATGTTCAGAAACGTCCCTAGCAGATTCTCGCATATGTTTTTCTCAATGTGCATTACATCGAGATTATGCCTTAATTTCAGATCAGCCCGGTATGGCAGGTCCCACAAACAAGACCTCCGGTCCCAACATTGACCTTCCTCACGCTTTCTTTTCTTTGCCAGCTTTCCTGGTCTCACATCTTTCACCTTGTCAAGTTGCTGCTCCAGCTCTTCTTTAGTGAATTCAGCTGGCTTGTCACGGGTTTCATTCTCACCATTAAAATCTTTGCTTCTTCGCCAGCGATGGTTTCGGGGAAGAAAGCGGCGGTGCCCAATATAGCAGATCTTGCTCCTTATTCTCTTTGAGCAAGGGTCTTTGTCACAATGGACACAAGCCTGATAACCCGCTGTGATCCTCCCAGACAGAGTGTGCAGAGCCGGGAAATCATGGATGGACCATATGATCGCAACACATAGATTGAACTTTTCTTCCAGACTCAAGGCATCGTATGTAGGTACACCAGTCCAGAGCTGGAGCAGATCTTCTACGAGGGGCTCCATAAAGGCATCAAAATCCTTTCCTGGAGAATTTGGACCCGGGATAAGCAATGACATCATGAAGTTGGACTGTTCCATGCATGCCCATGGTGGCAGGTTGTACGGCACCACAAAAACTGGCCACATGCTATAAGACGTGCTCATGTTCCCAAACGGATTAAACCCATCTATGGCAATGCCAAGTTTTATGTTCCTTGGATCTGCAGCAAAATCTAAATGTATACGGTCAAACTCTTTCCATGCCTCTCCATCCACTGGATGGCTTAGCTCATTGTCCATAGGTTGCCGCTTCAGCTTGTGCCACTGTACCTCACGCAATGATTTCTTCGAGATGAACATCCGCTGCAGCCTTGGTATCAAGGGAAAGTGCCTCATACCTTCTCCGGTATTGACTTCTTCCCATCAGCATATTTACACCTAGATGCATTGCATTTTGGACAGTTGTCATGCTTTGCTAAATCCTTCCGAAACAAGACACAGTTATTTGGGCACACATGTATTGACACATAACCTAACCCCAGTCTGCGGATTATGCTCAATGCTTCATCATAAGATCTGGGAACACAACTATTAGGGAATTGCAAGCTCAAAAGACGGAGTATTGCGTTGAATGCGGCATTGCTAATCCGGTAGAAAGACTTGATGTGGAGTAACTTCACAATGAAGGTAAATCTTGAAAATTTACCCCCTTCATGAGCTGCGCGCTTCGCCTCCTCTAACACCTCAGCAAAAAACGATTTCTGTCCATCAGCACGATCTTCAGCATCGTACAAATCCTTCAATAGGTCAGGAATCCTATCATCTTCATGCCCATCCTCTTCCTCCAAAACAGCATTATCTCGCAAAACCTTTTCCATGAAATCAATGCCAGCATCACCACCACCCATCATATGAGGGGCCTCTGTATCAGCTTCAAAATGTTGAGGTTGTCTGTCTAATGGTTCTCCATGATATATCCATCTATCATATGTGTTGGACATCCCATTAAGAAGCAGATGATCTTCCACTCTTCCTTGAGCCATTCTTGGACGGTTGAGGCATTCACAACATGGGCAAAGAATGTGAGCATCGTTGGCAAAATTTTCCCAAACAAATGCCATGAAATCATCAACTCCTTTCATATGTTCTTTCGAAAACTTTCTAACTCCTTCTCTAATCCAGCTTCTGTCCATCTGCCAAAGACAACAAATTGTTGCAACTTAGCAAATCAATCTAAGTGCATCAACATTAATTAATGAAAATGGATGGAAGTAATGGAAGCTAAAATTCGAGAAAATTTTATATGCTAATTGCCTAACCACAAGGCCTGAAGAATTCTTAACAAACAAGCTAAACAATTCCTAAGAGCACATCAAGAAAATTCATCTATGCATTATCTATAAAACAAGCAAGCTATCTCCTAACTACTAACAGTGCATCAACAAAATTAATCTATGCTGAAGAACATCTGACTGAAATCCATCTCCCACTGCTCGGGTGACGAGAGAGGAGAGGGGGAAGAGGTGAGGGGTGCATACCGGGAGGTGTGCTTGCGGCGGCGGCGAGTCCGCCATGCTCGGCAATCCCCCACCACCGTCGGTCGCCTACGCCCCTGCTGGCCCCCGCCTCCATGCCCTGCCTCGCCTCCGCCCCCTGCCGGCCCCACCCCACCTCCACTGTCGGCCCCGCCCCCGCCTCCGCCCCCTGCTGGTTGCTTCCGCCGCGAGGCCGTGGGCGAGGTCACCTACGGCGAGGCCGTGGGCGAGGTCACCTGGTTGCTTCCGCCGCCGCCCGCCGCCACCTGGTCGGAAGACCTAGAAAAACGCTAAGTGTTGCTCTGTTCGATGCCACCCGCCGCCACCTCGTCGGAAGGTCCCACTTGTCACTGGTACGTGAGAGCCGTGGTTTTATATACTATATAGAAAACTACCCACACATTAGCAACAATCTCTCTCTAGCCCAGCGGTAACGAACGAGCGAACCCAGCACGAGGTCGTGGGTTCGAGTCCCCGCTAGCGCATATTTATCAGGGAATTAAACGCTCGCTCACCCACTTGTCAAATGGGTCCCGCCTGTCAGTGTTGTAAATCATTGCTCTGTTTGATGCCACCTAGTCGGAAGGTCCCACTTGTCAATGATACGAGAGAGCCATGGTTCTATATAATGTATAGATAAACTCCCAGATGTGAGCAACTGTCCCTCTCTAGCCCAGCGGTAGCATGCGAGCCAACCAAGCGCGAGGTCGTGGGTTCGAGTCCCGCCTCGTGCATCTTTTTTGGGCAAATTAAGCGCTCGGCCCCACCTGTCAAATGGGTCCCGCCTGTCAGTGTGTGCCCCGTCTGTCTGTTGAATATTAAAACTCAAGCAAAAATGACACCTAGATAGTGACACATAAGCGAGGTTGCTGAGGTGGCTGCCTAATCATCCTAATTCATTCAAACTCAAGTGTAGTGACCATTTTATATTGGTCGTTATCAGCTAAGCATGAGGCAGTGGACGGTGCTACTAGCTTTACGACCATTTCCTCTAATGAAATTATGACCTTTCTGACCAAAATGGTCGTTATGGTTTAGGGTTTAGAGCCCCCCAGACAGCTTTTGACCAATTGGTCTAAAATGGTCATAAATTTATGACCAATTCTTCGAGGGTCACTGACAGAAGGTCATAAGTTGACATATTTCTTGTAGTGAGTCGGCACTTGGCTCAACGACCACGGCGGCCATCACCTCCAGCTCAACGGCCAGGGCAACGGCTGGTGCTAGCGGCGCTGTGCTTTGACAGAGTTGTTGGAGGCTTTGGTGACTTTGATGGGGGTGGAGGTGACCCCGGACACTCAAGAACAACATAAGGTGGATGTTGCAAAGTTACGAGATGAGATAGCTCAAGCCAAGGAAGAGTTGGCGGCTGAGAATGCTAGGATGGCCACGGAGCGAGCCGCTTTGGATGCTCAGGCACAACAGATTCAGGCGGAGTCGTTCCGACTTACCTTGGATCAAAATGCTTCAAATGCCATCATGAGAAGGAGATACCAGAGTCGCTTACCTCTGGAGTACGATGCAAGAAACCTTTTTAACACACCGGGGGCAGTGACCAATGACCCGCCCGTGGTGAACCGGGCGGTTGAGGCTCCCGTGACTGAAGCACCGGTTCAACTGCATATTATGGATCCGCCTTGTTTGGATGTGGCTCTGCCTCAGCATGTTCCGACACTGCCAAGTCATTATTATAACCCTATGGATAACATGATTGTTGCGGCGTCACAATTGGTGGCTCTTCTAGTTGAAGGCGAGTCTCTAGCTGTGATAGAGACGCGGAGGGCCAGAGAACTTCTTCAGACGGCCGTGGCTCAACAGGCGGCTTATTCGTATAGCCGTGAATGGATTCACTCAACCCCTCGGTCAAGCCAAAGTTATAGCAGGTATATTGACTCGCCAGCAGATTCAAGAAGTGAACAACACCATAACCAACCTCGTAGCCATGACCCGGCGCGCGGTGGTGTTGATGGTCAAACTTTGGTGGATTAGGGTAGGGCGCATCAGGAGCCGGAGTTGGCGGCTCAGCTAGCAGCTCAACAACAATCTTCGGTTTATCCGTCAACATCTATGGAGGCAGGAGTAACATCTAGAACATTGGGTGTGCCATGTTTAGTGCTGGCTCTATGCAACGAACATTTGCCTAAGGATTTCAAGGGCCCTCGTAAGGTGCCTAATTATACGGTGGATCAGCCTCCAGAGGCGTGTATTGAGAACTATGAGATGGCCATGGAGATGCTGGATGTTAGTGATGCTGCATGTGCTAAGTATTTCACCATGATGTTGGATGGGCTGGTTTGTACTTGGTTGAAAGGGCTACCCGCTAATTTCATTAGATCATGGGCGGATTTGAAGCCCGTTTCATCCAAAATTTTAAAGACACGTGCGAGCAGCCTCTGTCGATCCTAGATTTGGATTCTTGTGTCCAAGGTGAGGGCGAGTCAACAACCAATTGGGTGCGTGGGATCTTAGTTGTTATACACTCATCGGACAGTATCAACGCCGGTTCAACAGTCCTGATGTTGGAGAAGAATAGTCGTTTCCTTCCCCTTAAGCGGAAATTTGGGTGGCTTAAACGTCACTGCAATGATATGGGAGAGATCATGGCGGCTCTTGTCAAATACGCTGATTTTTGATAGTACTAAAGACCCTGAGTCTGATGAGGAGAAGGCTAGTAAGGGGAAGAAGAGTGGCAATGCAAAGGGGCAGCAGGATAATACGGCAGGTCAAAGTGGCAATGGTAAGCACAAAGCAGATGGCAATTTAGATTTTGTGGCTAATAACAATATGCAGAATAATAATCAGCGTCACAAGGGAAAGCCGCCCCGGCTTGGAGGGCCAAAATTTAACATTGAGGCGATGATGAATCAGCCTTGCCCAAAGCATGGTACGCATGAGAAGCCGACCAATCATCTGTGGAAAGATTGCTTCATCATGAGGGAGTATAGGAAGTCCAATTTTTTTTAGAACAATCATGGCCCGAATGGTGGCTCAGGGTCCGGCTCTCACGGCCCTGGTTTTGGTGGCGGTGGCTCAAACTCTGGTTTCCAGGGCCAAGGCAATCAAGGTGGTTTTAATCAGCAGTCTGGTCAAGGGAATCATCAGCAACAATCTGGTTATCAGAGTAATCCGAAGCAGTTGAATAGTGGATAGTATCATGTGTTCACCACGAGTTTATGTAAATGAGACTAGAAGATTCATAAAAGGGCGGTGAACGCAGTTGAGCCGGCGGTTCCCCGTTACTTGCGATGGTCTGAACATCCTATTCTTTGGAGCCGCGAGGATCACCCGCCCTAGGTCGACAATCCGGATCACTTGGCTTTAGTGGTTGCGCTTCAGGTTGGAGGTTATAAATTGACTAAGGTGCTCATGGATGGAGGCAGCGACATCAATATCCTTTACTACGAAACTTTTCGTCGTATGGTTTTGACTGACAAGGATCTTAAGCCGTCTAACACTGTGTTTCATGGTGTGGTGCCCGGTAAGTCAGCATATCCGGTGGACAAGATAGCTTTGGAAGTGGTTTTCGGTGATGATCACGATTCCAGAGTAGAGACATTGACCTTTGAGTTGGTTAAGATCAAGAGCCCTTATCATGCTTTGTTTGGGTGGCCGGCTTATGCTAAGTTCATGGCGAGGCCTTGTTATGTTTATCTGCAGCTTAAGATGCCAGGTTATAAGGGTACCATCACAGTACATGGGAACCGGAAGATAGCTTTGGAATGTGAAGAGGGCGATGCTGCCTATGCTGAGTCTATTCGTGCAAAAGAAGAGCTGAAGTTTTACAAAGATAATGTTGACCCGACGGATATGACACCTTTGAAGAAGCCAACCATAGAGCATGACCCTTTGTTGAAGTTTAAGTCGGCAGATGACACTAAGCTGGTTGATTTTGTTCCTGGCGATTCATCTAAACAGCTTAGTATCACTGCTAATCTGGATCCAAAATAGGAAAGCGCGCTCATTAAGTTCATTCGTGAGAACCGGGACATCTTTCATGGAAGCCTTCAGATATGCCAGGTGTACCGAGGGAACTCGTTGAGCACACTCTCAATATCGATCCAAAGTTTAATTCGGTCAAGCAATTCCTTCGTTGCTTCAATGAGGAGAGACGTAAGGCCATTGGTGAAGAAGTGGCTCAGCTCTTGGCAGCTGGGTTCATTGTTGAAGTTTTTCATTCTGAATGGTTCGCTAACCCGGTGCTGGTACTTAAGAAAAATGGTACTTGGCACATGTGTGTCGATTACATAGACCTTAATCAGGCCCTTCCGGCCGATCCTTTCGCTCTCCCTCGTATTGATCAGATTATTGATGCTACGACGAGTTGTGAGCGTTTGAGTTTTTTGGATGCTTATTCTAGGTATCATCAGATCAAGATGGTAGTTAAGGACCAGGAGAAGACAGCCTTCATCACTCCTTTTGGAGCCTTCTACTATGTGTCTATGCCCTTTGGGCTCAAGAGTGCCCAGGTGACTTACCAGCGATGTGTTCAAAATTGCCTTCATGGTCAGATTGGACGCAATGTTCATGCTTATGTGGATGATATTGTTGTGAAATCCAGGAAGAAGGAAACCTTGATAGATGATATGAAAGAGACCTTTGACAATCTCTGGCTTTACAAGATGATGCTTAACCCGGCCAAGTGTGTTTTTGGTGTGCCAGGAGGCAAGCTCTTGGGTTTTTTGGTTTCTGAACGAGGCATTGAAGCTAACTCGGAGAAAATCAAGGCTATTACTTCTTTGGATAAACCGGCGTGCATTAATGATGTTCAGCGTTTGGCGGGTAGTATTGCGGCCTTAAGCCGGCTCATAAGCCGGTTAGGAGAAAAATTCATCCCTCTGTACAAGATGATGAAGAAAACAGATCACTTTTTCTGGAGTGATGCTGATGATCAGGCGTTTGAATCTTTGAAGAAACAGTTAGCTGAGCCACCGCTCCTTGCCGCTCCTATTGACAAGGAGCCCTTGTTGTTATATGTGGCTGCTAATAGTCGAGCCGTCAGTGTGGCGATTGTGGTGAAACGGAAGGAAGAAGGCCAGGAACATCCGGTTCAGCGACCGGTTTATTATATTAGTGAGGTGCTCATTGAATCCAAGAAGAGGTATCCGCATTGGTAGAAGCTGGTATATGGGGTGTTCATGGCTAGTCGAAATCTCAAACAATATTTCCTTGGTCATCCCCTCACTGTGGTTAGTTTTGCTCCCTTAGGGGATATTATTCAAAATAGAGAGGCGACCTGGATATTATTCAAAATAGAGAGGCCACAGGTCGGGTAGCCAAGTGCCCATTGAGCTTGGACCCCATGGTTTGAAGTATACGCCTCGCACAACCAATCTCAATGATTGGATAGAGCTGCAGATGCCTGAGGAGAAGTCGGATAGCACATATTGGACTATTCACTTTGATGGATCCAGACAGTTGGAAGGCTTGGGGGCTGGAGTTGTTTTGACTTCCCCACAAGGTGATAAATTTTGTTATGTTTTAAGGTTGATGTTCCCATGTACTAACAATGCAGCTGAGTATGAAGCCTTGCTCCATGGTCTTCAGATGGCTAAGGAGATGAATCTAAGCCGGGTGAGGTGCTTTGGCGACTCAGGTTTGGTGGCTTAGCAAGTTTCAGGCACTTGGGATTCTAAAGACCCACTCATGGTGGCTTACCTCCAAGAGGTTGATGCTATTGCTGGTCATTTCAAAGGCTATCAAGTGGAACATGTTGATTGGAGGAAAAATGAGGCGGCTGATGCTTTGAGTCGGCTAGGGTCCCAGCGTAAGGCGGTGCCACCTAATGTTTTCCTTGATATTCTGCATAACCCTTCAGTCAAACTGCCTACGGAGGAGGATCTTGCTATTCCTGACCCGGAGGCGCAATTGGTGGCGGCTCTTCATGTTATTCCGGATTGGACAGTTCCATATTTGGCTTATATGACCCGGGGCGAGTTACCTGAAGATGAAACTTTGGCTAGGTAGATAACCCAGCGGTCTAAGTCAATGTCTATTGTCAATGGAGAGCTGCATCACTACAGTGTCAGAGGGGTGTTTCAATGTTGTGTTTTTCCTGAGGAAGGCCATGAGATTCTACGAGAGATTCATGAAGGAGATTGTGGACATCATGCTGGTTGTAAGTCCCTCATAGCCAAGGCTTTCTGTCATGTGTTTTATTGGCTGACGACTCATGATGATGCAAAGGATTTGGTCAGTAAATTTGATGGTTGTCAGAAATTTTCATGATGGGCTCATATGCCGGCTCAAGAATTGAGGATGACTCCAATTACTTGGTTGTTTGCAATCTGGTGGCTAGATATGGTTAGACCTTTCAAAAGGTCCAAAGACAAAAAGACTCACCTTTTGGTGGCGGCTGACAAATTTACAAAGTGGGTTGAGGCAAAGCCGGTCAGTAAGTGTGACGCCGCAACAGCGCTTCAGTTCATCAAAAAAGTGATGTTCCAGTTTGGCTTTCCCCACAACATTATAACTAATAATGACACTAATCTGTCCAAGGGTGCTATGAAAGAATTTTTCCAACGAGAGCATATTCTTCTTGATGTATCATCAGTGGCTCACCCCCAGTCCAATGGTCAAGCTGAAAGAGCCAATTAAGAAATTTGGAGAGGTATCAAGCCCCGGCTTATGGTCCCTTTGCAGAGGACGCCGAGTTGTTGGGTGGAGGAATTTCCCTCAGTGTTATGGAGTATCAATACTACTCCCAACAAATCAACGGGTTACACGCCTTTCTTCATGGTTTACGGAGCAGATGCGGTTCTCCCTAGTGCCATCCATCATGATTCGCCCCGTGTGGCAGCTTATGTTGAAGCTGATAATGAAAAAACACGTCGGGATGCTCTTGACCTGTTGGATGAGGAGCGCGACCGTGCGGCAGCTAGTTCAGAGATTTATCAACAAGATCTGCATCGTTAACATAACCGTCGGGTTAAAACCAGGACATTTCAAGAAGGAGATTTGGTGCTCCGGCTCATCCAGGATCAAACTGACATGCATAAGCTATCCCCACCTTGGGAAGGGCCCTTTGTGGTCAGAAAAAATCTGAACAACGGGTCATACTACCTTATCGATGTTCAAGACCACAAGGACTCACGCACGTCGGAGGAGGAGACCCACCGGTTGTGGAATATTGCTCATCTTCAGCCTTATTACACCTGAGCCACCGGCTCTTGTGATGTACATACTTTGTCCACGTATATATTATGATGAATATAATAAACCCGGCATCCCTGATAATTCAGGGCCTCTGTCGTTTCATTTCTAAGAATATGAGCCTTTATTATCCCTTCATACGATCACTTGGGGGCTTCCTGCTTATTGAGCATAGCTATGACTACCCTCTTGATCCGGCTTGTACACCATGATTACAAAATTCTTGAGGCTTCCTGCTCATTGAGCATAGCTATGACCACCCTATTAATCCGGCTTATATGCCTGGAATGAAATATTACTTGGGGGCTGCTGTTAATGAACAAGAGCTTTGTTGTCCCTTGTAATACGCTTGGATGCCAGGTGTATTCACCAAAAGTCTGGGTTATCCTGCCTTTGTTTGCCTGCCACTCCGACAGGTAATCCTGGAATGACTCTCCATACTCTTGACAATTAATCTTATAAAGACCCTAAATTTGTCAAGGTTAAAATGATGATTGGTCATGTGAGGTCCGGCTTATGGGTTTGAATGAAGGTTTAGCTCAGCGGCTGTGCGGCCCTTGAATATCACTTGACATTGAGGCTTGGCAGCCTATGAATACCTTGTTTTTTCTGATTTATATATTTTTAAAACATTTTTTGAGATTCATCTTTGGTTGCCATATTTCTATATGTTTGAAAACTGATTAGGGCCACGTTGCCTTATGTTTCATATATGAATCTATCCGGAGCTTTGTTAACCCAACATGGCTTTGGACTTTAAGTCGCCACTGTATGATAATTATGTGCTTCGAGTACTGGATCTAAGCTTTGGGATGTTACCCCTTGCTGCATATGGCGTTGTAAGCCGGCGGTATGAATAATATGAACATGGTGTTGTGCTCTCAATCTTTGGGCTATGACCCTTACTGCACAACGTGTGATAAGCCGACAGTATGAATAAATATCACAGGTATGATATTTATTTCGTTGTGATTATATGAGGTTTTGATAAACCGTCCCTGGTTATGGACTATTTAGTCATAAGTGGTTTTTATATGAGGTATTGTGACCCGCCCTAGGGTAAACCGTCAGGGCACCTGCTATCTGCTTATGTGCAAGAAAATATGCTAAGTATGGTCTGCATAATTGATGGTATTATGAGCATAAGTGGCAGATCTTCAAATAATGGATTGGTAGTGTTATGAAAATAAAACGTGCACGATGGCACGACATATCATTGTTTTAACTAGCCTATTGCAAGGCACCTGACGGCCCAAAAGGATAAGTGTTTTTGAGACATAGCATCCAAATGCTATGGTTGGTAAACCGGATCATGAATTCAGACTTCTAGTCTTAACGATTTGAAGCCTCTGGGTCATCCTGCGCTTCTTCTTCTTCTTCATCTCCTTGATTATCCATTGGCTGGAAGTCAGGCGTAGCCCATTTGATACCGGTCAAACCTCTAAACACAGCCTCATCATCGATAAGATTTGATGGATCAATGTCAGAAGCGAAGGTGTGCTTACGAGTCGGTGGGATGAGATCCACCTCTTGATGAACCAGCGCCTTCACCTTCTTGTTATCAGCATCATAAGCCGCCTGGTATTGGGCGAGATTTGTTTCATCGGCCAGCTTGCTTGCTAACGGACGCATTTCCGTTGCTATTTGTACAAAATCATCATTGCTGAAGGGAGAACCGTCTTCTTTCACACTGGGGCAACCGTTGGCTAAATCTTCTGGATCAAGATCTGCTTGCCATGCCTTTGCTCGGCTTAAGGCAGTCATGGCACCAGCTCTGGCGGCTGCTTGCTTTAAATCTTCAATCCTTTGGGGCAGCACAGATAGCCTCTCCAGTGTTTCCTTGATGAGGGTGGGCGGAGGCTTCTTATGAATAGCAATAGAGATTGTCCGTTGAGCGCCAGTGTATAGATGTTCTACCAAAGTATAGACAGCCTTTAGCTTGATGCGCATGTCTGAACCCAACTTGGCGCTTCGGGAGCGTACATCAGTAAAGTTATTGGTATACCGGCAGATGATTATGATATACTGTTGGTGCAAAGGAAGGTACTTACCGAAGATGGCCGATGTCATGCTGTTAATTTGATGCTTTAAACCGGAAAACTTGTCAGTTACCGGTTTAAGGGCTGCTTTGGCATCCTCCGCTCTTTTTAGTAAAGCTGCCTTCTCAGTCTCCCAACCGGTTCTATCAGTGTCGAAGCTCTGTTTCAACTGCTCAATGTTCTCCAATGCAGTCCTCAGCTCTGATTTGGCTTTTAAGGTCTCGGATTGTTGAGTTTGAATATTGGCCCTCAGGTCATTGACTTGGTTCTCCTTTTCATTTAGTTCAGCCTGCGACATGAACAACATGGAAGGTATTATGATCACTTCTGAAAGTCCCAAGCATAATACAAGTATTTTCTTTAGCACTTGGGGGCTAATGCCTATTACTCTTTTAAAGACAAGTTTATATCATGACCCGGGCAAAATGATGTCACCCGGTTGATAAAGGCAACATACTTGGATTTTATTTTTCAGCCATGGTGATAAGTCCCGGCTTAACTTGATAGTTTAAGCCAGCCCTTGGGGGCTACCAGTGCAAATTTGATCACAGTTAATTTGAAATCCCGGCTTAACTTGATAGTTTAAGTCGGCCCTTGGGAGCTACTAGTTTTGATTATCATATATTTATGACTATCTAAAATTCTATAGTATATTCACTACTATCATATCTAATAGACTTGGCGGCTGATATATATATATATATATATATATATATATATATATGGAGAAGATGATAATGTTTACCTCAAAATGCTCCTTCATCGTTGATTAGGCTGGCTTCAAAATAACGGCTGGTATAAAGGTGGTTTAAGTAACCGGAGTGAATCTCTTGGGAGCTGAACTGGGCATAGTTTTCCAAGTCTACCTTCCACTTGCCTTTATCAGCAGCACTAAATTCTTCCTTGGTGATGTGCTTGGATAAGGCAGTAGGGTTACCCGGTGCTGTATAACTAAGCCTGGTAATGATGACATCGTCAGCTTTTTCTTCAGCGGGCTTGATGGGACTGGGCGGCTTAGTGATGACCGGCTCAATGTCTACATGATCTATGGTGATGTCGTGCTCTTCTGGCGGCGGGTCATCAATGGTAGCTTCAGTAGTTTGATGAGTGGCCTCTGGCAATTGTTTTTCCACCTCAGAAGGGTTGGAGTCTTCAGCTGGCTTATGCAGTTTCACCTTCTTGCTGGGCTTGGCCACACCACTAAAATAAGAAATACAAAGATGTCAGCATATCAATCAATCATGAAGTTTCAAATGATTAAATATTTCTTACCCAGGAGCAACTTTGAAGGCTGGAATATGATTTCCAGTTGACTCACCAGATGAGGAGTGAGATGTTCCCTGATAGTTTGAATCAGATGGGTTAAGAGGTTGTCAAAAAAGACCCGCCTTGGGATAAGCTAAGTCGGGAATGTTTGAAACCTCCGGTCGACATTTGCGAGGCGCTGGTGTGTTGGGTAAGCCGGAGGAAAGAATTCCGCCGCCGCTGTTCCGGGTTGTGCGGCAATCTTCATGTTGTTGCTACTTCAAAATAAAGTTGGGATCCAAGTAAGCTAAAGGGTGAGAAAATATTGCTTTCCATCTTGCTTGTCAAGTTTTCTGTGTTGGTAGAGGTTCTGAGCTGGAGGAAAGAGTAATTACCTCTTCGTCATCAGCATGGCTGGCCTCCGCATCATCCTAATAATGGTCATTGTCAATAAGATGTACAAAGAATGATCCAAGGGAGTCAAGTTCTACCTCCGACTCATCATCATCATCATCATTATCTAGGTTGAATAACTCGACGGTATTGGTCTTTTTCTTAGCAGGCTTCTTGATAGCTTTGCTGTTTGCCCGAGTTTTCCTGGTCGGCTTATCCTATAGCTTCTTAGTCCAAAAAGGTGAATCGGCCTGCAAAACGTTAAATGGGTATGAAAAAGCAACCAGAGTGAAGGTATAATTCAATGGTGAAGTTGGGGAATAACTTACAGCTGGCGGTTTGTTAAGAACACAGAAAGGATTCAATCCCACTTTACTGTAGTCTTCCAAGCTCTCATTTAACAGTGATTTGTTCATATTATTGATGTCTTCATCAGTCAATTCAATCTGACAGTGGCGTTGAGGATCTGATAACTCGCCAGTGTATTCATGTATTAAGCCGGGACGACGGCTTAGAGGCAAGACTCTCCAGGCCACCCAACATCGAGCCAGATCAATTCCAGACAAGCTATTAGCCATCAAGGCCCGGATGTTTGAAAAACTGGCATATACTTCTTTCGCTCTGCTATACTGATGCGATCTAGAAGAGGATGCCTGTTGCTAAGTCGGCTGGCGCGATAACCCGGCAGGGGATCTTCCCCTTCTGGAGAAGTATCTTTGCAATAAAACCAGGTTTGGTTCCAGTCTTTGGGATGACTGGGCAAGGTGGCGGCTGGGAAAGTGGCTTCTTTCCGTCGCTGTATGGAAATGCCACCTAGCTCTAGGCTGGGCCCATCTGTGAATTCGTTTTGCCGGTTTAAATAATAAAACTCCCTGAATAGTTCTACGGTGGGGTCCTATTGAAGGTACACCTCGCACAATACTTGGAAGTTGCAGATGTTTGAAATGGACTTTGGGACGATATCTTGTAGATGGAACTTGAAGAAATGCAACACATCGCGAAAGAATTTTGAGCCTGGAGGGCTGAAGCCCAGAAGCATATGATCAATGAAGACAACTACTTCACGATCCTTGGGCTCAGGAGGAGTTTCAGTGCCTGGCACCCTCCAATGGATGACATCCTTTTTGGCCAGGACGCCTATCTGAACATATCCGTTTAAGTCTTCCTCGGTGACCCGGGAAACGAACCAGTTGTAGGCAGTGACTGTTTTTCCCATTTGGATAATGAAAGCCTAAAAGAAAGAAACATTACCGATTTAAGACTACACTGTTAGACCGGACCATGGATTCAAAGGTAAGGTGCTATGAACAGCTGACAGGTTAAGCCGGAAAATGAACATTAAAGTACGTGGATATTCATATTGGCGGCTTAAAAGGGGACTAATGGTACCTACTGGATTAAGGTTTCTGCTGTTAAGCCGAATAGAGTTTAAAAGTCAAGTGTATTGTGCAGAACCAAATTATGAGGATGAATAAGCAAGCATGGTTAAACCGGAGAGTATTGCCGGGTTGTGCAGGCTATGAAGCATATGATGGCGGTTTAAACATGGCCTAATGTTATATGGTGGTTCACGGTTTACGGTATAAGCCGCCATGGCGGTTATGGTACTTCAAATCTATCAGTAAAAATTTTGCTAAGTGATGGACAAACAGATTTCACAGACTGGAGCTATGATTTTGGATCTACAGCAGTTCAGAAAAGACAGTAAATTCTAAACCTAAGGTGGCGGCAGCAGGAAAGTTTGTGTGCTCCGATGGGATTTTTTCTATGCAGAGGAAGTATTCTGATGTTAAAAATGAATGCTAAACCGCTACTACATAAGTTTCATATCATGTTCAGATCAAAGGCTACTTGAACTAAAGGAGAAGACGGAGAACGGTGAAGAACACTAATGAACAATGCTAAACCTAATGCAGATATGAGGTTTAAGGAGATGAACACTCACGATTGCATATGGATTGCGGTGGAGCGCTGGCGTTATCTGGACCCATCAGGTTGATGCAGTGGCCTGAGTTGGTGCGGCGGACGAAGGACCGCGACGGCAGAGCTTGAGACTGTAGAGGAGTCGTGAGAGGAAGATGAAGACGAGGAGGCAAGGGGGGAAATGAAAAGGACCCCCGTCCCTATTTATAAGGGGATGGATACAGGACATGTGCGGGAATCGAGGAGGCCGAAATCATCATGTGGCTATATGGACGCCTCGATTTTCGTCTGATGATTAAGATAAGGATCAGTTAAAGATGTCCTGGTCCACGTGGGCCGTTAATGTGAAATGACGTCATGGAAGGTTAAGGAAATTCTATGAGCTGACGTCACGGCGGGTTACCGTAAATTTGTTAAAAGGACGATGCAAGATTTGAGAAGTTAGGTATTGAAGATTGATGTGAACAAGTTCAGATCAACCTGGGGCCTAATGTTGGGGATATAACTACTGGGTATGAACCGCCCAGGAGGGGCCTGCTCATACCACTGGCGACTTATCAATGAAGATGGCGGGTCATAGCAAGCCCATTGACGACCCAAGACCCAGAGGCGACTTGAGGCGCAAGTGGATGAACCGCCACATATATGACTTGTATTGTAAGGCAAGCTTAGTTAGTCACCGAGTTGGACACGTTGTGTATGAGCCGGTCGGACTCTGTAAGCCGCCGGGCATCAACCTGTGTATATAAAGGGGTGACCCAGCGGCGGGTTGATTCAAGGAACAAACAAGCGAGAACTAGGTCAAGCGTATTCGCTCCTTGGTAATCGAAACCCTAGCAATACAACACAAAGCAGGAGTAGGCTTTTACCTCGTTGAGAGGGGCCGAACCTGGGTAAACAGTCTGTGACCTTTGTCCCATTTAACCCCTTCAAGCTAACCTAGTTGCGATGGCTCCACGAATAAGTCCTTGCGCTAGGACATCTACCGTGTCAAGTCCACTACAGGCGGGGTCCCGGCCCCCAAGCCATTCCCGATGTGGCAGAGCGAGGAGCTCGGCTCGACGTAGTGACGATATGCCATGGTCGTCATGGCGAGGCGAAGCCCATGGCCCCTGGCGAGACAAAATAAGTTGGCGTGGTGGTGCTAAAGCCCCAAGAGCAGGTTGATGAAGTGACGGCGAAGCCACCGGGTGAACTGACGTGCCAGAGTAGCACTACAAAAAAAGACACATCCGTGACATTTTGGGCCGAACGAATTTTTTTATGTCATATTTATGACACTTCTATGATGATAATTGTGACAAAACCCGATATCATCATAGATGTGGTGGGCTCCTACTTCTATGACAAAAAATCATCACAGAAAATGGGCTGTTCGTCCGGGGCGGGCCGAAGACGCAGCTGCATGACATTCTTTGGGCCGTCCATGATGGGAAAAACCGTGGTAGAAGTGAGGGCGAGGAAAATATCAGGGTGTTCCCGGTTATGGGGGGTGGTCGGGGCCGAGCGACGCGCGTTTCTCTCATACACGCACGCGCGTGGGTGCGAGGCGTTGGGCTCTAACTGAACCCGAGCGAGGCGTTGGGCTCTAACTGAACCCAAGCGATTGCACTGCAGGCTACGCGTTACTGAACCCGCGCAATCGATCGATGGTTGTTAAGGGAACCCGATCGAGCGATTCCTTCGCTACTGCTGCTAACTGAAGCCGATCGATGCTGCCTCTGGATGAACAGTGAGCGTTGCTGGGGGGTTTGGATGAACAGTTCCCGATGGGGGTGGATGAACAGGACCCTGATCGATCGAGACGGTTGGGGCTGGATGAACAGGACCCCGTGGAGGGCAGGATCAATAGTAGACGGGGGAGGGCTGGATGAATAGTAGCTCGTGGAGGGGTGGTTGAACAGGAGCCCGTGGAGAGGGCTGGTTGAACAGTAGCCGGTGGAGTAGCGCGCGGTGGAGGCTGGATGAACAGGAGCCCGTGGATGAGCAGTCGCAGGTGGAGGCTGGAGGAGGTCCACGGTGGATGAACAGTAGCCCGTGGAGGCTGGAGGGGGTCGATGGTGGAGATGAACAGTATCCCGTGGAGTCCCATTTTGCGGTATGTCACACCCCTGCCGATGAATAGGACCCCCGTTTCAACCGTAGCGCTCCAACACAAGTCCGTTTCCTCCGTTTTGCGGTATGCCACACCCCTCCCGATCAACAGGACCCCCATTTTGACCGTAGGAGGTTCGTTTCCTCTGTTTTGCGGTACGCCAGACCCCTCCCGATGAACAGGATCCTGTTTCGAATGTGGCCGGTCAAACACAAGGCCATTTCCTCCGTTCTACGGTACGTCAGGCCTCGTTTCCATCGGCTGTTCCGTCCGAGCCCTCCCGATGAACACGACGACGCATTCTGCTCCGACCCAGCCGGTTGGCTCCCCATGAACACGACGATGCAGTTTCTCCGTTCCGACCCAGCCATGTACACAAGCCATGGCCGTACGTACGCGCGAGTAGGCATTCGAGGCCCTGCCCGTATTTACGTACGTGGCCCTATTTTCTTTCTTGCACACTAGCCGCTGTACGTACGTGTACATGCTACGTGTGCGCCTCTACTATGACACATGCGCGCCTCTACATCGACCAGTATGTACGTACATGTTCGCTACCAGAATGACAATGCTACGCAGGCACTTCCCTGCGTGCGAAGATGTAGCTGGTGGGTCCCAGCAGTCAGGGGGGCGAATCGTTTTTTTGCCTGGACGCACTTCCTTGCATGCGAAGATGTAGGTGGTGGGTCCCAGCAGTCAGGGGGAAACGTTTTTTTTGCGAAATATGGTGGCCCATCCGGTGGGTCCCCGCTGTCAAGTGGAGGAATAATTATTTTGCACGTAATAAGGAGGCACTTCCTTGCTGCGGCTGTGGACCCAGCTATCAGCCTCTCCACGTAGAGTCCACGTCCGATGGAAGCTATTCCTTTACCACATTGACCACGTTGTGCCGAGAGCACCAGGGCGGTGGACGACGACGAGGCCTAGGAAGGGGACGACGCGGAGCCGGGGAAGACGCGGTAGTGGAAGCCCGCGCGGAGAGGAGTACGAGGGTTCACTACTTCGGTTGCGGTGTGAGGCTGCCGTCGTCGCAGGGCCTGGCCAGCGGTGGGAATAGTAGGGGGGTGAGGCCTCCGCGGCAGCACAGTCGGCCATGGGAGGCAGGAGCATGTGGCACGACCGGCGTTGCTTTGGGCGACTGGAGCAACAAGACCAGAGGTTGAAGAAGCACTACGGCCGTTGGATGGAGATCGTACGGTCACTGGAGCTAGAATCGTTCATATTGACTAAGTTCACAAAGCACTCTGTCCCCGTCAACTTAGTAGGCCCACAAGTCAGCCTCCCACCAAGGTGGGTCCCAACCAACAGGGGGTATTCATTTTTTTTGTGCGTAATAAGGAGGCACTTCTGGTGTGTCCGAGCTGACAGCGGGGGGAACGTTTTTGTCACACAATATGGTGGCCCATCCGGTGGGTCCCAACAATCAGGGAGCAAACATTTTTTTCTTGAAATACGGTGGCCCGTCCGGTGGGTCCCTGCTGTCAGGTGGAGGAATCATTATTTCCCGCGTAATAAGGAGGCACTTTCTTGCTGCCATCGTGGACCCAGTGATACGTCTCCATCGTATCTATAATTTTTGATTGTTCCATGCCAATATTCTACAACTTTCATATACTTTTGACAACTTTTTATATTATTTTTGGGACTGACATATTGATCCAGTGCCCAATGCCAGTTCCTGTTTGTTGCATGTTTTATGTTTCGCAGAATATCCATATCGAACGGTGTCCAAACGGGATAAAAACGGACGGAGCTTATTTTTCGAATATTTGGAAAATCCCAGAGAAAGATCAATGCGAAACAGTGTCCGAGGTGGGCACGAGGTAGGGGGGCGCGCCCCACCCCCTTGGGCGCGCCCCTGACCCTCGTGGTCCACCCGAAAGGCGGTTGATGCCCTTCGTCGGCCGCAAGAAAGCTAATTTTTGGTAAAAAATCACGGTGAAGGTTTCGGTCCAATCGGAGTTACGGATCTCCATATATGTATATACGAAACGGTGAAAGGGCAGCAGGAGAGAACGCACAAATAGAGAGAGACAGAGAGACATATCCAATCTCGGAGGGGCTCTCGCCCCTCCCACATCATGGAGGCCAAGGACCAGAGGGGAAACCCTTCTCCCATCTAGGGAGGAGGTCAAGGAAGAAGAAGACGAAGGGGCCCCCTCTCCCCTTCTCTTCCGGTGGCGCCGGAACGCTGCCATGGCCATCATCATCATCACCGCGATCTACTCCAACACCTCCGCCATCTTCACCAACATCTCCATCACCTTCCCCCCTCTATCTACAGCGGTCCACTCTCCCGCAACCCGCTGTACCCTCTACTTGAACATGGTGCTTTATGCTTCATATTATTATCCAATGATGTGTTGCCATCCTATGATGTCTGAGTAGATTTTCATTGTCCTATCGGTGGTTGATGAATTGCTATGATTGATTTAATTTGCTTGTGGTTATGTTGTTGTCCTTTGGTGCCCATAATATGAGAGCGGGCGTGGATCACACCATAGGGTTAGTTGTATGTTGATAAGACTATGTATTGGAGGGCAAGAGTGACAGAAGCTTCAACCTAGCATAGAAATTGATGCATACGGGATTGAAGGGGGAAAAATTTATCTTAATGATATGGTTGGGTTTTACCTTAATGAACGTTAGTAGTTGCAGATGCTTTCTAATAGTTCCAATCATAAGTGCATAGAATTCCAAGTCAGGGATAACATGCTAGAAGTGACCTCTCCCACATAATACTTGCTATCAGTCTAGTAAAGTAGTCAATTGCTTAGGGGCAATTTCCCAACTCCTACCACCACTTTTCCACACTCGCTATATTTACTTTATTGTGTCTTCACTTAGACAGCCCCTACTTTTTATTTACATAATCTTTATTATCTTGCAAACCTATCCAACAACACCTACAAAGTCCTTCTAGTTTCATACTTGTTCTAGGTAAAGCGAACGTCAAGCATGCATAGAGTTGTATCGGTGGTCGATAGAACTTGAGGGAATATTTGTTCTGCCTTTAGCTTCTTGTTGGGTTCGACACTCTTACTTATCGAAAACTGCTGCGATCCGCTATACTTGTGGGTTATCAAGATCTTTTTCTGGCGCCGTTGCCGGGGAGCAATAGCGTGGGGGTGAATATTCTCGTGTGTGCTTGTTTGCTTTATCACTAAGTAATTCTTATTTGTTGCTCTTAGTTGTCCTTTATCTTTAATTATGGATATGGAACACAAAATACCAAAAAAATTAAGTGTACTTGCTGCTCATGGGGATGAGGAACCTCCTAAAACCCTCGACACTCGTTATGTGACAGAAATTATGTACTAGTTTGATAATCCTAAGAAAAGCCCATTCAATTTGGTAATGGGAGTAATGTTGGATCAACATTAATACTTTAGGGATTATCGCTTGACACAAAAAGGGAAACTATTATGGGATCAAATTTATATATTGAAGTGGTATGCTCGGCAAGTATGCTTGAGTTATGATTATACTTGTTGCTCTAGGACGAAGGCTCCACACCTTCCCTTTTCATGCAAATTTAATGATAATGAAACCTTAGTGTCTTATGCTAATGGTATATATGATTACTATGATGTGGAACAAATAGAAGAATTTATTGCTTTTAAGGGTGCTTATGAAATTGAATCTTTGTTTGAAATGTATGAAGCTTTTGATGATGATGTTTATAGGCCTGAAAATTTGGCTACATTGAAATATTGCTATGATAATTATGAATATAATTCCTATATTAATGCGCTTATTGAGAAAGTCTCCACTATCCAAGAAGATACTAATATTTTGCAGGAGTCTATGGAAAAAGAAATTGATGAAACTGTGAGCTCATTGGATGAAAAAGATGAGGAGGAGAGCAAAGAACAAAAGGAGGAAGAGCGGATTGATCACCCGTGCCCACCTTATAATGAGAGTAACTCTTCAACTCATACATTGTTTAATTTCCCTTCATGCTTACCGAAGGATGATTGCTATGATTATTGTTATGATCCCGTTGATTCTCTTGAAATATCCCTTTTTGATGATGCTTGCTATGCTTGTGGCCAAGATGCCAATATGAATTATGCTTATGGAGATGAACTTGCTATAGTTCCTTATGTTAAACATGAAATTATTGCTATTGCACCCATGCATGATAGTCCTATTATCTTTTTGAATTCTCCCGACTAAACTATATTGGAGAAGTTTACCCACATTAAGGATTATATTGATGGGTTGCGTTTTACTATAACACATGATGATTTTGATGAATATAATATGCATGTGCTTTCTGCTCCTACTTGCAATTACTATGAGAGAGTAACTATATCTCCACCTCTCTATGTTTCCAATACAATAAAATTGCAAGAAACTGTTTATACTATGCATTGGCCTTTACTATGTGTGCATGGATTGTTCTTTTATGACATGCCGATGCATAGGAAGAGAGTTAGACTTCGTTGTTGCGTGATATATGTTACTTTGTGCTCACTACTAAATTACAAATCATTGTTAATTAAAATTGGCTTTGATATACCTTGGGATCCGGGTGGATCCATTACTTGAGCACTATATGCCTAGCTTAATGGCTTTAAAGAAAGCGCTGCCAGGGAGACAACCTAGAAGTTTTATAGAGTCATTTATTTCTGTTGTGTTCTTTTATAAAGTTTTAAAAAATAAAAATAATGTGCCAAGGTTTGCCTTTAGGATGTTTACTAAGCTTGTTGGTTTGTGCGGTGCAGGACAGAAACTTTGGCTGTAGTGCGTGATTTTACATTTTTTTACTAGAACATCAAATGGTTCTGATTCTTTTTGCACTGTCTTTCTATACAAATTGTTTATTTGTCCTAATTTTGGCAGAAATTTTAAAGTATCAGAAGTATGGTGAATGTTCAGATTATTACAAACTGTTCTGTTTTAGACAGATTCTGTTTTTGATGCATAGTTTGCTTGTTTTGATGAAACTATCAAATTATATCAGTGGATTAAGCCATGAAAAATTTATATTACAGTAGACACAATGCAAAAACAAAATATGAATTGGTTTGCAACAGTACTTAGAGTAATGATTTGCTTTATTATACTAACAGATCTTACCGAGTTTTCTGTTGAAGTTTTGTGTGGATGAAGTGTTCGATGATCGAGAAGGTCTCGATGTGAGAAGAAGGAAGAGAGTCATGAGCTCAAGATTGGGGATGCCCGAGGCACCCCAAGTAAATATTCAAGGACACTCAAGCGTCTAAGCTTGGGGATGCCCCGGAAGGCATCCCCTCTTTCTTCAACAAGTATCGGTATGTTTTCGGATTCGTTTCGTTCATGCGATATGTGCAATCTTGGAGCGTCTTTTGCATTTAGTTTTAATATTTCTTTTATGCACCATGCTGGTATGAGATAGTCCTTGGTTGATTTATAGAATGCTCATTGCACTTCACTTATATCTTTTGAGTATGGCTTTATAGAATGCTTCACGTGCTTCGCTTATATCATTTCAAGTTTGGATTGCCTGTTTCTCTTTACATAGAAACCGCCATTTGTAGAATGCTCTTTTGCTTCACTTATATTTGTTAGAGCACGGGCCTATCTTTTGTAGAAAGAATTAAACTCTCTTGCTTCACTTATATCTATTTAGAGAGATGACAGGAATTGGTCATTCACATGGTTAGTCATAAAATCCTACATAAAACTTGTTGTCACTGAATATGATATGTTTGATTCCTTGCAATAGTTTTGCGATATAAAGATGGTGATATTAGAGTCATGCTAGTGGGTAGTTTTGGATTGTAGAAATACTTGTGTTGAAGTTTCGTATTCCCGTAGCATGCACATATGGTGAACCGTTATATAACGAAGTCGGAGCACGAGGTATTTATTGATTGTCTTCCTTATGAGTGGCGGTCGGGGACGAGCGATGGTCTTTTCTTACCAATCTATCCCCCTAGGGGCATGTGTAGTAGTACTTTGCTTCAGGAGCTAATAACTTTTGCAATAAGTATGTGAGTTCCTTATGACTAATGTTGAGTCCATGGATTATACGCACTCTCACCCTTCCATCATTGCTAGCCTCTTCGGTATTGTGCATTGCCCTTTCTCACCTCGAGAGTTGGTGCAAACTTCGCCGGTGCATCCAAACCCCGTGATACGATACGCTCTATCACACATAAGCCTAATTATATCTTTCTCAAAACAGCCACCATACTTACCTATCATGGCATTTCCATAGCCATTCCGAGATATATTGCCATGCAACTTGAGCATTCATTGTCATATTGCTTTGCATGATCGTAAGATAGCTAGCATGATGTTTTCATGGCTGGTCTGTTTTTTGATGTCATTGCTACGCTAGATCATTGCACATCCTGGTACACCGCCGGAGGCATTCATATAGAGTCATATCTTTGTTCTAGTATCGAGTTGTAATATTGAGTTGTAAGTAAATAAAAGTGTGATGATCATCATTATTAGAGCATTGACCACAAAAAAAAGAGAGAGGCCAAAGAAGCCTAAATAAAAAAGGGGGCCAAAGAAGCCCGCAAAAAAAGAAAAAAAAGAAAAAAGGGGGCAATGTTACTATCCTTTTACCACACTGGTGCTTCAAAGTAGCACCATGTTCTTCATATAGAGAGTCTCTTGAGTTATCACTTTCATATACTAGTGGGAATTTTTCATTATAGAACTTGGCTTGTATATTCCAACGATGGGCTTCCTCAAATGCCCTAGGTCTTCATGAGCAAGCAAGTTGGATGCACACCCACTTAGTTTAAGTTTGAGCTTTCATATACTTATAGCTCTAGTGCATTCGTTGCATGGCAATCCCTACTCCTCACATTGAGATCAATTGATGGGCATCCCCATAGCCCGTTGATTAGCCGCGTCGATGTGAGACTTTCTCCCTTTTTGTCTTCTCCACACAACCTCCACCATCATATTCTATTCCACCTATAGTGCTCTTTCCATGGCTCACGCTCATGTATTGTGTGACGGTTGAAAAGGCTGAAGCATGTTAAAAAGTATGAACCAATTGCTCGGCTTGTCATCGGGGTTGTGCATGATTTGAATATTTTGTGTGGTGAAGATGGAGCATAGCCAGACAATATGATTTTGTAGGGATAACTTTCTTTGGCCATGTTATTTTGAAAAGACATGATTGCTTTATTAGTAGGCTTGAAGTATTATTGTATTTATGTCAAATGATAGACTATTGCTTTGAATCACTCGTATCTTAATATTCATGCCATGATTAGATATGTGATCAAGATTATGCTAGGTAGCATTCCACATCAGAAATTATCTTTTTTATCATTTACCTACTTGAGGACGAGCAGGAATTAAGCTTGGGCATGCTGATACGTATCCGTTGTATCTATAATTTTTGATTGTTCCATGCCAATATTCTACAACTTTCATATACTTTTGGCAACTTTTTATATTATTTTTGCGACTAACATATTGATCTAGTGCCCAGTGCCAGTTCCTGTTTGTTGCATGTTTTATGTTTCGCAGAGTATCCATATCAAAGGAGTCCAAACGGGATAAAAACGGATGGAGCTTATTTTTGGAATATTTGGAAAATCTGGGAGAAAGATCAACGCGAAACGGTGTCCGAGGTGGGCACGAGGTAGGGGGGCGCGCCCCTAACCCTCGTGGTCCACCCGAAAGACGGTTGATTCCCTTCTTCGGCCGCAAGAAAGCTAATTTTTGGTAAAAAAAAATCACGGCGAAGGTTCCGGTCCAATCGGAGTTACGGATCTCCATATATATACGAAACGGTGAAAGGGCAACAGGAGAGAACGCAGAAACAAAGAGAGACAGAGAGACAGATCCAATCTCAGAGGGGCTCTCGCCCCTCCCACGCCGTGGAGGCCAAGGACCAGAGGGGAAACCCTTCTCCCATCTAGGTAGGAGGTCAAGGAAGAAGAAGACGAAGGGGACCCCTCTCCCCTTCTCTTCCGGTGGCGCCGGAACGCTGCCGTGGCCATCATCATCATCACCGCGATCTACTCCAACACCTCCGCCATCTTCACCAACATCTCCATCACCTTCCCCCCTCTATCTACAGCGGTCCACTCTCCCGCAACCCTCTGTACCCTCTACTTGAACATGGTGCTTTATGCTTCATATTATTATCCAATGATGTGTTACCATCCTATGATGTCTGAGTAGATTTTCGTTGTCCTATCGGTGGTTGATGAATTTCTATGATTGATTTAATTTGCTTGTGGTTATGTTGCTGTCTTTTGGTGCCCATCATATGAGAGCGCGCGTGGATCACACCATAGGGTTAGTTGTATGTTGATAAGACTATGTATTGGAGGGTAAGAGTGACAGAAGCTTCAACCTATCATAGAAATTGATGCATACGGGATTGAAGGGGGACCAATTTATCTTAATGCTATGGTTGGGTTTTACCTTAATGAACGTTAGTAGTTGCGGATGCTTGCTAATAGTTCCAATCATAAGTGCATAGAATTCCAAGTAAGGTATAACATGCTAGAAGTGGCCTCTCCCACATAATACTTGCTATCGGTCTAGTAAAGTAGTCAATAGCTTAGGGGCAATTTCCCAACTCCTACCACCACTTTTCCACACTCGCTATATTTACTTTATTGTGTCTTTACTTAGACAGCCCATACGTTTTATTTACGTAATCTTTATTATCTTGCAAACCTATCGAACAACACCTACAAAGTACTTCTAGTTTCATACTTGTTCTAGGTAAAGCGAACATCAAGCGTGCGTAGAGTTGTATCGGTGGTCAGTAGAACTTGAGGGAATATTTGTTCTGCCTTTAGCTCCTCGTTGGGTTCGACACTCTTACTTATCGAAAACTGTTGCGATCCCCTATACTTGTGGGTTATCACCCAGCTGTCAGCCTCTCCATGTACAGTCCACGTCCGATGGAAGCCATTCCTTGACCACGTTGACCACGCTGCGCCGAGAGCACCAGGGCGGTGGATGACGACGAGGCCTAGGAAGGGGACGACGCGAAGCCGGGGAAGACACGACAGTGGAAGCCCGCGCGGAGAGGAGTACGAGGGTTCACTGGTTAGGCTGCGGTGTGAGGCTGCCGTCGCCGCGGAATAACAGGGGGTGTGGGTGAGTAGAGGGATGGCCTGGCCAGCGGTGGGAGTAGTAGGGGGCGGTGAGGCCTCCGTGGCATCACAGCCGGCCATGTGAGGTAGGAGCATGCGACACGACCAAAGAATAACCAATCATACATAAAAGAATTTAGAGGAGAATCAAATATTGTTCATAGATAATCTGGATCATAAACCCACAATTCATCGGATCTCGACAAACACACCACAAAAGAAGATTACATCGAATAGATCTCCAAGAAGATCGAGGAGATCTTTGTATTGAGATCCAAAGAGAGAGAAGAAGCCATGTAGCTAATAACTATGGACCCGTAGGTCTGAAGTAAACTACTCACACATCACCGGAGAGGCCATGGAGTTGATGTAGAGGCCCTCCGTGATTGATGCCCCTTCGGCGGAGCTCCTGAAAAGGCCCCAAGATGGGATCTCTCGGGTACATAAGGTTGCGGCGGTGGAATTAGGTTTTCGTGTTGCTCCTGGATGTTTGGGGGGTACGTGGATATATATAGGAGGAAGAAGTACGTCGATGGAGCAACGAGGGGCCCATGAGGGTGGAGGGCGCACCCAGGGGGTAGGCGCGCCCCCTGCCTTGTGCCCTCCTCGATCATTTCTTGACGCACACTCCAAGTCTCCTGGATCACGTTTGTTGAGAAAATCACGTTCCCGAAGGTTTCATTCCGTTTGGACTCCGTTTTATATTCCTTTTATTCGAAACCCTAAAATAGGCAAAAAAAACAGCAATTTGGGTTGGGCCTCCGCTTAGTAGGTTAGTCCCAAAAATGATATAAAGGTATAAAATAAAGCCCATTAATATCCAAAATAGATAATATAATAGCACGGAGAAATCAAAAATTATAGATACGTTGGAGACGTATCAACTACTCCTTTAGTGGCCCCTACACATACTCCCCCTATGTGTATGCAATAGTCACACGTACACATGGACGCAAAAACGCGCGCGACGCCCTAATGCATGCATGTCCGAGCAAACAACGGAAAACACACGGTCACGCTCAAGTGCTCAACCAAGACGTGCATGCACACACATACTCAGCCAGGGTGAGCTAGTGATCGTATAAACACCGGAAAATGTATATATTGAGTGCAATGAGCGTATTATGAAGTCCACTGACTGTATTTTTACAAATATACAATGACAGACAATGTATTTATCTCGGTTGAAATTAAGCCATATTAACCGGAGAGGAGGCAGTATGGACTAGCATTACTTTGATGTGTCTCGTCAACTTGCCGAACAAGGAGAAGCTTGCAGGACGGGAGAAGCTTGCGCACGGTGGCTCACAGGACAAGGAGAAACTTTTGACTAATGCAAGCTGTCCTTCGCTCAGGCGGTGGACGTGCAACAGTTAATTCGGTGACAGGTTGCCAGAAGCATACACAATACTAGTACTGTTATTGTTGCACTTCCCGAAGAGGAGAACAGCCAAGCGCAAAGTTTACTAGTACTACTACTATAGTCCATAGAGGTACTATACTAGTACTAGGAACCGGATGGAGGATCGTCTGCACTCTTATTATATTTTTAAAATGTGATAAAGCAATCTTCAACACATTTTGTTCTCTTTGAGGGTTCTCGCATGTGACAATGGAAGTTGATTGCATGGAACACTCACCACAATTCTCGCTTAATTCTGGCTCATATCCTATTACAAATAGGAGCGCTCGGTAATATTTCCTCTTTTTTTGTTATTCAGCATGTAAACAGGTCAGCAAACCTTGCGGCGCATCTTTATGCGAACCGTGCTTGCTGCACCTTGAATGTGGCCGAGAGTTGGCTTGATGAAACACCTCGCTTCCTACTTCTTTTTTTGCGGGGTACCTCGCTTCCTAGTGACCAGTGTCTTGGCTGATCGTCCTAAGAATGATTATATATGAATAAAGCTCTCTCATTTACTCGCAAAAAAGATTAAGCCATATTAACCGGAAAGGAGGGAGTATGGACTAGCACTACTTGTTGGTGTGTCCCATCAACTCGCAAAACAAGGAGAAGCTTGCAGGACAAGGTGAAGCTCGCTTACGCCTTTTGACTAATGCAACATACCCTCGCCCAGGCGGTGGACATGCATCAGTTCATTCGGTGTCAGATTGCCAGAGGCATACGCTATAGTACCGAACATGCGGAGTACCATCATTGTTCGACTTCACGAAGAGGCGAAGAGCCAAGCGCAAGGTTTAGTAGTACGAGTAGTACTACTACTAGAACCGCATGGTGGAGCCTCTGTACTCTTATTTTTCTTAATCTTTGATAAAGTACACATATATTCCGGAGAAGGGTGGAAAACGGCAGCCCAACATGTAATGATGATATCGATCAACCATGCTTGAATATATCTTGGCCTCCGTGCGAGCCCGTCTGTGTGTTCTCGCTCCTCGTCTCTCTCACGGAACGGCGGGTTGGCCATTTTGCCGTCAATTGAGATCGGTTTGCTCACACTCTGGTCCCACATGTCAGTGATATGCCAAGTGGAGGTGCGTTGACCGACTGGGGATACGCGTACTTGGTTTTGCACCTTCATACTACTCCTCCCTCCGTCACAGTTTACAAGGCACGCTTCATTATGATGCATTTCTCTCAATGCATTTCCACCACCAGAGAGACTTTAGACGCGTTTGGTTTAATGCTCAATTAATTAGGGCGTGGTAACAGAAATTTTCTCTCGGTGTAGTACTACAGAGTGGAGTAAGTGCATGCATGTGTCTACCCGGGGTGGAAGCACTGCATGCATGTGTGTACGCATTATTTCCTATAGTAATAGACGCCGTGCTATAACTACCAATGCTATTTTTCAGGTCAATCGCTAGTCGCCTTGCTCCTAGAGATTTTCTCTTTTTCTAAAGCGCGCTCTATAAACAGTGATGAATGGAGTAGTATGAGGGGATTCAAAGAAGAGCGTATTGATGGTTGCTTCTTCCGAGCAACTTACAGTGGGAAAGGTGGGGCTTATGATTTGACTGTTCATTACTCACTATTAATGCGGCACAACGACCGGTCTGAGTCTCCCATGCGGCTGTGCACTACCCCCACGGTTCTTAAATATACTCCGGAGTATTTGTCTTTCTAGAGATTTCAACAAGTGACTACTCAAATATTTGTATTTTTAGAGATTCAAATGGACTACGACATACGGATGTATATAGACATATTTTAGAGTGTAGATTCACTCATTTTGCTCTGTATGTAGTCACTTGTTGAAATGTCTAGAAAGACAAATATTTAGGAACGGAGGGAGTACACATACGAAGCTAAATGAGTGAATCTACACTCTAAAATATGCCCATTTTAAATTTGTAAAAATACAAATATTTAGGAACGAAGGAGTATAATTTTGTGCATGGCACAAGGACCCGGATGCCGAAGAGGCTTCTGGCAATGCTATCAAGCTTCCAGCATTTGTTTACATAATTGACGTACTATACAAATAATTTTCCAGCGGCATGAAATTGTACAATGGTGTGAGCTTTCAGCTTTTGTTTCGTGTGTCTTTCCATCAATGCTCTTTCGGAAACAATAAAAAACTAACTTCCTTGCTAATCAGAGCTAATATTTACATCACAACTGAAGACAAAGTTGTGAGAAAGTGTTAAATTAAAATTGATCCATGCTTTCATTGGCAGCAATGTCCCCCCAGCTCTGTCTAAATCAACAAGGCATGTTGGGAAAAAAAGTAGCTGTCTGGAGCATGCAACATTCCAATCATTTTGTGCCGTTCCACTATAATAGAGCTTAGCGTCCCTGTTCCAAAGATATTAAGTGTGATTACGATAATAGAGGACTGCTGATGAAATAATAAACACACAAATAGAAGCTGGTCACCTTTGCAGTCTCTCTTAAGACTAACTAGTTGGAGAAGATTAGGCTCGGAGTTGGATGAGGAGGATAGAGCAAAACCAATCTCCCTTTATGCAGTCGCAATGAAATGTAGAGACGTTGCCCGTGTGACATTTTGGCAGAACTGCACAAAACACTCCTAAGAAAAAAGTGATTTGTGCAGTTCAGCAAAAGGTCGCAATAGCAATGAGGTCAAATGGATAGCCCTGTTTGCAAAAAGAGTTAGAAAGGAAACAATTACTGGCCAATAACAGTTTATGACACATGGGACGACAAAAAAGAAGCATATTCCTTGTCCTAAGGGAAGATAACAACACGGTTGTGTTTGTCTAAAATGGTGTGAGGACGAGATTGCAATATGGAAAGTACGCTGGACGAGCTACGCTTTGGGCAAAGAACTATGGAAGATCCACATGCAACGACGTGGGAAAACGGGCAGTGGAGCAAGGCCAGAGGGGATACCTGGAGGTCGTCGGCATGTAACTAGGTGAGCGGCGGCGGGCGGAATCTGCCCATACTGCGGCAGCGAGCAGGTGGCGTAGGCCCTACCACACTGGAGCTTGGTTAGAGAGAACGGTGTGTACCGCAGATCGGGACATGCTGCCTCAGCGCCGTCGAACGGAGAAATGATGCACGTCCTCCCTTTCCGCTGGCGGACGGGATGCGGTCGGATCAGTGACCAACGGTGAGAGAGAGAGAGGCCACCGCAGCCTTGTGTGAGATACTTTGAATAGAGACAACCAGGCAGGCAGGCTCCATTTTATATAGTGGAGCGGACTACCTTTTTCTCCATAAAAATCGTTTTATATTCTGTCTACGTGCCACTGAGCGATATAACTTTATTTAAAAATAATGTGCTCCACCGTGTACTCGCGCGGGTGTGGCTGGGCACGAAGCGTGAGTGTGTGCACGGTGCACCTATTCTCTTCTTGTATACGTATACCACCTATATGGGGTTGTGTGAGAGAGATACAAACGTAGAGAGATATAGTGTGTGGGTTCGTGAGAGCTTTTTTAGGGGGGTGGTGTCAGGACCCCGATTCCAAGTCACATCGATCTAGCCGGTAACACCTATATCACTTTGCGGCCTCATGCACGGTATTCCCACGGGTGTCGCCTTACCATGGCCCGGGACCGTTTGTGCCTTTTGGCTCACGTATATGATAGTGTCGCTAGCATCCATATGACAGAGAACCCGGGCCGACATGACTAGTCGTGAACCCAAAGTGGCACTAACTTACGGGGACATGCATACATGAATCAACATCGAGCATGTCGGTCAGCAGCGTGCGAATCCGGGCTGTAGCACTGGGCTAATAGGACTCCAGTGAACCGGGCTGTAGCAGGCTAGACAGGACTCCGGATGTCACCGCGTGACATTTCCCCGAAGGGACAGACACAGGAATGAAGTGAATCACATGCCGGACAGTCTAAGTGTTCCGGAGTAGTAGTACTGGGCTAGCAGGACTCCAGTGAACCGGGCTATAGCGGACTACTATGGCTCAGGGAAGCACAAGACTACATTTCCCCATAAGAGAGGCTACCAAGGATGAACAACTAGGTTGTCGGATCCCACACATACCAAGCATTTCAATCATACACACAATATGCCCGATATGTGTGAATACAACATGGCATCACAACATAACTCTATGACTCAAGTATTTATTCATTAGGCTCCGAAGAGCCAGATATTACAAACATGGGTCTCATGACCCAACATACAGAGCATACAAGCAACAAGCACAAGCGAAAGCTTAACATGTCTGAGTACAGACTTCTACAAATGAAAAAGGCTGAGAAGCTTGACTATCTACCAGATCCTGCCGAGGGCACAAGATCGTAGCTGAGGTATCAAGCTAAACGTCGAAGTCCACGTGGAACTACTAGCGAGACTGCAGTCTCTCTGCAAAACATACATTAAGCAAACGTGAGTACAAATGTACCCAGCAAGACTTACATCAGAACTAACTACATATGCATCGGTATCATCAACGGGGTGGTGGAGTTTAACTGTAGCAAGCCACCTTTGACTCGGTGACTAACCTGAACTACTATTGCAAATAACTCTTTGAGGTGGCGCACACGAGTCCACATATTCACCATATCAATACACCACTATGGATCCGCTCCCGTTTCCCTACGAGAACACCATCCATAGCACTCACGCTTATCTTGCGCATTTTAGAGTATCCACTTTCACTTGTCTATGAACTATGCAAGGGGTCCAAGTTTCCATATCCGAGGAATCAGGCTATTTGAATAGATAATGATAACCCTACAGGGGTGTACTTATTCACACACGCTGTCGCCACTTACCACCATGTACACGTCGTGTATCTCGGCAACCTTCAAGCGGAAGCCTGGTGAGGGAGTCGGCCACGACCTGACTAACCACACAAGTATCTCATCCAGGTTTATCGCCTATTCGGGTTCCATCCGCAAGGAGATCCGGCCGGGGTGTGGCTCACGGCCCCAAACGATGTGTACAGGGTTCCCAAGCCCACCATCCGGGTGCCACTTGGTACACCGGGCCACTGTGCCTAGTCTGTCCCAAGCCCACCTGTGTCGGGTGCCACTTGGTAGACTACTAAAACTACCTACAAACACCAGAAACTAGTTGCAAATCCTGGACAGAGATCAGGTTGATTAATAAGTCGAGAGAGCTTGGAGCGCCCGGAGCCCAATGTGTGGTAGTAACTGTTCATGGATCAGAAACACAGAACTCGGTTCCTGAGGACGGCTGCAATGAGACAACCCACCATGTACTCCTACATGGCCTCTCACCACTACCTTTACCAAATCTTGTTCACACACTTAGCTCTCAACAGTAGGACATGTTCACCACATTCCAATTCATCCCCGATGAATCGGACCTGACTCAACTCTAAGCAGTAGCAGGCATGACAAACAAGCATGAATGATTAGGCACATCAGGGCTCAAACAACTCCTACTCATGCTAGTGGGTTTCATCTATTTACTGTGGCAATGACATGTCATGCAGAGGAAAGGGGTTCAACTACCGCAGCATGTAACAGTTGAATCAGTGTTGTCCTAATGTAGTAAAAGAGAGCAGGAGCGAGAGAGAGTGGGATTGTATCAGAATGAACAAGGGGTTTTTACTTGCCTGGCACTTCTAAAGATATTATAGCTCTTCATCGGTGTCATCGAACTCATCGTCGAAAGCACGTCTACCGAGAGGGGATAAATACCGGCAACAGAGAAGGAGAGCGCAATCAAAGCAATGCACAATATGATGCATGATCATGATCTGTCAATATGCTGTGTTTTGAGCTAATGCAACTAGCAACACAATTAAGTGTAGTTAGTTTGAACCCAAGGTTCAAATTCAAACTCCACATATGGTTATTTAAATGCCATTCATTTGATTTGTCCTAAACAGTAGCTATAAGTTGTTCTAACATGCATGAAAATGGTACGAATGGATAGATTGGATTTTTCTCATCATTTTCACTTATAGTTTATCTTATTTGGAGTTATGTTGAATTTCTATGATTTTTCAAGGTTTTGGATATTTTCTGAAATAAATAAGATTTATTTAAATTCCAGAAAGGAATTATTGTGTCAGCATGACCTCATAGTGACGTCAGCAGGTCAATGGCTCGGTCCATGTCAAACCTGACGTGTGGGGTCCACACGTCAGTGACACGGTTAACTAACAGAGTTAATTAAAATTAAACTAAACCTAATCTAGATTAGTTAAGGCCTGGGCCCACATGTCAGTGGCACTAGCTCTAATTAGTGATTAAGTTAAAACTATTAGGGCACTGGGCCCACTAGTTAGTGATGAAAGGTTGGTTAGCTGGCAGCGATTAGCACTAATCACGCGGCCACGTCAGCACGCCGGAGTTGAACGCCGGCGAGCACACAAACACGGCGACGACGCTCGGGAATGCGCTACAGGCGGCGGCTGGACATGCGAAGGCCACCAGAAGATAGCCCGCGCTCGACCGCATCTAGAAGAGTGATCGGGAGGCCTCGGGGTCCACGGAAATGACGACGACGAGCACAGAGGTGGCAGCTGGAGTTCGGCGTCAGCGGGTCAGGCGCTACGGCACACGGGAGGAGGATCTGGTGGGTGTTCTCGGCTCCTAGGAGTGTGCTGAGGACGATAGCGTCCTCGGATGCGACGTGTGTGGGCTCTCGCCATGGCAGCGACATGGATGGCGGCGAGCAAGCTTTCAGTCATGGCGGGGCTACGGCCTAGAGGGCGAGCGCGACCAGGGGAGAATGGGGAGACGACGCGGGTGCTCACAGCGCGTCCGACGGCGTCGTCGGCGAGGTCGGGCGCGGTCGGGTTGCTGCGAATCGACGACGACGACTATCGATGCGGAGGACGAAGACAACGGTGATGGCGGTGCTGTGGGGCGCTCCGACATCGTTTGGCTCGGCGAAGACGAAGAAGAGGTCGGGGCGGAGCTCTTGGGGACGACAGAGGGGCAAGGGGGTGGCTATGGCCGCGTGGCAGAGAACGGCGGCGACGAGCGCGTCGGCCATGGCGTGAAGAGAGCAAGGGGGCGAGGGGGGAAAGTGAGAGAAGGGTCGGTGGGTTCCAGAGGCTATGGGGTGACGATCCCAGCGTCACGCTGGCCAGGGAGGGGCCAGGCAGGCAGCTGCGTGCCAGCGCGTGCGAGCGCCGTGCACTGCTTCCCCTCTGCCTTCTAGCGAGAGGAGGAAGATAACTGGCAGGGGAGGTGGCTGGGCTGGGCCGGCTTCAGCAGCAGGCCGCACAGGTAGGCGGCCCAGGTACTAACTCTCTCTCTCTCTCTCTGTTATTTAATTTGTTCTCTTTTTCTATTTTTGCTACTATGTTTTGGCTTAGTTCAGAGACCAAACCATTTTCAAAATTCATGAAAATAATTGTGTGAACTAAATGGACTTATCCAAAGCTACACAACAATTTCCAGAATTATTGAACATATATTTGTTATATAACAAATATAGATCCAATTCAAATATTTATTGGATTAGTTCAAAGGCCCAAAATAATTGTTTCTGAGATTCTAGAAATATTGGTTTGAAATTTTATCCCTTGCCAATATTTCCAGAGATTAACAGGAACATTTTCTTGGACTCATTTGATGAGATTTAAATGTTGGTTATTTTTAGAGGTCTTCTCAGGCTTTTGAAAATTCCTCAATTCAAATTTCATTTGAATTTAAACATGATGCTCACATGAAAGGCTAGCCTAGTGCATACCAGAACTAGGGATGTGACAGCTCACCCCTACTAAACAAGAATCTAGTCTCGAGATTCCAGTCGTGAGGTAAGAAGAAAGGAGGTCACAAACTATCACAATCTTCTCGATCCAACTTGCACTGCTTTTAGAGCGTTGATTCGATCACCATCATTGTCTCAATGTCTTGCTCTGATAACTCCAACCAACATGGCAATGAGAGGAAAGGGGAAACTCTAGATGGATCGATCTTCTCGAAGATCGGGTAACTCAGGATCAACTCACGGAGTGAGACATAGCAACATCTCTTGAGCTGAGACATGAAGTACACATCCAAAGAAATGGAGTGGAACAGATGATGAAGGTTCACTAGGTAGGCAACAATTTCACTCTTAAGAAGGTGGTGAACGGTTGTCAACGTAGCGAGGAGTTGATTTGCCATGATACCATAACGAGACATCTTAAGGAAGGTGACTCGCAGAAATATTCCTGAAGTGGCAAAAAGAATTACTTTTGATTCATAGATCATTGAGACTCTTTATACCAACCTAAGGCAATCACAACCGATCATTCGAAGGAGTTCAAAAGAATGGCATACTCGGACTAGAATGGATGATGTGGACTACCTTGTTGAAGACAACGCAATGGATGATTTTGCTTATCATCGAAAATGGATGGGACCCATGGTAAGTCCACTTTGGAAGATGATCCTAGACATCAATTACTGAGAGGGGCAGCCCATGGGAAAATTGGCACAATGGCGGTGCAAGTTGGGAACAAAATGCAAATGTTGGGGATTTTCCAACCATCATATCTGCCTGGGATTTAGATCTGGTTGGTAACAGGACACTTCAGACTCGGCATGTTTGAAAAGGAAGTTTGCAACACAAACCAACGAGATGACGTTGCGAGATTCTCGGGAAATGAACTACGATAGCAAGCTCCAAAACATGAGCTGGTTCTGCTAAAACCTATGAACACGTTGTCCCAGACAAGCATGATCACATGGTAGTCTTACAACAAAATACTACCGAGTTCTGGTAGGGAACCATCATTAATGATATCGAAGTCTCCGCGCGGAAGTCTAAAGTAATGACCTTAGAACAGACTCCTTTATCTTGAACAAATCAATCAGTGGCTTGGTGTGCTAGGAATTACGTATGGAATGGAGGTAATTAATATACCAAACCATAGAATACTTCGCACATATGCATGACTGATTTGGGATGATTCCAGAGGAAACAAAACAAACCTTTCTCAAATTCATGGCGGTAACTTACACCTAATTCACGTGAACTTGGAGAAAGTCACTTCTTTCACCAAAACATATACCTCATGAGCGGAACACGAAGGCAATGCTTACAAAGTTTCCAACACTAGCTCAATGTTCAACATGAATCATGGAGGAGACAAGATGCTGCTGATGGGCTGAACGGCAACTCATCGTAATTTCCATATCACTGGAATTCCACCATTATGTGAACAATGTGATAGTATTGGTCAGACCAAAAGATGTAATGGTGTATGCTTGGGAAATCAACCACGAGTAAGACAACATTACGAATATCGTTGGTTCTGATTTGATTTGAAGATAGCCCATACTCAAATCAAAGTTTGATAAGTCAATAGGTCCAACAACTCATCAGACGGACCAACCAATGAAGGTATCATCTTTCTTCAACAAACACACAACACACACAAGGATATCCCTTTGGAGATAAACTAAGTGGGACAAGCTTTCATCTTCCAACTCTCCAAGTTGTTCTCTAGCTCAACCAACTAGCTCAGGGATATCCAACATAGGTTCTTGGAGAAGGGGTGGTTTATAGGGAAATCATTTGAACACGAACTCAACATAACAGTCAGGGGACAGCCTGGTGATACTTTCGAGAAGATATTTAGAAAATCACGAACCACCGATATGTTATTAAGCTCGAGAACAATCTTGCTTTTCGGGGCAAGACGATATGATCGAAAGAGTGAGGGATTGACACAATCCCAACTCATGGATCGAAGAGTGCACCAGAAATAAGGACTAGGTAGCACGATCAATCTTAGGATGATGATTTAATAATCAACACTCTAAGAATGAGAATATTGTCCATTTACTACAAAGCAACGAGTTGCTCGGAGTATTGATTTCACACATCACAATTCACTTGTCGGCATTTCGGTTACAGCAACACGGGATCGAGGAATGAATAATGATGGCGAGAAGTATCACTGCGTCAAGAATTCATAAGAGGTGGTGCAATTCTCATGACATTCTTGATATAAAGATGGTAACACTCCAAGGTAGAACTGAGCAAAAGCTGGATTGGCATTTTGATCTGTGAAATACAACTACTTTGACTAGTCCAAGAAATGGATGAGGTGTTGGAGTTTGTTTTCTCCTAGTCATTCCGGAATAGAATGGCTTGTCGGACCACAATAATAATAGACATCGATAACACGAAAGCACGACTACTCCTGACTACAAATTGATAGTCAGAGGTCAGAAAACAACTAATGAGGGACAACTCAAGGAACATATGATTTTCTGAGTTATGGATGCATAGATTAGTATGTCGAACAAGTTCAACATATTTATTTCGGATAACCCATGCCAAAGAAAAGGGACTAGCAGATTTACAATATGAATGGAGTACTCCTCAAGAGCACCCTGGTTGTGATCTTTGGTTCATGAGAACTTCTGCCAGGATGGTTCATGGTATTTGGAAGAATGATATACCACGGACCTCGAAGACTATCACAAAGATTACTAATATCCTAAAGGTACGAGCAATACTATCAACACGAGGTAAGTAGAGTGGATCTTGGGTCAAGAACCCAGTAATAGAATACCTACTACTAAATGGCATCACGGGGTGGTTTGGAGAATGGTGGCCAGAATCATCACACCGGGAACACAAAACATGGCTTGATTACTAGGTGACTCCCTAAAACACCTAGTGTCATAATAATAGCTCCAACATATATGCCGAGGAAATAGACTACCTCAACTCACCGATTAGTGTGGTTAAACTGGCCCAAAGAAACATCGGGAATGGAAGGAAGGGATTTGCAGATGTATCGAACTGTTTAGAAACCTGGGATGACTCGGACAGCATAACGGTTGTAAACGCTCAAAAAGATTTGACACATCCTGCAAAATGGTGGCATAACCACTCAACATCACAATATTAAGGTTCTGAGGCCAGCTATGAACATATGGAAGTAGTAGGAACTAAACTGAGGCTTGAACTCAACAATCCTAGGCAACTATGGTTTAGTAACATGTCATCCTGATAGATAGATGAGAAGTCCTAGTTCTTCATCCCCTTAGAGAAGAAGAGGTTGACTCAGATCAGAAGGGCATAAGGTAAAGGAGTAAAAAGAGCCTTACGTTCCCTTCCACAATCAATTCCCTTACATAACTAAAGCATTTCTAGACACAATTTCTACCGGTTTGGCTTGGTAATCCTATAGGCACTCAGGCTCTGATACCAAAGTTGTTAGGACCTTGATTCCAAGTCACATCGATCTAGCCGGTAACACCTATATCACTTTGCGGCCTCACGCACGGTATTCCTACGGGTGTCGCCTTACCATGGGCCGGGACCGTTTGCGCCTTTTGGCTCACGTATATGATAGTGTCGCTAGCATCCATATGATAGAGAACCCGGGCCGACATGACTAGTCGTGAACCCAAAGTGGCACTAACTTATGGGGACAGGCATACATGAATCAACATCGAGCATGTCGGTCAGCAGCGTGCAAATCCGGGCTGTAGCACTGGGCTAACAGGACTCCGATGAACCGGGCTGTAGCAGGCTAGACAGGACTCCGGATGTCACCGCGTGACATTTCCCCAAAGGGACAGACACAGGAACGAAGTGAATCACATGCCGGCTAGTCTAAGTGTTCCGGAGCAGTAGTGCTGGGCTAGCAGGACTCTGGTGAACCGGGCTGTAGCGGACTACTATGGCTCAGGGAAGCACAAGACTACATTTCCCCATAAGAGAGGCTACCAAGGATGAACAACTAGGTTGTCGAATCCCACACATACCAAGCATTTCAATCATACACACAATATGCCCGATATGTGTGAATACAACATGGCATCACAACATAACTCTATGACTCAAGTATTTATTCATTAGGCTCCGAAGAGCCAGATATTACAAACATGGGTCTCATGACCCAACATACAGAGCATACAAGCAACAAGCACAAGCGAAAGCTTAACATGTCTGAGTACAGACTTCTACAAATGAAAAAGAGAAGCCTGACTATCTACCAGATCCTGCCGAGGGCACAATATCATAGCTGAGGTATCAAGCTAAACGTCGAAGTCCACGTGGAACTACTAGAGAGACTGAAGTCTCTCTGCAAAACATAAATTAAGCAAACGTGAGTACAAATGTACCCAACAACACTTAAATCAGAACTAACTGCATATGCATCGGTATCATCAAAGGGGTGGTGGAGTTTAACTGCAGCAAGCCAGCTTTGACTCGGTGGCTAACCTGAACTACTACTGCAAATCACTCTTTAAGGTGGCGCACACGAGTCCACATATTCACCATATCAATACACCACTATGGATCCGCTCCCGTCTCCCTACGAGAACGCCATCCATAGCACTCACGCTTATCATGCGCATTTTAGAATATCCACTTTCACTTGTCTATGAACTATGCAAGGGGTCCAAGTTTCCATATCCGAGGAATCCGACTATTAGAATAGATAATGATAACCCTACAGGGTTGTACTTATTCACACACGCTCTCGCCACTTACAACCATGTACATGTCGTGTATCTCGGCAACCTTCAAGCAGAAGCCTGGAGAGGAAGTCGGCCACGACCTGACTAACCACACAAGTCTCTCGTCCAAGTTTATCGCCTATTTGGGTTCCATCCGCAAGGAGATCCGGCCGGGGTGTCGCTCACGGCCCCAAATGATGTGTACAGGGTTCCCAAGCCCACCATCCGGGTGCCACTTAGTACACCGGGCCACTGTGCCTAGTCTGTCCCAAGCCCACCTGTACCGGGTGCCACTTGGTAGACTACTAACACTACCTACACACACCAGAATCTAGTTGCAACTCCTGGACAGAGATCAGGTTGATTAATAAGTCGAGAGAGCTTGGAGCGCCCGGAGCCTAATGTGTGGTAGTAACTGTTCATGGATCAGAAACACAGAACTCAGTTCCTGAGGACGGCTGCAATGAGACAACCCACCATGTACTCCTACATGGCCTCTCACCACTACCTTTACCAAATCTTGTTCACACACTTAGCTCTCAACAGTAGGACATGTTCACCACATTCCAATTCATCCCCGATGAATCGGACCTGACTCAACTCTAAGCAGTAGCAGGCATGACAAACAAGCATGAATGAGTAGGCACATCAGGGCTCAAACAACTCCTACTCATGCTAGTGGGTTTCATCTATTTACTATGGCAATGACATGTCATGCAGAGGAAAGGGGTTCAACTACCGCAGCATGTAACAGTTGAATCGGTGTTGTCCTAGTGCAGTAAAAGAGAGCAGGATGGAGAGAGAGTGGGATTGTATCGGAATGAACAGGGGGGTTTTGCTTGCCTGGCACTTCTGAAGATATTATAGCTCTTCATCGGTGTCATCGAACTCATCGTCGGAAGCACGTCTATCGAGAGGGGATAAATACCGGCAACAGAGAAGGAGAGCACAATCAATGCAATGCACAATATGATGCATGATCATGACATGTCAACATGATGTGTTTTGAGCTAATTCAACTAGCAACACAATTAAGTGTAGTTGGTTTGAACCCAAGGTTCAAATTCAAACTCCACATATGGTTATTTAAATGCCATTCATTTGATTTGTCCTAAACAGTAGCTATAAGTTGTTCTAACATGCATGAAAATGGTACAAATGGATAGATTGGATTTTTCTGATCATTTTTCACATATAATTTATCTTATTCTGAGTTACTGTTGAATTTCTATGATTTTTCGAAGTTTTGGATATTTTCTGAAATAAATAAGATTTATTTAAATTCCAGAAAGGAATTATTGTGTCAGCATGACCTCATAGTGACGTCAGCAGGTCAATGGCTCGGTCCAGGTCAAACCTGACGTGTGGGGTCCACACGTCAGTGACACAGTTAACTAACAGAGTTAATTAAAATTAAACTAAACCTAATCCAGATTAGTTAAGGCCTGGGCCCACATGTCAGTGCAACTTGCTCTAATTAGTGTTTAAGTTCAAACTATTAGGGCACTGGGCCCACTAGTCAGTGACGAAAGGTTGGTTAGCTGGCAGCGATTAGCACTAATCATGCGGCCACGTCAGCACGCTGGAGTTGAACGCCGGCGAGCACACAAACGCGGCGGCGACGCTCGGGAACGCGCTACGGGCGGTGGCAGGACGCGCGAAGGCCACCAGAAGATAGCCCGCGCTCGACCGCATCTAGAAGAGTGATCGGGATGCCTCGGGGTCACCGGAAATGACAACGGCGAGCACGGAGGCGGCGGCCGGAGTTTGGCGTCAGCGGGTCAAGCGCTACGGCGCACGAGAGGAGGATCTGGTGGGTGTTCTCGGCTCCTGGGAGTGTGCTGAGGATGATAGCGTCCTCGGATGCGACGTGTGTGGGCTCTCGCCACGGCAGCGACATGGATGGTGGTGAGCAAGCTTTCGGTCATGGTGGGGCTACGGCCTAGAGGGCGAGCGCGACCAGGGGAGAAGGGGGAGACAACGCGGGTGTTCACAGTGCGTCCGACGGCGTCGTCGGCGAGGTCGGGTTGCTGCAAATCGACGATGATGACTGTCGGTGCAGAGGACGAAGACAACGGCGATGGCGGTGTTGCGGGGTGCTCCAGCGTCATTTGGCTCGGCGGAGACGAAGAAGAGGTCTGGGCGGAGCTCTTGGGGACGGCAGAGGGGCAAGGGGGTGGCTGTGGCCGCGTGGCACCGAACGGCGGCGACGAGCGCGTCGGCCATGGCGTGAAGAGAGCGAGCGGGCGAGGGGGGAAAGTGAGAGAGGGGTCGGTGGGTTCCAGAGGCCACGGGGTGACGATCCCAGCGTCGCACAGGCCAGGGAGGGGCCAGGCAGGCAGCTGCGTGCCCGCGCGCGCGAGCGTCATGCACTACTTCCCCTCTGCCTTCTAGCGAGAGGAGGAAGACAACTGGCAGGGGAGGTGGCTAGGCTGGGCCGCCTTCAGCAGCAGGCCGCACAGGTAGGCGACCCAGGTACTAAGTCTCTCTCTCTCTCTCTGTTATTTAATTTGTTCTCTTTTTCTATTTTTGCTACTATGTTTTGGTTTAGTTCAGAGACCAAACCATTTTCAAAATTCATGAAAATAATTGTGTGAACTAAATGGACTTATCCAAAGCTACACAACAATTTCCAGAATTATTGAACAGATATTTGTTATATAACAAATATAGATCCAATTCAAATATTTATTGGATTAATTCACAAGCCCAACATAATTGTTTCTGAGATTCTAGAAATATTGGTTTGAATTTTATCCCTTGCCAATATTTCCAGAGATTAACAGGAACATTTTCTTGGACTCATTTGATGAGATTTAAATGTTGGTTATTTTTAGAGGTCTTCTGAGGCTTTTGAATATTCCTCAATTCAAATTTCATTTGAATTTAAACATGATGCTCACATGAAGGGCTAGCCTAGTGCATACCAGAACTAGGGATGTGACAGGTGGGGTCAATAAAAAATGTAACATATGCAATGTGTGTGAAATAGAGTCCTGGATATATCATATATATAGAGGGGGCGATCCACGAGAAGAGAGTGGAGGTATCATCGGCTTGAGGTGTCCATAGAATCAAAGAGAGGGATGATGTGTGTGTGTGCACGTGTGCGCGATCGATAAAGAGTGCCATTGAATTTGTGTGTGCCCACGTCAAAGATATAGAGTGGCTGGCCTACTGGAATGTGAGAGGGGACAGGTGCAATTTGTCTTTGTGGCATGGGTCCCCACCTACAGCGCTCGACTATTGGTGTGTGGTGGGGGGAAGGGAGGCCTAATTAACTATATAGGTACAATGGCTGGTATATGTGTGGAGGAGGAGGGAGGCCTACCTCATGTATTAAGGGAGATCGATCGGCCTCCATGCACATGTGTAGGAGAGGAATAAGGTTAGGAGAGAAACAAAGCTAGAGTGTTGGAGGGGGTGGTAGTGGAGTTACTTCTAACAAATGGTGGGATAGGCTTGATAGACAACCGGAGGTCATGCCTGCAATATCAATAAGAGAGGGGATGGATGCCTATCTGTGCACGTGCGTTTGAGAGACGGGTCAGGAGGCATGCACGAATGATGAGGGGGTCGATATGGATGTGGTAAGAAGACATAACTACATAGGAAGATCAATCATCCTTTGTCAGAAAAGGAGAAACATAACTTGTGAGGTACGTCGATCGATGGGGGGGAATAGTTAAAGTCGACCTAGGTATATGTTGGGAGATCGATCGGTATACCTGCATGTGTGTGTTAGAAGCAAATGAGGCACGAGGAGAAGGATAGAGAGAGAGGGATGCATCAAGGAGGTGGTGCGAGAGTCAGACTATATCGAGGGGGAGATGTGTGCGAGTACGAGATCGATGAAAAGAGTGGTGGGAGTGAGGCATGGACGGTGATAAGTGAAGAGGGGAAGCTTGTGTTTTGTACTAGGCACACCTGGCTAGAGAGGCATATTGATCGATGTGTGCTGTAAAGAAGGAGCTGGGGGGGCCTACACACACCGTGGGTGAACGACCTAAAGTGAAAAGACGAATTTGCGTGATGGAGCTAGAGAATGCTGGGGGAGGGTTAGAGGGATGCGGGCGTCTGCATGCACGAGAGAAAGTTAGCGCTAGCTAGCTACAAAGATAAGAGGATTGTGTGGGTGTAAAAGATGAATAGAGGATCATACTTCATTATAAAAAGCGAATTCGGATATTTGAAGAATTTACCATAGTGTTTTAAACCGACGCATGTGTGAATATATATAACGGTGGTACACATGGTGTGGTTATGAACATGTTATACTACATATAATATATTTTATCTCTACTTTTATAAAAATGGAGTTGTCGATGATGGTGCCATCCTGCAATATAGGTCGTCTGATTTATATCTGACGGATAGGAAGGAAGCTATGGCAATTTTGAAAAAAGATACCCACACCCCTCTCCATATTTGCAAATTAGGCCTCCCCTTGATCATGTTGATGTTCTGTGGAACGCATGGGCATCTTGCTAGTACTACGTATAACATATAGAACATTGATCATAATTTGGGCTAATGTGTGGATTGTGTAGCTCAAGTCTAAATACTTGTCATAATGTGGGGGGCTGGGCACTATACTATGTGTGATAAACACGGTGTACATGTATGGAACATGGTTTAGATTATGAATATATAGTTAGTACATCAAATGTACTATTATTTGGAATCTACATCAAGTGTATTCAAAAAATAGAATTCGAGTTCATGTAGTACACATAGTTCATATCTATCTCTATAGTAATCATGTGGTGTGTTATTAAGGTAATACACGAATGATGGTTGAAGTTGGCAACAATCATGATTGTAGATTGTTATTGAAATAGAGAAACGAATTCAAATTCAGTTCGAATTGCAGCGGTAGTTTGGACATTTGGAATGCACTAAAATGTTGGTATGAGTAGGTTACATGCATTATGCAGCAAGTGAAAAAATTTAATTGGACATAACATGGATTCATACTATCGAATAGCATTTAATTACACTAAATTGTTGGTATGAGTAGCTTTAAATAGCATTTTTATAGTAAAACGGGGCAAGACTCTCTCTTTGTGTGGTGTGAATAGTTTTATTTTTTCGTTTTCTTTTTGGTTGAGGGAAGTGCAAATTGATTTGGTACGTACAAGTACAATATTACACGTTAGGCTTGTCCCTAAAATTCAACCCGCGCCTTGTTATATCCCGAAAATTCACATATCGTGCTCCCAAAACTGGCGCCTTCACAACCCGTGCCTTGCTATCCCGAAATTACAACGTGCGCGAAAACTCCCTCCAGCTGTCAAATCCCGACACGTGAAATCCCCCTTCTAACCCTGAGCCGAAAGGGCCGCTAGTTCAAATCGGTGTGGGGTACTTTTGTAACACACCCTACATTTTGGACAAGCGCGTCCCTAAGTCATGGTTCACCCCCTCCCATCGCCTCCTTTTTGCCATTCAAAATCCCAGGCCGCCATAACCTCTCCGCTCCAGCCGCGAAACCCCACCTCACCGTTGCCCAGTCGGAGCCTCTTCCCCGACGACATCGTCCACCGCAATAGCTCGACATCCCTCGTCCAACTCCCCGGATGAGGATCTGTCGTCCATCTCGTCGTCCCGCCGGTTTAGCTGCCCCATCCTCCACCTCCAAGGAGCTGCTCCGATGATCGCCTCGTCTATCGCGGTTGCTCCATCCCCACAGCACCGCCTTAACCTGCTCCACCGGAACCGCAACATCCTCACCGACTCCTCGGACGAAGCCGAGGCCTACTCGGTGCCACCAAAGAGGTTGTACACTCATCGCATCGCACCTTCTCCTTAGCTCGACCTCCCGGCGCCGACGGTGCTCCATCCTGCACCCCATGGAGCAGCTACCTTGAAACCGGTGCCGCGGGCGACATCTCCATGGCGGCTCTCCCCCAGTGCGAGGCCCCTTCAGTGGCGGCGTCCATACCAGCCGGATCTGTTGCTGCTGCTCCGGCTCTCGCTCGCTCGCTCGGGCTGCTACTGCTGCTCTCCCCCTCGCTCGTGCTGCTACTCTGCTTTGATTTAGCTACACTTCAGTCGACTGAATAAACTTTTGGGTCAGTCGATTTTTAGGGGGTGGGGGGGCTCACCGGAGTTAAGGAAGAACCACCCGCAGCGGGGATGGGGGCTCGCCGGAGAGGTACCCCACTATCTATCTTAGGGTTCAGGGTGCCGGCGGGGGGCCTATAGGGCTGGCTGGGGCGGCGGCGGACCGGCAGTGGGGAGTTGTTTCAGGGCGGCGAGGCGGCGTTGGGGCCGGCGGTTTGGCCAGTGGTGGATGGCGGCTCAGGGAGGTGCAGGTTGAAGATGAACTACAGGCCCTGCCTAAACTACATGTCAATTGCCTCTCTGCTACCATTGTGTTCAGTTTCAACGGTAACATTCAGATTCCACAGTAAGTTTCAGTTTTGACAGTTAAGTTCAGAGTCAACAGTTTTTACCTCATCTGTTGTAGTCACGTGGTTTTTGGTGATGTAAGTTTCACATCATCTATTGGAGATGCTATTAGAATCCCACTTGAGATTGACGATGTCTGTCTTGTGCTGCTTCAACCTTGACGTCTTACGGCTCACCAGGTCTACTCCAACGGCAGAACGATCCATCAGAACAGAGTAGTGCCCTGGACGCCGTCTATAGATTCCTCAGATCTTCCTCCACACCTCCGACAGCCACCTCTGCCTCAACTGCTTCAGCGACCAACCTAATGATGCTGAGGTCGACACGGCTATGGTAAAGAGGTTGTACACTTGTTGCATCACTTATTACTATACATTCATGTCGATCCATTAGTGTTATTTTGGTTCAACGGAAAAACATAGCAATAGAGAATTTTCCAATGGCACTCTACTATTCGATTATTCATGCATTTTGTTGAAAGGAATGAAGCAAAACATCCACCTGGACCTACTTTTCAAAATCCTAGGCATGAAAACAAGACCAAGTGCATTAGTGGCAGAATAACATTCTAACTGTACAAGCTTTCATATGGTTTCACTTTATTTTGGACATGTTTCTTTGCATTCCTCTGCTCTTCCAATTCCTGTAAACCAAACACTCAAGTTGGCAGAAATCTTGTGTTTACGAATGCTCTATTTGCCATGTGCATTCCTATCCTATTCCGGTGGTTTTCCTATCCCTGCGTTATTAGAATCATGCAAGCCAAATGAGCCCTTACAGAATTACTTCAGTTATAGGTAGGTGTCGAAGGGAACTTTGTGAGGTTTGTCCTGCTCCTGCCACGACGTCGTCCACCTCAACTGAGCTGCTCCATCGACAGAAACATCCACCAAACCAGACATCATGACTCCTAACCATCTTTCGCTGCCTCAGATCTCCTTCCCTGCCGCTGGCACCCACCGCAACGGCATCACCATCATCGACTCAGCAAATGAACCTGAGGAGTACACGGGTCCACAAGAGAGGTCGCACTCTTTTGTTTCTGCTTATGTTATGCATTGCTTAAAATTACCTACTACTTTATCGTCATGTTCACCTCTTGGACTCCAAGTCAGGTCCAAATTAATGTTCAAACTTGAGTTCTAAATTAGTTGTGGGGCACATATCGAGGAATCAATGAATAGTATCTCTGTCTAATATTTGGTTCACCTAGGGTATGCCTATGTTGTTCATCTTGGGTGGGAAACAAATAGTAAAGCAATCATCATCTGTCTTTTTATTAAATTAAAGCAATCAACAGCCTGCTATCATTATTTTTGGATCCATCCACATGCTCTCCTTACATAATCTCACCATCTTTTTTTCGTATGCATGTCAGATATTGTACACAGTCATGCTGAACATGTAGAGAAAAGGAGAATAGTTTTGCGCGGCAATACAATGTCATGCAGACATCGCTCCATGGTGGGTTCAATGGCAAACCCTCCCCACCCCTCTCCACATTGTAATCCAGAGGAAGATATCTGTTTCGAGGCGGATTCAGACGCCGCTGACCACTCCTATTTACCCCCCAAGGTGTTTTCTCTACCTTGACATGATGGTGTTAGTCATATCATGCATACGTTTCCTTGCAGTGCCTACTTTTGACATCATATATGTCATCTGCTTAGTTTAAACATGTTATGTAATGCCACCTGTTTAGTTTCTATATCATATATGGGAATTGTGCAGTCTCATGTCTTTTAGCGAGCCATAATATACGTGAAATGTGCAATGCCATCCTGTTTAACCAGGCATCATATATTTGAATGATATCTTGCCCATCCTTTTCTTCATTACATTTCCATTTGTCGACAATGTTTGTACATTAAACTACTCTTCCCGTGAATCAGCCATTTGGGTGGGAGATTGAAAAATCTGGAGTGAAAACAAGGCCTTTAGCGCAGACAGTGCTACCTGTCAAAGCAAATCTCTTGTTGGGTCCCGATAGTTCCTCGGAGATGGATTCAGAGACAGATAACCAGTCCTATTCCCCCACCGAGGTGTATACGCTTACTTGGCACGGTTATACTGCTCATATCATGCATATGGTGTCTTGCATTGCATAGATTAGACATCATATACACAATATTCAACACCATGTTCTTAGTTCAGACATCATCTAATGCCCTCTGTTTAGCATATAAATCACATATGTGAATTAAATGATGCGATCCTGATTACTTAGATAACATGTAGGTGAATTATGTCATGCGATTCTGTTTAGTTCTTCATCATATCTTTGAATTATGTTATGCTATGCTATCCAGTTTACATAGATGTCATATATGTGAAATTATGTCATGCTATCCGTTTTACTTAAACAATATACATGTCAACTATTTCATGCCCTCTTTTTTCCACACTATCTATTGCATCTGTCTCTCATACAATGTCTGTACATTAAACTATGTTTCTTGTTTATCAGCCATTTGAATTGGAGCGGGTGATGCCAGCATCTAGCGGACTAAAAACACGGTCTTCAAATAAAACAATGCTACCTCTTGGTGGAGATAGCACCCCGGTTGTACATGCACGAGAACCAGCCCTACCACACATAACCCAAACTCTCGCATATTGTACCCCTACTGCGATGGACAGAGAACCAGCTTCACCCAATCTAACCCCAACCCCAGCAGATAGTAACCCAGTTCCTGTTGACACAGCACCAGCTCCACCACAGAGCTCCCAAACAAGAGCAGTTAGTAAGGCAGCTCCAGTGCCCAAAGGGCCTGTACTACCACGGCAAACCCCAACTCCACCAGTTAGTACGCCTATTCCTGTGGAGGAAGCACAACCAGCTAGTCGTAGTTTAGCATCTATCGCATTTTATGTTGTTAAATCATATGTGTGTATCTTCCCATCTTGGAAATATTATACTGAAGATGAAGGAAAATGCCAGTTGCAGGTGTTTGTCCAGGAGTTATGTGTAAGTAATGTTATTCATGGCAATTACTTTGCTTTGTCCCATACATCCTACCTCCATGATGGTTATAATATAGCAAATTTTCCCATTTTTCTCTATAGAGAAGGACCGATTTGGAAACTCAGGATGAGGTAACCTGTGCTAATACCTCTGCTATCTTCAATAATGCTTGGTGGCAGTATCGGAATTACCTGAAGAAAATGTACTTCACTGGCAAAGAAACTCACCAAATTCGCTTACGTTCTCCTAAGACACATTTACTGGACGATGACTGGGAACGCCTTGTTCTGTACTGGTCCCGAACCAAGAATGTGGTAAGGTCTATGAGCTCATTTTCTATTTTTAAGTACTCTATTATTACGTCTTACTGTACTCTGTTCATGTAGAACAAGTGCCTAAACCTGAAGAACAACTGTTCTAATTTAAGATTCCATTGATATCATAGTTCAAAAAAGCGCTAGGCGTTAATTGTGTGTTTTGCCACCGCCTTGCACTTTACTGAACAAAGCGCATGCTTATGCGCAGTTATGCACAGATTAAGCGTAGTTATGTGCAATGCGTTTTGCCAACGCCTAGAGCCTAGGTGCGCTTAAGCGCTCGCTTAGGTGCGCCTTTTTTAACTATGATTGCTATCGTGCATACTGCTTTGCTCTTGTATCACTTATTTTTAAATTAAAGGATCCAATCGAAACTTCAATGACACAGCAGGTATGTTCACACATGTTTCTTTAACAGGCTTGCTCTTATCAATAGCTCTATTGATTTCAATTTCAATTGTGTATACAGTTGACTTCTCATATCATGCACATTACTAGCATCACACCAGAACCAATAGTGTTGTTGTACATGTAGACCCATGGTACCCATCTGAAATCTTGTTGTGCCATGTAGTTTCCCACGCTTTGTATTCTTTCACTGCTGCTTTGTCTTGAACTGATATGATTTGAACCGTGTCTCTATTTTCATTTGGCAAGACAATGCAGTGACCATAGGACATAGATATATGTTTGTTTGATGCTTTTATTATGTACTGGTACTTGGCAATAGAAGACTTGGTAGTTTAATCATGTCCACCTTACTAATGAACTGGTTCACCGAAATGAGTTTCATATACTAGTACATGCTAAACTATTATGTGTCTGCTTGTTTCTTCTTTTAGAATGCTGACAGAATATTGGGGAAGAGTGCCTTATGAAGCAATGGTAAAGGAAGTAATGCAGATAAGGTTCAGGATAGTGACACATCCTTGTTGGTCTCCAACAAAGCTGATAAAACAGCTAAGGAAGACTATCTCGAAGACAGTGAGATAACCCCAAAGTCCTGTCTTGGTTTAGTGTTGGAGTTACTGGCCACTACCACTTGCACAAGCTATTCAAACTCACCGTCTGAATCAGTTCGGTTTCTTGAGTCTCAACTACAAGCTGAAAGACATCGATCAGCTGTGCTGCGACAAGAAGCGGAAGGACTACGGAAGTCCCTGGAGCATCCAGATGCATACTTTCTAGTGCAACAGCAAGCGTTGGAGGATTTTAGCGCCAAATAGGACAAAGCTAATATGCTTGCTAAGCTTATTGCCAACATGGTGGATACCATGTTTCTTGAGCTCTTCTGAAGTTGTTTCAGTTATGCTCTTGTTTTGCTGCCGCGTTAATTTGCACTGGTGGCCAATTTTGACGGACAGTGTATGTAATATGCTGCTTTGTTCCCTATATTTGCACTGGTGGCGAATTTTGGTGCCCAATGGATGTAATATGTGTAATAGCGGTAATAGGCTAGCATTAATTGCTTGCTTATTTATTTCCTTATTGTCTTGTTTAGTTGTTTGCTTGTAGTCACTACAGTTCTTTTTCTGTGTTTTTCTAGTGGCCACAATAACCTATTCTTGGAAACCGCGTTCGAGCTCCGCGTTGCCGTCGCCCGCCTTGCCGCAGCACGCACCGCGCTCCAACGCCCCTGCCTCCGCCCTCCCATTCCCGCTCGCGCCCACGGACCCCTCCCCCTTTGCTCGCTGTTGCCCGTCGCCTCGAAGCACCGGGCCGCGCCCGCGCGCGCTCACTGCAACCGCCACCCTTGCTCCCCGCGCCGAAACCGCCGCTGCTGGCCGCCGCGGATCCCGCCCGCCTCCGCTCACCCCATGTGCACCCACCCGCGCCAGCGCGAGCCCCGCCGCCCCGCCACGGCCGTCCGCGGCCACCTCCAACCGCGTCCGGCCTCGGCAACCGCCGCGCCCGCCTCGCTGCGCCTCGCCCCTGTCGCTGCCAAGCTACGCCGCCGTCGCCTCGGGCCCCCGCTCACCATGCCCGACCTTCCTCCTCGGCGTCCAACGCACCGCTCCGGCTTCCCCGCGCGGCTGCCCTCTGCTTCGGCATCATCCTCGCCCGGCCGCGCCACCGCTCGCTGCTCGCGGCCCCCCGCCTGACTCTCCGCTATCCGTGCCACCGCCTGCTGCGCACCGCGGTCGCCATCCTCCCTCGTCTGCTCGCCGTGGCCGCGCTCGAGGGAACCACCCGCGGCACCCCGGCTGGCTCCGCTCAGGACTCGCCTTTCGGGTGCCCACGCCCGGCGCCCGTAAACCCCACATCCGCTAAGGCCCCTGGCCCTATAACACATGGGGCCCAGCCCCCTGAACGTTTTAAAAAAAGAATTAAAAAACAATAAATAATTAGTATTAATTAATTAAAGAATTAATTAAGTTACTTAATCATAATTAGATTAGTCCAATCACTAATTAACCTAATTAATTGTTAGTTAATTAATCAGTCAATGACAGGCGGGACCCTCATGTAAGTTTGACCAGTCAACACCCCTGTTGACTGCTGACATCATGCTGACGTCAGCAAGCTCTATTCTGGATAATGTTGAATTATAATAATTAAATAAATCCTAAAAATGATTTAAATCTTTTAAAATTAATATAAAATAAAATGTAGCTCGGATGGAAAAACTTTGTACATGAAAGTTGCTTAGAACGACGAGACGAATCCGGATACGCAACCCGTTTGTTCGCCATGCATCCCTAGCATAGCGAACACACAACTTTCCACCTTCGGTTCGTTTGTCCGAAAACGCTAAGCACCGGGGATACTTTCCCGGTTGTTTCCCCCCTTCGCCGATATCACCTCCTACTGCGTTAGGGCACACCTAGCACCGTTACTTGTCATGTCATGCATCGATATGCATCTGTTTGCATTGTATTCATTGTTTCTTCCACCTCTTCTCTCCGGTATACTACAAGACTGACGCTGCTGCTGGTGCCCTGATCGACTATGTTGTTGACAACCCCTACTTGCCAGAGCAACCAGGCAAGCCCCCCCTTCATCACCAGATATCGCCTATTCTTCTCTCTACTGCTTGCATTAGAGTAGTGTAGCATGTTGCTGTTTTCCGTTAATCCCATTCTATTGCATAGCCTGTCCTTGCTACTACTGTTGTTACCTTTACCTGCAATCCTAAATGCTTAGTATAGGATGCTAGTTAATCATCAGTGGCCCTACATTCTTGTTAGTATGCCATGCTATACTATCGGGTCGTGATCACGTCGGGTGTTGATCACGGGTCTATACGATACATATTACACATGATACATGTTGTGACTAAAGTCGGGTCGGCTCGTTGAGTACCGATGGTTGATTCACGAATTGGGGGCTGAAAGGACATACTTTCCCGACGACCCTCTGTGTGGATCTTTGTGGCGGAGCGACAGGGCAGGTTGAGACCACCTAGGAGAGAGGTGGGCCTGGGCCTGGTCGATGTACGCGGTTACTTCGAAATAACACGCTTAACGAGATCTTGGTATTTGATCTGAGTCTAGCCACTGGCCTATACGCACTAACCAACTATGTGGGAACAGTTATGGGCACTCGACGTCGTGATATCAGCCGAAGCCTTCATGACGTAAGCGACTGAGCGGCGCGCGTCGGGTTGGACCATGTAACGCAACTTCCTTTGTAATGAAGGTTGCTAGGTCTTCCCACCGGCCGCGTACGCAACATGCAGGTGTGCAATGGGCGATGGGCCCAGACCCCTGCGTGCATAGGATTTAGACCGGTGTGCTGACCTCTTTGTTGTGCCTAGGTAGGGTTGCGACGTGTTGATCTTCTCAGGCCGAGCAAGGCCTAGGAAAGTGTGTCCGGCCAAAAGGGATCGAGCATGTTGGGAAATGTGGTGCACCCCTGCATGGAAGTTTATCTTTTCTAATAGCCGCGTCCCTCAGTAAAAGGATGACCCGGAGTTGTGCCTTGACCTTATGACAACTAGAACCGGATACTTAATAAAACACACCCTTCCAAGTGCCAGATACAACCGGTGATCGCTCTCTCACAGGGCGACGAGGGGAGGATCACCGGGTAGGGTTATGCTATGCGATGTTACTTAGTGAACTTACTATCTACTCTCTTCTACATGCTGCAAAATGGAGGCGGCCAGAAGCGTAGTCTTCGACATGACTAGCTATCCCCCTGTTATTCCGGCATTCTGCAGTTCAGTCCACATACACTACCCCTTTTCATTGATACCAATGCATATGTAGTGTAGCTCCTTGCTTGCGAGTATTTTGGATGAGTACTCACGATTGCTTTGCTCCCTCTTTCCCCCTTTCTATATCCGATTGTTGCGACTAGACATTGGAGTCCAGGAGCCAGACGCCACCGTCGATGACGACTCCTACTACTCTAGAGGTGCCTACTACTACGTGTAGGCCACCGACGACGACCAGGAGTAGTTTAGGAGGATCCCAGGAAGGAGGCCTGCACCTCTTTCGATATGTATCCCAGTTTGTGCTAGCCATCTTATGGTAACTTGTTTAACTTATGTCTGTACTCAGATATTGTTGCTTCCGCTGACTCATCTATGATCGAGCTCTTGTATTCGAGCCCTCAAGGCCCCTGGCTTGTAATATGATGCTTGTATGACTTATTTTATTTGTAGAGTTGTGTTGTGATATCTTCCCATGAGTCCCTGATCTTGATCTTACATGTTTGCGTGTATGATTAGTGTACAATTGAATCGGGGGCGTCACAAGTTGGTATCAGAGCCGACTGCCTGTAGGAATAGCCCTTCCACACTCCTTGGCCGAAGTCGGGTATAGACATTGGAAAACTTTTACTAACATGGTTGTGTGTCTTACGGGCCCATGTCGCCATTTGGGTGGTATTAGGATCTTTTACTCCTTGATCTTTACTCTGAGACTCTGAACTCTCTTCTACTCGGGTTAAACGAATTTACTAACTTTAACATTAGGATCCCGTTACCACGTTCACCCCAAAGTTGGATAAGCCCTAGTTATTCCTTAGAGTAGTATATTGAACAATATCCACACTATCATTTGACTCCTTTGAAACATCTTTGTTTTCAGATGGAACCCACGAGTCAGGTCGTGCGCCACACGACGACCATTGGTGTCTCAGGATCACCTACTGTGTTAGCTGAGATGATGACCTATCTGCGTCATCACTGGCACCCTGAGTACACCGTGTACGAGCAGTACCAGGACTTTAACCAGGAGCAGTACCGTGCCATCGTCCACCTCTACTCTCGGGAGTATGACTCCTCTACCGTGTTGCACACTGCTCATGGTGTTGGAGTGACTATCGACATGGCAGTCCACGATGCTGCTTATGCTGCTCTGACACGTCTTCGTGGGGTGTATCGGGAGTTGGACACCTCCCTTTCTGGGACATTGCTGTCGCATCCGATGTTAGTGCGGAGGGATACTACACTGCTGCCTACTCCACCATCACCCGAGAGCCCTTCTACCATCAGAACCTTGTTCAACATGTTGATGGGCTGGTGATACGTCTCCAATGTATCTATAATTTTTGATTGCTCCATGCTATATTATCTACGGTTTTGGACATTATTGGGCTTTATTATCCACTTATATTATTTTTGGGACTAACCTATTAACCGGAGGCCCAGCCCAGTATTGCTGTTTTTTTGCCTATTTCAGGGTTTCGAAGAAAAGGAATATCAAATGGAGTCCAAATGGAATGAAACCTTCGGGAACGTGATTTTCTCACCGAACATGATCCAGGAGACTTGGACCCTACATCAAGACACAAAGGAGGAGGCCACGAGGTAGGGGGTGCGCCTACCCCCCCAGGCACGCCCTCCACCCTTGTGGGACCCCTGTTGCTCCACTGACGTACTCCTTCCACCTATATATACCTACGTACCCCCAAACAATTAGAGACGGAGCCAAAACCCTAATTCCACCGCCGCAACTTTCTATATCCATGAGATCCAATCTTGGGGCCTGTTTTGGAGCTCCGCCGGAGGGGGTATCCATCACGGAGGGCTTCTACATCATCACCATAGCCCCTCCGATGAAGTGTGAGTAGTTCACCTCAGACCTACGGGTCCATAGTTATTAGCTAGATGTCTTCTTCTCTCTTTTTGGATCTCAATACAATGTTCTCCCCCTCTCTTGTGGAGAACTATTCGATGTAATCTTCTTTTTGTGGTGTGTTTGCTGAGATCAATGAATTGTGGATTTATGATCAAGTCTATCTATGAACAATATTTGAATCTTCTCTGAATTCTTTTATGGTTATCTTTGCAAGTCTCTTCGAGTTATCAGTTTGGTTTGGCCTACTAGATTGATCTTTCTTTCAATGGGAGAAGTGCTTAGCTTTGGGTTTAATCTTGCGGTGGCCTTTCCCAGTGACAGTAGGGGCAGCAATGCATGCATTGTATTGTTGCCATCGAGGATAAGAAGATGGGGTTTTCATTAACTTAATACTCTAAATGCATGCTGGATAGCGGTCGATGAGTGGAGTAATAGTAGTAGATGCATGCAGGAGTCGGTCTACTTGTCTCAGACGTGATGCCTATATACATGATCATACCTAGATATTCTCATAACTATGCTCAATTCTGTCAATTGCTCAACAGTAATTTGTTCACCCACCGTAAAATACTCATGCTCTTGAGAGAAGCCACTAGTGAAACCTAAGGCCCCCGGGTGTATCTTCATCATATTAATCTACCAATATTAAGTTATTTCCTTTGCTTTTACTTTGCTTTTATTTTAATTTGCGTCTTTATCATAAAAATACCAAAAATAGTATCTTATCTTATCTATCAGATCTCACTCTCGTAAGTGGCCATGTAGGGATTGACAACCCCTTATCGCGTTGGTTGCAAGGATTTATTTGTTTTGTTCAGGTACGAGGGACTCGCACGTAGCCTCCTACTGAATTGATACCTTGGTTCTCAAAAACTGAGGGAAATACTTACGCTACTTTACTGCATCATCCCTTCCTCTTCGGGGAAACCAACGCAGTGCTCAAGAGGTAGCAAGAAGGATTTCTGGCGCCGTTGCCGGGGAGTCTACGCAAAATTCAATATACCAAGTACCCATCACAATCCTTATCTCCCGCATTACATTATTTGCCATTTGCCTCTCGTTTTCCTCTCCCCCACTTCACCCTTGCCGTTTTATTCGCCCTCTCTCTCTCTATCCTCCCTCTCTTTCCTGTTTGCCTCTTTTGCCCACTTGCTTTTTGATTGCTTGTGTGTTGCATTGCTTGCTTGTCGCGATGGCTCAAGATAACACTAAATTGTGCGACTTTACCAATACCAACAACAATGATTTTATTAGCACTCCGATTGCTCCTCTTACCGATGCTGAATCTTGTGAAATAAATGCTGCCTTGCTAAATCTTGTCATGAAAGATCCGTTTTCCGGCCTTCCTAGTGAACATGCCGCTACCCATCTAAATAGCTTCGTTGATTTGTGTGATATGCAAAAGAAGAAAGATGTGGATAACAGTATTGTTAAATTGAAGCTATTTCCTTTTTCTCTTTGAGATCGTGCTAAAGCTTGGTTTTCGTCTTTGCCTAAAAATAGTATTGATTCATGGAATAAGTGCAAAGATGCTTTTATCTCTAAGTATTTTCCTCCCGCTAAGATCATCTCTCTTAGAAACGATATTATGAATTTTAAGCAACTTGATCATGAACACATTGCACAAGCTTGGGAGAGGATGAAATTAGTGATACGTAATTGCCCTACTCATAGTTTGAATTTGTGGATGATTATACAAAAATTTTATGCCGGATTGAATTTTGCTTCTAGAAATCTTTTAGATTTAGGCGCGGGAGGCACTTTTATGGAAATCACTTTAGGAGAAGCTACTAAACTCCTAGATAATGTTATGGTTAATTATTCTCAATGGCATACTGAAAGATCTACTAATAAAAAGGTGCATGCGATAGAAGAAATTAATGTTTTGAGTGGAAAGATGGATGAACTTATGAAATTATTTGCTAGTAAAAGTGTTTCTTCTGATCCTAATGATATGCCCTTGTCTACTTTGATTGAGAATAATAATGAATCTATGGATGTGAATTTTGTTGGTAAGAACAATTTTGGTAACAACGCGTATAGAGGAAATTTTAATCCTAGGCCTTATCCTAGTAATCCCTCTAATAATTATGGTAATTCCTACAACAATTCTTATGGAAATTATAATAAGATGCCCTCTGATTTTGAATCTAATATTAAAGAGTTTATTACTTCGCAAAAGAATTTCAATGATTTGATTGAAGAAAAATTGCTTAAGATTGATGAGTTGGCTAGGAACGTTGATAGAATTTCTCTTGATATTGATTCTTTGAAACTTAGATCTATTCCACCTAAGCATGATATCAATGAGTCTCTCAAATCCATGAGAATTTCCATTGATGAGTGCAAAGAAAGAACCGCTAGGATGCGTGCTAAGAAAGATGCCTTTATAAGAGCGTGTTCTTCTAGTTCCTATGAAAATAAAGATGAAGATCTAAAAGTTACTGATGTGTCCCCTATTAAATCTTTGTTTTTCAATATGAATCTTAATAATGATGGGATTGAATATGATCCACCTTTACCTAGAAGGCGTTCCAAGAATTTGGAGTTTTTAGATCTTGATGCTAAAATTGATGAAAGTGGGATCGAAGAAATTAAAACCCTAGATGTTGCTAAACCCACTATTTTGAATTTCAAGGAATTTAATTATGAAAATTTCTCTTTGATTGATTGTGTTTCCTTGTTGCAATCCGTGCTAAATTCTCCTCACGCTTATAGTCAAAACAAAGCATTCACTAAACATATCGTTGATGCCTTGATGCAATCTTATGAAGAAAAACTTGAATTGGAAGTTTCTATCACTAGAAAACTTTATGATGAGTGGGAACCAACTATTAAAATTAAGATTAAAGATCACGAGTTCTATGCTTTATGTGATTTGGGTGTTAGTGTTTCCATGATTCCAAAGACTTTGTGCCATTTGTTAGGTTTCCGTGATTTTGATGATTGCTCTCTAAACTTGCATCTTGCGGATTCCACTATTAAGAAACCTATGGGAAGAATTAATGATGTTCTTATTGTTGCAAATAGGAATTATGTACCCATAGATTTTATTGTTCTTAACATAGATTGCAATCCTTCATGTCCTATTATTCTTGGTAGTCCTTTCCTTAGAACGATTGGTGCAATTATTGATATGAAGGAAGGAAATATTAGATTCCAATTTCCGTTAAGGAAAGGCATGGAACACTTTCCTAGAAAGAAAATTAAATTACCTTATGAATCTATTATGAGAGCCACTTACGTATTGCCTACCAAAGATGGCAATACCTAGATCTATCCTTGGTTTTTATGCCTAGCTAGGGGCGTTAAATGATAGCGCTTGTTGGGAGGCAACCCAATTTTATTTTTATTCCTTGCTTTTTGCTCCTGTTTAGTAATAAATAATTTTTCTAGCCTCTGTTTAGGTTGTGTTTTTTGTGTTTAATTAGTGTTTATGCCAAGTAGAACCGTTGGGAAGACTTGGGGAAAGTCTTGATATCTTGTTGTAAAAAACAGAAACTTTAGCGCTCACGAGAACTGCTGCCATTTTTATTTGGAAGGTGATATTTAGTTAATTATTTTTGCAGATGATTAATAGATAAATTCCTCACGTCCAGAAATTTATTTTAAAAATTTTGGGGTTATAGATCTTGTGCTAGCTACAGATTACTACAAACTGTTCTGTTTTTGACAGATTCTGTTTTTCGTGTGTTGTTTGCTTATTTTGATGAATCTATGGCTAGTAAAATAGTTTATAAACCATAGAGAAGTTGGAATACAGTAGGTATAACACCAATATAAATAAATAATGAGTTCATTACAGTACCTTGAAGTGGTATTTTGTTTTCTTTCGCTAACGGAGCTCACGAGATTTTCTACTTTAAGTTTTGTGTTGTGAAGTTTTCAAGTTTTGGGTAAAGATTTGATGGATTATGGAACAAGGAGTGGCAAGAGCCTAAGCCTGGGGATGCCCATGGCACCCCCAAGATAATCTAAGGACACCTAAAAGCCAAAGCTTGGGGATGCCCCGGAAGGCATCCCCTCTTTTCGTCTACTTCTATCGGTAACTTTACTTGGAGCTATATTTTTATTCACCACATGATATGTGTTTTGCTTGGAGCGTCTTGTATGATTTGAGTCTTTTCTTTTTGGTTTACCACAATCATCCTTGCTGTACAGACCTTTTGAGAGAGCCATACATGATTTGGAATTTGTTAGAATACTCTATGTGCTTCGCTTATATCATTTTAGTTATGTAGTTTTGCTCTAGTACTTCACTTATATATTTTAGAGCACGATGGTGAATTTGTTTTATAGAAACTATTGATCTCTCATGCTTCACTTAGATTATTTTGAGAGTCCTAAATAGCATGGTAATTTGCTTAAATAATCCTAATATGCTAGGTGTTCAAGATTAATAATTTCTTTCTTATGAGTGTTTTGAATACTAAGAGAAGTTTGATGCTTGATGATTGTTTGGAGATATGGAGGTAATAATATCAAAGTCGTGCTAGTTGAGTAGTTGCGAATTTGAGAAATGCTTGTGTTGAAGTTTGCAACTCCCGCAGCATGCACGTTGATATGTCTCCAACGTATCTATAATTTTTGATTGCTCCATGCTATATTTTCTACTGTTTTGGACATTATTGCTCTTTATTATCCACTTTTTCGGACTAACCTATTAACCGGAGGCCCAGCCCAGAATTGTTGTTTTTGCCTGTTTTAGGGTTTGGAAAAAAAGGAATATCAATTGGAGTCCAAACGGAATGAAACCTTTGGGAATGTGATTTTCTCAATGAACAAGACCCAAGAGACTGGGACCCTACGTCAAGACACAAAAGTGGAGGCCACAAGGTAGGGGGCGCGCCTACCCCTCCCCCCCCCCCAGGCGCGCCCTCCACCCTCGTGGGCCCCCTGTTGCTCCACCGGCGTACTCCTTCCTCCTATATATACCTACGTACCCCCAAACGATCAGATACGGAGCCAAAAATCTAATTCCACCGCCGCAACTTCCTGTATCCACGAGATCCCATCTTGGGGCCTGTTCCGGAGCTCCGCCGGAGAGGGCATCGATCACGGAGGGCTTCTACATCAACACCATAGCCCCTCCGATGAAGTGTGAGTAGTTCACCTCAGACCTACGGGTCCATAGTTATTAGCTAGATGGCTTCTTCTCTCTTTTCGGATATCAATATAATGTTCTCCCCCTCTCTTGTGGAGAACTATTCGATGCAATCTTCTTTTTGCGGTGTGTTTGTTGAGAACGATGAATTGTGGGTTTATGATCAAGTCTATCCATGAACAATATTTGAATCTTCTCTGAATTCTTTTATGTATGATTGGTTATCTTTGCAAGTCTCTTCGAATTATCAGTTTGGTTTGGCCTACTAGATTGATCTTTCTTGCAATGGGAGAAGTGCTTAGCTTTGGGTTCAATCTTGCGGTTTCCTTTCCTAGTGACAGTAGGGGCCGCAAGGCACGTATTGTATTATTGCCATCGAGGATAACAAGATGGGGTTTTCATCATATTGCATGAGTTTATCCCTCTACATCATTTCATCTTGCTTAAGGCGTTACTCTGTTTTCATTACTTAATACTCTAGATGCATGCTGGACAGCGGTCAATGAGCGGAGTAATAGTAGTAGATGCAGGCAGGAGTCAGTCTACTTGTCTCGGACGTGGTGCCTATATACATGATCATACCTAGATATTCTCATAACTATGCTCAATTCTATCAATTTCTCAACAGTAATTTGTTCACCCACCGTACAATACTTATGCTCTCGAGAGAAGCCACTAGTGAAACCTATGGCCCCCGAGTCTATTTTTATCATATCAATCTCCTACTACTTAGTTATTTCCTTTGCTTTTACTTTGCCTTTATTTTACTTTGCATCTTTATCACAAAAATACTAGCTTATCATATCTTTCAAATCTCACTCTCATAAGTGGCTGTGTAGGGATTGACAACCCCTATTTGTGTTGGTTGCGTGGATTTATTTGTTTTGTGCAGGTACGAGGGACTCGTGCGTAGCCTCCTACTGGATTGATACCTTGGTTCTCAAAAACTGAGGGAAATACTTACGCTACTTTGCTGCATCATCCCTTCCTCTTCGGGGAAAACCAACGCAGTGCTCAAGAGTTAGCAAGAAGGATTTCTGGCGCCGTTGCCGCGGAGGTCTACGCAAAAGTCAACATACCAAGTACCCATCACATACCATTATCTCCCGCATTACATTATTTGCCATTTTCCTCTCGTTTTCCTCTCCCCCACTTCACCCTTGCCGTTTTATTCGCCCTCTCTCTCTCTATCCTCCATGTCTTTATCTATTTGCCCGCTTGTTTTTTGTTTGCTTGTGTGTTAGTTTGCTTGCTTGTCATGATGTCTCAAGATAATACTAAATTATGTTACTTCACCAATACCTACAACAATGATTTTATTAGCACTTCGATTGCTCCTCTTACCGATGCTGAATCTTGTGAAATTAATACTGCTTTCCTGAATCTTGTCATGAAAGATCCATTTTCCGGCCTTCCTATTGAAGATGCCGCTACCCATCTAAATAGCTTCGTTGATTTGTGTGATATGCAAAAGAAGAAAGATGTGGATAATGATATTGTTAAATTGAAGCTATTTCCTTTTTCACTTAGAGATCGTGCTAAATCTTGGTTTTCGACTTTGCCTAAAAATAGTACTAATTCATGGAATAAGTGCAAAGATGCTTTTATCTCTAAGTATTTTCCTCCCGCTAAGATCATCTCTCTTAGAAACGATATTATGAATTTTAAGCAACTTGATCATGAACATGTTGCGCAAGCTTAGGAGAGAATGAAACTAATGATACGTAATTTCCCTACTCATGGTTTAAATTTGTGGATGATTATACAAAAATTTTATGCCGGATTGAATTTTGCTTCTACAAATCTTTTACGGCCGCGGGAGACACTTTTATGGAAATCACTTTAGGAGAAGCTACTAAACACCTAGATAATATTATGGTTAATTATTCTCAATGGCATACTGAAAGATCTACTAATAAAAAGGTGCATGCGATAGAAGAAATTAATGTTTTGAGCGGAAAGATGGATGAACTTATGAAATTATTTGCTAGTAAGAGTGTTTCTTCTGATCCTAATGATATGCTCTTGTCTACTTTGATTGAGAATAATTCCTAACAATTTTGGTAACAACGCGTATAGAGGAAATTTCAATGCTAGGCCTTATCCTAGTAATCCCTCTAATAATTATGGTAATTCCTACAACAATTCTTATGGAAATTATAATAAGATGCCCTCTGATTTTGAATCTAATATTAAATAATTTATTACTTCGCAAAAGAATTTTAATGCTTTGATTGAAGAAAAAATTCTTAAGATTGATGAGTTGGCTAGGAACGTTGATAGAATTTCTCTTGATGTTGATTCTTTGAAACTTAGATCTATTCCACCTAAGCATGATATCAATGAGTCTCTCAAAGCCATGAGAATTTCCATTGATGAGTGCAAAGAAAGAACCGCTAGGATGCATGCTAAGAAAGATGCCTTTATAAGAGCGTGTTCTTCTAGTTCCTATGAAAATAATGATGAAGATCTAAATGTTATTGATGTGTCCCCTATTAAATCTTTGTTTTGCAATATGAATCTTGATAATGATGGGACTGAATATGATCCACCTTTACCTAGAAGGCGTTCCAAGAATTCGGAATTTTTTGATCTTGATGCTAAAATTGATAAAAGTGGGATTGAAGAAATTAAAACCCTAGATGTTGCTAAACCCACTATTATGGATTTCAAGGAATTTAACTATGAAAATTGCTCTTTGATTGATTGTATTTCCTTGTTACAATCCGTGCTAAATTCTCCTCATGCTTACAGTCGAAATAAAGCATTTACTAAACATATTGTTGATGCCTTGATGCAATCTTATGAGGAAAAACTTGAATTGGAAGTTTCTATCCCTAGAAAACTTTATGATGAGTGGGAACCAACTATTAAAATTAAAATTAAAGATCATGAATGCTATGCTTTATGTGATTTGGGTGCTAGTGTTTCCACGATTCCAAAGACTTTGTGTGATTTGTTAGGTTACCGTGATTTTGATGATTGCTCTTTAAACTTCCACCTTGCGGATTCCACTATTAAGAAACCTATGGGCAGAATTAATGATGTTCTTATTGTTGCAAATAGGAATTATGTGCCCATAGATTTTATTGTTCTTGACATAGATTGAAATCCTTCATGTCCTATTATTCTTGGTAGACCTTTCCTTAGAACGATTGGTGCAATTATTGATATGAAGGAAGGAAATATTAGATTCCAATTTCCATTAAGGAAAGTCATGGAAAAATTTCCTAGAAAGAAAATTAAATTACCTTATTAATCTATTATGAGAGCCACTTATGGATTGCCCACCAAAGATGGCAATACCTAGATCTATCCTTGCTTGTTATGCCTAGCTAGGGGCGTTAAACGATAGCGCTTGTTGGGAGGCAACCCAATTTTATTTTTATTCCTTGCTTTTTGCCCCTGTTTAGTAATAATAATTTATCTAGCCTCTGTTTTGGTTGTGTTTTTTGTGTTTAATTAGTGTTTGTGCCAAGTAGAACCGTTGGGAAGACTTGGGGAAAGTCTTGTTACACTTGCTGTAAAAAACAGAAACTTTAACACTCAAGAGAACTACTGCCATTTTTATTTGTAAAGTGATATTTAGTTAATTGTTTTTGCAGAAGATTAATATATAAATTCCTCACGTCCAGCAATTTATTTTAGAATTTTTTGGGTTCCAGATCTTGTGCTATCTACAGATTACTACATACTATTCTGTTTTTGACAGATTCTGTTTTTTGTGTGTTGTTTGCTTATTTTGATGAATCTATGGCTAGTAAAATAGTCTATAAACCATAGAGAAGTTGGAATACAGTAGATATAACACCAATATAAATAAATAATGAGTTCATTACAGTACCTTTAAGTGATCTTTTGTTTTCTTTCACTAACGGAGCTCACGAGATTTTCTACTTTAAGTTTTGTGTTGTGAAGTTTTCAAGTTTTGGGTAAAGATTCGATGGATTATGGAACAAGGAGTGGAAAGAGCCTAAGCTTGAGGATGACCATGGCACCCCCAAGATAATCTAAGGACACCTAAAAGCTAAAGCTTGGGGATGCCCCGGAAGGTATCCCCTCTTTCGTCTACTTCTATCGGTAACTTTACTTGGAGCTATATTTTTATTCGCCACATGATATGTGTTTTGCTTGGAGCGTCTTGCATGATTTGAGTCTTTAGTTTTTAGTTTACCACAATAATACTTTCTGTACACACCTTTTTAGAGAGCCATACAAGATTTGGAATTTGTTAGAATACTATATGTGCTTCGCTTGTATCTTTTGAGTTATGTATGGTGAACCGTTATGTGATGAAGTCAGAGCATGATTTATTTTTTGATTGTTTTCCTTATGAGTGGCGGTCGGGGACGAGTGATGGTCTTTTCCTACCAATCTATCCCCCTAGGAGCATACACGTAATACTTTTCTTTGATAACTTGTAGATTTTTGCAATAAGTGTATGAGTTCTTTATGACTAATGTTGAGTCCATGGATTATATGCACTTTTCTCACCCTTCCACCTTTGCTAGCCTCTCTAATACCGCGCATCTTTAGCCGGTATCATACACCCACCATGTACCTTCCTCAAAACAGCCACCATACCTACCTATTATGGCATTTCCATAGCCATTCCGAGATATATTACCATGCAACTTTCCACCGTTCCGTTTATTATGACACACTCCATCATTGTCATATTGCTTAGCATGATCATCTAGTCGACATCGTATTTGTGGCAAACCCACCATTCATAATTCTTTCATACATGTCACTCATGAGTCATTGCATATCCCGATACACCGCCGGAGGCATTCATATAGAGTCATATTTTGTTCTAAGTATCGAGTTGTAATTGTTGAGTTGTAAGAAAATAAAAGTGTGATGATCATCATTATTAGAGCATTGTCCCAGTGAGGAAAGGATGATGGAGACTATGATTCCCCCACAAGTCGGGGTGAGACTCCGGAAGAAAAAAAGAGAAAGAAAGAGGCCATAAAAAAAAGAGAAAAGGCCCAAATAAAAAAAATGAGAGAAAAAGAGAGAAGGGACAACGCTACTATCCTTTTACCACACTTGTGCTTCAAAGTAGCACCATGATATTCATAGTAGAGAGTCTCTCATGTCGTCACTTTCATATACTAGTGGGAATTTTTCATTATAAAACTTGGCTTGTATATTCCAATGATGGGCTTCCTCAAACTTCCCTAGGTCTACGTGAGCAAGCAAGTTGGATGCACACCCACTTAGTTTCCTTTTGAGCTTTCATATACTTATAGCTCTCGTGCATCCGTTGCATGGCAATCCCTACTCACTCACATTGATATCTATTGATGGGAATCTCCATAGCCCGTTGATACGCCTAGTTGATGTGAGACTATCTTCTCCCGTTTTGTCTTCTCCACAACCACCATTCTATTCCACCTATAAGTGCTATGTCCATGGCTCACGCTCATGTATTGCATGAACATTGAAAAAGTTAGAGAACACCAAAAGTATGAAACAATTGCGTGGCTTGTCATCGGGGTTGTGCATGATTTAAATATTTTGTGTGGTGAAGATGCAGCATAGCCAGACTATATGATTTTGTAGGGATAACTTTCTTTGGCCATGCTATTTTGAGAAGACATAATTGCTTTGTTAGAATACTTGAAGTATTATTATTTTTATGTCAATATGAACTTTTGTCTTGAATCTTTCGGATCTGAATATTCATACCACAATTAAGAAGAATTACATTAAAATTATGCCAAGTAGCACTCCGCATCAAAAATTCTGTTTTTATCATTTACCTACTCGAGGACGAGCAAGAATTAAGCTTGGGATGCTTGACACGTCTCCAACGTATCTATAATTTTTGATTGCTCCATGCTATATTATCTACTGTTTTGGACATTATTGGGCTTTATTATCCACTTTTATATTAGTTTTGGGACTAACCTATTAACCGGAGTCCCAGCCCAGAATTGTTGTTTTTTGCCTGTTTTAGGGTTTCGAAGAAAAGGAATATCAAATGGAGTCCAAATGGAATGAAACCTTCGGGAACGTGATTTTCTCAACGAACAAGACCCAGGAGACTTGGACCCTACGTCAAGACACAAAAGAGGAGGCCACGAGGTAGGGGGCGCGCCTACCCCCCCAGGCGCGCCCTCCACCCTCGTGGGCCCGCTGTTGCTCCACTGACGTACTCCTTCCTCCTATATATACCTATGTACCCCCAAACAATCAAATACGGAGCCAAAAACCTAATTCCACCGCCGCAACTTTCTGTATCCACGAGATCCCATCTTGGGGCCTGTTCCGGAGCTCCGCCAGAGGGGGCATCGATCTCGGAGGGCTTCTACATCAACACCATAGCCCCTCCGATGAAGTGTGAGTAGTTTACCTCAGACCTACGGGTCCATAGTTATTAGCTAGATGGCTTCTTCTCTCTTTTTCGATCTCAATACAATGTTCTCCCCCTCTCTTGTGGAGAACTATTCGATGTAATCTTCTTTTTGCGGTGTGTTTGTTGAGAACGATGAATTGTGGGTTTATGATCAAGTCTATCTATGAACAATATTTGAATCTTCTCTGAATTCTTTTATGTATGATTGGTTATCTTTGCATGTCTCTTCGAATTATCAGTTCGGTTTGGCCTACTAGATTGATCTTTCTTGCAATGGGAGAAGTGCTTAGCTTTGGGTTCAATCTTGCGGTGTCCTTTCCCAGTGACAGTAGGAGCAGTAAGGCACGTATTGTATTGTTGCCATCGAGGATATAAAGATGGGGTTTTCATCATATTGCATGAGTTTATCCCTCTACATCATGTCATCTTGCTTAAGGCGTTACTCTGTTTTTAAGTTAATACTCTAGATGCATGCTGGATAGCGGCCGATGAGTGGATTAATAGTAGTAGATGCAGGCAGGAGTCGGTCTACTTGTCTCGGACGTGATGCCTATATACATGATCATACCTAGATATTCTCATAACTATGCTCAATTCTGTCAATTGCTCAACAGTAATTTGTTCACCAACCGTAGAATACTTATGCTGTCGAGAGAAGCCACTAGTGAAACCTATGGCCCCCGGGTCTATTTTTGTCATATCAATCTCCTACTACTTAGTTATTTCCTTTGCTTTTTTACTTTGCCTTTATTTTTCTTTGCATCTTTATCACAAAAAGACCAAAAATATTATCTTATCATATCTATCAGATCTCACTCTCGTAACTGGCCGTGTAGGGATTTACAACCCCTATTCGTGTTGGTTGCGAGGATTTATTTGTTTTGTGCAGGTACGAGGGACTCGTGTGTAGCCTCCTACTGGATTGATACCTTGGTTTGCAAAAACTGGGGGAAATACTTATGCTACTTTGCTGCATCATCCCTTCCTCTTCGGGGAAAACCAACGCAGTGCTCAAGAGGTAGCACACGTATGGTAAACGTTTTGTAAAAAAATTGAAACATGAGGTGTTATTTGATTGTCTTCCTTATGAGTGGCGGTCGGGGACGAGCGATGGTCTATTCCTACCAATCTATCCCCCTAGGAGCATGCGCGTAGTGTTTTGGTTTTTGATGACTTGTAGATTTTTGCAATATGTATGTGAGTTCTTTATGACTAATGCTGAGTCCATGGATTATACGCACTCTCACCCTTCCATCATTGCTAGCCTCTTCGGTACCGTGCATTCCCCTTTCTCACATCGAGAGTTGGTGCGAACTTCGCCGGTGCATCCAACCCCGTGATATGGTACGCTCTTTCACACATAAACCTCCTTATATCTTCCTCAAAACAACCACCATACCTACCTATTATGGCATTTCCATAGCCATTCCGAGATATATTGCCATGCAACTTTCCACCATTCCGTTTATCATGACACATTCATCATTGTCATATTGCTTAGCATGATCATGTAGTTGACATAGTAGTTGTGGCAAAGCCACCATTCATAATTTTCATACATGTCACTCTTGGTTCATTGCATAACCCGATACACCGCTGGAGGCATTCATATAGAGTCATATCTTGTTCTAAGTAAAAAGTTGTAAATAAATAGAAGTGTGATGATCATCATTAATAGAGCATTGTCCCAAAAAAAGAGAAAGGCCAAAAAAACAAAGGCCAAATAAAAAAAAGGGACAATGCTACTATCCTTTTTCTACACTTGTGCTTCAAAGTAGCACCATAATCTTCATGATAGAGAGTCTTTTGTTTTGTCACTTTCATATACTAGTGGGAATTTTTCATTATAGAACTTGGCTTGCATATTCCTACAATGGGCCTCCTCAAGTGCCCTATCTCTTCGTGAGCAAGCAAGTTGGATGCACACCCACTTAGTTTCTTTTGTTGAGCTTTCATACATTTATATCTCTAGTGCATCCATTGCATGGCAATCCCTACTCCTTGCATTAACATCAATCGATGGGCATCTCCATAGCCCATTGATTAGCCTCGTTGATGTGAGACTTTCTCTTTTTTTGTTTTCTCAACATAACCCCCATCATCATATTCTATTCCACCCATAGTGTTATATCCATGGCTCGCGCTCATGTATTGCGTGAAAGTTTATAGGTTTGAGATTACTAAAGTATGAAACAATTGCTTGGCTGTCATCGGGGTTGTGCATGATGAGAGCATTCTTGTGTGACAAAAATGGAGCATGACTAAACTATATGATTTTGTAGGGATGAACATTCTTTGGCCATGTTATTTTGAGAGGACACAATTGCTTAGTTAGTATGCTTGAAGTATTACTGTTTTTATGTCAATATGAACTTTTATCTTGAATCTTTCGGATCTGAATATTCATACCATAATTAAGAAGAATTACATTAAAATTATGCCAAGTAGCACTCTGCATCAAAAATTATGTTTTTATCATTTACCTACTCGAGGACGAGCATGAACTAAGCTTGGGGATGCTTGATACGTCTCCAACGTATCTATAATTTTTGATTGCTCCATGTTATATTATCTACTGTTTTGGACATTATTGGGCCTTATTATCCACTTTTATATTATTTTTGGGACTAACCTATTAACCGGAGGCCCAGCCCAGAATTGTTGTTTTTTTTCTTCCTATTTTAGGGTTTCGAAGAAAAGAAATATCAAACGGAGTCCAAACGGAATGAAACCTTCGGGAACGTGATTTTCTCAACGAACAAGACCCATGAGACTTGGAACCTACGTCAAGACACAAAAGAGGAGGCCACGAGGTAGGGGGCGTGCCTACCCCCCAGGCACGCCCTCCACCCTCGTGGGCCCCCTGTTGCTCCACCGACGTACTCCTTCCTCCTATATATACCTACGTACCCCCAAACGATCAGATACGGAGCCAAAAACCTAATTCCACCGCTGCAACTTTCTGTATCCACGAGATCCCATCTTGGGGCCTGTTCCGGAGCTCTGCCGGAGGGGGCATCGATCACGGAGAGCTTCTACATCAACACCATAGCCCCTCCGATGAAGTGTGAGTAGTTTACCTCAGACCTACGGTTCCATAGTTATTAGCTAGATGGCTTCTTCTCTCTTTTTGGATCTCAATACAATGTTCTCCCACTCTCTTGTGGAGAACTATTCAATGTAATCTTCTTTTTGCGGTGTGTTTGTTGACACCGATGAATTGTGGGTTTATGATCAAGTCTATCTATGAACAATATTTGAATCTTCTCTGAACTATTTTATGTATGATTGGTTATCTTTGCAAGTCACTTCGAATTATCAGTTTGGTTTGGCCTACTAGATTGATCTTTCATGCAATGGGAGAAGTGCTTAGCTTTGGGTTCAATCTTGCGGTGTCCTTTCCCAGTGACAGTAGGGGCAGCAAGGCACGTATTGTATTGTTGCCATCAAGGATAACAAGATGGGGTTTTCATCATATTGCATGAGTTTATCGCTCTACATCATGTCATCTTGCTTAAGGTGTTACTCTGTTTTTAACTTAATACTCTAGATGCATGCTGGATAGCAGTCAATGAGTGAATTAATAGTAGTAGATGCAGCCAGGAGTCGGTCTACTTGTCTCGGACGTGATGCCTATATACATGATCATACCTAGATATTCTCATAACTATGCTCAATTCTGTCAATTGCTTAACAGTAATTTGTTCACCCACCATAGAATACTTATGCTCTCGAGAGAAGCCACTAGTGAAACCTATGGCCCCCGGGTCTACTTTTATCATATCAATCTCCTACTACTTAGTTATTTCCTTTGATTTTTACTTTGCCTTTATTTTACTTTGCATCTTTATCACAAAAATACCAAAAATATTATCTTATCATATCTATCAGATCTCACTCTCGTAAGTGGCCGTGTAGGGATTGACAACCCCTATTCGTGTTGGTTGTGAGGATTTATTTGTTTTGTGCAGGTACGAGGGACTCACGTGTAGCCTCATACTGGATTGATACCTTGGTTCTCAAAAACTGAGGGAAATACTTACGCTACTTTGCTACATCATCCCTTCCTCTTCGGGGAAAACCAACGCAGTGCTCAAGAGGTAGCATACGTATGGTAAATGTTATGTAACAAATTTGAAACATGAGGTGTTATTTGATTGTCTTCCTTATGAGTAGTGGTCGGGGACGAGCGATGGTCTTTTCCTACCAATCTATCCCCCTTAGGAGCATGCGCGTAGTGTTTTGGTTTTTGATGACTTGTAGATTTTTGCAATAAGTATGTGAGTTCTTTATGACTAATGTTGAGTCCATGGATTATACGCACTCTCACCCTTCCATCATTGCTAGCCTCTTCGGTACCGTGCATTGCCCTTTCTCACATCGCGAGTTGATGCAAACTTCGCCGGTGCATCCAAACCCCGTGATATGATACGCTCTTTCACACATAAACCTCCTTATATCTTCCTCAAAACAGCCACCATACCTACCTATTATGGCATTTCCATAGCCATTCCGAGATATATTGCCATGCAAATTTCCACCATTCTGTTTATCATGACACATTCATCATTGTCATATTACTTTGCATGATCATGTAGTTGACATAGTATTTGTGACAAAGCCACCGTTCATAATTTTCATACATGTCACTCTTGGTTCATTGCATAACCCGGTACACTGCCGGAGGCATTCATATAGAGTCATATCTTGTTCTAAGTATCGAGTTGTAATTCTTGAGTTGTAAATAAATAGTAGTGCGATGATCATCATTAATAGAGCATTGTCCCAAATAAAAAAAGAGAAGGGCCAAAAAAACAAAGTCCAAATAAAAAAAGGGACAATACTACTATCCTTTTTCTACACTTGTGCTTCAAAGTAGCACCATAATCTTCATGATAGAGAGTCTTTTGTTTTGTCACTTTCATATACTAGTGGGAATTTTTCATTATAGAACTTGGCTTGCATATTCCTACAATGGGCCTCCTCAAGTGCCCTATCTCTTCGTGAGCAAGCAAGTTGGATGCACACCCACTTAGTTTCTTTTGTTGAGCTTTCATACATTTATATCTCTAGTGCATCCATTGCATGGCAATCCCTACTCCTTGCATTAACATCAATCGATGGGCATCTCCATAGCCCATTGATTAGCCTCGTTGATGTGAGACTTTCTCTTTTTTTTGTTTTCTCAACATAACCCCCATCATCATATTCTATTCCACCCATAGTGTTATATCCATGGCTCGCGCTCATGTATTGCGTGAAAGTTTATAGGTTTGAGATTACTAAAGTATGAAACAATTGCTTGGCTGTCATCGGGGTTGTGCATGATGAGAGCATTCTTGTGTGACAAAAATGGAGCATGACTAAACTATATGATTTTGTAGGGATGAACATTCTTTGGCCATGTTATTTTGAGAGGACACAATTGCTTAGTTAGTATGCTTGAAGTATTACTGTTTTTATGTCAATATGAACTTTTATCTTGAATCTTTCGGATCTGAATATTCATACCATAATTAAGAAGAATTACATTAAAATTATGCCAAGTAGCACTCTGCATCAAAAATTATGTTTTTATCATTTACCTACTCGAGGACGAGCATGAACTAAGCTTGGGGATGCTTGATACGTCTCCAACGTATCTATAATTTTTGATTGCTCCATGTTATATTATCTACTGTTTTGGACATTATTGGGCCTTATTATCCACTTTTATATTATTTTTGGGACTAACCTATTAACCGGAGGCCCAGCCCAGAATTGTTGTTTTTTTTCTTCCTATTTTAGGGTTTCGAAGAAAAGAAATATCAAACGGAGTCCAAACGGAATGAAACCTTCGGGAACATGATTTTCTCACCGAACATGATCCAAGAGACTTGGACCCTACGTCAAGACACAAAGGAGGAGGCCACGAGGTAGGGGGCGCGCCTACCCCCCCCCCCCAGGCGCGCCCTCCACCCTCGTGGGCCCCCCGTTGCTCCACCGACGTACTCCTTCCTCCTATATATATATATATATATATATATATATATATATATATATCTACATTCCCCAAAACGATCAGAGACGGAGCCAAAACCCTAATTCCACCGCCACAACTTTCTGTTTCCACGAGATCCTATCTTGGGGCCTGTTCCGGAGCTCTACCGGAGGGGGTATCCATCATGGAGGGCTTCTACATCATCACCATAGCCCCTCCGATGTAGTGTGAGTAGTTCACCTCAGACCTACGGGTCCATAGTTATTAGCTAGATCATTTCTTCTCTCTTTTTGGATCTCAATACAATGTTCTCCCCCTCTCTTGTGGCGAACTATTCGATGTAATCTTCTTTTTGCGGTGTGTTGTTGAGACCGATGAATTGTGGGTTTATGATCAAGTCTATCTATGAACAATATTTGAATCTTCTCTGAATTCTTTTATGGATGATTGGTTATCTTTGCAAGTTTCTTCGAATTATCAGTTTGGTTTAGCCTACTAGATTGATCTTTCTTGCAATGGGAGAAGTGCTTAGCTTTGGGTTCAATCTTGCAGTGTCCTTTCCCAGTGACAGTAGGGGCAGCAAGGCACGTATTGTATTGTTGCCATCGAGGATAACAAGATGGGGTTTTCATCATATCGCATGAGTTTATCCCTCTACATCATGTCATCTTGCCTAAGGCGTTACTCTGTTTTTAACTTAATACTCTAGGTGCATGCTGGATAGCGGTCGATGAGTGGAGTAATAGTAGTAGATGCATGCAGGAGTCGGTCTACTTGTCTCGGACGTGATGCCTATATACATGATCATACCTAGATATTCTCATAACTATGCTCAATTCTGTCAATTGCTCAATAGTAATTCGTTCACCCATCGTAAAATACTTATGCTCTTGAGAGAAGCCACTAGTGAAACCTATGGCCCCCAGGTCTATCTTCATCATATTAGCCTACCAATACTTAGTTATTTCCTTTGCTTTTTTACTTTGCCTTTATCTCACTCTCGTAAGTGGCCGTGTAGGGATTGACAACCCCTTATTGCGTTGGTTGCAAGGTTTATTTGTTTTGTGCAGGTACGAGGGACTCACGCGTAGCCTCCTACTGGATTGATACCTTGGTTCTCAAAAACTGAGGGAAATACTTACGCTACTTTACTGCATCATCCCTTCCTCTTCGGGGAAAACCAACGCAGTGCTCAAGAGGTAGCAGCTGGATAGAGCTAACTGAGCTCTTCGCCATGAGTTGTACACCACCCGTCAGCACCTTTACCGTGCTCTGACGCTGTTGCACCCTCTTGTCCGATCTGGTGATCTGTCGCATTCTGTGATCTAGCTTGCCAGGACCGTGATGCCCCAGGGTGTCGGCTGACCAGATGTGGCAGTCTACTCCTCCGCACTTGGACCTCTTCTGCCACCTGAGCGTCGGGTTCTGCACCAGAGTATCCGCGGACCCCAGGCTACTAACGTGGAGGACTTCCTGTCACGTCACTACCAGCTGTCAGGCTACACCTACCTCCACACTTCCTCCTGGGACTGATGTAGTCTTGCTTATTAGTATTAGGTGCCTTCGTCGCGAGCCTGCGTGCCGCCTATGATGTCTTTAGTCTATGTACTGAACTCTGTGTACCAAACTCTATGCATGATCCCTTTTGTAGGATATGCCGACTGCTATGTAGTATCTATCGTGCTCCTTGTCATTATGCATGTTTCATCATGAATGATTCTGTCTTTGCAAATTTCCCAATGCTGAACTACCCCTGTTATATATTAGTAGGATGGTTAGACGAGGTGGTCGTGGTCGTGATGGCCATCCCCCACCACCGCCTGAGTACATGGCTGGTATGATGCAATAGTTCGAGCTGAATCGCCAGTTCATGGAGAATATTATGGCTCAGTTTCCTCGCCCCAATATGAACCAGCAGCCAGCCCAGGTGACTCTGCAGGATTTCATGCGCCTCAACCCAACTGTGTACCACAGCTCAACTCAGCCTCTGAATGCCGATGACTGGCTCTGTGACATCACCTATGAGATGGAGTCTGCTGATGTAGCCCCTGTCAGCTATGTCACCTTTGCTTCCTTCTTCCTGAAAGGACCGGCTGCTCAATGGTGGGACATCCACAGGCGTACTCTGCCAGCTGGAACAATCATCACCTGGCCAGATTTCCAAGCCGCTTTTCATGCCCGCTTCATTCCTCAGGGAGTCATGGACCGGAAGAAGCGTGAGTTCCGAAGCCTCACCGAGGGCAACAAAACTGTCAAAGCTCATCAGCGGGAGTTTCTGGATTTATCCCGCTATGCTGAAGAAGACATTGCAACTGATGCACGCAGACAGGAGAAGTTCCGTGATGGCCTTCAAGCTGACACCAAGCTCGCACTTCTAGTGCATGCTTTGCTGATTTCGCCACCTTGGTGAACAAGGCCATCAATGTCGAAACTGGTCTGCAGGAACACCAAATCTCTCACAGGCGCTACCGTGACACAGGCTCATCTTCGGGCCCGTCCTCGCAGAAGCGTAGGATATGGATTCCCAACAGCATGTACCAGCCAACTGCACCTGCTCCAAGACAGTCCTATGCTGCACCGCGTCTGCCTCCCCCACCAACTAGGTACCCAAGACTTCCAGCTCCACCACCCCGAACTCATGTTCCCACTCTCAATAATGGTCTGTGCTACAAGTGTGGTCAACCAGGTCACCTCGCCGGGAACTGCTTTCAGAACCCGAATCAAGTGGCCCTTCCCGCAGCTGGTCGTGGAAGCAACCATCCCCGCAACACCAATGCCAAGTCTTATGGTCGTGTTCATGCCAACCACGTTGATCTCAATGAAGCTGAAGACCAGCCTACTACTTTGATGGGTACACTCCTCGTAAATTCAGTACCTGCATCTGTTTTATTCGATTCAGGAGCATCGCATTCATTCATGTCAGAAGATTTTGCATACAAGCACGACGTTAGATGTGAGGAGATGAACACTTCGGTAGTGGTAAAAAACCCCGTGGGACAATGTCAAACCTCCATGGTTGGCATCGACGTCCCCGTGAAAATCGAAGGGCTGGAATTCTATGTCTCTCCCATTATCCTGAAGTCGTCTAACATCGTCCTCATTCTGGGAATGGATTGGTTGAAAGCGCATACTGCTTCTATAGTTTGCGCCACTAAGACCGTCCATGTGCTACACCCTTCTGATGAAATAGTTACTTACCAGGCTCATCTGGTTTAGAATGCCGAGGCATGGCTTTATGCCTTGAATGCATTGAACGCTGCAACACTCGAGGGCATTGAAAACATTCCTGTTGTTTGCGAATTCCAAGGCGTCTTTTCGGAAGAACATTCAGGGATTCCCCCTACTAGAGCTGTCAAATTCATCATCGACTTGAAACCAGGCACCACCCCTATAGCTAAACGACCCTACAAGATGCCGCCGCGTGAACTCATTGAGCTTAAGGAGGAAATCGACAAATCTCTTCGCAAGGGTTTCACTCGCCCTAGTTGCTCTCCTTGGGGAGCACCTTCTCTCTTTGTTAAGAAGAAGGATGGGACAAACCGATTAGTCCAAGATTATTGCCCTATTAACCAAGCCACCATCCAGAACAAATAGCCCCTCCCTCGGATCAATGATCTTTATGATCAACTGGCTGGTTCATCAGTGTTCTCCAAACTCGACTTGAGGTTGGGTTACCACCAGATCCGTGTTCGTGAAGAGGATATCCCAAAGACCGCCTTCATGACTCGGTATGGATCAGACGAGTACACTATCATGTCTTTCGGCTTAACGAATGCTCCAGCCACCTTCTCTCGTCTGATGAACTATATATTCATGGATTACCTCGACAAGTTCGTCGTGGTTTATCTGGATGACATCCTTGTATTTTCCAAGAACAAAGAAGAACATACTGAGCATCTTCGTCTTGTGCTGAAAAAGCTTCGAGAGCATCAACTCTACGCTAAGTATTCCAAGTGTGAATTCCGGCTTCCCGAAGTAACCTATCTCGGGCATGTCATCTCCAAGGATGGTATTGCCGTTAACCCTGAATGAGTCCAGGCAATTCTCGATTGGGCTCCTCCGAAGAATGTCAAGCAAGTCAGAAGTTTTCTCGGACTCGCCAGCTATTGTCGTCGATTTGGCGAGAACTTCTCCAAGATTGCCAGGCCTCTGACTAACCTGTTGAATAAGGAAGTCAAGTTCCAATGGACAGACAAGTGTCAGGAAAGTTTCCAAGCAATCAAATACAAGTTGACTTCTGCCCCGGTGCTCGCTCCACCTGATACTAAGAAGGATTTCGTCATTTACTGCGACGCTTCCCGTCAAGGATTAGGCTGTGTCCTAATGCAAGAGCGCAGAGTGATTTCTTATGCCTCTTGTCAACTGCGCCCTCATGAAGAAAACTACCCAGTTCACGACCTCGATCTTGCTGCTGTCATTCATGCTCTGAAGCAGTGGCGACATTACCTTCTCGGTGATTGTTGCGAGATCTTCACCAACCACCAAAGTCTAAAGTATCTGTTTACTCAGCCAGACCTAAATCTCCATCAGCAGAGATGGATGGAGACTGTTGTAGACTTTGACATGGGTATATCCTATACCCCAGGCAAGGCTAATGTAATGGTTGATGCCTTGAGCCGCAAGTCTTAATGCAACCACCTCCAGGTCCACAAAGTTCAGCCCTCGCTTTGTTGAAGAATTCAGAAAGTTGAACCTCCATATAGTTCCTCCGGGTGCACTCGCTCCTCCTCCCCCCCGAGTGTCTCAAGGTGAACCTCCACGTTGTTTCCCAGGGTTCTCTCAATACCCTGGTTGCTAAACCAGATCTCGTGAACAGCATCAAAACGATACAGAAGTATGACTTTCAAGCTCACAAGATTAAGCGCTACCTTGCCGAAGGCAAGCCCTCATTCTTCACTATTGCTGATGATGGCACCTTGTACTTCAAGGGCCGCCTAGTGGTGCCATGTTCAGAGGAAAGCTAGGATATGACACAGGAGGTTATAAAGAAGCTCATGATACACCTTTGTCTATTCATCCCGGTAGTACAAAGATGTACCAAGACATTCGTCAGAGATTCTGATGGTCTAATATGAAGCAAGACATTGCTTGTTATGTTGTTGAGTGTGACGTTTGCCGCCGTATCAAAGCAGAGCATCAAAGGCCTGCTGGAACTCTGCAACCTATCACTATTCCTGAATGGAAATGTGACCATGTTGAAATGGACTTCGTCACTGGGTTTTCCAAATCGCAGAAAGGTAATGATGCTATTCTTGTCGTCATTGACCGGCTTTCTAAAGTTGCACATTTTCTGGCAGTCAAAGAAAAAATCGCTGCTAGTCAGCTTGCAACTCTCTACGTGTTCAGAATTGTTTCACTTCACGGTATTCCACTGGTTATCAGTTCAGACCGTGGCAGCTTGTTCACTTCAAGATTCTGGGCAAGTTTCCAAGAAGCTATGGGAACTCATCTGTCGTTCAGTACTGCGTTTCATCCTTAGTCGCAAGGACAAGTTGAACGTGCCAACCAAGTTCTCGAAGATATGCTTCCAGCTTGTGTTATTTCCTTTAGCAAGAAATGGGAGTAATCTCTTCTGTATGCCGAGTTCTCTTATAATAATAGCTATCATAGCTAGTCTGAAGATAGCCCCCTTCGAAGTGTTATATGAACGAAAGTGTCGAACCCCTCTAAACTGGTCAGAAACTGGGGAACGTCCACTCTTCGGTCCGGATATTATCCAACAGGCCGAAGAACAAGTCCGCATTATTCGCGAGAATCTCAAGACTGCCTAGTCACGTCAGAAAAGTCAGAAACGCATTATTCGCGAGAAAAGTCAGAAAAGTCAGAAAAGTCAGAAACGTCATTATTCGCGGATATCACAAAGACATGGTCTATCAACCTAGCGAAAAGGCTTATCTTCGAGTCACACCAATGAAGGGTGCTCACCGCTTCGGGATCAAGGGCAAGCTAGCTCCTTGCTATATCGATCCCTTCACTATTCTGGAAAGGCGTGGAAAAGTGGTATATCAACTGGAGCTTCCGCCGAACCTTTCTCAGGTTCACGATGTGTTCCACGTGTCACAGCTCCGCTGTTGCTTCAAGGACCCAATCCGAGTAGTGGATCATGAAGTGCTCGAATTGCAACAGGACCTCTCCTATAAAGAGCATTCGGTCCGCGTTCTTGACCAAGCTGAATGCCGCACACGTCAGAAGGTGATCAAATTCCTCAAGGTCTAGTGGTCGCATCACTCAGAAGAAGAAGCCACTTGGGAACGCGAGGATCGCCTGCGTGATGAATACCCCGCATTGTTTCCTTCTACCTCCTAAATCTCGGGACGAGATTTCTTGTAGTGGAGGAGTTATGTAACGCCCGGATAATCATGCTATAATAATCCCACGTTAACGGTGCCACGTCACCCCGGTTACTGTTGCTAATCTCGCGTTGGATCAAAACTATTCAAATTCAAAATCGGGTTTTTAACAAACATCGAAGGTTCTCAAACAACAAAACTAAAATGTTCGAAATGTGGCATTATTATATATACTAAACTAGTTACAACTTTTATACTCTACTAAAACTAAATAAAATGTAACTAAAATAAAACAAAAAAGTAAAATAAATAAAAAGTAAAAGAAACCAAAAAGAGAAAAGGCCTTCCCCCACTGGGCCACAGCCCAGCAGGCCACCAGGCCGCCAGGCCGGCCCACCAACTGCACCCATATCCCCCACTACCCAGAAACCCTAACCCCCCCTCCCATGACCGCACACCCCCCACTCCCCACTCCCCACGTCTCTCCTCTCCCCCTCCAGATCCGATCTGGATCGGGGACGAAACCGCTCCCCCTCTCTCTCGCGACGCCTCGCCCACACCCCTTCGCTGGACTCCCCCGTCACCGCGCGCCCGCGCCATCCTGCACCCGACGCGCCCACGACCGCGCCTCGGCGCTTGACGCCGCCGCCGCTCGGATCGCCACCTCACCGGACGTCATCGCCGCCTCCTCCCCTGCGTCGAACCGTCCCCTTCGTCCTCCCCACGCCCCGCTGCCCAGTCCCCTACACCGCTGGTGAGGCCACGGCCTCCTTCTCCTCTTATCTCCTCCCTCCCTGTTGCACGTCGCCGACCCGCGTCCGAGCTCCGCGTTGCCGTCGCCCGCCTTGCCGCAGCACGCACCGCGCTCCAACGCCCCTGCCTCCGCCCTCCCGTTCCCGCTCTCGCCCGCGGCCCCCTCCCCCTTTGCTCGTTGCTGCCCCTCGCCTCGAAGCACCGGGCCACGCCCATGCGCGCTCACCGCAACTGCCGCCCTTGCTCCCCGCGATGAAACCGTCGCTGCTGGCCGCCGCGGATCCTGCCCGCCCCCGCTCACCCCGTGTGCGCCCACATGTGCCTGCACGAGCCCCGCCGCCCGCCAGGGCCGTCCACGGCCACCTCCAACCGTGTCCGGCCTCAGCAACCACCGCGCCACGCCTCGCTGCGCCTCGCCCCTGTCGCTGCCAAGCGAGGCCGCCGTCGCCTCGGGCCCCCGCACACCATGCCCGACCTCCCTCCTCGGCGTCCATCGCACCGCTCCAGCCTCCCCACGCGGCTGCCCCCTGCTTCGGCGCCGTCCTCGCCCAGCCGCGCCACCGCTCGCTGCTTGCGGCCCCCCGCCTGACTCTCTGCTGCCGATGCCACCGCCTGCTCCGCACTGCGGTCGCCGCCCTCCCTCGTCTGCTCGCCGTGGCCGCGCTTCGGTGAACCACCCGCGGCGCCCCGGCTGGCTCCGCTCGGGACTCGCCGTTCTGGTGCCCACACCCGGCACCCGTAAACCCCACACCCGCTAAGGCCCCTGGCCCTATGACACATGGGGCCCAGCCCCCTGAGCGTTTTAAAAAAATAAAAAAAACAATAATTAAATAAATAATAATTAAATTAATTAATTAAAGAATTAATTAAGTTATTTAATAATAATTAGATTAGTCTAATCACTAATTAACCTAATTAATTGTTAGTTAATTAATCAGTCAATGACAGACGAGGCCCTCATGTAAGTTTGACCAGTCAACACCCCTGTTGACTACTGATGTCATGCTGACATCAGCAAGCACTATTCTGGATAATGTTGAATTAAAATAATCAAATAAATCCTAAAAATGATTTAAATATTTTAAAATTAATATAAAATAAACCGTAGCTCCGATGGAAAAACTTTGTACATGAAAGTTGCTCAGAACAACGAGACGAATCCGGATACGCAACCCATTCGTCCGCCACACATCCCTAGCATAGCGAACACGCAACTTTTCCCCTCCGGTTCGTTTTTCCGAAACCGCGAAACACCGGGGATACTTTCCCGGTTGTTTTCCCCCTTCGCCGATATCACCTCCTACTGCGTTAGGGCACACATAGCACCGTTACTTGTCATGTCATGCATCGATATGCATCTGTTTGCATTGTATTCATTGTTTCTTCCCCCTCTTCTCTCCGGTAGACTACGAGACTGACGCTGCTGCTGGTGCCCCGATCGACTACGTTGTTGACGACCCCTACTTGCTAGAGCAACCAGGCAAGCCTCCCCCCTTGATCATCAAATATCGCCTATTCTTCTCTCTACTGCTTGCATTAGAGTAGTGTAGCATGTTACTGCTTTCCCTTAATCCTATTATGTTGCATAACCTGTCCTTGCTACTACTGTTGTTACCTTTACCTGCAATCCTAAATGCTTAGTATAGGATGCTAGTTTATCATCAGTGGCCATACATTCTTATCAGTCTGCCATGCTATATTATCGGGTCACGTCGGGTGTTGATCACGGGTCTATACTACACATATTACACATGATACATGTTGTGACTAAAGTCGGGTCGGCTCGTTGAGTACCCACGGTTGATTCACGAATTGGGGGCTGAAAGGACATACTTTCCCGACAGCCCTCTGTGTGGATCTTTTTGGCGGAGCTACAGTGCAGATTGAGACCACCCAGGAGAGAGGTGGGCCTGGCCCTGGTCGGCATTCGCGGTTACTTCAAAATAACACGCTTAACGAGATCTTGGTATTTTATCTAAGTATGGCCACTGGCGTATACGCACTAACCAACTACGCGGGAACAGTTATGGGCACTCGACGTCATGGTATCAGCCGAAGCCTTCGTGACATCAGCGACTGAGCGGCGCGCGCCGGGTTGGACCACGTAACGCAACTTCCTTTGTAATGGAGGTTGCTAGGTCTGCTCACCGGCCGTGTACGCAACGTGCAGGTGTGCAATGGGCGATGGGCCCAGACCCCTGCGCGCATAGGATTTAGACCGGTGTGCTGACCTCTTTGTTGTGCCTTGGTAGGGCTGTGACGTGTTGATCTTCCGAGGCCGGGCATCACCCAGGAAAGTGTGTTCAGCCAAAAGGGATCGAGCGTGTTGAGAAATGTGGTGCACCCCTGCATGGAAGTTTATCTATTCGAATAGCCGTGTCCCTTGGTAAAAGGACGACCCGGAGTTGTACCTTGACCTTATGACAACTAGAACCAGATACTTAATAAAGCACACCCTTCCAAGTTCCAGATATAACCGGTGATCGCTCTCTCACAGGGCGACGAGGGGAGGATCACCGGGTAGGGTTATGTTATGCGATGTTACTTGGTGAACTTACCACCTACTCTCTTCTACATGCTGCAAGATGGAGGCGGCCAGAAGCGTAGTCTTCTACGGGACTAGCTATCTCCCTCTTATTCCGGCATTCTGCAGTTCAGTCCACATATACTACCCCCTTTCATTGATACCAATGCATATGTAGTGTAGCTCCTTGCTTGTGAGTACTTTGGATGAGTACTCACGATTAATTTGCTCCCCCTTTTCCCCCGTTTCTATATTCCATTGTTGCGACTAGACGTTGATGTCCAGGAGCCAGACGCCACCGTCGATGACGACTCCTACTACTCTGAAGGTGCCTATTACTATGTGCAGGGCGCTGACGACAACCAGGAGTAGTTTAGGAGGATCCCAGGCAAGAGGCATGCGCCTCTTTTGATATGTATTCTAGTTTTTGCTAGCCATCTTATGGCAACTTGTTTAACTTATGTTTGTACTCAGATATTGTTGCTTCCGTTGACTCGTCTATGATCGAGCTCTTGTATTCGAGCCCTCGAGGCCCCTAGCTTGTAATATGATGCTTGTATGATTTATTTTATTTGTAGAGTTGTGTTGTGATATCTTCCCGTGAGTCCCTGATCTTGATCGTACATGTTTGCATGTATGATTAATGTACGATTGAATCGGGGGCGTCACATACATCATCGACGGCTTCGTCTCCGACTGCAACACCAGCACAACCGATCTCATCTCGCTCTCTGACAACGAGACTGGTGAAGATGAGGTGATCTCCATTCCCAACGACAACGACGTGGGGCTCCCAACAACCCCAGACATAGAGGTCAGAGACGCAAAGGTCAATCCGAATAAGATCCATTTGAAGAGAACGGAGATAGTCGACCAACCTCCGAGGAGGCCTCACACGATGAGATGCAACAAGCAATATATCTCTAGCAAGTCATGATGGCAGCACCGGTGGGCACATTCTTAGGCCTAAGAGCAACTTCAACGGGGCGACCCAAACAAACGACGCTTTTGTCCGCTTTTTATCCGTTTGGGTGGCCACCCGCCCGACGTCCACCCTCTTTTAGATTTGGATCGACAGTGCGCCCAATGCGCCTACCCATTTCATGTCCGCGCGCAATTTTTAAAAAAGGCCCACGGCCATAGATCATGCCAGCGGCCATGTCGTCGCCCTGGTTTTGGCGCTCTAGCGCGGGGAAAAGGATCGCGCGTGCTGGTTTTGGCGCGCCGCGTCAGGCGCGCGTTATTAAGAAGGCGCTCCCTTCACACTCGGTCTGCCGCCCACTGGCCTCGCCCCCTCTCACTAGCCTCGCCGCCTCTGCGCCACCATGTCGTTGCCCCGCCTGGGCGCTTCGGATTTCCGCGGAGTCCGCGAGCGCCGCTCCGGTGGCTTCTCCTTCAAGATCTGGTTTGGCGAGAAACGCCTCAGTCTCGGCACCTTCGACACCGCAGAGGAGGCGGCCCGCACGTACGACGCAGCGGCGTGGCGCCTCCGGACGTGTCGACGAGCCAGCGGGCGCAGGATCTCGCGCCTCTCCCGCGGCTTTTCACCGACGAGGATCGTCGTGACAATCAGAGGCGGCAGCGTCGCCTCGCCATGGCCGAGATGGACGAGGAAGCCATGACGGTGTGGCGCGAACGCTTCCCATAGGACATCATCAACGAGCGTCAGTTCTACAAGCAAAGGAGGACGGAGAGGGAGGCGAGGAGGACGGAACGAGCCGCCTATCGGGAGAACAAGCGTGCGCGGAAGCAGGCCGCTCAATTGAACATGAAGCTAGGAGAAGCGTCGTCCTAGGACTCCGAGGACGAATGGTATGTTGATGCCTACATTCAGACGTCGGAGGAGGACATTACCGAGTCAGAGTCGAAAATCAACGAGTAGTTGATCTTTTCTTTTATCTGTCTATGCCAGAACTATATATGTATCCTTTTTCTATCGGAAAAAATGGCCGGCGGCGTCGGCGATGAAGGAGGCAGGCGAGGGTGTGTTGTTGGATGGGGAGAGGTCAATGTGCCACCGACCAGCAGGCCCGGGGAGGGGAGAGGGCGAGCGCGCGCGCGTCCGTCTCGTGTCCGCGCCGACGCAAATCCGGCTCAAAAATGGATCGAAAATAGGTCAGCAGGCGAACAAAAAGCGGACGCGCGTCCGTTTGGGTCGGCGCGTTGGGCCGACTTTTCTGTCCATGCCAACTCAAACGGACAACGACAGACGAAATGGGTCGTCCCATGAAAATTGCTCTAACAACTTAATTGTACCCACCGCGAACGCAACAACAACAACCGCGGGGCTCACAACCCCGCATCTTACGGCCCCACAACAACAACCTCAAGCCTTGTGGACGTTGCGATAATGCAACTAGTCATCTCCGCGGACACCATAAACCTCCTCACCACACCAATACCCGACAACGATTTGGCGGCTCGGGCAATGGAGGCCCTCCGTGTGGCTACATTAAGGCCCCGTTCAGCTTCACTCCGCTCCACGTCTTCGCTCTGGGAGCAGACGGAGCTGTAGTGAAAAATCTAGGTGCCAGCAAACAGCCGCTATGCAGATCCTAGGAACGGTAGATTCCCGAACGGGGCCTAAATACACATCTGCAGCTTCAACAGCGCACCCGGAAGGCCGCCGAGCGAGAAGCGCGATGACAGGAAACAATAGACTACGAACGGTTGCGCCGATCACGTTGCCGCCCATGAGCTACCTTCCAAGACCTTGCAGCCTGCGGACGGGATCAGCATAGGCTTCACTGAACCCAGAGAGGTCGCACCTCCACCAACACGAGCCCGCGACCTCCAGGCCGCCACAGCTCTCATCCACAAACTACAGGTCACGCGAGGAGTTCCTAATCTAGAGGAAAAGTTTACCAAGCTCATCCACAGAATGATGGAGCTCCAAGACAACGTCTCTAGATCAAGAGACATGCTGGCCGACATGGATAGTGTCCTATCGGCAGCAAATCAGCTAGCCCAAGAACAACGACACGACATGCAGCCGACACTCATATCAAACGGTGGAGCAATGCTACTGCAGTCGGATGGTGTGATCTTGAGCGTCATACAGAAATCGTGTGTAGTGCCGTGTGTATAGTAGGGTTCTAAGAAAAACTATATCCCAATCTCCCACACATAGGCAGCGGTCTTTTTCAAGGTAATTTAGAACACGCTTTAAAAGGTAATTTAGAACATTCCCTAAAAAAGGTAATTTAGAACACGCTAGGAAGATAATCTACCACTAACTAATACATCAAATAAGTTTAATCATATGTCTTAGCTAAACCCTGCCCGTTTAACATACCATCAAGTCTTGAAACTTTGTGTCGGTTAATAAGAAAATTTAAATCATGCACACAAACATTTGTTTTCTAATGAGAAGACCTGCAACTACTTTTTATATATAGTAGTGTCACGTTCAATTCTTATTAATTGCTTTCCCTGTTATATCCAACAAATTCTTGTTTGATGTTAACTAATCTCATTTTGAAATTATATAAATAAACTAATCTTATTTTGAAATTTACAAGAAGGCTTCTAGTCCTCTCTTGGCCATGGCAATATACCCTTTCTTGTGCAGTAGTTGTTCCATTATTCGTTTATAAACTTGAGCCAATAATTTGAACATAAAGATTGACAATAAAAAAAAAGAACAATTTACCCCATTTCTATACCAACATGAAAAGCTCGACCTTCCATAATAATACTATGAAAAGCACTAGTTCCATCAGCCGTCCGATATATTTAATCAAACTCATAATCTCATTATAGTGGGTGTGTATAAATATTACTCTCCATATTCGTCTGTACAATTCATCAATCCTTACTGTTGAAGTCCAAAATTCAAGTCTCTTGGCTCTTTTCGCACTTTCTCACAAACGGATTAGAAAAATAGATTATTATTTTGAAGTTTGGATAAACCACTGCTCTGTCTGGTGTCTACAACACATATGACTCATATAGTACTAATTTCATTTTTACCAGATCAAAAAATTATGTTGAAAAGAAAAAATTATAGATCCAATGTCACATTCATTGTTAGCAATAAACCGTGTGTGTACGGATGTGCGTCGCGTGTGTGTGCGCGTTCCTGTCCATGGTCACCAGCGTATGTGTGCGCGTGTGTTTAGGTCGAGTCTAGCCGGTTTGTGGCGATCGTATGGCGATCGAAATAGCGTGCAGCAGGTGCAACGGGAGGAACCTGGTGCCAGGTCGGGCGGACGAGCAAGCCGGGCTCACGATCGATGGAAGACCGGATCGCTAGGGAGGCTCCGTGAGCGCTGCGTTTCTGTTAGCTAAAAAGCTGGCTGATCTCGTGTTTGTTACGAGATGTGTGGTGCGTCCAGGTTGTTAGCGGTTTTGTAGCGCCGGTGGCGTGCGTCTGCCTATATAGGTCTATGTAGCTCGTGATTTGTTTACAGTTTGAGCTGGAGAAAAACGCTGTTCGTCAGCGAGGCGTTTGTCGCCGCAAAACACCTATGCGTTTACTTCTTCTACCTCTGTCCCCGAAAACCAGTTCGTACTATCTAGGGTTAGACCCAACAATTGGTATCAGAGCCTCGTTTGTTCCTTTGCTCGTGGCCATGGCGATCGTCCCGCACGGCGCCGGGGGGAGCACGGTGTCCATGGCGATGCCGATGCTCACACCGGACAACTACACGGTATGGGCGATCAAGGCCGAAGCCATCCTCGACGCCCAGAACCTCTGGGAAGCGGTGTCGCCGGCCGGCGACGCGGCGGTCGACGCGGGGAAAAACAAGACGGCGAGGGCGGTGCTGTTCGGTGCACTCTCAGAAGACTTGTTGATGCAGGTATCGACGAAGAAGACGGCGGCTGAGGTGTGGGCCAGCTTGAAGACGAGGTTCGTCGGCGCTGATCGGGTCCAGGCGGCGTGGCTCTCCACTCTCCGTGGCGAGTTTGACAACCTGCGCATGGAGGAGGGGGAGGCGCTGGACGCGTACGCCGGCAAAATCGGCGGCATGGCAGCAAGGTATGCTGGCCTCGGCTCGACGCTCGGTGACGCCGCCATGGTGAAAAAACTGCTCGACACGGTGCCTGATCGGTTGTATGCCGCGGTGGCCGGGATCGAGCAGTTCTGCGACGTGGAGACGATGGCGTTCGAGGAGGCGTTGAGTAGGCTCAAGGCGTTCGACGAACGCTTACGTCGGCGCACACAGGACAACGGCGGACGAGGCAGCGATCAGCTGATGTTCACAGCGGCCCAGTGGGAGGCACGGCAACGTCAGCGCGGCGGCGGCCTCGACCACGATGACGGTGCGAGCAGCGTGGCCTCGGGCACGAGACGGCGGCGCGGGAAGTGCTACAACTGTGGCGTTCGTGGCCACTTCTCCCGTGACTGCCGGCAGCCGAAGAAGGAGAAGGCGCTCCTCGCCGACGTCGACGAAGAACCTGGCCTCCTGTAGGTCACGGTTTAGGGGGAGATTGTTAGCAATAAACCGTGTGTGTACGGATGTGCGTCGCGTGTGTGTGCACGTTCCTGTCCATGGTCACCAGCGTATGTGTGCGCGTGTGTTTAGGTCGAGTCTAGCCGGTTTGTGGCAATCGTATGGCGATCGAAATAGCGTGCAGCAGGTGCAACGGGAGGAACCTGGTGCCAGGTCGGGCGGACGAGCAAGCCGGGCTCACGATCGATGGAAGACCGGATCGCTAGGGAGGCTCCGTGAGCGCTGCGTTTCTGTTAGCTAAAAAGCTGGCTGATCTCGTGTTTGTTACGAGATGTGTGGTGCGTCCAGGTTGTTAGCGGTTTTGTAGCGCCGGTGGCGTGCGTCTGCCTATATAGGTCTATGTAGCTCGTGATTTGTTTACAGTTTGAGCTGGAGAAAAACGCTGTTCGTCAGCGAGGCGTTTGTCGCCGCAAAACACCTATGCGTTTACTTCTCCTTCTACCTCTGTCCCCGAAAACCAGTTCGTACTATCTAGGGTTAGACCCAACAACATTCGTAACAAAACTTACCTCCTGTAAGTAATTCATCACCTCATAAGTATCCCCCTATTCCAGATTGTATACATGAAAACTCTTGTATCTCATGCTTTACAGAACTGATGATGTCCCCGTGGTATATACAACCTCCGTCCAGGACTAATTGTTGCTGAAATGAGTGTATCTAGACGCGTTTTTAGTGTGTAGATTCACTCATAGGGACAGTTAATTCCAGACGGAGAAATAGTTCTTTATTCAGAAAGGTATACATGTGTTCTTTCCCAAATATGTGTGTAAATATGAAGAGGACTAGTTTTCATGTACGATTTGTGTCAGTCTGGCATGCTTTGGCGTGCATTGTCACTACTCGCTAGTAAAAAGAAGAACGGGTTCCCAAAATTCATCATGAGTGGATAAATTAGTAAGACACAAATAGTTTTAATAGGGAAAGCGCATATTTTCTTCAATAAGTATTACATGCAGCATTTCAACGTGCATCAATCTTATTGCTTAGGTTTAATAATCTAATCGAAATAATGGTTGATAATGAAGTAATCAAAAGATTTTTTAAAAATTCTGCCAATTGTCAGGAAGGCAATACTATCTCTTCATGACGAAAGGTTTATTTCTGATCACACGACTGAGCATGGACAATACATGCAACCATTTCATTCAAACAAAAGTAGATTCCAAAATCCCCTACTTGGCTAGAACATGTCACTGTGTCCATATAGAGCTGATTAAGGCTATGCACATATGTATGAAGCACGCAAAAAAAAGTGTAAAGCAAAAAAAACCATGCACTACTTGAATTTTCGTTTTCCATTTTTACAACCTATATGTATATACATTCATTCATGTTGATTAAATTATAGAGTTTGATAACTACTTGACATATGAATTATATGTGTCTAACTTGATGTGCAGCTAGCCTTTATTGTACTTGAATACTTCAATTTTATCAACATGCGTAGGAGTTTATTGTCTCCTACAGATTTACTTCAAATTGTAGACTGCTAACAAGACGATGCCCTTGATTCCTTTCTGTGATCACATGTATGGGTGTATCCAACACTTAGCTTATTCCCGCATGCACCTAGCGTACAATATACATCATGTGCCACTACCGAGAAAATGTATAAAAGTTTGCAGTATTAATTCTTTTATGTAAAAGTCATTTTATCTAACAAATCCTCAAGCAATATGTTAAATCCCACAGGTCAACACAATGCGATAATAAGAGGCTCTAAAGATGAACATAGCTGTTATATGTATAGCTTAGCACAGTAATTTCTTAGAAACGCACCCGCAAAAAAAATTGTTAAAATTAAAGAGTGGTGGCTTTTCAAATGCTCTTATCTATATCAACTTTGGAACGTTGGTACACATAGTAGTTAAGTAGAAGCATATTTATTGAAGCCATACTGCAAAACTGCATTTAGGATAAATAGACTCCATACATGGGTACAACGACTGCAGACTAGCAGTAAGTATTAACCATGCAGAGACACCAATACAACATAGTGGTGATGCACGAGGATGCAGTGTTGTCAATGGTTTGAGCTGCAGTCACCTTTTAAGTCAAATATATGTAATTCCCCTAGTTTTCTTATTTAATATGTAACCCTCAATTGCCCCAGCTAAGCTCATGCATTTCATCAAACTAGAGTTTATAACACACTTTGGGGTAAAAGATATTTCCGCGCATTATCATATACTAATTGACTGTGAACAATACGGTGGGGGATCAAAATCACTGTGGAAGTTTATCTTATGACCCTACTGTATATTCCAAGGCTGAATTTTATAATTAAAATAGGGCACTGTATATTCCTAGAGTACAATACAGTTGACAGTGGTGGATTACCTCACTAGAGATGCAGCAAAGTGCTCGTATTGACATGCTTCTAAACAAAACATGAAGTAACAAATAATCAGGGTCAGAGACGAATGCCATGAAAAAAGTTATATATAGACCAGTACCCCTCCCATGCATGCATGCAAGACTCATGGGCCAACGATAATTTGATGATAACAAAAGACTAATGGAGGACACCAACCTGCAGAGGATCTCAGATTTTGCATATGTATGGTGTGATCTAGCTACTTACAAAATTTTCCAGGGGCAGATGGATATACTAAGTGCAGTTACATATTTACAGCAAAATGATAACTATAATACTGGCGCAGAGCATGTTTTTAGAAAACTTTCATCATATAGTAATTAGGTATGCATGTAGGGCAGCAGTTAAAAACCCACACTTTCTAGCCACATAAACATAAAGCATGAAATATTGCAACTTAGTTAGATCAAACTTAGATACTCATCATACTAAATCTGGCTCTTCTTTTCGAAAGGAAAACAATGAACAGTTGTGCTGATTACAATCTCCATTTCAAAATATAAATCATATTGTTGTTTCGTTATGAGGAGGCTTTGACACAGACACAGACACACACACACACACAAAACTGCTTTGTTAATGTATACTTGGTTTATTTGACATGAATCTAATGTCACTAGATCCGTTTTCAAAATTAGTAGACTCCCTCTGTAAAGAAATATAAGAGGGAGTATTTACTTATGGACATAATTTTCGAAATTGAGTATCACACCAATAATTGCATATTATTGAAATAATTATTGGTCAAAACCTTGTCTAATGAGTCTTATATTTTGAAATGGGGACTTCGGCATTTCAACCTAGAAATGAGCTAACGGAGTATGAAAAACCAGCTGGTACCTGGTGAGTTTGTGTGTGCTATCCATGGATTTGCACAGGAAACTTCTCCACACCTATAATTAACGTCTACCAACAGATGAAACAATAACATAATAACTTAATTTGCAAGCAGATCAATTGCTAGAAGCAGCCAACTCGCCTAGCTATTTAATCTTATTAAATCTTTAGACCCAAAACTTCAGTCTATCTCAAAAAAAGCATTATTTTGCAGGGGCAACTCTCTCTCGCTCTGCGAGATTATATGATCCACTGGGAACAGTCTCTGTTGAAATTTCTTCCACTGCACGGAAACCATCCCGGCCCAAGCTCGGGTCAAACATGCAAGGTGGGGCGAGGATTGTGACGATAGCGTGTATGTACGAGAGCCATCAATGGAACAGTAGCCCAACAGTGTATCCTACATTTGTGGAGCCACAGCTAGGGGACAACGTATCGTTGCACCATTACTCATACTTTGAATACCACCCAGCTAGCGATGTGCAGTAGTAATACTGAATAACAGAAAGGACAGGAGACAGCACAAGATAAGTACTGACCTGATGGTAGTGGAAAATGGCAGGAGCAGCAGATCTGTGTGGCCGTGGTGTGCTATCCATCCACCGTCAGATCAAATTAAACCCATGCTAGAGCTCCTGTCTGACGGAGCCAGTTTGCATGTGAACTCTGGGCTGGTGCTTCGTTGAACTGTTTGTTAACTGTTCCTGTCCTGGAAGAGAAAGAGGAAGATGGATGTAAGAGGAGGAGGTGCGAGCAGTGAACAGATCTGGTTAAAATTTACTGTACTGCTACCTTGGAGGAGGAGTAGATTCCTGCGTCGTGATCGATGCTCGTGCTCCGAGATCCATCAATGGCGCAATGAATATGCATCTCCTTCCCAAGAAAGGGGAGCAGAAAAGGTGGAATAGGGCAGGCTCCTCGGGAAAGATGAACGAACGGCGTCGTACAAGCATGGGAGGGAAAACCATCAGCTAGTACAGCCGCTACCTACCTACTCGAATCAAACGGTTCATGAAAAAATGACCCAAAAATCACACGCATATGGATTGTAATTTCAAGATATCATACTAGACGGATCGATAATGGGGATGAAAGTGAAACTAAACAATATCGCTAATTCATTCGCCTGCGAGATGTGAAAGAAAATGGTACTGGAACCGTGTGTCTGTCCGCGCGCTGGGCATGCAGTGAGAGCGAGAGGGCTAGGCACGAACGGCGGAGGAGGGCCGGCCGGGGGTCGACGGAAACCCGAAGAAGCAGCTGGTGACAGATAGAGCAGTGAGCACGCGGCCGCGACGGCACCATCCGGCGGGTGCCGTCCCGCCCGGCCGTGTGCTCACTCTCTTCTGTCACCGCGCGCGCGCCCGGCCGGCCGGCACCATCCCGCTCGCCGCGCTTCACCCCCATCGCCCCCACCGCATACCATCACCCGTCCGGCACCGCGCAACCACTACTGCCGAGACTACGAGCCCATGCGAAAGAAACGGGCGTTAGTTTTGGTTTGGAAAGACCGAAAGATCGATCGAGGAGGAGAGGAGTCCAGTGCTGTGTACCGGCCGTGCAGATTTATAGGCCAAGGGGGGGCGATCGAGGTCGAGGTGGGCCAGAGCTCCAGCAGGGCACTCTAGGGTTCCTCGCGCCGGCCTCGGCCTCGTGCCCGCTCTGGCTGCAGCGAGGCCGGCATCGCTGGCCGCGGCGCCCCACTCCCACTCCCACTCCCACTAACTACAGCTAGGCTGGCTGGCTGGCTGGCTGGCGCGACCGGCTCAGCGCAGCGCCGGTCTTGGTCCCGAAATTGGGGGATCGGGAGCGTGGGTGTGGCCGGCCGGGCTGCTGCAAGAGATAAGGGTACTACTATTAAAACGCCGAAAGCCAGTAGGGGCTTGACACGGAGCACATGCCCGTACCAGTATGCTTTCCTGGAGGGCTGTAACTTGAGAGAGATGGTACTCCAGAGAGCAGGAGGTTTTAAGGTTGCAGCGATCGACCCATGTACGTGGCCGCATGGTGGCCGGGGAAAGTTCATGTGACTGCCTCTGGTATTTGATGCAGACTCTGATGGGTGGAGCGTGGACGCGACCTTAGCTGAGCTAGCGTCGCCGTCTACTGCTAGCTATAGGAGTAGTAAGTGCTCAAGCTTTTGGGGAAGCCGGGCCTAATATATTACAAGGATGCAATGTGTTTTCTTTTTACACAATGAATTTAAAGGCATCTCCATGCGCAGTGAGTGAATCTCCCGGACGTGTCCACAAACATCCCCCAATTGTCCGGTGTGTGTGGCTTCAGTGGGGATGGACAAAGAGGGAAGAGGGATGGGTTGGTTACGGGGTAGCACGGACATGGCGTGGACCACAGACATGTTCGGAGGGGCTCAATTTTCTCCAAATTTGATGTGTAAATAGAAAAAACTGGACAGTCCAGACACATACGGGAGTTTCCTAGACCCTGCTGCGTGTCATTTTTCTGTTTTGACAGTGTCTGGACGAACAAATGGGGAAAGAGTTGAGAAATGCGTTACCCGCAAAAAAAAAAGAGTTGAGGAATGCGTTAGAAGATTTCAGCCATAAATAATCTTAGTCTAGAGTTCTAATTGAAATAATGGTTTTTCATGCCAGCCATTTCGGCAATTAACTTGGCAATATCAGTCCCATGCATCTTTTCTTAGAGAAAAAACATATTTTCCTGTTCATGCTGGAATCCAACCCAGGTCAAATTCGGGATATAATGGCTCACTTCAAGAGGTTGATGAGTGTGTCATTTATTCCTGGAGCTCTTCATCTTGATCTCTTGGACTATTTAGATCACCGGGAATGATTCAGATTAATCCAACTAAGTTTGTACAATTGCAAGAGGAAGCTTAAGGAAGAGCTACATCTTCTTATCCATAGAGCCAGGCTAAACTATATTATTTCTTGTCTAGGTCCCAACATTCCATTAGCTCGTTGGATAGCTAGTCCCTTTATTTTATTGAGTTATTCTTGTTCGAAAATCAGGTAAGTTCATGATTAATTTCAGTAAATATTTCATGACCAGAAAAGAAAATAGTATGCAACAAATCTAGCATACTATATGAACAGTAAAACATGCACATCAGCATCGCACAAGTAACAACAACTACAAATAGAGCCATGAACAAATCACGATGGATGTACTGTTCGTTAGCTGCTGCAGGAGCGACGTTGTTGATGATGATATTGGCGACAATCTATTAATGGTGTTGAAGACGATGATGAATAGTGCCGCCAACTTGGACTGAAGATGTCCTGTGATAACGAACTTGAGCAGTCGCGTTTCGGAGACCTGCTCTCCCGCACGCCGATGCATGCTGGCGTTCGAAATGGAGTAAACTACGGTGGCGGCGCGAGTTACGATATGAGGCAAAACCCTAGGTGTTTTGATGTGTCTTTGGACGCGCCCAGTAGCAGTATATATAATAGGACCAGAGTTGGTATCATGTCTTGGGTCAAGATCTCAAACCAACTTGGCTTCTAAGTCGTATACTTGTCGAACAAGAAATAAATAACTTGTCTGCCAAGATATCAAAAAATAAACGACAAAAAGGAAGATGCGCCCCTACAAGACGATAGACCGTATTTTGGCAGACCATTCACCCGCATGTTGCACGCACGCACGCGTCGCCCCGGCCCAAGCCTGGCAAGGCCAGGCAAGCAGCGAGCATGCGCGTGTTGTCTTCTATTTCTCTCCTTCATATGTCACTAAGTGTGGTGTAGAGAACCCACTATATAAAGAGGCCTTATACCTGTTCAACTTTCAGGGTGGTACTAAACTTTAGAACCACCACTTGCCATTTATTCATGGGCCTAGTTTGAGATTTTAGAAATTCTACATGGGCTAGACCCGTTATTTCTAACAACCCCCCACGAGATCTCAAATACCCATTTAGAGAATTGTCTTTTCTTGCTACTTGTTTACTTTACTAGTGTTTCAACAGAGACTGTTAACTTGAACTTTTGGCTAGAGCTTCAAGTTACATCCATCCACAACTTGACAATGGACTATGCCTTGAATTGCTATTTTGTGTGAATGGGTTTCACTCAAAGTCTTGACTAGTACCTAACTGTCAGTAGGCTACCCCGTGGTTTGGAGCATACATTTCATGCTCCCTGGTCTCTTCGTGACCTTATTAGAGATCACCCAAGTCTCATAGACCGCAACATTCACAAACGAAGCTTACATAGGTGTGTTCTTTCAAGACTGCTCTATAGGACAGCATCTTTGCTAATCATAGCCAATACAACCATATTAAGGTATGTTGCCAACCTGCCTTAATGCTCTGAGAGTTTTGCATCTTCACCTGGAGACGGTCATATATTACTCTCCTCAGTTAACCAATAGCTTGTTCTTTCTAGGTCCTAATTTACGGGATCTCTGGTCACAAAGTTTGGGTTACTACTATCACTACAAAATCTGCTCTATTTTGCGACGTTTCGCTTGTGTCACGTAAAACCATGTTTCGTCACCAAAAAAGGCATGGTGACATTTGATGACCCACAAGTATAGGGGATCAATTGTAGTCCTTTTGATAAGTAAGAGTGTCAAACCCTACGAGGAGTAGAAGGAATTGCTTAGCGGATTCAGCAAGGTAATCTCTGCAAGTGTTGTAAAGTAGTAGTAACAGATAGCTTGATAGCGATATAATTCATAACAAGTAACCAAAGTAACAAAGTGCAGCAAGGTGGCCCAATCTTTTTATTTCAAAGGACAAGCCGGAAGTACTTCTTATATTAAGCAAAGCGTTCTCGAGGACACATGGGAATTCTCGTCTAGTCACGTTCATCGTGTTCAGTTGATTCGCGTTCACTACTTTGGGTGGACCGGTGTTAGGGTGTTGTTCTTACTTGAACAAACAACCCACTTTGATTACCCCCTCTCAAAAGCATCCGCAACTACGAAAAAAGAATTAAGATAAATTAACCATAGCCTAAAACATATGGATCCAAATCAGCCCCTTATGAAATAGCACATAAACTAGGGTTTAAGCTAGCGCCGGAGATGAGTCCTCCCACGATGAGAGGAACGTTGATGATAATGAAGGCTTCGAATTCCCCTTCCCGAAAGGAAGTATCCTCGGTGGAATCGTTTCGCCAGAGAGGAAAAGTACTCGCCTAGGTTCCATCCCAAGATGGCGGTGCTTCGTCCCGAAAGCCTTCTCTTTTTTTCTTGGCAAATGGCCTCATATAGTCGAAGGAGGGCAGCGGAGGGCATCTATGGGCCCCACAAGGGAGCAGGGCGCGCCCAGGGGAGTTAGGGGGCGCCCTGGTGCGTTGTGGGTGAGTCATCTCTGGTGCTTTTTCCTTCCATTATTTTTTATATGTTTCAGAATAATTCTCCATGAAATTTCAGGTCATTTGGAGCTCCGGAAAATAGCTATCTCTTTGTAGCTATTTTAGGTCCAGAATCTAGCTGTTGGCAATTTCCCTCTTCATGTAAATCTTGCATATTAAGGGAGAACAGACATTAGAATTACATAATAAAGTGAAATATTGATCAACAACACTATAAATAATAGTAGGGAAAATATGATGCAAAATGAACGTATCAACTCCCACAAGCTTAGACCTCGCTTTTCCTCAAGCGAATGCTGAACTCAATAATCATGTCCACATGTTTAGAGAGAGAGAAAGGTGTCGATAAAACAAAATACGGACATGATAACATCATGATCATTACTATAACATCAATTATTCATCATAAAATTTCTCATGACCAAGTAACAATACATCCACAAGCTAGAGTATAAACCATAAACTTTCTTGAAACTAACAAACTATGTTCACAGTCATTGAAACAATTACAATTCATCATATTTTCAGGAAGAGTCTATGTAAGAGCTTTTGGTTTAGCAAGTTCCACATATTCAATTATCATATAGTCTTTCATGATTACTAACATTCAAAGCATATCTCTGGAACAAATGTTTCAGTCATACACATAGGGAGATGGGGGTTTATTATTTCACCTCCCAACTTATTTACCTCGGGGATAATGTCAACAACAATAACGCATGATTACCCACATCAACTGGATATATGTGCCTGAATCTTTCCCTACCACATGATGCTTGCCAAGGGGAGAATAATTAAGGGTTGAATAAGGACGAATATTATTGACTCTTGCAATGTAATAGTAGAAGCTAAAAAGTAAAAGATGGGCCCTTCGCATAAGGAATCAGAGGTTGTTACGTGTTTTTTAATTTGGATGTGCAAGCTCTTAATGTAAAGGAACGTCACTTTCTATTGCCTCTTGTCATAGCAACCTTTATTATGCAGTTCGTCGATTTTATTTCTTTACCACAACAAGTTTCTACAAAGCTTATTTTACCTTACAATAAAAGATCATACATATTTAGGAGCAATTTTTATTGCTTTGTGATACGTCTCCAATGTATCTATAATTTTTATTGTTCCATGTTGTTATATTATCATTCTTGGATGTTTTACAATCATTTTATAGCAACTTTATATAATTTTTTGGGACTAACTTGTTGACATAGTGCACAGTGCCAGTTGCTTTTTTTTGCTTGTTTTTTACATCGTAGAAAATCAATACCAAACAGAGTCCAAACGCAGCAAAACTTTTTAGAGAATTTTTATGGACCAGAAGACACAACTTGGGCCAAAGAAATACCATAGTGGTGCCCCGAGGGGGGCACAACCCACCTGGGCGCGCTTGGGGGCCCAGGCACGCCCTGATGGGTTGTGCCCACCCGGTGGCCTCCCCCACCACCTCTTCGCCCTATAAATACCCAAATATTTCAGAAACCCTTATGGAGTCGACGAAACACAATTCCAGCCGCCGCAAGTTCCAGTTCATGAGATCCAATCTAGACACCATCACGGAGGGGTTCATCATCCTCATTGGTGCCTCTCCGATGATGCGTGAGTAGTTCATCACATACACCTACGGGTCCGTAGGCAGTAGCTAGGCGGCTTCCTCTCTCTCTTTTGATTCTCAATACAATGGTCTCTTGGAGATCTATTTGATGTAACTCTATTTTGCGGTGTGTTTGTTGGGATCCGATGAACTTTGAGTTTATGATTAGATCTATTTATCCATGAAAGTTATTTGAGTTTTTTATCTCTTATATGCATGATTATTTATATCCTCGTATTTATTCTTCGAATCTTTGGTTTAGTTAGGCCGACTAATCGATTTTTCTTTCCATGGGAAGAGGTGCTTTGTGATGGGTTCGGTCGTGCGGTGTTCTTTCCCAGTGACAAAAGGGGCAGCAAGACACGTATTGATCATTGCTATTAATGATAACAAGATGGTGTCTATTCCGACATGAATAGATCTTGTCTACATCATGTCATTGTTCTTATTGCATTACTCCGTTTCTCCATGAACTTTATACACTAGATGCATGCTGATAGCGTCGATGTGTGGAGTAATAGTAGTAGATGCAGGCGCGATTCGGTCTACTAATCTTGGACGCGATGCCTATATATTGATCATTGCCTGGATATCGTCATAATTATTTTAGGTTCTATCAATTTCCCAATAGTAATTTGTTTACCCACCGTGTGCTATTTTGTTGAGAGAAGCCACTAGCGAAATCTACGACCGCCGGGTCTATTCTTTTTTATATTTGATTTTCGATCTATTATTTGCCTTTTAGATCTATTTTTATTTGCTTTTATTTTTAGATCTATAATTACAAAAACCCAAAAATACCTTGTTGCATATTTTATTTGCATCTTTTATTCCGTGTTTATTCGAGATCTATTTATCCAATCTATCACTATTTCCTACGCCATTAACCGTAAGAGGGATATACAACCCCTCATAAGCATCGGGTTGCAAGTATTTGTTCTTTGTGTGAAGGTACCATTTACATAATGTTGCTTCGTTCTCCTACTGGATTGATACCTTGGTTTTATAACTGAGTGAAATACCTACCGTAGTTGTGCTGTAGCATCCCTCCCTATTTGGGGAAATACCGACGTAGTTCAAGCGACATCACTTTGCACCGATGACAACTTACTCAAAAGATCTTATTCAATCTATGGGTAGATATGGTGGACTCTTATGACAAAATCTGGGTTTAAGGGTTTTTGGATATACAAGTAGTATATCTACTTAGTATAAAATTTTGGCTAGCAAAAGATTATAATCAAACACCACATGTTAGAGGATCCATGACAATATAACTTCTGTGTGAATATAAGCAAACATAACCCATTACATTGTCTTCCTTGTTCAACATCAACTATGTGATCAAGCTAAAAATAATTAATGGGGGCTCACAATCATAAAAGATGTCCAAGATAGTGTATTTATATGTGAAATCTCTCTTCCTTTACTATTATTTCATGAATTGCATCACTGACCAATGCTATGTTTGTTAACTTACAATAAATTTTATCAATATACTTCTTATATGTGAAGTCATTACTCCCCATGGGATTAACATATGAACTTTTATTATTGCACGACTAAAACAAGAAAGTAAGGCAACAAAACTCAAACTAGTCTTTATTATATAACTCTCACACTCGATTACATAGATAGAATGACCATGAAACAAGCACTCGAAAACTACTTCATACTAATACTTTTATTCTTCTAGATCACGAAATAACTAAGGATCGAACTAAGATAGATAATGAAGATAAAAGTGATGGTGATACAATACTGGGGCACCTCCCCCAAGCTTGGAACAAGCTAAGGGTTGTGCCCATACCTGTGTACTTAACTCTCCTTCTTCGGTGATGGTGGTGATGAAGTGGTAGGCTTGTCCTTTATGATGTTTATACCAAGATCTCCTTCAAGCTTTGGATTTCACGAAGCACGTGATGAATCATGGCAGCATTCTTTTGGACTTCAGCCAAGATGTGCTTATTCTTAGAGCCCCAAGGGTTTATTCATGCATCACTTTCATTTGGATGAGAGATGTCCTGGTTTTAAGGTATATGCATACAAAAAGTGCTTGAAGGAAATATGCCCTAGAGGCAATAATAAAGTGGTTATTTTATATTTCCTTATATCATGATAAATGTTTATTATTCATGCTAGAATTGTATTAACCGAAAACTTGATACATGTGTGGATACATAGACAAAAACACAGTGTCCCTAGTAAGCCTCTACTAGACTAGCTCGTTAATCAAAGATGGTTAAATTTCCTAGTCATAGACATGTGTTGTCATTTGATGAACATGATCACATCATTAGTAGAATGATGTGGTGGAAAAGACCCATCTGTTAGCTTGGCATAATGATCGTTAAGTTTTATTGCTATTGCTTTCTTCATGACTTATACATATTCCTTTGACTATAAGATTATGCAACTCTCGGATACCAGAGGAATACCTTGTGTGCTATCAAATGTCACAATGTAACTGGGTGATTATAAAGATGCTCTACAGGTATCTCCGAAGGTGTTTGTTGGTTTTTCATAGATCGAGATTAGGATTTGTCACTCCGAGTATCGGAGGGGTATCTCTGGGCCCTCTCGGTAATGCACATCATAATAAGCATTGCAAGCAATGTGACTAATGAGTTAGTTGCGGGATGATGTATTACAAAATGAGTAAAGAGACTTGTCGGTAACAATATTGAACTAGGTATGAAGATACCGATGATCGAATCTCGGGCAAGTAACATACCGATGACAAAGGGAATAACGTATGTTGTCATAACGGTTTAACCGATAAAGATCTTCGTAGAATATGTGGGAGCCAATATGAGCATCCAGGTTCCCCTATTGGTTATTGAGCAGAGAGGTGTCTCGGTCATGTCTACATAGTTATCGAACCCTTAGGGTCCGCACACTTAACATTCAATGACGATTTATATTATATGAGTTATGTGATTTGGTGACTGAATGTTGTTCGGAGTCCCGGATGAGATCACGGACATGACGAGGAGTCTCGAAGTGGTCGATAGGTAAACATTCATATATAGGACGATAGTATTTGGACACTGGAAGTGTTCCGGGGGTACCGGGTACGTATCGGGTCACCGGAAGGGGTTCTGGGCAACCATCGGCAAACTATATGGGCCTAATGGGCCAAGAGAGGGACAGACCAGCCCCTAAGGGGCTGGTGCACCCCCCCATATGGGCTGGCCAAATTGGAGTAGAAAAGGGGAAGGAGGAAAGGAAAAACGAAATAGGATTCCCCCTTCCCCCTCTTGCCTTCCTACTCCGAATAGGAATAGGAAAGGGGGAGGCCGAATTGGTAGGACCACAGATAGGATTCCTCCTACTTGGGGCGCCCCCCTGGCTGCCTCTCCTCCCCTCCAACCTATATATATATATTGTTAGCCGTGTGCGCTGCCCCCCTCCATAGTTTACGCCTCCGGTCATATTCACGTAGTGCTTAGGCGAAGCCCTGCGTGGATCATGGATAACCCACAAGTACAGGGGATCTATCATAGTCCTTTCGATAAGTAAGAGTGTCGAAGTGGGCGTGCAGAAGTGGCATGGGAGTGCGTGAGTGAGCGGCTGCTGCTTGCGTGGGGCGTGCGCGTGCTCGAGTACGAGCTCATGCTCACCTCAAACATGTCGGTGGCGAGGCCCCAACGCGTGTTGTCAAGCACGGTGAGGCACTGGTGAGTGTGTGTGTCGCGAGAGTGGAATATATAACATAAGGGCACAATATCTCAATAGCACCCTTGTCTAAAGCTTTGAATGAGACTGAATATCCAAAACCAATAACGATCCGAGTAGAAAGTCTTTCAAAACTTGATCGAAGAACCGGAGTTCATTGAAGAAGATATAAAGTCGATTACAAAGTACTAGTTTGAAATGTTGATTGGAATTGATCCTTACACTACAAAAAGACACTTCAGTGATGTTACGTTTTTGTCACAGTAGTTCACGTTTTCTGTCATGCATGTAAATCCATGACAATTTTATGAGAGAATCAAGATAGTCATACCCGTGCTGTCGTAGAAGTGTTCCATGACATTACCAATGCCCCCGGGTCTCTTCTTCATATTATTTGCCTTTGCGATCTATTTTCCTTTGCCTTTATTTTCAGATCTACTAAACCCGAAAATACAAAAATACTTTGCTGCAATTTATTCTTATTTATTTTATTCGGCGTTCGATCTATCAATATACTATAATTTATTCACGTCCGTTTTGCTTATCTTGGGCGTCGTACCCAAAAGGGATTGACAACCCCTTTTACACGTCCGGTTGCGAGTATTTGTTATTTGTGTGCAGGTGCTGTTTACATTGTGTTGCTTGGTTCTCCTACTGATTCGATAACCTTGGTTTCATCACTAAGGGAAATACCTACCGCCGCTGTGCTGCATCATCCCTTCCTATTTGGGGAAATACCGACGTAGCTTCAAGCCGCTATCAAAAGGAATTTCTGGCACCGTTGCCGGAAAGGATCTTCAACATCTACCAGGTTCCTAACCACAAATCTCATATCCTTGCAATTTATATTATTTTCCATTTGCCTCTCATTTTCCTCTCCCCCACTTCACAAATATTTTCCGTTTTATTCGCCCTTTTTTCTCGTTCGCCTTTTTCTTGCCGGATATGTTTTTGTGTGCAATCTTGTTTGCCGTTATTATTGTCATGGATAGTTCTTCCTCTATTGCATGCACTCCTGAGAATGAGGTTCTCAACTTTAAACAAAGGGGAGGAGAAAATTTAAAAGATGCTTGGTATAGAATTTGCAATGCTCATAATAGATCTATCCGTAAACAATCTACCGTTGTTCTTCTTTGTTGTTTTTATGTGGGCATCACCACTTGGTATAGATTCATCCTTGATACGATTACCGGTGGGAATTTCTTGATGTGTCCCTCTCTTGATGCTTTTAATGCTATGGGAAATTTAGTAGGCTCACCACCTCTTATGATTAATGAAATAACTTTGACTCTTGAGCATGTCATGGAAAGATTAGATGCTATTGAAAAGAAAATGCTTACTGAAGAGCATATTGAAAATTTTGATAAAAAGATGCATAATTTTTCCGCTAAGATTGGGTCAAAAGCGGGAGAATTTTTTAAGTTGTTAAAAGAAAAGGGAATCGTAATTCATGAAAGAATTGAAGAAAGCCCGTCTCGGATTGATAAACTGGAAGAAATCTTTAGTAATTTAAGCACGGCTTTTGCTTCCGCTAAAACTATTGAAAAAACTCCCGTAATTATTGGTAAGGCTACTCAAGTTACTAAGAGCAAGGGTGCAACTTCTAGTAATAGTAAAGAGGATCTTAAGATGATTAGCATTCACCCGGATTTTGTTGAAGTTATAAGAGATCCCTTTGGCAAAAATGAATTCTTTGAAATTGTTCCTAGGAGTATTGTCATTGAAAATCTCTATGATAAATCTTTGAAGAATTCTAAGTGTTTGATTGAAGAGTTCAACAAGGATGACAAAACTTAGATCCTTGATTTATGCCTAGCTAAGGGCGTAAAACTATAGCGCTCGTTGGGAGGCAACCCAATGAATGAAATTTATTTTTGCTTTTTGCTTTTTGTTCTTGAGTGTTTGGACAATTATGCTACTGTTATGATTGTGTTTTAATTAGTGATTGTGCCAAGTAAAGCCTTTAGGATCTTCTTAGGTGATAGATGTTTGATCTTGCTGAAAAAAACATAAAATTTTGCGCTCGCGAAAATAATTTTCATTTTTAACCAGAGAGCAATAAAATATCTATTACTTTTGTAGTAGATTAATATACAAATTTCCCAGGCCGTCCTAAGTTTTTTAGAGTTTTTGGAGTTACAGAAATATTCGAAATATCCAGATTGCTATAGACTGTTCTGTTTTTGACATATTCTGTTTTCTTTGCATTGTGTGCTTGTTTTGATGATTCTATGGTTTTCTTTCATGAGTTTTTGACATAGAAAAGTTGGAATACAGTAGATATAATTTAAGAACGAAATATGAATTGGTTTTCTACATCACTTATAGTAGTGATTTGTTTTCTTATACTAACGGATCTCACGAAGGCTTTTGTTGAGTTTTGTGTGATTGAAGTTTTCAAGTTTTGGGTTATCTTACGATGATGAAGGAGTAAGGAATAAGAAGAGCCTAATCTTGTGGATGCCCCGACATCCCAAGCTATTATCCAAAAGAGAGCAAGAAACTAAGCTTGGGGATGCCCCAGAGTGGCATCCCCTCTTTCTTCTAATGACCATCGGTATTTTACTCGAAGCTATATTTTTATTCGTCATGTACTATATGTTTTGCATGGAGCGTCCTGTATGTTTTTACTTTGTGTTTTTAGTCTTGATCTCTTGCTGGACACACCTATTAGAGAGATCCAAAATTATGCCATGACTTGTTACAATTGCTCTCTATGTTTCACTTAAATTTTTATGAGCTATGGATTTGCTCTAGTGCTTCACTTATATCTTTTCAGCATGATGTGCTTTAGTATTTTTTGAAGAAATACTCTCTTGCTTCACTTAGATTTATTTGAGAGTTAGTAAAATTTTCAAGAAATTCTCTCTTGCTTCACTTAAATTAATTTGAGAGAAAGAAATATTATGCTCATGATCTTCACTTATATTTGTTTGAGCTTATCAAAAGCAACACATGAAAATTAGTTCCAAAGTGATAGATATCCAAGAAGGATCTAATAAAAACTTTCATGAAGATCATTGGACAAAATAAACTTGATTCTTAGTAATAGTTTTGAGATATGATGATGTGATATTTGAGTCATCTTGATGAGTAATTATGCTTTAGTAAGAATATTGTTGTTACGGTTTGTGATTCCCTATGCAAGCACGAAAGTCAATAGTCATGCAATGAAATTATATCCTACTTGTGGTGCATTATTCGCTGCTAATTATGGTTAATGCTCTCTTATGATATTATCCGTTTCTTGGTTTGGTTGCTTCTCAATCTTTTGCTAGCCTTCATTTTGCACTAAGTATGATCACTACTTGTGCATCCAAAATCCTTTAAACCAGTTTTGCCACATGAGTCCACTATATGTACCTATATGCGGTATTCTTTTGCCGTTCTAAGAAAATTTGTATGTGCCATCTCTATTATTCAAAATAAATTTCTCTTTTGTGTACTTGTACCGCTCGCGAGGCGGTGAGGGGTGGCTAATATTTTTCATGCTAGATGTGTTATTCTCACGATGAGTGTTTATTCACTTGTCATTGCACGAGAGTAAGGCAAAGGTATTAGGGATGCCCAATCCTGAAATGAAAAATGAATTTAATTTATGTTTTCAAATAATAAATTCCTTGGTAAGTGTTGGTATGGAAGGCACCGGTGGATACGGTTAGCCATGGAAAGTGAAAGTATGGTGGAAAAAGGAATAAACTTTAATTTCTGTTTGGGAACCGCCTATGATATATCTAGCATGGAAAGTGTTAGGAACTCTAAGTCGTTTTAGTTGGTGGGAAAGGCACACCTCTTAAAATGTTTTTATCTCTCAATTTTCGCTTTGAGCTCTGGCACCTCTACAAATCGCTACTTCCCTTTGTGAAGGGCCTTTCATTAACTTTATGCAATTTTTATTTTTGAATTAGAGTCTCCATCTTCTCTTATAAAGCACCAACTAGGGGGGACTATGATCGTACTTGAGCATTGGGTGCAGTTAATATGCGAGTGTGTTTCATGAATGGATCAATGATTGAGCATGATGGGCTAGGGATAGCTTATTTTAGCAGTGATATTTTGAAAGACATGGTTGGTTGTTGATATGCTTGAGTATTTAAGTTATCATGTCAAAACTAGACTATTGCTTTGAACGATATAAAAGTCCAAATGTCCATGCTATAAAGAAAATAATATCAGATGACATGTTAGGCAGCATTCCACATCAAAAATTCTGTTTTTATCATTTACCTACTCGAGGACGAGCAGGAATTAAGCTTGGGGAGTTGATAAGTCTCCAGTGTATCTATAATTTTTGATTGTTCCATGCTGTTATATTATTAATCTTGGATGTTTTATAATCATTTTATAGTCATTTTATATAATTTTTTGGTACTAACCTATTGACATAGTGCCAAGTGCCAGTTGTTGTTTTTTGCATGTTTTTTACATCGCAGATAATCAATACCAAACGGAGTCCAAATGCGGTGAAACGTTTTGTGGATATTTTGGACCAGAAGAGAACCAATGGGTCGAAGAAGCACCTGGGGGCTGCTCCGAGGGGAGCACAACCCACCAGGGCGCGCCTGGGGGCCCAGACGTGTCCTGGTGGGTTGTGCCCACATCGGGTGCCCCCCGTACCGCCTCTTTACTCTATAAATACCCAAATATTCCAGAAACCCTAGGGGAGTCGACGAAAATCAATTCCGGCCACCGTAGAGTCCAGAACCACCAGATCCAATCTCGACACTGTCACAGAGGGGTTCACCACTTCCATTGGTGCCTCTCCGATGATGCGTGAGTAGTTCTTTGTAGACCTTCGGGGTCCGTAGTTAGTAGCTAGATGGCTTCCTCTCTCTCGTTTGATTCTCAATACGATGGTATCTTGGAGATCCATATGATGTAACTCTTTTGCGGTGTATTTGTTGGGATCCGATGAACTTTGAGTTTATGATCAGATCTATCTCTTTTTATCCATGAAAGTTATTTGAGTTTCTTTGATCTCTTATATGCATGATTTCTTATAGCCTCATATTTCTTCTCTGATATTTGGGTTTTGTTGGGCCAACTTGATCTATTTATCTTGCAATGGGAAGAGGTGCTTTGTAGTGGGTTCGATCTTACGGTGCTTGATCCCAGTGACAAAAGGGGAACCGACACGTATGTATCATTGCTACTGAGGATAAAACGATGGGGTCTATTTCTACATAAATAGATCTTGTCTACATCATGTCATCGTTCTTATTGCATTACTCCGTTTCTCCATGAACATAATACACTAGATGCATGCTGGATAGCGGTCGATGTGTGGAGTAATAGTAGTATATACAAGCAGGAGTCGGTCTACTAATCTCGGACGTGATGCCTATGTAATGATCATTGCCTGGATATCCTCATGAGTATTTGAAGTTCTATCACTTTCCCAATAGTAATTTTTTCACCCACCGTTTGCTATTTTTCTCGAGAGAAGCCACTAGTGAAACTACGACCCCCGGGTCTCTTCTTCATATTATTTGCCTTTGCGATCTATTTTCCTTTGCCTTTATTTTCAGATGTACTAAACCAAAAAATACAAAAATACCTTGCTGCAATTTATTATTATTTATTTTGTTTGGCGTTCGATCTATCAATCTACTACAATTTATTGACGTCCATTTTGCCTATCTTGGGCGCCATACCCGAAAGGGATTGACAACCCCTTTTACACGTCGGGTTGCGAGTATTTGTTATTTGTGTGCAGGTGTTGTTTATGTTGTGTTGCTTGGTTCTCCTACTGGTTTGATAACCTTGGTTTCATCATTGAGGGAAATACCTACTATCGCTGTGTTGCATCATCCCTTCCTCTTCGGGGAAATACCGACATAGCTTCAAGCCGCTATCAAGATCTGATAGAGATGGATAAATGGTAAAGTGATATTTTTGGTATTTTTGGTTTATGGAATGGAAATTAAAAGATTCCAAAAGAAAGTAAATAGGAAACTATAATTGTAGATCGGAAACTTATATGATGGAAAAACAGACCCGGGGGCCATAGGTTTCACTGGAGGCTTCTCTCAAGATAGAAGATATTACGGTGGGTGAACAAATTGCTGCCGAGCAATTGATAGAAAATAAGAAGTATGACAATATCTAAGGTAATGATCATGAATATAGGCATCATGTCTATGTCAAGTAGACCAAAACGATTCTGCATCTACTACTATTACTCCACACATCTACCGCTATCCAGCATGCATCTAGAGTATTAAGTTCGTAAAGAATGGAGTAACGCCTTAAGAAAGATGACATGATGTAGAGGAATTAACTCAAAAAATATGATGAAAACCACATCTTTTTATCCTCGATGGCAACAATACAATACGTGTTGGTTCCCCTTCTGTCACTAGGATCGAGCATCACAAGATTGAACCCAAAGCTAAGAACTTCTCCCATTGCAAGGAAAACCAATCTAGTTGGCCAAACCAAATCGATAGTTCGAAGATACTTGCAAGGATATCAAATCATGCATTAAAGAATTTAGAGGAGATTCAAATAATATTCATAGATAAGCTGATCAATCCACAATTCATCGGATCTCGGCAAAACCACCGCAAAAGAGTATTACATCGAATAGATCTCCAAGAACATCGAGGATAACTTTGTATTGAGAATCGAAGAGAGAGAAGAAGCCATCTAGTTACTAGCTATGGACCCGTAGGTCTGAGGTAAACTACTCACGTTTCCTCGGAGAGGCAATGGTGTTGATGTAGAAGCCCTCCGTGATCGAATCCCCCTCTGGCGGGATGCCGGAAAAGGCCCCAAGATGGGATCTCATGGGTATATAAGGCCGTGGTGGTGGAAAAGTGGTTTCGTGGCTCCCCTGGAAGTTTTTAGGGTATATGTGTATATATAGGAGGAAGATCTAGGTCAGGGGGTCACCGAGGGCCCCACAAGGTTGGGGGCGCCGTACCCCTTGGGCGCTCCCTCCACCCTTGTGTCCGCCTCGTGGCTCTTCTGACTTGCACTCCAAGTCTCCCGGGTGTCTTCTGGTCCAAGACAAATCACTGCGAAAGTTTTATTCCGTTTGGACTCCGTTTGGTATTCCTTTTCTGCGAAATTCTAAAACAAGGAAAAAACAGAAACTGGCACTGGGCTCTAGGTTAATAGGTTAGTCCTAAAAATAATATAAAATAGCATATTAATTCATATAAAACATCCAAAACAGATAACATAATAGCATGGAATAATAAAAAATTATAGATACGTTGGAGACATATCAAGCATCCCCAAGCTTAATTCCCGCTCGTCCTCGAGTAGGTAATTTTTGATGTGGAATGCTACCTAACATATTTATCCATGTAATTCTCTTTATAGTGGCATGAATGTTCAGATCCGTAATATTCAAAACAAAAGTTTAATATTGACATAAAAACAATAATACTTCAAGCATACTAACAAAATAATTATGTCTTCTCAAAAATAACATGGCCAAAGAAAGCTTATCCCTATAAATTCATATAGTCTGGCTATGCTCCATCTTCATCACACAAAATATTCAAATCATGCACAACCCCGATGACAAGCCAATCAATTGTTTCATACTTTTGATGTTTTCAAACCTTTTCAACTTTCACGCAATACATGAGCGTGAGCCATGGACATAGCACTATAGGTGGAATAGACGGTGGATGTGGAGAAGACAAAAAAGAAGCAGATAGTCTCACATCAACTAGGCGTATCATCAAGCTATGTAGATGCCCATTAATACATATCAATGTGAGTGAGTAGGGATTGTCATGCAACGGATGCACTAGAGCTATAAGTTTATGAAATATCAAAACGAACACTAAGTGGGTGTGCATCCAACTTGCTTGCTCATGAAGACCTAGGGCGTTTGAGGAAGCCCATTGTTGGAATATATAAGCCAAGTTCTATAATAAAAAAATCCCAGTAGTATATGAAAGTGATAACATAGGAGACTCTCTATAATGAAGATCATGGTGCTACTTTGAAGCACAAGTGTGGTAAAAAGGATAGTAACATTGTCCCTTCTCTCTTTTTCTCTCATTTTTTTGGGCCTTCTCTTTTTTTATTTGACCTTTCTCTTTTTTTACTCACATGGGACAATGCTCTAATAATGAAAATCTTCACACTTCTATTTACTTAAAACTCAAGAATTACAACTCGTTACTAGAAAAAAAATATGACTCTATGTGAATGCCTCCAGCCGTGTACCGGGATGTGCAATGAATCAAGAGGGACATGTATAAAAATGATGAATGGTGGCTTTGCCACAAATACGATGTCAACTACATGATCATGCTAAGCAATATGACAATAATGAATGTGTCATGATAAACGGAATGGTGGAAAGTTGCATGGCAATATATCTCGGAATGGCTATGGAAATGCCACAATAGGTAGGTATGGTGGTGGTTTTGAGGAAGGATACGTGGTGGGTTTATGGTACCGGCGAAAGTTACGCGGTACTAGAGAGGCTAGCAATGGCGGAAAGGTGAGAGTGCGTATAATCCATGGACTCAATATTAGTCATAAAGAACTCACATACTTATTGCAAAAATCTATTAGTCATCGAAACAAAGTACTACGCGCATGCTCCTAGGGGGATAGATTGGTAGGAAAAGACCATTGCTTGTCCCCGACCGCCACTCATAAGGAAGACAATCAAAAAACATCTCATGCTCCAACTTCGTTACATAACGGTTCACCATACGTGCATGCTACAAGACTCACAAACCTCAACACAAGTAATTTTCAAATTCACAACTACTTACTAGCATGACTCTAATATCACCATCTTCATATCTCAAAACAATCATAAGGAATCAAACTTCTCATAGTATTCAAATCACTTTATATGAAAGTTTTTATTATATCCCTCTTGGATGCCTATCATATTAGGACTAATTTTATAACCAAAGCAAATTACCATGCCATTCTAAAGACTCTCAAAATAATATAAGTGAAGCACGGGAGTTCATCAATTTCTATAAAATAAAACCACCGCCGTGCTCTAAAAAGATATAAGTGAAGCACTAGAGCAAAATTGGCTAGCTCGAAAGATATAAGTGAAGCACATAGAGAATTCTAATAAATCACGATTCATGCGTGTCGCTCCGAAAAGATGTGTACAACAAGTATGATTGTTAATAACTAAAAAGCAAAGACTCGAACCATACAACACGCTCCAAGCAAAACACATATCATGTGGTGAATAAAAATATAGCCTCAAGTAAAGTTACCGATAAACGAAGACGAAAGAGGGGATGCTTTCCCGGGGCATCCCCAAGCTTAGGTTCTTTGGCCTCCTTGAATATTACCTTGGGGTGCCTTGGGCATCCCCAAGCTTAGGCTCTTGCCACTCCTTATTCCATAGTTCATAAAATCCTTATCCAAAACTTGAAAACTTCAGAACACAAAACTTCAACAGAAAATCTCTTAAGCTCCGTTAGTATAAGAAAATAAATCACCACTTTTGGTACTGTTGTGAACTCATTCTTTATTTATATTGGTGTAATATCTACTGTATTCCAACCTTTCCATGGTTCATACCCCCCGATACTAGCCATAGATGCATCAAAATAAGCAAACAACACGCGAAAAACAGAATCTGTCAAAAACAGAATAGTCTGGAGCAATCTGGATATTCCTAATACTTCTATAACTCCAAAAATCCTGATAAATTAGGAAGTCCTAGATTTTTTTTATTAATACTCTACAAAAATAATCAGTATTTTATCACGCTTCTGTTAAAAATGAAAACTAATCTCCTGGGCGCAAAAGTTTCTGTTTTTCAGCAGAATCAAATCAACTATCACCGTAGGCTATCCCAAAGGTCTTACTTGGCACAAACACTACTTAAAACAAAAAACCACATCTAACCAGAGGCTAGATGAAATATTTATTGCAAAATAGCAAGGAAAAATGTTGGGTTGTCTCTCAACAAGCGCTTTTCTTCAAAGCCTTTTAGCTAGGCATTGATAATTTTGATGATGCTCACATGAAAGACAAGAATTGAAGCACAAAGAGAGCATCATATAGCATGCGAAAACACATCTAAGTCTAACATACTTACTACGCATAGGCATCTTATAGGCAAACAAATTATCAAGAAAATAAAAAACTAGCATATGCAAGGAAGAAGAAAGAGACGATAGCATTCTCAACCTAACGAGAGGTAATTTTGTAACATGGAGATTTCTACAACCATAGTTTCCTCTCTCATAATAATTACATGTGTGATCGCATTCAAACTCAACAATATAACTATCACATAAAATATTCTCTTTACGAACCACATGCATGCAAAGTTGACACTCTTCCAAAATAGTGGGATTATCATAAAATAAAGTCATGACCTCTCCGAACCCACTTTATCAAAAACTTCATAAGATTTAACATTATCCAAATATGTGGGATCTAAAGTTGACACTCTTCCAAACCCACTTCCAATATTATTGCAAACATTATTATCAATCTCATATTCATCATGGGGCTTAAATAAATTTTCAATATCATAAGAAGAATCACCCCAATTGTGATCATTGCAACAAGTAGTGGACATAGCAAAACTAGCATCCCCAATCTTAGGGTATTGCATATTATTAGCACAATTGACATTAATATAATTTATAATAACATGATTGCAATCATGCTTTTTATTCAAAGATCTATAATGAATCACTTCATGAAGTACTTCATCACAATTTCCAGATTCATGAATTTCAAGCAAAACTTCATAAAGATAATCTAGTGCACAAAACTCACTAGCAATTGGTTCATCATAATTGGATCTCTTAAAAAGATTGGCAAGCGGATGAGGATCCATAAATATTAGGTTATCTGGTTTTCAATAAATACACAATTATTCCAACCAAACGAGCAAACGAGCTAAAAAAGACATCAAGGCAAACGAAAACACGAACGGAAGAAGGGCGAAGAAAAGGCAAATCTTTTCGAAAATCGTTCTAGAACTAGGGAGAGGAAAATGAGATGCGAATGGCAAATAATGTAATGCGAGGGATGAGAGTTTATGATGGGTACTTGGTATGTCTCGGCTTGGCGTAGATCTCCCCAGCAACATCGCCATAAGTTGGCAAGTGGACAGGAGATCAAATCTTGACTTGACTTGGCGTAAATCTCCCCGGCAACGGCGCCAGAAATCCTTCTTGCTACCTCTTGAGCTTGCGTTGGTTTTTCCCTTGAAGATGAAAGGGTGATGCAGCAAAGTAGCGTAAGTATTTCCCTCAGTTTTGAGGTATCAATCCAGTAAGAGACAATGCGCAAGCCACTAAATACATGCACAAACAAACACCTACCTTGCACCCAACGCGATAAAGGGGTTGTCAATCCCTTCATGGTTATTTGCAACGTGAGATCTGATAGAGATGGATAAACGGTAAAGTAATATTTTTGATATTTTTGGTTTATGGAACAGAAAGTAAAAGATTGCAAAAGAAAGTAAATAGGAAACTAGAATTCTAGATCGGGAACTTATATGATGGAAAAATAGACCTGGGGGCCATAGGTTTCACTAGAGGCTTCTCTCAAGATAGAAGATATTACAGTGGGTGAACAAATTACTGCCAAGCAATTGATAGAAAAGCGCAAAGTTATGGCGATATCTAAGGCAATGATCATGAATATAGGCATCACGTCCGTGTCAAGTAGACCGAAACGATGCTGCATCTACTACTATTACTCCACATATCGACCGCTATCCAGCATGCATCTAGAGTATTGAGTTCATAAAGAACGGAGTAACGCCTTAAGCAAGATGACATGATGTAGAGGAATTAACTCAAACAATATGATGAAAACCCCATCTTTTTATCCTCGATGGCAACAATACAATACGTGTCGGTTCCCCTTCTGTCACTAGGATCAAGCACCGCAAGATTGAACCAGAGCTAATGACTTCTCCCATTGCAAGAAAAACCAATCTAGTGGGCCAAACCAAATCGATAGTTCGAAGAGACTTGCAAAGATATCAAATCATGCAGAAAAGAATTCAGAGAAGATTCAAATAATATTCATAGATAAGCTGATCATAAACCCACAATTCATCGGATCTCGGCAAACACACCGCAAAAGAGTATTACATCGAATAGATCTCCAAGAACATCGAGGAGAACTTTGTATTGAGAATCAAAGAGAGAGAAGAAGCCATCTAGCTATTAGCTATGGACCCGTAGGTCTGAGGTAAACTACTCACGCTTCATCGGAGAGGCAATGGTGTTGATGTACAAGCCCTCCGTGATCGAATCCCCCTTTGGCACGATACCGGAAAAGGCCCAAGATGGGATCTCACGGGTACAGAAGGTTGCGGCGGTGGAAAAGTGGTTTCGTGGCTCCCTTGGAAGTTTTTGGGGTATATGTGTATATATAGAAGGAAGATCTAGGTCAAGGGGTCACCGAGGGGCCCACAAGGTTGGGGGCATGCCCTCCACTGTTATGGCCGCCTCGTGGCTCTTATGACTTGCACTCCAAGTCTCCCGGGTGTTTTCTAGTCCAAGAAAAATCATCGCGTAAGTTTTATTCCGTTTGGACTCTGTTTGGTATTCCTTTTCTACGAAACTCTAAAACAAGGAAAAAACAGAATCTGGCACTGGGCTCTAGGTTAATAGGTTAGTCCCAAAAATCATATAAAATAGCATATTAATGCATATAAAACATCCAAAACAGATAATATAATAGCATGGAACATTAAAAAATTATAGATACGTTGGAGACATATCACTTCTACATCAACCTTGCTAGCCTTTCGATGATGTGTGAGTAGTTTTCCATAGACCTACGGGTCCGAAGCTAGTAGCTAGATAGCTTCTTCTCTCTCTTTGATCTTCAATACAATGTTCTCCTCGATGTTTTGGACATCTATTTGATGTAATCTTCTTTTGCGGTGCGTTTGATGAGATCCGATGAATTGTGGGTTTATGATTAGACTATGTATGAATATTATTTGAGTCTTCTCTAAACTCTTTTATGCATGATTAAGATAGCTTTGTATTTCTCTCTGGCCTATTGATTTGGTTTGGCCAACTAGATAGATTTTTCTTTCAATGGGAGAGGTGTTTTGTAATGGGTTCAATCTTGCGGTGCTTATTCCCAGTGACAAAAGGGGATATGACACATATTTTTATTGCTGCCATTAAGGATAAAAATATGGGGTTTGTTCTTATTGATTGGATCTATCCCTCTACATAATGTCATCTTACTTAAGGCGTTACTCCGTTCTTGTTAACTTAATACACTAGATGCATGCTGGATAGTGGTCGATGTGTGGAGTAATAGTAGTAGATGCATGCAGGAGTCGGTCTACTTGTCGCGAACATGATGCCTATATTCATGATCATTGCCTTAAATATCATCATAACTATGTTCTTTTCTATCAAATGCTCAACAGTAAATTGTTTACCCATCATATGCTTTCTTTCAAGAGGGAAGCCTCTAGGGAAAACTATGGCCCCCGGGTCTATTTCTATCATATTATTTTCAGATCTGCAAAATAAAAAACCCAAAAATACCTAGATGTGACTCATTTACCTTTATCTTATTTTGCACTTCTATTTATCTTTGATATCTATCTCTATCAGATCTCACCCTTGCAAGTAATCGTGAAGGGATTGAAAACCCCTTTATCGCATTGGGTGCAAGTATTTGTTTGTTTGTGCAGGTGCTATCATTGGAGACTTGTGTTTTCCTCCTACTGGATTGATGCCTTGGTTCTTAATTGAGGGAAATATTTATATCTACTTTGCTGCATCACCCTTTCCTCTTTAAGGGAAAAATCAACGCAAGCTTAAGAAGTAGCAGGAAGAATTTCTACCGCCGTTGTCGGGGAGGTTCTACATCAAGCCTACCAAGTACCAATCATAAACTCTCATCTCTTGCATTTACATTATTCGCCATTTGCCTCTCATTTTTATCTCCCCCACTTCTAAAACGTTTTTAGAAAAACATAAAAATATTTGCCTTCTTCTCATTTGCCTTTATGTCTTACTTGGTTTGTTTTCTTTGTATAATTGCATGTTTATTGTAAATCAAAAACAAAAGATTTATGGATCCTCATCCACTTGATAATCTTTTTAAAAGATCCAATTGTGATGAACCAATTGCTAGTGAGTTATGTGCACTGGATTATCTTTATGAAGTTTTGCTTGAAATTCGTGAATCTGAAAATTGTGATTAAGTGCTAAAAGAAGAAATTTATGAAGTGATTCACCATAGATCTTTTAATGAAAAGCATGATTGCAATGATGTTATTATAAATTCTATTAATGTTAGTTGTGCTAATAATATGCAAAACCCTTGGCTAGGGGATGATAATTTGTTATGTTCACTACCTATTGCAATGATCATGATTGGGGTGATTCATCTTGTGATCTTGAAAATTTATTTAAGCCTCATGATGTATATGTTTGCAATAATATTGAAAGTGGGTTTGGAAGAGCATCAACTTTAGGTAAAAGTAATCCCACATATTTGGAGAGTGTTAAATCTCATGAAATCTTTGATAAAAGTGGGTTTGGAGAGGTCATGACTTTCGTTGATGCTAATCCCACTACCTTGGAAGATTATAAGACTTTTGTGCATGTGGATCATGTAGATAAAAATATATATGATAGCTATATTGTTGAATTTTAATATGATCCCACATGTAAATATTATGAGAGAGGAAAATATGGTTGTCGGAATCTTCATGTGATGAAATCACCTCTCCTTGCATTGAAATTATTAATGCTTCCTTCCTCCTATTTGCATATCCTAGAAATTGCTTGTCTTAATTAAAAAATTCCCTATAAAATTCCTATGCATACGAAGTATGTTAGACTTAAACTTGTTTTTCACATACTATATGATGCCCTCTTCGTGCTTCAATTCTTGTCTTTCATGCATGCATCATTAAATTATCAATGCCTAGCTAATAGTCTTTAAAGAAAGGCGTTTGTTGGGAGACAACCCAATATTTTTCTTTTCTGTTTTTATGAGTTTATAAAATTATACTTTGGTTATGATTGTGTTTTAGTATTTTAATTAGTTTTTGTGCCAAGTAAGGCCTTTGGGATGATTTGGAATATTGTTGATTTGATTTTGTGAGAAAACGGAAACTTTTGTGCCCAGAAACAGAATTCATCTGGTCTGCTGGAACGCGATAAATTCTTGAATTTTCTAAAGTCTATTTATGTACAAATTTCCCACGTTGTGCTAATGTTTCAGAATTTTTGGAGTTGCAGAAGTTTGGGTAAAGTCCAGATAACTACAGACTGTTCTGTTTTTGACAGATTCTATTTTCATTGTGTTGTTTGCTTATTTTGATGAATGTATGGGCTGTATCGGGGGGTATAAACCATGGTGAAATTTGGATAAAGTATATATAATGCAAATATAAATTTGAATGAGTTCACAATAGTACCTAAAGGTGGTGATTTGCTTTATTATACTAACAGATCTCACGAGTTTTCTGTTGAGTTTTGTGTTGTGAAGTTTTGAAGGTTTGGGTGAAGTTTTGATGGACCACCGAGTAAGGAGTGGCAAGAGCCTAATTTTGGGGATGCCCAAGGCACCCCACGGTAATATTCAAGGACAACCACTGGTGCGTGTTGGTCCTAAACAAATGGTTTTTTTACTCCTTTCCGCGATGACATTTGGAACCATCGCCAAGTGAGTGTGTGTGATAGGGTGTCCTTCCCACACGACCCAGAAATCGTTGGGGATAGGCCCTCCTGGGACCCAGGCTGGGGCCTTGTGCGATCGGGCGAGGCATAGAAACCCAATCATTTCCGTAGGTATGTACATCCCACACGGCGAATCTCAGAAATCATTTCCGTAGGTATGTACATCCCACACGGTGAGTCCCAGAAATCATTTCCGTAGTTATGTACATCCCACACGGTGAATCCCAGAAAAACATTTCCGTTCGTATGTATATCACACACAGTCAATCCAAGGAATACATTTCCGTTCTTATGTACATCCCACACAGTCAATCCAGGGAAATCGTTTCCGTTCGGATGTACATCCCAGACGGTTTTATATATACATTCGTGTGTGAAAGGTGTAACTATCACACACGCTGTACCTTGGTTAACTGTTTGCCTTCATTAACTACATCACACACGATTTGATGTAGAAAACTGTGTGGCATCGGGCTATCCATCGCAAGCGCTTTTACTGCTAGAACCGTTTGCAAAGATCCATGACCGTATGTTCTATTTTTATTTTTCCTGTAATTTATTATTCTATTTGGAAATTTTGAAATACGAAACATGCAATTCAAATTCTCAGCACAATGGTTCAACAACGAATCCATAAATAAAATTTCAAGTACAATATGTTCAGTAATTATAGGATTAAGCAGCAATTAACTATGATGAACCACAATATTTAAAGGCGGTAAAGGTGAAGAGACAAGTGTAAATCATTTTGACCGCCGACGGTGTTGAAGAAGCGGAATGCCCATAATGTGCCTTCCTGCATGCCATAGGCACGAACCACTTTTGTCCAACCCCTTGTGACGATCGCTCGCCCATCCTTCACCGCCTCCAGGAAGACTTCTAGAGCATTATCATGTTAGCATGAATTATATACTTTAACCTTAGTTGCCTCCACTCCGGTCATGTAGTTTGCAAGGTAATCATTAGTAAATAGCTTCAGAAACCACTAAAAAGAGAAAAATATCAGATACTGAGTCCAATAGAGTAACTTTTTGTGGGCAGGGGGAAAAGGCAACACATTACTTACCATCCTAAAGTTCACTGTTGTCTTTGACAAAGTGTAAATAAAGAGCTTAATTCCAATCACCCGTTTCTTTCGCCTAACAATCTTTCTTAGTTTCCTCACTTGACGCTTGTTCATGAATATCTCATTGCCCCATACGCAAAATGGATCAAAAAATGGATCAATACCCCTCATATATGTACCTACAAGCAACCAGTAAATGTTAGAAGCTAAACTGAGATTGCACAAATGATGTAAAATACAACTACCTATGTTCCTAAGTACAAGTTTTTTTTTCGAGATTTCAATATGAACTACATATGGATGTATATAGAATTATAGATATAGTTTAGATTAGAATCTAGATTCACTCATTTTGCTCCTTATGTAGTCTATATTGGAATCTCTAAAAATAGTTATATTTAGGAATAGATGGTGTATAAGACATGGGATGCAGCTAACCTCGAAGGCAAACAACAACATCGCCCATTGTAGCCATGTGTAAGTACATGGAAAGCCAATGTTAACTACAACAGGGTTAACATCCACCAAAAGTAGCAAATGGTAATAAAACGGCATCCTTTGTAGTGATATCTTCATTTTGAAAGAGTAGCACGGTAGCAAAGGGACGGATTAAAAAATGGATACAACTGTTAATTGCAATAGGCTTAACAACATCCTAATTCATGTTATGTAAGTTTCTAGCCATTGAAATACAACTCTTTAAAAATGGATACAACTGTTAGTTGCAACAGGCTTAATGGCCATTGAAACTGGTACTGATAAAAATGTAATTGGCAAAGTTAAACATCACAGGGCTGGTACTGCCAGGGCAGATAATGGCCTAGTTGTCTATAAAAAGGTAGGGAAAATAGCTCAAACGTGTTTGGCATGTTTACTACAACATGCTTAATACATCGACAGTACAAAACATAGCCATTAATTGCAACTGATATTGGTAAGATTGAACTGGTGGGTACATACTTGGTAAGTCCCGAGAGGTAGTTGCTGGGGCACTTCATCTTGGCCAGAGCCTGCCCAAAGTCAGCGGCAACGGAGGCGAGCTGTTCCTCCGGGTCGAAGCATGGATCACTGACACTAACATGTGTACCTACAGGCAACCAGTAAATGGTAGAAGTCAAACTGCAATTGCACAAATGATGTGAAATACTGTAAGACATGGGATGCAGCTAACCTTGATGGCAAACAACAGCATCGGTCGTTATGACCCTGTGTAAGTACATGGACAAGCATCTTAAGTACAACAAGGTTAGCATCCACCAAAAAAGCAAATGGGGCAGCATCTCTAGTATATCTTCATTGCAGAGAGTAGCATGGTAGCAAATGGACAAATTAAAAAATGGATACAACTGTTAAATTGCAACAGGCATAACAACATCCTAAGTCATGTTTTGTAAGTTTATAGCCATTGAAATGCAACTGTTTTAAAATGGATTCAACTGTTAATTGCAACAGGCTTAATAGACATTGAAACCAGTACTGATAAAAATGCAATTGGTATAGTTAAACATCACAAGGCAGGTGCTGCCATAGCAGAGAATGGCCCAGATGTCTATAAAAAGGTAAGGAGAGTAGCAAAAACGTGTTAGGCATGTTTACTAGAACATGCTTAATACATTAACCTAAAGAACATTTCCATTAATTGCAACTGGTATTGGTAAGATTGAACTGGTGAGTACATACTTGGTAAGTCCTAAGAGGTTGTTGCTGGGGCACTTCATCTTGGCCAGAGCTCGCCCAAAGTCAGTGACGGCGGAGGCGAGCCGTTCCTCTGGGTTGAAGCGTGGATCAATGCCACTGACATGTGTACCTACAGGAAACCAGTAAATGGGTAGAAGTTAAACTGCAATTGCACAAATTATGTGAAATACTCTAAGACATGGGATGCAGCTCACCTCGACGGCAAACAAAAGCATCGGCAGTTATGACCCTGCGTAAGTACATGGACATGCATGTTAAGTGCAACAGGGTTTGCATCCACTAAAAATAGAAATGGGCAACATCTCTAGTGATATCCTGAGTCATGTATTGTAAGTTTGTTGCTGGTATTGGTGAAATTGAGCTGGACATGGAATATTTGAACATCACACAGTGTGTAGTACTGAAATAAACAAGGCACGAACATGCTTAATACATCAACCGTACAAATCATAGCCATTGCAAGTGGTATTGGTAAGATTTAGCTGGTCAGTTCTTACCTGTTAAGTCCTGGGGGGTAGTCGTTGGGGGACTTCATCTAGGCCAGAGTCTGCACCATGTCGGTGGCGGCGGCGGAGGCGAGGTGTTCCTCCGGGTTAACACGCATAGCGGCCATCGCGCCATGGACCGCCATCAGCTCCTGGCGGGGGGATTTGGAGGCATGCGGATGTTTCACGGGCGCCATTTAAGCAATCAGGTCGGGTACGTGATAGAGATCGGTGGGTTACCTGACTGGATCCGAGTAGAACGTAGATGTGGTTGAAGCTGTGGTTGAGGCAGCGGCGGCGGTTTGAGATGCCGGTAAGGGGAGGCACGAGGGAGGGGGGATACTGAGGGGAAGGGGATGTGGTTGGAGGAATAAATTCTGAAATCGCGCGGCTAATGAAAATTTCGGTGTGAAATTTGAAACTTGGGCGGGGGAAACACACAACGCAGACGAAGCGCGTAAAATACTCATGTGTGAGAAAAAAGAAAGTTGGCAGATCCTGTATCCAAAAAATGTACACGTGTACTTGATTTTTTTCGGTCAATGGTACGCCTGGTTTATTAGGAAATATCGCACAGGTAACTGGCTTATGGGTCATTAACGCAAAAAACACAGACGGGTACAGCATCGAAACTGTGTGTTTTGTGATGTTCTAATGATTAACTCAAAAAACGCACACAGGCACATGCTAATCAATGCTCAAAGCCCTCAAAGGATGCTCTTACCAACATTGTACGTTAATACTACAAACTTAAAGTACTACTAGTAATTTGCTCTAATACTACAAACTGAAACTACTTCTCACATGCTGCCATCAGGGCATGCTGGCCAGACACTGGCGTTCTCCTTCTTGGCCTTGTAGGCGGCAGCCCAACGTGCTTTGATCTCTGCCAAGCTCTCCTCACCACGGCGTGCGGCCTCTTTTTTCTTGCGGCGGCGGGACTCTCTTTTCCTGACTGCTTTCTGCCTTTTCCGCTCCTTCTGTGCGGCTTTGGCCGCCTCTAGATCCACCACCCATTCGGCAATGGCAGCCTCAAAGTACGCCCATGTAACTGTCTGGCCACCGGCGGCGATGAACTCGGTGCGACGAGATGCCATCGCTTCCTTACCATGTGTGCGGTCGCGGGCGGTGAGGAACGCGGCGCGGCGGGATGCCATCGCTTCCTTACTAGTTACTGTGCGATGCGGTGCCATGGACGACGCCTGAAGAGAGCTCTGGGACAGAGGGGCCGGGCGGCCGTACAGTTTGGTGGTATTCAAAAGCTCAACCACAAACGACAACAGAAATTTGGCTTCCCTTACAATTTTGCTCGTTCATTATCGCACACGGTTCATCTCCGTCGCTTCCGGAAACAGTGTGTGCTGAGCCTATTGTGTGTTGCGATATGATTGGTCAGAACCCTAGCCACGTGGATCACGCATGTGCACCGTTGGATGCGCCGCAATCGAACGGCAATCCATGTCCCTCAGATCACACCCATGCACCTGTAGCTCGATTGGATTTATTTGCGCTAAATGCCTAGAAAATGCACATAATCCCCTAAATATGGTAAATGAGCTCGAAAAAATGCCAAATTTGAACACGGTGATTTGCAGGGTGTATGTTCATCATAGAAAAAAACTCCAGGGCAAAGAACGAAGAAAATTTGGATTCCCCTTCAATCTTGAGGATTTCCCTTTCGAAAGCATGGAACTTCCTCGGTGATGGTTTGATTTATGAAGGGCGTGCATGACACCATAAGCCAAACCTTCTCAAATTTTTACCAAGGCATGGTGAGGTCATACCATGGCACCCAGCCAGGCATCATGTTTTTAAGCATTTATTTCATTTTTTCTATAGTTGAAAACCCAACAAACAGACATTTGTGGTTGACTATTGCCACACATTTCATCAAAATATCTATCCATTCCTTGTAAAAGGCATGAGAATTTACTAAATGGCGCGAGCATGGTTTTCTAGGCCATTCTTGTGGACCCTTTCATGAATCGATTGTTCGAACTTGAATTATGTGCATTAATGCCTAGGAAATGCACATAATCCCCTAAATATGGCAAATGAACCTGGAAAAGTGCCAAATTTGAACACGTGATTTGCAGGTTGTATGCTCATCATAGAAAAAACTCGTGGACAAAGGACAAAGGAAATTTGGACCCCCCCCTTCAATCTTGGTGATCCCCCCCTCGAAACCATGAAACTTCCTCGGTGATGGTTCGATTTATGAAAGGCGCACATCATGACATAAGGAAAACATTCTCCAATTTTTAGCAGGGCATGGTGAGGCCATACCATGGCACCACGCTAGGCATCATGTTTTCTAACCATGTGTTTAATTTTTTGTATAGTTGTTAACCGAGTAAACAACGCGTTTATGGTTGACTATTGCCACACATTTCCTTGAATTATCTACCCATTCCTTGTAAAAGGCATGAGAATGTGCTAAATAACACGAGCATGGTTTTCCAGACCATTCTTGTGCATCTTTCATGCACCGATTGTTCGAATTTGAATTATGTCCATTAATGCCTAGAAAATGCACATAATCCCCTAAATATGGTAAATGAGCCCGGGAAAATGTCAAATTTTAACATGTTGCATTTGAGGAGGTATGTTGATCATTGGAAAAAAACTGAATGACAAACTAGGACGGAAATTAGGATTCCCCTTCAATCTTGGGGATTTTCCCTCTCGAAAGCATGGTACTTCCTCCGTGATGGTTCGATTTATGAAGGGCGTGCATGACGACATAAGCCAAACGTTCTCAAATTTTTACCAAGGCATGGTGAGGTCATACCATGGCTGGTCATACCATGGCACCATGCTAGGCGTCATGTTTTTAAGCATTTATTTCATTTTTTCTATAGTTGAAAACCCAACAAACGAACATTTGTGGTTGACTATTGCCACACATTTCATCGAAATATCTGTCCATTCCTTGTAGAAGGCATGAGAATTTACTAAATGGCACGAGCATGGTTTTCTAGGCCGTTCTTGTGGAGCCTTTCATGAATTGATTGTCTAAACTTGAATTATGCGCATTAATGCCTAGGAAATGCACATAATCCCCTAAATATGGCAAATGAACCCGGAAAACTGCCAAATTTGAACACAGTGATTTGCAGGTTGTATGCTCATCATAGAAAAAAAACTCGTGGACAAAGGACAAAGGAAATTTGGACCCCCCTTCAATCTTGGTGATTTCCCCCTGGAAACCATGAAACTTCCTCGGATGATGGTTCGTTTTATGAAAGGCACGCATCATGACATAAGGAAAACATTCTCCAATTTTTACCAGGGCATGGTGAGGCCATACCATGGCACCACACCAGGCATCATGTTTTCCAACCATGTGTTTCATTTTTTGCATAGCACGAGCATGGTTTTCCAGACCGTTCTTATGCACCTTTTTATGCACCGATTGTTCCAATTTGAATTATGTGCATAATTAATGCCTAGAAAATGCTCACAATCCCCTAAATATGGTAAATGAGTTCGGAAAAATGTCAAATTTGAACATGTTTCATTTGAGGCGGTATGTTGATCATTGGAAAAAAACTGAATGGCAAACTAGGACGGAAATTTGGATTCCCCTTCAATCTAGGCGATTTCCCTCTCGAAAGCATTGAACTTCCTCAGTGTTGGTTCGATTTATGAAGGGCGTGCATGACAACATAAATCAAACCTTCTCGGATTTTAACCAGGGCACAGTAAGGTCATACCATGGCACCATGCTAGCCATCATGTTTTTCAAGCACATATTTCATTGTTCTATAGTTGATAACCCAGTAAATGACGCGTTTGTGGTTGACTATTGCCACGCATTCCATTGAAATCTCAGCCCATTCTTTGTAAAAGGCTTGATATATTACTAAATAACACGAGTATAGTTTTTCCAGACTGTTCTTGTGCACCCTTTCATGCACCAATTGTTTGAATTTGAATTACGTGCATTAATGCCTACAAAATGCACATAATCCCCTAAATATTGTAAATGAACCCGGAAAAGTGTCAAATTTGAACACAGTGATTAGTAGGGTTTATGTTCATCGTAGAAAAAACTCATGGATGAAGGACAAAGGAAATTTGGATTCCCATTCAATCTCGGTGATTTACTATCGCACAAGATTCATCTCCGTCGCCTCTGCGAACCGTGTGTGTCCACTCACACATGCAAAAGGAAAAGAAAACCCTCGCCCACTTCATCCCCACTCACTCGCCATTGTCTCCTCCGCAACTTTGCACCCTAAGCTTGACGACTGTTGGCAGCGGGTGTAGGTCGTGTTCCAAACGGCATCGGATTTCACCTCCACCGCTTTCCGCCGCCTATCTGCACCGACATTCTAGACTCTGGTCGACTGAGGTTTTCTGTGGGATTGGGCCGGGGTTTTTTCTCATGGAGAAGGTAATCAACTTAATTAGCGAAATATTCACTCATCTCTTATCGTAGTCCATCCGTCGCTGTTAATAAACCGGCGGAAATCGCCGTGGAATCATTTTTGTTCTAGCTGATTCGTGGGTGTTCATTCATGTGTGCACAGTGCGAGCACAAATCGGGCAACTGTGGTCGTGGCCAGTCGGAAGCGAAGTTCAATCTCACCATTCCGGATGACTTCAGGGAGCGCTCGGTATGTTCAATCTCAACCTACCATGGTCGACATGGCCTAAATTTGTGAACATATACCGTCTGTTGCTACATTATCTATATATTTGCATCAAATCTTTGTTACATTATCTATTTTTAATTCTATATTTTTGTACTTTGCTTGCATCTATATATGGATATGTTCTATCACTTACTCCCATATATGCATCTTTCTCGGTTATTTCAATATATCTAATTTACTATCTTTATTTTCATTTCACTACAGGAAACGGCTAATTTGCCATCAGGCTTCTACAGACGGCAAAGGCAGTATTACAGACGGCAAAGATTTTTCCGTCAGCAGGCTGACGGCAAAGTGAGTCGGCAAAGTTGAAATCGGCAAAGAATTCTTTGCCGTCAGCTTTTCTTTGGGCAGACGGCAAAGATTTTGCCGTCAGCCAACTATAGATTTGCCGTCTCCCATTAATATTACAGCCAGCAAAGAAATATGTCTTTGCCGTCAGCAAGAATCTATCTTTGCCGTTGAGGGAGTCCTGGATTAGGGGGTCTTCGGACAGCCGGATTATATCCTTTGGCCGGACTGTTGGACTATGAAGATACAAGATTGAAGACTTTGTCTCGTGTCCGGATGGAACTCTACTTGGCGTGGAAGGAAAGCTAGGAAATACGGATATGGATATCTCCTCCTTTGTAACCGACCTTGTGTAACCCTAACCCTCTCCGGTGTCTATATAAACCGGAGGGTTTTAGTTCGTAGGACACAACAACAACAACTACGACATACAATCATACCATAGGCTAGCTTCTAGGGTTTAGCCTCTCTGATATCGTGGTAGATCTACTCTTGTACTACCCATATCATCAATATTAATCAAGCAGGACGTAGGGTTTTACCTTCATCAAGAGGGCCCGAACCTGGGTAAAACATTGTGTCCCCTGCCTCCTGTTACCATCCGCCTTAGACGCACAGTTCGGGCCCGAACCTGGTTTTGACACCGACATTGGTGCTTTCATTGAGAGTTCCTCTATGTCGTCGCCGTTAGGATTGATGGCTCCTACTATCATCGATAGCGATGCAGTCCAGGGTGAGACTTTTCTCCCCGGATAGATCTTCGTGTTCGGCGGCTTTGCACTGCGGGCCAATTCGCTTGGCCATCTGGAGCAGATTGAAACTTACGCCCCTGGCCACCAGGTCAGGTTTGGAAGCTTAAACTACACGACCGATATCCGTGGAGACTTGATCTTCGACGGATTCGAGCCTCTGCCTTGTGCGTCACGCGGTCACGATGAGTACGATTTAGCTCTACCATTGGACAGTGTTCAGGAGATCGCACAGGCAGCCGCTCCGACCCTCAATTCGGAGCTAGTTGCGCCGTCCATGGACGGGTGGATAGACCCCGCCACGGAGGCCTTACCCTCAGCGGCGATCGAGCCAAACATTGACCTTACCTTACACGAGAGCCGTGTTGTTAAACTGCCGGATCCTTCTCTGGCCACGGACTCCGAACCGCCTGCGCCCGTTCCTATCGAACCCGATTGGGCGCCGATCATGGAGTTTACCTTCGCGAATGTTTTTCAGCACTCGCCCTTTGGCGACATACTGAACTCGTTAAGGTCTCTATCCTTGTCAGGAGGATGCTGGCCGAACTATGTCCGGCAGGACTGGGATGCGGACGACGAAGAAATTCGCGGCCCACCCACCAACCACTTAGTGGCCACTGTTGATGACTTAACCGACATGCTCGACTTCGATTCCAAAGACATCGATGTTATGGACGACGATGCGGGAGACGAAGAGGAACCACTTCCCATAGGGCACTGGACAGCCACCTCATCATACGATATATACATGGTGGATACACCCAAAGAAGGCAATGGCGACGAGATAGCAAAGGATGACCCCTCCAAGAAGCAACCCAAGCGCCGACGTCAGCGGCGCCGCTCTAAGTCCCGCCAAAGCAAAAGTGGTGATACCGGCACAGGAGATAATAATACTCCAGATAGTGCCGAAGACAACAACAATCCCCTCCAGCAAGATTTAGAGCAGGAGGATGGAGGAGTCAGCCCTCCTGAGAGAGCGGCAGATGGAGAGGAGGAGGATAATTACATGCCCCCCTTCGAAGACAAGGCAAGCCTCGGCGACGACGACGAATTTGCTGTGCCAGAGGATCCCGTCGAACAAGAGCGCTTCAAACGCCGGCTTATAGCCACGGCAAATAGCCTTAAGAAAAAGCAGCAGCAACTTCAAGCTGATCAGGATCTGCTAGCTGACAGATGGACTGAAGTCCTCGCGGCCGAGGAATATAAACTCGAGCGCCCCTCCAAGAGTTACCCAAAGTGCAGGTTGCTACTCCGACTAGAGGAAGAAGCGTATGATGCGGCCGATCGGCCACCTCGGGGTCGCGATAGAGAGGCATTCCAGCCAAAAACTCAGCTTGCACCCTGACGCCATTCAAATAAAAAGGCATGGGGAGATACGCTGGACCTGTGAGACATATTGGAGGACAAACAAAGCATGCAAGATCGATCTACGGATCACGAGGGCGCGCCACTCTGCGAGACGATAAACGTCACGCCGGATACAGTAAAAGCAAATCCGGCCGGGCCAAACACAGCGGGCAAGACCCATTCGAGCTGCGTCGCGATATAGCCCAATATAGAGGCGCCGCACACCCCTTATGCTTCACAGACGAAGTAATGGATCATCAAATCCCAAAAGATTTCAAACCTGTAAATATTGAATCATACGACGGCACAACAGATCCCACGGTATGGATCGAGGATTTCCTCCTCCACATCCACATGGCCCGCGGTGATGACTTACACGCCATCAAATACCTCCCACTAAAGCTGAAGGGACCAGCGCGGCATTGGCTTAACAGCTTGCCAGCAGAGTCCATTAGCTGTTGGGAAGATCTGGAAGCCGCATTCCTCGACAACTTTCAGGGCACTTATGTGCGGCCACCAGATGCTGATGACTTGAGCCACATAATTCAGCAGCCAGAAGAATCGGCCAGGCAATTCTGGACTCGGTTCCTACCAAAGAAAAATCAAATCGTCGACTGTCCGGATGCAGAGGCCCTAGCGGCTTTCAAACACAACATCCACGATGAATGGCTAGCCCGGCACCTTGGTCAGGAAAAGCCGAAATCTATGGTAGCCCTCACGACACTCATGACCCGCTTTTTTGCGGGAGAAGACAGCTGGCTGGCTCGCAGTAATAACATGTCAAAGAATCATGGTACCTCGGATACCAAGGACGGCAATAGCAGGTCACGTCACAACAAACATAAGCGCCACATTAACAGCGATAATACCGAAGATATGGCAATCAATGCTGGATTCAAAGGCTCTAAACCCGGTCAGTGGAAAAAGCCATTCAAACAAAGTAAGCCGGGTCCGTCCAGCTTGGACCGTATACTCGATCGCTCGTCTCAAATACACGGCACCCCAGACAAGCCAGCCAATCACACAAACATGGATTGTTGGGTGTTCAAGCAGGCCGGCAAGTTAATTGCCGAAAACAAGGACAAGGGGCTACATAGCGACGACGAGGAGGAACCTCGGAAGCCACACACAGGAGGACATTAGAGGTTTCCCCCACAAGTGCGGACGGTGAACATGATATACGCAACCCACATCCCCAAGAGGGACCGGAAGCGTGCGCTCAGGGACGTATATGCGTTGGAGCCAGTCGCCCCAAAGTTCAACCCATGGTCCTCCTATCCGATCACTTTCGATCGCAGGGACCATCCCACTAGTATCCCTCACGGCGGATTCGCCGCACTAGTTTTGGACTCAATCATCGACGGATTTCACCTCACTCGAGTCCTTATGGATGGCGGCAGCAGCCTGAACCTGCTTTATCAGGACACAGTGTGCAAAATGGGTATAGACCCCTCAAGGATCAAACCCGCAAAAACGACCTTTAAAGGCGTCATTCCAGGCATAGAGGCCCATTGCACAGGCTCAATTACACTGGAAGTGGTCATCGGATCCCTGGATAACTTCCGAAGCGAAGAGCTAATCTTCGATATAGTCCCGTTCCGCAGTGGTTATCATGCACTGCTCGGGCGAACCGCATTTGTGAGATTCAATGCGGTACCGCATTATGCATACCTCAAGCTCAAGATGCCAGGACCTCGCGGGGTTATTACAGTCAATGGAAACACAGAGCTCTCTCCCCGAACAGAGGAGCACACTGCGGCCCTCGCATCAGAAGCGCAAAGCGGCCTCTCAAGGCAATCAACCAGTTCGGCATTTCAAGACCCGGGCACCTTCATGCGCGCTCGGAGCAATTGGCAAACAGACCGCCTGGCGCGATCTGAGCTCGCGTAGCAAGGCGCCCCCACCCCAGTCCCAGCCAAATGGCGAAACTCGTGCCACACGTACATAATTACACATTTAAAATATCATGGGCACATGTGGGGAGGGGGGCACAACTGCGGCATGCCTCAAGACGCGGCTTAAACCGCACTAGGGGCTTCCCGTTTGGTTATTTTTCTCTTTTTCAGGACCTTAATCTCTGGAAACCCTGTCCGGCAACACTATTGCCGAACACATGATGCAGCAACCAAGGAGGCAGAAAGCTACGTCACACCACAACATTCCCAGGTGGATTACAATAACGAGCGAAATATTTGATTTAATACTATTCCTCAGCTTGCCCTTGGAAGGGAAATAGCCCTACTCTTTGCTTATCACACCATCTGTATCATTCTGCTTTAACGCACCTTTTTGCATAAACAATGCATAACATTACGACTATTATTGCATTCTTGTTATATATGTGTGTGCAATAATGACGCCTTGCAACCATACACTTTGGTACGACCAATACACCAGGGGCTTACGTACCCCACAATATGGTGTGAAAAGTCCGAACACTTTCACAAGTGTGGCACCCCGAACTTATAGCATTATATGCATCAACTCTGAATCATGTCTTTGGTCAAATGTTGGGTTTGCCTGGCTCCTATGTTTTGGTACCTTACGTTCCGCTCTATCGGCTAAGGTAGCGCTAGGAGAACTACTGCGATTGTGCCCCGGTTCTGCCGGGCTTAGCACCTCAGTAGAGAAAGCTAAAACTGACTATCATGATAAGGCGAGAGACTGGTCGCTATTCGGCGAGGTTTTCGAGTCCCTAAAGACTTTTGCCGCTTAGAGCGAGGGGCCGGCCCTGTCCTTCTTAAAGGCGTGTATCGCGCCCCGAATTCGGCCTTCCGAATACCAGGGGCTTTGCCGAAATTTAAAATTATAGAATTCTATGGCTAAGTGAGAGTGATAAAGCATTATTAGTCCGGTTGCCTTGTTCGTTGTGCTGAGCACCTCTTTGGAAGGACCCAAACATGGGAACAAGAGTGCTCAGGTTTATCCCGAACACCCCAGCACTTGTGGCATGGGGGCAGAAGCCGAGGACTAGCCATCTCTCAGATTGGATAAACGGCCAAACAGAGGGTAATATTTTAAATTCACACAAGCGTTGCATAGCGCATATGAAACAAGTTTTCATCATACAGGATCACACAAGCAAGTTTACTCAAATATTACATCCTTTGAACATTCGTCCGCCACAAGACGGGCACCCTTCAGGACACCCTCATAATAAATTTCGAGGGTGCGATGCTCCTTGCCCTGCGGCGGCCCTTCCTTGATCAGCTTCACAGCGTCTAGCTTGGCCCACTGCACCTTCACACGGGCGAAAGCCCGGCGTGCACCTTCGATGCAGACGGACCGCTTGACGACCTCCAGCAGTGGGCAGGCATCCACAAGCCGCCTCACCAGGCTGAAGTAGCTATTCGGAAGGGCGTCGCCAGGCCACAGCTGGACTATAAGGCCCTTCATGGCCTGTTCGGCCGCCTTGTGCAGCTCGACCAACTGCTTTAGCTGGTCGCTCAGAGGCATCGGGTGTTCGGTCTCAGTATATTGAGACCAGAACAGCTTCTCCGTTGAGCTTCCCTCCTCGGCCTGGTAAAACTGTGCGGCATCCGACACGCTGCGGGGCAAATCTGCGAATGCTCCTGGAGAGCCCCGAATTCGGGTAAGTAATCGGTAATTTGCTTTTACATGCTTGCTTTGCATATAGAATGCCTTACCCGCCGCTATTTTCTTCATCGCATCGATCTCCTTGAGGGCCTTTTGGGCTTCGGCCTTGGCACTTTTTGCGCTCTCGAAGGCCGCGGCAAGCTCAGACTCTCGCGTCTTCGAGTCAAGCTCCAACGCCTCGTGCTTTGTCATGAGAGCCTGGAGCTCTTGCTGCACCTCGCCCACATGAGCCTCTTGTTTTTCCGGCTCGGTGCGCTCCTTGGCCGCTTTATCTTCGGCCTTGGTTAGCGCTTGCTTCAGGGTTGCCACCTCGGTCGTGGCCCCTGGCAAAATATAAGATGACCCTGTCATTTTGTAATCGCGTCTTCTTATATATATATATATACATATCTATAGACAGGGTATTACTTACCCTTGTTCTCCTCGAGCTGCCTCCTGGCAAGGCCAAGCTCTTTCTTGGACCCCTCGAGGTCCTGCTTCAGTACGGCGACCTCCGCAGTCAGTGCGGCGGATGCCAGCAGCGAGGCCTGCATACGCATATTGACATACTTATATTAGACTCCTGTGATATTATTTGATCCTCTGTTCGGCTTTTCTTTGTGAACACCGAACAAAGCATCAGGGGCTACTGTCTATGTGGTAATATTTTTCCTATATTTTAAAACACTTACCTCAAAGCCTGTTAGAAGGCTGGCACAGGCTTCAGTCAATCCGCTCTTGACGGACTGAACCTTCTGGACCACCGCACTCATAATAGTACGGTGCTCCTCGTCGATGGAAGCGCTGCAAAGCGCTTCCAACAGATTGTCCGGCGCCTCTGGATGGACAGAGGTCACCGGCACAGGCGTCTTTCCCCTTTTAGAAGGAGGCCGCCTGCCCGAGCCCGGAACCACTGGAGGTTCTGGCGCGGTGTTCGGCTGAGGGCCGAACTCGGAGCTCTCAAGGGCCTTGTCCCCTCGGCTCCCGGAGTCCGGGAGACCGCCTTGAGGCGCCTCCGGGACTGTCTCCCCTCGACCCGGTGCCTCATGAGACAGCACCTCTGCGTCGTTCGTAGGATAGGGGGAGGTAGTGGTCGGGACTGGATTGCTATCCATGTCCGATGAGCCCAGGGCACCATCCGATGATACATCGATACGGGCTCGGGGCAGCCTGCATAATCATATTTCGGCGTTGGGTGAAGTAGTGCGGCAAACGAATACTACGACTTACTCTGGTATCCGAATACTTACGACTTCCCCAGGGGCTTGGCCCTGGGCAGCCACTCGTCTTCGCCGTCGGTGGCGGTGGTAGAGTAGTCCGGAAGGAGAGTTCTCCCCTTCTTGGACCCATCGGCCTCCCCAGTTGGGGCGGCCTTCCTTTTCTTGTCTCCCCCGTCTGGAGGGGGAGCATCTTCTTCTGCCCCCTTGTCTTCGGGGGAGGATTGTATCGTAGAGTCCTTGGACGGTGAGTCCGACGACGCCTGGCGTCAGGAACTCTTTCGGGTTCCCTTGGCCTTCTTGGTCTTCTCCGGCATCGTATAAGGAGCCGGAGTCAGCATCTTCGCCAGAAGAGTGTCTGCTGGGCCTTCGGGCAAAGGAGCCGGACAGTCGATCTGTCCGGCCGTCTCCTGCCAGTCCTGTCAAAGGTACGGGAGTTTAGATCCCGCATGGAGTCAATCTATAAAAAATAAGTATCCTGTGAAAGGTAATGCAGCTTACCGCACTGGCTTGGTGCTTCGTGCTGAATCCGCGATCCTCAGTAATGGGAGGGGGGACCTCGGCGCTTTTGAACAGCAGCCTCCAGGCATCTTCGTGAGTTGTGTCGAAGAGCCTGTTCAGAGTTCGGTGCTGTGCCGGGTCAATCTCCCACAAGTTGAAGTCCCGTTGTTGGCACGGGAGGATTCGGCGGTGGAGCATGACCTGGACTACATTGACGAGTTTGAGCTTCTTGTTCACCATGTTCTGAATACATGTTTGGAGTCTGGTCAGCTCTCCCGAACTACCCCAGGACAGGCCCTTCTCTTTTCAGGAGGTGAACCACGTGGGGATGCCAGATCGGAACTCGAGGGTCGCTGCCCATGCAGGGTCACGCAGCTCGATGATGTAGAACCACCCCGATTGCCACCCCTTTATGGTTTCCACAAAGGAGCCCTCGAGCCATGTAAGTTGGGCATCTAGCCCAACATGGCGCCTCCGCAATCCGCCTGGCGGCCGCCCACAATGTTCGGCTTGACATTAAAGGTCTTCAGCCATAAGCCGAAGTGGGTTTTGATGTGGAGGAAGGCCTCGCACACGACGATAAACGCCGAGATGTTGAGGATGAAGTTCGGGGCCAGATCGTGGAAATCAAGGCTGTAGTAGAACATGAGCCCCCGGATGAATGGGTGGAGAGGGAATCCCAGTCCGCGGAGGAAATGGGTAAGGAACACTACCCTCTCATGGGGCCCAGGGGTGGGGATGAGCTGCCCCTCATCTGGGAGCCGGTGCGCGATGTCGTCGGGCAGGTATCCGGCTCTCCTCAGCTTCTTGATGTCTCCCTCCATGACGGTGGAGACCATCCACCTGCCTCCCGCTCCGGACATGGTTGGAGAAGGTTGAGGTGGGAAGTGCGGACTTGGGCGCTAGAGCTCGAGTGTGCGAAAACGGATGAGCAAAGGAGGAAGAAGGCGTGGATGAAAAGGTGAATCCTTATCCCTTTATATGGGTGGACGAAACTATGCGTCCCCACTAGCCTGGTAAAACTCGCTTATCCCCCAAGAGCCATAATCGATGGCGCGGTTGGGTTACCCATGCCCGTATTGATGAGAATCCCGTGATAAGGGGACACGATCTCTGCTTTGACAAGACGTGTCAAAAAACCGCCTCGGTTATGTAAGGGGCTAGTTGAAGGAAACGGTTCGAATAATCACGGGGCGATGGCATAATGTCGTGTTGCCAAAACAAGTCAGCAAATTAGATTTGCAGAAATATTATTCTCTCTACGGTGGTATGTGGAACTTATTTTGCAGGGTCGGACACTATCCTTGTATTCAAATTCTTCTGTGATGTATTCGGAGGAGGAACCTGCCTTGCAATGCCGAAGACAATACCGCGCGCCGGACTCATCGTCATTGAAAGCCTGGTTCAGGGGCTACCGAGGGAGTCCTGGATTAGGGGGTCTCTGGACAGCCAGATTATATCCTTTGGCGGACTGTTGGACTATGAAGATATGAGATTGAAGACTTTGTCTCGTGTCCGGATGGAACTCTACTTGGCATGGAAGGCAAGCTAGGCAATACGGATATGGATATCTCCTCCTTTGTAACCGACCTTGGGTAACCCTAACCCTCTCCGGTGTCTATATAAACCGGAGGGTTTTAGTCCGTAGGACACAACAACAACAACTACGACATACAATCATACCATATGCTAGCTTCTAGGGTTTAGCCTCTCTGATCTCGTGGTAGATCCACTCTTGTACTACTCATATCATCAATATTAATCAAGCAGGGCATAGGGTTTTACCTCCATCAAGAGGGCCCGAACCTGGGTAAAACATTGTGTCCCCTACCTCCTGTTACCATCCGCCTTAGACGCACAATTCGGGACCCCCTACCCGAGATCCGCCGGTTTTGACGCCGACAGCCGTCATCCTCAAAAATTACAGACGTCAAAGAATTTTTTATATTAAAATAACCCGAACCATAGTCCAAGTGCAGAGGACAACAATTAACACCACAGCACAGTATACATTAGCACTTTGTTCCAAGAATCTACGAGGAACAACAAATTACACAATGCAAGACTACACAGAATATATATATATATATATATATATATATATATATCACTTAATGATCCAAGGAAAAAACTGCTCTGTTTCATTAGATTACAAAAGAGCAATAGCTAATGTAGCAGCCTGAGATCTAGCGTGCGCAACCATCTTGAGTTTGATATGCACGCCCGCGCCAACCTACAATCATCCATCTTGAGTTTGATCTGCACGCCCGCGCCAACCTGCAACCATCCCCTGTGCACTTGCTCGTCGGAGCAGCAGCAACCAGCAGCCGCACCCCTCTCCCTTCCCCTTCCGTTCTCAAAGGATAGAGCACACTAACGGTTGCAGAGCTGTCACCGCTCCTCGAGGCGGGAGGTGGTGCAACATCGAGGGATGGGGTCGGGGCCGACGGAGGCACGCGGGAGCGACGAGGCCGGGGCCGGCAGAGGCTGGCGGGGGCGACGGGGCCGGCGGCGCCCAGGGCGAAGCAGAGGCCCGTGGGGGCGATGGGGTCGGCGGTGCCCAGGGCGAAGAAGAGGCTGGTGGGGGCGAGCCAGCGAGGCCGGGGCCGGCAGGCGAGGTGGTGGCGAGCGCCGGCGGGCTTGGGGGGGCGACAGTGGCGGGGCCAGTAACGCCGGGGCCGATGGGGGAAGTGGGTGCGACCGGCGGCGAGGTGGTGGCCGGTGAGGCCAAGCGAGGTGGTGGCAGGCGTCGGCCTGCTCGATTTGGATCGAGACCAGAGAGAGAAACGAGATGGAGAGAGAGATCGTGGTGGGGATGGTGTACCGGTCAAGTGGATAAGAGCATCTCCAGCCGCACCACCAACAGGCCCTCCCCAGGCGATTTTGCCGCGCCGGTGTCCAAAAAACGGCCCAGTCCCGCCCCCAGAAGCCCGTTTTTCGCCGGCTCGGGGCGAAACTGGTGCCGGCGGACCCAGGCCGAACCCGGCTTCTTGGGGGGCGCCTGGGGCGCCGACACAAGCAAAAAGGGCGCGTGGGTCTGCCCTGTCGGAGAGGCGAGCGCCTCTTCCCGCCATTTCTTCCCGTGTTTTCCCCACTTCCCTCCCGTACTCTTCCTTCCTCCCGCCAATCTCCCTCCCGCTCGCCTCCCACCCAGCCAGCCGCCATGCCACCGAAGAAGTACGTCGCCCCTTGCGCGGCGGCAACCGCGACCGCCTCCGTCGCCCAGCCGAAGCAGAGGAAGCCGAGGGCGCCGTCGACCAAGCCACCGGGCATGTCAAACGCCAAGTGGAGGGCGGAAGTTCAGTGGTGGGAGGTTGTCACCGCTGACCGGTGGAACAGGGCCATCGCCAAGAAGGCCTGCGACAAAGCGGCGCGCGCGGCTGCGGCTGCCTCAGCGGACCAAATCGTGGCCGAGGCGGCTCGCGCGGGGATGATGAATCCACCCGGAAGCCACACCCAGTACGCGCCCTGGGGTCAGCAAGGTGTCGGCTCTCCACAACCATGGGGATCTCCCTCACCGGGCTACACCGACGGTGACGCGCACGGTGGGTTCAACCCAAACATCACCTTCCCGCATGGATACCCGGTCCAGCGCACGCCCTCACCCGCCTTCGTCGGCGTGCAGTACCATCCATACAACTACTCGCCGCCCGCCTACACTTCCTCCCCGACGCCCCCGCTATGCCGTGGCCCGCTGCCCTTCTCGCACCTCGGCGACACCGACGAGACCGAGGCCGACATGGACGACATCATCGCGACAGGTTCGGCCGTGGCCGTCGCATCTCCTAGGTTCTTCACCCAGGACGAGGTGGTGGATCTTAGTGGCGGCATGGACGGCGAGCTCGGCTACATCTATGGCGAGGACGAGCAGGAGGAGCAGGAGGAGGAGGACGAGGAGGAGGAGGAGGAGCCGACGCATGCGACAGCGAAGGGGCGCCAGAAGAAGCGGGCGGCTAGGACAGGCGAGCCGCGCATCAAGTGGGCGTCCAAGGACGAGGAATGCCTCGCCGAAGCATGGAAAGTTGTCTGCCTCGACCCGACGACCGGCACGAACCAGAGCGTCAACACGTACTGGGACCGCATCAAGGCCGAGTTCGACGAGCGCAAGCTCATCGACCCCTACTTCAAAGGCGTCTACATGGAGCACGGCTCCAAGGTGATGGCGAACCATTGGGGGCGTATCCAGGGGGCGTGCAACAAATGGCATGGGGTCGTTGAGGAGGTTGCGGCTCGCCCGGAGAGCGGCGCCAGCGTCGAGGATCAGGTATGCCACGCCGGCCTCCCGCCTCTCTTCGCCGTGTACGCGCGCCAACTGTTTGTCCCTCCGCGCAGTTGCTGCGCATGTTCACCCTGTACCGGTAGAGAAACAACGACACCAAATTCAAGTACCTCCACGTCTACAAGCGCATTGACAAGTGCGAGAAGTGGGCGGAAGTCCGGCGCACCCTCGACAAGGCTAAGGAGACCTACAAGCCGGACGCGCCGACTCCTGGCGCATCGAAAGGGCGGCCGGACGGCAACAAAGTTGCCAAGAAGGGGACATACGCCGACACAACCACTGCTCGAGTGCAGGAGTCCATCGAGCACTGCCTCGCCGACGCGTAGGCCCGGGCCGTCCTTCATGAAGAGAAGACCGAGGCGCGGTGGTCGGCGTTGATATCGAGCAGCGCCGTCAAGCTCGACCTACTCCAGACGAACGTCGCCGCGAAGAAGAGAAACACCGACCTGGCTTTCCTGCTGGGCTGGGTGGACATGCTCCAGAGCACCGACGAGGCGTCAAGGCGTGGTACTTGGTGGAGCGCGGCCTCATCCTGAACCATCTTCCCTCGACAAGGCTGCCGACGCCGACGCCGACGCACACGCCGACGCCGATGCCGACGCACATGCCGACGCCGCCGCAAAGCCCGCGTGATGATGCCCAGCACCACCGAAGCCGCGCCGACGCTGCCCATCGCAGAGGCTGCTCCGTCACCACCTAGCCCGCGCACGCCAACTCCGCCGACGCCTGGGGCAGAGCCCGCCGAGTGATGCGCACGCGAACTTCTGCCGCTCTATTTTTTGTACGTCGAACTGTGGCTTGCGATTGCCCGACTTGTGGCGTATTTTGTGATCGGGAACGACCAAGTTCAAATTTTTCGCGTCCTGGGGCGGTGCCTGGGGGCGTGACTGGGAGCTAGGTCGCCCCAAGGGGCCGAACTAGCGCCGGTTTGCTCCCAGACCGCCCTTTTTTAACGCCCTGGGGGCCGAACGGCTGGAGATGCTCTAAGGAGAGAGCAGTGGGGGCGTGGGGCGCATGGGTGCGTGGGGCTGGGGGTCATGTGGGGATGTGTGGCACAGATCCTGCCATGTCATCGATCCATGTGATCGATCCGTGTGCTGTGTTTCTTTCTTTGCCGTTTGTGTTTTTTGTTATAGACGGCAAAGTATGCTCTTTGCCGTCTGTAAACAAGCACAGACGGCAAAGAGCTCACTTTGCTGTCTGCCAGAAAAACCACAGATGGCAAAGTATCTTTGCCGTCTGCCAAAACGAATACAGACGGCAAAGAATCTTTGTCGTCTGTGTATTTTTTGCCAGACAACAAAATGAGCTCTTTGCTGTCTGTGTTTTTTTTTCTGTAGATGGCAAAGTTTATATTGCCGTTAGTTTTTCTTTGCTGTCATGTGATGACGGCAAACCCTTTCTTTGCCGTCTTGCCCGACAAAAACTTGACGGCAAAGACGTGCCAGACGACAAATTAGCTGTTTCCTGTAGTGTTTCAAGTAGTACATCCCTTGCTTTGCAAGAACAGGAGTAGAAGTAAATCTTGGGATTTACTTTGCTGATGATTCCCAGGATGTCATATTGACAACGCAACATGGATTTACAATGACGGTTAGCGTAAAACTTGATAAAGATGGTCACTCCTATTTTAATGCGGACCTTTGGAGAAAAATGTCGAAGTGTTATGAACTGAAAGCTGGCAATAAAATTCTAGTGCGTGCACCATAGCCTAGTCTAATTAAACATGGATGTTTACTTCCCCAACATCATCAGCCGATCAAAGTCTGATCGATGTTAGTGTCCTTTCAACTTTCTCCATGCTTTCATATTACTATTTAAGCAACCAATTGATCACTATTTAAGCAACCAATTGTGATATCATATTCTGACTCCGTTCCTAGACAGTAACAATCTGTTTACCAATTTATGCGCACTATACATTCTTCTGCCATGTTCTATATTAATAATACCTTTGCACCTTTTAAGAAGGATATGTTGGATGCATAGTGAACGATCTGTATGTTACTAAGCGTACCAAATTTCACTGGAAGGACTTGAAGCATGTCATAAACTTTGTTGATAATCTGACATAGATAGCACAACGTCTGAACGCTGGATTTTGGATGGGATTAATTAGACATATGGTGCACACATTGAAAAAAACCAATTGTGTGCACAAAGCACTGGTAAAAGTCTTATTTTAATGTTGATGCTCATAAACTATATATATCTTCAATGATATGTTACAATTGTTTTTTTATTCTACATATCAACAGAAATTGCCCCTGTAGCCATTCATGGATCGATTTCCTGGCATGGTCGAATTACACTTGTGCCTGCTAATAACGCCAAAGTGATTGCAAGGTACGGCATTTCCCACAAAAATGGAACCATTCAAATTAACAAGTTCTCTCTTCTCGTGGCAATGCATCCATATTGGAAAATTGGAGACACTGTTCTACTCCTGCTCTAACAAGGCACAGGAGGGCTCTTCCTTTTCATTGACGAGGTGCCGAGTCGCCATGATCAAGCTGCTTCCAGTGGATAGTTATGGTTGTTGGCCCTCAGCCTCTTAAAATGTGCTAGCTGTTACTATATATGTTAAGTATGTAGATATGGAACATATGGTTGTTGGCCCTTAGCCTCTTAAAATGTGAGTTGTTACTTTGTTAAATGTGTAGATATGGACCATATGGTTGTCAAAACCGTGTTACGAAGATCCTCCTTTTGTCGAATACTGTAACCACTATATATATGTTACTCAAATGCTGTTACCCAAGTTCATAAATTTTCATGGAAAGTATTAGTATCGTACACAGTTCATTGAGTTTAAGTGTGTGCCCGATGTCCAGAAGGCATTTGCATATTAACTGTCCATATCACAAATTCACACACATGTTCACATAAGGAAACGTATGTGTAACATACTAATCATCGCACACGAGTACTCGCAGACGCATCGTGTGCGATACTCCTAGCCACCGCAAGCAACTAGTTTGCATTTTTCGTAGTTTTTTGTACACACAGAATCACACACGAAGTAACTTTATTGACTGTGTGTGTTGTAATTTCTTATCGCAAACAGTTCATCCGAGTCGGCTATTTGCCAGGTGTCACACACATCTCGTTTGTGTTCTTTTGGCTCATCGCAAACAGTTCATCCATGTGAACTGTATGCTGCATATCACACACATCTTGTTAAGTTGAACAGTTTCTATTGTGTTCCCTAATCGAAAACGGTTCGTCCGAGTTAATTGTATGCCGTATATCGCACACACATTGATATGGCTGCCCGTTTCTGTTATTCTACCTTATCGCAAACAGTTCGAATGAATTAACCGTTTGTCCTGCATCGCACACACATTGTTATGGCTGCCTATTTCTGTTGTTTTGCCTCATCGCAGACAGTTTGAATGGATTAACTGTATGCCCTGCATCGCACACACAACTAAAATCTTAACCATTGTTTGATGCAGCCATCATCGCAAACATTTTTCACCTTTCGACAGGTTTTTTACACCACCGTTTGCGATTATTGCATTGCACACAGTTTTGGCAAAGGGTCTCTGATCGTAGTGTCGTGTTAGCAGTCTCCTGCAGTAGTTAACCAAGCATCTAAGCTTGGGGATTCCCAGATGGCATCCCCTCTTTTGTCTACAATCTATCAGTAAATCACTTGAGGCTATATTTTTATTCATCACATGATATGTGTTTTGCTTGGAGTGTCTTGTATTATATGAGTCTTTGCTTTATTCGCTTATTAGTTTACCAAAATCCTCATTGATGTACACACCTTTTGAGAGGGTGTAACATCCCAATTTTCAATTTGGATGTTATACATAGGTCATCATATGCATATCATATTTAATTTGCATTCTGGTAGTGATCTTAAAAATCTTAAGCAACTCAAGGACCTAAGGAGAGAGTTGGAGATTTCACAAATTTTCATATTTGAAATCTTTTTCAAATTTGAAAAAGAGGATCAATTTGGTTTTAATATTTTTCTCTCCAATTATTTTCAATAACAAAAATAAATGAGAGAAGATAATTTGACTTCTTCAAACAAAGAGAAATATTGGAGGAGAAATTTTAAAATCAAATTATTAGTTTATTTGTATTTTGTTTGCTATTTTATTTGAATTAAGAAAAAATATGCATTTTTTGAAAATTGCATTTTAGGCCAGAAAAAATGTTCATCTTGTCCTAAATATTAGGTTTGATAGTGAAAATTGTTTCTAGTATTTTCAGATTTTTTATTTTTTAATAGGATTTTTCTTTCGACCGAAATTTTATTTAAAAAAAAATCTTTGCCCGACCGGGCCGAAGGCCTAGCCGAGCCAGGTCGAGCCCAGGCGCCCACCGCCTTGCCTAGGCCGACTCCGGGCGGAGTCCGGCCGGCGCACGCGCCCCGCCGCCGAGTCCGGGTAGGACTCCTCCTCCCGGCGACCCCTCCCCAAGCCGAGTCACCCCCCTCTTTATATAGCCACCCCGCCGCCGCCCCTCCTCCTCATAGCCACCGCCGTAGCCCCTCCCCAAGTTGAGCCGCGCTGCCGCCCCACGCTGCGCCGCCTCCCGGCATCGCCGCCGCCCCGCCGCCGCCGGATCACGCCGTTGACCCCTGCATCGCGTTGACCGGTATAAACCGAACCGCCACCGGTTTTTTTAGTTTATTAGGTTAGATCGTTTATTTATTTATTAGGTTAATTAGCAAACGTTCTTCGCTTAGTTTCTGTTATAGAAAGAATTCGTTTGTTTAGTTCTGTTAGCGGACGTTCGTCCGATAGATTTTTCCTTTTAATTTTATTTTCGGCCAGGGACCTATCCGCGAATACTTTTATCACATATTAGTCCCTGAACTTCAAACTCTCACTACTTTTTACTCGTTTGTCCAAATCCAGTGAAACCAATGCCTAAATCTTTGTCTTGTTCCCCTCTTTCAAGATAATCAACTTGAACATGTTTTGACAATTTAAAATTTGGTTTCAAGCAGATTTGAATTTGAACTTCTTTTGATTATAGTTTGAGTTTCATAACTCCGATTCGATTGATTCTTTTTGTAAATTAAAGCTCTTTAGTTGAACTTTCTTATGCTTGAGTTCTTATGTATGCTATTGTGTGTTCACGATAGAGTTTCTAGAGTGTGAGGTTTGCTACTACGAATATCTAGGGTTTTCAGATCGTTAGCAAGGCAAGTAACACTTCAATCATATTCCTTTATTACCCAATTTTTATGCATTAGTTTCACCCTCAAACATTGCATGAGTAGGATTGTTAACATGTGGGTATTTGGGAAGTAGTTGATGAGGTAGGAACCAATTGCCCTTTTATTTCAAACCCTGGGTGTTACTACATTATGCTTATACTGTTAGGCTATGCTTGTAGACGTGGTTTGGTTTTGAGAGAATTCATAAAAGATGTGAGAGTTATTATTAACTAAGGTTAACTTAAGGTGGCTATTTTAATACACATATGGGTGGATTGGTTTGTGGGCACCTGGGGAATCCATTGTTGTCCAAGGAGATCCTGGGGAATCTGTGTGATCATCCTATGGTTCGCCACCTAGGCTCAAAGGGATCATTATGTTATTCATGCTGGAAACTTCCATGTGCAGCCACAAGCCATTATGGGCTCTGGATAGTTGAGTATGTTGTGTGACCTCTTTCAGTGGTAGACTAGAAGATGTAGGGGATGTAGGTGGTACGGTCTACCCGTCCTAAAGAGTTAATGCTTCTGAAAGACCATGTCTCGGTCATCCGTTTCTCAAACATCATGTAGTGCGAGAAATTCAATGGAGGAGATCGAGTCTTGTGGGGAAAAGTGTGGAAACCTCTGCAGAGTGTACAAACTAATCTTGATTAGCCGTGTCCCCGGTTATGGACATCTTGAGTATCTGGTGCTTGAATTATTATGTTGATCTCAACACTCTACTTAATTAATTTGTTGCGTTGTTAACTTTTAATTGGGATTGAGATGGGGTTACCATGCTCAATGTTATCAACAAACTTGTAGTTAAATACAATATATTCCTTTGTTGTAGGGAAAAACTAGCTTTCTGCAAATGATAACCATAGAGCCTCCACCAGCCATATATGCATGTAGTTATAGCTGTTATTTGCTCTATAGTGTTATCTTGCAAGCATATTCCATGTGCTGACCTACACATGCTGCAATGTATTATGTTGCAGAATTTTCAGACGAAGAGTAAGGTGCGCTAGGTCATTGTCATGCACTCAGTTTTTCCGTGGAGTTGGATGGACTCTACTACCTTCGAAGTTTCCGCTGTTATCGTATTTAGATGGCCTTCAGCCATATTATTGTAATAAGATCTCTTTTGAGACATTCGATGTAATAAGTGTGTGATTGAACTCTGTTATAAATCCTCGAGTACTATGTGTTTCAGCAATACTGATCTAGGGATGACACTTGAACACAGAGATTTGACCGGTTGAGGTCGGTTCGCTATAAAGGGACACACATTAATCGTGAATTTGTTAGAATACTCTATGTGCTTCACTTATATCTTTTGAGCTAGGTAGTTGCTCTAGCGCTTCACTAATATATTTTTAGAGCACAGAGGTGGTTATATTTCAAATAAAATGACGAACTCTCATGCTTCACTTATATTATGTTAAGTCTTATAAATAGTATGGCAATTTTCTTGGGTTATGAATTTAGTCCTAATATGATGGGTATTCAAGAGGGATATAATAAAAACTTTCATGAAGATCATTGAATATATGAGAAGTTTGATTCCTTGCATTTGTTTCGAGATATAAAGATGGTGATATTAGAGTCATGCTAGTGAGTAGTTGTGGTTCAGTAAGAATATTTGTGTTAAGGTTTGTGATTCCCGAAGCATGCATGTATGGTCTATCATCATGCGATGATATTGGAGCATGATATGAGAAGTTTGATTCCTTGCATTTGTTTTGAGATATAAAGATGGTGATATTAGAGTCATGCTAGTGAGTATTTGTGGTTCCGTTATGATATGAGAAGTTTGATTCCTTGCATTTGTTTTGAGATATAAAGATGGTGATATTAGAGTCATGCTATTGAGTAGTTGTGGTTCAGTAAGAATATTTGTGCTAAGGTTTGTGATTCCCGAAGCATGAACGTATGGTCTATCTGTAACGCCCTCGATGCGGCTATATCTCCTGTCGAAGCACGACTTAGAGGCATAACCGCATTGAAAGCAATGTCGCAAGTAAGGCAATCTTCACAACATCCCATGTAATATAGATAATAAAAGGGGAAGGTACATAGTTGGCTTACACTCGCCACGTCAAACAAAGTACATAAATAGCATTACATCATCCAATCACTCATGGCCCGACTACGGTGCCAAAATAAAAGATCAACCCAACATGCGACACGTTCCCGATCGCCCCAACTGGGCACCACTACTGATCATCAGGGAAAGACACATAGTAACGGCGTGAGTCCTCGTCGAACTCCCACTTGAGCTCAAGCGCATCATCTGGAACAGAGTCGTCTGGCCCTGCATCTGGTTTGGAAGTAATCTGTGAGCTATAGGGACTCAGCAATCTCGCACCCTCGCGATCAAGACTATTTAAGCTTATAGGTAAAGGCAAGGTAATATGTGGAGCTGCAGCAAGCGACTAGCATATATGGTGGCTAACCTGTTCGCAAAAGAGAGCGAGAAGAGAAGGCAAAGCGCGAACGAATAACTAGAGAACAACCTGCGGCAAGCATTACTCCAACACCGTGTTCACTTCCCGGACTCCGCCGTGAAGAGACCATCACGGTAACACACACGGTTGATTCATTTTAATTAAGTTAAGGTTCAAGTTATGTACAACTGGACATTAGCAAATTCCCATCTGCCCATAACCGCGGGCACGGCTTTCGGAAGTTCAAATCCCTGCAGGGGAGTCCCAACTTAGCCCATGACAAGCTCTCACGGTCAACGAAGGATATACCTTCTCCCGAGACATTCCGATCAGACTCGGCATCCCGGTTCTACAAGACACTTCGACATGTTAAAACAAATCCAGCAACACCGCCCGAATGTGCCGACAAATCCCGATAGGAGCTGCACATATCTCGTTCTCAGGGAACACTCAGATTGTCCAAACTTCTGGTAGGCTAGCCTAGAGTTGCCCCTGGTGGCCACGGGCGGCTGACGAGGTGGACCAACACTCAGAGGAGCACTGGCCCGGGGGGGGGGGGTTTAAATAAGATGACCCTTGGGCTCCGGAAACCCAAGGGAAAAAGAGGCTAGGTGGCAAATGGTAAAACCAAGGTTGGGCATTGCTGGAGGAGTTTTATTCAAGGCGAACTGTCAAGGGGTTCCCATTATTACCCAACCGCATAAGGAACGCAAAATCCGGGAACATAACACCGATATGATGGAAACTAGGGCGACAAGAGTGGAACAAAACACCAGGCGAGAGGCCGAGCCTTCCACCCTTTACCAAGTATATAGATGCATTAAGATAACAATGCAATATAATGATATCCCAACAAGAAAAAATAATGTTCCAACAAGGAACGGTCTCCAATCTTCACCTGCAACTAGCAACGCTATAAGAAGGGCTGAGCAAAGCGGTAACATAGCCAATCAACGGTTTGCTAGGACATGGTGGGTTAGAGGTTTGACATGGCAATTTGGGAGGCATGATAAGCAAGTGGTAGGCATCGTAGCATAGGCATAGCAAAAGATCGAGCATCTAGCAAAGCAAAGATAGAAGTGATTTCGAGGGTATGATCATCTTGCCTGCAAAGTTGTCAGAGTTGACTGGATCCTCGAAAGCAAACTCAACGGACTCCTCGTTAGCGAACTCGTCTCCCGGCTCTACCCAAACAAGACAAACAAGCAAAAAGGACATAATCAACCACGTGTAAAGCTCAAACAACATGATGCAAACATGATATGCTATGCGGGATGCGATATGTGATGCATATGCAAGATTTGACAAGAGATGAATGAACCTGGCCTCAACATGGAAATCCAAGTGTGCCACTAGAAAGGTGAGGTGATTTCGGTTGAAATCGGTTTAAAGAACACCGGAATCGGAGACATGGTTTGGAAATGGCAAGCAATTCAAATATGGCACCGGTCTGCGATATACAGCAAGTAGCCATCTAAATGCAACAAGTTAATTATGCTACATCACTCAAACATGGCCACAAAATACATGGCAGGGATCCATTAATGAAGCTTAACAAAAGATGAACACTGAACTACGGCCAATTCATCCATTAACAGGTTCAAACAAGCATGGCAAAAGTGCAATTGGTAAACAGATTTCAGACTTGGTGAAATTAACACTTGTCTGGAATTTCAGATCAGGTAGCAAACTTTGGAGCATGAAAACTATATGCTACAGGAACTTAACATGGCAAAGTAAGGTATGGCATGGAGCTACTCAAAGAGATTAACAAAAGTCCCTTAGTAACCTTGAGCCAAAAGGGATCAGAAAATACAATTGCAAGCATGTGCACATGGCAAAAACATAAACAGATCACAGACTTTGTGAAAAACTGGAACATGCAAATCAGATATCAAGTAGGCATGTTTACGAGCTCGATGCACTCACTACAGAGCATGTCATGACAATCTAAGCATACACCCATCAATAATTCACATTATACAAGCTAGACATGGCAAGAACAACAACATAGCGTGCACGGATCAACTACAACATCCTCGGCAAAATCGCTAACAAGTAGACAATCTACCCAGATTCACGAAATAACAAAAGTAGAGCTTGATTGACTCAAGCTAGGTTGCTCCATAATTGAAAAAAAAGACATGGATGGATAGAGCACTACAAGATTAACAAAACATCCTTACTGATCATCCTCAAAAGAGGCACGGATCACTAGGAAACAACATGAACATATGGCATAATGATAAAAACAGTCCAAGGACTTAGTGGAATTGCTAAGTCCCTGAAATCAGCATTAACAAATGCACCAATTTACAAGCTTGTGCTAGTCACCACACACATCACAAAAATACATGGATTGCACCTCTGGAAAGATGGAAAAGCATATAACAAAACACATGTAGAGCTCAGGGGCATATCATGCACACATTAATCATGGCAAAAATGACAAAAAGCTATTTGGAGCAGCAGATCTGACAATTAACTCAAATAGCACTCTTCCAACAGCATTTCTGGCATCAAGTAGAACTCAAATGAAAATGATGCTATGAGATGAAATGATGTACTCTCTAAGATGAACATTTTGATATGCTATATACCCAAAACGGATCTACGGATGCAAAGTTACGGCGCGATGAACATGGCAATATAATCTGCAGACTTAGGGAAAAAATGGGGTCAACCGTAGTTTTCAGATCTGGATCTGGCGGCACTGTTCACGCACGGGAACCGGAGTTGGCCGGAGAGGTCGGTGCCGGAGTCGATGGAGCTTGCCGGCGCGAGGGGAGGAGGAGGCCGGAGCCGGGGCCGGCGACGAGGGGCGCGGGGCGACGATGTGGCGGCTCCGGCGAGGTCTTGTGGCGGCGGGGCGAGGTCCGGTGGCGGCGGGGTGAGCTCCTTCCGGCGATGGCGCGCCGGGCGGCGGCGGCCGTGGCCGAGGAATACGGCGGCGGGGCGCGGGCGTGAGGCGGCGGAGGAGATGGGCCTCGGCGGCCCGTCCTGGGCCTCCCGGGCCGGCGACGGCGACGAAGTGGGGCGGTGGCACGGGCCAACGGGCGGATGACACGTGGCGGCGGCGGCATGGGTCGGACAATGTCCGGCCTGCGAGATTTCGTCCGGCGGCGGCGGGGAAAAATGGATCTAGGGTTTCGGGAGAGGGGAACCGAGAATTTCGGAGGGGGTGTATTTATAGGCATACAGGGAGCTAGGAGTGTCCAAATGAGGTGCGGTGTTCGGCCACGCGATCGTGATCGAACGCGCTAGATGATGGAGAGGGTTTTGGTGGGTTTTGGGCCAAAATGGAGGGGTGTTGGGCTGCAACACACACGAGGCCTTTTCGGTCCCTCGGTTAACCGTTGGAGCATCAAACGCAATCCAAATGGTACGAAACTTGACAGGCGGTCTACCGGTAGTAAACCAAGGCTGCTTGGCAAGTCTCGGTCCAATCCGGAAATATTTAATCCCCACACACGAAAGAGAGGTAGAAATGACCACCGGAGGAGAACGGAGCGCCGGAATGCAAAACGGACAATGGGGAAAATGCTCGGATGCATGAGACGAACACGTATGCAAATGCAATGCACATGATGACATGATATGAGATGCATGACAACAACAACACACGGAGACAAAAACCCGAACCCAAGAAAATAAAATAACTTAACGCCGGAAACGGCAAGAGTTGGATTACATATTAGGTAAATCATATCCGGGGTGTTACAACACTCCACCACTACGAAAGGATCTCGTCCCGAGATCTAGGACTGGAAGAACGCCGGGTACTCAGAACAGAGGTGATCCTCGCGTTCCCAGGTGGCTTCACGGTTGGAATGGTGTGACCACTTGACTTTGAGGAATTTGATTGACTTATTGCGAGTCTTGCGTTCAGTCTCGTCAAGAATAGCAACTGGGTGCTCACGATAAGAGAGATCTTCTTGGAGCTCAATGTCTTCGAAGTTGATGGTCCGTTCAGGTGTCTTGAAGCACTTGCGGAGCTGAGAGACATGGAACACGTCGTTCACATTTGCAAAGTTTGAAGGAAGCTCGAGTTGATAGGAGAGATCGCCTCTCTTGCTGATGATCTTGAAAGGTCCCACGTATCTAGGGGCAATCTTCCCTTTGATACCGAAGCGACGAGTACCTTTCATTGGAGAGACGCGGAGGTAAACATGATCTCCGATCTCGAAAGCCAGATCACGGTGCTTACTATCATAGTATCTCTTCTGGCGCGATTGCGCTGCTTTGAGGTTATCACGAATGACTTTGCACATCTCCTCTGCCTCTGTGATTAAGTCATTACCCAGAAGTTGACGTTCACCGGTTTCAGACCAGTTGAGTGGCGTATGACACTTCCTGCCATACAGAATTTTGAATGGGGCCTTGCCCGAACTTGCTTGAAAACTGTTGTTGTAGGAGAATTCAGCATATGGAAGACAATCTTCCCACTTCATGCCGAAGGAGATCACACAAGCCCTGAGCATATCTTCAAGAATTTGATTGACATGCTCGACTTGACCGCTAGTTTGAGGATGGAAAGCTGTGCTGAAGCGGATGTTGGTGCCCATGGCCTTCTGAAAAGAATCCCAAAACTTGGAGGTAAAGATGCTGCCACGGTCTGAAGAGATCACCTGTGGAATATAGTGCAGCGAGCCAATTCGAGAGGTATAGAGCTCCGCCAATTGAGCTGCAGTGATAGACTCTTTGATAGGCAGAAAGTGCGCCACTTTAGTGAGTTTTTCAATGACAACGAATATAGCATCATTGCCACGCTTGGACTTTGGAAACCCTGTCACGAAGTCCATCTCAATGTGGTCAAACTTCCATTTTGGAATGGCAAGAGGTTGGAGGAGACCAGCTGGCCTTTGGTGTTCTGCCTTAACTCTTCTGCAGACATCACACTCATTCACGAACTGAGCAATCTCACGCTTCATTCGAGTCCACCAATAAGCCTGCTTGAGGTCCTGATACATCTTCGTGCTCCCAGGGTGGATGGAGAGGAGTGAATTGTGAGCCTCGTTCATGATAACCTTACGAAGATCACCCTTGGGCACAACAATACGATCCTTGAAAAAGAGAGTATCCTTGTCATCAAGGCGGTAGCACTTGTACTTGGGTTGACTCTTGGTAATCCCAATCTTCACCTTCTTCACCATAGCATCAAGAAGCTGAGCTTGGCGAATGTGGTCTTCCAAGGTAGGAGAGACTTGAAGGTTGGCGAGGAAACCTTGAGGAACAACTTGCAGATTAAGCTTGCGGAAAGATTCACAAAGCTCGGGTTGATAAGGCTTGAGAATCAGGCTGTTGCAATAAGCCTTCCTGCTCAATGCGTCAGCAATCACATTGGCCTTGCCTGGAGTATACTCGATACTTGGATTATACTCTTGAATCATTTCGACCCATCGAGTCTGCATGAGGTTGAGACTAGGCTGAGTGAAGATGTACTTGAGACTCTTGTGGTCAGTGAAGATGTCCACTTTTCTTCCCAATAAGAGATGTCTCCAAGTCAAAAGATCATGCACAACTGCCGCCAACTCGAGGTCATGAGTGGGGTAGTTCTTCTCATTGGGCTTCAACTGGCGAGAGGTATAGGCCACCACTTTCTTCTCTTGCATCAACACTGCACCAAGACCTTGGAGAGAGGCATCGCAAAAGACCTCGGATGGTTTGGATTCATCAGGAGGAGTCAGAACTGGAGCAGTGACCAATTTCTCTTTCAAAGTGTTGAAAGCGATGTCACATTCCGGAGACCAAACGTACTTGACGTGCTTCTGGAGAAGATTTGAAAGAGGCTTCGCGATCTTTGAAAAGTTCTCAGTGAACCTTTGACAGTAGCTTGCGAGACTGAGGAAGCTACGAAGTTGCTTCACGTTCTGAGGTGGTTCGCAATTCACAATTGCAGACACCTTCTCAGGATTCACCGCAATGCCCTTGGCAGAGATGATATGCCCAAGATAAAGAACCTCATCGAGCCAAAACTCGCACTTTGAGAACTTGGCGTAGAACTGGTGTTCCCTGAGCTTATCAAGCACCAAACGCAAGTGCTTGGCATGATCTTCCTTGTTCTTCGAAAATACCAGAATGTCGTTGAGATAGACCAAACCAAAGTCATTTGTGTAGGCGTTGAAGATGAAGTTCATCATGCGAGAGAAAGTCGGAGGAGCGTTGACGAGGCCAAAAGACATGACAGTGTATTCATATGAACCATAGCTTGTCCTGAAAGCCGTCTTGGGAATATCTTGCTCACGGATTCGAATCTGGTGATAACCCATACAGAGATCAAGCTTGGAGAATACTTGGGCACCTTTGAGTTGTTCGAACAGCTCGTTGATGTTGGGAAGTGGGTACTTGTTCTTGATAGTCTTCTTGTTCAATGGACGGTAGTTAACACAAAGTCGGTCCGTTCCATCCTTCTTCTTCACAAAAAGTACTCCACAACCCCACGGAGAGGAACTAGGTCGGATGAGACCCATTCGCTCTTGAATATCGAGTTGCTTCTTCAGCTCCTTCAACTCTTCAGGTCCGAGCTTGTAGGGACGCTTGCAAACCGGTTCCGTGCCAGGCTCAAGATCGATGACGAATTCAACTGGCCGGTGCAGAGGCATTCCTGGAAGCTCTTCTGGAAAGACGTCTTGATATTCGCAAATGACTGGAATTTGAGAGATGGCATCCAGTTCACCCTTCCCATTGAGAGAAAACAGATGGATGGTATTATCCCGAGCGGCAAAGACAATTACATCCTCAGGCGAATGAGTCAATTGAATCTGCCTGGCTGCACAATCAAGCTGAGCCTTGTGCTTAGAAAGCCAATCCATCCCGAGAATAAGATCAATATCCGAGTTACCAAGGACCATTAGAGAAGCCAGAAACTTGAAATCACCCATCATGATAGAAATATCCGGAATCTCGTGGTTAGCAAGCAAACATTTACTCAGAGAGACAACTGCTAACGGTTTATGCATAACTTGGGAAGTCAACTCATGCTTAGATGCAAAAGGTTTCGAGATGAAACAATGCGATGCACCAGAGTCAAAAAGTTCTTTTGCAGGAACATCATTAACAGGAAGGTTACCCATGATGACATCTGACGAGTCCTCTTCCTGAGCTGCATTCACCATGTTGACCTTGGCGTACTTGGGGTTATGCTTGACCACAACTGTACTTGCCGATCTCACAGGAGGAGGAGGAGGGAGACGCCTCTGATTGAAGCACTTGTTGGCATAGTGACCCTTCTGTTGGCACTTGTTGCACGTGACCTCTGAAAGCGGACGGTGATACTGAGCACTCGATCTTGGAGCTTGAGATGATGTCTTGTTTTGAAAGCCAGGGTTGGGTGGGTGGGAAGATCCACTGCCACCTTTGCTCTTCTGATACGGCTGACGGAACGAAGGAGGAGGATGCCAATACTTCTGCTGCTTGGCCACTTGAGTAGAGGAAGAAGGAGTAGCATCTCTGACTCGCTTCTTGGAGGCATCACACTTCAGTTGAGCAGCCTCTTGCTTCAATGCCATGTTGTAGAACTCATCATACCTCAAGGGCTCAAAGAGAACAAGAGCTAGCTGGATTTCTTCTCTGAGACCACCCCTGAACTGGTATATCATGCTCTTCTCGTCAGGGACGTCCTGCTTAGCAAAGCGGGCGAGCTTCTGAAACAACTTGTTGTAGTCATAGACAGACAAAGAGCCTTGCTTCAGGTTGCGGAATTCCTCACGCTTGCTTTCAACCATGCTCTGAGGAATATGATGAGCTTTGAAGTCTTGACGGAATTCATCCCAGGTAATCACACGGCCACCTCTAGAATCCTTGTACTGCTGGAACCATTCTGCAGCTTGGTCTTTGAGTTGGAAGGAAGCGAACTTGACAAAGTCCTCAGGCCTGACGTTACTGCACTCGAAATGCTTGCACAAGTCCACAAGCCAATCGTCAGCATCAGTTGCCTCAACACAATTGCTGAAGGTCTTTGGCTGGTTAGCAAGGAACTGGTTGAGTGTAGCAAAGTGATTCTGATTCTTGCCTTGGTTGCCTTGGTTCGCTTGATTGCGCTCTTGAAGAATTTGCATGATCAACTGCATGTTTGCATTGGTAGCGGCCATCACAGCTTGCCATGCCTCCGGAGGAGGGGGAGGTGGTGGCGGATCCTGATTCTGATTCTGATTGCTGCTCTTAGCGGGAGCCATCCTGAAGAGGGTGACATCCGTTAGCACATTGAAAGATAAAATTGAAGCTGAATCAAGCGGGATGAAATTGCAACATGTAGTGTTCACATCCAAACATAAGAACGAATGCATTCCACTTGAAATGGTCACATATCCATAAATTGAGAAGCCACATAGAATTTAGGTAGAGGAATAAATCAACAAGGTACGAAACAAGAACGAATACCCGGTAAGAAATCCCAATCTCAAACCAAATATCCGTGGAAGAAGAGCTAAAGCTACAAGAATTCCCACCTATGAAACTCCCGAACCTTTCCGGTTATGCAATCAGTTGTTGGCGATACAAGGGAAGCATAATATCTCACCCAAATCTAGCAAATCCTACATCCAGCTGTATCCATCCTTCAACACATAACCGAGAAAACTTCGGAAACCATCTACCTCAACCTTCGAAAACCATCCGTTATACAAGTTATGGCAATACTCCTGAACTCCCGCCCCAGTACTGGGTGGCGTCAAGGTTATCTCACCAACAACTGCATAAAAGAGATTTTCGATGTCGGCGTACTAAACTCAGGTATTCCAGAACTGCAACGATAAAATTGTGACGACAACACCTCGGAGCTCAACTCCCCGGGACACTGCCACAACCCCTAAATGACAGGAGGCACCAAGAACAATGTTCACGTCACAAATTCATCGGAACGATTCCAAGATACCCGCGTGATCCTAAATTTTTTTTAGTGAAATTTGAGAAGAGAAGAGTCAAAACTCTACGTCAGGACGCCTTACCAGAGCGCTGAAGGGACTGGGGAGTAAAAAGAATTCCTAAACTCTCCGATATATAATTCCTAAATGACTCAAAACATTTTTCTAGACTCAACAACGGCTGCTAAAAATGATCAAGCAGTGGGGGCTCCTAAGGTCGGGGAAGGCTCTGATACCAACTTGTAACGCCCTCGATGCGGCTATATCTCCTATGTGTCGAAGCATGACTTAGAGGCATAACCGCATTGAAAGCAATGTCGCAAGTAAGGCAATCTTCACAACATCCCATGTAATATAGATAATAAAAGGGGAAGGTACATAGTTGGCTTACACTCGCCACGTCAAACAAAGTACATAAATAGCATTACATCATCCAACCACTCATGGCCCGACTACGGTGCCAAAATAAAAGATCAACCCAACATGCGACAAGGTCCCGATCGCCCCAACTGGGCACCACTACTGATCATCAGGGAAAGACACATAGTAACGGCGTGAGTCCTCGTCGAACTCCCACTTGAGCTCAAGCGCATCATCTGGAATGGAGTCGTTTGGCCCTGCATCTGGTTTGGAAGTAATCTGTGAGCCACAGGGACTCAGCAATCTTGCACCCTCGCGATCAAGACTATTTAAGCTTATAGGTAAAGGCAAGGTAATATGTGGAGCTGCAGCAAGCGACTAGCATATATGGTGGCTAACCTGTTCGCAAAAGAGAGCGAGAAGAGAAGGCAAAGCGCGAACGAATAACTAGAGAACAACCTGCGGCAAGCATTACTCCAACACCGTGTTCACTTCCCGGACTCCACCGAGAAGAGACCATCACGGTAACACACATGGTTGATTCATTTTAATCAAGTTAAGGTTCAAGTTATCTACATCCGGACATTAACAAATTCCCATCTGCCCATAACCGCGGGCACGTGTTTCGAAAGTTCAAATCCCTGCAGGGGAGTCCCAACTTAGCCCATGACAAGCTCTCATGGTCAACGAAGGATATACCTTCTCCCGAGACATTCTGATCAGACTCGGCATCCCGGTTCTACAAGACACTTCGACAAGTTAAAACAAATCCAGCAACACCGCCCGAATGTGCCGACAAATCCCGATAGGAGCTGCACATATCTCGTTCTCAGGGCACACTCAGATTGTCCAAACTTCTGGTAGGCCAGCCCAGAGTTGCCCCTGGTGGCCACCGGTGGCTGACGAGGTGGACCAACACTCAGAGGAGCATTGGCCCGGGGGGTTTAAATAAGATGACCCTTGGGCTCCGGAAACCCAAGGGAAAAAGAGGCTAGGTGGGAAATGGTAAAACCAAGGTTGGGCATTGCTGGAGGAGTTTTATTCAAGGCGAACTGTCAAGGGGTTCCCATTATTACCCAACCGCGTAAGGAACGCAAAATCCGGGAACATAACACCGATATGATGGAAACTAGGGCGACAAGAGTGGAACAAAACACCAGGCGAGAGGCCGAGCCTTCCACCTTTTACCAAGTATATAGATGCATTAAGATAACAATGCAATATAATGATATCCCAACAAGAAAAAATAATGTTCCAACAAGGAAGGGTCTCCAATCTTCACCTGCAACTAGCAACGCTATAAGAAGGGCTGAGCAAAGCGGTAACATAGCCAATCAACGGTTTGCTAGGACATGGTGGGTTAGAGGTTTGACATGGCAATTTGGGAGGCATGATAAGCAAGTGGTAGGCATCGTAGCATAGGCATAGCAAAAGAGCGAGCATCTAGCAAAGCAAAGATAGAAGTGATTTCGAGGGTATGATCATCTTGCCTGCAAAGTTGTCAGAGTTGACTGGATCCTCAAAAGCAAACTCAACAGGCTCCTCGTTAGCGAACTCGTCTCCTGGCTCTACCCAAACAAGACAAACAAGCAAAATGGACATAATCAACCACGTACAAAGCTCAAACAACATGATGCAAACATGATATGCTATGCGGGATGCGATATGTGATGCATACGCAAGATTTGACAAGATATGAATGAACCTGGCCTCAACATGGAAATCCAAGTGTGCCACTGGAAAGGTGAGGTTATTTCGGTTGAAATCGATATAAAGAACACCGGAATCGGAGGCACGGTTTGGAAATGGCAAGCAATTCAAATATGGCACCGGTCTGCGATATACAGCAAGTAGCCATCTAAATGCAACAAGTTAATTATGCTACACACCCAAACATGGCAACAAAATACATGGCAGGGATCCATTCATGAAGCTTAACAAAAGATGAACACTAAACTACGGCCAATTCATCCATTAACAGGTTCAAACAAGCATGGCAAAAGTGCAATTGGTAAACAGATTTCAGACTTGGTGAAATTAACACTTGTCTGGAATTTCAGATCAGGTAACACACTTTGGAGCATGAAAACTATATGCTACAGGAACTTAACATGGCAAAGTAAGGCATGGCATGGAGCTACTCAAAGAGATTAACAAAAGTCCCTTAGTGACCTTGAGCCAAAAGGGATCAGAAAATACAATTGCAAGCATGTGAACATGGCAAAAACATAAATAGATCATAGACTTTATGAAAAACTGGAACATGCAAATTAGATATCAAGTAGGCATGTTTACGAGCTCGATGCACTCACTACAGAGCATGTCATGACAATATAAGCATACACCCATCAAGAATACACATTATACAAGCTAGACATGGCAAGAACAACAACATAGCATGCACGGATCAACTATAATATCCTCGGCAAAATCGCTAACAAGTAGACAATCTGCCCAGATTCACGAAATAGCAAAAGTAGAGCTCGATTGACTCAAGCTAGGTTGATCCATAATTGCAAAAAAAGACACGGATGGATAGAGCACTACAAGATTAACAAAACATCCTTACTGATCATCCTCAAAAGAGGCACGGATCACTAGGAAACAACATGAACATATGGCATATTGATAAAAACAGTCCAAGGACTTTAGTGGAATTGCTAAGTCCCTGAAATCAGCATTAACAAATGCACCACTTTGCAAGCTTATGCTAGTCACCACACACATCACAAAAATACATGGATTGCACCTCTGGAAAGATGGCAAAGCATATAACAAAACACATGTAGAGCTCAGGGGCATATCATGCACACATTAATCATGGCAAAAATGACAAAAAGCTATTTGGAGCAGCAGATCTAACAATTAACTTAAATAGCACTCTTCCAACAGCATTTCTGGCATCAAGAAGAACTCAAATGAAAATGATGCAATGAGATGAAATGATGTACTCTTTGAGACGAACATTTTGATATGCTCTTCAAAATGTTCGTCTCAAAGAGTACATCATTTCATCTCATTGCATCATTTTCATTTGAGTTCTTCTGGTTTTCGGCCACGCGATCGCGATCGAACGCTCTAGATGATGAGGAGGGTTTTGGTGGGTTTTGGGCCAAAATGGAGGGGTGTTGGGCTGCAACACACACAAGGCCTTTTCGGGCCCTAAGTTAACCGTTGGAGCATCAAACGCAATCCAAATGGTACGGAACTTGACAGGCGGTCTACCGGTAGTAAACCAAGGCCTCTTGGCAAGTCTCGGTCCAATCCGGAAATGTTTAATCCCCACACACGAAAGAGAGGTAGAAATGACCACCGGAGGAGAACGGAGCGCCGGAATGCAAAACGGACAACGGGGAAAATGCTCGGATGCATGAGAAGAACACGTATGCAAATGAAATGCACATGATGACATGATATGAGATGCATGACAACAACAACACACAGAGACAAAAACCCGAACCCGAGAAAATAAAATAACTTAACGCCGGAAACAGCAAGAGTTGGATTACATATTAGGTAAATCATATCCGGGGTGTTACACTATCATCATGCGATGATATTGGAGCATGATTTATTATTGATTGTCTTTATAATTATGAGTGATGGTCGGGGACGAGCGACGGTCTCTTCCTACCAATCTATCCCCCTGGGAGCATGCGTAGTAGTACTTTGCTTCGAGGGCTAATAAACTTTTGCAATAAGTATGTGAGCTCTTTATGAGTAATGTTGAATCCATGGATTATACGCACTCTCACCCTTCTGCATTTGGCTAGCCTCTTCGGTACCGTGCATTGCCCCTTCTCACCTTGAGTTGTGGTGCAGACTTCACTAGTGCATTCAAACCATGTGATATGATACGCTCTTTCACACATAAGCCACCTTATATCGTCCTCAAAACAACCAACATACCTACCTATTATGGCATTTCCATAACCATTCCGAGATATATTGCCATGAAACTTCCACTGTTCCATTTTATCATGACACATACCATCATTGTCATATTGCTTTGCATGATCATATAGTTGGCATAGTATTTGTGGCTTGGCCACCATTCATATTTTTTATACATGTCATGCTAGACCATTGCACATATGCTACACCACCAGAGGCATTCATATAGTCATATTTTTGTTCTAGTATTGAGTTGTAATTCTTGAGTTGTAAGTAAATAAAAGTGTGATGATCATCATTATTAGAGCATTGTCCCATGTGAGGAAAGGATGATGGAGACTATGATTCCCCCACAAGTTGAGATGTGACTCTGGACGAGAAAAAAGAGAGGCCAAAGATCCCAAAAAGAAAAAAAAGAAAAAAGAGAAAATAATAAGAGAAAAAGAGAGAAGGGACAATGTTACTATCCTTTTCCACACTCGTGCTTCAAACTAGCACCATGTTCTTCATAATAGAGAATCTCCTATTTTGTCACTTTCATATATTACTAGTGGGAATTTTCCAGTATAGGACTTGGCTTGTATATTCCAATGATGGGCTTCCTCAAATGCCCTAGGTCTTCATGAGCAAGAAAGTTGGATGCACACCCACTTAGTTTTCTTTTGAGCTTTCATACACTTATAGCTCTAGTGCATATATTGCATGGCAATCCCTACTCCTTGAATTGACATCAATTGATGGGCTTCTCCATAGCCCGTTGATTATCCTCGTGAATGTGAGACTTTCTCCTTTTTTGTATTCTCCACACAACCTCCAACATCATATTCTATTCCACCCATAGTGCTATATCCATGGCTCACACTCATGTATTGCGTGAGAGTTGAAAAAGGTGAAGCGCATTCAAAGTATGAACCAATTGCTTGGCTTGTCATCCGGGTTGTGCATAATGAGTACTTTGTGTTAAGAAGATGGAGCATGACAAGACAATATGATTTTGTAGGGATAACTTTATTTAGCCATGATATTAAAAAAATGATTGCTTTTTAGTATGCTTGAAGTATTATTATTTTTATGTCAATATTAAAATTTTGTTTTGAATCTTACGAATCTGGATATTCATACCACATAAAGAAAAGATTGCATGATAAACATGTTAGGTAGCATTCCACAACAAAAATTTTGTTTTTATCATTTAGCTACTCGAGGACGAGCAGGAATTAAGCTTGGGGATGATTGATACGTCTCCAACGTATCTATAATTTTTGGTTGTTCCATGCTATTATATTATCCATCTTGGATGTTTTATATGCATTATTATGCTATTTTATATCATTTTTTGGGACTAACCTATTAACCTAGTGCCAAGTGATGGTTGCTATTTTCTGCCTGTTTTTGCCTTTTAAGAAAATCAATACCATATGGAGACCGAACGGAACGAAACATTTTTAGGATTTTTCTTGGACCAAAAGACACCTAAAACCTTCAGTGTGGGGTCAGACGGGCCACCAGTTGGCGACAAGCTCGGATGGCACGGCCTAGGGGGGCATTCCCAGGCTTGTGGCCCCCCTGATGCTCCTCCAACCCTAATCTTTGCTCTATAAATACCCAAATACTTTTCCGCCGCCGCAAATTTCTGTTCTCGTGAGATCCTATCTGGATGCCTTTTCTGGTACCCAAACAATATGATGGAAGTGACTAGATATAATTCCCATGTGTTCTCGAGAACGTTTTACTTATTATAAGAGATTGTTCCGGCCCGTCCTTTCCAACAAGAAGGATTGGGCTACCTTGCTGCACCTTAGTTACTATTGCTACCTATCACTTGTTACAAATTATCTTACTATCAAACTACCAGTTACCGACAATTTCAGTGCTAGCAGAAAATATATTACTGAAAACCGCTTGTCATTTCCTTCTGCTCCTCATTTGGTTCTACACTCTTACTTCTCAAAAGGAATAATTTTCTGCTGCCACAAGTTTCTGTTCCCGCGAGATCCCATTTGGAGGCCTTTTCCGGTACTCCGACGGAGAGGGATTCGACCATGAAGAGCTTCTACATCAACCTTGCTGCCCTTCCGATGATGTGTGAGTAGTTTACCACAGACCTATGGGTCCATAGCTAGTAGCTAGATAGCTTCTTCTCTCTCTCTTTGATTTTCAGTACAATGTTCTCCTCGATGTTCTTGGAGATCTATTCGTTGTAATCTTCTTTTGCGGTGCATTTGTTGAGATCCCATGAATTGTGGGTTTATGATCAGATTATCTATGAATATTATTTGAGTCTTTTCTAAACACTTTTATGCATGACTAAGATAGATTTGTATTTCTCTCTGATCTACTGATTTGGTTTGGCCAACTAGATTGATTTTTCTTGCAATGGGAGAGGTGCTTTGTAATGGGTTCAATCTTACGATGCTTATTCCCAGTGACAGAAGGGGACATGACATGTATTTGTATTGTTGCCATTAATGATAAAAAGATGGGGTTTGTTCATATTGATTGGATCTATCCCTCTAAATCATGTCATCTTGCTTAAGGCGTTACTCTGTTCTTGTTAACTTAATACACTAGATGCATGCTAGATATCGTTCAATGTGTGGAGTAATAGTAGTAGATGCAGGCAGGAGTCGGTCTACTTGTCACGGACCTGATGCCTATATTCTTGATCATTTCCTTAGGTATCGTCATAACTATGCTCTTTTCTATCAATTTCTCAACAGTAATTTGTTCACCCACCATATGCTTTCATTCAAGAGAGAAGCCTCTAGTAAAAGCTATGGCCCCGAGTCTATTTCTATCATATTGTTTTCAGATCTATAAACCCAAAAACCAAAAAATACCTTGTTGCAATTTATTTAACTTTATCTTATTTGCACTTTTATCTATCTTTTATATCTATCTCTATCAGTTCTCATCCTTGCAAGTAATCGTGAAGGGATTGACAACCCCTTTATCGCCTTGGGTGCAAGTATTTGTTTTTTTGTGCAGGTGCTATCACTAGAGCTTGTGTGTTCCTCCTACTGGATTGATAGCTTGGTTCTTAAATGTGGGAAATATTTATCTCTTCTTGGCTGCCTCACCCTTTCCTCTTCAAGGGAAAAACCAACGCAAGCTCAAGAAGTAGCAATTATTTAAGCTTGCAGGTTTACCCGGAGATGAAGTTAAGAAGAAGTTCTTCCCTTTATCTTTGAAGGGAAAAGCATTGAAATGGTATAGGCTATGTGATGATAGTGGAATGTGGGATTGGAATCGGTTGAAATTGGAATTTCATCAAAAGTTTTATCCTATATATGCATCTAGTTCATCGTGATCGGAATTATATATATAATTTTTGGCCTCATGAAGGAAAAAATACCGCTCAAGCTTTGGGGAGGCTTAAGTACATGCCCCAATCATGAGCTCTCAAAAGAAATTATCCTACTGATTTTTTATGCTCGACTTTCTCATGATGATCAAACCATGCTCAATTCTTGTTTGACTGGCTCTTTTGTGAAGAAAACTATTGAATTCAGATGGTATCTTCCGTAAAGAATTAAACGCAACTCTGAAGATTGGGAAATCGACAAAGGTAGTGATTAATGTATAATACTTGAGTTTGATTGTGTTAAATCTTTTATGGATATCGAAGCTTTTCATAAGTTTAGCACTAAATATGGACTTGACTCTAAGATAGTAGCCTCTTTTGTGAATCATTTGCTACTCATCTTGATCTCCCTAAGGAGAAGTGGCTTAAATATCATCCCCCTATTAAATAAAAGATTGAGGTGCATGTTATAGTTAAACCATCATTTATAACATTGATCTAGTTGTTCCCAATGCTTATATTGAAAAAGCACCTTTCCCTGCTAGGATAAAGGAACATGCTAAGGTTTCAACCATGGTTAACAAAAGTAATATTAGAGCACCTAGATCCTCTAAACAAATTAAAGTTGAACCTAATGTTGCTATGGTTAAATATCTCTTGGTAGATAATATAGAGGGGCATGTTATTTACTTTTATGGTGAAGTTGCTAGAATTGCTAAGCCTGATGATAAAGATAAGAATAAGCCAGTTGTTGGCATGCCTATTGTCTCAGTTAAGATAGGAGATCATTGTTATCATGGTTTATGTGATTTGGGTGCTAGTGTGTGCTATTCCGTTTACCTTATATCAAGAAATAATGAATGATATTGCACCTGCTGAGATAGAAGATATCGATGTTACTATTAAGCTTGCGAATAGAGATACTATTACACCTCTTGGGATTGTTAGAGATGTTGAAGTCTTGTGTGGAAAAATAAAATACCCTACTGATTTTCTAGTTCTTGGTTATCCACAAGATGATTTCCGTCCCATAGTATTTGATAGACATTTCATTAACACTGTCAATGCAGAGACTGATTTTGCTAAAGAAACTCTCAGTGTTAATTTTGGTGATATATCTCATGAGTTTAATTTCTCTATATTTCTTAGAAAACCTCGTGATAAAAAATTTCCTAGTAAAGATGAAATTATTGGTCTTCGTTCTATTCTCGTAACCCCTACTGATCCGTTAGAACAATGTTTGCTAGACCATGAAAATGGAATGCATTTGAATGAAAGAAATAACTTAGATAAGATGTTATTTGATCAACCACCTATCCTTAAACATAATTTTTCCTATTAAAATTCTTGGAGGTCCTCCTCACCTAAGGGTGATCCCATGTTTGAATTGAAACAATTGCCTGATACAATAAATATGCTTATCTCGATGAAAAGAAGATATATCCTGTTATTATTAGTGGTAAACTTTTGAGAGCATGAAGAAAAAAGATTATTAAAAACTCTGAGGAAGTAGCGTGCTACTATTGGATATACTCTTGATGATCTTAAGAGAATTAGTCCCACTCCATGACAGCACAAGATTAATATGGAGCCCGATGCTAAACCAGTTCCCGATCATTAACGACGATTAAATCCGAAGATGAAGGAAGTGTGAAGAACTGAAATATTAATGCTTCTAGAAGCAGGTATAATTTATCCCATAGCTGATATTAGATGGTTAAGCCCTGTTCATTGTGTCCCTAAGAAAGGAGGCATTACCATTGTTCCTAATGATAAAAATGAACTAAATCCACCAAGAATTGTAACTGGTTATAGGATGGTAATTGATTTTAGAAAATTAAACAAAACTACTAGAAAAAATCATTACCCCTTACCTTTTATTGATGAAATGTTAGGAAGATTGTCAAATATCTATATCACAATCCGACCAAGAGAAAACCACCTTTACTTGTCCTTTTGGAATTTATGCTTATAGATGTATGCCTATTGGTTTATGCAATGCACCTGCTACCTTTCAAAGATGTATGACTGCTATATTCTCGATCTTTTGTGAAAAGATTGTTGAGATTCTCATGGATGATTTTTTCGTTTACGGAACTTCTTTTGATGATTTCTTGATAAACCTTGATCGAGTTTTGCAGAGATGTGAACAAACTGATCTTGTCTTGAATTGGGAGAAGTGTCACTTTATGGTGAATGAAGGTATTGTCTTGGGGCATAAAATTTCTGAACGAGGTACTGAGGTAGATAAAGCTAAAGTTGATGCAATTGAGAAAATGCAGTGTCCTAAAGATATTAAAGGTATACGAAGTTTCCTTGGTCATGCTGGTTTTTATCAAAGGTTCATTAAAGACTTCTCTAAAATTTCTAGGCCTCTTACTAATCTCTCGCAAAAAGATGTTCCATTTGTTTTTGATGATGATGTTAGGGAACGTTGCATGGGAAACAAAAAAAATTCCTACGCTCACCAAGATCAATCTAGGAGATGACCATATACAAGAGGAGGGATGGATCTACATACCCTTGTAAATAAATAAGCGGAAATGTTAAGAAATGCGGTTTATGTAGTCGAACGTCTTCGCGATCCAATCACGATCCGTCCCATGAACTCCCGATCCAAGTGCCAAACGGGCGACACCTCCGTGTTCACCACACGTACGGCTTGATGTCGCCTTCACCTCCTCGATCCAGTGAGTGATGGTGAAGTAGTAGCTCGAGTCCTCCAGCAGCACGGCATCATGATGGAAGTGGTGTTGGAGAAATCCCAGCACAGCTTCGCTAAGCACTACGGCGAGGAAGAGGGCTATGAAGGAGTGGAAGGGCAGCGCCGTGGCGTGGAGATGTGCTCATGCGTGTGGCTACCCTCTCTCTACCTATATATATATAGAGGGAAGGGGGGGAGGGGGTGCCCCCAGTGGATCCCATCTAGTGCCGGCGGCCACAAGAGGGAAACCCTAGATGGGTTCTCCCCCCTAGGAGACTTGGCCCCAAGCCAGGTGGAGGCAAACCCTAGGGAGGCACCCCCACCTCTTCTAGCAATGTGGGTAAGGGTGTGGGGGCGCACAACCCCTTAGTGGGCTGGTTTCCCCCTCCCCTTGGCCCATGAGGCCCCCAATACTTGTCGGGGCCCCCCCGAAACCCCTTTCGGTCATGGTGGTCATCACCCGGTACCCCCGAAACAATTCTGGACTCCAATACCCTTTGTCCAATACATCAATCTTCACCTCCAGACCATTCCGGAGTTCCTCGTCACGTCCGGGATCTCATCCGGGACTCCGAACAACCTTCGGTAACCACCATAATGACTCAACTATACTCATATCGTCACCAAACGTTAAGTGTGCAGACCCTGTGGGTTCGAGAACTATGCAGACATGACGACCACACCTCTACGGTCAATAACCAATAGCAGGACTTGGATGCCCATATTCGCTCCTACGTATTCTATGAAGATCTTTATCGGTCGAACCTCGATGTCAAGGATTCACCTAATCCCGTATGTTACTTGCCCGAGATTCGATCTTTATCGGTCGAACCTCGATGCCCATTGTCTATTGGTATGTTACTTGCCCGAGATTCGATCGTCGGTATCTCCATACCTAGTTCAATCTCGTTACCAGCAAGTCTCTTTACTCGTTCCGTAATACAAGATCCCGTGACTAACTTCTTAGTCACATTGCTTGCAAGGTTCTTGTGCTGTTGTATTACCGAGAGGGCTCAAAGATACCTCTCCGTCATACGGAGTGACAAATCCCAGTCTTGATCCATGCCAACTCAATAGACACCCTCGAAGATACCTGTACAACACCTTTATAGTCACCTAGTTACGTTACAATGTTTGGTACACACAAGGTACTCCTCCGGTGTCAGTGAGTTGCATGATCTCATGGTCATAGGAACATATACTTGACATGTAGAAAACGGTAGCAATAAACTCAACACGATCATATGCTATGTTTATAGTTTGGGTCTTGTCCATCGCATCATTCCCCTAATGATGTGACCTCGTTATCAAATGACAACTCATGTCCATGGCTAGGAAACCATAGCCATCTTTGATCAACGAGCTAGTCTGGTAGAGGCTGACTAGGGAGATCTTATTGTCTATGTATCCACACATGTATTTGAGTTTCTAATCAATACAATTTTAGCATGGATAATAAACAATTATCATGAACAAGGAAATATGATGATAACCAATTTATTATTGCCTCTAGGGCATATTTCCAACAGTCTCCCTGTAGGTGTCAAAACCGGTAGATCTTGGGTAGGGGGTCTCGAACTGTGCGTCTAGGATCGATGGCAATAGGAGATGGGGGACACGATGTTTACCTAGGTTCGGGCCCTCTCTATGGAGGTAATACCCTACTTCCTGCTTGATTGATCTTGATGAATATGAGTATTACAAGAATTGATCTACCACGAGATCGTAATGGCTAAACCCTAAAAGTCTAGTCTGGCTATGATTATGAAGAGCTATCTACGGACCTAGCCCTCTGGTTTATATAGACACGGGAGGGATCTAGGGTTTACACAAGGTCGGTTACAGAGAAAGGACTCATGTTTGGTCGCCAAGCTTGCCTTCCACGCCAAGGAGAGTCCCATCCGGACACGGATAGAGTCTTCGGTCTTCGTATCCTTACAGCCCATCAATCCGGCCCATATCCAATAGATCGGACACCCGAGGACCCCTTAGTCCAGGACTCCCTTTGTAGCCCCTGAACCAGGCTTCAAATACGATGTGACCGGCGCGCAGATTGTCTTCGGCATTGCAAGGCGGGTTCCACTTCCCGAATACTCCAAGATAGTCTTCGGATAAAATGAAGGTGTCCGGATCTGCAACACAAGTACCACACACGATTGTAGGGAATATAATATTTCACGAGTCCCTTTTGCCGACAACTTTTTGCAAGATGACATCATGTCTATCCGGTCACTATATCGAACCATTTTTGCCCGCCGTTCCACGTTTTGAGATGCGGTTCTCATTGACACATATTGTCAAAGCAGAGATCGTGTCCCCTTATTGCGGGATTCTCATCAATACGGGTATGGGTAACCCAACCATGCCGTTTACACAGCCCTTGGGAATAGGCGAGTTTTAGGGCGAGTGGGGAGGCGTTCGATATTCACTGCCTTTACAAGGGGATAAGAATTTCCCCTTCTTCTCCCACGCCTTCTTCCCCTTCCACTCTTGAGCTCTAGCGCCCAAGTTCTCATCTTTTCCCCACTCGAGCAAGCACTCAACCATGTTCGGATCCGGAGGTCAAGGCAAGTGGATGGCCTCCTCTGCAAGGAGAAGCACATTACTGAGCTTCGGGCGGCCAAGTATCTGGCGAAGGAAATCGCCCACCATCTTCCAGCCTAGGGGCAAGTCATCCCAATGCCGAAACTCAATAAGAGGGTGGTACTCATCCCTAATTTCCTCCGCGGGCTAGGGTTTCCACTCCACCCTTTCGTCCGCGGGCTGATGTTCTATTACGGGCTATTCTTCCATGATCTATCCCCGAACTCTTTCCTCAACATCTTGGCGTTCATCGTCGTGTGTGAGGCCTTTCTCCGCATCCAACCCCACTTCGGGCTAAGGCTCAAGGTTTTCAACATGAAGCCGAAGGTGGTGGATGGCCAGCACGCGGAGTGCGGAGGCGCCATGGTGAGCAAGCTGACCAATCTCTCCTGGCCAAAAGGCACTTTCGTGGAGACTGTCAAGGAATGGCAGAAAGTGTGGTTCTACATCACAGAACCCCGCGGCGCCGACTGGGCCGCAGCTGCCGAATTCAACTCCGATGCTCCAATGCGACTCACCTCCCGGGTTGAGAAGAGCCCGAATTGGTCTTTGTGAGGCGAGCTGATAGTGCCGCAGACGCGCGTTCAAAGCATGGTGGATAAAGATATCAAGCTCATCGATGTAATCCAGGTGATGCTAGTTCGCCGGATTCTCCCGTGCCAAAGCCGAAGTCTCCCTTTATGGGAGTTCAATCCGAAGAAGCACCATACCCTGAAGAGGCTCTTCGAAACCACTCACGAAGATGCCTACAAGTTGCTCTTCAAGGGAAACGAGACACCACCAGCTACAGACTTGGACCACAGGCACGATATTAACCACCTCGCCAACGAGGTATGTTTTTTAACGCATCCCCTACTTGCTTGTTTCAAGGATGATATCTGAGCTTTTATAATCATTGCTTCTTTAGGAATGGATGGAGAGGGCGAAGCGGATTTGGTGTCCGGCTCCGCTGCCTGGGGAACCAGTCATCCCGCGTCTAGCGAAGATGCTGGTGCCGGCGCCCTATAAGGCGCCGGAGAAGAAGGCCAAGGGGAAGGCCAAGGGGGTCCGGAGTGGGCCCCACCGCAAGGGCGCTTGGGACGTGACATCCGAAGACAAGACCCGCTCCTCCGCCGTTGAAGATGACGACGATGAGGAGGAGGAGAGCGACTCTCCCCCTGATGGGGGGGAGGAAGAAGAGGGTGGCCTCCACAAATCTGGAGGCGGAGGCGCCCAAGAAGGGGAAAGGCCCTCTTGCGAACAACTCCGCGTGGGATGTCAACAACAGTCTGGAGCGACGCCTCGGAACAAGCCCCTGGCCACATCGTGAGTACAAAGAACCCACACACGTCCATTTATCCAGCCTCTCCACCTTATGGTATTTTATATGGTTTAACAATGTCATTGCAGTCCGGCCCACGACAGCTCCCAGCGATCCTCATCAAGAGGCTCGTTGGACTCAAAGGAAATGGCCAGCGAGACACCGCCGGCCGCTTACTCTCCCAAGGCCACGGGAGACAACGAGGTGCTGTCCCAAAGGACCTTCCCAGGCTAGGGAGAGGTTCAGGAGGCCGTCATGGCGGCGCCGGAGGGCGACACCTTGGCCATCGGACACATGTGGGAACATACCCCCATGGAGATTGACGATGGGGGCCGTGCTCAATTCGGCCCCCATCCGAGAACGGATCCGAAGACCCATATGGCCCCGGAGTCTGACAAGCAGCCTCCTTCAAGAGAAGGAGCCGTGCCCGTCCCGCCGGCGACCTCTGTCCAACCAGAGGCGCCGGATAATCTATTGGAAGCGCTACGAGGCACTTCCATTGTGGAAGAACACTGTATCCTTATGGGTATGGTGATTGAGAAGGTTCAGTCTGTTAAGAGCGGACTGACCGAAGCCTGCAGCAGCTTGCTGACAGGGTTTGAGGTAAGCAGCGTTGACTGAAAAAATCCCAATATAGAGAGTATCCCTTGAGACACTGTCCGGTGTTCGGAAAGAAAAGCCGGACAGAGGATCAATTAAATTTCACAGCAAGCTAACCAAACTGTGTCTGATTTGAATAAGCAGGCGTCGCTGCTGGCCGCGACCTCTCACGCTGCCGAAGTCTCCAGACTAAAGCAGAAACTGGAGCGAGCCGAAGAGGAGCTCGACCAGGCGAGGAAGCAGTTGGAGGACCAGCAAGGTATGTAGTTACTCGCTATGTATTCGGAAGGAATAAATGATGTATACTGACCGTAGTGTCATGATATGTGTAGGGGCGATGACCGAGGTCGAGGCCCTGAAAAAGGCCCTAGCCGAAGCCGAGGGGAAAGCTGTCAAGGAGCAGGCCGCTCGTAAGAAGCTTAAGGTCAGGCTGAACGAGGTCCATCAAGAGCTCCAAGATGTTGTGAAGACGTATGAGGCATTGGAGGGAGATGTTTTGGCTCGAGAGGCCGAACTCTCAAAGGCTCGCCAAAGCATGGAAGCGGCCCAGGTTGAAGCCTAGGGTGCCCTCCAGGAGATCCAGGAGGCCAAGAAGATCGCAGCGGGTAAGTCATTTAGTATGCAAAGCAAGTATGTGAAGAAGAAATATTTCCTACTAACCCTGATTCGGAGTTCTTCAGGGGCATTTGTAGATCTGCCGTGCAGTGTGTGCGATGCCGCGGAGTTCTTCCGGGACGAAGAAGGGAGCTCAACGGAGAATCTGTTCTGGTCGTAATACCTTGCGCCAGAGCATCCCGTACCCTTCATCGATCAGCTAAGACAGCTGGTTGACCTAGATAGAGTGGCCGAACTGGCCATGAAGGATATGATAATCCGGTTGTTGCCTGCCGAAGCTATGCCCGACAGCTACTTCAGGTTTGTGAAGCGGCTGGTGAACACCTGTCCTTGGCTGGACGTCGTCAAGTGATCGGCCTGCATTGAAGGTGCGCGCATGGCCTTCGCCCGTGTCAAGGTGTGGTGGGCGAAGATGGACGCCGTCAAGCTGACGACCGAAGGGCCGCCAGAGGGCAAGGAGCACCGCACGCCTGAGCGATATTTTGTGGATGTACTGGAGGGGTCTCGCATTGCAGCAACGCAATGTGCGCAAGACATTATTTTTGAATGAATACATTCATGTTGTGTTTGCCTTGTATGATGAAACAAAATCGCTATGTAATATAATGTTTTGTTAAGAAATTTCTCCTCCTGTGCGGCCGTGTTATGTGAAATCTGAGGGTTGGCCAGTCGTCGGCTTCTGCCCCCACGTAGGAAATACGGGGGTGTTCGGGATGTACTCTAAACGCTCTTGATCCAATTGTTTGGTCCTTGAAGGAGGTGTTTAGCGCGACGAACCAGGCAATCAGACTATGCGGCTTTAGCACCCTCACTTAGCCATAGGAGTTTGACAATAGAAATATAGGTGCAACCCCTAGTATCCCGACTAGGATGCTGTATGCACTTGATCGGGTAAGTACTGATCCCTCGCGAAATGCAGAAAAAATCTCTAAGGATTTGAGACCTCCGAAGAGCTGATCGGCTCTTGCCGCATCATGACAATCAGTTTTCGACTTTCTCTACTAAGGTGCTCACTTGGGTAAACCTGGGCACAATCGCATTAGTTCTCCCTTTACTACCCTACCCGATACAGCGGAACGTAAGGTAGTAAGCACAGGAGTCGGGCAACCCAACTATTGACCAAAGACATGATTCAGAGCCAATGCATATAGTGCTAAATTCGGGGTGCCGAACTATACTGTAAAAGTGTTCGGACTTTTGTTGCCATGTTGTAGGGCGCTATGAAGCCCCTGGCAAATTGAGATGCACCAGAGTGTACGGGTGTTATCTGATGGAGTTACCAGAAAAGAAAAGACAAAAAGGAAGAAAAAGAAGAACAAGTGGTAGGCTAGAACCCTAAAATTTGGGCCGCAAACTGTTTCTATTATAATTTCCATGGTGCGTTAAAGTGCATTTATACAAGTAGTGCGATAAGCAGAAGGCTATTTACTATGCCTTAACCAAGGGAGAGCTGCGTGTGGGTCCTGAAAACATGTAAAGGGATCGTAAAAGAAACCACCTAAAGATTCCCCAGTACGTCCATGCTTCTTGTCGCCTTGGTGTTTTTATCCTTCAAAAAGATTCAATGGTAAAGCCGTCAGGAAATGCCTGTGAAAAAGAGAAAAATAAACAAGGGAATATTGAAATTATGTGTGTCCGGGGCGGTCAAGCCGTATTGCGGATCATAAGCTGATTATGCCTCCATCCGTGTCCATGGTACTTTTAGTGCATAATTATGTATGCGTGGTACGATTTCCGCCACTTGGTCAGGACTGGGACAGAGGCCAAATTTCTAGTCGAGCTCTTGACGAGCCAAGCTATCCTTCAGCAGGATGGTTTAGACTCTCTTAGCAGTGTCCGGGGGATCGGCCGCCAAATTGAGGTTCTGCTTGAAAAGGCCGCCCTGTACCTCTGCCGCTAAGGCGGCGGTGTGCTCCTCGGTGCGGAGGGAGTGTTCTGTGTTTCCATTGACTGTTGTGACGCCGCATGGTCCAGGCATGTTGAGCTTGAGATAAGCATAGTGTGGCACTGTGTTGAATCGAGCAAATGCGGTTCTTCTGAGTAGTGCGTGGTAGCCGTTGCGAAAGGGGATGATATGGAAGATTAACTCCTCGCTTCGGAAGTTGTCCGGAGATCCTAAGACAACCTCTAGTGTGATTGAGCTCGTATAGTGGGCCTCTACGCCGGGTATGACTCCCTTAAAGGTAGTCTTCATGGGCTTGATCCACGATGGGTTAATGCCCATTTTATGCATTGTATCCTGATGGAGCCAGTTGAGGCTACTGCCACCGTCCATCAGGACTCGCGTCAGGTGGAACCAATCAATTATTGGATCCAGGACCAGTGCGGCTAAACTGCCGTGACGTATACTGGTGGGATGATCCCGGTGATCATACGTGATCGGGCATGATGACCATGGAGTAAATTTTGGGGTGACTGGCTCTATCGCGTAGACGTCCTTGAGCGTGTGCTTGCACTCCCTCTTGGGGATGTGGGTAGCGTATATCATGTTCACCGTTTTGACCTGAGGGGGGAACTTCTTCTGTCCCCCTGTGTTCGGCGACCGGGGCTCTTCGTCATCGTCTTCGCTTTGCGATCCCTTATCCTTGTTTTCGGCATTTAACTTGCCGGCCTATTTGAAAACCCAACAATCTCTATTGGTATGACTGGGTGGTTTGTCTGGGGTGCCGTGAATCTGGCACGGACGATCCGGTATGCGGTCCAAGCTAGATGGGCCTGAATTGTTCTTTTTGAACGGCTTCTTCCGCTGACCGGACTTAGAGCCACTGAATCCGGCATTGACCGCAGTATCCTCGGTATTTTCATTGTTATTTCAATGCTTGTATCTGTTGCATCAAGACTTGTCATTTCTATTTTTAGCTTCAGGGGTGCCGGCGTCGCTTGCATTGTTTTTGCTATGGGCCAGCTAGCTATCCTCGCCCGCACAAAAGCGGGTCATGAGTGCCGTGAGGGACGCCATGGACTTTGGCTTCTCTTGGCCGAGGTGGCGGGCGAGCCATTCGTCGTGAATGCTGTGTTTAAAGGCCGCTAGTGCTTCGGCATCTGGGCAGTCGACGATCTGGTTCTTTTTAGTTAAGAACCTATTCCAGAATTTCCTGGCGGACTCTCCGAGCCATTGGACTATATGGCTTAAGTCATCAGTGTCCGGAGGTAGAACATATGTACCTTGGAAGTTATCAAGGAAGGCTTCTTCCAAGTCCGCCCAGCTACCGATGGAATTTTCGGGCAGGCTGTTCAACCAGTGCTAGGATGGTCCTTTGAGTTTTAGGGGGAGGTATTTAATGGCATGCATGTCATCGCCGCGGGCCATATGAATGTGGAGAATGAAGTCTTCGATCCATACCGCGGGATCTGTGGTTCCATCGTATGATTCTATATTCACGGGTTTGAACCCTTCTGGGAATTCATGTTCCATGACTTCGTCGATGAAGCAATGACAGTGTGCGGCGCCTCTATATCGGGCCATATCGCGACATAGCTCTGATGGAATCCTTCTGCGGCTTTCAGCCCGCGCATGACTAGGTTTGTCACGTCCAAATAGATGGCCGTCGTCTCGTGTCGGGGCACGTCCTCGCGATCCATAGATCGATCTGGTATATCCTACTTTAATGTTCAAGTCCTGCCGAAGGTCATATGTTTGACCGTGAGCTTATTTACCTCTGCCTTTGCGATGAGGCGGGGCGGGCGGGTGTTCGGCTTGATTTGCCGTTTTATCCCGACCACGTGGTGGTCGGTCAGCCACATTGCGCGATGGTGGTATTTGTTCCGGCGCCTCGTCGTCGAACTGAGGTAGCAATTTGCGCTTTGGGTAGCTTTTGGCTCGGCGCTTGAGGTCGTATTCTTTGGCTGCTAGGACATCGGTCCATTTATCGTTGAGCAGATCTTGGTTAGCTTGAAGCTGCCGATGCTTCTTTTTCAGGCTCCTTGCAGTGGCTATTAGCTTGCGCTTGAAGCGCTCCTACTCAAGAGGTTCCTCAGGCAAGATGAAATCCTTGGTGCCGAGGCAAGCCTCATCCTCGGAGAGCGGAAGATAGTTACCGTCCTTTGAGTCTTCGTGCGTGGCCTGTTTACCAGGGCTAACCTGCCCATCTTCCCGTTCATCCTGTTCAGTAGCCACGTCAACGGGGTCTTCGTTGTCTTCGGCAACCTCTGGAGTGTTATCTTCTCTTGTGCCGGTGTTGCTCTCTTTACTGCAGCGTGACTTAGAGCGGCTCCGCTGACGCTGGCGCTTCGATTGTATCTCTGAGGGTTTATCCTCAACTTGATCTTCCTTGTCGTTGTTGCTATTCTCCTTTGGTGCATCCACCATGTATACATCATACGAGGAAGTGGCCGTCCAGCATCCGGTGAACGGTGGGTTTTGGGCCTCTTCTTTTCCGGCATCGTCGTCCATACCGCCGATGTCATCGAAGCCGTAATAGAGCATGTCAGTTAAGTCTTCGACAGTGGCTATGAAGTGGGCGGTGGGTGGGAAGTAAAATTCTCCATCACCAGCCTCCGGTTTGAACCGGACACAATTCGGCTGTGAGCCTCCGACTAAAGATAGTGCTCTTAACGAGTTTAGCACATCGCCCAAGGGCGAGTGCCGGAAGATGTCTGTGGCGCTGAATTTGACGATCGATGACCGATCATGCTCGACATGCGCGGATGCACGTAGTTCGGAACTTATAGAGGGAAATGAGTCCGTAGCTCCGGTGGCACAGATGTTACATGAAGTTAAGTCTGTGTGCGGCTCCAACGCCGTGGAGTCTGTGACTTCTGTGGCGGTGTTGAGCTTCCTGTCCTCGGATGGTGCAACCTACTCCGGATCTAAGGCCAGTGCGGTTTCAGGTCCAATTTCTGGGTATGGCCCGGTGACAGATCTAAGTCATGTTCATTGTGGTGGCTGGGAGCGGCTGCCGTGGTCTCGAATCCATCGAAGATCAAGTCTCCACGAATATCTGTGACGTAGTTCAAGCTTCCAAATCTGACCTGGTGGCCAGAGGCGTAGCTTTCGATCTGTTCCAGACGGCCAAGCGAGTTGGCCCGCAGTGCGAAGCCGCCGAACACGAAGATCTGTCTGGGGAGGAGGACTTCCCCTTGGACAGCCTTGTTGTAAGTGATTGAAGGGGCCATCAAACCTCTTGACGACGACACAGTGGAACTCTCAATGAAAGCACCAATGTCGGTGTCAAAACTGGTGAATCTCGGGTAGGGGGTCCCTAACTATGCGTCTAGGGTCGATGATAACAGGAGACTGGGGACACGATGTTTACCCAGGTTCGGGCCCTCTCTATGGAGGTAATACCCTACTTCCTGCTTGATTGATCTTGATGAATATGAGTATTACAAGAATTGATCTACCACGAGATCGTAATGGCTAAACCCTAAAAGTCTAGTATGGCTATGATTATGAGGAGCTATCTACAGACCTAGCCCTCCGGTTTATATAGACACAGGAGGGATCTAGGGTTTACACAAGGTCGATTACAGAGAAAGGAATATTCATGCTTGGTCGCCAAACTTGCCTTCAACGCCAAGGAGAGTCCCATCCGGACACGGGTAGAGTCTTCGGTATTTATATCCTTACGGCCCATCAGTCCGGCCCATATCTAATAGATCGGACACCCGAGGACCCCTTAGTCCAGGTCTCCCTCACTCCCACTTGCACTAGAGTCAATAATCTAGTTCACATCACAATGTGACTAACACCCAAAGAGTTTACTAGAGTCAACAATCTAGTTCACATTGCCATGTGATTATACTCATAGTTCACATCGCCATGTGACTAACACCCGAAGATTTTACTAGGGTCAATAATCTAGTTCACATCACCATGTGATTAACACTCAATGAGTTCTAGGGTTTGATCATGTTATGTTTGTGAGAGAGGTTTTAGTCAACGGGTCTGCAACATTCAGATCCGCATGTACTTCGCAAATCTCTATATCATATTGTAGATGCTACTACCATGCTCCACTTGGACCTATTCCAAATGGTTGCTCCACTATACGTATCCGGTTTGCTACTTAGTGTCATCCCAATAGGTGTTAAAGCTTGCATCGACATAACCCTTTATGCCAAACTCTTTATCACCTCCATAACTATGAAACATTTCCTTATTCCTCAAAGGAAATTTTTGACCGATATCCAGTGATCCACTCCTGGGTCACTTTTGTACCCCCTTGCCACACACATGGCAACACTACAAAAAAAGACACATCCGTGACATTTTGGGATGAACAATTGTTTTTTCTATCATACTTATGACACTTCTATGACGATAATTGTGACAAAACCCAGTATCATCATAGATGTGGTGGGCTCCTACTTCTATGACAAAAAATCATGACAGAAAATGGGCTTTTCGTCCTGGGCGGGACGGAGACGCAGCTGCATGACATTCTTTGGGCTGTCCATGACGGAAAAAACCGTGGTAGAAGTGAGGGCGCGGAAAATATCGGGGAGTTCCCGATACGGTGGGTGGTCGGGGGCCGAGCAATGCGCGTTTCTCTCGTACGTACGCGCGTGTGTGCGAGGTGTTGCGCTCTAACTGAACCCGAGCGATCGCACTACAGGCTACGCTTTACTGATCCCGAGTGATCGATCGATGGCTGTTAACTGAAGCCGATCGAGCGATTCCTTCGCTACTACTGCTAACTGAAGCCGACCGAGCGATTCCTTCGCTACTACTGCTAACTGAAGACGATCGATGCCGCCTCTGGATGAACATTAAGCGTTGTTGGGGGGGGGGTTCGGATGAACAGTTCCCGGTGGGGGTTGGATGAACAGGAACTCGTGGTAGTAGAGGCCATTGCCGCTGGATGAACAGTACCCCGATCGATCAAGCCGGTGGATGAATAGGATCCCGTGGAGGGCTGGATGAATAGGACCCCGCGGAGGGCTGGTTGAACGGTAATCAGTGGAGGGCTGCTTGAATAGTAGCCGGTGGAGGGTTGGATGAACAGTAGCCTGTGGAGGGGTGGTTGAACAGGACCCTGTGGAGAGGGCTGGTTGAACAGTAGCCAGTGGAGGCTGGATGAACAGGAGCCCGTAGATGAACAGTCGCAGGTGGAGGCTGAAGGAGGTCGACGGTGGATGAATAGGACCCCGTTTCGACCATAGGAGGTCCAATAGAAGTCCGTTTCCTCCGTTTTGCGGAAGGCCAGACCCCTCCCGATGAACAAGATCCCGTTTCCACCGTGGCCAGTCGAACACAAGGCCGTTTCCTTCATTCTGCGGTATGCTAGGCCTCATTTCCATCGCATGTTCCATCCAAGCCGGTTGGCTACTGATGAACAACATGCATTTCGTTGCCTCCCCATGAACAAGACTCATTTCGTTGCCTCCCCATGAACACGACGACGGCGCAGCTTCTCTGTTCCAACCCAGCCATGTACACGAGCCCTGGCCATACGTATACGGGAGTAGGCATTTGAGACCCCGCCCGTATGTACATACGTGGTCGTATTTTCTTTCTTGCTCCCTCGCCGCTGTACGTACGTGTACATGCTACGTGCGCGCCTCTACTACGACAGGTGCGTGCCTCTAGTACGACAGGTGCGCGCCTCTACATCGACTAGTATGTACATACATGTTCGCGACGAGAATGACAAAGCGATGTATGCTTCGACCAGGTGGGTCCCGACTGTCAGGCACTTCCTTGCATGCGAAGATGTAGCTGGTGGGTCCCAGCAGTGAGGGGGGCGAATCATTTTTTTTTGCCCGTAATATGGACGCACTTCCTTGCGTGCGAAGATGTAGGTGGTGGGTCCCAACAGTCAGGGGAGAACGTTTTTTTCGCGAAATACGGTGGCCCGTCCGGTGGGTCTTTGCTGTCATGTGGAGGAATAATCATTTTCCGCGTAATAAGGAGGCACTTCCTTGCTGCGGCCGTGGACCCAGCTGTTAGCCTCTCCACGTACAGTACTCTTCCGATGGAAGTCGGTCGTTGACCACATTGACCACACCGCGCTGAGAGCACCAAGGCGGTGGATGATGGCGAGGCCTAGGAAGGGGACGACATGGAGCCGGGGAAGACGCAACAGTGGATGCCCACGCGGAGAGGAGTACGAGGGTTCACTGGTTCGGCTACGGTGTGAGGATGCCATCGCCGCAGGGCCTGGCCAGCGGTAGGAGTGCTAGGGGGAGGTGAGGCCTCCGCGGCAGCACAGCCGGCCACGGGAGGCAGGAGCAGGCGGCACGACCAGCGCTGCTTTGGGTGGCTGGAGCAAGAAGACCAGAGGTTGAAGAATCACAACGGCTGTTGGATGGACATCATACGGTCACTATAGTTAGAATCGTTTATATTGACTAAGTTGACAGAGCCCTTGGTACGCGTCAACTTAGTAGGCCCACAGGTCAGCTTCCGAAACGGTGCACCCCAGATGTCTAGGGGAGGAATCATTTTTTGGGTGGGTGAACCTAGAATATCCGAGATTGAAGAAGAAGCACGACATCCGTTGGATGGACATCAAATGGCCACTTCTGCTAGAACTGTGTGTGGACTATAAGTTGACAAAGCCTTGCATACGCGTCAACTATTTTTTTAGGGGACGCGTCAACTTAGTAGGCCCACAAGTTTGTGGCAGAGAACTTATAGCCCATTTGATATTTGTAATAATGTACAGCTCTTTTTTGAATTCTAATGGAATTTACTGTAGCCCATTTACAGTTTGTTAAAAGTACAACCCATTTTCTAGCTAGGACAATGATTAATAATTTCAACAAACCGTTCAAAACAGAATTCAATAAAATTTCCCACATTTTGATGGGATCCGAAATATTTTTATACTGAAATTTCTAGTCAGATTAAATACAATTTCGATATAAATTTGTATTACGTAAAAATCCAACGACACATTGCGCGCGCAACAATTAATGAAATTAAAATTTTCAAAATCCAGAAATAATATTTTATAAAGTAATTATGTGTTTGGTGCATTTTTTATAGTTACTGCCCAGTTTTTATAATTACATCCCATTTATTATTTCTGAAAGCCCATTTTCTTGTTAAGCCTAATGCATCCCTCCTAGGAAAGATTTGCAGCCCAGCGGGGCGGAGAGTAACAAGTTGACCTTGCCTGGGTATTCCTCAAAAAAAGTATAGCTGGGCTAGCCATTTTTAGCTTGAAAAAAATTAATATCTGGGCTGGATATCTGGCCTGGGCTAGACGGGCCATAGCCCGCCCAGTTAATACCCTGCTCTCCTCTGAACAAGAACGAAAACATCTCTCAAGAAAAACTCTGCAGTTCTCTCACATCAAAAATACAAATACTGCTCGAGCTGCTTGGTCCCAGCTGTCGGCCGCTCCTTGTGCAATTCTCTCGTTTATTGGCTACATAGGTTGACAATAGTGTGGGACTGTGATGTCAGGAAACCAGGAGGAAGCAAAAAATATTACAGTTGTACATAATAAGGAGGCACTTGCGTACGCGCGGCTATGGCCCTGGTGGGTCCCCGCTATCATCCTCTCCATGTAAAGTCATCTCCTCATTCCTCATGCCATTGACCATGTTGACAAAGCGAGACGGCGGTGCTACGGCAAGCACAACCACTCAAAGGACGATGAAGAGGGCCTCGCGGGCCCTACGGATGGTCTGATACAGCGCCCGCTGCTCATTCGGGAAGCCGGGATCATAGGGCCACATGTCCGTGATGGCATTGTCGTTGGCTTGTTAACCGGTGCTCGTTGAGGAGACGGAGGTTGTAGCACATGTCCTCTTGCGCTGGTAGCTCTTCCACCATTAGGGCGTCGAAGTGAGCCGCACCTGCTCTATGGTGAACACGGCATGAACCGGCTTGGACAGTGGCGCCGACTCCTAGTCGGAAGCTACGTTCATCGTCTGATTGTCATTGCTCAACTCGGCGAGCTCGCTGGCGAGCCAGCATATCTGGCTACTGGACCGACCCCCTGCCAAGCACGAGTCTGACTGCCCTGGCCCACCCAAACCACCTCCCTCGCGTGCGCGCGCTTTCCGCCCGAAATGGTCAGTGCTGCCCGCCCTGCTTCCCGGTGCACGCGATTGCTCCGCCTTCAAATGACACAAGTGCCGTCCATCTGTCCGTCTCCCCCACATTAATGATACGCGGTTGCCAAGGCAGCTACTCTGGCGCCACACGTCCGTCCCTCCACCGCCAACCATTGCTATATAAACTGCTGCGTCGGCCATAGCCGCAGTCATCCGCCTCCGTTCCCTTTCTCCTGTCCACACCACTACTGCCCACCATGGCTTCTTCACGCTCCAGCGCTCTTCGGGACGGGTGGATGATGTACCACAAGGAGATGGCAGCCATTGCTATCGACTGCCTGGCTAGCAGGTAGCCGGAGGACAAGGACGTCCCAATGGAGAACATGGTAGTCGACGATCCGGCGCCAACCCCCTCCTCCGCGCCATCCTTGGCGGTGCATTGCACCATGACCATCGGCGAGGCCCGTGCCCAAAACATGGACACGGTGAGGCAGATGCGTGAGGAGCAGTTCCAGGAGGCACAGGCCGACGCCGCCTACAACCACCATCTCCTCCAGGAGCACCTGCAAGCGGAGGAGCAGATCGCGGCGGAGCAGGAGGCGCGGATCAACTCGTACTCCTCCGCCCGCGAGGGCCGCCTCGAGCGTTGGCGGTACCGCATGCGGGTGGCGGAGGCTACGGTTGACTACAAATAGGGCGATGAAGCGGGCAAGGCATTGTTTGGCGAGACCAAGGACGAGGCAGAGGACAATGCCGGCTCCGACGAGTTCCCACTCCGCTGGCATCGATGAGGCCCTGCGGCACCAACAACGAGGCAGAGGACACCGCCGGCTCCACCAAGGCCCCACCCCGCCGGCACCGAGGTGGAGGCCCTACTCCGCCGAGGCCCCACGACACCAACAACGAGGCAGAGGACAGCACCGACTCCGCCGGTTCTGCCCCGCCAGCACTAAGGCGGAGGCCCTACTCCAACGAGGCCTTGCCCCGCCAACAACGAGGCAGAGGACATCGCCGGCTCATCCGAGGCCCCACCCTGCCGGCAACAAGGGGAGGATTTCCCCCGCTCCGCCGAGGCGCCGCCCCGCCGGCAACGAGACAGAGGACATCGCCGGCTCCGTCGAGGCCCCGCCCGCTGCCAACGAGGCTGCGCCATGTAGAAAACAAGGAAGAGTAGAACACGGTAGGTCGCCGCCGCTCGGGTCCAAGTAAGGCCACCACTGCTAGCCTCTGTTTGAAGCCAAGCTAGGCGGGTTGATCATTGACAGCCGATTAGCTTCTTGGCGGTGATGTGGAGTCGTAGAGCTATGTTGGAGAAGGATGCTGCTTCAGTTACTTAACTGCAGGTGCAGTTGGGTCACTGGCACGTGGGCCCAAGAGGCAGCTGGCCCACATGTAAGTGACGCAACTGCACTAGATGTTATGTCACTAAAGCTCAGTCCGCTGGAGAAGAAGCTTCCGTTCGGCTTAGTCGGACACGGGTGGTACGGTTAATTAACTATAGCTCCAGCGCACCCCTTTTTAGTTGAAGAATGTATGAAATGTAATGAAATCCTGCATGTTTATATGAAATCCGGCAGTGTATGAATGAATTTAGTTCGATTTGTTTGAATTCTTGTATCACTGGCATTGGATGAACATGCGAAACAATACGTACTAGCATTATTCCCAGGGTGATCACCTCATTTGCAGCAGTTTCACATGTACTCCCTCCGGTCCTTTTTAGTCTGCATATAAGTTTTGTCTGAAGTCAAAGTATCTCTACTTTCACCAATCTTATAGAAAAAGTATCAACATTCACAATGTAAAATCAACTGACTTGAAATAAATCTAATATGGGAAGTAAAAAGGAATAGAGGGAGTACAAATTTTAGCGTTCCTGTACATTGCAATCAGCACACGGGTCTGGCAATTCATAGAGAACATTCAAAACAATTGATGATTATGCATCTCAACGATTCACATGTCAGAGCCAATATTTACTTCACAACTAAAGAATAAAGAAAAATCCATCGATGCTGCTAACAGCAAAGGGCGTCCCATTCGAAAATATCAAACGCATGTCTTCTTGCTAACATCAATGAGGGAAGTTTGACAAGGTTGTCCCATTCCAAAATATCAAATGCATGTTGTTTTGCGTACGTCAATTAGCAAACTTTGACAAGGGTTTCCCATTCCAAAATATCAAATGCCTATGATTGTGGAATGGGCAGGGTTTGCCATTAGTTTAGACATTGACATGGCACCTCGTGCTAAATAAACCAACTGTTCTTTTTGTGTAGTTCCACCAAATCAACCAAATTCGCGCGTAGCTTGTATGATTTTGCCTTTATATGTTGCAATGCCTTGAACGTATCGACACCTCCTTTCTTGTGGTGGAAATGAATGATTCAAGAATATTCGATGTATTCGTGAACATTTTGTGCAGTTCCCATTAAAATCAAGCTGAGCACGCCTGTTTGCATAAATATAATAAAAGTGATTAGTATAAAGCAAACTATACTATGAATTGACAGTTTAAACAGTCAACCTACATGATCCATGCAGAGCACACATTTAAGAAAATGGAACTCACCGGAAAGAATCGTAAAACAAGATTGTACTGGCAATCACAACAACAAAGATGGAGATCTGTGAGTCCTTCTGAGCTGAAGTTAGTTTTTTCTTGTCGGCAATAATGTAACCATCATTCAACTGCTCCCTTCTTAAGAAGATAGGCTTGGCTTCTTTACCATGGCATAATCGGAACTACGCACTTCACGTACTCCATATTCTTCTTCAGAGGAGGATGATCCTGTTGTGCAAAGACAAGAGAACAACTAAATGCTAGCATCCCTTTTTGCTCGAAAAAAAGGAAAGGAAATATTTAAATAACATAGATGAAGCATTTCTCAAGGACAATACCACTTTCTCATGACAGTATCTAAACAGTAGCACACCACCAATAGAGATGACAAAGCTCAATCATATGGAGGAAATTTGTGGGAGAGTATCAACCTTTGTTAGGAGGCTTATTGTGTAGAGCATACAGATCAAGCACTTCTCCGGAACCATCTGTTGTTATCTACTGTGGTTGCCATGCTTACTATATACTCCTCGATTAGTTTAATGTTTCCAACATCTTCTTCTGTAGTTCCACTAAAATATATGGTATCTTCAAAGAAGATCCCTGTTTGCACAAGTAGAGATAATTACTGAAGGAAATATGCCCTAGAGGCAATAATAATGTTATTATTTTATTTCCTTATATCATGATAAATGTTTATTATTCATGCTAGAATTGTATTATCCGGAAACATAATACTTGTGTGAATACATAGACAAATCAAACGTCACTAGTATGCCTCTACTTGACTAGCTCGTTGATCAAAGATGGTTATGTTTCCTAGCCATAGACATGTGTTGTCATTTGATTAATGGGATCACATCATTAGGAGAATGATGTGATTGACATGACCCTTTCCATTAGCTTAGCACCCGATCGTTTAGTATGTTGCTATTGCTTTCTTCATGACTTATACATGTTCCTATGACTATGAGATTATGCAACTCCCGTTTACCGGAGGAACACTTTGTGTGCTACCAAACGTCACAACGTAACTGGGTGATTATAAAGGTGCTCTACAGGTGTCTCCAAAGGTAAATGTTGGGTTGGCGTATTTCGAGATTAGGATTTGTCACTCCGATTGTCGGAGAGGTATCTCTGGTCCCTCTCAGTAATGCACATCACATAAGCCTTGCAAGCATTGCAACTAATGAGTTAGTTGTGAGATGATGTATTACGAAACGAGTAAAGAGACTTGCCGGTAACGAGATTGAACTAGGTATTGAGATACCGACGATCGAATCTCGGGCAAGTAACATACCGATGACAAAGGGAACAAAGTACGTTGTTATGCGGTCTGACCGATAAAGATCTTCGTAGAATATGTAGGAGCCAATATGAGCATCCAGGTTCCGCTATTGGTTATTGACCGGAGACGTGTCTCGGTCATGTCTACATTGTTCTTGAACCCGTAGGGTCCGCACGCTTAAGGTTTCGATGACAGTTATATTATGAGTTTATGCTTTTTGATGTACCGAAGTTTGTTCGGAGTCCCGGATGTGATCACGGACATGACGAGGAGTCTCGAAATGGTCGAGACATAAAGATTGATATATTGGAAGCCTATATTTGGATATCGGAAGTGTTCCGGGTGAAATCGGGATTTTACCGGAGTACCGGGAGGTTACAGGAACCACCCGGGAGGTATATGGGCCTTAGTGGGCTTTAGTGGAAGAGAGGAGAGGTGGCCAGGGATGGGCCGCGCGCCCCTCCCCCCTAGTCCGAATAGTACAAGGAGAGGGGGGCAGCGCCCCCCCTTCCTTCTCTGTCTCCTCTTTCCCCCTTCCCGAATCCTATTCCAACTAGGAAAGGGGGGGAATCCTACTCCCTGTGGGAGTAGGACTCCTCCTAGCGCGCCCTCCTCTTGGCCTGCCGCACCCCCCCCTTGATCCTTTATATATGGGGGCAGAGGGCACCCCATAGACACACAAGTTGATCAACGTGATCATATTCTTAGCCGTGTGCGGTGCCCCCTTCCACGATAATCCTCGATAATATTGTAGCGGTGCTTAGGCGAAGCCCTGCGACGGTAGTACATCAAGATCGTCACCACGCCGTTGTGCTGACGGAACTCTTCCCCGACACTTTTCTGGATCGGAGTCCGGGGATCGTCATCGAGCTGAACGTGTGCTAGAACTCGGAGGTGCCGTAGTTTCGGTGCTTGATCGGTCGGGCCGTGAAGACGTACGACTACATCAACCGCGTTGTGCTAACGCTTCTGCTGCCGGTCTACAAGGGTACATAGATCACACTCTCCCCTCTCGTTGCTATGCATCACCATGATCTTGCGTGTGCGTAGGAATTTTTTTGAAATTACTACGTTACCCAACAGTGGCATCCGAGCCTAGGTTTTATGTGTTGATGTTATATGCACGAGTAGAACACAAGTGAGTTGTGGGCGATATAAGTCATACTGCTTACCAGCATGTCATACTTTGGTTCGGCGGTATTGTTGGACGAAGCGGCCCGGACCGACATTACGCGTACGCTTACGCGAGACCGATTCTCCCGACGTGCTTTGCACATAGGTGGCTTGCGGGTAACAGTTTCTCCAACTTTAGTTGAACCGAGTGTGGCTATGCCTGGTCCTTGCGAAGGTTAAAACAGCACCAACTTGACAAACTATCGTTGTGGTTTTGATGCGTAGGTAAGATTGGTCCTTGCTTAAGCCCGTAGCAGCCACGTAAAACTTGCAACAGCAAAGTAGAGGACGTCTAACTTGGTTTTGCAGGGCATGTTGTGATGTGATATGGTCAAGACATGATGCTAAATTTTATTGTATGAGATGATCATGTTTTGTAACCGAGTTATCGACAACTGGCAGGAGCCATATGGTTGTCGCTTTATTGTATGCAATGCAATCGCGCTGTAATGCTTTACTTTATCACTAAGCGGTAGCGATAGTCGTGGAAGAATAAGATTGGCGAGACGACAACGATGCTACAATGGAGATCAAGGTGTCGCGCCGGTGACGATGGTGATCACGACGGTGCTTTGAAGATGGAGATCACAAGCACAAGATGATGATGGCCATATCATATCACTTATATTGATTGCATGTGATGTTTATCTTTTATGCATCTTATCTTGCTTTGATTGACGGTAGCATTATAAGATGATCTCTCACTAATTATCAAGAAGTGTTCTCCCTGAGTATGCACCGTTGCGAAAGTTCTTCGTGCTGAGACACAACGTGATGATCGGGTGTGATAGGCTCTACGTTCAAATACAACGGGTGCAAAACAGTTGCACACGCGGAATACTCAGGTTATACTTGACAAGCCAAGCATATACAGATATGGCCTCGGAACACGGAGACCGAAAGGTCGAGCGTGAATCATATAGTAGATATGATCAACATAGTGATGTTCACCAATGAAACTACTCTATCTCACGTGATGATTGGACATGGTTTAGTTGATTTGGATCACGTAATCACTTAGAGGATTAGAGGGATGTCTATCTAAGTGGGAGTTCTTTAAGTAATATGATTAATTGAACCTAAATTTACCATGAAACTTAGTACCTGATAGTATCTTGCTTGTTTATGCTTGATTGTAGATAGATGGCCCGTGCTATTGTTCCGCTGAATTTTAATGTGTTCCTTGAGAAAGCAAAGTTGAAAGATGATGGTAGCAATTACACGGACTGGGTCCGTAACTTGAGGATTATCCTCATTGCTGGACAGAAGAATTATGTCCTGGAAGCACCGCTGGGTGCCAGGCCTGCTGCTGGAGCAACACCAGATGTTATGAACGTCTAGCAGAGCAAAGCTGATGACTACTCAATAGTTCAGTGTGCCATGCTTTACAGCTTAGAATCGGGACTTCAACGACGTTTTGAACGTCATGGAGCATATGAGATGTTCCAGGAGTCGAAGTTAATATTTCAAGCAAATGCCCGGATTGAGAGATATGAAGTCTCCAATAAGTTCTATAGCTGCAAGATGGAGGAGAACAGTTCTGTCAGTGAGCATATACTCAAAATGTCTGGGTATAATAATCACTTGATTCAATTGGGAGTTAATCTTCCAGATGATTGCGTCATTGACAGAATTCTCCAATCACTGCCACCAAGCTACAAGAGCTTCGTGATGAACTATAATATGCAAGGGATGAATAAGACTATTCCCGAGCTCTTCGCAATGCTGAAAGCTGCGGAGGTAGAAATCAAGAAGGAGCATCAAGTGTTGATGGTCAACAAGACCACTAGTTTCAAGAAAAAGGGCAAAGGGAAGAAGAAGGGGAACTTCAAAAAGAACAGCAAGCAAGTTGCTACTCAAGAGAAGAAACCAAAACCTGGACCTGAGCCTGAAACTGAGTGCTTCTACTGCAAGCAGACTGGTCACTGGAAGCGGAACTACCCCAAGTATTTGGCGGATAAGAAGGATGGCAAGGTGAACAAAGGTATATGTGATATACATGTTATTGATGTGTACCTTACTAATGCTCGTAGTAGCACATGGGTATTTGATACTGGGTCTGTTGCTAATATTTCCAACTCGAAACAGGGACTACGGATTAAGCGAAGATTGGCTAAGGACGAGGTGACGATGCGCGTGGGAAATGGTTCCAAAGTCGATGTGATCGCAGTTGGCACGCTACCTCTACATCTACCTTCGGGATTAGTATTAGACCTAAATAATTGTTATTTGGTGCCAGCGTTAAGCATGAACATTATATCTGGATCTTGTTTGATGTGAGACGGTTATTCATTTAAATCTGAGAATAATGGTTGTTCTATTTATATGAGTAATATCTTTTATGGTCATGCACCCTTAAAGAGTGGTCTATTCTTATTAAATCTCGATAGTAGTGACACACATATTCATAGTGTTGAAGCCAAAAGATGCAGAGTTGATGATGATAGTGCAACTTATTTGTGGCACTGCCGTTTAGGTCATATCGGTATAAAGCGCATGAAGAAACTCCATACTGATGGGCTTTTGGAACCACTTGATTATGAATCACTTGGTACTTGCGAACCGTGCCTTATGGGTAAGATGACAAAAACACCGTTCTCCGGTACTATGGAGAGAGCAACAGATTTATTGGAAATCTTACATTCAGATGTATGTGGTCCGATGAATGTTGAGGCTCGTGGCGGATATCGTTATTTTCTCACCTTCACAGATGACTTAAGCAGATATGGGTATATCTACTTAATGAAACATAAGTCTGAAACGTTTGAAAAGTTCAAAGAATTTCAGAGTGAAGTTGAAAATCATGGTAACAAGAAAATAAAATTCCTACGATCTGATCGTGGAGGAGAATATTTGAGTTATGAGTTTGGTGTACATTTGAAACAATGTGGAATGGTTTCGCAACTCACGCCACCCGGAACACCACAGCGTAATGGTGTGTCCGAACGTCGTAATCGTACTTTACTAGATATGGTGCGATCTATGATGTCTCTTACTGATTTACGGCTATCGTTTTGGGGATATGCTCTAGAGACGGCCGCATTCACGTTAAATAGGGCACCATCAAAATCCGTTGAGACGACGCCTTATGAACTTTGGTTTGGCAAAAAACCAAAGTTGTCATTTCTGAAAGTTTGGGGCTGCGATGCTTATGTGAAAAAGCTTCAACCTGATAAGCTCGAACCCAAATCGAAGAAATGTGTCTTCATAGGATATCCAAAGGAAACCATTGGATACACCTTCTATCACAGATCCGAAGGCAAGACTTTTGTTGCTAAATTCAGAAACTTTCTGGAGAAGGAGTTTCTCTCGAAAGAAGTGAGTGGGAGGAAAGTAGAACTTGACGAGGTAACTGTACCTGCTCCCTTATTGGAAAGTAGTACATCACAGAAACCTGTTTCTATGACACCTACACCAATTAGTGAGGAAGCTAATGATAATGATCATGAAACTTCAGTACAAGATACTCCTAAACCTCGTAGATCAACCAGAGTAAGATCCGCGCCAGAGTGGTACGGTAATACTGTTCTGGAAGTCATGCTACTAGATCATGATGAACCTACGAACTATGAAGAAGCGATGGTGAGCCCAGATTCCGCAAAATGGCTTGAAGCCATGAAATCTGAGATGGGATCCATGTATGAGAACAAAGTATGGACTTTGGTTGACTTGCCCAATGATCGGCAAGCAATTGAGAATAAATGGATCTTCAAGAAGAAGACTGACGCTGACGGTAATGTTACTGTCTACAAAGCTCGACTTGTCGCAAAAGGTTTTCAGCAAGTTCAAGGGATTGACTACGATGAGACCTTCTCACCCGTAGCGATGCTTAAGTCTGTCCGAATCATGTTAGCAATTGGCGCATTTTATGATTATGAAATTTGGCAAATGGATGTCAAAACTGCATTCCTGAATGGATTTCTGCAAGAAGAGTTGTATATGATGCAGCCGGAAGGTTTTGTCGATCCAAAGGAAGCTAACAAAGTGTGCAAGCTCCAGCGATCCATTTATGGACTGGTGCAAGCCTCTCGGAGTTGGAATAAATGCTTTGATAGTGTGATCAAAGCATTTGGTTTTTTACAGACTTTTGGAGAAGCCTGTATTTACAAGAAAGTGAGTGGGAGCTCTGTAGCATTTATGATATTATATGTAGATGACATATTGCTAATCGGAAATGATATAGAATTTCTGGATAGCATAAATGGATACTTGAATAAGAGTTTTTCAATGAAAGGCCTCGGTGAAGCTGCTTACATATTGGGCATTAAGATCTATAGAGATAGATCAGGACGCTTAATTGGACTTTCACAAAGCACATACCTTGACAAAGTTTTGAAGAAGTTCAAAATGGATCAAGCAAAGAAAGGATTCTTTCCTGTGTTACAAGGTGTGAAATTGAGTAAGACTCAATCCCTGACCAATGCAGAAGATAGAGAGAAAATGAAAGATGTTCCCTATGCTTCAGCCATAGGCTCTAGCATGTATGCAATGCTGTGTACCAGACCTAATGTGTGTCTTGCTATAAGTCTAGCAGGGACGTACCAAAGTAATCTAGGAGTGGATCACTGGACAACGGTCAAGAACATCCTGAAATACCTGAAAAGGACTAAGGATATGTTTCTCATATATGGAGGTGACAAAGAGCTCATCGTAAAAGGTTACGTTGATGCAAGCTTTGACACTGATCCGGACGATTCTAAATCGCAAACCGGATACGTGTTTACATTAAACGGTGGAGCTGTCAGTTGGTGCAGTTCTAAACAAAGCGTTGTGGCGGGATCTACATGTGAAGCAGAGTACATAGCTGCTTCGGAAGCAGCAAACGAAGGAGTCTGGATGAAGGAGTTCGTATCCGATCTAGGTGTCATACCCAGTGCATCGGGTCCAATGAAAATATTTTGTGACAATACTGGTGCAATTGCCTTGGCAAAGGAATCCATATTTCACAAGAGAACCAAGCACATCAAGAGACGCTTCAATTCCATCCGGGATCTAGTCTAGGTGGGAGACACAGAGATTTGCAAGATACATACGGATCTGAATATAGCAGACCCGTTGACTAAGCCTCTTCCACGAGCAAAACATGATCAGCTCCAAAGCTCCATGGGTGTTATCATTACTATGTAATCTAGATTATTGACTCTAGTGCAAGTGGGAGACTGAAGGAAATATGCCCTAGAGGCAATAATAATGTTATTATTTTATTTCCTTATATCATGATAAATGTTTATTATTCATGCTAGAATTGTATTATCCGGAAACATAATACTTGTGTGAATACATAGACAAACCAAACGTCACTAGTATGCCTCTACTTGACTAGCTCGTTGATCAAACATGGTTATGTTTCCTAGCCATAGACATGTGTTGTCATTTGATTAATGGGATCACATCATTAGTAGAATGATGTGATTGACATGACCCATTCCATTAGCTTAGCACCCGATCATTTAGTATGTTGCTATTGCTTTCTTCATGACTTATACATGTTCCTATGACTATGAGATTATGCAACTCCCGTTTACCGAAGGAACACTTTGTGTGCTACCAAACGTCACAACATAACTGGGTGATTATAAAGGAGCTCTACAGGTGTCTCCAAAGGTAAATGTTGGGTTGGCGTATTTCGAGATTAGGATTTGTCACTCCGATTGTCGGAGAGGTATCTCTGGGCCCTCTCGGTAATGCACATCACATAAGCCTTGCAAGCATTGCACCTAATGAGTTAGTTGCGAGATGATGTATTACGAAACGAGTAAAGAGACTTGCCGGTAACAAGATTGAACTAGGTATTGAGATACCGACGAATCTCGGGCAAGTAACATACCGATGACAAAGGCAACAAAGTATGTTGTTATGCGGTCTGACCGATAAAGATCTTCGTAGAATATGTAGGAGCCAATATGAGCATCCAGGTTCTGCTATTGGTTATTGACCAGAGACGTGTCTCGGTCATGTCTACATTGTTCTCGAACCCGTAGGGTCCGCACGCTTAAGGTTTCGATGGCAGTTATATTATGAGTTTATGCTTTTTGATGTACCAAAGTTTGTTCGAGGTCCCGGATGTGATCACGGACATGACGAGGAGTCTCAAAATGGTCAAGACATAAAGATTGATATATTGGAAGCCTATATTTGGATATCGGAAGTGTTCTAGGTGAAATCGGGATTTTACCGGAGTACCGGGAGGTTACCGGAACCCCCTGGGAGGTATATGGGCCTTAGTGGGCTTTAGTGGAAGAGAGGAGAGGTGGCCAGGGCTGGGCCGCGCGCCCCTTCCCCCTAGTCCGAATAGGACAAGGAGTGGGGGGCGGCGCCCCCCTTCCTTCTCTCACTCCTCTTTCCCCGTTCCTGAATCCTATTCCAACTAGGAAAGGGGGGAATCCTACTCCCGGTGGGAGTAGGACTCCTCCTAGCGCGCCCTCCTCCTGGCCGGCCGCACCCCCCCCTTGATCCTTTATATTTGAGGGCAGAGGGCACCCCATAGACACACAAGTTGATCCACGTGATCATATTCTTAGCCGTGTGCGGTGCCCCCTTCCACGATAATCCTCGATAATATTGTAGCGGTGCTTAGGCAAAGCCCTGCGACGGTAGTACATCAAGATCGTCACCACGCCGTCGTGCTGACGGAACTCTTCCCCGACACTTTGCTGGATCGGAGTCCGGGGATCATCATCGAGCTGAACGTGTGCTAGAACTCGGAGGTGCCGTAGTTTCGGTGCTTGATCAGTCGGGCCGTGAAGACGTACGACTACATCAACCGCGTTGTGCTAACACTTCCGCTGTCGGTCTACTAGGGTACGTAGATCACACTCTCCCCTCTCGTTGCTATGCATCACCATGATCTTGCGTGTGCGTAGGAATTTTTTTTGAAATTACTACGTTACACAACAGTTGGCGCATAGCACAACAACAGGTCAGAATTTTAAGTGTCAAATTCCTCAGGGCTATCTTGTCCCTCACCGTGTAGGCAATCCGCACTAGCGAATTCCTAACTCTTTAGTCAGAACAAATTCCTCAGAGACCAGAAGAACTTCGTCTCTGTCACTGAAGAAATTTGACTGAACTGTATGAGATTTCCAATGGCTTCACTTGAATGGATTGGTTGATGTAGGATTTGAGTTGAGCATCACTTGGAAATTTTTCCTTAGTATTTCCTCGACCCCCTTTAACAGTACGGTGTTTCCTATGACTCAAGAAAGAGAAAATGAAACTACGAAAACAAAATCTTCACGCTTCATGTTCCTCGAATGAATACCAAGAATTCAGGATCACACCAATTTCTTCACTTTCAAAGTCTTCAGAAAGTCTTCAGTAATCCAAAGTCTTCAGTCGAAGAACTTCATTTTTAGGGGCCGATTTTCACTATAAATATCAAACTCCTCATAGACTTATAGACCTGTGTACACTCACAAACGCATCAGTCCCTTAACCTATAAGTCTGCAATACACCAAAATTACTAAGGGGCACTAGATGCACTTACAGAAAGCATATATCATAATGTTTCTTGCCATATCTGGTCATTATAGATGTCTATTGCACAAATACACAAAGACATTTGTAAAATCTAGCCACTACAATTATGACATCACCAACCTTTGGAAACATGTGTGTTGCACATGGTTGAATAACCTAACTTAGTTTATGCGATCCACATTTGGGTTACCTTGCGCATAAGTTCTAGAGCACTATATAAAAAATATTTTTTTAAAACCATATTCTTCCTTATTGTCCTATCCTCGGCAATCAAAGCAATGCATGCTATTATCTATCATAAGTAATAATAGATTTCTTATCATAAGGATTTCTATAGACATCATAACCAGGAGAGATCATGCAACATCACTTTTATACAAAAATATCAGTACCAGTCGAATTTTTCATAGAAATACATAGGACCTTATTTACATGGACAAGAAAGATGGATGAAGACAAAATAAGGTCGACTCTTTATGAATAGTCAAAGATCTAGAAACAATTTTACTGCCAGTATGTGCTTTTGTTGACCATTAGAATAACATATTTCAACATACACCATAAATTACACATTCGTATTAAGATGTAAGAAAAATGTAAAAGGACAATTCCGTGTATGGAGTTTACCTCTACCGGAAGGAAATATGCCCTAGAGGCAATAATAAAGTTGTTATTTATATTTCCTTATATCATGATAAACGTTTATTATTCATGCAAGAATTGTATTAACCGGAAACTTAGTACATGTGTGAATACATAGACAAACAAAGTGTCCCTAGTATGCCTCTACTAGACTAGCTCGTTAATCAAAGATGGTTAAGTTTCCTAACCATAGACATGTGTTGTAATTTGATGAATGGGATCACATCATTATAGAATGATGTGATGGACTAGACCCATCCGTTAGCTTAGCACTATGATCGTTTAGTTTATTGTTATTGCTTTCTCCATGACTCATACATGATCCTATGACTATGAGATTATGCAACTCCCGAATACCGGAGGAACACTTAGTGTGCTATCAAACGTCACAACGTAACTGGGTGATTATAAAAATGCTCTACAGGTGTCTCCGATGGTGTTTGTCGGATTTCGGGTTCCGGCAGACCCTTGAGGTTCGAACACTGGGGTGCGCACGAAGATCTCTCCCCTACCGATCTATGTCCAATCTCCTTGCGTGATCTATGCTGGAAACAACAAACAACACAAGGGACATGAGGTTTATACTGGTTTGGGCCACCGTTGTGGTGTAATACCCTACTCCAGTGTGTGGTGTAGTGGATTGCCTCGGGGGCTGATGATGAACAGTACAAGGGAAGAACAGCCTCGCGAGAGGTGTTCTCGAGCTGGTGCGAGGAACTGCTGGGGCGAGTTCAGTCGCCTCTTTCTCTCTCTGCTAGGGTTCTACCAGATCTCTCGTTGTCCCTCTACTCTGTGGTCGCTAGCTCTATTTATAAAGGTCCTGGGCCTCTCCCCAAATAATGCGCGGGAAGGGCGCTAACAATTGGCCATTTTGAAGGGGAACATCTAGTACAAGTTATCCTGACCAAAGGTGGTCTTCGGCTGCCAAAAGCTCCGGTGATGACGCCGTCTTGGGCTCCATGCTGACCTTCGTCCTGCCGCTCTGTTGGTCTTGGTCTCATTGCACCGGAATGGTAACCTTTGCCCGGTGCCCTGGCCTGTGCTTGCCCCCTTTGCACCAAAGGGGAAACAAGGACACTTCGCAGGCGGTGCCCGCCTGGCGCCCGCCTGGTCTTGATCGTCATGGCTTGTGTCACGGGCTCCTCGCGAGGGACCCCTGCCTTGATCTCTCCGCCTCCTCGCGAGCCTGCCTGATGAGGCTGCGTCCGAGGAAGCTTTCCGTCATCCGCCCCATGAGGCTTGGCCCCTTGCGAGGGTCTTGAGCTTGAGCTGATGAAGGTGGGTCGCGCTGGGCCCCCACTTGAGCCACACCGCAGGCCGCAGGCAGGCAAGTCTGGGGACCCCCGTTCCCAGAACGCCGACAGTAGCCCCCGGGCCCAAGGCGCGCCTGGGCTTGGCCTAGCAGTGAAGTGAAGAGGCAAGAACGAAGCGTCGCGGGCCCAAAAATCATGCGGCCTCGGGCGCCGCGTGGCGATTGATTGGACGTGGGCATCTGCGCTGCCCCATGATGCCTTGCTACGCGCCCGGCTAAGCGGACCCGTAGTTGCACACAGTTGTTCCTCCTTTCCGCTGCTCGCCCGCCTCCTACCTTTCCTTCTTCTTCGAGCTCCAGGCTCCGCCGCCAATCCGGCTCGAGTTCTTCCTCCCCTTCACCGCCATGGCGCCGTCGAAGAAAGGAAGGGGAAAGAAGCCCGCGCCTTCGCCCCGCACACCTCCAGCGGTGACCCCCGTCGTCGCTCCGTTGAGCATATTCAATCCAGAAGATTTGTACAAGGTCCGCTCCGCCCTTGCAACTATCTTCAACGAGTGCGGCAGGACCACGGTCTGGCCTGCGTCCCATGCCTCCCTTCATAGGATCGTCGCGGAGGTCCGATTCTTCGCCGATGCCCTATGGGCGGGTCTGGTTCCCCCCTTTTCTGCCTTCTTCAATGCGGTGCTCTCCCATTATCAGATCCGCATGATGCACCTCGGGCCGGAGTCCATTACTCTTCTGGCTATCTTTGCTTTTGTTTGCGAGGCGATGATAGGCATTCCCCCTTCCGTGGCCCTGCTGCGCCACTTCTTTTCCTTGCGCCTGAGCGATCCCACTCAGTGCTCAGGGTGTGTGAGCCTCCTGGCCGTGCCAGAGACGGCCGCTTCAGGGATCGACTTCGGCCTTCCTCCTTCTGAGGCCACGTTCAAAGAGCGGTGGCTGTACGTGGACGTTGGAGTGCCCAACCCTCTACTCTCGCACCCGACCTCGCCTGCTGTTCCTCACACGGGTTGGGACCATGAGGTGCTCGCGAGCCCCCGGCTCACCTTCTTCTGGCTCCGCTTCCAAAGTTTGAGGGCGCTCATTGTGACAGCGCCGAAGGTGGTGAAGGAGTTCCTCCAATGTCGCATTGCTCCTCTTCAGCGCCACTCTCGCCGGATGTGGGACTTTTCGGGGCATGGAGACCGCATGCGTCTTCAGGAGGAGGACTTGGCGCCTGAAGTGCTGCGGATGGTGCTCAGGGTCTTGACTGGCGATCCTTCCCCAGGTAGCCTTCGGAGCAATGGTATCCTCTTGTATCTTTGCTCCGGCAGGGCCGATTTTGTGAGGCAGATGCCCAGCTTCAACGAGTGGGGACTGCGCCCGGCTGGCCTCATGGGGCCCCGGGGGAACCCAGTCGCCGTGGTTGCTTCCCCTGCCGCCCACAGCGGTCCTTCCTCGGGAGACAGGGCGGGGAGACGAGAACCGGCAAGGGTTGAGGCGCCCGATGTCGAGGTGCCGATGCCGCGAGAAGCCTCGAAGGCGGCGTTTCCCGAGGCCCGCCCTGGAGCGGTGACATGTGCGGAGTCGCGGCCTATGGTTCTTGAGGCCAGGACTTCCGAGCCCCCAACCGTTCCTCACGAGGCAACGCCTGACGGCGCCCCCAGGCTGACTCCTCCAGCACTGATCATCTTGACGCTTCTTCTGCACCAGGGGCCGACCTCTGCGCCGGGCGCTTAGGTCGGTTCCGTGTAGATTTCGAGGCCCTCCGCAAGAGGAAGGAGGCCTTGGGTGGCAATGACCGCCCTTGCCGCTTGTTGAAGCGCAGGAAGTACTTTGCCATGGACGAGTAAGTCTTCTTCTTTCCTCGCTCATTTACTTTGCTATCCCTGCGACTAATTGTGGACCTTTCAGGCCTTGCCCTGTGAAGCCCGCCGAGCCAGCCCGGGAGCCATCCCCCCTAGCTTCACCTTCTCCGCTGGCCCTGGGCTCGCCGAGCTTGAGCGGCACCCCTGCTGCCAGACCAGTTGGTGGAGTGGTCCGTTCCATAGGGCACCTCGAGCCTGCGCGCCCGCAGACCTTTCTTCATGAGTCCTCCTGGGGCACATCCGGCTTGCCCCGCGTTCCTCCTCTGATCATAGATGGTGAATGGCTGAAGTCTGTCTTCGGCTCTTCCTCCATGGGTGGGCCGACGCCAGGCCGGATTCCTAGAGAGGTCCGTTCGGTGATGGCTACGGCGCCAGCCCCCAGCCCCGCGCCGAGAGGGGGCCTGCTGCCTCAGGGCCCTCCGCATGCTCCGGTGGAAGAGGGTGATGCGGAAGACGTGCTCAGGCGCGCTCGGGAGCGACGCGCCCTTCGCAAAGAGTTCCTCCAGAGGGCGGCGGATACGGTGAGCCGGATCGGGGCAGAGCTTGATGACGAGGATGCGCGCCTCGAGGCTAAAGGTTTGCGCCTTGCTGAGGAGAGGCGCAAACTAAAGGTAGCCATCGCCCTCGCGCGTCACCAACGTGATCTCGAAAACGCGAAGGCTGAAGCTTCGCGGGAGGCTTCTTCCCAGGCCATCGAGGAGGCTCGGGAAGCAGACCAACGACGCAAGGATGCGGAGGAGCGCGCATGGGAGCTTCTGGCCTGGGGCAACTCCCTGGAGCAGCAAGTAGAACTGCGCCCGGTGGTCCTGGAGTCGATGGAGGGGGCCCCTGTTGATCGAGCGGAGCTTCTGAAGCGCGAGGAGGCGCTGACGCTGGAGGCCGCTGAGCGCAACCTTGATCTTGAGCGGTTGGAGACAAGGGAGCACCTGGTGGCTCGTGCGGAGGATGACGTTGCCGCGCGTGAAGCCCGGGCCCAGGAAGAAGTCGATCGCCGCGTGGCGGAAGCTCGCTCGACCTTCGAGCACGAATACGAGACGAGGTTGGGGCTGATCAAGGCCTAGGCTGAGGGCAGGACCGCAGCCCTCAGGGCCAAACTGGCCGAAGTGATGCGGCGTGCGGACTCCTCCGCAGCCGCCCTCAGCGCAGCACAGGCGGAGCTGTCCTCTTCCCGGGCCGAGCAGCTTCTTCTCCATTAGAGGGTTGATGACGCCGAGGCCATCGCGCAGTGGAACGAGGACGAGATCCGTCGACGGCGGGTTCTGGAGCGTGAGCATGCCCCCATGCTTCAAACGCTCAGAGAAAGGGCCAACACAGCTTTGGGCAACATGTGCGAGGCTGCCGCTAAGGAGCCGCACGAGGTCAACTACGCCGGCAACCTCCAGTTTTTCACCGATGTGGTGACGCTTCTGGAGAACTGCTCCGAAAGGTCCCGTTGGCTTGTCAAAGAGAGGAGACGAGCCTTCCTTGGGCGTGCATTCTCCCGCGTCTTTAGCTATCTGCTGGACAGGGACCCCCACTTTGACTTCGACGCTGCCATCGCACCCGTGCCCATAGCCGTTCGGGGTGCCCTGGCGCGATGGGTGGAGGATAATGTGGACGCCCTCGTCGGGGCCTTTGCGTCTGATGATGATGGCGTGGTCGTGGCCGCCAATGAAGTGGTGTTGTGGACGAGCCTGGCGCTGGCGGAGATGCTGGCGGCAGCGGCAATGTCAACGATGCTAGCGATGCCTCCGAGGATGCCCAAGAAGACGCGGTGAGTGATATGTCCGACAGACCGCATGTCACTGCTGTTTATCCTACACGAAGAAGGTTCAGACTTGGCCCCAAAGAATGTAAGAGCATTTTGGGAGGGGAAGCCCCTCATGTAAAGGTTTGCAATTAGTACCCTGGTAAGTATAACGTTGTGTGTGAAATTAGCCGCTGGCCCGGTGATGGGTCAGTTGACTTGTGTACCTTCCGACCCTGACGAGTCCCGAGCGGGCCTGCGGGGGCCGCCGCACCTCGGATGTCTTCTCATTAACTTGTAGATTCCATGATGGAAACCTCCGGAAAGGGTGCGGTAACAACGGTCCTGGTTGTAAACGTGCCTGGCCCGGCCCGGCTCGCGAGGGGCTCATGAGGGGCGGCAGCCGATGCTAACTTGGGACGCAAAGCCGAAACCAGAACGCAAGAGAGCTCGAAAGAGACTAAATGCCCCTTCCCCCAAACACACGCAAGCATCGAGCTCAAATCCAACTTAAATCCAAATCGAAGAACTTTGTCAACAAGGAAAGGAAAAAAGCAAAAGGCCGCGTCCGGCACCTAGTCTAGTCTTCGACGTCTTCTCACCAGCGCGGAGCTAAGTGCTGCCACTGGCCGTGGGCGGGAGCCCCCGAGGCCCGAGGGCGGCTCTCCGGAGACTCCGGGGCGTGTACAGCCCCACTCATTATTACGTGAGAGTGTCACGGGTGGCGAGCTTCACAGGCACTAGGCCTTCCTCACAGGTACCGGTCTTGCTTCATATTGCCAGACGAGGGCCCCGCCTTGCGCCTCACTCTGCCACCATCGACGGCGACCGGAAACCAGGACGACGCCAATGAGGCAGAGCGGTCGCCAGCGGTTCCCCCGACGACCACGGGTCCCCTGTCGGGGGCAGGCCCTGGGGCACCTCCCCGGCAGGGGCCTACCTCCTGAGAACACCTTGCTCCGACCGCCACGGGGACGAACCTGAATCTCGGCCCCTTTCCTGCAGCCCCTTGCACCCTCCTCCTGAGGGGTATGAGGCTGCAGAATTGGGGAAGCCACCTGCTGCGGCGACCTGTATCTCCTGTGACCCATGGTTAGCATAAGCTTGCTCCTGAGGGATGAGTGGTACCTGATATTTGTCGCCGATGATGCGGTCGTCGAGGTTCTCCTGGGGTTCCTGAAAGAGCTCAACTCTTGGCGTCTCCTCGCCCTAGCCTGGCCCGAGTAATGAGCCATGATCTTCTTCCAGTGTGCACCCCTGATCCACCATGCGGGGCACATAAGCTTCCGGGGTCGCCGCCCCGTGCGCCTCGCCGTAGCGCCCCGCATGCCATGCAGCCTGGATTGGAGCGCCGTCTTGGGGGTGATGGTGCGGCGGTTCGCGGAGGCCGAAGGTCGCGGCGTGCACCCCTTCGCTGGCCCAAGAGGGGGATGGCCTGACTTGTCGCCCGGTGCAGGCGGAGGTGTTGGCGCTGGACGGGCCTTGGAGTCCACTGGAAGTCGCGTGCGCGCGCACGATGCCACCATGCGGCCCGCCTTGGGTCTGGGGTGGCAGCTGGACGCAGAAAGGAGGTGTTCCTGAGGCGGCGGCGGCCAGGAGCTCAGCTACTCGCTCCAACAACACGTCGCGGCCGCCCTCCAGCAGTCGGCACCGTAGCAGCTCTCGGGCCACCGTGAGCGCGGCACTGGAATTCGCTTGCTCCCGTCGGGTGTACGGCGCTGTGGCCACGGTGTGGTCTGAGGCCCTTGCTGCAGCCCGCACTTGCCGTGGTTGGAGGGCAGGGGCGTTTGGCCGCGTCGCCCGCGCCTCGCAGGGCCCTGCAGAGCGCAGGCTGCCTGAGGCGCAAGATTGAGGTCGCCCTGGGCTGGTGCCATGGCGTGGGCGGGCCACGCTGCCCAGCGGTCGGCATTGGCTGCCGGGTCGCTTGACATCTGAACGGCAAGGCAACGGAATGTGATGCGGAGGAAGAAGGATTCCGGTGCACCCCTACCTGGCGCGCCAAATCTCGGATTTCGGGTTCCGGCACACCCTTGAGGTTCGAACACTAGGGTGCGCGCGGAGATCTCTCCCCTACCGATCTACGTCCAATCTCCTCGCGTGATCTATGCTGGAAACAACGAACAACACAAGGGACACGAGGTTTATACTGGTTCGGGCCACTGTTGTGGTGTAATACCCTACTCCAGTGTGTGGTGTGGTGGATTGCCTCGGGGGCTGATGATGAACAGTACAAGGGAAGAACAGCCTCGCGAGAGGTGTTCTCGAGCTGGTGCGATGAACTGCTGGGGCGAGTTCAGTCGCCTCTTTCTCTCTCTGCTAGGGTTCTACCAGATCTCTCGCTGTCCCTCTACTCTGTGGTGTCTAGCTCTATTTATAGAGGCCCTGGGCCTATCCCCAAATAATGAGTGGGAAGGGCTCCAACAATTGGCCATTTTGAAGGGGAACATCTAGTACAAGTTATCCTGACCAAAGGTGGTCTTCGGCTGCCAAAAGCTCTGGTGATGACGCCGTCTTGGGCTCCACAGTGACCTCCGTCCTGCCGCTCTGTTGGTCTTGGTCTCGTTTCACCGGAATGGTAACCTTTGCCCGGTGCCCTAGCCTGTGCTTTCCCCCTTTGCACCAAAGGGGAAACAAGGACACTGCGCAGGCCGGCGCCCACCTGGTCTCGATCGTCATGGCTTGCGTCATGGGCTCCTCGCGAGGTACCCCTGCCTTGATCTCTCTGCCTCCTCGCGAGCATGCCTGATGAGGCTGCCTCTGAGGAAGCTTTTCGTCGTCCGCCCTGCGAGGCTTGGCCCCTCGCGAGGGTCTTGAGCTTGAGCTGATGAAGGTGGGCCGCGGTGGGCCCCCACTTGAGCCACGCCAGAGGCCGCAGGAAGGGAAGTCTGGGGACCCCCGTTCCCAGAACACCGACAGTGTTTGTTGAGTTGGCATAGATCGAGATTAGGATTTGTCACTCCGATTATCGGAGAGGTATCTCTGGGCCCTCTCCGTAATGCACATCACTATGAGCCTTGCAAGCAATGTGACTAATGAGTTAGTTACGGGATGATGCATTACAGAACGAGTAAAGAGACTTGCCGGTTACGAGATTAAACTAGGTATGATGATACCGACGATCGAATCTCGGGCAAGTAACATACCGATGACAAAGGAAACAACGTATGTTGTTATGCGGTTTGACCGATAAAGATGTTCGTAGAATATGTAGGAACCAGTGTGTAACGCCCACGATGCGGCTATATCTCCCACGTGTCGAGGCACGACTTAGAGGCATAACCGCATTGTGGTTTTGTTGTAAGAAGGGTCATCTTCACACAATCTCATGTAATGAACAAGAAAGGGATAAAGAGAGTTGGCTTACAATCGCCACTTCACACAATACTTAAATAAGTCATACATCATCCAAAATACACACATAGACCGACTACGGTCCAATCCAAATAAAAAGAAGATAACCCCAAATGTTAGATCCCCGATCGTCCCAATTGGGCTCCACTACTAATCATCAGGAAACGAAACATAGTAACGACCAAGTTCCTCGTCGATCTCCCACTTGAGTTCGGTAGCATCACCTCCACTGGTATCATCGGCACCTGCAACTGTTTGGGTGGTATCTGTGAGTAACGAGGACTCAACAATCTCAAAACCCATGAGATCAAGACTATTTAAGCTTATGGGTAGGAGACGGTAATGAGGTGGAGTTGCAGCAAGCGCTAAGCAAATATAGTGGCTAACATACGAATACAAGAGTAAGATGAGAAGCTATGCAACGGTCATAAATCTAGAAGCGATCAAGAAGTGACCCTGAAACTACTTACATTCAAACATAACCCAAAACCGTGTTCACTTCCCGGACTCTGCCGAAAAGAGACCATCACGGCTACACACGCGGTTGATTCATTTTAATTAAGTCAAGTGTCAAGTTCTCTACAACCGGATATTAACAAATTCCCATCTGCCACATAACCGCGGGTACGGCTCTCGAAAGTTTATACCATGCAGGGGTGTCCTAACTTAGCCCATCACAAGCTCTCACGATTAACGAAGGATATTCCTTCTCCCGGAACAACCCGATCAGAGTCGGAATCCGGGCTACAAGACATTTGGACAATGGTAAAACAAGACCAGCAAGACCGCCCAACTGTGCCGATAAATCCCGATAGGAGCTGCACATATCTCGTTCTCAAGGCACACCGGATAGGTCAAGCAACGAGTAAAACCAGCCCTCAAGTTTCCCTGAGGTGGCCCCGCAGGCAGCCTGTTTTGGACCAACACTCAGAGGAGCACTGGCCCGGGGGAGGTTAAAATAAAGATGACCCTCGGGTTTGCAACCCGAAGGGAAAGTTATAGGTTGTTAGGCAAATGTAAAACCATGGTTGGGCCTTGCTGGAGGAGTTTTATTCAAAGCAAACTGTCAAGGGAGTCCCATAACCCCAACCGTGTAAGGAACACAAAATCAAGGAACATAACACTGGTATGATGAAAACTAAGGTGGCAAGAGTGGAACAAAACACCAGGCATAAGGCCGAGCCTTCCACCCTTTTCCAAGTATATAGATGCATTAATTAAATAAGAGATATTTTGATATCCCAACATATCCATGTTCCAACAGGGAACAACCTGCATGGCACCTGCAACTAGCAATGCTATAAGTAGGGCTGAGCAAAAGCGGTAACTTAGCCAAACAACGGTTTGCTAGGAAGGTGGGTTAGAGGCTTGACATGGCAATATGGGAGGCATGATAAACAAGTGGTAGGTAGTGCGGCATAGCGATAGAACGAACAACTAGCAAGCAAAGATAGAAGTGATATCGAGGGTAATGGTCATCTTGCCCGAGATCCCACAAGGAAGAAGAACGAGTCCATGAAGAAGACAAACGGACGTAGTCGAACGAATCCTCACAACTCCGGATCGAATCCGAAGCTAACGAGAGAAGCAAACCGGAAAGAAGCAAACAACATAGTAAACACACAAGCATAAACATGGCATGATGCACACCCAAGGATGATGCATGTCCGGTTTAATGAGTCATGGCATGGCAAAGTGCACAAACAATACTACAAGTTAAGTGGAGCTTAGCATGCAATGAATTGCATATTGACGGACCTTCATAATAATTATTTAGTTCGCTCTCGTTTATGTACCCAACAATATTAAATGTTGTTAAACATGGCAAGAGGTGAAGCATAATAAAACTACCTACCTAGGCAAGTTTAAATGAGGCCGGAACAACAAGCAACAAGTCTGGAAAATCCTCATATGCATATTATGAATTTGGTACTATTCTGCCTAAACACAATTTTATAGTTGTTAAACATGCAAAGTAGTGTCACCATGTTAAACTATGCATTTTTCTACCCCATTTACATATAAAATTTATTTAATTTGGAGTTACGTTATTTAGTTATGAAATAAATCATTTTAGCATGTCATTATGCAAATTAAATGCAAACATCAATTTAAGCATGTTAAACATGGATGAAAGTCGAATAATATGAAACTAGATGAAATTCTAAGCATTTTACAAATAAGGTTTGTTTAATTCCGATGCATGGTTGTTGAGTTTTTTATATGCAAGTTTGAGGGGTTTTCTGCAAATCTGTAGTACTCAGGATAATGCTAAATTCGTAGTCAATGGAAAAAACATCAACAAGCCGAATCTGTTAGGCCCAACAGTGCACAAGGAGGGGTTTGGGCGGCTGCTCACATCGGGCCTTTAATACATTCCTGCATTCGTGTGACAAGCATGCCATGTTTTTTTTGCGTGGGAGTCATTGGGATTTAAATCATAATCGTGTCATGTGGCTTTGGTGGTAAGGTCTTTTGGGATTTAAAGCAATGTTGGTTGTACAGAAATAATGCAGCCTTAGTCACCTTACTTTTCTCCACGTAGTACGTTGGGTCCCACCAGTCAGAGGGTGAAACAAACAAATTAATAAGAAGAATTAAAAGCACCAGCGGTGTATCTTACCTCACACATCTCACTACTGCTCGTGAACACTGTCCAATTGATCCCTCTATTCGCTCGCGTACTATTTGAAGTGAATCCTTATTATAACATGCACACAGTTTTGGGAACTTGTATTCGACCTAAGTCAGTGTGCCACCATATCTCGTACTACTCCCTCTGTGTAGGTGTAATAAGTCACGTTAGAAGGTGCAGCGGGACCAAGGTGCAAGCAGAGTTTTTGTCGAAACGAGGTGCAAGCAGATTGGAGGAGAAGGAGAAACTTGACCGGTCCTTCCTCCAATCAAAGCCCTGATTTCTGTCTCGAAACGCAACAATTAATCACAACAACTATGAGATGTCGTTTTAGCTACCATGCAGGCCACGTATTTAACTCGCATGCATCAACGCGTAGTTGCGCTCCATGCATTGGGTTTCTGGGGGAGATAACAAGGCAGAGTAAGGAGCGTTTGGTTACATTGCTAGGCAGGTCATAGTGGTGAGTAACTTGGACTAGTAACATGCATATGTTACTAGTCTATGTTACTACTTTCATAGTAGGTAGTAACATATGGATGGTAACATGCAAGTCTTCATTAATTGAGATATAGACTCATTTTACCTCGGTGTGTGTGTGTGTGTGTGTTTAACAGCATGTATGTGTTAGACTAGTCATAGTGGGAGTAACTTAGAGTAGTAACATGCAGATGTTACTAGTCTATGTTACTACCTCCATAGTGGGTAGTAACATATGTATTGTGTCATGTATCACTTCATTTATTATGTTGTAGACTCATCTTTTCTTGATATGTGTGATGTTACAATAGCTAGATATGTTACCACATGCCTCTCTTTCTTCATTTATTATATGCCACATCATCTATTTTGCCTAGATAAGTGTGATGTTACCGCCTATGTTACTCCCATTGTAGGTAGTCTTAGAGAGAGCGACACATCGACCTACTCCTACAGAGAGATGGTGTGTAGTGTACGATTTAGCCGTGAGAGTCGGTGCATCCTCTAGTTTCCGGGCATCCGATCGGGACAGGCGGGACAGCTGCCATGCCCGCTCCTGACCAGACTGGCCCACCCAAAGCCCCTCCATCACCCGCGCGTGCTTCCCGCCCGAAATGGTCAGCGCCACTCCAAAGAATCGGTGCCGTATTCATGCCCAGGCAGAGCAAACGCAACCTCTCACTGGCGCCTGCGTTGAAGGGAGAAGCGGATTCAAGAGTGATGGTCGCTTCGTCCGTCCAACTTACTGCTGGGTCTATTTGATTTGACAGCTCATTGGTCATTATTACTGAGGTGGTAGGACTGCGGGATGTCCCACGCTTTCGGCGAAAGGAGGTACTCCTATATTACAATTTTCTCCATTCTCAGCGGAGGAGTGCGAGACCAGTGAGAACACATAGGCTCAGTGATTACATGGTCCACCTCACACTATCACCATATTTTCAAGACACCGTGCGACACCTAACTCTTTACATAGTACTAGTATAGTACGTACTATAAATTATCAGCGAGATAAATTTGTACAATGCTATGAAGCTTCCATCTTCTGTTTCATGTATCTTGCATCCAAGGTTGCCCGTTGCAACATTTCATAAAATACAAAGGAGACTAACATGCATGCTATTCCATCTCAATGATTGACAGATCATAGCTAATATGTTGTCCCTCCGTTCCAAAATAAGTGTCTCAACTTTATGAAAATACTAAAGTTGACACTTATTTTGGAACATAGATAGCTAAAGAAAAAAACGATCCATGCAGTCCCTAGCCCTTGAACCGTAAACCCTAAGGCCTCCTTTGGTTTGTAGGATTTTTGTAGGAATTCTATAGGATAGGATTTGCAGAGGAAAAATTCCTTTGAAGCCCTTTGGTTTGTAGGAATGGATTCCTATTCCTATGTAGGATAGGAATCAATCCTTCGTGTTTTGGAGGGAAAAACATTAGCCTATACTCAATGGAAAAAATCCTATCCTATGCACAAAATGGCATCTCTTTCTCTATAGGAATTGACATGCATGTCATCTCACTTCCTATGATTTTCCTATTCCTATAAAATTCCTATCCTATGAACCAAATAAGGCCTAACCAGGCTTTAATTTGCTGGCAACGTTGGAGCTTCTGAAGAAATGAAGTTTGCAACCCTTTGACCATCGGATCATTTTTTGCAGTTCCACCAAAATCAAGATGAGCATCCCTGTGGCAAAGAAATTGAAGAAGCATGATTAGAATAAGATTACTGGTACTAGTTAATGAGACATAAACTCATCACAAATACAGTACGTAGAAGCCAGTAGAGGTATGTGCGGGGCGAAGAAGTAGAGAAATATCCACATGGATGGATGTGGGCAGCTGGAGCCGTGGTGCAAGCCGACTGTAAAGGGAGTTGTACCTGAGGGATGTCATGATGTAGCTCAACCTAGAGGAGGGCGGCGGGAGGAGGCAAATGCCCATGTCGCGGCAGTGAGCAATGGACAAAGGCAACCTCACCGGCTTTGTGAGAGAGAACGACGGGGACCCCTGATCGGGACATGCCGACAGTTGGGTTTTCGCCATCGGCGACGGCGACCACATCTACACTAAAAGCATCCACCCCTTCCCGACCGCATCTACACTAACTTTGCCAAAGATTGCCACACCTAAGGTTAGGCAAGTTTGACCAACTTAGGTGAGTGTTTGGTTCAAACCACACCTTAGGCAAGCCACACTTGGACCCCACATGGCATACACACAAAAAGTGTGGAATATTCCCTTAGGCTTGCCAACTTGTGGCTCTCATTTTGATGAACTAACCTTAGTCAAGTTTGGCAAAAATGTGTGGCAAAGTGTGGCAATGCTAGTCCTAAAACCAAATAGCCCATTCCACCGGGATGTTAGAGATGTGGACACAGTCGTTTTCTGCGACAGAGTGTGAAGATTGAAGAGAGCAACCCCAGCAAGCAACCATGTAGGCTCATCCTGCCTACTGAAGGACATATATTCCAAACAATATGATAATCTCTCTAACCAAGGTAGGGACGAGGAGTAAACGGAGGGAGTAGTAAAATTTTCTCCTTGTCCTGTGAGCCACCGCGCGCGTGGGCGATGGAGTGGGCGTAAAGGCATAATAGTAAGCAAGCTTCACCTCATCCTGCAAGCCACCGCGCCCATGGGCGGGGGAGATGGTGTACTAAGCAAGCTTCTCCTCGTTCTGCGAGTTGATGGGACACATCAAAAGTACTCCAGTGTATAGAGCCTTGCCTCTAAGGTAGGCCCCACATGGTTTGCCTCTTTTCTTAACATAACGCGTCAAGTCGCAATTTGTTTGTTCACCCGTGGTAGACGATCCTCCATCAAGTGGACAACCAGTACACGTGTCAAATTACCACATGGGCTGCCTTTTCATACAGAAATGAGCTCCACCGTGTACCCGTGCGGGTGTGGTTGGGAAAGAGACGGGAGTATGTGCGCCGTGCATGCACCTCTTCTGTTCGTGCACGTCCCCCAACTACGTGGTGTGTGTGAGAGGGATACAAACCTAGACAGATGGCGTGTGTGTTTGTGAGTGTTTTTTGTTTGGGGGGTGGTGATTTCGTGAATGTATTTGTGGGAATATGTGTCGATGACATCTCAAACAAAATTTTGCATGCAATGTGTGTGAAATAGAGGCATATACATATCATATAGAGAGGGCCAGAGGGGGCGTTCCACGAGAAGAGAGGGAGGGGTCATAGATATCAATAGAGTCGAAGAGAGGATCAAGTGGGTGGGTGCGAGATGGATGAAGAGAGCCATCGAAATTGTGTGTGTGCAAGTCAAAGATATTGGGCGGCTGACCTACCAGAACGTTAGAGGGCACGTGGCAAGTTTGTGTGTGGCAAGGAGACATGACTAGAGCGCTCGATGTATCGGTGTGTGTGGGGGGGGGTGGGGGAGGGGGGAGGCAGAGGCCTAACTAGAGAGGTAGAATGACTCGTATATGTGTTCAGAAGGAGAGACCCAGCTATGTGTTGAGGGAGATGGGTTGACGTCCATACAGAACTGAAGGACGGGAAATAGGTTGGGACAAAGAGACAGAGAGAGAGAGAGGGAGAGAGAGAGAGGAGAGAGAGGGAGGGAGGGAGGGAGGGAGGGAGAGGGGTAGAGTGCTGGATGGGTGATGGAGTTGCTTCTCGAAGATGGTGGGAGAGGCCTACTAGACAAACTGAGGGTAGAACTGCAATATTATCAATGAGAGAGGGGATGTGTTTCTGTGTGTGCCTGTGCGTGATAGATCTATCGGGACGCATGCATGGATGATGAAGGGGAACCATGTGTTTGCTAAGCAAACCTAACTAGATCGGTAGATCAATTGTTATTTGTCGGAGGAAGGGAGAGACATAATGCTACGTCTTGAGCTTGCATTGGTTTTCCCCGAAGAGGAAGGGATGATGCAGCAGAGTAGCGTAAGTATTTCCCTCAGTTTTTGAGAACCAAGGTATCAATCCAGTAGGAGCCCACGCTCAAGTCCCTCGTACCTGCACAAAACGATAGCTACTCGCAACCAACACGATTAGGGGTTGTCAAGCCCTTCACGGTCACTCACGAGGGTGAGATCTGATAGATAGAATATTTTTGGTATTTTTGGTATAAAGATGCAAAGTAAAAAAGTAAAGGCAAAGTAAATAGCAAAACAATATAAAAGTAGTGGAGATTGATATGATGAGAATAGACCCTGGGGCCATAGGTTTCACTAGTGGCTTCTCTCAAGAGCATAAGTATTCTACGGTGGGTGAACAAATTACTGTTGAGCAATTGATAGAATTGAGCATAATTATGAGAATATCTAGGCATGATCATGTATATAGGCATCACGTCCGTGACAAGTAGACCGAAACGATTCTGCATCTACTACTATTACTCCACTCATCGACCGCTATCCAACATGCATCTAGAGTATTAAGTTAAAAACAGAGTAACGCCTTAAGCAAGATGACATGATGTAGAGAGATAAATTCATGCAATATGAAATAAACCCCATCTTGTTATCCTCGATGGCAATGATACAATACTTGCCTTGCTGCCCCTTCTGGTACTGGGTAAGGACACCGCAAGATCGAACCCAAAGCTAAGCACTTCTCCCATAGCAAGAACTACCAATCTAGTTGGCCAAACCAAACAGATAATTCAAAGAGACTTGCAAATATAACCAATCATACATAAGAGAATTCAGAAAAGATTCAAATATTATTCATAGATAGACTTGATCATAAACCCACAATTCATCGGTCTCAACAAACACACCGCAAAAAGAAGATTACATCGAATAGATCTCCACAAGAGAGGGGGAGAACTTTGTATTGAGATTGAAAGAGAGAGAAGAAGCCATCTAGCTACTAACTATGGACCCGAAGGTCTGAGGTAAACTACTCACACTTCATCGGAGGGGCTATGATGATGTAGAAGCCCTCCGTGATGACGGCCCTCTTCCGGTGGAGCTCCGGAACAGGCCCCAAGATGGGATCTCGTGGATACAGAAAGTTGTTGCTGTGAAATTAGGTTTTTGGCTCCTGTTCTGATTGTTTGGGGGTACGTGTGTATATATAGGAGGAAGAAGTACGCCGGAGGAGCAACAAGGGGCCCACGAGGCAGGGGGTGCGCCCTAGGGGGGGTGCACCCCCCACCCTCGTGACCGCCTCTTTTGTTCCTTGGAGTAGGGTCCAAGTCTCCTGGATCACGTTTGGGGAGAAAATCATGTTCCCGAAGATTTTATTCCGTTTGGACTCCGTTTGATATTCCGTTTATCCGAAACACTGAAATAGGCAAAAAACAGCAATTCTGGGCTGGGCCTCCGGTTAATAGGTTAGTCCCAAAAATAATATAAAAGTGGAAAATAAAGCCCAATATAGTCCAAAACAGTATATAATATAGCATGGAGCAATCAAAAATTATAGATACGTTGGAGACGTATCAGGCATCCCCGAGCTTAATTCCTGCTCGTCCTCGAGTAGGTAAATGATAAAAAGAGAATTTTTGATGCGGAGTGCTACTTGGCATAATTTCAATGCAAATCTTCTTAATTGTGGTATGAATATTCAGATTAGAGAGATTCAAGACAAAGGTTTATATTGACATAGAAAATAATAATACGTCAAGCATACTAATAAAGCAATTAGAGAGATTCAAGACAATGCAAATAAAGTTATTCCTACAAAATCATATAGACTGGCTATGCTCCATCTTCCCCACACAAAGTATTTAAATCCTGCACAACCCCGATGACAAGCCAAGCAATTGTTTCATACTCTAACTTTTTCAAAACTTTTTCAATCTTCATGCAATATATGAGCGTGAGCCATGGATATAGCACTATAGGTGGAATAGAATGGTGGTTGTGGAGAAGACAAAAAGGAGAAGATAGTCTCACATCAACTAGGCGTATCAACGGGCTATGGAGATGCCCATCAATAGATATCAATGTGAGTGAGTAGGGATTGCCATGCAACAGATGCACTAGAGCTATAAGTATATGAAAGCTCAAAAAGAAACTAAGTGGGTGTGCATCCAACTTTCTTGCTCATGAAGACCTAGGGAAATTTGAGGAAGCCCATCATTGGAATATACAAGCTGTAACACCCCGTGACCGATGTGCCAGGTGTCGTCCAGTCATTCGCTGTTGTTGCCTTGTCATTGCTTGCGTGTCATGCATTGCATATCATGTCATCATGTGCATTTCATTTGCATACATGTTCGCCTCATGCATCCAAGCATTTTTCCCGTTGTCCGTTTTGCATTCCGGCGCTCCGTTCTCCTCCGGTGGTCATTTCTACCTTCTTCTCGTGTGTGGGGATTAAACATTTCCGGATTGGACCGAGACTTCCCAAGCGGCCTTGGTTTACTACGGATAGACCGCCTGTGAAGTTTCGTGCCATTTGGACTTCGTTTGATACTCCAGCGGTTAACCGAGGGACCGAAAAGGCCCCGTGTGTGTTGCAGCCCAACACCCTTCCAATTTGGCCCAAAACCCACCTAAACCTGTTCCATCATCTCGGTCGTTCGATCATGATCGCGTGGCCGAAAACCGCACCTCATTTGGACTCTCCTAGCTCCCTCTACCTATAAAAGAACACCCCTCCCCGAAATTTCGGATCATTTCGCGGTCCAACCCTAGTTTCTTCCTCCTCCCGCCGACGGACACGTCCACCCTCTTGCCCGGACATGTCCGCCTCGTCCCGCGCCCAACCGCGGCGCATCACCTGTCCCCGCCGACACGCCGCCGCCCGAGGCCCGTGGAGCCCGAACCGGGCCCCCGCGGCCCATTCCGTCGCCGCCGCACGGGCGCCACCCGCCCGCATCTCGCGCCTCCTCGCCGAGCCGCCTCCGCCGCCTGCTCGCCGGCGATGAGCCACGCGCCATCGCCGCCTTGTGGCTGCTACATCCCGCGCCGGGGCCGGCCATCGCCGCCGCCTTCACGCGCCTCCCCGCCGTCACCGCGCCCGGATCCGGCGAGGTCCGGGCCGGATCAGCTCCTCGCCGGCCCCTCCGCGGCCGTCCTCGCCGGAGAAGGCCTCCCCCTCGCCGGAGTTGCATCAAGCTCGTCGGAGTGCCTCGGTTTCTGTGCCAACCCTAGATCTGGCCGAGGTCTATATTTCTACTAAGTCCCCGAGTTTCCCACGTTTCAAATGCACATGTTCATAGCATCGTAACTCCGCATCCGCGGCTCTGTTTTGGGCATATAGCATATCAAAATGTTCATCTCAGAGAGCACATCATTTCATCTCATTGCATCATTTTCATTTAAGTTCATCTTGATGCCCGAAAGGCTGTTAGAAGAGTGCTATTTGGGATTATTGTCAGATCTGCTGCTCCAATTAGATATTTGTCATTTTTGCCATGATTATTGTGTGCATTATATGCCCCTGAGCTCTACATATGTTTTGTTAAGAGTTTTGCCATCTTTCCAGAGGTGCAATCCATGTATTTTTTTGATGGGTGTGGTGACTAGCACAAGCTTGCAAAGTGGTGCATTCGTTAATGCTGATTTCAGGGACTTAGCAATTCCACTAAGTCCTTGATCTGTTTATGTCATTATGCCATATGTTCATGTTGTTTCCTAGTGATCCGTGCCTCTTTTGAGGATGATCAGTAAGGATGTTTTGTTAATCTTGTAGTGCTCTATCCATCCATGCCTTTGTTTGCAATTATGGAGCACCCTAGCTTGAGTCAATCGAGCTCTACTTTTGTCATTTCATGAATCCGGGCAGATTGTCTACTTGTTAGCGATTTTGCCGATGATGTTGCAGTTGATCCGTGCATGCTATGTTATTGTTCTTGCAATGTCTAGCTTGCATTTTGTGTATTCTTGATGGGTGTGGGCTTAGCTCATCATGACTTTCTCTGTAGTGAGTGCATCGAGCTCGTAAACATGCCTACTTGATATCTGTTTCAGCATGTTCCAGTTTTCACCAAGTCTGAGATCTGATTATGTTTTTGCCATGTTCACATGCTTGCAATTGTATTACCTGATCCCTTTTGGCTCAAGGTCACTAAGGGACTTTTGTTAAGCTCTTTGAGTAGCTCCATGCCATGCTTTACTTTGCCATGTTAAGGTCCTGTAGCATATAGTTTTCATGCTCCGAAGAGTGCTATCTGATCTGAAATTCCAGACAAGTGTTAATTTTAATAAGTCTGAAATCTGTTTGTCAAATGCATTTTTGCCATGCTTGTTTGAACCTGTTAATGGATGAATTAGCCGTAGCTCCGTGTTCATCTTTTGTTAAGCATCATGAATGGATCCCTGCCATGTATTTTGTTGTCATGTTTGGGTGTTGTAGCTTGTTCATCTCATTGCATTTAGATGGCTACTTGCTGTAAATCGCAGAACGTGATCATATTTGTATCGCTTGCCATTTCCAAACCGTAACTCCGATTCCGGTGATCTTTATATCATTTTCAAGGGATTTCATCTCATCTTTCCAGTGGCACGCTTGGATTTCCAAGTTAAGGCCAGGTTCATTCATTCCTTGTCAAATCAGGCATATGCATCGCATACCGCATCCCGCATATCATATCTTGTTCATGCGTTGGTTGTTTACTATGTTGTGTTCTTCTTTCCGGTGTTTGCTTCTTCGGGTTGATTCCGGTAACGTCGCATTTTTGTGGACCCGTTCGTCTACGTCCGTTTATCTTCTTCATGGACTCGTTCTTCTTCCTTGCGGGATTTCAGGCAAGATGATCATACCCTCGAAATCACTTCTATCTTTGCTAGCTAGATGCTCGCTCTTTTTCTTGCCTATGCTGCGATACCTACCAGTTGCTTATCATGCCTCCTATTTTGTTGAACCAAGCCTCTAACCCACCTTTTCCTAGCAAACCGTTGATTGGCTATGTTACCGCTTTGCTCAGCCCCTCTTATAGCGTTGTTAGTTGTAGGTGAATATTGAAGTTTGTTCCTTGTTGGAACATGGAGATGTTGTTCCTTGTTGGAACATGTTTACTTGTTGGGATATCACATTATATCTTATTTAATTAATGCATCTATATACTTGGTAAAGGATGGAAGGCTCGGCCTTATGCCTAGTGTTTTGTTCCACTCTTGCCGCCCTAGTTTCCGTCATATCGGTGTTATGTTCCCGGATTTTGCGTTCCTTACGCGGTTGGGTTATAATGGGAACCCCTTGACAGTTCACTTTGAATAAAACTCCTCCAGCAAGGCCCAACCATGGTTTTACCATTCGCCACCTAGCCTCTTTTCCCCTAGGGTTAGGCCAGCCCAAGGGTCATCATTATTTTAACCTCCCCGGGCCAGTGCTTGTCTAAGTGTTGGTCCAAACTGAGTAGACTGGGGGCCACCTTGGGGAAACTTGAGGGCTGGTTTTACTCGTAGGATGTCTCATCCGGTGTTGCCCTGAGAACAAGATATGTGCAGCTCCCATCAGGATGTCGGCGCCTCGGGCGGCTTTGCTGGACTTGTTTTACCATTGTCGAGGATGTCTTGTAGAACCGGGATACCGAGTCTGATCAGAATGTCTCGGGAGGAGGTCTATTCCTTCGTTGACTGTGAGAGCTTGTCATGGGCTAAGTTGGGACACCCCTGCAGGGATTTGAACTTTCGAAAGCCGTGCCCGCGGTTATGGGAAGTGAACACGGTGTAGATAAATTGAACCTTAACTTCATTAAAATGAATCAACCGCGTGTGTAACCATGATGGTCTCTTTCCGGCGGAGTCCGGGAAGTGAACACGGTGTTGGAGTTATGCTTGACGTAGGTTGTTCTAGGATCACTTCTTGATCATACTTTCTCGAACGTGCTTTGCCTTCTCTTCTCGCTCTCATTTGCGTATGTTAGCCACCATATATGCTAGTCGCTTGCTGCAGCTCCACCTCATACCTTTGCCTTACCTATAAGCTTAAATAGTCTTGATCACGAGGGTGCAAGATTGCTGAGTCCCCGTGACTCACAGATACTTCCAAAACCAGCTTGTAGGTGCCGATGAGTCCGCGCCGATGACGCAACAAAGCTCAGGAGGAGCTCGAGGAAGATCTTGTCCTTTGTGTTGTTTCGTTCTAGTTGATCAGTAGTGGAGCCCAGTTGGGGTCGATCGGGGACCTTGTCGCATTTGGGGTTCTTCTTTTATTTTGGTTCCGTAGTCGGACCTTGATTGTATTTGGATGTTGTAATGCTTTATTCATGTATTGTGTGAAGTGGCGATTGTAAGCCAACTATGTATCTTTTACCTTATGTATTACATGGGTTGTGTGAAGATTACCTCACTTGCGACATTGCTTTCAATGCAGTTATGCTTCGACACGTGGGAGATATAACCGCATCGAGGGCGTTACACAAGCCAAGTTCTATAATGAAAGATTCCCACTAGTATATGAAAATGATAATATGAGAGACTATCTACTATGAAGATCATGGTGCTACATTGAAGCACAAGTGTGGTAAAAGGATAGTAACATTGTCCCTTCTCTCTTTTTCTCTCATTTTTTTATTTTTTTATTTGGGCCTTTTCTCTTTTTTTATGGCCTCCTTTTTTTGGGCTTCTTTGGCCTCTCTTTTTTTCGTCCGGAGTCTCATCTCGACTTATGGGGGAATCATAGTCTCCATCATTCTTTCCTCACTGGGACAATGCTCTAATAATGATGATCATCACACTTTTATTTTTCTTACAACTCATCAATTACAACTCGATACTTAGAACAAAATATGACTCTATATGAATGCCTCCGGCGGTGTACTGGGATATGCAATATGACAATGATGGAGTGTGTCATAATAAACGGAATGGTGGAAAGTTGCATGGCAATATATCTCGGAATGGCTATGGAAATGCCATAATAGGTAGGTATGGTGGCTATTTTGAGGAAGGTATATGGTAGGTGTATGATACCGGCGAAAGGTGCGCGGTATTAGAGAGGCTAGCAAAGGTGGAAGGGTGAGAGTGTGTATGATCCATGGACTCAACATTAGTCATAAAGAACTCATATACTTATTGCAAAAATCTAGAAGTTATCAAAGCAAAGTACTACGCGCATGCTCCTAGGGGGATAGATTGGTAGGAAAAGACCATCGCTCGTCCCCGACCACCACTCATAAGGAAGAAAATCAATAAATAAATCATGCTCCGACTTCATCACATAACGGTTCACCATACGTGCATGCTACGGGAATCACAAACTTCAACACAAGTATTCTTTAAATTCACAAATACTCAACTAGCATGACTTTAATATTATCACCTCCATATCTCAAAACAATTATCATGCTTCAATATTTTCTTAGTATTCAACACACTCAAAAGAAAGTTTCACAAATCTTGAATACCAAGCATATTATTATTAGGCAAATTACCATGCTATTAAGAGACTCTCAAATTAATTTAAGTGAAGCATGAGAGATCAATAGTTTCTTTAAAACAAAACCACCACCGTGCTCTAAAAGATCTAAGTGAAGCACATAGAGCAAAACTATAACGCTCAAAAGATATAAGTGAAGCACATAGAGCAAAATTATCTAGCTCAAAAGATATAAGTGAAGCACATAGAGAATTCTATCAAATTTTAATTCATGTATGGCCCTCTCACAAGGTGTGTACATAAAGGATGATTGTGGTATACTATCAAACAAAGACACAAATAATACAAGACGCTCCAAGCAAAACACATATCATGTTGGTGAATAAAAATATAGCTCCAAGTAAATTACCGATGGAAGTGGACGAAAAGAGGGGATGTCTTCCGGGGCATCCCCAAGCTTTGACTTTTTGGTGTCCTTGGATTTTCTTGGGGGTGCCATGGGCATCCCCAATCTTAGGCTCTTGCCACTCCTTGTTCCATGATCCATCAAAAGAATTCACCCAAAACTTGAAAACTTCACAACACAAAACTCAAAATAGAAAACTCGTGAGCTCCGTTAGCGAAAGAAAACAAAAGACCACTTCAAGGTACTGTAATGAACTCATTATTTATTTATATTGGTGTAAAACCTACTGTATTCCAACTTCTCTATGGATTATAAATTATTTTACTAGCCATAGATTCATCAAAATAAGCAAACAACACACGAAAAACAGAATCTGTCAAAAACAGAACAGTCTGTAGTAATCTGTAGCTAGCGCAAGATCTGTATCCCAAAGAATTCTAAAATAAATTTCTGGACGTGAGGAATTTCTCTATTAATCATATTCAAAAAGAATTAACTAAATAGCACTCTTCAAATAAAAATTACAGCAGTTCTAGTGAGCGCTAAAGTTTGTGTTTTTTACAGCAAGTTCAACAAGACTTTCCCCAAGTCTTCCCAACGGTTCTACTTGGCACAAACACTAATTAAACACAAAAAATACAACCAAAACAGAGGCTGAATAATTTATTTATTACTAAACAGGATCAAAAAGCAAGGAATAAAAATAAAATTGGGTTGCCTCCCAACAAGCGCTATCGTTTAACGCCCCTAGCTAGGCATAACGAGCAAGGATAGATCTAGGTATTGCCATCTTTGGTAGGCAATCCATAAGTGGCTCTCATGATAGTTTCATATGGTAATTTTATTTTCTTTCTTGGAAACTGTTTCGTGCCCTTTTTTAATGGAAATTGAAATCTAATATTCCCTTCCTTCATATCAATAATCGCACCAACCGTTCTAAGGAAAGGTCTACCAAGAATAATAGGGCAAGAAGGATTGCAATCTATATCAAGAACAATGAAATCTACGGGAACATAATTCCTATTTGCAAAAATAAGAACATAATTAATTCTTCCCATAGGTTTCTTAATAGTGGAATCCGCAAGATGCAAGTTTAGAGAGCAATCATCAAAATTACGGGAATCTAGTAAATCACACAAAGTCTTGGGAATAGTAGAGACACTAGCACCCAAGTCACACAAAGCATAAAAATCATGATCTTTAATTTTAATTTTAATAGTTGGTTCCCACTCATCACAGAGTTTTCTAGGGATAGAAACTTTCAACTCAAGTTTTTCTTCATAAGATTGCATCAAGGCATCAACAATATGTTCGGTGAAGGCTTTATCTCGACTATAAGCATGTGGAGAATTTAGCACGGATTGCAACAAGGAAATACAATCAAGTAAAGAGCAACTTTCATAATTAAATTACTTTAAATCCAATATAGTGGGTTTAGCAACATCTAGATTTTTATTTCTTTCAATCCTACTTTCATCTATTTCGTCATTAAGATCTAAATACTCCGAATTTTTAGAACGCCTTCTAGGTAAAGGAAGATCATATTTAGTTTCATCAAGATTCATATTCCAAAATAAAGATTTAATTGGATACACATCAATAACTTTAAGATCTTCATCTTGATTTCCATAGGAATTGGAAGAACACCCTTTAATAAAGGAATCTTTGGAAGCACGCATCCTAGCGGTTCTTTCTGTACACTCGTCAATTGAAATTCTCATGGCTTTTAGAGACTCATTAATATCATGCTTAGGTGGAATAGATCTAAGTTTCAGAGCATCAACATCAAGAGCAATTCTATCAACGTTCCTAGACAAATCATCAATCTTAAGCAATTTTTCTTCAATCATAGCATTCAAGTTCTTTTGCGAAGAAATAAATTCTTTAATATTATATTCAAAATCAGAGGGCATCTTATTATAATTTCCATAAGAGTTGCTGTAGGAATTCCCATAATTATTAGAAGGATTACTAGGATATGGCCTAGGATTAAAATTCCCTCTATAAGCGTTGTTACCAAAATTATTCCTACCAACAAAATTCACATCCATAGATTCATTGTTATTCTCAATCAAAGTAGACAAAGGCATATCATTAGGATCAGAAGAAACACTCTTAGTAGCAAATAATTTCATAAGTTCATCCATCTTTTCACTCAACACATTAATTTCTTCTATCGCATGCACCTTTTTATTAGAAGTTCTTTTAGTATGCCATTGAGAATAATTAACCATAATATTATCTAGGAGTTTAGTAGCATCTCCTAAAGTGATTTCCATAAAAGTGCCTCCCGCGGCCGAATCTAAAAGATTTCCAGAAGCAAACTTCAATCCGGCATAAATTTTTTGTATAATCCTTCACAAATTCAAACCATGAGTAGGGTAATTATGTATCATTAATTTCATTCTCTCCCAAGCTTGTGCAACATGTTCATGATCAAGTTGTTTAAAGTTCATTATATCGTTTCGAAGAGAGATGATCTTAGCGGGAGGAAAATACTTAGAGATAAAAGCATCTTTGCACTTGTTCCATGAATCAATACTATTCTTAGGCAAAGACAAAAACCAAGCTTTAGCACGATCTCTAAGAGAAAAAGGAAATAGCTTCAATTTAATGACATCATTATTGACATATTTTTTATTTTGCATATCACATAAAGCAACGAAGCTATTCAGATGAGTAGTGGCATCTTCACTAGGAAGGCCGGCGAATTGATCTTTCATAACAAGATTCAACAAAGCAGTATTAATTTCACAAGATTCAGCATTGGTAAGAGGAGCAATCGGAGTGCTAAGGAAATCATTATTATTGGTATTGGTGAAGTCACACACTATAGTAGTATCTTGAGCCATCGCGACAAACAAGCAATCTAACATACGAGTAAACAAAAAGCAAGCGGACAAAAGAGGCAAATAGAGAGGGAGGATAGAGAAAGAGAGAGAGAGGGCGAATAAAACAACAAGGTGAATTGGGGGGAGAGGAAAACGAGAGGCAAATGGCAAATAATGTAATGCGAGAGATAGGGATTGTGATGGGTACTTGGTATATTGACTTTTTGCGTAGACTCCCCGGCAACGGCACCAGGGATGATGCAACAGAGTAGCGTAAGTATTTCCCTCAGGTTTTGAGAACCAAGGTATCAATTAGTAGGAGCCCATGCTCAAGTCCCTCGTACCTGCAAAAAACGATAGCTACTCGCAACCAACGCGATTAGGGGTTGTCAAGCCCTTCACGGTCACTTACGAGAGTGAGATATGATAGATAGAATATTTTTGGTATTGGGCGATTGACCTACCAGAACATTAGAGGGCACATGGCAAGTTTGTGTGTGGCAGGGAGACATGACTAGAGCGCTCGATGTATCGCTGGGTGTGGGGGGGGGGGTGGGGGAGGGGGGAGGCAAAGGCCTAACTAGAGATGTAGAATGACTCGTATATGTGTTGAGAAGGAGAGACCCAGCTATGTGTTGAGGGAGATGGGTTGACGTCCATACAGAACTGAAGGACGAGAAATAGGTTGGGACAAAGAGACAGAGAGAGAGAGAGGGAGAGAGAGAGGAGAGAGAGGGAGGGAGGGAGGGAGGGAGAGGGGTAGAGTGCTGGATGGGTGATGGAGTTGCTTCTCGAAGATGGTGGGAGAGGCCTACTAGACAAACTGAGGGTAGAACTGCAATATTATCAATGAGAGTGGGGATGTGTTTCTGTGTGTGCCTATGCGTGATAGATCTATCGGGACGCATGCATGGATGATGAAGGGGAACCATGTGTTTGCTAAGCAAACCTAACTAGATCGGTAGATCAATTGTTATTTGTCGGAGGAAGGGAGAGACATAATGCTACGTCTTGAGCTTGCGTTGGTTTTCCCCGAAGAGGAAGGGATGATGCAGCAGAGTAGTGTAAGTATTTCCCTCAGTTTTTGAGAACCAAGGTATCAATCCAGTAGGAGCCCACGCTCAAGTCCCTCGTACCTGCACAAAACACTGGTAGAAAAAGGGCCTGTTGTTCCGGTTTGTAAGGGCCTTTTGTCCCGGTTCTGGAACCGGGACTAAAGGGTCGGTACTAATGCCCTGTCCCTTTAGCCCCGGTTCAATCCAGAACCGGGACAGATGGGCCTCCATGTGGCCTGTGCGCGGAGCCTATGCTGGCGACCCTTTGGTCCCGGTTGGTGGCAGCAACTGGGACCAACAGGCATCCACGCGTCAGCATTTCTGTGGCTGGGGTTTTTGTTTTTTTTGAAAGGGGGGTTTGGGGGTTTTGGGGGGTTAATTTAGGTGTTTCATATATTGTGTTAGCTAGCTATAGTTAATAGAGAGAAGTGTCCTCTCTTATGTCCGTGCTTGGTCGACGCTACGTACTATACATACGTATAGAGAGGACTAGACACGCTAGCTAGCTAGTAAGCAAACGAAGGAAACAGAAGATCGTCATGAACAAATATGCATACAGAGAGAAGTGATATCGACCACCTCTCCTTCTCCGAGATATTGGTCGAACAACAAGTTCTCGTATATCTATCCGACACTACCGGCTACATATATACAATAATTGTCTCTTACAAATATAATCATACGGACTCAGGGTCCACATAGTATTCTCCGTCTTCAGCGATCACGTGGTCAAGAAATAATGCCGCCAATTCCTCTCTAATTGCTCGCATGCGAGCTGGTGCTAGGAGTTCATCCCGCTTCCAAAACATCTAATTTAAAGAAGGGGGTCAATATATATATATATATGAATGAATGAAACTCAACACAAATGATGGTAATAAAATAAAATTGTGAATGTTGTTATTTACGTACTTCATATTGTTCATCAGTGTAGCCCCGCTCACAGGTCGTGTGGCGGATGGACTCGCAAAGTAGTATCCACAGAAATCATTCCCTTGTTCCTGCCACAACCACTTTACAAGAAATAGAGGTCAATCAAACTGATAAGCAAGAATGGCAAATGGTATTGATGAAACTAGCGCTTGAATCACTAGTAGATGCGCAGAACATGCTACTACAGTACTTACTTTTGGGTGTCTAAATTGCAGCTCCTTCGGCAGTCCCGGAGCTTTTCTGGTGAATTTTCTCCAAACCCTGCCGGACAAAGAAAACATTACTTGATATATCAGGAAATGAACAAAGTTGCTGATATGGTGGATAATGATCAATTTAACTTACTTCTCGAGTATTTGAGTCATGTCTGCATAGTCCTGGGGATCTTTTCGTCTTGAGTCTAAGACGGTTACTAGTCCCTGCTCAAGCTTAATCTCTAGGAGAATATAGTGGAAACTGCACACGCATGCATAACTCATCAATTACATTACTATAACCTTGAATAATATATAAGGGAAACCGAATACGCACAAGACAGTAACACTCACTTGAAGTTGTAAGGAAAGAGTATTATATCTTTGTTTTCATTTATTACCAACGATCGTAGCAAGTTGGCCTCGGTAGCTGCGGCATGAAATTTAACCTGAGTTGCATCTATGAGATATGTGTTAATGAACCCAATATCACCGACTTGTCTTTTCTCCAATTCGGCGATCTTCAATCTGCATAATATAGTGAGGATGATTATAAATACATGCAATGAAAGAGCTGAGCTATATAGAGAGACTTAATGACAGAAGTAGTACTACTTACAGACAGTAGCAGGCGACCGTTGTTTTATCAAGGGCAAATTGATTGAAAAACTGAAAGAACTCCTCAAATGGAATAGGCAACGGTTCAATTCCAACGAGGTCATGCTCCTTTTTAACTTTCACATACAAAGTACTCCTCCCCCCAGAGTCTCTGCAGATTTTCAAGTACCAATCATGCAATCTTCGCATCATCGTTGATAGAGATCTTTCATCTTTGACGAGAGGCTTCCCGTACTCGTATCTTTGTATCTGCACCTCCATGGGTTCATAATGTACATCGTTGGGCAGGTAATCGGCAAGATTGCTATAACCGGGCACCATCCTCGGATCATTAGCGACGTTGTCGCTAGGCACCTTGAGCGGGGGGCACGATTGCTTTGCTTGTTCGCCGAGCTGGGAAATTTGTTTCCTAGCTCGTCGTTCTTTCAGCCTTTGATCACTGACAGTACTTCCCGACCACTCCGCTTCGGCAAATTCCTTTCCAATAATGCGCTCATAGTTTCCTTTCGGCGGAGACTTGGGTGGTTTTGTCAGGGCAGCCAGAGTGCGCTTCGCTTTCACCGGATCTACCTTCTCCTCCGGAAGTGGATGTCTCTTTGCTTTCAACCGTTGAAACCAGTCATCCACTTCGGTTCGTGCGATCTCGGCGTTCTCCTCCGGGGTCCTCTCGTATGGTAACTTCTCTGGAGTCTTCAGAGAAGGACCGAATCTGTATGTCCTCCCGCCTCTGGTTGTACTGCTAGACGCCGGCCGAGCAGACGAAGCGGTTGTCTTCTTTACTTGCTTACGAGGCGGAGGAGAAGGACTATGACGCGCCGGAGCAGCCGGAGCGGCGGCAGGTCTCTTCCACCCTTGCTGACGAGGCGGAGAAGGAGGAGGCTGGCTGCTCGGGCGCGTCGGCGCAGGCGGAGAAGGAGGCGGAGTGCCGCCACGCGCTGGAGAAGGAGCCGGTCGAGTTCCATGATCGTCACTCGCCGAAGGAGGAGGCGGTGGAGGAGGCGGAGTGCCCTGACTCGCCGGAGGAGGAGGCGGTGGAGGAGGCGGAGTGCCCTGACTTGCCGGAGGAGGAGGAGGAGGAGGTGGAGGCGTCCAGTTCGGAAGGTTGATGACCTCCTTCCGCCATAGGCGTGGAGTCTTCAGAGCAGACCCCAGCCTAGTCTCCCCTTCACCGATAGGGTGGTCAAGCTGGAGGTCCTCAAATCCCTCCGTTATTTCATCCACCATCACCCTAGCATATCCTTCTGGAATCAGCCGGCAGTGAAAAGTTGCGCCGGGTTCAGTAGGATAAACAGAGCCAACAGCCGCCTTGACCTTCAAATTCATCCATTGCGTCATAAGGTGGCAATTTTGAGACTCCGTGATAGCATCCACGGGATAGCTGGCAGGAGCCGTCAAGGCATGCTCCGGCTGAAGCAACTCGGTGGAAGCCACGCTGCTTCTCCGCTGAGATGGCGGGGTAGCTTCGGGGGAAGCTTCGGCAGTACGTTTGCTGCGATTTGCTTCTCGTTCCTCTATCGCTTGTACTCTTGCTTGCAGCGCCTGCATTTGGGTCTGCTGCACTTTTTTCCTCCTCTCATGGGATTTGTAAGCGCCTGCGTCCGGAAACCCAACCTTCCACGGAATGGAGCCTAGTGTGCCTCTTGTCCATCCAGGGTGCTCAGGATTCCCGAGGGCCATTGTGAGCTCGTCGTTCTCTCTGTCTGGAAAGAACGTCCCTTGCTGCGCTGCTTCGATATAGTGCTGAAGCTTCCTGACTGGTATGTCCAGTTGATCGTTCGTCCAAATGCACTTCCCTGTTACAGGGTCCAAGGTTCCGCCAGCCCCGAAGAACCAAGTCCGGCAACGGTCTGGCCAGTTAATTGTCTCTGGTTCGATCCCTTTATCAACCAGATCATTCTCAGTCTTGGCCCACTTAGGCCGGGCTACGAGGGTTTGGGGTGGCCTCGACGCTGCTTCTCTAGGTTTCGGGGTGGCCTCGACGCTGCTTCTCTAGGGTTTGGGGTGGCCTCGACAACGCTTCAAGGATAAAAAAAGAAGAGGAAGAAGAAAAAAAGAGAGGAGAAGAAAGAATAGAGGAGTAAGAACTCCTCTATTCTTTCTTCTCCTTTTTTTCTTCTTCTTCATCTTTTTTTATCGAGAACGAGGGTCGTCGAGGGTCACCGAGCGATAGAGGAAGCCCTAAATAGCAAGTATCGTGGGCGTGAGATACATGTGGCCATCGGTGTCGGACACTACATCCACATCCCACAAGTGACTTGGGCGTCGAAGCCCGCACCACTTGTGGGACGTGGATGTAGTGTCCGATACCGACGGCCACATGTATCTCATACCGACGATGCTTTCTATTTAGGGTTTCCTCTACCGTTCGGCGACCTTGACCCTCGACGACCCTCGTTTCTGATATAAAAAGGAGGAAGAAGAAGAAAAAAAGAGAAGAAGAGAAGAAGAAGAAAAAAAAGAGAAGAAGAGAAGAAAAAAAAAGAGGAGAATCTCTTCTCCTCTTTTTTTTTCTTATTCTCTTTTTTTTTCTTCTTCTTCCTCTTTATTTTATCGGAAACGAGGGTCGTCGAGGGTCAGGGTCGCCGAACGGTAGAGGAAACCCTAAATAGCAACTATCGTGGGTGTAAGATACATGTGGCCGTCGGTGTCGGACACTACATCCACGTCCCACAAGTGACGTGGGCGTCGAAGCCCGCGCCACTTGTGGGATGTGGATGTAGTGTCCGACACCGACGGTACATGTATCTCACACCGACGATACTTTCTATTTAGGGTTTCTCCTCTACCGCTCGACGACCCTCGACGACCCTCGTTCCCGATAAAATAAAGAGGAAGAAGAAAAAAAATAGAGAAGAATAAAAAAAATAGGAGAAGAATTCTTCTCCTCTTTTTTTCTTCTTCTTCTCTTCTTCTCTTTTTCTTCTTCTTCTTCCTCTTTATTTTATCAGAAACGAGGGTCGTCGAGGGTGAGGGTCGCCGAACGGTAGAGGAAACCCTAAATAGCAAGTATCGTGGGTGTGAGATACATGTGGCCGTCGGTGTCGGACACTACATCCACGTCCCACAAGTGACGTGGGCGTCGAAGCCTGCGCCACTTGTGGGACGTGGATGTAGTGTCCGACACCGACGGTACATGTATCTCACACCGATGATACTTTCTATTTAGGGTTTCTCCTCTACCGCTCGGCGACCCTCGACGACCCTCGTTCCCGATAAAAAAAAGAGGAAGAAGAAGAAACAAAAGAGGAGAAGAAAGAATAGAGGAGAAGAACTCCTCTATTCTTTCTTCTCCTCTTTTTTTTCTTCTTCCTCTTCTTTTTTTATCCTCTTCTTCCTCTCATGTTTGAGAGGATTGCCGATGGGTCGGGAGGTTGCCTAGTGTCAAAGGATTCAACAAAACCATGTCTTCATCATTAGGCGAAAGTAACATGTGCATGATGGTACGAAGCTCTCCAAAGTTATTTTGGAACGGAGTCCCAGATAAGATAATTCGCTTTTTGGTACAAAGTTCAGCAAGAACCTTCCAAATATCGTTATTTGGAAGGCCTTTGCTGAAATTCATACAAAAAGGCAAATTATCCTATCCGGGACACCATTCCAAAATAACTTTGGAGGACTTCTTCATGCCCTGGTTACTTCCAGCTAATGATGAAGCCATGGATTTCTTCAATACTTTGACACTAGGAAACCTCTCTCGACCACTCGGCGATCCTCGACCCCTCGAACCCTCGACGACCCTGGAACCCTCGACCCCTAGATGACCCTGGAAATCTCGACCCTCGATCCCTCGACCCTATAGATCCCTTGAAGAAAGGAATAGCTAGAGGAGAAGATCGAAGAAAAAAAAGAGGAGAAGAAGAAAGGAATAGTGGAGAAGAAGAGAAAATAGAATAATATTCTATTTTCTCTTCTTCTCCACTATTCATTTCTTCTTCTCTATTCTATTTTCTCTTCTTCTCCACTATTCCTTTCTTCTTCTCCTCTTCTTTTTCTTCTTTTTTTTCTTCTTATTTATTTCTCCTTTTCTTCCTCTCCTCTTGTTCTTTCTTTCCTCTTCTTATTTTCTTCTTTCCTATCCTTCTTTTCCTTCCTTTCTTAATATCACTTAGCAAATGCACTAACCTAAAATGCAACAAACATAAAATGCAACAAACATAAAATGCACTAAATCGATTAACTAACCTAAAATCAGTGATAAAATGCACTAACCTAAAATCGATATCTACTAACAACTTGAAAAAAATTAATACATATATGAAAAATGCATATATGAAAAAAACATCATCATATCATCAATAGAAAAAATAGTATTTTTTTTCTAAAAATCTATCTTTTCAGCACATACATATACTCATACATCATCATATACTCATACATATACATATAATCTGCAGGAAAAAACATATATGTGTTTGCAAAAAAAGGGGGAAGAGGGGGGCGGTGCCGGCCTAGACCACAACGAGGCAGGGGTGACGGCGGCGCGGGGCAGCTGGGGTGCGGCGAGGCAGAGGTGACGGCGAGGCAGAGGCGGGGCGGCGACGGCGTCGGGGCGCGACGCGGGGAGGCGACGGCGTCGGGGCGGCGCGGAGAGACCGCGGCGGTGCGGAGTGGCGCGCGGCGACGCCGTCGGGGCGGCGCGGGACGGCGTCGGAGGCAGGGCGACGACGGCGACGGCGAGGCGCAAAGGGGCAGCCTGGCGGCGTCGTCGGGGCGCGATCAAAGAACTGAACGAATTTTTTCACAAGTCTTGCTTATATAGACGGCGCATTGGTCACGGTTCGTGGCACCAACCGTGACCAATGCCCCCCTTTAGTCCCGTTTGGTGCCACCAACCGGGACGAAAGGCCTCTTTTCAGCAGCCCAAAGGGCGGGAAGCGGCGGCCTTTGGTCCCGGTTGGTGGCACCAACCGGGACTAAAGGGGGGCATTGGTCACGGTTGGTGCCACGAACTGTGACCAATGCCCCCCTTCAGTCCCGGTTGGTGCCACCAACCGGGACAAAAGGCCTTGTGCTGCCTCGCGCCCAAATGTTTAGTCCCACCTCGCTAGTTGAGAGGGAGCCGCACCTGTTTATAAGGTGCGGTGCGCCTTCCCTCTCGAGCTCCTCTCTAAAGCAGGCTTTCGGGTCTAACCGTGCAATGTGTGCCTGTGAGCCTACTGGGCCTCCTCCGGGCCTGAATCCTGGCCCATGGTAGGGTTTCTATTCGTATTCAGGCCATGGGTCCCCAGTAGGTGGCACTTTTTTGTTTTGTTGTTTTTTTTGTTTCTACTTACAACAAAATACTTATTGTTGCTATATTTAATTTTTTTTTCCAGTTTTTTTGTTTTGTTTTCTGCATTATTTATTTTCTTTTGATTTTTGCTTTATTTTTTAATTCTTTTTTGCTTTTAGTTTTAGAAAAATTATAAACTTTCTGTTAGTGCCATTAGTTTTCAAATTTGAAAACACTTTTTTTGTTTTTTTTGTTTTCTTTGTTGCTTTATTTATTTTATTTTGTTTCTACTTACAACAAAATACTTATTTTTGCTATTTTCATTTTTTCCAGTTTTTTTGTTTTGTTTTCTGTATTATTTATTTTCTTTTGTTTTTTTCTTTATTTTTTTAATTCTTTTTGCTTTTAGGTCAGCAAAATTATAAACTTTCTGTTGCTTTATTTATTTTATTTTGTTTCTACTTACAACAAAATACTTATTGTTGCTATTTTTTCCAGTTTTTTTGTTTTGTTTTCTGCATTATTTATTTTCTTTTGTTTTTTGCTTTAATTTTTAATTCTGTTTGCTTTTAGGTTAGCAAAATTATAAACTTTCTGTTAGTGCCATTAGTTTTAGAAAAATTATAAACTTTCTGTTAGTGCCATTAGTTTTCAAATTTGAATAGTTAAAATTTGAATTCTTTGAAAATTGTTTGAATCACAAGTTTGTGATTAACTTACTAAAAAATGAGAATAGATGCGCTTATAGAGAAAAGTCAACCTAAATTCCTAGTAAATTTCTATGAATTTCAGAGAAATTCACTACGAATTTAGGTTAAACTTTTCTCTATTAGGGCATCTATTTTCACTTTGAGAGGAGCTCAACAAGGCAGAGAGGGAAGGGCTTATAAACCGGTGTGATCCCCCTTTGGTTGGCGAGGTGGGACTAAACTCGGCCTGCAACGAGGACCAACCCTTTAGTCCCGGTTTGTGGCACAAACCGGGACTAATGGCCATGGGCCAGGGGCGAGGACAAAATTATAAACTTTCTGTTCGTGCCATTAGTTTTAGAAAGTTGAAAGTTGAAAGTTGGCATGGGCCAGGGACTAATGTTCATGGTATTACGAGGGCCGAACCATAAGACATGAAAGCATTTCAAATGAACTCTGAAAAAGTTGAAAGTTGGCATGGTATCATAATTTCACCCACATAGCATGTTCGTGTGTTACAAAGTTGGCATGGTATCATCATAATAGTTGCGGGAGAAAGTCTTCACTTTTTCTTCGCTTGTGTCATTTGCTTATTGCGCCGTAACCATGGATAATCTTCATTGTTTATCAGGATGCTTGGGTTAGCCTTGACATTGAAGGGAGGAATTTCATGAAACTTTTCATAATCTTCAGACATGTCTGTCTTGCTGTCCACTCCCAGGATGTCCCTTTTTCCTGAAAGAACTATGTGGCGCTTTGACTCATCGTATGATGTATTCGCTTCCTTATCTTTTCTTTTTCTCGGTTTGGTAGACATGTCCTTCACATAGATAACCTGTGCCACATCATTGGCTAGGACGAACGGTTCGTCAGTGTACCCAAGATTTTTCAGATCCACTGTTGTCATTCTGTACTGTGGGTCTACCTGTACCCCGACGCCTAACAGATTGACCCATTTGCACTTAAACAAAGGGACCTTAAAATCAGGTCCGTAGTCAAGTTCCCATATGTCCACTATGTAACCATAATATGTGTCCTTTCCGCTCTCGGTTGCTGCATCAAAGCAGACACCGCTGTTTTGGTTGGTGCTCTTTTGATCTTGGGCGATCGTGTAAAATGTATTCCCATTTATCTCGTATCCTTTGTAAGTTAATACAGTCAAAGATGGTCCCCTGGACAACAAGTACAACTCATCACAAACAGTGTTGTCACCTATGAGACGTGTTTCCAACCAACTGCTGAAAGTTCTAATGTGTTCACATGTAATCTAGTCGTCGCACTGCTCCGGGTGTTTGGAGCGCAGACTGTTCTTGTGTTCATCGACATACGGGTTCACCAAGGTAGAGTTCTGTAGAACTGTGTAGTTTGCTTGAGACCAAGAATATCCGTCCCTGCATATTATTGAGTCTCTTCCAAGAGTGCCTTTTCCAGTCAGTCTCCCCTCATACCGCGATTTAGGGAGACCTATCTTAAGGCCAGGAATGAAGTCAACACAAAACCCGATAACATCCTCTGTTTGATGGCCCATGGAGATGCTTCCTTCTGGCCTAGCGCGGTTATGGACATATTTCTTTAGGACTCCCATGAACCTCTCAAAGGGGAACATATTGTGTAGAAATACGGGCCCCAGGATGACAATTTCATCGACTAGATGAACTAGGACGTGCGTCATGATATTGAAGAAGGATGGTGGGAACACCAGCTCGAAACTGACAAGACATTGCGCCACATCACTCCTTAGCCTTGGTACGATTTCTGGATCGATCACCTTCTGAGAGATTGCATTGAGGAATGCACATAGCTTCACAATGGCTAATCGGACGTTTTTCGGTAGAAGCCCCCTCAATGCAACCGGAAGGAGTTGCGTCATATTCGACGAGAAGCCAGTCGTGACCTTCATACTGAGCAGGCATTCAAAGAAGATTTCTTTCTCTTCTTTCGTAAGAGCGTAGCTGGCAGGACCTTTATACTACTTTGGAGGCATGCCGTCTTTTTCGTGCAAACGTTGCAGGTCCTCCCGTGCCTCAGGTGTATCTTTTGTCTTCCCATACACGCCCAAGAAGCCTAGCAGGTTCACGCAAAGGTTCTTCGTCACGTGCATCACGTCGATTGAGGAGCGGACCTCTAGGTCTTTCCAGTAGGGTAGGTCCCAAAATATAGATTTCTTCTTCCACATGGGTGCGTGTCCCTCAGCATCATTCGGAATAGCTAGTCCACCGGGACCCTTTCCAAAGATTACGTAGTGTAAATCATTGACCATAGCAAGCTCGTGATCACCGGTGCGCATGGAGGGCTTCTTCCGGTGATCTCGCTCGCCTTTGAAATACAAGCCTTTCTTTCAACATTGATGGTTGGTCGGAAGAAATCGACGATGGCCCAGGTACACATTCTTCCTGCATTTGTCCAGGTATATACTTTCAGTGTCATCTAAACAGTGCGTGCATGCGTGACATCCTTTGTTTGTCTGTCCTGAAAGGTTACTGAGAGCGGGCCAATCGTTGATGGTCACGAACAGCAACGCCTTAAGGTTAAATTCCTCCTGTCTGTGCCCATCCCACGTACGTACACCATTTCCATTCCATAGTTGTAAAAGTTCTTCAACTAATGGCCTTAGGTACACATCAATTTCGTTGCCGGGTTGCTTAGGGCCTTGGATGAGAACTGGCATCATAATGAACTTCCGCTTCATGCACATCCAAGGAGGAAGGTTATACATACATAGAGTCATGGGCCAGGTACTGTGATTGTTGCTCTGCTTCCCGAAAGGATTAATGCCATCCGCGCTTAAAGCAAACCATACATTCCTTGGGTCCTTTGCAAACTCATCCCAGTACTTTCTCTCGATTTTTCTCCACTTCGACCCATCAACGGGTGCTCTCAACTTCCCATCTTTCTTTCGGTTCTCACTGTGCCATCGCATCAACTTGGCATGCTCTTCGTTTTTGAACAGACGTTTCAACCATGGTACTATAGGAGCATACCACATCACCTTCGCAGGAACCCTCTTCCTGGGGGGCTCGCCGTCAACATCACTAGGGTCATCTCGTCTGACCTTATACCGCAATGCACCACATACCGGGCATGCGTTCAGATCCTTGTATGCACCGCGGTAGAGGATGTAGTCATTAGGGCATGCATGTATCTTCTCCACCTCCAATCCTAGAGGGCATACGACCTTCTTTGCTGCGTATGTACTGTCGGGAAATTCGTTATCCTTTGGAACTTCTTCTTCAATATTTTCAGTAGCTTCTCAAATCCTTTGTCAGCCACAGCATTCTCTGCCTTCCACTTCAGCAATTCCAGTACGGTACCGAGCTTTGTGTTGCCATCTTCGCAATTGGGGTATAACCCTTTTTTGTGATCCTCTAACATGCGATCGAACTTCAGCTTCTCCTTTTGACTTTCGCATTGCGTCCTTGCATCGACAATGACCCGGCGGAGATCATCATCATCGGGAACATCGTCTGGTTCCTCTTGATCTTCAGCAGCTTCACCCGTTGCAGCATCATTGGGCACATCGTCTGGTTCCTCTTGATCTTCACCAGCTCCCCCTGTTGCAGCATCACCGTATTCAGGGGGCACATAGTTGTCATCATACTCTTCTTCTTCGCCGTCTTCCATCATAACCCCTATTTCTCCGTGCCTCGTCCAAACATTATAGTGTGGCATGAAACCCTTGTAAAGCAGGTGGGAGTGAAGGATTTTCCGGTTAGAGTAAGACCTCGTATTCCCACATTCAGTGCATGGACAACACATAAAACCATTCTGCTTGTTTGCCTCAGCCGCATCGAGAAACTCATGCACGCCCTTAATGTACTCGCGGGTGTGTCTGTCACCGTACATCCATTGCCGGTTCATCTGCGTGCATTATATATAATTAAGTGTCCAAATTAATAGAAGTTCATCATCACATTAAAACCAAAGTGCATACATAGTTCTCATCTAACAACATATAGCTCTCCAGAGCATCTAATTAATTAAACCATACATTGAAACTATGTAAAACATTTCAATGCGAAAACAAATGCGATCATAATCGCAACCAAGGTAACAATTGATCCAACGGCATAATGATACCAAGCCTTGGTATGAGTGCCATATTTTCTAATCTTTCTAATCGTCAAGCGCATTGCATCCATCTTGCTCTTGTGATCATCGATGACATCCGCAACATGCAACTCCAATATCATCTTCTCCTCCTCAATTTTTTTTATTTTTTCCTTTAACAAATTGTTTTCTTCTTCAACTAAATTTAACCTCTTGACAATAGGGTCGGTTGGCATTTCCGATTCACATACATCCTACATAAATAAAATCTATGTCATGTTGGTCGGCATAATTTTCATAAACAATAAATGAACCAATAGTTATAAAGATAATATATATACCACATCCGAATCATAGACAGGACGAGGGCCGACGGGGGCGGATACCAAAACCATCACACTATATAAGATGCAATAATAAAAGTAAGAAAATAATACAAGTATCTATGTAAACATACAAGTAAGAATATTTTTCCTTTCAGAAAGAAGATAAGAACAAGAGGCTCACCACGGTGGTGCCGGCGATGAGCTCGGCGCGGGTGATCGACGGCGGTGAAGACAGGGACGGGGCATGACGGACCGCTAAACCTAGACAAATATTATGGAAAATGGAGCTTGGAGGTCGAGCTTGGAGAGGAGAAAGCTTAAGTAGTGTGGCTCGAGCATTCCATCGAACACCTTGTGTGCATAGGAGGTGAGCTAGAGCACCACCAAGCCCTCTCCCCCTCGGCCAGAGAAAAACATAGCACTGGGGTGCTCTGCTTGCGAGCGAGGGGTATATATAGGCACCTCATTGGTCCTAGTTGGTGACTTGAGCTGGGACTAAAGGGGAGCCTTTGGTCCCGGTTCAAGCCACCAACCGGGACCAATGGTGGTGGGCCAGGAGCGAGGCCCATTGGTCCCGGTTCATCCCACCAACCGGGACCAAAAGGTCCAGATGAACCGGGACCAATGGCCCACGTGGCCCGGCCGGCCCCCTGGGCTCACGAACCGGGACCAATGCCCACATTGGTCCCGGCCTGGACCAAAGCCCTGTTTTCTACTAGTGAAATGATAGCTACTCGCAACCAACGCGATTAGGGGTTGTCAAGCCCTTCACGGTCACTTACGAGAGTGAGATCTGATAGATAGAATATTTTTGGTATTTTTGGTATAAAGATGCAAAGTAAAAAGTAAAGGCAAAGTAAATAGCAAAACAATATAAAAGTAGTGGAGATTGATATGATGAGAATAGACCTGGGGGCCCTAGGTTTCACTAGTGGCTTCTCTCAAGAGCATAAGTATTCTACGATGGGTGAACAAATTACTGTTGAGCAATTGATAGAATTGAGCATAACTATGAGAATATCTAGGCATGATCATGTATATAGGCATCACGTCCGTGACAAGTAGACCGAAACGATTCTGCATCTACTACTATTACTCCACTCATCGACCGCTATCCAGCATGCATCTAGAGTATTAAGTTAAAAACAGAGTAACGCCTTAAGCAAGATGACATGATGTAGAGAGATAAATTCATGCAATATGAAATAAACCCCATCTTGTTATCCTCGATGGCAACGATACAATACGTGCCTTGCTGCCCCTTCTGTCACTTGGTAAGGACATCGCAAGATCGAACCCAAAGCTAAGCACTTCTCCCATAGCAAGAACTACCAATCTAGTTGGCCAAACCAAACGGATAATTCGAAGAGACTTGCAAACATAACCAATCATACATAAGAGAATTCAGAAAAGATTCAAATATTATTCATAGATAGACTTGATCATAAACCCACAATTCATCGGTCTCAACAAACACACCGCAAAAAGAAGATTACATCGAATAGATCTCCACAAGAGAGGGGGAGAACTTTGTATTGAGATTGAAAGAGAGAGAAGAAGCCATCTAGCTACTAACTATGGACCCGAAGGTCTGAGGTAAACTACTCACACTTCATCAGAGGGGCTATGGTGATGTAGAAGCCCTCCGTGATGATGGCCCTCTTCCTGCGGAGCTCCGGAACAGGCCCCAAGATGGTATCTCGTGGATACAATAAGTTGCGGCAGTGGAACTAGGTTTTTGGCTCCTGTTCTGATCGTTTGGGGGTACGTGTGTATATATAGGAGGACGAAGTTCGCTGGAGGAGCAACGAGGGGCCCACGAGGCAGGGGGGGTGCCCCCCACCCTCGTGACCGCCTCTTTTGTTCCTTGGAGTAGGGTCCAAGTCTCCTGGATGACGTTCGGTGAGAAAATCACTTTCCCGAAGATTTTATTCCGTTTGGACTCCGTTTGATATTCCGTTTATCCAAAACACTCAAATAGGCAGAAAACATCAATTCTGGGCTGGGCCTCCGGTTAATAGGTTCGTCCCAAAAATAATATAAAAGTGGAAAATAAAGTCCAATATAGTCCTAAACAGTAGATAATATATCATGGAGCAATCAAAAATTGTAGATAAGTTGGAGACGTCTCACATAACTAATGCGGTAGATCGATCGACGCATGGGAAAAATGAGTTATAAGGACCTAGCTAGCTATATGTATAGCGGGAGATCGATCATTGTACATCCATTTGTTAGCTGCAAATAAGGCCCAGCGAGACGGATAGACAGAGAATGGAGTTAGGAGGTGGTGCGAGAGGCCGAGCTACTAGCTAGATAGGGGGAGGGGTGTGCGGTTGTGAGATTGATGAAAAGAGGGGCGGGAGTTTACACGTGTGTGGGACCATATGAGGGACACAAGGCATGGACATGGAAAGGAGGAGATGGAAGGTGTGTGTGTACGTATGCTGTAGGTAGACGCTGGAGAGGTTTACCGATCGGTGTGTGTGTCGGAAAGGAGTTGTGGAGACTGTGGGAGAACGACCTAAAGAAAAAAATGAATGTGCGCGATGAATAGAATGCTGAGGGAGGGGGGGCGAGGAGGGCGTGTGCATGCATGAGAGAAAGTTAGTGCTAGCTACAAAGGTTAGAGGATTGTGTGGGTGTAAGAGACTAACAAATATCATAATTTGATATGAAAGTGGATTCATATATTTGAATAGGAGATCATAGTGTTAGAAACATATGCATGCATGAATATAGCGGTGATATGCGTGCTGTGGTTTGCACATGTTATACCATAATGTGATAATGCATGGCGTTTGCAACTCACAGCTAAATGTCGAACAATCTAAAGCATACTATATATCGAACAATATCACATTTTATTTGAATTTGTGATAATGTGTGGCGTTTGTAACATGCAACTAAATATCGAACAATCTAAACAATACTATATATCGAACAATCTCACATTTTATTTGAATTTGTGGTAATGTGTGGTGTTTGCAACTCACATCTAAATACTTGTAGGTGTAGCGGGTGGGGCACCATACATTGTGTGATAAACACATTATACATACGAGACATGGTTTAGATTATGTAGATCTAGCTAGAGCTTGAAATGTACCGTGATTTGAAATTAACATAAAGTGGATTCAAAAAATCGAGTTTGAGTTCATATAGTACACATAGTTCATATCTAACTCGAGAGTAATCATGTGGTGTGTTGTGAAGATAATACACAAATGATGGTTTAACTTGACAATAATGATGATTGTAGATCTTATTAAAATAGAGAAACGAATTCAAATGGTTTGACTTCACAACAATCATTATTGTAGTTCTTATTCAAATAGAGAAACGAATTCAAATTTAGTACATATTGAAGTGGTAGTATATACGTTTGGAATGCACGAAAAGGTTCATTTGAGTAGTAGGTTGCATGCATTATACACGTAGCGAAATATTTTAATTGAACATAACATGAATTCAAAGTTTTGAATGACATTTGTAATGCGAATTGATTTGGTACAATACACAGGACTAGACTCTCTTGTTTGCTGCGAATTGATTTCTTTTTGTTTTTTCTTCAACGGAAGTGCGAATTGATTTGATATAGTACACGTTGGACCTGTCCGGAAATTTCAACCCGTACCTTGTTACCCCGAAATATTTAAGATATATCTTTGTCTCGTTGTGCCCCGACAACTCCCTCCATCTCAACTCGTGCCTTGCTATTCCAAAATTACAACGCGCACGAAAACTCCCATCTCCTGTGAAATCTCGACATGTGAAATCCCGTGATGCCCCTGAACCGAAAGAACTGCGTAGCTCAAATCGGTGGGGGTACTTTTGTAACTTACCCCACATTTCGGACAAGCTCGTAAACCCGCGAAGCCCCACACCCACCTCCGTCTGCCACCCAGCTGGAGCCTCTTCCCCGACGACGTCGTCCACAGCAACACCTCGACGTCCCTCATCTACCGTACCGGATGAGGATCCGTCGTCGATCTCGTCGTCCCGCCGGTTCAGCCACCACGTCCTCCGCCTCCAAGGAGCTACCTCGACGTCCCCCTCGGCTGTCGTGCCACCTCCATTCCCACACCGCTGTCTTCACCTGCACCACTGGAAGAGCATCATCATCACCATTTCCTCGGATGAAGATGAGGCCTAATCGGCGCCACCAAAGAGGTTGTACACTAATAACCGCATTTCCTTCTTGATTCGATCTCACGGTGCTACCGGTGCTCGGTCCCGAGCCGACACGGCGCGGCTCCATCCAAGGCGGCGTCGCCGGCCACTTCCTCCACGCACTACTAGCAAAAGGCCTACTAGTGGCGCACCAGTTTTGCCTACTAATGGCGCACTACTGGTCCGCCACTAGTACCACGCCACTAGTATTATATACTATTGGCGCACCACTGGTGCGCCATTAGTATGCCTCCCAGGGGCCATATTTACCCATGTGCTTTGGCATACTAATGGCGCACTGTGGGGTGATGCGCCATTAGTATGCATATTATGTTTTTTTACTTTTCCGATTTTTGCACAGGTTACAAAATATATTATTGGACAGAATATAGACAGCACCACACAGCAACAGCAGATTCATCGAATACAATAGAAGATTAGTCTCCGAATACAATTCATCATATTAGTCTCTGAATTCAAAAGACCGAACAAAGATAGAACATTACAAGTCTCGAGACCGCGAGTAGCGAGTTTGTCGGAAGTAATACTAATCCTAACAAGTCCTACTAATCATCATCATACAACTTCTACTCGTTATTAATAACAAGTCATACGATCATCATCTTGATAGTCATCAAACCAACCCTACTTAATTGTTCTTAGCACATGATCATCAGTATTAGGCAGGACCTAAATACCCTATCTAAGGTAAAATAGCATAAAACAATATAGACCCTGACTCTCCATTATAGAGAATGGAGAACATCCTGTCTCCAATTCTTGCGCTTCGCTTCCTTTTGCTTCCAAGAACCTCCTTACGACTGTCCATACATTTTTCCATCCTTTGATTTTCATGTCTCCACTTCTTTTAGAAATCTCGTATGGACAATTGAGATTCGTAGGATGACCTGGTTGTATGTTCAAAACATTAAGACTACCTTTTTGATACATAAAGTGAGGCACACAATTCTCTGGGATTATCTATTGAAAAACATAGTAATAACTTCATAGTTAGCAATGATGTACTAGTTTTAGAAGTATGCAAAAGATGCACGGATGTCGTAATAGTAAAAATCATACCAGGGTATCTCCATGGTAGTTACCGTAGTTGAACACATGCACTAGTGGCACGTATTGACCATAATGTTGAGGAGTTTGATTGTAGATATTGTAATTCTCAATGTCAGTACAAAATCCGACCAGATGATTTTTCTCCTTGTAAGTTGTTAATTCGGAGCCATCGGTGTAGTGGGTTTTGTCTACCATATCCCACACATTCTTTGAACAATAAAAATAAGCTGTCAATGGAAATAAGCTGTCAACTATTTTGAAATAAACAATATAAATTAGCTAATAACTATGTTTGAGAAACTCACATAGCGGTAGAACTGGAGGCGTATCAATAAGGACCCAAATGTCCATATTGTCTTGGTCGATGTCAGGATTACCAAGATCCATGGTGATAAGCATACCCTCATCAAAACCATACATCTTGCAAAATGCTTCCCAATTTTTGCAACCAAAATGGGTTACGGTCTCAGAATTATACAGATTTACTTCAAAGTTCACATCGTGATGAGTCCTTATGTGAATTTTCTTTGTTTCAGAAATTTCATGGTCTTCAAAATCCATCCTCTCCAAGACATAGCATCTTGCATGGCATGGGATAAGCTATACTCGAATTGTAAAAGATGAAAATTACACGTTGAAATAGTTGAAGTCATGCTTAATTAGGAAAAAAACAATAGTCGTCGTTGCGTACCATTTCAACTTCGAAGGTCTCCTCGAGCTTAATGCTGAAGCGCCGATCATCATCCAGGTGAGGCCTGTCGCACATACCTCGATCGTCGTGGCACCAGTCGCACTCCCCGGGAGACTTTCCTCGTCCGATGACAACATTTCCTACGTTCATAATTCAAAACTACATAGGATGAGTGCTTCCTCTTCCAGATTAGGGTTTATCGATGTCGAGCAGCTGACATTACTAATAACTATGAGTTGATATCACACTTCTATATCACTGATTCTATAGAAGCCAAGGTTTCATCATTTAGGGTTTGTCGACGCCGAGGCACCCTAAATGCTAAGTTAAGTTTTCATCATTTAGGGTTTATCGATGCCGAGGCACCCTAGGTTGGGCCTAATCACTTGGCAGTAATCACTTGGCTCTATTGCCACCTATGTTGGGTTTATCATCTAGGGTTTATCGATGCTAAGGAGAATTCTAAGTTGGGCCTAATCACTTGGCTCTATTGCAATCTATGGTTTAATGCAGCAAGAATGGTGGGGCAGTTGATCCTACTTAACTAAGTACTAAGATACCCCGGCCCATGCATTAGTCGCAAGTACCCCATATGTCCTATTTTTAGCAAAGTCATGCTAAAATTCACGGAAATTTTCAGCATGACCTTTGCTGAAAATAGGACATATGGAGTACCCGAATTTGCCGGAACGGAAGTTAATCGACATTCCGGCAAACTCAAGGGCCTCTCAGGGTACCTGCAAATTCATCACGACACAATGGTCGGAGACAAAACCCAGCAAACTAGCAAAGTTACTGACGTGTTTACAGAAATTGTTTTCTGTAAAAGATGATCATCATCTTTTCAAGTTATTACTTGTCAAATACAGAAGAAGGAACAATTTATTTGAGACATAGTTACAAATGATGACAGAATAAAGCAACACCCTGCACTAGCCTAAAAACAAGTGAAGTTTCACCCATATAAGAACAACTTTATAAAATCAGAGAAGTTGCTAAATTTTTTGTATCCTTTATATACACTGTAGTACAATGCTTTATAATGTTCCATCATCATTACAAAAAATGGACAATTGTCCATAACAGTTAACTGAAATTTTTGCCTCATAGCTTGGGTGGGTTAAGTACTAGGAGACTTTATAATGTGCAGTATACGTGCAGTAACAGGCTTCTGAGTTAAGAAAACATTTCTGTTTGATTTTCAGTAAAAAGTCTTAAGAACTCAAACATTGCAAGCATAAAATTACTCCAAGAAATTTACTCCTGCAAGCACAAAAAACAATCAAGAAATCCAAGAAACACATGGTCTTGAGGATATTATTTTTGACTGATTATTTCAGTTTTACATGCAGATTTTGACCAAAAAACACATGGTCTTTTTAACAGTTTTCAGTTTGCACAGAATACTGAAAACTACAGTTTCGACAGAATTCCTAACACTTTGGTCTTCTAGTTACAAAACAAAACAAACATAATTCTAGATGCCATAACTGAATTTTTTGATAGTAGCTCATAACTGAAAGACACATTAACTAAGAAAAAAAGGCAAACCAGCAAACATACACACACACACATCCAAAGAGATTTGGTTGCTTCATATATATGACTAAATAGATGAGTTCAGAGGGGGGAGGTTTGGCTAAAACACTACATGCACTCCACTTAACTAGATCACAATTTTAGAAAGAATTGTCACAATAATCAACATGAAGAAGCACAACCCCCACCGATACAGACCACAAATCCACACTGAAATCAATTTGCTGACTTTTGCTAAACCTAGAACACGGGGGAAGAGGGCAGTGGTACTCGCGGGAGGTACCCTAGGGGGAAGGAGGGGAAGGGGAAGAGGTGAGGAATCACCTGTGGGATAACGACAGGCTGCCGTAGGAGGGCGTCGGTGTCGAGGAGGCGGCGGGCGGCGGCGCGTCGAGGAGGAGGAGGCGCGTCGAGGAGGTGGCGCGTCGAGGAGTCTGCGGCGCCTTCTTGCTCAATCTCTTTCTTCCCCGAGCCCTTCCTCGAAGACGGTGAAGGGGGAGCAAGGCAGCAGTGGTGGCGCAGTGGGTCGGGGCAGCGGCGGAGCAGCAGGTCGAGAGATCGGGGGATTGGGGATTGGGCTCGGCCAGGGAGGAGGCGGCGCCCGGGGGAAAAGGGATAGAGGGGGGAATGTTAGTAATGGCGCACTGTGGGAGTGGTGCGCCATTACTAGTTAAACTAGTAATGGCGCACCACACCCACTGTGCACCATTACTAGTTTTGAAAAAAAATTGATTTTTTTGAAAAAACTTAGTAATGGCGCACTGTCTACTTGATGCGCCATTAATATGTTTGGAAAAATGAAAAAAAATTGTTACTAGTGGCGCACCATGTATCCGGTGCGCCATTAGTGTCTTCCACACTAATGGCGCACCTGCACATGGTGCACCACTTCTATATTGTAGTGGCACACCACATGTCAGGTGCGCCATTAGTATCCATTTCATCTATAGCCGTTTTCCTAGTAGTGACGGTGTCGCTCCCTCGTTGGCGATGTCCACATTGGTAGGAGCTGTTGCTGCTTTAGCTCTCGCTCGCGGTGCTGCTCTGCTCTTGCTCTTGGTCCCTTGCTTGGTCTGCTCTTGCTATTGCTCTTGCTCTTGCTGACACTGCTGCTCTCGCTCTTGCTCTTGCTTGCGATGCTGCTCCGATTTAGCTACACTTCAGTCGACTGAATCAACTTTTGGGTCAGTCGATTTTCAGGGGGTGGGGGGGGGGGGTCGCCGGAGTTAAGGAAGAACTAGCCGCGTCGGGGAGGGGGGCTCGCTGGAGAGGTGCCCCACTATCTATCTTAGGGTTCAGGGTGGGGCAGTGGTCTACGGCGGTGGTGGGGCGGTGGCGTGGGGATCGCTGGAGAAAAAGCTCGCCACAGGGGAGCCTTGAGGGATGGCCGGGGCGGCAGCGGACCGGCGGTGGGGAGTGGTTTCAGGGTGGGTGGGGCAGTGCACCGCCGGCCGCAGGCAGCGGAGGGCGGCGGTTTGGTCGGTGGTGGCTGGCGGCTCAGGGGGGTGGAGGTTGAAGTTAAACTGCAGGCCCTTGATTTCGTATCCAACGGCTGGAAAATCGACTGACCATAGTTGAAATATTCAGTCGACCGGCTCTCGCATCCACTGGTGCCTGCTGCTGCTGCTATTGTTTTTCTGCTACTACCTAGTGCGTTCAGTTTCGACCATAAAATTCAGTTTCAACAGCAAAATACAGTTTCGACAGTTAAGTTCAGTTTCGACAGTTAAATTCAGTTTCGACAGTTAAGTTCAGAGATGAGTGGCTGATGTATTTTACATCTAGCACTTTGTGGTTATGTATGTTATGTCATCTATTGGAGATGCTATTAGAATTCCACTCAAGTTAACGTTGTCTCTCCTATCTTGCTTCAGCATCGGAGTCGTACAACTCACCGGAGCTGCTCCAACGACGAAACCCTCCATCATAGTGGAGCAGTACCCCGGGCTCCATCTCAAGATGCCTAAGATCTTCTTCCCCTCCTCCGAGAGCCAAGTCAGCCGGGTCAACCTCACCGACCAACCCAATCATGCTGAGATCTACATGGCTTCGCCAAAGAGGTTGTACACTTGCTGCATCTCTTTTTTACTCTACATGTTATATATATTGTCCATTGAGCACACGCAGTAACGTGAAATACGATTAGTTTCTCCTACTATATGACAAGCAGTGAGGTACCAGGAAACTTAGCTATCCGCGATGGACTCTCTTGGATGCCATCATTATTTATCTTTGTGTGTTTGAGTTGTGCATTTTTCGATGGGCTTTCTCTTTAATGCCATCATTATCCGCGATGGACTTTCTTCAACCTCTTGTCTTGTTGCTCCAGCCGCCCAAAGCAGCGCCAGTTGTGTTGCATGCTCCTGCCTCCCGTGGCCGGTTGTGCTGCCGCAGAGGCCTCACCGCCCCCTACTATTCCCACCGTTAACTAGGCCCTGCGGTGACGGCAGCCTCACACCACAGCCGAACCAGTGAACCCTCGTACTCCTCTCCGCGCGGGCTTCCACTGTCGCGTCTTCCCCAGCCCCGCGTCGTCCCCTTCCTAGGCCTCACCGTTGTCCACCGCCCTGGTGCTCTTGGCATGGCGTGATCAACATGGTCAAGGAATGACTTCCATCCGAAGAGTACTGTACGTGGAGAGGCTGACAGCTGGGTCCATGGTGGCCGCAAGGAAGTGCCTCCTTATTACGCGCAAAATAATTATTCCTCCACCTGATAGCAGGGACCCACCAGATGGGTAACTGTATTTCGCGAAAAAAACGTTTCCCCCTGACTGCTGGGACCTGCCAGCTATATCTTTGCACGCAAGGAAGTGCGTCCGGGAGTAAAAATGATTCGCCCCCTGACTGCTGGGACCTACCAGCTACATCTTCGCACGCAAGAATGTGCCTGACAGTCGGGACCCACCTGGTCGAAGCGTACATAACGTTGTCATTCTGGTCGCGAACGTGAACGTACATACTGGTCGATGTAGAGGCGCGCACGTGTCGTAGTAGAGGCGCGCATGTAGCATGTACACGTACGTACAACGACCAGTGTGCAAGAAAGAAAATATGGCCACATACGTACATACGGGCAGGGTCTCGAACGCCTACTCGCGCATACGTACGGCCAGGGCTCGTGTACATGGCTGGGTCGGAACGGAGAAACTGCGTCGTCGTTGTGTTCATGGGGAGCCAACCGGCTGGGTCGGAACGGAATGCATCGTCGTGTTCATCAGGAGGGCTTGGACGGAATAGCCGATGGAAACGAGGCCTGGTGTACCACAGAACGGAGGAAACAGCCTTGTGTTCGACCGGCCACGTTTGAAACAGGATCCTGTTCATTGGGAGGGGTCTGGCGTACCGCAAAACGGAGGAAATGGACCTCCTACGGTCGAAACGGGGGTCCTGTTGATCGGGAGGGGTGTGGCGTACCGCAAAATGGAGGAAACAGACTTGTGTTGGAGCGCTACGGTCGAAATGGGGGTCATGTTCATCGAGAGGGGTGTAGCATATCGCAAAACGGGACTCCATGGGATACTTTTCATCTCCACCACCGACCCCTTCCAGTCTCCACGGGCTGCTGTTCATCCACCATGGACCTCCTCCAGCCTGCACCTGCGACTGTTCATCCACGGGCTCCTATTCATCCAGCCTCCACCGTGCGTTACTCCACCGGCTACTGTTCAACCAGCCCTCTCCACGGGCTCCTGTTCAACCACCCCTCCACGGGCTACTGTTCATCCAGCCCTCCATCGTCTACTGTTCATCTAGCCCTCCGAGGGGTGGTCCTGTTCATCATGCCCTCCAGGGGGTCCTGTTCATCCAGCCCCAACCGGCTCGATCGATCAGGGTCCTGTTCATCCAGAGGAAACACCACGGGGTCCTGTTCATCCACCCCCACCAGGAACTGTTCATCCAACCCCCCCCCCCCAGCAACGCTCACTGTTCATCCAGAGGCAGCATTGACCGACTTCAGTTAGCAGCAGTAGCAAAGGAATCGCTAGATCGGGTTCAGTTTACAGCCATCGATCGATCACTCGGGTTCAGTAACGCGTAGCCTGCAGTGCAATTGCTCGGGTTCAGTTAGAGCCCAACGCCTTGCTCGGGTTCAGTTAGAGCCCAATGCCTCGCACCCGCGCGCGTGCGTGTACGAGAGAAACGCGCATCGCTCGGCCCCGACCACCCACCGTAACCGGGAACACCCTGATATTTTCCTCGCCCTCGCTTCTACCACGGTTTTTTCCGTCATGGACGGCCCAAAGAATGTCATGCAGCTGCGTCTCCGGCCCGCCCAGGACGAAAAGCCCATTTTCTGTCATGATTTTTTGTCATAGAAGTAGGAGCCCACCACATCTATGATGATACCAGGTTTGTCACAATTATCATCATAGAAGTTTCATAAGTATGACATAACTTTTTTTCGTTTGGCCCAAAATGTCACAGATGTGTCATTTTTTGTAGTGCACGCATTGCTCGGATGAACTGCTTTTGCTCGCTTCAATGCGGTCCTGCATTAGGCCTATTTGAAGCTCAAGATGCCCGGTCCATGTGGCGTCATTACAATCAATGGAAACATGGAGCTCTCCCTCCTCACTAAGGAGCATACTGCGGCCATTGCGGCCGAAGTACATAGCGGCCCTATCAAGCTGCACAACCCCTCAGCTGTCAGGCCATCGGACATCCCCACGCAGGACCAATCAGTCCTCCATACCGGCAGTCCGGCAACTTCAGGGCTGGATTAGCAGCCTAGCCTCCGTCGACTGCCATGTGCATCAGCGGAATTCATACCAGACATGCGCAATTATGCGCTAAAAATACCTTGAGCATCGGCGGAGGCAATATACGGATAGGCCTATACAAAGGTTCGACCTTATACGGCCTTGCCCTTTCATTAATCATCCTTCCTTTCTCACCGCAGGTGAATCAACACCTACTCAATCTTCGGACCCACGGGGACTCTTTCGGGCCCGTTTACGTATACATGGCTGAAGACAATTCCTTTAAAGAAATCTTTCTTATTTCGGCGAAAAGCGGCGCAGGCGTGCGGCGGGAAGACCACAACTTCGCTCAAGGACCTATATAGAGCTTTTCCCTTTGCCCTAGACCCTCGGCATGTAAAATGGCCTTGGTGATTATGGTACCTTTTGTAAAGATTACGTTTTGACGTATCAATTAGATTTTAGTAAACCAAAATTCTTATTCGGTATCGTTTTTATTCCGTCTGTTATGTGGTTCCATGTACACACCTCGGCATAAAACTGTCAGGGGCTCTATAAGGCAACATATGTGTTGCAAAACAAAAGTCCGAACAACTTTTCAGCACAATTCGGCGTCCCGAGTTCGGAATTATATGCATCGGGTCCGAATCATGTATTTGGTCAATAGTTGCGTTGCCCGGCTCCTATTCTTGCTACCTTACATTCCGTCTGGTCGGCTAGGGTAGTAAAGGGATAACTACTGCGATTGTGTTTCTGGTTCGTCTGGTTAAGCACCTCAGTAGAGAAAGCCGAAAACTGACTATCATGATGTGGCGAGAGTTGGTCAACCACTAGGCAACTTATTACAATCGTTAGCAATTTTTCCGTATTGCACGAAGGACTATTTCCCGGTCACCTATGTAATGCAACCGTATTCGGATCACCGCGTACATACCAGGGGCTGCATCATAGACCCACCTTAAAACTCCTATGGCTAGGATAAAGTGTTAAAGCCCTAGAGTCCAATTGCCTAGTTCGCCACACTGACACCTCTGTTACGGACCAAGATGTTGGGTCAAGAGTGATCAGGTGCTAATCCAAACACCCCCATATTATATGCGAGAGGGTGAAGCCGACGTCTAGAAAACTTTCAGGTTATAAAAAACGGTCACACAGGAGGAAAAAACTCTCAGAAAAATGTATGAATATAACACAGCCTTAATGTATCATAATATTGTTCTCACAATGCCGGTGCATCTATTCGAACATAGTGTCATTTGAGCACTGGTCGTCTATCAAGCGGGCGCCCTCTAGGGCGTCCTCCAAATAATGTTCCAGTGTGCGGTGGTCCTTGCCGCCGGGCGGGACCTTAGCCGCAACATCGGTAGCCTTCATCTTTGCCTAGTACATCTTGACGCGGGCAAAGGCCATCCGAGCACCTTCTATGCACACCGACCGCTTGACGGCGTCGATACGCGGCACTTCATCGACAAGTCGATGCACCAAACCGAAATAGCTGCTCGGAATGGGTTCAGCCGGCCATAGCCGGACCACGATGTCCTTCATGGCAGCTCCAGACATCCTATGGAGCTTGGACCATTGTGCCATCTGTTCATTCAGCAACGCCTGACGCCGTGGCACGTTGAATTGTGACCAGAAAAGCTTCTCCGCAGGACGTCCTTCCCGTGCTTGGAAGAATTATGTTGCGTCGGAGACACTCTTCGGCAAGTCAAAGAGTGCGTCTGGAGAACTCCACAATTGATTAAGCTTATACTTCAGGTCGCTGAATTTGGTCTGTAAAAGAAAGGGCTTACCAGCCGCTATCTCCCCAGCTTGCCGATCTCCTCCCGAGCCGCTCTAGACTCGGACCGTGCTTCTCTCGCCTCTTGTAAGGCCTTGTCGAGTTCAGCGGCCTTGGCTTTGTTTTCCCCCTCGAGTGATTTGCATTTACCAGTGGCATCCTCTAGCTCTCGCTCCATGACAGATATTCTCTCCTCGCACTGGCGCAGAGTGGCCTATTTAGCCCTAAATCAGGAGCCGCCTTCTGGACAGCCGCATTACTCAATCTGGCCTGCTCCTTGGCCTGGGCAAGCTCGGCTTGCAGGGTCTCAACCGTGGTAGCACCATCTACAGTCATGCATATCACATTGTATAGTTTTCAGCTTCTTGCTAATACTATTATACATGCGTAAGCGAGCGGTCCCAAAACATACCTTGTGCCTCATCAAGCCGCCTGTTAATATGGGTAATGTCTTCATCAGCTAATTCAAATTTCCGCTTTAAATCTACAACTTCCGTGGCTTGGGCAGTCGCCTTTGACATAACAACTGTTTTCAAATTAATCATGTTACTTCCTGAGAAAATCCTTTTCGATCCTCTGATCGCCTCCCTGTGGAAGCCGACTAGAGTCTCAGGGGCTACTATCTATACAAAGGCGCATAAAAAGAGAAGTTATTACATTGCATAACTCGAAGCCTCTCAGCAGGCTCGTGAAGGCTCCGTTCTGTCCGCCAAGGGTACAAACAAGTTATCACCAAAGTGGGAAGGCCCTTACCGGGTGGTACAAGTCACCAGACCTGGCGCTGTCCGTCTGGAGACCGGAGATGGCACACAGTTGCAAAACTCATGGAATATTGAGCATCTCCGTAAGTTATACTCGTAAGGCGCAGAGGATGCCGGGCCCTACCCGGCAGCCACCCATTGTACATGGCCTTGCTGAAGTTTCATGTAACCCCTATACAATCCAGGGCGATGACCCCGTGCGTGATAAAATAAAGAAGCGTTGTAGGGGGGCAACTAAGATTGCATGCATGCACAAGCACATCCAGATCATTGCATACGCATTTCATGAGCATTGTCATATGCATATAGATAGGACCGCATCCTACATTCATTCTCATCTACATGGAGTTGCAGGTTCCTGCCGTGAACTTGACTTTGACAAGGGACGAGAAGATTGCACAACACCGTGGTCCCCGGCAAGCCAAACAGATAAGTTTACCTCTTGTCCATTAGTGTTCTGTAAGTTATAACTTGTGCATAGAGAAACCTCGCCGCTCTCTTGAAACTAGGGTGCTCCCATCCTTGGCTCGAACGTTGCTTCAGCCTGGATGGTCGCAGTGGCCCTTGATGAAAAGGGAGTGGGCGGGGGTTGGTGCCTCGGTCTGTTCCCCAGTAGACATGGTTCTCCGATAGACGAAAAAGGATGCCGGTAGGATATCCTCCCTGGAAAACTCGTTTAATTACAATAAAGAGGCACTCCACCTCTGCACGGACATATACATGCACGATTTCTCGGCAAGGTTTATCTCTTCCATTGACATGCGAATACAAGTACAAGCATTACAGAACTCAAAGATAGACTCGAGAGATTACATTATTTGAAGTAAAATTTGGCAAGTGTCGGCTGATTTAAGATTGAAAAGAGACTAAAATCCAATAACCCCTCCTTTCCTTTCTCTGCTCCTTTTCCCAGGATGCTAAAGCAAGAGGGAAAGGATAATAAAAGGAGCATTGGGGGAGGGGCAGCGACGGGGAGACCGGCGGAGCAGTTGTCCGCCACGGTCTGCAGGTGGTGTGCCCCCAGGAGCTGTGCAACGTGACGAGAAAGGCCCGTCGCCCTTCCCCTAACAAAAATAAGAAATAAAAAGGGGGGAAGGGACAAAGACGATAGGGCATAACCCACAACGGGAATGCAACGCTACCATCACTTCTGCGGGCCAGATGGAGCACCCCTCATCAATGACAACTCCAAGGCCTTCGGGAGGGGCAATGCTGGGATTACCAATGATCTTCAGCCCCACCTCCTGGACGAGCATTGAAGAGACCAAAATATTCACCATGCCAAGGACCAGGTTCACTCCCCAAGCGTCAGCACCAGCGTGAGGGTGCCCTGAGCCAGAGCCACGGAAGTCAGTTTTGGAATATATAAAAAATATTGGGTGAAGAAAGCACCAGAGGGGGGCCACCCACCATCCACGAGGGTGGGGGCGCCCCCTACCCCCTGGGCGCGCCCCCTGTCTCGTGGCCCCCTGGTAGGCCTCCGGTGCCCATCTTTTGCTATATGAAGTCTTTCGCCCTGGAATAAATCAAAAGGAAGCTTTCAGGACGAAGTGCCGCCGTCTCGAGGCGGAACCTTGGGGGAACCAATCTAGGGCTTTAGCAGAGCCGTTCTGCCGGGTAAACATCCCTCCGGGAGGGGGAAATCATCACCATCAATCCTCTCATTGGGAGGGGGTCAATCTCCATCAATATCTTCACCAGCACCATCTCCTCTCAAACCCTAGTTCTTCTCTTGTATCCAATCTTTGTCTCAAAACCTCAGATTGGTACCTGTGGGTTGCTAGTAGTGTCGATTACTCCTTGTAGTTGATGCTTGTTGGTTTATTTGGTGGAAGATTAGATGTTCAGATCCTTTATGCGTATTAATACCCATCTGATTATGAACATGAATATGATTTGTGAGTAGTTACGTTTGTTCCTGAGGACATGGGAGAAGTCTTGCTATAAGTAGTCATGTGAATTTGGTATTCGTTCGATATTTTGATGAGATGCATGTTGTCTTTCCTCTAGTGGTGTTATGTCAACATCAACTACATGACACTTCACCATTATTTGGGCCTAGGGAAAGGCATTGGGAAGTAATAAGTAGATGATGGGTTGCTAGAGTGACAGAAGCTTAAACCCTAGTTAATGCGGTGCTTCGTAAGGGGCTGATTTGGATCCATATGTTTCATGCTATGGTTAGGTTTAACTTAATACTTCTTTTGTGGTTGCGGATACTTGCAAAAGGGGTTAATCACAAGTGGGATGCTTGTCCAAGGAAGGGCAGTACCCAAGCACCGGTCCACCCACATATCAAATTATCAAAGTAACGAACGTGAATCATATGAGCGTCATGAAAACTAGCTTGATGATAATTCCCATGTGTCCTCGAGAGCGCTTTGCTTTATATAAGTGTTTGTCCAGGCTTGTCCTTTGCTACAAAAAGGATTGGGCCACCTTGCTGCACCTTGTTTACTTTTGTTACTTGTTACCCGTTACAAATTACCTGATCACAAAACTATCTGTTATCGATAATTTCAGTGCTTGCACAGAATACCTTACTGAAAACTGCTTGTCATTTCCTTCTGCTCCTGGTTGGGTTCGACACTCTTACTTATCAAAAGGACTACGATAGATCCCCATACTTGTGGGTCATCAAGACTCTTTTCTGGCACCGTTGCCGGGGGGTGAAGCGCCTTTGGTAAGGAAAAAATTTATATAGTGTGCTAAAATTTACTATCACTGGTTACTATGGAAAGTAATCCTTTGAGGGGCTTGTTCAGGGTATCTTCACCTCGACCGGTAGAGCAAAGAGTTGCTCCTCAACCTACTGAACCTACTAAAATTTTTTACTTTGAAATTCCTTCGAGTATGATAGAGAAACTGCTAGCTAATCCTTTTATAGGAGATGGAACATTACATCCCGTTTTGCACCTAATCTATGTGGATGAAGTTTGTGGATTATTTAAGCTTGCATGTATGCCCGAGGATGTTATCAAGAAGAAGGTCTCCCCTTTATCTTTGAAGGGAAAGGCACTGACATGGTTTAGGCTATGTGATGATATTGGATCATGGAACTACAACCGATTGAAATTGAAATTTCATCAGAAGTTTTATCCTATGCATCTGGTTCATTGTGATCATAATTATATATATATAATTTTTCCCCTTGTGAAGGAGAAAGTATCGCTCAAGCTTGGGGGAGGCTTAAGTCAATGTTATATTCATGCCCCAATCATGAGCTCTCAAGAGAAATTATTATTCAAAAAATTTATGCTCGGCTTTCTCTCAATAATCGCTCCATGCTCGATACTTCTTGTACTGGTTCTTTTATGATGAAGACTATTGAATTCAAATGGGATTTATTGGAAAGAATTAAACGCAACTTTGAAGATTGGGAACTCGACAAAGGTAAGGAGTCACGTATAACACCTAAGTTTGATTGTGTTAAATCTTTAATCTATACCGATGCTTTTCGTGAATTTAGCACTAAATATGGACTTGAGTCTGAGATAGTAGCTTCTTTTTGTGAATCATTTGCTACTCATGTTGATCTCCCTAAGGAGAAGTGGCTTGCATACCATCCTCCCATTGAACTAAAAGTAGTTGAACCTATTAAAGTTGAAGAAAAGACTATCACTTATAATGTTGATCCTATTGTTCCTACCACTTATATTGAGAAACCACCTTTCCCCGCTAGAATAAAGGATCATGCTAAAGCTTCAACTGTGGTTCATAAGAGTAATACTAGAACACCTACACCCCCTGAGAAAATTAAGGTTGAACCTAGTATTGCTATGGCTAAATATCTCTTGGCCGGTAATATTGATGGGCATGTTATTTACTTTTGTGATGAAGCTGCTAGAATTGCTAGACCCGATACTAAAAATAAACATAGACCTGTTGTAGGCATGCTTGTTATTTATGTTAAAATAGGAGATCATTGCTATCATGGCTTATGTGATATGCGTGCTAGTGCGAGTGCAATACCTCATTCTTTATACGAAGTAATTATGCATGATAATGCACCTGCTGAGTTAGAAGGTATTGATGTTACTATTAAGCTTGCCAATAGACATACTATTTCACTAGTTGGGATTGTTAGAGATCTTGAAGTCTTGTGTGGGAAAGTTAAATACCCTACTGATTTTCTTGGTCTTGGTTCCCCATAGGATGACTTTTGTCCCATTATATTTGGTAGACCCTTCTTGAATACTATTAATGCTAAGATAGACTGCACAAATGATATTGTTTCTATTGGTTTAGGGGATATGTCCCATGATTTTAATTTTGCTAAATTTCATAGACAACCCCATGATAAAGAATTGCCTAGTAAAGATGAACTATTGCCGTGTCTCCTAATGATCCTTTAGAACAATATTCGCTAGACCATGAAAACGATATGTTTATGAATGAATGAAGGGAAATAGATGAAGTATTTTTTAAACAGGGACCTATTTTGAAACACAACTTGCCTTTCCAAATTCTAGGGGATCCTCCTCCACCCAAGGGTGATCCCGTGTTTGAGCTTAAACCATTATGTGATACTCTTAAATATGCTTATCTTGATGAAAAGAAGATATATCCTATTATTATTAGTACTAACCTTTCAGAGTAGGAAGAAGAGAGATTATTGAAAACTCTGAAGAAGCACCGTGCTGCTATTGGATATACTCTTGATGATCTTAAGGGCATTAGTCCTACTCTATGCCAGCACAAAATAAAATTGCAAAAAGACGCTAAACCGTTTGTTGATCACCAATGATTGTTAAATCCCAGGATGAAAGAAGTGGTAAGAAAAGAAATACTAAAGCTTCTAGAGGAAGGTATAATTTATCCCGTTGCTGATAGTCAGTGGGTAACTCCTGTCCATTGTGTCCCTAAGAAAGGGGGTATTACTGTTGTTCCTAATGATGAAGATGAATTGATCCCACAAAGAACTGTTACAGGTTATAGAATGGTAATTTATTTATGCAAACTAAATAAAGCTACTAAAAAGGATCATTACCCTTTACCATTTATTGATCAAATGCTAGAAAGACTATCCAAACATACACATTTTTTCTTTCTAGACGGTTATTCTGGTTTCTCTTAAATACCCGTGTCAAAAGAGGATCAAGAAAAGATGACCTTTACTTGCCCTTTTGGTACCTTTGCTTATAGACGTATGCCTTTTGGTTTATGTAATGCACCTGCTACCTTTCAAAGATGTATGACTGCTATATTCTCTGACATTTGTGAAAAGATTGTTGAGGTTTTCATGGATGATTTTACCGTATATGGAACTTCTTTTGATGATTGCTTAAGCAACCTTGATCGAGTTTTGTAGAGATGTGAAGAAACTAATCTTGTCTTGAATTGGGAGCAGTGCCACTTTATGGTTAATGAAGGTATTGTCTTGGGGCATAAAATTTCTGAAAGAGGTATTGAAGTTGATAAAGCTAAAGTTGATGCTATTAAAAAGATTCCGTGTCCAAAGGACATTAAAGGTATAAGAAGTTTCCTTGGTCATGCCGGTTTTTATAGGAGGTTCATTAAAGACTTCTCAAAAATTTCCAGGCCTCTGTCTAATCTCTTACAAAAAGATGTTCATTTTGTCTTTGATGATGATTGTGTAGAAGCATTTGAAATACTTAAGAAAGCCTTGATTTCTGCACCCATTGTTCAGCCACCTGATTGGAATTTACCCTTTGAAATTATGTGTGATGCTAGTGATTATGTTGTAGGTGCTGTTCTAGGACAAAGAGTTGATAAGAAATTAAATGTTATCTAATATGCTAGTAAAACTCTAGATAGTGCCCAGAGAAATTATGCTACTACTGAAAAGAGTTTTTAGCAGTTGTATTTGCTTGTGATAAGTTCAGACCTTACATTGTTGACTCTAAAGTAACTGTTCAGACCGATCATGCTGCTATTAAATATCTTACGGAAAAGAAAGATGGTAAACCTAAACTTATTAGATGGGTTCTCCTACTACAAGAATTTGATTTGCATATTATTGATAGAAAGGGGGCTGAGAACCCCGTTGCAGACAACTTGTCTAGGTTAGAGAATGTTCTTGATGACCCACTACCTATTGATGATAGCTTTCCTGATGAACAATTAGCTGCCATAAATGCTTCTCGTACTACTCCATGGTATGCTGATTATGCTAATTACATTGTTGCTAAATACATACTACCTAGTTTCACATACCAGCAAAAGAAAAAAATTCTATAATTTAATATATTACATCTGGGACGACCCACACCTTTATAAATAAGGAGTTGATGGAGTTATTAGACATTGTGTACCTGAGCATGAACAGGAATAGATCCTACGCAAGTGTCACTCTGAGGCTTGTGGAGGACACCGCGCTGGAGATAGAACTACACATAAGGCATTGCAATCCGGTTTTTATTGTCCTACTCTTTTCAAGGATGCCCGTAAGTTTGTCTCGTCTTGTGATGAATGTCAAAGAATTGGTATTATTAGTAGACGTCAAGAAAAGCCCATGAATTATTCACTTGTTATTGAACCATTTGACGTATGAGGCTTTGATTATATGGGACCGTTTCCTTCCTCTAATGGGTATACACATATTTTAGTTGCTGTTGATTACATTACTAAGTGGGTAGAAGCTATTCCAACTAGTAGTGCTTATCATAACACCTCTATTAAGATGCTTAAAGAAGTTATTTTTCCGAGGTTTGGAGTCCCTAGATACTTAATGACTGATGGAGGTTCACATTTTATTCATGGTGCTTTTTGTAAAATGCTTGCTAAGTATGATGTTAATCATAGAATTGCATCTCCATATCACCCACAATCTAGTGGTCAAGTAGAACTGGGCAATAGAGAGCTTAAATTAATTTTGCAAAAGACCGTTAATAGATCTAGAAAGAATTGGTCAAAGAAACTTGATGATGCATTATGAGCCTATAGAACTGCATATAAAAATCCTATGGGTATGTCTCCATATACAATGGTTTATAGGAAAGCATGTCAGTTACCTCTCGAACAATGATTTCAAACTTGCCGGTGAGAAGAGACTATTTGACATTAGCTCACTTGATGAGTGGAGAACCCACGCCTATGAAAATGCCAAACCGTTTAAAGAAAAAGTTAAAAGATGGCATGACCAAAGGATACAAAAACGTGAGTTTAATGTAGGTGATTATGTATTGTTATACAACTCTTGTTTAAGATCTTTTTGTAGGAAAACTCATCTCTAAATGGGAAGGCCCTTACATTATCGAGGAGGTCTATCATTCCGGTGCCATAAAAATCAACAACTTCGAAGGCACGAATCCGAGGGTGCTGAACGGTCAAAGAATCAAACATTATATCTCAGGTAATCCTATGAATGTTGAAACTAATGTTATTGAAACCGTAACCCCAGAGGAGTATATAAGGGACATCTTCCAGAACATTTCAGTCTCCGAAAAGGAAGAGGTATGTGGTACGGTAAGTAAACCGAATCCAAAACAGTTCTAATAGAATTTTTTCTCCGTTTTGGAATATTTCAGAAAATAGGAAAATTAGAAGTAGTCTGGAAAGGACACGAGGCATCCACATGGGTGGAGGGCGCGCCCCTGCCTCATGGGCACCTCGTGTGCCCTCCGGACTCTGATTTCTTGCACGATACTTCTTTTAGTTGGTAAAAATTCATTATATAATCTCCTGAAGGTATTGACCACCGTACCACGCAAATATCCTCTATTTTTGTTTCGAGCTACCTGTGCTGCAGATTTAGATCAAGATGTCTTCTCAAGAGTCAGTTGGGGAGACTCGGGTATCTCACCCGACACCGTGGCCAAAAGCAAACAGCGATGCTGATCACTTTGGGCCATCAACTGAGGAAGAGATGGAGGCCGAATTGAAAAGGATACATGCCATGGAGGAGGATCAAGAAGTTACCTCTCGTCTCCAAGCCAAATTCACGATGGAGGAACTTCAGAGCTCAGCAATTCCAAACTCGGTCATCCCTCCCAATGTTAGCCGTCATGGGCAAGCTCCGTCAGGAAATAATGGATCTCAAGCAGCAAGTCAATAAGCTCAAGGAAGAGAATCATATCCTAAGGGGCATCATCGCCAAGAATATTACATCACCACCTCTGCAGAAAGAGACATCAAAACATGGGTATGGGCACTCCCCTTGGCAACTTCCAAGCTTGGGGGAGTGCCCCGGTATCGTATCACCATCGCACTTCTATCTTTACCGTTTTTCTTAGTTCGATCCTTTTGGTTATATCTTGATTTAGTACAATAAAGTTTAGTATGATCTAGTTTTGAGTTTTGCTTTATGATCCTTCTATGTAATCGAGTCTGTGAGCTATATATAATAAATATTAGTTTTGAGTCAAGGGCTTGGTTATCTTGCCATGATATTGAAACAAAAAGAGAAAGAATAAAAGAAATAAAGAGTTCATATTTATCTTACGGAGAGTAATGACTTCATATATATATATATGTGTGTGTGTGTGTGTGTGTGTGTGTCTGTGTGTGTGTGTGTTGCAGTTCTAAGAATGATCATGATTCCCTCATGTCCGTATTTTCTTTTATCGACACCTCTATCTCTAAACATCTGGACATATTTTTCGATTTCGGCTTTCGCTTGAGGACAAGCGAGGTCTAATCTTGGGGGAGTTGATACGTCCATTTTGCATCATGCTTTTATATCGATATTTATTACATTGTGGGCTGTTATTACACATTATTTCACGATACTTATGCCTGTTCTCTCTTATTTTACAAGGGTTGCACGAAGAGGGAGAATGCCAGCAGCTAGAATTCTGGGCTAGAAAAGGAGCAAATATTAGAGACCTATTCTGCACATCTCCAAAAGTCCTGAAACTTCACGGGAGTCAGTTTGGAATATATAAAAAATATTGGGCGAAGAAAGCACCAGAAGGGGGCCACCCACCATCCATGAGGGTAGGGCACGCCCCCTGTCTCATGGGCCCCCTGGCAGGCCTCCGGTGCCCACCTTTTGCTATATGAAGTCTTTCGCCCTGGAAAAAAATCAGAAGGAAGCTTTCGGGACGAAGCGCCGCCATCTCGAAGCGGAACCTTGGCGGAACCAATCTAGGGCTCCGGTGGAGCTGTTCCACCGGGGAAACATCCCTCCGGGAGGGGGAAATCATCACCATCATCATCACCATCGATACTCTCATCGGGAGGGCGTCAATCTCCATCAACATCTTCACCAGCACCATCTCCTCTCAAACCCTAGTTCATCTCTTGTATCCAATCTTTGTCTCAAAACCTTAGATTGGTACCTGTGGGTTGCTAGTAGTGTTGATTACTCCTTGTAGTTGATGTTTGTTGGTTTATTTGGTGGAAGATCAGATGTTCATATCCTTTATGCATATCAATACCCATCTGATTATGAACATGAATATGATTTGTGAGTAGTTACGTTTGTTCCTGAGGACATGGGAGAAGTCTTGCTATAAGTAGTCATGTGAATTTGGTATTCGTTCGATATTTGGATGAGATGCATGTTGTCTTTCATCTAGTGGTGTTATGTGAACATCGACTACATGACACTTCACTATTATTTGGGCCTAGGGAAAGGCGTTGGGAAGTAATAAGTAGATGATGGGTTGCTAGAGTGACAGAAGCTTAAACCCTAGTTTATGCGTTGCTTCGTAAGGGGCTGATTTGGATCCATATGTTTCATGCTATGGTTAGTTTTAACTTAATACTTCTTTTGTAGTTGCAGATGCTTGCAAAAGGGGTTAATCACAAGTGGGATGCTTGTCCAAGGAAAGGGAGTACCCAAGCACCGGTCCACCCACATATCAAATTATCAAAGTAACGAACGCGAATCATATGAGCGTGATGAAAACTAGCTTGACGATAATTCCCATGTGTCCTCGGGAGCGCTTTCCTTTATATAAGAGTTTGTCCAGGCTTGTCATTTGCTACAAAAAGGATTGGGACACCTTGCTGCACCTTGTTTACTTTTGTTACTTGTTACCCGTTACAAATTACCTTATCACAAAACTATCTGTTACAGAGAATTTCAGTCCTTGCAGAGAATACCTTAATGAAAACCGCTTGTCATTTCCTTTTGCTCCTTGTTGGGTTCGACACTCTTACTTATCGAAAGGACTATGATAAATCCCCTATACTTGTGGGTGATCAAGGAGGTGTGGGTGAGTAGAGAAATGGCCTGGCCAGCAATGCAGTAGGGTGGGCGGTGCGGCCTGTGAGGCAGCAGAGCCGGCCACGGGAGGCGGGAGCAGGCAGTCCCACCAGCGTTGGTTTGAGCAGCTGGAGCAAGATGATCAGATATTGAAGAAGAAGCACGGATGTTTGATTAACACCCAACGGTCACTGTTGCTAGAATCGTTTGTGGACTATGTTGACAAATCCTTTCGTACACATCAACCTAGTATACCCACAAGTCAGCCTCCAAATCTGTCCCAAACAGCATACAACCCAAAATTTCTAGCCAGATTCAAATTAATTTAAAACTAAGCATACCTTAATTTAAATCCGAGTAAATTTTACCCGCACAAAAACAATGAAATTTAAAATATCAAAATCCGAAAGGAAAAAGTATTATGGAACTAATTGCCTGTTTGCTGTATTTTTTCATTTTACAACCCATTTAATATTACTTATAGCCCATTTCTTATTACTTACAGCCCATTTTCTAGGTGAAATGCATCCCTCCTCATCTTGAAAGATTTCCGGCCCAGCAGGGCGTAGAAAAGCAAGTAGGCCTATGTTGGTTGTTCTGCAAAAAACAAAAAAGCCGGGCTAGCCATTTTTAGAAAGGAAAAGACAAACTGGGTTGGTCATGTGCTAAACATATGAAATAAAATCCTGGGATAGATGGGCTATAGCTCCCGAACAACCAGTTAATACCCTTCTCCGTCCCGAAAAGCAAAATTACCGCGCGCGCTACTGGGTCCCTACTGTCATCCTCACCATGTACAGTCATCTCCTTATTCTTCTCGGTTGTTGACCATGTTTACAACACCGGAGGGCGGCGCCACGGCGAGCGAACCAAGGCGGAGGACGATGGTGAGGCCTCGGACGGGAACGAACAGGAGTCGGGGAAGATGCAGAGTTTTAGGGTGCGATGTGTCCATGATGCGTGCGCGGCAGCACAACCAGCCGTGGGAGGCGGGAGCAGGCGGTCCTGCCGGCGCTGGTTTGGCTTTGGCGGCTGGAGGAAGAAGAGACTGAAGAAACATGACAGACATTGAATGTTAATCCAACGGTCAAGGTTGGTACAATCGTTTGATGACTAAGCTGACACCAAGTGACATTCCCGAAACTATGACCGTTCGATCTTGTGTCGCAACTAAAACTTTGAGGAAAATGCGTTCGTCTGTCCTCCTCCTCCCAGGGAACGTTCGCCACATAAGTGACAAGCACCCTTGGTTTTCAACTAAGAGGTCTTGGGTTCGAGTCCCAGGAACTCTCAATTTTGTCCTCCTTCCTTCCTCACAAAAAAACAAAGAAAATCAAAGACTTGAGAAGGCGTACAGAACAAGCTAGTGCACCAGTAAAGAGACGTTGCTAAGTTTTAGAAAACAGAGAGATGTGCTCCTGTAGTTGGTTCGAATCCAAACCTAGACTATGACTATATATGGTGCTATGCTACTCTGCAAGTAATGAAACTAACATATCCAACGTTCGCTTCTCCTCTTCTCTACTCACTCTGCCTAGCATCAGAAGCTCTGGCCGCAACAACCATGTCCGCTGGCTGCTCGTCCACCTGCTCTTCAGCAGGCAACTAGATATGTGCCAAGTCGCCACCCGTACCATCGCCTGTGGGTCTCATCACACCCCTGCCGGCACACGCACCGGAGCCGGTTACTCATCACAAACCGCTGCCATTGGTGTGGTGCCACTACTGCAAATCATGTAGAGTCATCTGTCGCGTCTCTACCACAAGCCTCAACCCTGGCCAAGTTGCTGCTTTGAGTTGCTGATTTTTTAATAGTTTGATTGATGATCTTCCAATTTGAATCATGCAGAAAAGGGAAGATTCATGTGATTTGTATTTTTGGGAAGTTTCTAATGTGGGGGAATGCAACTACGCTGATTATTTGGTTAACAGAGGAATCCCAATACCAGCAGGTTGGGGTGTTGGACAAGTAATTGAAGGAACGACAGAAGAGGAAGATGCAGCACAGAAGGTTAATGATGCAGTTCCTCTGATCATGGCCAAGCTACAGCTGCTGAACAGCCTTGACAACAATGAGGAGATGAAAGAGATTGTGAAGATAATGGGAAAAATCGATGTGCTCTATAGGATGATTGTCTCTTTATTTGCAGTGTATGTAGCACTCGTGATGTATTCAGTGGCTATGACATGAGCACTTTGCTGAAACTAGTAATGAATGAAACCCGTGTAGCAGGCTGGGCGTAGTGTTGTGAACATCTAATGATTTCTATTAACAAAAATCGGGGGTATCCCCTTTTGCTCATAAATAAATAAATAGAAGAGGCCCTTTTGGTAATAAATAAATAAATTAGCAGAGGCCCTGTCGGGTCAGCTTTGTTCCCATTCGCAGACATCGAGCAAATTGCAGTCCAACGCCAAATTATGTCATCAAATTCAAGTTTCACATCCAAATATGAGTACAACTAAACAACAATGTCATCATGTTTTAGTCGTCATACAATCACCAAACACAAAGGAACATACATAAGAAGTGATGTTCTCACAATAAAATACGAAACAACACGTTCCTCAGGTTTTAGTTGTCATAACAAACACAATTTCACATAGTAGATAAAAAAATGTCTTCTGACAGGCAAATACGAGAAAAGCAATCTAATCATCATCATCAGCAGCAGCAGCGTCAACATCTTCGCCATGTGTATCAGTCTAAATCGTAATTCCCCAGTGTGTCATCTTCTTCTTCATCCTCAATGTCCTCGAACGTTGGCTTCTTCTTGATCAACTCTTGTATGTCCACAGCATGACAGGCAATCTTTTCGCCAGCGTCGTTGATGTGATGGTTCTCAAAGATATTAGGAACATCTGTGGAATCTTGTACATCAGGAGCAGTGTAAGCATCATCTTGTTGTGCAACTTCATTAAACGAATTCCTCTACTCAAACCTTTGCCATACTCTCCAGTCATCGCTACGTGCAAATGTGTCTTCCAAGAAAAATATTTGTGTTGCTTGATTTGCTAAAATAAAAGGCTCGTTAGTCTGGTACGCCGCCTTGACATTGATGGATTTGAAATAATCATCAGCTCTAGGTTTTGTGATCCTGGAAAACAGGTTATACCAACGACAGCACAACAGAACCACACATCAAGGATCCTCGAAACTGGAGATATACTGCAACTGAACAATGTCTGTTATGTTAGCATGCATTTTAGTTGTCTCTCGGTCGTACGTATACGTGCTCTTGATGGCACTGTTTTGTGTCTTCCTTATTTCGTCGCGCGCAAGGGTGTTGTAGCGCACATCTCCAACAACGCAAGATTCATAATGTCTTACCCGGGTATCAGGACCCATTGCTAGTGCCGAAAGGGCATCATCAACTGCCTGCCCATCCTCGCACATATTCTTAACCTATGGTTAGAAAATAGACAAGCTGATCATCTTATGTACTCAATATATTAAAAAACTGACAGTGCAATTCAAAAGCTTATGTGGCTCTTGAACCATTTCGCAAATCCTGCCATAACCAGTTTGTCAATGTTTCTTGGATTTTGCGGGTAAATCCTTTTTGTAGATGCTGCACATCATAGTGATCGCGTCAAACATCTAAATATATGAGAATGTGCTGCAAGTTTAGTAGATTATTTTGTATAAGCTGCAGTACTTAGCACTTACTTGATATAAGGTAGTATCTCAGGATAGTTATTGAACACATACCAAACCGTTTTGTCCAGATATTTAGGTTTGTCCTCTTATCGACTCTTCCTTGTAAATCAAACAGAATAATCTAAAATATTGAGCCTGGTATTGTCTTCACCCACCTCTTTGCTTAGCTGGTCAGTTGTTTTAATGTATTTTGAGCAGAATGTCAATGCTTCTGTAGCAATGTAGGCCTTTGCACTGGAACCCTCGGGTCTAGCTCTGTTCCTAACATAGCCCTTGAAAGTTCCTAGCCGCCTTTCAATAGGGTACATCCAGCCATACTATACTGGACCTCTAAGTAGTGCCTCATCAGGTAGATGAACGACAAAATGCACCATCACATCAAAGAAGACTGGAGGATATATCTTCTCAAGGTCACATAGGATAGTTGGTATCTTGTCTCTAAGACACTCAAAAGCATCTACCCTGATATTTCTGCTGCAGAGTTCCTTGAGGAATTGTCCCAACTCCACAACTGCCCTGTATAAGTCAGGGCAGCCTAATCCTCTAAGGATAACAGTTAAAACACATTGAAGTAGGATGTGGCAGACATGAGTTTTCAACCCTTGTACCTTGTTTCCATCTGCACTGACTCTCCTTTCAGGGTTGGAAGCAAATCCATGTGGGAATCTCACACGTGACATGACCTCGCATAATTCTTTTCTTTTTACCATGTCCAAGACGTACACAGCTGGTGCCATATCACGCGGTTTACCTTCATCTTGCACTTGCAAATCCTGTCTGATACCCAGGTGTGTCAAATCAATCATAGATTTTAAGGTATCTTTCGTCTTGCCTTCAATATTAGGAAGTGTGACGATAATGTTGTCACATAAATTTTTCTCTCGATGTGCATCACATCAAGATTGTGCCGCAGATCCAAATCTTTCCAATACTCCAAGTCCCACAAAGTGGACCTGCAGGTAAGCAATAATCTGTCTTCTGCCCTGCCATGCTTGCTTTTCCTACTGCCATTACCAGGATGGTTTCCTGATGTAATATGCCTGACCTTCTCTAATTCCACTTGCAACTCATTGGTGGTGAGCCTCTTTGGTGCATCACGGTTTTCATGCTTTGCATTGAACACATGTCTTTGGTATTATGTAGGACGCAGCTTATCCTTGGCAAGGAAATGGAGGTGTCCAATGTAACAGATCTTGCTAAGTATTGCGTATGACAGCGGATTCCTGTCACAGCGAACACATGCATTGTAACCATGTGTCGTTCGCCCTGACATAGTGCCCAAAGCCAGATAATCATGGATGCACCAAATTATAGCAGCACGCACAAAGAAATCAGCTGGTGGGCTGCTATATAGGTCTCGAGTGAGAACACCCCTCCATAGCTGTTGAAGTTCCTCCACAAGAGGCTCCATGAATAAATCAAAATATCCTTTCCAGGACTTTTTGGACCTAGGATTAGCAAGGCCATCATGTAGTTTAATTCTTTGGTGCAGACATTTGGAGGCATGTTGTAAGGGATAACAAGCACTGGCCACATGCTATATGTGGCGCTCTAGTGGCCAAATGGGTTAAATCCATCTGAAGCTAAGCCAAGTCTAATGTTTCTTGGGTCAACAACAAACTTTTTGTGTTTCTGATTGAAGCTTTTCCACTCACTACAATGAGATGGATGGATCATTACATTCCGATCTCGGTACTCCTGGTTCCTAGAATGCCACAGTACATCCTCTCTTGTTTCAGCATCATGAAACAACCTCTGCAATCTTGGTATAATTGGATAATGTCTCAGAACATTATGCGGAATCCTCTTCACAACATCGACATCTTTCCATCTTGATGATTTGCATTTCAGGCATTCACTTAAGCTGGCATAATCTATTCGGAACGGAACACAATTATTCTTACAAGCGTGGATCATATCATATCCAATGCCAACTGCACGAAGGAAATTCTTCATTTTACTGTAGGTGTGTGGCAGCTTACACGCATCTGGAAAAGCTTTGCCGAAAGCAGCCAACATCGCATCGAATGATTTGTTGGTCATCCGCTCAGATGTCTTCACATGAAGAAAGGTGACCATAGCTGAGAATACTGACAGGTTATTTCTAGGGGTGACAACCACGTTGCATTGTTCCAACATGCGGGCCCGCCGTTTTTCTTCTGCAGGTGAAAGTTCACGAAATGCACGAGCATTTCGTAGCATTGTTTCAATGTTGGTCAAACTCACTAGTTCCGCCGCCAACACCACCTCCTCCTCTTCCACCTGAGCATCAGGTAGATCAAGATGGTGATCTACTGCTTCCACGTAGTTAGTAAAATTGACGTTCATAGCTTCATCATGATGAACCCACCTAGTATATGTGACCGACATCCCATACAAGTGTAGATGATTTTGCACAGTTGACTGGGGTCTTGTAACTGAATTCATACAACTACTACACAGCAGAGCACATCTGATTTTGGACCACCGTACCCTGCTTTGATAAAGTTCATGAAGTTTTCAACCCCCTCGACATATGCAGCGGAGAATCTTCGAGCAAAAGTTATCCAAGTATTGTCCATCTGTTAGACATACAAATTAGTTCTTCTACTAGATATTACAGGAAAAACATCTATGTTTTTTATGAAGTCTAGAAAAAATACCTAGGTCGATGTCTAAAGCTATGGCAAGATATTTGGATGAGCAGATCTAAGTAACGAAATATATTTAAAGCTAATTCAGCAAACAAATTTGAGTGCTAAATTATGGCAGGCTGTTTCAGTAGTCAATGAGGCCGAGCAGATAGCCAACGAACTATCGAAGGCCATCGCAGAAACAAATATCGAGTATAAAACGGTGTACAGCTATTTCACCTAACAGATTGGCTACTAGACCATGGCAATCTACGTCACAATAAATATATGGCAGGATATTTTGGCAACTAATCGGGCTTGGCATCCTATCTCATCTAACCAGATTGAGTGCAGAACAGGGCAAGGAAGCTTCTTAAGCAGAGCATATTGACTCTAAACTACTTCGGCAAACAGTGAGATTAACAGTGTCTATTAGCTAACATTCAGTGCTACACCGACATGCACGGGGCCTCAGTCTAGAATGCGTGTATCGTGGGAGAAGCTGACCGTCGTGCGTCTCCATGATACGTCTCCAACGAATCTACTTTTCCAAACACTTTTGCCCTTGTTTTGGACTCTAACTTGCATGATTTGAATGGAACTAACCCAGACTGACATTGTTTTCAGCAGAATTGCCATGCTGTTATTTTTTTGCAGAAATAAAAGTTCTTGGAATGACTTGAAAATCAACGGATATTATTTTTGGAATATATAAAAATACTGGCGGAAGAACCAAGGCCAGGGGGCCACACCCTGTCCACGAGGGTAGGGGCGCGCCCCCTGCCCCGTGGGCCCCCTGGTGCTCCTCCGACCTCAACTCCCACTCTATATATTCGTGTTCGGGGAGAAAAAAATCATATAGAAGGATTCATCGCGTTTTACAATACGAAGTCGCCGCCAAGCCCTATACTCTCTCGGGAGGGCTGATCTGGAGTCCGTTCGGGGCTCCGGAGAGGGGAATCTGTCGCCATCGTCATCATCAACCTTCCTCCATCACCAATTTCATGATGCTCACCAGCGTACGTGAGTAATTCCATCGTAGCTTGCTGGACGGTGATGGGTTGGATGAGATTTATCATGTAATCGACTTAGTTTTTTTAGGGTTTGATCCCTAGTATCCATTATGTTCTGAGATTGATGTTGCTATGACTTTGCTATGCTTAATGCTTGTCACTAGGGCCCGAGTGCCATGATTTTAGATCTGAACCTATTATGTTTTCATGAATATATGTGAGTTCTTGATCCTATCTTGCAAGTCTATATTAACCTATTATGTGTTATGATCCGTTAACCCCGAAGTGACAATAATCGTGATACTTACCAATGATGATCGTAGTTTGAGGACTTTATGTATTCACTATGTGTTAATGCTTTGGTCTGGTACTCTATTAAAAGTAGGCCTTAATATCCCTTAGTTTCCAATAGGACCCCGCTGTCATAGGAGGGTAGGACAAAACATGTCATGCAAGTTCTTTTCCATAAGCACGTATGACTATATTTAGAATACATGCCTACATTACATTGATGAACCGGAGCTAGTTCTGTGTCACCCTATGTTATAACTATTGCATGAGGAATTGCATCTGACATAATTATCCATCACTGATCCATTGCCTACGAGCTTTTCATATATTGTTCTTCGCGTGTTTACTTTTCCGTTGCTACTGTTACAATCACTATAAAACCAAAACTTCTAACGTTACTTTTTCTATCGTTACCACTACTATCATATTACTTTGCTACTAAATACCTTGCTACAGATATTAAGTTATCCAGGTGTGGTTGAATTGACAACTCAGCTACTAATACTTGAGAATATTCTTTGGCTCCCCTTGTGTCGAATCGATAAATTTGGGTTGAATACTCTACCCTCGAAAACTGTTGCGATCCCCTATACTTGTGGGTTATCACTCCACACGAACGTCGCTAGCGGTGGCGTCGCTGACTGTCTTGCGCCTCCACAAGACGCCATCGGTGGCGGCACGGCTAGAGGATGGTAGTCTACGAGAGCGTACTGTGGGAGCGAGAGGATCGCCGTGCGTCCCCTCGAAGAACTGTTGCGATCCCCTATACTTGTGGGTTATCAAGACTATTTTCTGGTGTCGTTGCCGGGGAGCATAGCTCTATTCCTTGAGTCACTTGGGATTTATATTTGTTTATCACTATGAAGAATTTGAAAGATCAAAGAACCAATATTTTTCCCTCAACTACGAGGGGAGGTAAGGAACTGCCATCTAGCTCTGCGCTGGATTCACCTTCTGTTTTGAGTAAACTTGTGACACCTACACATGCTATTGATTCTGATAGGTCGCATGTTATTGATGATGCCACTTCTGCTTTGCATGATACTTATGATGAAACTACTTCTATGCTTGAAAATACTGTGCCACTAGGTGAATTTCTTGATGAACAACTCGCTAGGGTTAGAGAGAATGAAATTATTGAAAATGATAATATTGATGAAAGTGATGATGAAGATTCTCCCCTAGATATGAATTGCCTATTGTGCCTGAGGGTTATGTTATGGATGAAAAAAATACTAGAGACTTTCTTGCTTGCAACGATAGATCTGATCTTAAGAAATTATTAGCTAAGCTTAAAGAAAAGTCTTTGAATGCTAGAATGAAATATGACCCTACTTTTGCTACTTCACCTATCTTTATTACTGATAAGGATTATGATTTCTCTGTCGATCCTAAGTTAATTACTTTGGTTGAATCTGATCCTTTCTATGGCTATGAATCTGAAACTGTTGTGGCACATCTTACTAAATTAAATGATATAGCCACCCTGTTTACTCATGATGAGAAAACTCGCTATTACTTTATCCTTAAGTTGTTTCCGTTCTCATTAAAGGGTGATGCTAAAACATGGTTTAATTCTCTTGATCCTGGTTGTGTGCGTAGTCCCCAGGATATGATTTATTACTTCTCTACTAAATATGTCCCCGCTCATAAGAAACAAGCTGCCTTAAGGGAAATATATAATTTTGTGCAAATTGAAGAAGAGAGTCTCCCACAAGCTTGGGGGAGGCTTCTCCGATTAATTAATGCTTTGCCTGATCATCCTCTCAAGAAAAATGAAATACTTGATATCTTTTATAATGGACTAACCGATGCTTCCAGAGACCACCTGGATAGTTGTGCTGGTTGTGTTTTCAGGGAAAGAACTATTGATCAAGCTGAATTGCTATTGAATAATATGTTGAGTAATGAAAATGATTGGACACTTCCTGAACCAACTCCTAAGCCAACTCCGAAGAAAAGGGGTATTCTATTTCTCAGTCCTGAAGATATGCAAGAGGCAAAGAAATCTATGAAAGAAAAAGGTATTAAAGTTGAAGATGTTAAGAATTTACCACCTATTGAAGAAATACATGGTCTTGATAACCCGACACAGGTAGTAAAGGTAAATTTTCTCTATAGATTTGATAAATGTGAAATCCCACCCACTAAGTTCGCTAGCCAATGCTTGGATGAGTTTGATGACTTTATGGTTAAACAAGAATACTTCAATACTTATGTTGGTAGATAATTGAAACGTAATGCTTATATGATTGAACACCTTGAGTGATTATATGTCTAGAGTTAAAGGTGAACTTAAACTTATTAGTAAACATGCTTCTATGGTAACCACTCAAGTAGAACAAGTACTTAAGGCTGAGAATATTTGCTCAATGAATTAAATAATAAGAAAAATGATAATGCTGTTAGAGTTATGATTAGAGGGGGTAAAATGACTCAGGAACCTTTGTATTCTGAGGGCCATCCTAAGAGAATTGAGAAAGATTCTCACAGAACTAATATTGATGCACCTTGTTCTTCTAAGAGGAAGAAAAAGAAAATGATAGGACTTTACATGCTCCTAGTGAACCTATTGTAGACACACCTGAGAATCCCAATGATATTTCTATTTCTGATGCTGAAACACAATCTGGTAATGAACATGAACCTAGTGATAATGTTAATGATGATGTTCATGTTGATGCTCAACCTAGCAATGATAATGATGTAGAGATTGAACCTGCTGTTGATCTTGATTACCCACAATCAAAGAATCAACATTATGATAAGAGAGACTTTGTTGCTAGGAGGCACAGTGAGGAAATAGAACCACGGGTCCAGAAACCCATGCCTTTTCCTCCTAAACCATCCAAGAAGAAGGATGATGAGGATTTTGAGCGCTTTGCTGAAATGATTAGACCTATCTTTTTGCGTATGCGTTTGACTGATATGCTTAAAATGAATCCTTATGCTAAGTACATGAAAGATATTGTCACTAATAAAAGAAAGATACCGGAAGCTAAAATTTCCACCATGCTTTCTAATTACACTTTCAAGGTTGGAATACCAAAGAAACTTGGAGATCCAGGAGTACCAACTATACCATGCCCCATTAAAAGAAACTATGTTAAAACTACTTTATGTGATCTTGGAGCCGGTGTTAGTGTTATGACTCTCTCTCTTTATATTGTAGACTTGATTTGAATAAGTTGACACCCACTGAAATATATTTGCAAATGGTTGATAAATCAACTGCTATACCTGTTGGTATTTGTGAGGATGTGCCTGTTGTGGTTGCAAACGTTACTATATTAACAGACTTTGTTATTCTTGATATTCCCGAGGATGATAGTATGTCGATTATCCTTGGTAGACCCTTTTTGAATACTGCAGGGGCTGTTGCTGATTGCAACAAAGGAAATGTCACTTTTCATGTTAATGGTAATGAACATACTTTACACTTTTCGAGGAAACAACCTCAAGTCCAAAGTATCAATTCTATTGGAAAAATTTCAACAATTACTATTAGGAGTTTTGAATTTCCTCTTCCTACTGTCAAGAAGAAATATGATATTCTTGTTGTTGGGTACATGCATATCCCCGTTGAGGTAACCTAGTGTTATTCGAAAATTCTCCGGTTTCATGTTGTTCGAAAAGAGTTTGTTAACAAGACTTGATCAACCTTGTTAGTGGATCCCTCTTTTTACTTTCTGTCATTTATATTAAATGAAGAAAAAATAGTATTTTCTGTCTGTTTTATGAATTATCCATGCAATGAAAAATACCCCAAAAATAAAAGTTCTCCAAATGCCCTGAAAATTTAATATGATTTTTCTAGAATGAGAATATCTGGCACTGAGAACACACCAGGGGGACCCACCACGTGGCCACGAGGGTGGAGGGCGCGCCCTACCCCCTGGGTGCGCCCCCTGCCTCGTGGACCCCACGTGGGTCCCCTCCACTTATCCTTGCACCCACACACTTCGTCTTGCTCCATAAAAAATCATCCACTAGCTCAAACCCGAGTTTTTGCTCATCTTGCTGCCATTTTCGATATCCTTGCTCAAAGCTCCATTCACAAAACTGCTTTGGGGGATTGTTCTTCGGTATGTGACTCCTCCAATGGTCCAATTAGTTTTTTTCTAGTGCTTTATTTATTGTAAATTTTTTGCTGCCTAGGTGACCCTATTCTTGAGCTTGCATGTCAAATTTATGTGGTCAAAAGTAGTTTTAATGCATGATATAGCCTCTAGGAACTTGTAGGAGTAGTTACTATCAATTTTTTTGAGTTTGGTTCACTTTTATTTTGAGTCACTAAAAATTTTAGAAATTTTTCAGAGGAAGAAATATGTTTAGGATAATGTACCAAGGTGGTTCCTCAAGGAAGCAAGGCCCAAGGCCCGCAATGCGCGAGCAAGAACAATGAACTACCAAGGGAGGCTCAAGTGCAGCCTTGTGACTGGCCGTCAGAGGATTTCATGGTTCGGGCAGGCATCAAGGAAGAATTTGACGCATATGTGCGTAACGCTGGTCTGGAGAGCTTCGAGGCAGATAAGTGCCAGCAATAACTCTACTTAACTGATTCATTAGTGAGAAGATTTTAATTTACATCCTCGTGCAATTCTCACACTGTCCTATTTGATCTTTATGACCAATCTTATACTATGGACTTAGAAGATTCTAATAATGCTTGTAAACTCCTGCAGTGGGGTAGTGCTAGCAAGCCTCGCAAATCTAAATATAAAGACTTTCTTGCTAGTATAAGTGTGGTGGAATCTAGGGAAATCACGCAAGCTACCATAAGGAGCATTCATTTTCCTGCCATACATTATTTTGCTCTCTTGATAGGTAGATGCATTAACGGTAAGGATGAGGTATGTCACATGTGTGTTGCTAATCTTAGTATTCTCAAGAGTGTTGTATTAGGAGATAGACAATATAAATTGGGGGCCATTGTTGCACGTAGGTTGCATAGCAACAGTATTAATGGATATTTCTTAGGTGGAATTTATGCAACTCGTTTAGCTAATTTTGTTGGTATACCCATACATGGGGATGATATTGAGTTGCCTCCTGCTTATCTAGATTATAATGCTATGGTTCGTGATCAGTTTGTTGAGAGGAACGATCAGTTCCTCCAGTACCGACTAATCTTTGACAGATGACGCACCTATCACGTCGCTCTCCCTGCTCCTGCTTTCTTTGATTTTCAGACAAAAGGAAGATATGTTATAACTAGGGAGGAGGCGAACGAGTACCAGAGGAGGACGGAGGCAGCTTGCCTCCAAGCTGCAACTCATGAGGCAATTGCCGTTGCATCTCAGTACGACCCCGGCTACAGTTTTGATCCCTGGGCATAGACCAACTTAGGCCAAAAGCCTAAGCTTGGGGGAGTACGTATTTCTCACCCACATTACATTTATGTTCACACACTCATGCCAGTTGTCGGTGCTCATACTTTTTCATTGTATCATCCATGCTAGTTTATTTTATTTTTAAGCTTTCTTCTTGTGTGTTTGAAAAACCTTAAGAAAAAGCAAAAAAATTAGTTGTAGCTTTTAGCTAGTTTACTTTCCATGCATGTAGTAGTAGTAATTAGAAAGAAAACCCAAAAAGATTTCTCGTTCTTATTTTGCTTGTTGGGAGCTTTCCCATGTAAATAGTTTTGTTTCTTTTCTTTTCTTTGGGGGTCGAAAGGAGAAGACCACGATGAAAATTTTGAGTGGCTCTCATATGCATTATTGTTGATCTAACAAAGAGCCCGCATTACCTTGTCTTCTCCTCTATATTGAATGCTTGCAGATTCCATCTTAGTCCAATGCACGTGCACTATTATTATTATTATTATCATCCACACTATTCAGTCATGCAAGTGAAAGGCAATAATGACGATATATGATGAACTGACTGAGATAAGAAAAGCTGGTATGAACTCGACCTCTCTTGTTTTGGTAAATATGATTAGTTCATCATTCCTGATTCAACCTTTGATGAATGAAACATGTTTGCAATGACAATTAGAGATTATAGTTTCTTATGCCATGCTTAATTAGCTAGGAGTTTATAATGGTTTACCTTGCATGCCAACATGCTATTAAAATGGTTGTCATGTGGTATGATGGGGTGGTATCCTCCTTTGAACGATTTGAGTGGCTTGACTTGGCACATGTTCACGCATGTAGTTGAAACAAAATCAACATAGCCTCCACGATATTTATGTTCATGGTGAATTATATCCTACTCATGCTTGCATTCGGTGTTGATTAATTTTAATGCATGTTCATGACTGTTGTCGCTCTCTAGCTGGTCGCTTCCCAGTCTCTTTATAGCCTTCACTTGTACTAAGCGGGAATACTACTTGTGCATCCATCTCCATAAACCCCAAAGTTATTCCATATGAGTCCACCATACCTTCCTATATAGGGTATCTACCTGCCGTCTGAAGTAAATTTGTATGTGCCAAACTCTAAACCTTCAAATAAACATTCTGTTTTGTATGCTCTGTATCTTCCATGCTAGGCGGGTTATTCTCAAGAGGAGTGGACTCCGCTCCTCACTCACGAGAAAATGGCTGGTCACCGGGATGCCCAGTCCCATGCTCAAATGAAATCAAAATAATTGCAAATAAAACTCCCCCAGGATTGTTGTTAGTTGGAGGCACCTGTTGTTTTGGGCAAGCCATGGATTGATGCTTGTTGGTGGTGGGGGAGTATAAACTTTAACATTCTTCTTCGGAACCTCCTATAATGTCTATAGCATGGAAGATATCGAGATCTCTCGGTTGTTATGTTGACAATGAAAGTATACCGCTCAAACTATTATTCATCTCTTTTTCAAAATCGAGCTCTGACACCTCTACAAATCCCTGCTTCCCTCTATGAAGGGCCTATCTATTTACCTTTATGTTGAGTCATCATCCTCTTATTAAAAAGCACCAGTTGGATAGCACCGCTGTCATTTTCATGTATTATTATTAGTTTACGTTGAGTATGACTTGACTGGCTCTCTTTTACCATGAATTACAATTTCCATTCAGCCCTTGATTTTCAGGGGTGCTCTGCATTTATGTTTTGCGGTCTCAGAAAGGGCTAGCGAGATACCATCTTGTTATATCATATTATGATAGTTTTGAGAAAGTGTTGTCATCCGAGATTTATTATTATTGCTCGCTATTTGATTATGCCATTGATATGAGTAAACATGAGACCTAAATGTTATTGTGAATATGGTTAGTTCATAATCTTTGTTGAAAACTTGAATGCTGGCTTTACATATTTACAACAACAAGAGCAAACAGAGTTTGTAAAAGTTTTTTCTTTATCACTTTCACTTTATCAACTGAATTGCTTGAGGACAAGCAAAGGTTTAAGCTTGGGGGAGTTGATATGTATCCAATGTATCTACTTTTCCAAACTCTTTTTCCCTTGTTTTGGACTCTAACTTCCATGATTTGAATGGAACTAACCCGGACTGACGCTGTTTTCAGCAGAATTGCCATGGTGTTATTTTTGTGCAGAAATAAAAGTTCTTGGAATGACCTGAAAATCAACGGAGATTATTTTTGGAATATATAAAAAATACTGGTGAAAGAGGCCAGGGGGCCCACACCCTGTCCACGAGGGTGGGGGGCGCGCCTACCCCCTGGGCGCGCCCCCTGCCTCGTGGGCCCCTTGGTGCTCCTCTGACCTCAACTCCAACTCTATATATTTGTGTTCGGGGAGAAAAAAATCAGAGAGAAGGATTCATCGCGTTTTACGATATGGAGCTACCGCCAAGCCCTAAACTCTCTCGGGAGGGCTGATCTGGAGTCCGTTCAGGGCTCCGGAGAGGGGAATCCGTCGCCATCGTCATCATCAACCTTCCCCCATCACCAATTTCATGATGCTCACCGTCGTACGTGAGTAATTCCATCGTAGGCTTGCTGGACGGTGATGGGTTGGATGAGATTTATCATGTAATCGAGTTAGTTTTGTTAGGGTCTGATCCCTAGTATCCATTATGTTCTGAGATTGATGTTGCTATGACTTTGCTATGCTTAATGCTTGTCATTAGGGCCCGAGTGCCATGATTTCAGATCTGAACCTATTATGTTTTCATGAATATATGTGAGTTCTTGATCCTATCTTGCAAATCTATATTCACCTATTATGTGTTATGATCCATTAACCCCGAAGTGAAAATAATCGGGATACTTACCGGTGATGACCGTACTTTGAGGAGTTCATGTATTCACTATGTTTTAATGCTTCGGTCTGGTACTCTATTAAAAGGAGGCCTTAATATCCCTTAGTTTTCAATAGGACCCCGCTGCCACGGGAGGGTAGGACAAAATATGTCATGCAAGTTCTTTTCCATAAGCACGTACGACTATATTCGGAATACATGCCAACATTACGTTGATGAACTGGAGCAAGTTCTGTGTCACCCTATGTTATAACTATTGCATGAGGAATCGCATCCGACATAATTATCCATCATTGATACATTGCCTACGAACTTTTCATATATTGTTCTTCGCTTGTTTACTTTTCCGTTGCTATTGTTACAATCACTATAAAACCAAAAACTGCTACCGTTACTTTTGCCACCGTTACCACTACTATCATATTACTTTGGGACTAAATACCTTGCTGCAGATATTAAGTTATCCAGGTGTGGTTGAATTGAGAACTCAGCTGCTAATACTTGAGAATATTCTTTGGCTCCCCTTGTGTCAAATCAATAAATTTGGGTTGAATACTCTACCCTCGAAAACTGTTGCGATCCCCTATACTTGTGGGTTATCACTCCACACGAACGTCGCTAGCGGTGGCATCGCTGACTGTCTTGCGCCTCCACAAGACGCCATCGGTGGCGGCATGGCTAGAGGATGGTAGTCTACGAGAGCGTACTGTGGGAGCGAGAGGATCGCCGTGCGTCCCCTCGAAGAACCGCGGCGTCGACGTATCGGCACGACGGGGAGGGCGGCTTTGGCGGAGTGAATGGAGTGGAGGGGGACGGGGGGAGGGGGGTTTGGGGAACATTATTGGCTAGTTGGCCGAAGGGCGGTTGAATTTGGGATTTAGGGGTGTCTGCGCTTTGGGAACGGGGGTCCCCAGACTTGCCTTCCTACGGCCCACGGCGTGGCTCTGCGAGCGGGCCCGTACAGCCCATCTTCACCAACAAGCGCTCAAGACCCTCGTGAGGGGCCAAGCCTCGCAAGGCGGACGACACAAGACCTCCTCGGGTGCGGCCTCACCAAGATGGATAGCGAGGGGCGGAGAGTTCAAGGCAAGGTAAACCTCGCGAGGTTAGAGTGACGTGAGCCATGATGACCTAGGCCAGGCGGGCACCAGCGCGCACAGTGTCCATCTTTCCTCTTTGGTGCTAAGGAAGCAAGCAGAGGCATGGAGTACCGAGGCATCAAGCAAAGGTTTCCATATCAATGCAATGATGCCAAGAACAGCAGGACGGCAAGATGGAGGTCACCATGGAGCCCAAGGCGGTGTCACCACCAGAGCCTTTTGCAGGCGAAGACTGCTTTTGTCAGGATAAGCTATACTAGATGCCGCTTTTAAATTGGTCGTTGTTGGCTCCCTTCCCGCTCAATATTTGGGGAGAGGACCAAGGCCTCTATAAATAGGATTAGCCACCACAGTAGGAGGCAACTGGTCTGGAACTCATTCAGCTCATCCTCACACCCACCAAGCACAAGAACACCTCGCCTCAGGAGGCCGTTCTTCCCCTTGTACTGTTCATCCCTAGCCCTAGAGGCAATCGACCACACCACACTGGAGTAGGGTATTACATCACAACGGCGGCCTGAACTAGTATAAATCTTGTGTCCTTTGTGTTGCGACTTCATCGATTTAGCCCATGAGATCTTAGCGAAGCTAGGACGTGGATCAGTAGGGGGAGATCTTCGCACGCACCCAAGTGTTCGAACCTTGAGGGTTTTGCCGGAACCCGAGATCCGACATTTGGCGCGCCAGGCAGGGGTGCACCGGAGCTCTCCTTCCACCAGCCAATCCGCTCGTTGATACTTCAGCGCTCCGCGGCTCCGATGTTAGGTGACTCAAGAGCCGATACCGACCGCTGGGCGGCCTCGCCGGCCAGGGCGGCACCGTCTTCCCAAGAAGACCTCAACCTCGCGCCTCAGGCGGCACTCGCACCGTCAAACACCTCGGGGCATGGGCGGCGCGGTCACTCACCCTCTGCTCTTACTCCACGATAGGCGCGAGCTCCTGCAAGGGCCGCAAGCCATGCCGCGGCGACGGCGCCGCACACTCGGAGGGAGCAGGCAAACATGCGGGCTACACTCATGGTGGCGCGGGAGTTGCTGCGGTGCCGGCTGATGGAGAGCAGCCGGGATGCACTGCTGGACCGCGTCGCCGAGCTCCTGGACACAGCGGCCGAGGGAGCACCGCCCTTCTGCTACTAGCTCACGCCCCAGGCAGCGGCCGGATCCCACGGCGGACCTCGCCGCGCCCGCGTGCCCCCGAGTGCGCACGGGGGCCTCGTCGACACTAGCGTGATCCCCGACGGATGGCGCCCCATCGCACCCGCACCACCCCAGATGGGTGCGGGCATGAGCGTCGCCGCACACAGCCCCGGCGGGGCGCTACCCCACGGTCCTCAGGACGGCGTCATGGGCCGGGCGACATGGAGCGTGGGGCACTTCGGCGAGGTCTTCGGGGCAAGGGCCTCGAAGGCCTACGTGCCCCGCATGATGAACCAGGAGTACACACCAGAAGATGACCCCGGCTCATACCTCGAGCCAAGCTGGGAAGAGGAGGCACTAGGAGCTGAGGCCTTCCAGGAGTCGCCCGAGAGCCCCACCAACCGCGCCGTCGACAACAGCTACAGGGTACCACTAATCTCCCAGGGGCAGGCTTACGCTAACCATGAATCACAAGTCAACCAGGTCACAGCGCCAGGTGACGATTCTGGCGCGGCGGTATCTGTCTCACCAGGAGAGGCTCACCGGGGGCTGCGTGGGAGGGGCCGGGATCAAGGCCCCTCCCCGCGTTGCATGGAGCAAGGCATTGCCCGGATGTAGGCCCTCTGCTGGGGAGGCGCCGGCGAGCCTTCCCCCTGCAGAGGACCCGTGGTCGCCGAGGGCGCCGCTGGCGTCCCCTTTATCCTCGTTGGTGCTGTCCTGGTCTCCAGTCGTCCCAATGGTGGTAGGGGTGGCGCAAGGCAGGGCCCTCGTCTGGCGATATGAAGTAAGGCTCATGCCTGTGAAGGTCTCCGCCTGTGACACTCTCACGTAATAACGAGTGGGGTTGTACATGCCCCGGAGTCTCAGGAGTGGCGCCCTCGGGCCTCGGGGGCTCCCTCCCACGTCCTAGTGGCAGCACATAGCTCCGCGCTAGTGAAAAGACATGAAGACTAGACTAGGCGTCGGACGCGGCCATTTGCTTTGGATCTCTTTTCTGTAACCCTGCCTTCTGGATTTGGAGTTAAGTTGAAGTTGAATTTTCATTGATGCGCGCGGGGGTGCCTTTTCTCGTTCGAGAGATTTCTTGCAACCTGGTTCTTGCCTTATTTTGGAGTTCGCGCCTGTTGCTTCCCCCTCGCGGGCCCCTCGCGAGCGGGGCTGGGCATGGCGCACACGCGCCACGCGCATGACGCGCCATGGCTAGCGCTTGCTTATCATGCGGCCCCCTCGGGCGTGTCAACGAATTCCTCAGGAGCTTCCTAGAAACTCGCAATCTCATGAGCCGGTTTTGGGCTCGTCTAGGCTAAGGTAAACCGCAACAGTAACCTTGCCCAAGGATACATGAGTTCACGAAGACACATATCCAACTCGACCTAAAAAGATAGAAGCAGTAGTATATTTACATGAGGGGCTTCCCCTCCAAAAATGCTCTTACAACCTCAAGGGCTACGCCCGAGCTTCTATGTGCAGGACAAACAACTAGGAAACACGGGATCAGTCAGACATGTCGCTGGCCGCGTCCCCCGGATCACCCTCAGATGCGTCGCTGGCATCACTACCACCATCGCTGGCATCACCATCACCTTCACCAGCGCCGCCATCACCATCGTCGACCACGTCGCCCGTGTCCGCCGTGACCACCACCCCATCGTCATCGGAAGTGAAGGCCCTGACCAGCGCGTCCATATTATCTTCCACCCATCGCGATAGGTCACCCCGGATGGCCTCGGGTACAGGGCGATGTCGGCATGAAAATCGAAGTTCGGGTCGGTGTTCTGGAGATGGCCGAAGACGCGGGAGAACGCACGCCCGACAGGTCGCGGCTCCTCTCTTCAACAAGTTAGCGAGCCATCTCGGAATGGTTCTCCAGGCGCTTCACCATGTTGGTGAAGAAGCAGAGGTGGCTAGCGTAGTCGTTCGCGTGGGGATGAGGAGCATTCTCGTCACAGATGTGGCCCAGGGCGATGTTGGCCCTGTTCCTGAGGTCCTGGAGCATGGGGGCGTGCACGCGCTCCAGCGTCCGTCACTGAAGCACTTCCTCCCTGTTCTGCCGCACGACGGACTCGGCGTTAGCAACCTGTTGCTGAAGAGGGAGCAGCTCGGCGCGGTCGGAGGCCAGTTCGGCTTGCGCCGAGACCAGGGCGGTTGCGGTGGCCTCCTCGCATCGCTCCACCTTGGTCAACCTGGACTTGAGGGCACCAGTCCTACCAGCGGCCTCAGCTTCCACAAGCTTCAACTTTAGGTCAAGCCTACCCTCAAGACCCGCGCGAGCCTCAGCCACCCGGCGATCGACCTCCTCCTGGGCCCTGGCCTCGCGCGTGCCGATGGCATCCTCCGCCTAGGCAACTTGACGCTCCCTCGTCTCCATTCATTCGAGCTCAAGGTACGCCCCACTGCTTCCAGCGCCAGCGCCTCCTCGCACTTTCGGATCTCTTCCTCTTCGGTGGGCGTGCCCCTCGACGACGCCAGGGCGGCTCTGCGTGCCTCCACTTGCTGATCCAAGACGGCGCTCCAGGCTTGGAGCTCCCATGCGCGCTTCTCCGCGACCTCGCGACGGCAGTCAGCTTCCTGAGCCTCTTCCAGAGCTCAGGAGCAGGCCTCCCGAGAGGCTATGAGGGAAGCCTCGGCCTTCGCATTATCGAGCTCGCGCTGGTGGCGCCCGAGGTTGATAGCCACCTTCAGCTTATGCCGCTCCTCCACCAGCCGAAGACCCTCGGCCACGAGGCGCGTCTCCACATCCATGAGCTCTTCACCAAGCCGGTTCATCGCGCCCATTGCCTCCTGAAAGAGCTTGTGGCGGGCGATGATCCTTTCTTGCGCCGACTTGAGCATGGTGTTGACTCCGTCCTCCACCACGGGGACCGCTGATGGGGCCCGAAGCGGCTCGCCCCCTTTCAGCGGGAGGCTGGGGGCTGACGCCCGCCCAGTTGCGGGCCAGGCCTCGCGAGGAGCCCGAAGGAGTGGAGGCCCGCTGCTTGAAGAGGAACGCATGACCGAAGCCATCCAGCTGCCATCCATGCCCAGGGGAGGAACCCTTGGCACGCTTGCTGTACTCCAAGCAAGGCCGCGAAGGAGAGACGACGAAGGCACAAGCTCAAGACACCTTGTCGATGGGCTGGCTTCGCCAGTCGAGTCCACGCCGTGAGTAGCGCGCGGGCTTGCAGCGCTCGAGTCTTGCGGGAGAAATGAGGCGAGAGGAGGTTGCTTCTCAGGAGATTCCGCGGCCTTGGCGGAAGGGATCCTGAAGAGACATTGTCAGGAAGGGAAGCAACACGCGGAGAATCACCAAGATAAGGTACTTACTCATCAACGGCGATGTACTTTCTCCGTATTAACGGCCCGAAGGTGCCGCTGCTTGGGGACCCCTTCCTCTTGCAGAGCTCTTTGAATTCCACACAAAGCCGGCCAAAGCGCTGGACATGGCAGCCGACATGAGGCGCAGCTGGAGAAGCGCTTGAAGGGGCATCCCCAGGAGTGCCAAGCTGAAGGGAGATATCAGGCCCTGTCTTGCGGCGACCTGCCGAGGCCTCTGGAGCCCTGGCCTCGAGATACGCGGGTCGTGTCGCCCCCTCAACTGCCGCCCTAGGGCAAGAGTCGCGAGTCCCCTAGGACGAGGCCTCGGGAGCCCTGGGCGGCATCAGCATCTCAGCGCCTTCACCATCATCCCCCAGCGGTGCTCGCCCCCCTGCATCCACACTTGGGGCGAGCTCAAAGCCAGCGGCAGGGAGAGGAACCACGATGATGGGGTTCTCATGGGGCCCCATGAGGCCGACTAGACGCAGCCCCCACTCATCGAAGGATGGCATCTAATCAGCGAATGTCGCCTTGTTCAAGCAGCTACAGAAGGCAACTCTTCCTTGGCATGTCATCTGGCAACGAGACACCCGTTAAGACCTCGAGCACCGTTCGCCGCGCCTCAAAGGGGAGCCCAGACTCCTGAAGTCTCATGTGGTCTTTCCTGTTGAGCAAGGCCCACATCGGTCGAGAGTGGCACTGAAGCGGAGCGATTCAGCGCCGGACGAACTCCTTCACCACCATAGGCGTAGTCACATCAAGGTCCTTGAGCCACTTCAGCCTGAGCCAGACAGGGGCAAGGCGCGAATCGGCGAGCCTTTGGTGGCACCAACCGGAGTTGGGAATAGCAGCCGCTGACGGAGAAGAGAGCAGGGGGCTGAGCATTCCGACGTCAACAAATACCCACCGTGCCCGAAACCCGCTCGTGGATGGTGGGAGCTTTAAGTAAATCCCCGCTGACAGTGTCCTGGACTAGGGGGTACTCAACACGTCATCTCCCGATTTGTTAGATTGGGCCGAGGACCCCCATGTCCGTATACTCATGGGCCAGTTCAGACAGCTGCTGCATACATGGAAGATTCCACAAGACTTAGTGATCAAGACAAGGACTCCTCCCCACCGGCATATTCGGCTAGGACTCTTGTTATCCTAGGCCTTTGGTGCATTATATAAACCGAGGCCAGGCTAGTCGATAGATAACATATACAATAATCATACCATAGGCTAGCTTCTAGGGTTTTAGCCTCTACGATCTCGTGGTAGATCAACTCTTGTAATACTCATATCATCAATATCAATCAAGCAGGACGTAGGGTATTACCTCCATCAAGAGGGCCCAAACCTGGGTAAACATCGTGTCCCCTGCCTACTGTTACCATCGATCCCAGATGCACAGTTCGGGACCCCCTACCCGAGATCCGCCGGTTTTGACACCGACATTGGTGCTTTCATTGAGAGTTCCGCTGTGTGATCGGCAAAAGGATCAATGGCTCGCCCACAGGTCAACTGCGACGCCGACATCTTCGTCGTCGGCTCGACTGGTCACCTTGGCTCGACCGAGGACCGTGCTCCATCTCCGATCATCATGTTCGGATGGGGGCTTTCTTCAACATCAACTCCGATCTCTATCATGATCACAGAGGGTCATCCATGGAGCTCGAGGGCTCAACGCCAACATTGCCCTCGGGCGGCCGTGCTATTTTTATGGACAGCGAACTTGTATTCGCCGTCACCACCTCCTCGAGCGTTGATTTGATGATTGCTTCGGTGGAATAGTGCGGGAGTACATCTACAACAGCCATGCAAAATTTCGTCGGGTTCCGATGGAGGAATTTCCGACAATCTACAATATACCAGAGCCCTCTCAAATCTGGATGGGAATCTGGACGAATTTAGGGCGTGGTCTCCAGAGCCAAGCTCGGAGGTCCTTTGGAAGATCCAACCGTTCATCTACTGCGGAATTCCCATATCTACCACCCCTCCAAATTTCAGCTCGATCCGACGGTTCAAACTCTGGAAACCTTTCGATGAGTGGACCAATTTTCGGATCCGTTTTCTGCACGAATGCAGATCCGACCCGAATTCATGTTTCTTTATGAACGTTATATTGGACAACGTTTTTAGAGGAATTCTCTTCTAGGGTATTGTGCGTTGTTTTTAAACACGTGCCCGTAAATTTTTAAGCCTCCCCTGAGGTCATCTTTATCATCATGCTGGTGTCAAACCAGTCCGGCAATATTGCTCCAAGGCTGCTGACATGCGCTCAGCTTCCTCGGATCATAATCTCGGCAAGCCGAACAAGAGTCCGGCATCGCGAAGGATAAATCATCACCAACATCTCCGCTCCACGGATTACACGAAGCGGGCATACCGGCATCGCCGCACGGTCACTTCATCAAGCCGGCATCGACCACGTCACGACCTGCATCGGCAAGGCCGCACTGTTGCTTCTTCAAGCTGGTGTCCATCACGCCGACCTACTTCGACTCATCGGCTGACATCGAGGCTTCGACATCTCGGCTGGACCGGGGGCTTCGCCATCTCTTCATCAACCTACTCCGGAGACTTCGGCGTCACTAGCTGACCAGCTCCGTCATGTTAGCTGGACCGAGGGTTTGCCTCGGCGAGCCAACCTTTGCCAGCATCGCCATACCGTCGCTTTATCACCCATCAGGCAATGGGTGTGTGGATCGAGTCCCAATTTTCGGATTCACCTGTCTTCGGATTGCTACAACAAATAAACCAGATGCTATTAATCCTAGTATTTTTTTTGCTTGTTCGGGTTCATTTTTCCCAAGGAATTATTACTCTGGTTTGTTCATCATATGTACACAGGTCTGTCAAATGATGGCTGCATTAACGACAGTCGCATGGTGGTTCGGTCAGTTTCCGTACATGGTTCAGCGAACGCCGCATCCGGAACTCGGACCGACCTGTGAATTCAGGCTTTGCCACGCCTTTACCACATCACGCCGACACCCTGCATCGACATTGACTTCGGCGCCAGGCCATATTTCTTTTATTACTCACTTTTCATAAATTATTTATTATGCAACAATTTTTTTAATTATTATTATTACTATTATCTCCGGTTTGCACTATTTTTTGTGCACAGGAAAATGATCCGGGGACTTTGGCGTCACTCTGTCGGTCTGCATTGACCGTGCTATGTCACCACCTCGGCGTGTCGAGCTCTCCGCTCCGCCACCTCGGGACCGGCTTGGGGGATGGAACCTTGTCCCGCATCAAGCTCGGACCGCGTCATCAATGCTGAACACATTAACCAGCTAAGTCGCTTTCATGCTCAAAGTTTTAATTTTTAACTTGTGTTCGGTTCGACCAAGCATTATATTGTTTTTGGAAAAAAGTTGCTTGTAAAAAATCTCCTTGTCAAAACTTTGTTTGTGACATGCAAATTCAAATACCCCGTTTACTTGGGGGCTTCCTTTATGAAGCTTTTCCTCTCGCATATGATTATACTTGTACGGCTTCGTTCCTTGTTCGTGTATTACGCCACAATATGCACCATATTGACATAAGCGATTTGCAAGCTGGGTTGCCTGGCTCCTGTGCTTACCCCTACGTTCCTGATTGTTCGTCTAGGTAGTAAAGGGAGCACCTCTGCGATTGTCACGACCGGGTCCTCCAAGCTCTGACCTCAGACTGGGTGAAGCCGAAAGCTAGCGCTCTTATTGTTTTCAATCATGGTCGGCACACAACGGAACTCATGAGTACAAAAAATCTATTGCACAAGTCTCATAGTAATAATGAGCACCGAAGAAAGGTATCGGTGGGGGTACTATTTTCTTCGAAGATGCTTCTTACACTTCGTTTGTAATATAGCATAAGTTCCCTACAGCCTTATGGCCCGGTTGCCTGGTTATCGGAAACACTGTCGATATTCTCGATAGGTGGAGTACATAACACTTTTCGGTCCTTGACCGAAGAGGGAGAAGCCGACGGTCGGTTAAGACGCGTTTAAAGTTCGGGGGAACAAAGATATGATATTAGTACTTCGGTACATACAATCATTATACATAAAATTCTTTTACCCAAGTCACTTGGGGGCTCTTAAATTTATATGAGCTATTTTATAATAAGTGTTCTTCTTCTTAGTTGTTGCAAATTTTTTATTACTATTATTATCCATCACTCCTTTTTTCGACATGAGTGTGTGGTCACTATGCGGGGAGCCTAATTTCTCTCTCAATGCAGCTAGAGTTTAGTTTGCTAAACTGGCCTAATGAGAAGTACTCCGCCTTCGGGATAGGAGGTTGAAGCCGTAGGCTGACCCGCTTGAAGTCTTGAGATAGGATGTGTCATGTTAAAGCACGACAGAAGCACTCTATTTTTCTAAGACCAATTTTCGGATTGGCACCGAACACTCGATCTTGTTCGGACGTCAAGTTTTTACTGACGTTTTTTGGTTTTCCAAGATTATGACACTTTTAAACTATTTGTGTGTTTTCAGCACAAGTCTTGCAGTGCAATGCCAGACACCTTTAGAGATTCTGCAAAACATTCTCGTATGTTGCTATATATGCATCGGTTTCGAATTGTGTCTTCGGTCAATAGTTGGGTTGCCCGGCTCCTGCACTTGCTTCCTACGTTCCGCTTTGTTCGGCTAGGCGTGCAAAGGGAGAACCACTGCGATTGTGCTTCCAGCTCACATGGTTAAGCACCTCAGTGGAGACAGCCGAAAACTGACTGTCACAATAAACGTAAACTGGTGAGCGATCCAATGACTGTGTTAAATGATGGGCCATTCATAACAATGGCCGAAGTGTTTACGGCTTGACCTCGACTGTCGCCGAACACTACCGGGGGCTATTAGCTGGCATCCCAAACTAAATCCTCGATATTTTTCTCTTACATTAGAGCTGAGGTTTCATGATCATGCGTAGCTGTTGGAAATATGCCCTAGAGGCAATAATAAATTGGTTATTATTATATTTCCTTGTTCATGATAATCGTTTATTATCCATGCTATAATTGTATTGATAGGAAACTCAGATACATGTGTGGATACATAGACAACACCATGTCCCTAGTAAGCCTCTAGTTGACTAGCTCGTTGATCAATAGATGGTTACGGTTTCCTAACCATGGACATTGGATGTCGTTGATAACGGGATCACATCATTAGGAGAATGATGTGATGGACAAGACCCAATCCTAAGCATAGCACAAAGATCGTGTAGTTCGTATGCTAAAGCTTTTCTAATGTCAAGTATCATTTCCTTAGACCATGAGATTGTGTAACTCCCGGGTACCGTAGGAATGCTTTGGGTGTATCAAACGTCACAACGTAACTGGGTGACTATAAAGGTGCATTACAGGTATCTCCGAAAGTATCTGTTGGGTTGGCATGAATCGAGACTGGGATTTGTCACTCCGTGTAAACGGAGAGGTATCTCTGGGCCCACTCGGTAGGACATCATCATATGCGCAATGTGACCAAGGAGTTGATCACGGGATGATGTGTTACGGAACGAGTAAAGAGACTTGCCGGTAACGAGATTGAACAAGGTATAAAGATACCGACGATCGAATCTCGGGCAAGTACAATACCGCTAGACAAAGGGAATTGAATACGGGATTGATTAAGTCCTTGACATCGTGGTTCATCCGATGAGATCATCATGGAACATGTGGGAGCCATCATGGGTATCCAGATCCCGCTGTTGGTTATTGACCGGAGAGTCGTCTCGGTCATGTCTGCATGTCTCCCGAACCCGTAGGGTCTACACACTTAAGGTTCGGTGACGCTAGGGTTATAGAGATATTAGTATGCGGTAACCCGAAAGTTGTTCGGAGTCCCGGATGAGATCCCGGACGTCACGAGGAGCTCCGGAATGGTCCGGAGGTAAAGAATTATATATAGGAAGTGCTATTTCGGCCATCGGGACAAGTTTCGGGGTCATCGGTATTGTACCGGGACCACCGGAAGGGTCCCGGGGGTCCACCGGGTGGGGCCACCTGCCCCGGGGGGCCACATGGGCTGTAGGGGTTGTGCCTTGGCCTATATGGGCCAAGGGCACCAGCCCCAAGAGGCCCATGCGCCAAGAGATGGGAAAAAGGGGAGAGTCCTAAAGGGGGAAGGCACCTCCGAGGTGCCTTGGGGAGGATGGACTCCTCCCCACCCTTGGCCGCACCCTTCCTGGCTGCGCCTCCCCCTCTCCCTTGGCCCTATATATAGTGGGGAAAAAGGAGGAGCAAACCAATCTAAGGCCTGGCGCCTCCCTCTCCCTCCCGTGACACATCTTCCTCCTCCCGCAGCGCTTAACGAAGCCCTGTTGGAATCCCGCTACTTCCACCATGCCGTCGTGCTGCTGGATCTCCATCAACCTCTCCCTCTCTCCTTGCTGGATCAAGGCGTGGGAGACGTCATCGGGATGTACGTGTGTTGAACGCGGAGGTGCCGTCCGTTCGGCGCTAGGATCATCGGTGATTTGAATCACGACGAGTACGACTCCATCAACCCCGTTCACTTGAACGCTTCCGCTTAGCGATCTACAAGGGTATGTAGATGCACTCTCCTTCCCCTCGTTGCTGGTTTCTCCATAGATAGATCTTGGTGATACGTAGGAAAATTTTGAATTTCTGCTACGTTCCCCAACAGTAGCATGACAACCCAAAGAAAGGAACCGATAGCGGGACTATTTTCTTTGGAAGACATTTCTTATGTTAAACAGTAATATAACATATCTCTCTGTGTACCTTTGTTTATAAAACTGTATGCCCAGATTGCCTTGTTTGTCGTAAATCTTTGCCCTCATAAAGGCTTTATAAAGTTAGACAAACACTCCTCGGCTACTGGCCAGGGAGGTGGAAGCCGACGGTCGGTCAACAAAGTTTTGTACAATGCGGATCCGAGCATTAATGACGTAAAGTACTTGGATACATCGAGTCATTACACATAATTTGTGATTTTACTATGGATATCGATCCTTAATTCGGCCACCCGTGCCTGCATTAAGGCTCGGGGGCTACTGGGCTTCGAGCTTATTATTTATAAATATTAAAGGGGCACATCCCCTAATCTGGTGTTGCCACCTGACCAGTGTCTCGTGGGCTACTGCATTGCCTGTCCAATGCAAAAAATGTTAAGTGCAATACAGTTTCTGAAGAGATTTTGATCCTCAGGTTGGTCGGCCGCACCCAACCTGAGTCTCGAGGACTGAGCACGCCGCTTTTTGTGTCCTGAAGTATTCTGCCGAGCTAGGACTTGATCCTCAGGCCGATTTTGCAAATCAACCTGAGTCTCAGCGGCTACTGGGATCAGCAGTCTTACGTCATCCTTCAGGTGCATCTCGGGTTTTAGACCGATACACACCTTGAGGGCTACTGGCTATATATCTCGGCAGAGAATAAATTGCATCAATCAAAAATATTGACAAAAAATCAGCCCATAGTCGGGGTGGTGCACCACCTCGGAAGCAGTCCGGCATAAAGCTCGGGCGCTAGTGGCTGGCTCCATAGAGGGCATTTCCAGCATTAAGCTTGTCTAAACTCCTTCAACTTTTTTGAACCAAGGTGATTTATGACAGTCTGACATTGGAGCTTGGACATAGTCCGGCGTTGGAGCTTGGACATAGTCCGACATTGGAGCTCGGATACAGTCCGGCATTGGAGCTCGGATACATTCCGACGTTGGAGCTCGAAAGCGGTCCGACGTTGGTGCTCGTCTGCAAAAGATACCTCGAATGCAGTCTGGCGTTGGAGCTCGGACGCAAGAGGACAGTGCCTCCCGGGAACAACTTCGAACCCGAGGTGTGGCATAAAAATAACAAGGCATTGATAAAGGTCGGAAACTTAAAGGGGCTCCTCGGATACCCGACGTATAAACTCGTCCAATGCATTTCGGCGATCCTCAAGATCGAAGATGAGAAGATTTGTTGAACCAGTTTTCAAGACCGACAACCGAAGATGAAGAACAACTCGGAAGAATCGAGGAGCGTCCCTAACTTGAAGACCGGTTCAGGGGTCTACTGACAGTGTCCTGGAGTAGGGGGTACTCAACACGTCATCTCTTGATTTGTTAGATTGGGCCGAGGACCCCCATGGCCGTATACTCATGGGCTAGTTCGGACAGCTGCCGCATACATGGAAGATTCCACAAGACTTGGTGATCAATACAAGGACTCCTCCCCGCCGGCGTATTCGGCTAGGACTCTTGTTATCCTAGGCCTTTGGTGCATTATATAAACCAAGGCCAAGCTAGTCGATAGATAACATATACAATAATCATACCATAGGCTAGCTTCTAGGGTTTTAGCCTCTACGATCTCGTGGTAGATCAACTCTTGTAATACTCATATCATCAATATCAATCAAGCAGGACATAGGGTATTACCTCCATCAAGAGGGCCCGAACCTGGGTAAACATCGTGTCCCCTGCCTCCTGTTACCATCGATCCCAGACGCACAGTTCGGGACCCCCTACCCGAGATCTGCCGGTTTTGACACCAACACCCGCACCAGCTGTCGCCGCCACGGCCTAAAAGCTCGGGCATCCTGAGCTCTGTCGGGGATCAATCAGGTGCAGCGAGAAGAAGTGGCGGAGAAGGGCCACTGAACGGGAAATGCCTACCATGGCCTTGCAAACAAAGGCGAAGACAGCGAGAAGGGTCACGGATTGGGGATCAAGGTGCAGCATGTGTATCTGATAATGCGCAAGCACATCGTTGAAGAAGGCGGAGAAAGGAGGAACCAAGCCAGCCCAAAGGGCGTCGATGAAGAATGGGACCTCAGTGGCTGTCCGGTCGATGCGAGCATGAGATGCAGGCCAGGCCACCGTCCTTCCCCACTCATTAAAGCTTGAGGCGAGCATGGGACGCACCTTGTCCATGGCTTCCTAGTTGAGCACCAGTGACGTACCAACGGCAGGCTCAACGGCCGGGCGCAGCTCGGCGGAGGACAGGGGACTCTTCCCTTTCTTCGACTGGTCTGGTGCAATGGGGATGGGAGGATTGAGCTTAGATCGGATCGGGGGTAGAGGCTGAGCTACGAGGAAGCGGAAGAATTGGAGAGTGTGCGGCAACAATGGGAGGTAAACCATGTAGACCGTGGTGGCCGCCTAGCCAGGTGGGTATCAAGGAAGTGTGGGGAAGCGGAGACGCCCACGTCCAATCAGCCGCCATGCATCGACCAAGGCCATAGGCTATTGGGGCCCGCGGCACTCCGCACTTGACCTTTGGCTTCACCTCGAAGCCAAGCCCGAGCGTGCCTTGGGCCCGGGGGCTACTGTCGGCATTCTGGGAATGGGGGTCCCTAGACCTGCCTTCCTGCGGCCCACGGCATGGCTCTGCGAGCGGGCCCGTACAACCCATCTTCACCAACAAGCACTCAAGACCCTCGCGAGGGGCCAAGCCTCACGAGGTGGACGGCACAAGACCTCCTCGGGAGCGGCCTCACCAGGCTGGCTCGCGAGGGGCGGAGAGTTGAAGGCAAGGTAAACCTCGCGAGGTTCCAGTGACGTGAGCCATGACGACCAAGGCCAGGCGGGCGCCAGCGTGCACAGTGTTGTTGTTTCCTCTTTGAGGCTAAGGAAGCAAGCGCAGGCGCAGAGTACCGAGGAGTCAAGCAAAGGTTTCCATATCAGTGCAACGAGACCAAGACCAGCAGGACGGCAAGACGGAGGTTACCATGGAGCCCAAGGCGTCATCACCACCAGAGCCTTTTGTAGGCAAAGACTACTTTTGTCAGGATAAGCTATACTAGCTGTCCCCTTTCAAATTGGCTATTGTTGGCTCCCTTCCCGCTCAATATTTAGGGAGAGTACCAGGGCCTCTATAAATAGTATTAGCCACCACAGTAGGAGGCAACTGGTCTGGAACTCATTCAGCTCATCCTCACACCCACCAAGCACAAGAACACCTCGCCTCAGGAGGTTGTTCTTCCCCTTGTACTGTTCATCCTCAGCCCAAGAGGCAATCCACCACACCACACTGGAGTAGGGTATTACAGCACAACAGTGGCCCGAACCAGTATAAATCTTGTGTCCTTTGTGTTGTGACTTCGTCGAGTTAGCCCGTGAGATCTTAGCGAAGCTAGGACGTGGATCGGTAGGGGGAGATCTTCTTGCGCACCCTAGTTTTTGAACCTTGAGAGTTTTGCGGAACCCGAGATCCGACAAGGGGGAATTTCGGGGGGGGGGGGGGGATTTCGTGCGGTGGGTCGGGGGAGTTTGGTGCATGGTCAGTTTCTCCAAGTGCAGTCCCACGTGTCAGTGAAGAGGCAAGCAGAAGTGCTCTCCGTTGGCGTGAGACGTGTGCAGGACCGAATGTGTGTGGGTGCAATGCGCCTGCAATAGGGGTGATGTGAGTGTACCACCATTTTTCCTTTTAAACCACGTGCTTTGCCCAGTCAAAAAAAAACATGGTGCTTCGCACGATGCATCGATACTACTAATAGTAATCCGGTAATCCCGACTAAAACGGCACGCCCGGGTCTTTTCCCACGCGATATGCTGGGAGGTTGGCTTAGTTAGGATGGGTAATGCTACACCTATGTAATCCCAGTTACGTAATTAACGTAATGTGAAACGTGTGAGCTTTTGATTTTAGATTGGGGGGAGGGAGGGGCCAACCACCATGAAAATCAGGGAGGACAAAGAGAGGCGATTTACGTTAACCCTTTGCGTAGGTTCCCGTAGATGTAGAAAGATGTGAAATGCGTGAATGTGTAGTGGACGTACTATTGGAGTGCCTAAGATATATTGTGTATGTAGACCCTATGTGTTTCTTTACTTTGCATGTTAGCTTTGTCTCTGTTCAATAAAAAGCAGAGTTGGTGATGATGGTGTGCCTGCCATCCTGCAATATAGGTTGTCCGATCTATATCTAACAGATAGGAAGGAAACTATGACAATTTACCCGCACTCCTCTCCGCATTTGCAGATAAGGCCTTCCCTCATTCATCCTTTTCTCCCACAAAATCTTGATGTTCAAGACGAAGGCGCAGTCTCCGGTGAGGAAGAGTAGAACACGGGAGACTCCTTGGTATGTAGACTATGGTAATTACATCGTTGGTAAATTCATACCACCTAGTTTCACATACCAACAAAAGAAAAAGATTTTCTTCGATTTAAGACATTACTTCTTAGATGACCCACATCTTTATAAACAAGGAGTAGATGGTATTATTAGACATTTTATACCTGAGCATGAACAGGAACAAATCCTACGGAAGTGTCACTCCGAGGCTTATGGAGGACACCATGCGGGAGACGGAACTTCACACAAGGTATCACAATATGGTTTCTATTGGCCTACCCTTTTAAGGATGCTCGTAAGTTGTCTTATCTTGTGATGAATATCAAATAATTGGTAATATTGGTAGATGTCAGGAAAGGTGTATGAATTATTCACTTGTCATTGAACCAGTTAATGTTTGGGATTTTCTTACATGGGACCATTTCCTTCCTCTAATGGGTATACACATATTTTGGTTGTTGTTGATTATGTTACTAAGTGGGTAGAAGCTATTCCAACTAGTAGTGCTGATCATAACACTTCCATCAAAATGCTTAAAGAAGTTATTTTCCGGAGGTTTGGAGTCCCTAGATATTTAATGACTCACGGTGGTTCACATTTTATTCATGGTGCTTTACATAAATGTCACAGCCTCCTTTTTTCCCTTTCTTTTTCTTTTGATTTTCTAAAGTTTTTGCTTGAGTTTTCTTTTTCCCTGGCTATGTGGTCTGGAAATTGAAGAAGATGACCTCTTCTTTCTTTCTAGAGTGGCTTGTCATCCTCAAAACATTCCCAAGACCTTGTCATTTCCATCCTTGACCTAACCCAATATTATTTTTATTGGGAATATTCCTTTTTCTATTAAAGGAATAACCCTTTAAGCCCTAGGTTGTGAAGCAACCTATATTTCCATCACTCCCAAAATTCCCAAATAATTATCATAATTTTTTTAGGTCATAGATTCCTCAAATATGGCAAAACATTTCATTTGCCATGTTCCCCGACATGCTCAATTAATTATTTTCCTATTTTGTCCTGAGTGGCAGATTGACAAGCAAGTGCCATTTATCTTTGCCCAATTGACCCCAAACATTTTGGACACCTTTTCCTATCGATATAATTTCCCCATGCCAAAATTCAACTGAATTTGCCTAGTAAATATTCCTGAGCAATTTTTCAAAGTTCATGCCTGAGGGATATGATTGTGAAGGAAGTACAAGCTAGGCATATCCAAATGAGTTGAATTTTTGCAAGGTCCTTCATATGATCCAATCATGACACTCCACCAAATATGACCTCATGTAACTCATCTAGGTGAGCCCAGCTCCAAATCTTAGTTTCTGGTCAGATTTTCAGTTTATGATGCAACTATATTTTATATTGCTTCACTTAAGCTGAAAAATTTCCAGGGAATTCTCCTATCCATTTAAACACTCTCCACAAAAAATTGGCTCAATCCATTACATCATTTACCCTGTGCAATTTTTCCAAGTTTCTGTCCAGAGCAAAGCTATATGAAGCAAGTGCTATTTTGGTTCATCCAAATGGCCTGAAACTTTTTCAGAATCTTCATGTCTTCAGATAATTGGGCCATGCCCAATTTCAGCTCAATCCCAATTAATATGTAGGTGCTACTTCATGTTTTGTATTTCTGTCCAGTCTGGTGGTTTCTACAGCAACCACTAGCTAAACTCCTCTTCTTGAGCTTAAACTTTGCCATCTTAATCACCTTAGCGTGTGATCGTCACCAGACAAATTATTTACCACGTTACCAAGCTAGTGTCACCACAATAAGTTACAAACACCTTCCTGTTGATTTACTTTGGAGCTAAGTGCAAATCTCTTCTTTGCCCCTGGACCCAATTATTTCTTCATTTAGACTCAGGGCACGACGGTCTAGTTACTGGACATGGTCGACCATGCCAAAGCGCGCCGCTTGCGCCAGATCACGTGGTTATCACGCTTGCGTCATGGCTAAACGCGTGCTCTGGCTTGTTCCAGCCACTATGCTCGTCCACTCCCTCCCCGTCTCAACCTCAAACGTTGTCAGGGAGCTCGCCCGTGCTCGACTCCATCGCCCTGTGTCGCTACTTCGTCGTGGTTCGCCTTAAATGCGCAGCTAGATCCATGCCCGTGCAACGGCCAGCCACTATCCACCATTAGAGCACTGCTCGAGCTCGCTAGCGATGCTCTAGAGCCCTCCTCCACGCCTATATAAGGACCGCCGAACCCCTCCGCATCTCATTCATCCCTCCCCCACCTCATTTTCACTTTGGAGTCGCCTCATCTCGCCGTTGTTCACCGTCATCCTCCATGGCCGCCTCGGCCTCGGCTTGGTTCCGACCAACCTGAGCCTCCTATGCTCCTCCGACCACGTCCATCGACTCCCCCTCATCCCGCTCAGCCGCCCCACCCACTTTTCCCTCGCCGGAGATAAACGCAACACCGAGACCACCACCACTGCCGCCGCCCCTGTACTCCCCATGGTGCTACCCCTCCCCTCCTCCCCACGCCTCCCACGCGGCCATGCTCCCTCTGGATGGAACCCCCTCGCCGCCCAGGTCCCGATGGTGGTCTCCGCTTGGCCAGAGACGGCTGGAGCCGGCCAGCCCCTTAACCGCTTCCATCCCCTTCCCCTGCTCTGTTCCACCAGAGGAACAGAGGCACAGGACGAAGAAGATGAGCGCCTGGCCCCCTCCCCCTGCTCCATGGGCCCCATGCACCAGTGTCTCACCCCCTCCATCTCACGTGGCAAGTGGAAACGCTTTCCAGTGAGTGCGTTTTCATTTGACAAAAGCATATTCCTTTCCTTCTTTTGCTGAAATGTGTTTTCTCTTCCGGAAAACGTATTTCTCTCTACTGTGGCCAAGAATGCGCTTTCTCTTTTCCGAAAGCGTATTATCTAAAATCCGTTTCTGTCTTATCCACCCAGGGACCCGTTGGTGATGAAAATATTCACATATTGGTCCTTGATCTTCTACACCTTATAACTCCGCAACCGTAACTCCGTTTGAGGAGATTCCAACGCCTACTTCTTCGTCTCTTTGAGCCCAAATTTTTGGTATCATTTTCATCATGTGTTCACACAGTGGAAATGACCATTTTCCCTTGCCGTTTACCAGCCCCTTGAGAGAGAGAAGTGGTTCCGGTGAATCTTTCTGCGATGTTTCCGCACTTCTCCCCGGTGCATTCTTCATCCCCAGGCAAGCCATAACCACCATTTTCATGATAGCCATGCAGTAGCTTTGGTTTTCAACTTGAATCTTTAATAACTGTATGTTTGTTTTGCTACTGCTGTCGTTATTTCGGTTATGCTTATGGATCGGTGATTACCGTCATGCTATGTTTTATTGCACTCTGTTATCATGTTCTACCTGCTAGTATTACTTTCATATTGGTCATGCTTGATAGTAGTACATGTTGGGTTGGTCATGTTCTTTGGTGCATTACTAACGTCGGTTACCGAGTACCATTAATATTCATTGTTCCAGTAGCTTCTAGATGGTTAAGTGTTTACTCGGTAATGTTATTGATGTGTTCTTGCATGGTATTTATTGTTGATGCTAGTGGTCATGTCATGCTATGAGTAGTGTTGTACTTGTGATATTCATGCTCATCATTATGCCATGCTCAGTTGGATATGACACATTGTTGATATGGTTGTCACACCCCATGCTTATATCATGCTCATGCATTGTAATTGCATCATGTTATTTTATCATGGGTTAGCATATTGCATTCAAGTTTAACCGGATTAAATTGAACTTGAACAATTGTTGGCTGAGTCATGGTGGCACCATATCGAACTAACCAGTGCAACTACACTTGCCATTTTGGGAAGGTCCTAACTGTGTCTATTGTCATGCCTCTCGCCGGTGCCTCTAGCGAGGGAAGGTTATGCGCGCGCGCTACCCTGATCAGGTAGGCGGGCATAAGCCTTGTGTGCCCGTTGTTGTTGTTATGGTACCTTGTCCCTGTTTGGCACCGTTTATGTTTTTGCCATGACGGTGGCCGTTGGTTCCTTTGGTAGGCACGGGGGCACCCATGATTTAGCCCAATGTGGGAGTTTGTCGGAGTGGCCCGGAGGGTGTCATGGCAGTAGGACGGTTTTGTCGGAACGCCCTTGGTCCAATGAATGGGAGCGCGAGGCGATGTGTTCCGTGGTGTGGGTACAGTGTACTAACCTCTGCAGAGTGTATTAAATCTATCGATGGTCGTGCCCGCGGATAAGGGCCCAGTTCGTAGTTGGTCACACTATGGGTCAACAGTATTAATAATAACTTGATTAACAACAACCCTTGTTCGATGATGAGATAAGTTGGTTATGTGATCCGTGAATGATCACCGTTTGGTTACGAGGTAACCCGTTGAGCCAAGAGTGGTTCCGTTTGTGATCCGTGAATGATCACCGTGGTATCAAGGATAGCGAGTTGTTGGATATTCGAGATGTTGTGCGAGAATCATGGGTAAAGATCAAGCTCCTTGTGGTCATTTAATGATTACTATGGTAATGTTTATACCAAGCTTGATTTGATCCTGAGATGATCGTGTGATGTCCGAGGTTGGTAAGTGATGCATATGATGGTTACGAGGTATCCCGAGAAAAATAAATGTTGCATATAGTGTCATCATGTTGCATGCTAGTATCGTCAGATTTATATGTTCATGCCATGCTCATACTGTTCTAGCAGTATCATGTTCATGTTGTTCATGCCATGTTATCCTGATGATCTCATGATAATTCCTGCTCAATCTATAATTGACATGCTGTTGTTTGTCTTGAATGCTTCTGGTTATTGTGATCTTGCAAGTACATTCAATGTACTGACCTCGCGTGTCATAGTAGTTTGCAGGTCATGCCGGATTTGATTGCTTGTTGTTGTGGATTCCTTGTTTGCAAGCTAGGATAAGCGTTCCAGCCGGAGTCCGTGTGGAGTGGAGTTCATCACCGTCGTCGATGTTCTGCTGCTAGAGTTATTCTGCTGCATTGTGTTGTTCTACTGCTTGCATGGAGAAACCGTGGCAGGCGTAATGTCACCGCGCCGATGTAATCTCCCTTGTACCCACATAGCTTGTAATAAAGAGCTGATTTGTTCTATGCTAAGCAGTAATGTATTCCAGAAGACTTCTCCTCGATCTCTGGGCTAGAATACGGGGCGTTCTGGTTTCTCTGAGCCGGGGTGCCACAGGCTTGGTATTAGAGCAGGTCTGGCTGTAGGATGCCCTAGCCCGCACGAACGTTAGAAAGCGGTAGTATGGAGCCTAGTTGGTGTGTTGCACTTGTTTGCTGCAGTTGTTTGTTGCATAGCATGCATATAGATTATTATTTAGTCGCTAACAATTAATCTTGTGAGAGTAGGTGGCATCGGTCTCGATCCACTACCTGCACCCTCTTTCTTAGCATGCTTGTCCCTTGGTGTTAAGCGACCACGTCATCATCCAGGCCCTCCATATCGTCCCCTTGGCAACCCTTGCTGATCTTTGTTATCAGAAAAGGGCAATGCCATTAAGCCAAGTCTTCCACTATTATCTTGCCCTGTCATTTCATTATTTGGACGAGTACGATTCCCTTTGTATGCTTGATGATGAGGTAGTCGTGACCTGGTGTCTCGCTACTTAATCACCAAGTCCGTCCTCGCCTCCGTATCCATCTAGTTGCGACCGTTGTTCGGCTAGCACTTGGTGTAGCCTTGGTTATGCCAACTCCTTCCACACGCAGATTCACTTTCATGCACACCACCATAGCATATTAGACCATAATACCGGAGTTTCCGCGAGGTTTGTGTGCTTAGGTGTGCACGCATACTATTGTTGTGAGTAGCAGTAATATGTAATGTTGCTTGATTATTCATATTATTTGTATGCCTGTGTGCTTTTGTTTTTGTTGTTTCTTTTGCTTCTTTCTTTGGGCCTTCGGTGTTACAAATTTTCCCCTTATTAAAGTTGCTCGTCAACCAAAGTTGGACCCAAAGAGTCAGCAAGGAATGCATATATTTGGAAATTCAGCTGAACAAAATGGAATTCTCAACTAACCATAGTGAAATGAGAAATATTGATTGAGATGATGATAATCAAGTTTGCATTAATTTGCACTCCTCACAACAGTATGGATAATCAAGTCACCCCCAGTGTGCACCCTTCATAGCAGTGATGATCAAGTCTGCAAGAAGATATATGGTGTGCACTATCGACAGTATATTATCATTCAAAGAAAGGAGGATAGTTCAGCAAACCCTTTTTCACGCAAGTAATCCACATCAGGAATATTAAGATGGTGTGTGTATGTGGTAATAGGGCCGCATATCACAATGAGAAGCTTCTGTTGTAAGCAACCCAGTCTTCCCTTGCAAGTTACCAGAGAAGCTTCAAGGCAAGATTTATCTATCTTCCTCAGGATGATACACAGATGACTTCCCGTGCAAGGTACTTTGTCTTCTGCAGTAAGCAACTGCAAAAAGCTTCCAGTATAGGGTATCGAGTTTTCCCCTAGCAAGTCTTTAAGGGGGGAAGCTTCTGAAGCATGATATCCAGTCTTCCTCAAGAAGATACTCTCGATGGGCATAATACATCCAATCGTCCTTAGTACAGCACTGGTGCAAGATAGTACACTGTAAATTGACAGCATATGGCAGTGAATCCCAAGAATCAGAGCCGCAACAGTTTGGTCAGAAGCAAGAATCAGTCAGAACACCAGTCTGCCTCGGGAATCAGATTCTCAAATATATACGAAGGAAGCCATAAATACACCTCAGTGTGACAAAGGACTATGAAGATTGACGACAACAGTGAGCCTTGTACAAGTACATGTGAACCTGGAATATGATCCTGATGAGCCCTTGTCTACTTTTCTCTGGTGATGGCACCACACCTGTGTTCTAAGCTGTTTTTGGCCGACCAGGGTGGATGCTGACTTTATTTTTCTTTATTAAACAATTGTCATGAGTTCTGGGCTGCTTTCCGGCCGTCTCGTACAATTGATGAGTTTCTTTTTGTGACAATGGCCCTTTTCTCTGAGTTGTTTTTTAGCAGTCTTAGGGAACTGCCACTTTCTTATTATCAACACGGTCGCATGCTCTGAGCTGATTTTCGGCCGTCTTGAGCTGTGGTTAAGTTATTTTAGTGATGTCCCAGATCTGAGTTGTAAAGACCGTTCTGGTGGCTAGTGTTTTGTTTGCCGATTTCTTGCAAGGGTTCAGATGATCATTTCCCTACGGTTAAGACTTGAGAGACAATGAACCTGCCATTTAAATGATGTTACTATATCAGGAGATGAGGATAAAAATACTCCTGCTAGAATATTGCACCCGGCAGTATCTATGGTCAAACGAGGAAGCAATCTGACCAAGCTCTTTCAGCTAAGGTCCTAACAAAGAAAACATTAATGAAGGAGCAAGACTAACAATTGTTGCATGACCAACATGGCGCAGATACCCTAGACAGTCTGAGTCACTATGGATCTCCATGAATATTCATCAAAGGGGTCTACTAAATTTTGGTAAAGACCCCATATCAAGGAAAGACCCGCTCATTTAACAGTATATGCTCAGATTTGTCGTTATTAAATATCTGGGTCTGTCAAGTCAGACCAAAGGTAAATTCAACGGCTTGATTCCAGCGACAATGGTAAAGCATCACACAGGCTTCTATCCTTATGGATATACCGATAGAATGAATGATCTGTATGAGGAATAATAGTCTCAAAGCATGTGCCCTCACTTATGTGAATTAGCAAAGGATATCCTGTCATGAACAAAATCCTTCTTGTCTGAAACCCCGTCTGTCAAGGATGAGGATATTATCATATAAGATCATACCCTTATTCTAATCACATCAGGCGACAATCAAATATTTGGTATGAATCTGAAACTCAAAGCATTGGAGACAGTCAAGATGATTCGGCAACTCTGCGAGAAATCAGTATCAGTCAGATGAGCAGTTGTGATCCACAACACTATTTTGAGCCCGGAGGAAATGCATCTATTTCAGCAACCCAATGCTAGGAGTAAGAGCTTGGGCGTTCATCAGGAAAAATCTGATCACCAATTCATGGAAGTTTGTCAGTACAGCCACAGCAATCATAAATCACTCTCGAATTTGTGTGATGGGCATATATTTCAGTCATGATAAAAATCACACTAAGATAAGTTAGCAGATATGAAAAGAGTTGGAGCCAGTATAGGCATGAAAATGCAAGATCTGTAAGGATATGGATACAGTGAAGCAAACCACCCCAGAGCCAACTAGTCAAGTCAGATGAAGAAGTCAGTGGGAACAATCAATTAAGGACAGAGGATACCCGAGTTGGAAGCACTTTCCTTAAGTTCGTATATGCATACTTGTTCCATGAGCAACCAAATATCGAGGATGAGATTTCTTTAAGGGGGGAAGAGTTGTCACAACCTGATTTTTGGCCCTTTCTTTTTCTTTTGATTTTCTAAAGTTTTTACTTGAGTTTTCTTTTTTCGTGGCTATGTGGTCTGGAAATTGAAGAAGATGACCTCTTCTTTCTTCCCAGAGTGGCTTGTCATCCTCAAAACATTCCCAAGACCTTGTCATTTCCATCCTTGACCTAACCCAATATTCTTTTTATTGGGAATATTCCTTTTTCTATTAAAGGAATAACACTTTCAGCCCTAGGTTGTGAAGCAACCTATATTTCCATCACTCCAAAAATTCCCAAATAATTCTCATAATCTGTTTGGGTCATATATTCTTCAAATATTGCAGAATATTTCATTTGCCATGTTTCCCATCATGATCAATTAATTATTTTTCTATTCTGTCCTGAGTGGCAGATTGTGAAGCAAGTGCCATTTATCTTTGCCCAGTTGACCCCAAACTTTTTGGACACCTTTTCCTGTCCATATAATTGCCCCATGCCAAAATTCAACTGAACTTGCCTAGTAAATATTCCTGAGCAATTTTTCAAAGTTCCTGCCTGAGGGAAATGATTGTTAAGGAAGTACAAGATAGGCATATCCAAATGAGTTGAATTTTTGCAAGGTCCTTCATATGATCCAATCATGACACTTCACCAAATATGAGCTCATGTAACTCATCTACGTGAGCCCAGCTCAAAATCTTAGTTTCCTGTCACATTTTTAGTTTGTGGAGCAACTATATTTTATATTGCTTCACTTAAGTTGAAAATTTTCCAGGGCATTCTCCTATCCATTTAAACACTCTCCACAAAAAATTGGCTCAATCCATTACATTATTTGCCCTGTGCAATTTTTCCAAGTTTCTATCCAGAGCAAAGCTATATGAAGCAAGTGCAAGTTGGTTCATCCAAATGGCCTGAATTTTTTTGAGAATATTCATATCTTCCGATAATTGGGCCATGCCCAAATTCAGCTCAATCCCAGTTAATATGTGGGTGCTACTTCATGTTTTGTATTTTTGTCCAGTCTGGTGGTTTCTACAGCAACCACTAGCTAAACTCCTCTTCTTGAGCTTAAACTTTGCCATCTTAATCACCTTAGCGTGTGATCATCACCAGATAAATTATTTACCACGTTGCCAAGATAGTGTCACCATAGTAAGTTACAAACACCTTCCTATTGATTTACTCTGGAGCTAAGTGCAAATCTCTTCTTTGCCCCTGGACCCAATTATTTCTTCATTTAGACTTAGGGCACGACGGTCTATCTAGTGGACATTGTTGGCCATGCCAAAGCGCGCCGCTTGCGCCAGTTCGCGTGGTGATCACACTTCCGTCATGGCTAAACGCGTGCTCTGGCTTGTTCCAGCCACTATGCTCGTCCAATCCCTCCTCGTCTCTACCTCAAACGTTCTCCAGGAACTCTCCCGTGCTCTACTGCATCGCCCTGAGTCGCTGCTTCGTCATGGTTTGCGTTAAATGCGCTGCTAGATCCAAGCCCGTGCGATGCCCAGCCACTATCCACCATTAGAGCACCGAGCTCGCTAGAGATGCTCTAGAGCCCTCCTCTACGCCTATATAAGGACCCCCGAACCCCTCTGCATCTCATTCACCCCCCCACCTCATTTGCCCTCTGGAGTCACCTCATCTCGCCGTTGTTCGCTGTCATCCTTCATGGCCGCCTCGGCCTCGGCTTGGTTCCGACCAACCTGAGCCTCCTATGCTCCTCCGACCACGTCCACCGACTCCCCCTCTTCCCGTTGAGCCGCCCCACCCACTTGCCCCTCACCGGAGATAGCCGCAACACCGACACCACCACCACCGCCCTCGCCCCTGTACTCCCCATGGCGCCGCCCCTCCCCTCCTCCCCGCACCTCCCAGGCAGCCATGCTCCCTCTGGATGGAAACCCCTCGCCGCCCTGGTCCCGATGGTGGTCTCCGCTCGTCCAGAGATGGCCGGAGCTGGTCGGCCCCTTGGCCGCTTCCTTCCCCTGCCCCTGCTTTGCTCCACCAGAGGAACAAAGGCACGGGAGGAAGAAGACGAGCGCCTGGCCCCCTCCCCCTGCTCCCTGGGCCCCACAAGCCAGTGTTTCACCCCCTCCATATCACGTGGCAAGTGGAAACGCTTTCTAGTGAGTATGTTTTCATTTGAAGAAAGCGTATTCCTTTCCTTCTTTACGGAAATGCGTTTTCTCTTCCGGAAAACGTATTTTTCTATACTGCGGCCAAGAATGCGCTTTCTCTTTCCCGAAAGCGTATTATCTGAAATCCGGTTCTGTCTTATCCACCCACGGACCCGTTGGTGATGAAAATATTCACAGATTGGTCCTTGATCTTCTACACCTCATAACTCCGCAACCGTAACTTCGTTTGAGGTGATTCCAACGCCTACTTCTTCGTTTTTTCGAGGCCAAATTTTTGGTATCATTTTCATCATGTGTTCACACAATGGAAATGACCTTTGTTCCTTGCCGTTAACCAGCCCCTTTCGAGAGAGAAGTGGTTTCGGTGAATCTTTCTGCGATGTTTCCGCTCCTCTCCCCGGTGCAGTCTTCATCCCTAGGCAAGCCACAACCACCATTTGCATGATAGCCATGTAGTAGGTTTGGTTTTCAACTTGAATCTTTAATAACTGTATGTTTGTTTTGCTACTGCTGCCGTTATTTCGGTTATGCTCGTCATGCTATGTTTTCTTGCACTCTGTTATCATGTTCTACCTGCTAGTATTACTTTCATATTGGTCATGCTTGATACTAGTACATGTTGGGTTGGTCATGTTCTTCGGTGCATGACTAACATCGGTTACCGAGTACTGTTAATATACATTGTTCCTTTGCTGCGAGATGGTTAAGTGTTTACTCGGTAATGTTATTGATATGTTCTTGCATGGTATTTATTGTTGATGCTAGTGGTCATGTTATGCTATGAGTAGTGTTGTACTTGTGATATTCATGCTCGTCATTATGCCATGCTCAGTCGGATATGATTCATTGTTGATATGGTTGTCACACCCCATGCTTATATCATGCTCCTGCATTGTAATTGCATCATGTTATTTTATCATGGCTCAGCATATTGCATTCAAGTTTAACTAGATTAAATTGAACTTGAACAATTGTTGATTGAGTCATGGTGCCACCATATCGAACTGACCAGTGCAACCACGCTTGCCTCTTTGGGAAGGTCTTAACTGGGTCTATTGTCATGCCTCTCGTCGGTGCCTCCAACGAGGGAAGGTTATGGGCGCACGCTACACTGATCAGGTAGGCGGACATAAGCCTTATGTGCCCATTGTTGTTGTTATGGTACCTTGTCCCCGTTGGGGACAGTTTATGTTTTGCCAGGACGGTGGCCGTTGGTGCCTTTGGTAGGCATGGGGCCACACATGACTTATCCCAAAAGGGGAGTTTGTCGGAGTGGCTGGGAGGGTGTCATGGCAGTAGGACGGTTTTGTCGGAACACCATTGGTCCACCTGAATGGGAGCGCGAGGCCATGGGTTCCGTGGTGTGGGTACAGTGTACTAACCTCTGCAGAGTGTATTAAATCTATCGATAGCCGCACCCAGGGATAAGGGCCCAGTTCGTAGTTGGTCACACTATGGGTCAATAGTATTAATAATAACTTTATTAATAACAACCCTGGTTCGATGATGAGACAAGTTGGTTATGTGATCCATGAATGATCACCGTTTGGTTACGAGGTAATAACCCGTTGAGCCAAGAGTGGTTCCATTTGTGATCCGTGAATGATCATCATGGTATCGAGGATACCGAGTTGTTGGATATTCGTGATGTTGTTCGAGAATCGTGGGTAAAGATCAAACTCCTTGTGGTCATTTAATGATCACTACGGTATTATTTATACCAAGCTTAATTTGATCCTGAGATGATCGTGTGGTGTCCGAGGTTGGTAAGTGATGCATATGATGGTTACGAGGTAACCCGAGCAGAATAAATGGTGCATATAGTGTCATCATGTTGCATGCTAGTATTGTTAGATTTATATGTTCATGCCATGATCATATTGTTCTAGCGATATCATGTTCATGTTGTTCATGCCATGTTATCCTGATGATCTCATGATAATTCCTGCTTAATATGTAATTGCCATGCTGTTGTTTGTCTTGAATACTTATGGTTATTGTGAGCTTGCAAGTACATTCAATGTACTAACCTGGCGTGTCATCCTAGTTTGCAGGTCATGCCGGATTTGATTGCTTGTTGTCGTGGATTCCTTGTTTGCGATCTAGGATAAGCGTTCCAGCCAGAGTCCCTGTGGAGTGGAGTTCATCACTGTCGTCACTGTTCCATTCCTAGAGTTATTCCGCTGCATCGTGTTATTCTGCTGCTTGCATGGAGCAACCATGGCAGGCGTAGTGTCGCCGTGCCGATGTAATCTCCCTTGTACCCACATAGCTTGTAATAAAGAGCTGATTTGTTCTATGCTAAGCAGTGCCGCATTCCAGAAGACTTCTCCTCGATCTCTGGACTAGAATACGGGGCGTTCCGGTTTCTCTCAGCCGGGGTGCCACAGTAAATTGCTTGCTAAATATGATGTCAACCATAGAGTTGCATCTCCCTATCACCCTCAATCTAGTGGACAATTGGAATTGAGCAATAGAGAAATAAAGTTAATTTTACAAAAGATCATCAATAGAGCTAGAAAGAATTGGTCTCAGAAACTTGACAATTCATTATGGGCCTATAAAACTGCTTATAAAAATCCTATGGGTATGTCTCCATATAAAATGGTCTATGGAAAAGCTTGTCATTTACCTCTTCAGTTAGTACATAAGACATATTGGGCAATCGAGGAACTCACTTATGATTTCAAACTTGCCAGTGAAAAGAGGTTATTTGATATTAGCTTGCTAGATGAATGGAGAACCCAAATAGTTAGGCGATGTCATGTTAAAAGAATCCAAAAACGGGAATTCATAGTGGGTGAGTATGTTCTATTGTACAATTCTCCTTTTAGATTTTTTGTAGGAAAACTTCTCTCCAATTGGAAAGGACCATAATATCAAAGAATTTTATCACTCTGGAGCTATTAAGATCAATAATGCTGAAGGCACTAATCTGAAGATGGTCAATGGACAAAGAATTAAGCATTATATCTTAGGTACGCCTATTGATGTTGAAACTAACATTATTCAAACTATGACACTAGTGGAAGAGACCTTCCAGAACACTCCAGAACCCTGAAAAGGAACAGGTGTGTGATACGGTAAGTAAAAAGACTCCAAAAATTCCATAAAAATACTTTTTGTCAGTTTTTGGAATATCGGAAAAATACAAAAATAAGAAACACCCGAGTGGGCCAGCTAGGTGCCCACAAGCCACTAGGGCGCACCTACACCCCCTAGGTGTGCCCTGGTGGGTTGTGGGGCCCTCATGAGCCTTCTGGGCTCAGTTTTATTTTGGTATACATGTTTTTCAAGATAAAAAAATCTTTATATATACTCTGGGGCGTTTTGATCACCACTTCACGGAAATATCCTCTGTTCTTGTTTCATACTATTTTTGTGATAGATCTGAGAATATGTCGTCTCAAGATTCAGATGGAGAGAGCTATGTTTCCCACTACATTGCAAACCCAAGGATCTTTGGAGATGTGGATCCTTATGTTTGATCCACAAAAGAAGAACTGGATGTTGATCCGAATGGAATGGAAACACTAGCTCGGAAGAAGATGAAGCCCCTCTACCTCAACCTAGAGATATGCATGTGGAATTCAAGAAGTCGAGCCTCCCAAACAAAGTAAAAGAATCTAGGCTTCAATTTATTCTATTCCATCTTCTATAGGAAAGCAAGGAAGCATTATGTAAAAAGGTACTGAAGCTTGAACAAGGGGTCGATAATTGGAGAGAGGAAAATTTCATCCTCCAACGTAAGTTGAAGGACAAGACCACCACTTCATCACCACCACCATCACCGAAGAAACAAACTTGAGTAGACGGGTATGGGCACTCCCCTTCGCTTATGCCAAGCTTGGGGAAGGTGCCCCGGTATCGTATCACCGTCACTTTTATTATCTTTACCTATTTTTATTTCGATCCTTAGTTATTTCGTGATTTAGTTGAATAAAAACTTTAGTATGATCTATTTTCAAATGCTAGTTTCGTGATCTATCTATCTATGTAATTGAGTTGAGGGTTATATAATAAAGAGTAGTTTGAGTTTTTCTTCTTTACTCTTATGTTTCAATCCTAGCAATGAAAATAATGAAAAAGATCATATGCTAATCTTATAGGAAGTAATGACATTACACAAGGAAAAGTATAAGTGGTAAAATTTATTGAAAGTTGACAAACATAGCATTAGTCAAGGATGCAATTCATGAAAGAATTAATAAGAGAAGAGAAGATTCACATGCAAATACACTATCTTTGACATCTTTTATGATTGTGAGCCCCCATTAAGTATTTTATGCCAAATTGTTGACGTTGGACAAGGAAGACAACGTAATGAAATATGTTTGGTTATATTCACATAGAACTTATATTGTCACACATCCTCAAACATGTGGTGCTTGCCCAATATCTTTGCTAGCCAAAAATCCGCACCAAGTAGAGATACTACTTGTGCATTCAAAAACCTTAACCCAGTTTCATGTCATGAGAGTCCACCATACCTACTGATGAATTGAATAAGATCTTTCAAGTAAGTTGTCATCGTTGCATAAAGCAATAAAAATGATCTTAAATATGTATGATATTTTAGTGTATGGGTGTACGAACTTGTGATGGTAAAGAAATAAAAATGACGGACTTCATAATAAAGGTTGCTATCACAAGGGGCAATATAACATGACATTCCTTTGCACAAAGAGCTTTTGCATCCAAAAACAAACAGCGCTTGACAACCTTTTCGTCCCTCTACGAAGGACCTATCTTTTACTCTCATGTATTTACTTTTTATGCAAGATTCAATAGCGTTCTCCTCTATTCCTCTCTTATTTTTCTCTTTTCTAAGCTTCATGTGGTGGAGAAAGATCTAGGCACATATATACAATTGGATATGAGTGATCATGAGTAATTATTGTTGACATCGCCCTTGAGGTGAATAACTTGGGAGGCGAAACTATAAGCCCCTATATTTCTACGTGTCTGGCTGAAATTCTTTGCTCCATATATATGTTGTGAGCGTTAGAAACCATAGAAGACTAAATGATGGTTGAGTATGTGGACTTGCTAAACCAAAAGCTCCGACACGAGACTCTTATTTAAAAGATGATGATTTGCAATTGCATTGTTGAATGAGAGCATAGTTTGTTAGTTTTCAAGAAAGTTTATGCCTTACACTTTGATGTGGTGATGAATTGCTACTTGCTCATGAAAAGTTTTATGATAATAAATATTGCTATTATAACAATGATCATGATACTGATATGTTCGTATTTTGTTTTTATCGTCACCTCTCTCTCTCTAACCATGTGGACATGATTATTTATATCGGCTTTCGCTTGAGGGCAAGCGAGCTCTAAGCTTGGGGGAGTTGATACATCCATTTTACATCATGTTTTCCTACTATTATTTATAGTGTTTTTAATCAATATAACACTTTGTATAGCAATTCTGATGCCTTTTCTCGCTTAATATGCAAGATTTACATGATGAGGTAGATTGCCCATAGTTGGAATTCTGGACCTGAACAAGCTACGTCAGAGATACCTATTCTCTACACCTCCAAACACTGGTGTGCGTCGGTCCTAAACAAATGGTTTTTAACCCCTTTCCGCGACGGCATATGGAACCATCTCCACGTGAGTGTGGGCAATAGGGGATAGGGAGCCTTGATGCATACATTTGTCCCTGTATAACCATTTCCGATATCTCGAATATCCCAAATGCTTCATCCTTGCTACTCGTTTGTGCTTGCATTCCCAGCATACTCGGAGTTTTGTGGTTCTGCCTAAAACCAGGCAGATTCTAGGCATGGGAGCTTTCCAGGAAGATTCTAGGCAGATTCCAGGCACGGGAGATTTACGATGCCTGGCACATCTCAAACAGTTCATGATTATAAACATTGTACGATAGGTAGACAATCACACACATTTAGTTTTCCGGCACCGTATGTGATAGTGTCTGACATAACACACGCTTTGCGAACAGCAACTGTGTGCATGCTTGCACACGTTTCCTCTCTCTGAATCGTCTTGGATTATGGTGTATATCTCAAACGTTTGTGTTTTACCAACCGTGTGTGCCGTAATGACCTACACAACATAATTTCGCCCTAATTAATTGCTGCTATTTAAAATTGTACCTATTTTAAACTTGAAAGTAGGCTATAGCTTTATTCATATCCATCAGGTTCAAACAACCAATGCATTATTCGATTCACAGGTACATATGTTTAAGAATTATAGAAGCACCAAATAAAGAATGATGAACCAGTGTTCTATACTTGTACTATTACATATGTTAAATAAAGAGGCGACATACATTCTAGTTGCTAAACAAGGTGAAGCGGAATGAACCTATTGTGCTCTCCTGGATGCAGAAGGCATGCAAGACCCTAGTCCAACCCCTTGTGATGGTCGGCCGCCAATCATGTAGTTTGAGAGGTAATCTTGAGTAAACTGCTTCAGGATCCACTGCAAAAGAAAAAAGATTCAGATATTGTCATCTAACACAACTCATTACAGGTAGTAAAAAGAAGGCTATAGGGTTCTTACTTACCATCCTACAGTTCACTGTTGTCTTGCATAAAGTGTAAAAAAATAGTTTGATTGACATCTTTTGACCCATTTTAGTAACAATCTTTATCAGTTTCCACACTTGATGCTGGTTCATGAATATCTCATTGCCCCATACGCAGAAAGGGTCGAAGTGTGGATCTTTGGCAATGATATATGTACCTAAAAGCACCAAGTTAATATTAGAAGCTAAACAATAATTGAAAAATGATGTAGCACAACACTCCATCCATCCCATTATATAAGGTTTTTTTACATGTATATCTAGACATCATCAGAACATTATGGTAACACTCTTCCTTGTTTCTATGTAGCCTGGGATTGCATATTTAGTCATTCAGTACAATGCATGTTGCTAAACAACAATTGAAAAACAAAAAGGCATGTTAACTGCAATATCCTTAACAGCAACCAAATATCGTAATTCATAGTGGTATTGTTGAAACTGTTATTGATGAAATTGAACTGCACAACAAATAGGTGCACATATAGACCATCACATTGTGAAGAACTGAAATAAACAAGTAATAAGGACAACTCTAGGCGATCCTTAAAAAGTTAAAGGACTAAAACCCTTAGTGGATATATATATATATACACACACACACATCAATTTTTGGCCTTTTCTAGTCGATCCCCTAAACTTAAGGTTGTAAACTTCAATTTGATCAAGTTCAAAGCAGGTTCAACCGAAAGTAGCATGCATTCAAACATAAACATAGATAATTTTGCATAACCGAACATAAAACATAAATTTAAACTAAGCTAAACTAATTTTAGTCGAAGTAGAGGTCGAGCCAATCCTTCCTTGTCATGTACGGTGTGCCGCGAGCTGGGTCTGGGCTAGTACCGTCGTCGGGGTCGTTGGGGAAGGCACTCCTCCACTCGTTGATGTCCATCTCCACGTCCTCGGGGCCCACCTCGACGCCCTCCGCGCCGCCATCGCTGCCGCCTTCGACCTCATCACCAGAGGAGACCGCGATAACCTCGCTGCCCTCCGTGCCGCCGTCCTCGCCGCCTTCGACCTCGTCATCGGAGGAGAGCGCGATAACCTCTCCGCCCTCCATGCCGGGAAAGATCGCCCACTCCGCCTCCACGAACTCCGGGTGCTGCCGGCGGAGCTCTTGCATGTAGGCCTCGTCGGCTGCCTCGGCCTCGAGACGCTCCCACGCTTCGCAGTCCTCCCGCGCCATAGCCGAGTTCACCACCCTAGCTCCGGCGGAACGAGCTGGACCGAACGTGTGTCGAAGGGGAAATTGAGCCTAGCCACCGCGCCGTGGTAGCGGACCTGCCAGCCGTCGTACTCCATGGCCATGAGCTCGGCCATGTGGAAGCTACCGAGCCACCGGCGGGTGTGGGTCTCTCGATCTATAATCTCGGCGACCCACGTCCCCCACCGCCGCTGCCAGTCCCCGAGGTAGGACTTCATCGGCTGCCGGGTCCAGGGAGGATGGGGAAGTCCTCGAACCAGCGTAGGGGTGCGGCGGCGGGTGGATCGGGGGACCGACGACGGCGGATTGGGCCAGCGGAGGACGACGGGGACACCTCGGCGGCCACCTCGCCGGCGTCGGGCAAAAAGGCCGCGATAAACCTATTTTTGGCCATTGGCTACTCGAGCTCCCTGGCACACGGGCAGAGGTTGAGGATGGAGGCGCCGGCCATGGCAGCGACCTACCAATGGTTTTGAGGGTTGTGTGTGTCTGTGTGAGCGGAGGTTGTGTTTGAGGAAATACTGCGGCAACTGAAAATGTTACTAGGCAGGAGTAACAAGGCGGGGCTACTGAAAATTTGGATCAAGGGCGAGCAGATATTTTTGAGATTGCGAGGGATGCAGAGGCGGGAGTAAAATGCTGGGGCTACTTAAAATTTGAATCAAGGGACTGAAGAAGAGAGGGATGCAGAGGTGGGAGTTTTGGGGGAGCGAGCTAGTGTGCTTGACATGCCGGCTGTGGACTGTAGCCAACGCACCTTCTTGCGTAAGCCATAGGCATACTATACACCAACTGTGCTCCAAGATATTTTGTACTGCATCTCACACGGTTGGTGAGAATAAACTGTGTGGGATCTACTTGATTTGAATTACAAAATGGGGTCACAGTGGCAGTGGACGGTGTTTGAATTGCTAGACCTTTTATCTGTAGTGAACACGCAACTGTAGTGTCGTAAAAGAATTGGAATTATTCAGGGTTTGTTTGGACATTTCATACATTCAATTGGTTTACTAGCCATTTCAGGTGCACAATTTAAAATTGAACTACATGCACATGCTCCGGTGCATACAAATTGGTTGAAAAATCAAATCTTTGTCCTTCAATGCATGCTTAGGTCCCCTGGAAGAAATGGGAATAAATTTTTCGGGGTTTGTTTGGCCTTTTTTATACATTAACTGGGTTTTCTAGGCATTTTATGTGCATAATTCAAATTTGAACTACAAGCACATGCTCCAATGCACCAAAGTTGGTTGAAAAATCACATTTGTGTCCTTGTGTAAATTTCTAGGTCCCATGCAAGAGATGGGAATGAAATTCAAACACCATGGCACTGTTGAATGCCGGTAAAATGTTGAGATGCCTGATTTTAAATTCTAGTAAATCCAAAACTCGTATGAAATTCATGAAACTTGGCATGCTATCATGGAGCGGCAATCAACATGCCGTGGTGAAAATTTTGTCCCATTTGGGGCAGGTTCGGGTACAAGCTTCTCACAAACCAGAGCTTCTCACAACAAGCATGATGGTTTCGATAGGGAACATACCACCTTTGGTGACGGGACGATATCCGTTGCCTCTTATTGCTTTCAAAAAAATTCTAGTGTCAACATAGAACAACAGGAGTGTTGTGTTGAATCTTGGAATTTTTCAGGGTTCGTTTGGCCTTTTTTATAAATTAACTAGGTTTTCTAGGCATTTATGCGCATAATTCAAATTAGAACTACAAGCACATGCTCCAATGCACCAAAGTTGGTTGAAAAATTACATGTGTGTCCTTGGGTGAATTTCTAGGTCCCATGAAAGAGATGGGAATAAAATTCAAACACCATGGCACTGTTGATTGCCGGCAAAATGTTGAGATGCCTGGTTTTTAAATTCTAGTAAGTCCAAAACTCGTATGAAATTCATGAAACTTGGCATGCTATCATGCAGCGACATCAACATGCCATGGTGAAAATTTTGTCCCATTTGGGGCAGGTTCGGGTATAAGCTTCTCACAAACCAAAGCTTCTCACAACAAGTATGATGGTTTCGATAGGGAACGTACCACCTTTGGGGACGGGACGATATCTGTTGCCTCTTATTGCTTTCAAAAAATTTCTAGTGTCAACATAGAACAACAGGAGTGTTGTGTTAAATCTTGGAATTTTTCACGGTTCGTTTGGCCTTTTTTGTGCATTAACTAGGTTTTCTAGGCATTTTATGTGCATAATTCAAATTTGAACTACAAGCACATGCTCCAATGCACTAAGGTTGGTTGAAAAATCACATGTGTGTCCTTGGGTGAATTTCTAGGTCCCATGCGATGGGAATGAAATTCAAACTCCAGGGCAGTGTTGATTACCGACAAAACGTTGAGATACCTAGTTTTTAAATTCTAGTAAATCCAAAACTCGTATGAAATTCATGATACTTGGCATGCTATCATGGAGCGGCATCAACATGCCGTGGTGAAAATTTTGTCCCATTTGGGGCAGGTTCGGGTATAAGCTTCTCACAAACTAGAGCTTCTCAGAACAAGCATGATGGTTTTGGAAGGGAACGTACCACCTTTGGGGACGTAACGATATCCATTGCCTCTTATTGCATTCAAAAAATTTCTAGTGTCAACATAGAACAACAGGAATGTTGTGTTTAATCTTGGAATTTTTCGGGGTTCGTTTGGCCATTTTTATGCATTAACTTGGTTTTCTAGGCATTTTATGTGCATAATTCAAATTTGAACTACAAGCACATGCTCCAATGCACTAAGGTTGGTTGAAAAATCACATGTGTGTCCTTGGGTGAATTTCTAGGTCCCATGCAAGAGATGGGAATGAAATTCAAACACCAGGGCACTATTGATTGCTGGCAAAACTTTGAGAGATCTCATTTTTAAATTCTAGTAAATCCAAAACACATATGAAATTCATTAAAATTGGCATACTTTCATGGAGCGGCATCAACATGCCATGGTAAAAATTTTGTCCGATTTGGGGCAGGTTTGGGTATATGCTTCTCACAAACCAGAGCTTCTCACAACAAGCATCATGGTTTCGGTTGGGAACGTCCCACCTTTGGGGACGAAACGATATCCACTGCCTGTTATCGCATCCAAAAAATTTCTCGTGTCAACATAGAACAACAGGAGTGTTGTATCAATTTTTGCAATTTTTGGGGTTCTTTTGGACATTTTTATGCATTAACCGAGTTTTCAATGCATTTATGTGCATAATTAAAATTTGAACTACATGCACATGCTCCAGTGCTTATAAATTGGTTGAAAAATCAAATATGTGTCCTTGGGTGCATGCTTATGTCCCATGCAAGAAATGTGAATGAATTTTAAACACCAGGGCACCGTTGATTGCCGGCGAAACATTGAGATGCCTCATTTTTACATTCTAGTAAATCCAAAACTCGTCTAAAATTTATGAAACTTGGCATGCTATCATGGAGCAGCATCAACATGCCGTGGTGAAAATTTTGTCCCATTTGGGGAAGGTTCAGGTATAAGCTTCTCACAACAAGCATGATGGTTTCGGTAGGGAACGTACCACCTTTGGGGACGAAACGATATCCATTGCCTCTTATTGCTTTCAAAAAATTTCTAGTGTCAACATATAACAACAAGAGTGTTGTGTTCAATCTTGGAATTTTTCGGGGTTCGTTTGGCCTTTTTTATGCATTAACTTGGTTTTCTAGGCATTTTATGTGCATAATTCAAATTTGAACTACAAGCACATGCTCCAATGCACTAAGGTTGGTTGAAAACTCACATGTGTGTCCCTGGGTGAATTTCTAGGCCCCATGCAAGAGATGGGAATGAAATTCAAACACTAGGGCACTATTGATTGCCGACAAAACATTGAGATGCCTCGTTTTTAAATTAAAGTAAATCCAAAACTCATCTGAAATTCATGAAACTTGGCATGCTTTCTTGGAGCGGAATCAACATGTCGTGGTAAAAATTTTGTCCAATTTGGGGCAGGTTTGGGTATATGCTTCTCACAATCCAGAGGTTCTCACAACAAGCATCATGGTTTCGGTAGATAACGTCCCACCTTTGGGGACGAAACGATATCCACTGCCTCTTATTGCTTCCAAAAATTTTCTCGTGTCAACATAGAACAACAGGAGTGTTGTGTCAATTTTTGTATTTTTTGGGGGTTCTTCTGGACATTTTTATGCATTAACTGAGTTTTCAATGAATTTATGTGCATAATTCAAATTTAAACTACATGCACATGCTCCATTGCATATAAGTTGGTTGAAAAATCAAATCTGTGTCCTTGGGTGCATGCTTAGGTCTCATGCAATAAATGGGAATGAATTTCAAACACTAGGGCATTGTTGATTGCCGATAAAACATTGAGATGCCTGGTTTTTAAATTCTAGTAAATCCAAAACTTGTCTGAAATTCATGAAACTTGGCATGCTATCATGGAATGGCACCCGACATGATGTGGTATTTTTTAGTCCATTTTGAGAGAAGGCGCACTCGAATAATGACAGCCTACAAAGGCATTTTGAAAAAATAGCTGCCACTTTAATATCTCAAACGTTTGTATAATTCAAACCATGTGCATTCTGTTAACCATTCACGTGACGCCACGTGTCTTGGTTTTAATGGTTGTAGGAGGTGCCCTATGGACAGCTGCTTGACCTTGGTTGAACGGGAGGCGTGCAAGCTGTCCTCCAATGTGCAGGCTCACCAGGAAGCGTGCAAGCTATATGCTGCGCAGGCTCACTGGGAAGCGAGCCCTTTGACTTCCATGGCTGCCCGCCTTCCTCTCCATTAATGGCGCCCGAGCCGCTGTTCAATAAGGGCGGTCTTACTGTTCGCCTCCCATTCCCCTCCCCCAGCAGACCTCCACCGCCATGGCACAAAATGATCATCTGCCACTAGTCTTCAAGTTTGGTGAAGTCGAATCCGAGCCAGAGGAGATAGAAAATAAGGAGGAATGGGGCCTCATGGACATGGCCTTGAACGAGCTGGGCGCGGCGGTTGCTGCCCCTCTCCCGTCCCGGCTCCTATCCCCGTGCCCGCGCCAGCGACCATCCTCGTAGCATTGACGGGCTGGTCGCCGAGCACTATCACAGAGCTGGAAGGCCCAGGCATCAGCGACATCTCCGCGGACCCGCGCGAGCTCGTGTACATGCCAGCGCCCATGCCCGTGTGCGCCCCTCCACCCACTGTGGTGCCAGCCCCCGTGCGTTTGGCTGCACTCACCGCGCCCATGCGCGCCCCTCCACCCACCACGCGGCTGGTCCCCGTGCGTTTGGCTGCACCCGCCGTGCCCGTGCCCATGCCCGTGCGCCCCCCCCCCCTCAGCGGCATGGGACGCTGCCATCGACTGCTACCTCTCAGCGGCGCTAGTTGCCATCCTCTCGCGCCCCGCCCGTCGATCACGCGACGACATGATGTTTGATTTACAAGTGGAGAACATTTTGTGCTTCCTTGAAGACTTCAACAACGGCGTCCCGGAGGACGACAATGACAACGACGGCGCGGCACACCACCTCCACCGCCGCCAGAAATAGTTTTTTTTGGGGTTAAATACTGTATCTCGAATTCTCGATCATATGAATATAAATTCACAGTGTGACTGAATGAAAGATATGGTTTGAATGAACTTGCGTTTTCTCTCTTAATGTATAGACTTATCAAATGATTTTCTTTTAAAAAACATCAATGGTTTTTAAATATAAACCATTCATCGCAAACATTTTAGTTAAAACACCCGTATGCAAACCAACAGCTTCCCCAGGAAGCCAAGGGAAAATTTGCCAAGCCAGATTTCTGCATCCCTTCAACGCAAACGGTTGTTTTGCATGACCCCTGTGCAACCACGTAAAAACAATTGGGTAAGATTTGCATATCTGTCGTTTTGGGTATGTTGCAATTTCTCAAACTAAAAAATTGACATTTGTTTATCTAGTAACATTGCCATTTGTCAACCTTGTAACACTGCGATTTGTCAAAATATGCAGCTACAAATCACTAGCACTATCTAATTTTTGCAACTAAAATCACTAGAACTGTTCATATGGATACCACTAGTAGTCGTGAGCTCATGGACGCATATGCAAATTTACCATTGATTACATACAATAAGTCATCAACCCACAACGACAACAAGGATACACGTTGGATTATAGATCATTTCCAACAAAAAATTCTAGTAAAGTTTTTTCTGACACAACAAATAACAAAGCGATGAAATGAACTTCAGCTCAACCACTCGTCGGTGTTGGAAACACTTTCTTTGAACCAGAAGTGATTCTCTGGAAAGGGCCATCTACTGTCAATCTCGAGACCGACGCAAGACCGGTCATCCAGGCGAAGCGGCCTATTTCAATACCCATATTGGGACGGTAGGGAATCATAGTAATGTCCAAGGTATAGATACAGTTGCTTCTCATAAATGTTAGTAACATTGTGTCAACAACAGCTGGATCGCCTTCCACCATCATTGGATAGTTTTGTCCAAGGAAGAGCGAGTTTCCTCCAAGAGTTTCAATACTGAACCAGGGAGAAGGTGTTGGCGCTAGTACACCAGTATCCATCCCGAATACCCTGCAACGGATGTTGGAATAGGTCCGGAGAGTGCTACTAATGAGGCAACACTTGCTTCCTTAGTAACATCAGTAGTGCACCGTATACAAACAAGAAGAGGTGATCCATCAGAATAAGTTGCCAGACGCCACAGAGTATATGGGTCCTGCTCGTCCTCGTGCTCATAAATAAAAATTTCAAGTATAGGTGGTGGAATGTTCACAGGACCTTGGAAACACAAGAAGGTTAATCAGTAAAGGGAAACTAGCTAACCCATGTGGATGAAACAATTATAATTACGGTGGAAGACAAACATACCGAAAGCATGAGGATTCTGTGCAAAAACAGTGCCACGAGTGGTGGCAGCAAACACAAGACCCTCGTATTGAATTGCATCACAGTACTCATCCGTGTATAGAAACTGATTTTTGAGCAATATCCATCGAGTCGTACCATGAAGGACGACAACAAGCTTGTCGAAGATAGCGACAACATAAGCATTCCTATAACCCCAAGAGCGGTTGGGAACTCAACAAATTGCTATCTTCCGTAGACGACAGTTAGCATGATCGTATTTGAACTCACATAGAATACCGGTGTACTCAACGTCTGGGCAGTCGTTTGAGATTTTTCGAAGTGGAACCCGGTGTTGAGTGTACACATTCACAAGTTCCCACTCGCAGTTGTACCCAATATAAACAACCCAATCTCCATTTGCGCCTGCCCAAGCCTTGCCCTCAAGCGATGGCATCTTAACATCATATGTATCATTACCAAGCGGCATCAACTTACACAAGGCGAGCCTTCCCTCGTCCCCGTGCTAGTTAGCAGGGTCACGGCGAAGAAGATAGAGGATATCAAACCGCTCCTGAACCCTTGGGTTCCTTGTAATGATGTTATTAGTTGAGTCGAGAATGGTCTTAAACGAACCTGCCATGCTAGTCAAGGTGATGACGTCGCACCGATCAATGAGTTCCTCCACCGCGTCATCATTCAGATCGGGGCAAGAATAACGGGGTCATTTCCTGCTTGTTCCCTCCAAGGAGAAGACGATCAAACAATGGCAGAAGGAAGGGTGAAGGCAAATGGAGGAGGGAGGAAGAGCTAGCGTGCGACAGAAGTTCCAAATCGAGAGGGAAAGGCGAAGAGTCGGTGGATGGTTGCCACTGTACATGAAGAGGCTCCTGGGGAGCGAGCGGTTGCCACAGAGGTCACACACTGACGACAAGGGACGAGTGAACCGCATGCAATCCCATCGCACAACACACACGTCTTGTTAAGTTGAACCCTTGTGTTCTCTTGTGTCAACACAAATAGTTCATCCGAGTGAACCGCATAATGTATATCAGACACACCTTGATCTGGCTGACCGTTTCTTTTGTGTTGCCTAATCACAAATAGTTCATAGAGTTAACCATATGCTGTATATCGCACACACCTGCATCTGTCTGCCCGTTTCTTTTGTGTTGCCTAATCACAAACAGTTCATCCTAGTGAACCGTATGCTGTGTATCGCACACGCCTTCATCTGGTTGCCCGTTTCTTGTGTTCCTCCTCACTTCAAACAGTTAATTGAACTGAACCGAATGCCCTTCGTCGCACACACAACTAAAATATAAACTGTGTTTGATGCGTCATCCATCGCAAACGTTTTATACATTTCTCACGGTTTTCATACACCACCGTTTGCGATTATGGCATCGCACACAGTTTCTGGAATATTCTATGATTGTAGTGTCGCGTTAGCAGCATCCTACATTAGTGAAATGATCTGAAATTTTATGGAGATTTATTTCGGAATAAATAAAAAATATTGGAGCAAATAAGTACCAGAGGGGGCCACACATGTGCCCACAAGGCACCAGCTTGCGCCCACCCCCCAAGTGCACCCTAGTGGCTTGTGGGGACCCTTGCCAGCCTCTAGCGCCCATCTACTGTTATATAAGCCCATTTCCATAGAAAAAATAAAGAGAGCACTTTCGAGACGGAGTGCCGCTATCTCTAGGGGAAACTTGGGCAGGAGCACTTTTGCTCTCCAACGGAGTGATTCCGTCGGGGACACTTTCCGCAGGGGGAAATCGAAGCCGTCGTCATCACCAATAACCCTCTCATCGTGGGAGGACCAATCTTCATTAACATCTTCACTAGCACAATCTCATCTCAAACCCTAGTTCATCTCTTGTATTCAATCTTTGTATCAAAACCTCATATTGGTACATGTGGTTTGTTAATAGTGTTCATTACATCTTGTAGTTGATGCTAGTTGGTTTATTTGGTTGAATATTATATGTTCAGATCCATTATGCTATTCAATACCCCTCTTATATTGAACAAGAATGTGATTTATGAGTAGTTTTTTTGGTCATGAGGACGTGGGAGAAGTCTTGTCATAAGTAATCATGTGAATTTGGTATTCATTCGATACTTTGATGATGTGTATGTAGTGATTTCCTTAGTGGTGTGTTATGTGCACGTAGACTACATGGCACTTCACCATCTTTGGGCCTAAGGGAATGCATTGTGGAGTACTTATTAGATGATGGGTTGCTAGAGTGGCAGAGCTTATACCCTAGTTTATGCGGTATTCCGTAAGGGGCTGATTTGGATCCATATGTTTAATGCTATGGTTAGATTTTATCTTAATTCTTATTTAGTAGTTGTGGATGCTTGCGAGAGGGGTTAACCATAAGTGGGAGGTTTGTTCAAGTAAGAACAACACCCAAACACCGGTCCACCAAAATATCAAATTATCAAAGTAGCAAAGGTGAATCAAACAAACATGATGAAAGTGACTATATCAAGTTCCCATGTCCTCGAGAATGTTTTACTTATTATAAGAGATTGTTCCGACCTGTCCTTTGCAACAAGAAGGATGGGCTACCTTGCTACACCTTAGTTACTATTGCTACTTGTCACTTGTTACAAATTATCTTTCTATCAAACTACCTGTTACCGACAATTTCAGTACTTGCAGAAAATACCTTACTGAAAACTGATTGTCATTTCCTTTTGCTCCTCGTTGGGTTCGACACTCTTACTTATCGAAAGGACTACGATTGATCCCCTATACTTGTGGGTCATCAATCGTTCACCGCGTTTTCTCTTTCGCTCGTGCGCTAGACAGATAGCTTGCTGCCACGTGGCCCTTAGCCATTCCGTAGCAGTTTCTCTTTTTCTATTTTTAATATCTTTGTCAGAATTATTTCTGTTTTCATTTTCTTTATATATTTTATCCTTTTTGAGTGATTCTTTTTGCATTAGTTTAATAATTTTGTGTAGTTTCTGTAGATCTAAAAGGTTTTCATGTTTGAATTTTTTAATTTGAATTTGATCAAATTTACTTTAAACACTAAATTTATGATAACTTTTAATTAAAAATAGGCTTTTAAATGAAATATTTTTATTACTGTTTTATATTAGTTTTGTTTATATAGAACAATAATCATAATAATTTTTATAGTTTATTTTGTTTTAAGTATATTAAAAAATAGCAAAAGTTTTCATGCTTAAAGATTTAATAGAATTAGTTTTCATGTATTAAAAAGTAATTATTTTTACGACATTAAATTTATGATGATTAGTTTCTATTAATTAACTATAATACAATTGTATAACTAATTAAATTTTTTTTAAGTCAATTCTAGTTAATAATTGATTAGGCCATAACTTTGTTATTATAAAAGCTAGTGAATCAATTCTTTTTGCTAATTAATTATTTATGAAATGACTTGTTGTTACGTATTTCCTTTTATAGTTTCGTTTCTGTTAAGTATTTGTTTAAATCAAATTAGTGTTGTTGTGAGTGATTTGTTTGAGTTGAACTTTCCCAAGTTTTTCTTTTAAGTTCTCTTTGGTTTTCTTTTGGAGTTTCTTTGTGTCGCTTGGTGATTTTACTTTATGGCTTTCTTTTTATTGTTAGAGTGAATGCTTATATGTATGGAATTGTTTGGTTACAATATATTACTCTCGGAGAGTGATGAATAGATCAATCAATTGTGAGAGCGATGAATTCCACCAACAAGTACCAGGCAAGTTCAAATTGATCATGGTTTTACAATACCCATGTTTTATTGCATTTAGTATTTTCCTTTTCGACCAGGCAAAGTAGGTAATTTGGAAACTTGGACTTGAGTAGTGTCATGAGGTAGGAACCCATTGTGCCTTATTACTGAGCCCCAGGAACGCTATTATTTTCAACCACTATGCTTAGTAGATGGGGATTGCTATGAGTGTTCATGAAAGTTGTGAGAGTGATGAATCATATTTGATGACAACAACTTCAAGACCTCAAGGACTCAAGACATGAATTTTCAAATATACCTCTTGGTGGAATTGGATGTACGATGCAAGGACCCACTGGTTTGCCTAGGTGTTGTTGGAGATGTGCGAGTCAGTCACTCGGAAATTTCCACCCAGGTCCGAAGGGACGGATGAATACTTCAAGACCGAAAGCTTACCTGCGCAACCACAAGTCAATATGGGCTTTGGCTTGGTCAATCTTAGTTGTGAATGTGACTGGACTAGTGCTACGAGATGTAGACAAACGGTAGGGTTGGATGGGCACTACTTGTAGTTATGGAAACTCTTTGAAAGACCATGTTTCAGTCATCATGTTCTCAAACACCATGTAATGCGAGACAAAAAAGGAGGGGTCTATTTTTGTGGGGAAAGTGTGCAAAACTCTGCAGAGTATCAACCTAATCGATTAGCCGGGTCCTTGGTTACAGATAACTTGAGCCTATGGAATTGGATCTATCTCGAAACTCTCAACACCACACTACAAATGGACTAACTAATGAATTGATGATTGTAATTTAATAATGACTTTGGGATACGAGATTTGGTTGGTGGAACCATCTCATTAATGACATCGCTTTGTAGTGATTAATTTGATTCCTTTAATGTACGAAAAATTAGCTTTTATGTAAAAAAAACTCAGACTTAGAGCCACCATAGCCATACTACATGTAGTGATAGAATTTTCATCTTCCTTTATATGTATTCTTGACAGTACATTCAATGTACTGACCTATATGGCTGCAACTTATCATATTGTAGGATTTCTATGACAAGTAAGAGTCACGTTGTAGGGTTACGGTCTACACTCAACTTGCCGTTGGCGTTGATGGGACTCCACACCCTTATGTTTGTTTTTCCACAATGTATTATGAGGTATATCTAGATCTATGTTGTCTTTTTAACATGTGATGTTATGGTATTTCGTCGATGAATTATGTGTGCTAACAATTGATCTATGGAAAGCACAAAAAACATAGAGGCACCAATCCATTTGGGTCGGGTCGCTACAGTTTCACAGAAATTCGTACCAAGCGAAGTCCAAACACGATGAAACTTTTTGATGATTTTTCCAGGACCAAAAGATACCCTAGAAGCTTCAGGGGGAAGTCATAAAGGAAGAAATATCCCATCAACTCAATGGATCAATAGGCAATGGAGAGGCCTATCAACCGATATCAATGCGAGGAGTAGGGATTGCCATGCAACATATGCACAAGATCTACAAGTGTATGAAATCTCAATACTGAAACTAAGTGGGTGTGCATCCAACCTACTTGCTCAAGAAGACCTCGGGCATTTGAGGAAGCCCATCATCAGAATATAGAAGCCACATTCTATAATGAAAAATTCCCACTATTATATGAAAGTTACAACTCAAGAGACTCTCTATATGAAGAACATGGTGCTACTCTGAAGTACAAGTGTGTTAAAAGGATAGTAGCATTGCCCCTCTCCCATTTTTTGTTGGGCTCTTTTTGGCCTATTTTTTCTCTTTTTATTAAGTCCAGAACCTCATCCTAATTCTTCGGAGGACTCATTAGTCTCCATCATCATTTACCTCACTGGGACAATGCTTTAATAAATGATGACCGTCACACTTTTATTTACTCAAAACTCGATAAACTAAAACAATATGACTCTATATGAATGACTCTGGTAGTGTACTAGGATGTGCAATGATCTTGCGTAAAAAGTATTAGAATGATGAACGGTGTTTGCCACAAATATCATGCCGGCTCTATATGATCATGCAAAGCAATATGATGATGAACACACATGTCATAAGATGGAACGGTGGAAGTTGCATGGCAATATATCTCGGAATGGCCTTGTAAATGCCATGATAGGTAGGTATGGTGGCTGTTTTGAGGAAGATATAAGGCTTATGTGTGATAGAGTGTATCATATCATGGGGTTTGGACGCACCAGCGAAGTTTGCACCAGCTCTCGAGGGGAGGAAGTACAATGCATGGTACCAAAATATACTTATTGTGAAAGTTTATTAGCCTTTGAAGCAAATTACTACTCACATGCCCCTAGGGAGGAGGTTGGTAGGAGTTAACCATCGTGCACCCTTGATTAAAACATCACACAAGGATTTCATTCAGACATAAAAATGCTCATGCTTCCTCGTCATGCCATGACCGACACTTACATGAGTACTTAATAACAAGCTTTAATATCGATATTTCTACTAACCATTGATCATGAACCAATACCCTTTCATATTACGACGTTAATATAATTAAATCATGCATTTCATATTTAGTGATCAACATGAAAGTTTTTATGACATAACTCTGATATACCTATCATTTTTAGACTAGTCTTATAGCCCGTCACTACTAGGGAAAACCCTAGTAGTAGTGCGGGTTTAAATCCCACTAGTAGCGCGGGCAGCCGCGCTACCAATATGGCGCTACAGCTATTACTTAGCAGTAGCACGTGCGACAAGCGCTACTGCTAAGACACATAGCGGCAACGCTTGTTCTGTCCTGCGCTGCAGCTAATCTAGCTAGTTGTAGAGTGTTTCTTATCCATCGCTACTAGTACTCTTTTTTTCATTTTTAGTGTATTTATATGACGTTATACAAATTTTGGTACAATACCAATTATGAGGTTTATATCATTATGTCCATAACAGTGTGTCAAATGAAGGTGGATTAGGTTCAACTGGAGGCAATATGTGGTGCATGTCAAAAGTATACTACTAATCCAAACTTGATCTAGTTTGGACTAGTAGTACTTTCGATGTGCACCACATGTTGCCTCCACTTGAATCTAATCCGCCAGCACAAGCTCTTTAATCATCATCATAGTCATTACCACCAACATTATTTATTTAATCACCATAGTCATAGTGTAGCACATCATCATCTTCAAACTCATTCTAGCTAGCTAATCACCACCAACACTAGCTGCGATAGCTATCTAATCACCACCAACACTAGCTAATAATAATCATCATAGTCATTACCACGAACACTAGCTATTTAATCATCATAGTCATAGTGTAGCACATCATCATCTTCAAACTCATTTCTAGCTAGCTAATCACTCCTGCTGCTCTCTCTCAGGTAAAATAACATAAAACATGTATAGCACTCCTCCTTAATCAAGTTAGAGCATGCAGATGAACCTATCTCCTAACCGTGGGCTGCGCTTTTGATTGCTGCCCCGTAGTACTTCTCTACGATCATTCACAATTTTGCTCCAGTCTTTCACTATTAAGCATTCCTCGCTATTAGAAATCCTGAATGCACTAAAGTGCATTGTAGGATATATTGGCCGTAAGCTAACAATATTCATGGTACATTTAGTCTCGATCCAATCAGGCACAACATTCATCGGGAGTCCCTGTTGAAGAACATCGTATAGTAACATACTTAGCAATGAAGTTTAGCTTAAAAAATAATGTATGTAAAAGATGAACTGAGGACAAATAGTAAAAATCTTACCATCTTTCCTAAATAGATGTGATCATAGTTCAGTACAAACACTATTGGTCGCACGTTTTCAGTACTAGCATTTCTAAGTGCAGGAAGAAAATTTATCTTGACAGTATCAAGATCCTGAAGCCATGAAACATAATGACTTAGCTCCTCGCAGTTTAGTTCAGCCCTGGGACAGTAGTAGGTCCTGTCTACCAAGCACTGGTCATGTTTGCTTGAACGGAAATAAGCTGACAATAGAAATTAGTTGTCAACTATTTTTGAATAAACAATACCAAAGACATAAATATGGTTAAGAAACTCACATAATGGTATAACTGGAGGCGTCTGCACATCGACCCGGATGTCGGTATTACCTTCAATATCATCTTCAGGACGAATATCAAAGGTGATAACCATATCAGGCTCAAATGCACAAGTCTTGCATAGTGCTCACCAAGTTTTGCATCCAAAATAGGTGCAGTCGTCTTCGTTGTATAATTTTGCGTGGAAAATATAACCATGCTCAGTCTTCAAGTAAACTTTCTTTACCTCCATAGTACGACTGATACCTATGTTATCCAAGACAAAAACTCTTGCATGGCAGGGGATACGCTAGTAGAATAGTAAAAAAATTAAATTATAAGTTTAAGCAGATGAAGGAGATGTCATGCTTAATTACGAAAAAAGACTTGCCGTTGTGCTTACTGTATCCACTTCGAAGTTCTCGTCCAGCTTGATGCTGAAGCGCCTGTCATCATCTAGGAAGATTCCGTCGCACAGGCCGCGCTCGTCTTCGCAGTACTTGCAAATACCGAAATCCTTTTTGTCTTTAGAAATTTCCTATGTTCATAGTTGAAACATTAATTGAAAATCGATCGAAGACAACTACCAGGATACTCAACACACAAATCCGGGACACTCGATATTTCCTACATATAATGGCACAAGTCATGCCAAAATTCACGGAAAAATCCGGCATGACCTTTGCTAAACTAGGACATATCGAGCGCCTGAAATTTGCCGGAACGGAAATGAATCAACACTCCAGCAAAACATAGGCCACTCGGAGGTGTAACATGCAAACATGACCGGCCACTTGGGCAAGCACATATCCTATTTGAGCAACACAAGATATACACTTCAAAATATCTTATAGGACTCATATTAACATGAGCATTCAATAAGCAAAACCAAATCATAAAATAAGTAAGTATTCAAATTAGCATGCATTCAATAAGCAAAAGTAAATCATCTCATGTGTCCGTACATCATCGAATGTTATCACTAATACATCCCAAATAGTATCATACATATAACATCACTAATACAACTAAAACCCTAGCGCACGACGGGTATCGGCATGGGCGGTGGACACCCACAGAGAAGGAACCATCATAGGATCATAGCTCCAATGAGATCCCTGGAGAACCTGCCAGGTATTGGAGAACCTGTGCTCCAACGCAAACAAGTAGCGACGGACGTGCGCGTCCTCCTCACTGACACGGTGACGCACCACCTCCGCGGGGTCCTCGAGCCTCTGGACCATCACTGGCCCACACGACCGCCACCAAAGAAGGTTCGGGTCAACGATGGGCTGAGTCCTCACCAACCTGCGCCCCCCGGTAGGTAGCGCCTACCAGTACCACCCCGGCTGAGCCCAGTCCCGGACATGACCCATCTGGTGACGCAGGTGTCCTCTGCCGACTGGACGACGAGGATGCGGGATAGGCATCGTCGATGTCGATGCGGGAATAATTGCTTTAACTAAAAAAGTAAACTAGTTCTATTAATTTTCGTACTAAAAATAAAATAGTTGTATTAACCAAACTAGTTTAATTAAGCACTTACTATGAATAAAAATAAACTAGTTTTTACTAAAAATAAACTAGTTCAACTAGTTATATTATTTTTCTTACTAATTCTATTAAACACTTACTAAAAATAGTAAAAAAAACTAGTTAGATGAACTCTAAAATTTAACCCTAACTGATGAACTCTAAAATTTAATGAACCCTAACTAATTTGATGAACTCTAAAATTTAACCCTAGCTAATTTGATGAACTCTAAAATTTAATGAACCCTAACTAATTTGATGAACTCTAAAATTTAACCCTAACTAATTTGATGAACTCTAAAATTTAACCCTAACTAATTCGATGAACTCTAAAACTAATTCTATTTAACAACTACTGCCATAATTAGCATCTAATTTGATGAACCCTAACTAATTAGATGAACTCTGAAATTTGACCCTATAAACCCTAGCTAGGCAGAGGTAAGGGAGGAGGAGGAGGGCGTGCTCACCTCTGGCGCCGACAGAGTTAGGGAGAGGGGCACGCGGTGTCGAGGTCGGGGACGGGGTCGGGGTCGGGGCGGCGGGCGCACGGCGGAGGGCGGCGATGTAGGGGGGGGGCATCGAGGTCGGTGTCGGGGGCGGCGTCGAGGTCGTGGTCGGGGCGGGGGCGGCATCGAGGGTGTGCGGAGAGCGACGGGTCGCGTGCGGTGGCCGACGGTGATGCAGGGCGGCGACAGTGGAGGAGTAGGGATTTGGGGGAAGTGGCCGTGGGGGAAGAACGACCCACGCGGTTAGGTTAAAAGTAGCAGTAGCGCGTTCCAGGAAGTGCGCTTATGCTACGGTAGCTATAGCTCGTTTCTTAACAAGCGCTACTGCTATTCGTTCTCTTTTTATTTGCTTTCCATTTAATTTAATTTTCGTTAGCAGTAGCGCCTTTGTTCGTAAACGCGTTGCTACAAAACAAGTAGCGGTAGCGCGGTTCTACGTAGAGCGCTACTACTATGTGTAGCCTATCTGCTAAGCCGTGGGAATTTTAGTAGTAGCGCTTTTGTACTCGGGCGCGCTACTGCTATAACTGTATCTGTAGCGCGGTTTAAAACACCGCGCTGCTGCTAATTAGCACCAACGTGCGTTTTTAGCCCGCGCTACTGCTAATGTTCTGTGTATAAGGTTTTCACTAGTAGTCCGTGCATATTACCACTTCCAGTTTAGGACTCTCAAAAATACTTTAGTGAAGCATGAGAGTGCAATAATTTCTATAAAATACATAACCACCACCGTGCTCTAAGAATATAAGTGAAGCACAAGAGCAACCGCATAGCTCAAAAGATATGAGTGAAGCATATAGAGTACCCTAACAAATCATGATGAATGTGTGTATGTCTCAAAAGGTGTGCCCAGCAAACAATGATTGTGGCAAAAAACAAGCAATCAAAATAAAACAATGGTACAAGATGCTCCAAGTAAAACTCATATTATGTGATGAATAAAAATATAACTCCAAGTAACATACTAACGAATTGTGGACGGAACAGGGGATGCTATCCGGCGCATCCCCAAGCTTAGACGCTTGGGTCTTCCTTAAATATTACCATGGGTGCCATGGGCATCCCCAACCTTAGGGGTATTGCTGCTCCTTATTCCTTCGTCCCTCGTGATCTCACCCAAACCTTGAAAACTTCGCCACACAAAACTCAACAGAAACTGCGTGAGATCCGTTAGTATAATCGGTAAACATAACCTTAGGTACTATTATAAACCCATTCATAATTGTTCTTGCATAATACCTATTGTATTCTAACTTCTCCTTGACTTATATCCCCGATATAATCCATAGCATCATCAAAACAAGCACGCTATGCAACAAAAACAAAACCTGTCTAAAACAACAAGCTGTAATGATCTGAACTAAAAACATACTTTTGGAAATAAAAAAATTCCGAAACATTAGGAAAACGTGGGAAATTTAAATATCAATCATGTGTAAAAAATTTACATCAAAATCATGTTCCATTAAAATTCCGGAAATTATGTACTCGGTGCAAAAGTTCTGTTTTTACACGGAATCAAGTCAATTATCATCCAAATCATCACAAAGGCTTTACTTGGCACAAACACTAACAAAGAGATAAAATAAGAATCATTATAGTAGCAATAATCATGTCATCACACAAAAATATAAATAAAAAGAAAAAAATTAAGATAACTATTGGGTTGCCTCTCAAGAAGGGATATTGTTTTATGCCCTAGCTAGGCATAATGCATGATTTCAAGTATTGTCCTATTTCAAAGTAATTACATAGGTGGCACTCATAATAGATTCATATGGTGGTTTAATTCCTTTCCTTGGGAAGTGTTGCATCCCTTTCTTCAATGGAAATTGGAACCTTATATTTCCTTCTTTCATATCAACAACTGCGCATATGGTTCATAGGAAAGGCCTACCAAGTATTATAGGACAAGACATATTGCATTCAATATCAAGCACAATGAAATCCATGGGCACATAATTTCTATTTACAATCACAAGAACATCATTAATTCTACCCAAAGGTTTTTTAATATTTGAATCCGCTAAATGCATGTTGAAGGAACATTCGTCCATATCGGTGAGACCTTGAACGTAACATAAAGATTTTGGTACAATAGAGACGCTAGCACCTAGATCACACAAATCATTACATTCATAATATTTAATCCTAACATTAATAGTAGGTTACCATTAATCATGTAATTTCCTAGGTATAAAAACTTTCAATTCTAGGTTTTCTTCATGATCATTAATCATAGCTTTAACAATGTTTTTAGTAAAAGCTTTATTTTGTTTGTAAGCATTAGGTGAATTAATCATGGATTGCAACAAGGAAATGCATTCAATCAAAGAGCAGTTATCATAATTAAAGTCCTTGTAATCCAAAATAGTGGGCACATCACTATCTAAAGTTTTGACCTCTTCAAACCCACTTTTAGTAATTTTATCATTAAGATCATCACCCTCCGAACAACTGGGATGCCTTCTAACTAAAGTCGACTCATATCCAGTCCCATTTTCATGAAGTTTTATGCTACTAAAAAAAGTTTCAATAGTGGAGACTCCTATAGTCTTAATATCCTCATCCTCACTAGTAAGAAAATGTGATTCTTGTTTAGCGGCCATTTTATTTACTAGTGTTGTTTGTTTGTCAGATATCCTTCCTATTTCAGTTAGAGCAAGTTGTGACTGAAGGTTGGCTACTTATTTATTGAACTCATCAAGTTGTTTATTAATGGAATCCAACAAGGTAGATTGTTCCTTATTTTCTCTAGCAAATAGTACATTGTGCTCAAACTGTGAATGCATAAAAATTCTAGTAGTCTTCTCAATTTCATGCAATCTTTTATCATAAGAAGTGTTATGAATCATTACTATAAGAGGGATCACTGGTATATGGTCTGGTATTAAAATTCCTCTATAAGCATTGTTGTTGAAATTATTTCTAGGGACAAAATTCATATCAATAGCATAATTATTTTGCTCAATTAAAGTAGATAATGGAACATCATTTGGATAAAAATGAGCATTTTTACTAAAATCATATTCATAAGAGCATCCATTTTATCACTCAAAGAAGAAACTTCTTCAATATAGTTTACCTTCTTAGCAGTAGGAGCTCGTACGGTGTGCCATTGAGAATGAGTCGTCATCATATCATCGAGAAGCTTCGTGGCTTCTCCTAATGTGATTCCCATAAAAGTACCACCTATAGCAGAGTCTAGAAGATTTCTCGACAAAAAATTTAGTCCCTGATGACCCACAAGTATAGGAGGTCAATCATAGTCCTTTCTATAAGTAAGAGTGTCGGACCCAACGACAAGCAGAAGGAAATGACAAGCGGTTTTCAGCAAGGTATTTTTTGCAACCACTAAAATGATCGGTAATAGATAGATTTGTAGCAAGGTAATTTGTAACGAGCAAAAAGTAGCAATAGTAAAAAGGTGCAACAAGTTAGCCCAATCTTTTTTATATCAAAGGACAGGCCGGAAACAGTCTCTTATAATAAGCAAGGAGTTCTTGAGGACACATGGGAATTCCATCTAGTCACTTTCATCATGTCTGTTTGATTCACGTTTGTTACTTTGATAATTAGATTTGTGGGTGGACCGGTGTTTGGGTGCTCTTCTTACTTGAACAATCCTCCCACATATGATTACCCCCTCTCGCAAGAATCCACAACTACGAAAGAAGAATTAAGATAAATCTAACCATAGTATGAAACACGTGGATCCAAATTAACCCCTTACGGAATAGCGCACAAACTAGGGTTTAAGCTTCTGTCACTCTAGCAACCCATCATCTAATAACTACTCCACAATGCCTTTCCTTAGGCCTAAATATGGTGAAGTGTCATGTACTCGACGTTCACATAACACCACTAAGGGAATCACAACATACATATCATCAAAATATTGAATGAATACCAAATTCACATGATTACTTATAACAAGACTTCTCCCATGTCCTCAAGAACAAAAGTAACTACTCCCGAGGGAGTCCTGGATTAGGGGGTCTCCGGACAGCCAGACTATATCCTTTGGCCGGACTGTTGGACTATGAAGATACAAGATTGAAGACTTCGTCTCGTATTCGGATGGGACTTAACTTGGCGCGGAAGGCAAGCTAGGCAATACGGATATGTATATCTCCTCCTTTGTAACCGACCTTGTGTAACCCTAGCCCCCTCTGGTGTCTATATAAGCCAGAGGGTTTTAGTCCGTACGATAGGAGATAATCATACCATAGGCTAGCTTCTAGGGTTTAGCCTCTCTGATCTCATGGTAGATCGACTCTTGTAATACTCATATCATCAAAAACAATCAAGCAGGACGTAGGGTTTTACCTCCATCAAGAGGGCCCGAACCTGGGTAAACATCGTGTCCCCTGCCTCCTGTTACCATTCGCCTTAGACGCACAGTTCGGGACCCCCTACCCGAGATCCGGCGGTTTTGACACCGACATTGGTGCTTTCATTGAGAGTTCCACTGTGTCGTCATCATAAGGAAGATGGCTCGCCTTGTTGTTAAGGACAACATCACCTCTGGGGGATCCCTAGTTGTAGGCCAAACTCTTCGACTAGGCGGCTTCGTCATGACCGCCCGCTCGGCCGCTGCGCCGACGATGACCTCTCGGGTCATCGAAAATAGCCTCCACATCGGCTTAAAATTTGCACAGTAAATGGATCCAATGGAGCTCTCCTCTTTGAATGAGCTCTTGGATCGCATTGCCGCTCTGGGAGTCACTACGGACTACGATCGGATCGGGCTTAAACCCGGCCAAAGGGAGATTAACTCTCCGCCGGTCACCCATCAAATAGCGGTGGTGGAGGAGCAATGCGGCGATTCTCCCTCTGTCCTGAGGACGAACTATGTCCGGATTTCCAAGCTCTCCGAACAAGATATGCGCTCGCGGGAAGACGCCGCCCTAACCTTGAATCCAGAATCAGGCCGCATACCGAACCCGCAGGGCAATATCTCGGATCCCAAACTTCCAAGATCAGAAACTCCCCTGCCTCGGGATCACAGATTGGGTCAAGGTCTGGACTTAAACCCACCCACCCACCCAGATACAAACTATCTTTCCCACATCAGGCAACCGCCCCAAGAGACAGTACATCACTATTGGGCCAGATTCCTCCTTGTAATGAACAAGGTCAAGGACTGTCGCGAGGAAGATGCAATTTCGTTCTTTTGCAACAATTGCACGGACAAGGGAGTCCTCAACGCCATAAGTCGCCGTGACGTAGCACACTTCACTGACTTGGCGGACATAGTACGAAAATACTGCGCGATGGAAAGTGCTTGGAAAACTCAAACACAATTTTGGGATAATCCGGCTCTGACAAAACCCCCAGTCCGAACTAAAAGGACGCACTCTTATAAGTCGCCCGACTCAATTACAAAGCAAAAGCCCACTACAGGGCGTGGAACCGTATTGGAGGGATGGCTCAATGGGCCCTGCAAAATCCATAGTACAACGGATACTATATCAACACACAGCCTTAGAGCATGTTGGGTACTCCGGAAGGTGGCCAAAAGCGGTGATGATCTTCTCACCCAAAATACCTCAGAGCACCTCCCCATGGATAACAACACAGTATTAATGGTCTTCAAGACCCTCGCCACAAATACTGGGCGTAAGCAAGAACTCCGCGGCCTTGCCAAAGTCTGTCACGTGGCAGCAATAAATCCATGGAGCAACACGGCTATCACCTTCAACGCCAGTGACGAACCCAAATTCCGAACAGCCTGAGCACCAGCCGCTTTGGTCCTCAGTCCAATTGTGGACGGCTTTCGGATCACTAAGGTGCTCATGGATGGCGGCAGCGGATTAGACCTCATCTATGAGGAAACTCTCCAAAAAATGGACATAGACAACAACCGTATTGAGCAAAGCAGTAAGACCTTCTGAGGAATCATCCCTAGTCGGGAGGCACGTTGCACTGGGAAAATCACACTTGATGTGGCATTCGGCAGTCCGGAGAATTACAGGTCCGAAGAAATTACATTCCAAGTGGCCCCGTTCAGTAGCGGATACCATGCCCTTCTAGGGTGGGAGTCATCCATGATTTTTCAAGCCATACCCCATTACGGGTACATGAAGCTCAAAATGCCTGGACCCAAGGGAATTATCACTCTAGCTAGTGATCCAGACATAGCACTCCGCGCCGAGAACAAAACGGCCGCACTAGCCCTCGAGGCATTATCCAAAGCCCTTGCGGCGGAGGAGTTAACCGCGCTGCGCTCCACGGTGGACAGGAATGACGTGATACTAGACAAAAGATCCATGTCCACCTCCTTTAAACCAGCGGACGAAATAGTTAAATTCCAAGTCCATCCAACGGACTCTACAAAAACAGCATCCATTGGGGCACAGTTAGACCCCGCTGTAGACACTGCACTACGGGAGTTTCTGTGTGAGAATTGGGACATATTCTCCTGCATCCTTCAGACATGCCAGGAATCTCACGCAGATTGGCCGAGCATAGCCTTAATATTCTAAAAGGATTCAAGCCGGTCAAGCAGACTCTTCGGCGTTTCTCTGAACCTAAGCGACAAGCCATGGGAGAGGAGCTGGCCAAGCTACTGGAAGCCAGATTCATTAGAGAAATAAAACATCCAGACTGGCTAGCAAACCTAGTGATGGTACCAAAGAAGGACAAATTCTGGTACCTATGTGTCGACTTCAAAGACCTTAACAAGGCTTGCCCAAAGGATCCCTTCCCACTCCCTCGCATCGATCAAATCATCGACGCTACCGCAGGACACGAATCATTGTGCTTCCTCAACGCATACTCCGGTTACCGCCAGATTAAGATGGCGGAGGCTGATCAAGCCGGAACAACATTTATAACACCATATGGCCCCTTCTGCTTTAACACAACGCCCTTTGGGCTCAAAAACGCCGGCGCAACATATCAGCGCATGATCCAGACATGTCTAGAAAAGTAGATTGGCAAGACTATGGAGGCATACATAGATGATGTGGTCATTAAAACCAGACATGTCGAATCTTTAATAGATGACTTGAGGCTCACGTTCACCTTTATGCATGGCGGCTTTAAGCCGCTTTATCTCCCGATTAGGAGAAAAGGCACTTCCCCTTTATCGCCTTCTTAGGCGGACCGAACACTTCGAGTGGACGGACGCAGCCATGGCTGGACTGGAAGAAATCAAAGCCATCCTGGCCGCCAACCCAATCCTAGTCGCGCCAACTGTTGGCGAACCAATGCTACTATATATAGCAGCAACTCACCAAGTTGTAAGCAAAGTGCTCGTCGTGGAACGAGAGACGGGCGGACATAAATTCCCGCTTCAAAAGCCGGTATATTATGTATCCACCGTCCTCACTCCATGCAAATCACGGTACCCACATTATCAAAAGATAGCATACGCGGTATTTATGGCATCCCGGAAATTACGACACTACTTTCAAGAGTGTTCGATCACGGTGGCATCTGAAGTACCACTCAATGACATAATAGACAACCGTGATGCCATGGGCCGGATTGCCAAATGGGCCATTGAGCTCCTCCCGTTTGACATAACATATAAGCCATGACGAGCCATTAAGCCGCAAGTACTGGCTGATTTCGTAGCCGAATGGACAGAAGCCGAACTCCCTAAAGAGTACGACGCATACTCCAATTGGATCATGCACTTTGATGGCTCTAAAATGCTGGCTGGTCTAGGGGCTAGCGTCGTCCTGACGTCCCCCATCGGAGACACGATGCAATACGTGCTCCAAATACTATATATGGACTCCAATAACGCAGCCGAATACGAGGCCCCACTACACGGCCACCGGATGGCAGTCTCCATGGGCATCCAACGCCTAGAGGTGCGTGGGGACTCGAACCTCGCAATATCCCAAATAAATGGAGACTTCGATGCCAAGGATCCGAAAATGGCGGCATATCGCAACATCATCCTCAAAATGTCAGCCCGGTTCGAGGGGCGGGAATTCCAGCACGTGGCTTAGGAAAACAACCAGGCAGCGGACATCCTAGCTCGTATCGGCGCTAAACGCGACCCTGTCCCACCAAACATCTTCCTGGAAAGACTGTTTAAACCATCCGTGGTATGGGAAGGGGACACCAGAAAAAATAGTCCGGACCCGGCCACAACCCCAGATACCAAATACTCTGACACAATCGGAGGCTCTGCCACCGAAAACAACACCTTCAGCCCACGTGATAATGGCCGTTATCGCCCCGTCGACAGAACCATTCCTGCCCTACCTAACTAGATAGGAATTACCCGAGGACCAAAATGAGGCTCGCTGCATAGTGTGGCGATCTAAAGCCTACAAGGTCCATGAGGAAGAGCTTTATAAGAAAAGCACAATCGGAGTCCTTCAAAGGTGCATCTCCGAAGAGGAAGGGCGGAAGCTGTTGGCAGAAATCCATGCCGGACTCGGCGGCCACCACACAGCAGCCCATGCCCTTGTAAGTAAGGCCTTCCGTACAGGTTTTTATTGGTCGAAGGCCCGGGCAGATGCACAACATCTGGTTCAACATTGTGTTGGTTGCCAGCTTTTTGCAAACCAAAGCCACATGCCACCTACAGCCCTGCAAACCATTCCCATTACATGGCCCTTTGCAGTTGGGGGCTCGATATGGTCGGACCCCTCAAAGGGGGAACCCATAAGAGAAAACACTTACTGGTCATGGTGGACAAATTCACCAAATGGATAGAAACCAAACCTGTCAAAACGGCTGAATCCGGACCGGTGATAGACTTCATATCCGGGGTTGTACACCATTATGGCGTTCCCCACAACATCATCACTGACAACGTCACGAACTTTACAGCTGACGAGGTGAAACTTTGGTGCAGCAACATGGGCATCAAGCTCGATTATGCTTCTGTCTATCATCCGCAAACTAACGGTCAAGTCGAACGAGCGAATGGTCTTATCATGAGTGGTATTAAACCCAGATTAGTCCGGTCCTTAAAGGAATCAGACACCCATTGGGTAGAGGAGCTAGACTCCGTACTATGGGGGCTGCGAACCATGCCGAATCGCACTACCGGATACACACCATTTTTTATGGTGTATGGCACTAAGGCGGTGCTGCCTTGCGACATAATTCATGACTCACCTCGAGTGCGCATGTACGAAGAAAGAGAGGCCATGCTCGATCGGCAGGACAGTTTGGATGCCCTGGAGGAGGAGTGCGACGTGGTAAAAGCCCGTTCTGCATTCTATCAACAACAGGCTCAAAGGTATCAAAGCAGAGAAGTGCGGGCCAAAACCTATAACGTTGGTGAACTAGTTCTGCGCCTACCGGAGAAGAAAAATAACAAGCTCAAGCCCAAATGGGAAGGTCCCTTCATTATCGACCAGGTTCTGACCGGTGGAGCGTACCGTCTGCGTGATGCGTCGAATAATCGACTCGAGCCAAACCCATGGAATGCAGCCAGACTCCGAAGATTCTACGCCTAGCGCCGGACTCTATGTTCGTCTCCTTACCTCCATGAATTTTTTGCACATTTGTTTTTCCCTCTTTCTTTCTATCTTTTCTCATCAAAGCCCTAGAGGGCTAAACCTGTGTCTTGGTTACACAATCTCGACGCGCTAACCGCTCTCAATATACCTAGGGGCTTCCTATACAGAAGCTTAATCTAATTATTTTTCTGGGCATCATGCCCCGCGCATGTGTTATTCTTCCACATGTACACTTTTTTCGCCATTATATGCATCGATATGACTAAGTTTTGGCCAAGATGGGTTGCCCGGCTCTTGTGTTTATGCCCTACGTTCCCGTAAATTCGGCTATGCCATAAGGGGAGCACCTCTGCGATTGTTACTACCAGGTCAGCCGGATGTGTACCTCAGACTGGGTGAAGCCGAAAGCTAGTGTTCTTAAGGGAATATTCGATCGGTGAATAAAAGATGACTTTCATTTAAATTACTACATGCCCCCAGATGTTTTTAACCTGCGTCTCACAGTCCGAATGTGGACATTAGGGCATGCGTACCCAGGGAAAGGAACCCTTAACGGAACTATTCTCCCTGGAAGATGTTTCTTACTACCCATGTAATATAACATAGCTAGTTGGGTACTTGTCTGTTCAAGCACTTATGACCCCTACGCCTGGTTTCCATGCATACCCCAGTTTTTACATAACCGAATGGGTATTCGGATACACTCCGGACTATCAGGTCCAGAGGTCGAACCGAAAAGGTCCGCCATGACAAATGATTTACAATCCGGCTAGGGACATTACATATGTCACTTGAAGTACACACTCACTAAGACTGATTAAATTCTTCTTCTATACCATCCAACAGGCTATCAAGCCTACAATCCTGTTGGGAATACTTTGCGGCTAACTCTACTTGATCATACACTAAACTGACAGGGATCTCTTTCCCATCGGGCCCCACAGGTCCAACCTCGGCCATGTGGTTTGGGTCAGCCTTGGTGTATCGTGTCTTCACCATAGCCCAGGCTTCCCGTGCACCTTGTCGGCAGGCTGATATCTTCCATAACCAGAAGCACCACCGTGCTCCCTTCAGCTTCTCTATAAGCTCCCACATGCCTCCTGGCGGGGACGCGGGTGGCCACAAGGCTTGGGCAATACTCCGCATCACCTGCCGAACTTGTTCGTGCAGTTGTGAGAGCTCTGGCAGAAGATCACCCGAGGACCCGGGCATCTCCTCCGCGGGATGACCCGTCAGCATACCTGCAGATATAACACTGTTAGCAGGCTTCTTCGCAAAACTCCTTTAAAAAGTTTGTTCAAGCACTTACTAAAAATGCCGCGCTGAACGCCGTTTATTCTCCTTCACGGAGTCCGCAAGCTAGGCTCAGACATCCTTCAGTTCCACGCCCAGCCGGATATTGGCATCTTGGAGATCATTTTTCTCCTGCCTGAGTCGCGTCAGCACGCGCTCGCCAGCATTTCGTTGTCGATCATCTCATCCCGTATCCGCCTCCACGGCCTCCGGATACACTCCGGGGCCACCTGCAACATCTATTGTTAGGTGTGCATATACGCCGCATACTACCTGGTACGGATATTCTTTGCAATAGACAAAAGAGTTACCAGGGGGACCCTTTTTGGACTCCTTCAATGCGGCAACAGCGGCTTCCAGCTGGGCCTTGCACTCGTCCAGCTCTTGAGACAGTTGGGAATTCTTCTCTGTAAGAACCTGCATAAATATGGATCCTTAAATCAGTTGTGTCAACTGTTTCAAGTCTCAGGGGCTACTGATACATATAATCGTCATATTTACTTACTCGTACATCCCTTACATACTGGTCCGTGGCTCTGGCTAGACCGTTTTGAGCAGCATGGAGGTACGCGTCTCCAGAATTGAAGGCATCAAATGCCTCTGGTGAGAAGCAAGCATCACGGAGTATGGCCCGGCGACGCCTATGATTCATGGCGCTCTCCACTTCTGAATTTGTAGCGGACAGTCTATCCGCATCCTCTATAGGAGGAGTATCCGGCGTCCGCCCCATCTCGGCTTCTGCCTCTATGTCTGGCCCTGGAGCCCGACTGGTCGAAGCGTGATCGGCAGCCTCTCCGGACATATTCCGGCTAGTGTTTTTTCTATTAAAGAAACATGGACGTCATTACATTTTGAGAAAGATGGCAACCACAGAGCGTGGTTTTTTGTCATACCTCTATGCTGGCGTCTCCGTCTTGACCGCCTTCCTTTTTGGCCTACCCGGCCTCGGTGCCTCTTGTTGGCGAGTTGCTGCGGGTTCAGCACGGCGTCCCGAATGCCTTCCCCGTAAAACACCATGTGTATATGGTAGGTGAAGTGCCTAAAAGGGGATCCTAGTTTTTGGAGTTGGGATTTTGGTTTTTCTTACGTGCGACGCAGGGAGCAGTCCGGGATAGTCGGCCGTAATGGCCACCATGGCGTCATCACAGCTCAATTGATAGAACTGCATATCTATCAGCTACACGAATAAGTCCGGATCTTCTCCGAGTCCGGGACCGAGGGCTCGGTCAAGGTCCTCTGGTTGTGGAGATGGGCTGTTGACCTCCCTTACAGCTTTTCGCAACTCCTGCCGTAAAGTGGCACGTTATGTACCTAAGACAAAAAATGCGGGAAGAATGGGAGTAAGGAGATATAACTCACCCAGCTTGGAGGGTTGTACATGGAGAATCCATCCCGTGGCTTGATGCAGATGAACTCCTCTTCCTCCCCCTTGAACAACTCGGACATAATTTTTGCTAAAGCAGCAGCGGAGTCCGGTCCCTTACGCCCGCAACGGGTGGCATTATCTTCACCGCTAAAACACCACAGGGGGTGCCCTCGATATTGAAGTGGCTGCACTCCCCGCATTATCCATATTGACATAACCTCGATTACTGTCAATCCTGATTGAACCAGCGCTTTAATCCGGTTCATCAGGTAAAGGACTTCTCCATTGTCTTCCTCCTAGGGGCTCCGTGGGCGCCAGCTTCAGCGTTTCTTCAAAGGAGCATTGTTGAACTCAGGAAGACCCCGCCGAACAGGGTCCGGAAGGGGGACTTCCTCCATATAAAACCATTCCGAAGGCCAGTCTTCGGACATCTTCTTCGGAGTACCGGACATGTATCCAGTTTCGGCGATGCGCCATATTTCGGCTCCGCCCACTTGATAAAGTGACCCCTTCTGTGTGTGAGGGACGAGGCAAAATAACCTCTTCCACAGCTCGAAATGAGCCTCGCAGCCCAGGTATAACTCGCGCAGGGCAACATAGCCGGCGATGTGTAATATGGAAGCAGGGGTGAAATTATGCAGTTGGAGGCCGTAAAACTCCAGGAGCCTGCGGAGGAACGGATGAATTGGAAATCCGAGTCCCCTTAATAAGTAAGGAACAAGGCACACCCGCTCTCCCATAGAGGGGCTGGGGAAGCTCTCCGCTTGCTCCCCGCCATTGTAGGTGGCAAGCCTGGCTCGGACGGGAACCATATAGGCTGGAGGGAGAAATCCCTGAGTCTGCAGTTCGACTAATCGTCTGTGAGGGACGGAATATCTCTCCCAATCACCGGGCATAGGGCTACGGGGGCGAGAGGAGGAGCTACGGTGGTCGGCCATGTTGGAATGGATTTTTCTGAAGCGCGCTCCGATGGATTCTCTCTGTGGGAAGATGGTATGGATTGGGTCTAAGAATCCCTATCCCTTTAATAGACAGTTTATTTATCTGGCTAGGGGGTGAATGTAAAAATGCCCTAGCTCCTCGTATTCATTTGAGGCGTGTAAGATAGCCCTTATTGGGCGCAGAAGCTAAGGAGTCCAACATTTATGGGTCCGGAAACTACTTAACAAACATTTAAAATTGGAGAGGAACCCGCCTTGCAATGCCGAAGACAATACTGTGCGCCGGACTTGACGTCATTGAAGCCTGGTTCGGGGGCTACTGAGGGAGTCCTGGATTAGGGGGTCTCCGGACAGCCGGACTATATCCTTTGGCCGGACTATTGGACTATGAAGATACAAGATTGAAGACTTCATCTCGTGTCCGGATGGGACTTTACTTGGCGTGGAAGGCAAGCTTGGCAATACGGATATGTATATCTCCTCCTTTGTAACCGACCTTGTGTAACCCTAGCCCCCTCCGTTGTCTATATAAACTGGAAGGTTTTAGTCCGTAGGACAGGAGACAATCATACCATAGGCTAGCTTCTAGGGTTTAGCCTCTCTGATCTCATGGTAGATCGACTCTTGTAATACTCATACCATCAAAAATAATCAAGTAGGACGTAGGGTTTTACCTCCATCAAGAGGGCCCGAACCTAGGTAAACATCGTGTCCCCTGCCACCTGTTACCATCCGCCTTAGACGCACAGTTCGGGACCCCCTACCCGAGATCCGCCGGTTTTGACACCGACAACTCCCAAATCATATTCATGTTCAAGATCAGAGGGGTATTAAATATCATTAAGGATCTGAACATATAATCTTCCAGCAAATAAACCAACTATCATCAACTACAAGATGTAATCAACACTACTAGCAACCCACAGGCACTACAAAAAAATAACTTCTGTGATGATATGTGTTTTTTCACAGAAGGGCACGTTTTCTGTCATGCATGTACATCCATCATGATTTTATGACAGAGTAAAGATAGTCATACATGGCAATACTCAAATTATCATCACGGAAGTGTTCACTTCCATGGTGATAAATGACGCGTCATGGAAGTGCTTTCTTCAAGGGTAACCCACACATGGAACCCATTGTAACGGGTCACCGTTAAGCTATCAGGTCCGGTTTTGGATCTGATAACCCGTTAACAGCAATGACCAGTGGCAATTTTCCACATGTAAAATTCTCATTGGCCGGAGGGAACACATGTCAGCTCCACGATGCGCTAGATGTCATTTGTCCAATGGAGGAGACATGCCTATGATACGTCGACACGTGGCAGAGCCCAACAGAGGCCCATATTGGTTAAAAAGGCTAGCCCTATCAAAGGCCCATTTGATTTACTCAGGTTTTGGTGGGCTCGCCCACTAACGGCCTGATTAAACATGGCCCATTTACGGCCCACCGCCAGATCTGACCTCTTAATTGTTCGTCGAGTCTTTGGGCCCAATTACAACCCATTGAGGTTTCAGCCTGTTATTGGCCCGATGTAGACATGTGCCCATTTCACCCCAGTGTGACTTTCGGCGTGGTAATGACCCGTGCTGCCCATGGGCCATATATGGTCCGATGAGACATCCGACCCACTAACGACCCGTGATCAAGGTGCCAACAATTAAGCCCAACTTGATTTTGGGCATCTTAAAGGCTTGCAGTATAATTCGGCCCGTGCTACCTCTACTAAACTTTCAGCCTCTTAAAGGCCCATGATATCAGTGGGCGAACTAACGCCCGAGATATGTTTCGGCCTGGTAATGACCCATCATATAACTGCGCCAATAATGGCCTGGTCTACATTTCAGCCTGCTAAAGGCCCGTGGACAACTAATACAAATTGAGGCCCAACATGAATTTCGGCCTGCTAAAGGCCCATGGTATCTTCTGGGCCATAACATGCCAAGAGAATATTCAACCTATTAAAGGCCCGAAGGTACATGGGCCCAACTAAGCGTTGGGTCCACAGAAGGCCCAACTAAACATTGGGCCTAACGAAGGCCCATGTAAGTTGTGGGCCTGGCACACAGTGTCCACAAAGGGACCAAATGGCGAGTCAGCTGAGGCCCAAGAAAATTGCAGGCTGGCCCAATTTGTGGCCCGCTAAAATCCACCCATGTTATTGGCGAATATGTCAGCCTGGTCGCCTACATCATATTTTCGCCATTTTTTCAGATAGCGAATGATGGCATATACGGTAACTACTAGGAATTAAGAACAACCCTACTCTATACAATGAAGAAATTACGGCATAGTAACTTAGAATAAACCTACACTATACAATAAAGGATCTATGGTATATTACATCCATTGGGCATTGAAGTTCGCCACTAGTGATCATAAAGCGCGACGAAAAAGCATATTACAAAAACTAGGCACCAGTGCAGTGTAAAAAAATAATATTGAACCAAGACCACATCCAACACAGTTCAAGAATGGTTAGCCTTGCGTGGGAGCTGCTGTGCAAGCAGCTGAGTGATAACCCACAAGTATAGGGGATCGCCATAGTTTTCAAGGGTAGAGTATTCAACCCAAATTTATTGATTTGACATAAGGGGAGCCAAAGAATATTCTCAAGTATTAGAAGTTGAGTTGTCAATTCAACCACACTTGGAAAACTTAATATCTCCATCAAAGTATTTAGTAACAAAGTAATATGGAAGTAACAGTAATGGTGGCAAAAGTAACAGTATTGGTTTTGTAGTGATTATAACAGTGGCAACGGAAAAGTAACTCAGCAAAGATCAATATGTGAAAAGCTCGTAGGCAATGGATCAGTGATGGATAATTATGTCAGATGCGATTCCTCATGCAACAGTTATAACATAGGGTGACACAGAACTAGCTCCAGTTCATCAATGTAATGTAGGCATGTATTCCGAATATAGTCATACGTGCTTATGGAAAAGAACTTGCATGACATCTTTTGTCCTACCCTCCTATGGCAGCGGGGTCCTATTGGAAACTAAGGTATATTAAGGCCTCCTTTTAATAGAGTACAAAAAACAAAGGATTAACACTTAGTGAATACATCAACTCCTCAAACTATAGTCATCACCGGGAGTGGTCCCGATTATTGTCACTTCGGGGTTACCGGATCATAACACATAGTAGGTGACTATTGACTTGCAAAATAGGATCAAGAACTCGATAAGGTTCAGATCTAAAATCATGGCACTCGGGCCCTAGTGACAAACATTAAGCATAGCAAAGTCATAGCAACATCAATCTCAGAACATAGTGGATACTAGGGATCAAACCCTAACAAAACTAACTCGATTACAAGATAAATCGCATCCAACCCATCACCGTCCAGCAAACCTACGATGGAATTACTCACGCACGGCGGTGAGCATCATGAAATTGGTGATGGAGGAAGGTTGATGATGACGATGGCGACAGATTCCCCTCTCCGGAGCCCCGAACGGACTGCAGATCAGCCCTGCCGAGAGAGATTAGGGCTTGGCGGCAGCTCCATATCGTAAAACGCGATGAATCCTTCGCTCTGATTTTTTTTCTCCCCGAACGTGAATATATAAGTTGGGGTTGAGGTCGGTGGAGCATCAGGGGGCCCACGAGGCAGGGGCGCGCCCCAGGGGGGGTGGGTGCGCCCCCCACCCTCGTGGATTTGGTGTGGGCCCCCTGGTGTTGATTCTTTCGCCAGTATTTTTTATATATTCCAAAAATATTCACCGTGAAGTTTCATGTCATTCCGAGAACTTTTATTTCTGCACAAAGAAACACCATGGCAATTCTGCTGAAAACAGCGTCAGTCCGGGTTAGTTCCATTCAAATCATGCAAGTTAGAGTCCAAAATAAGGTCAAAAGTGTTGAGAAAAGTAGATACGATGGAGATGTATCAACTCCCCCAATCTTAAACCTTTGCTTGTCCTCAAGAAATTCAGTTGAAAAACTGAAAGCGATAAAGAAAACTTTTACAAACTCTGTTTGACCTTGTTGTTGTAAATATATAAAGCCAGCATTCAAGTTTTTAGCAAAGATTATGAACTAACCATATTCACAATAACACTTAGGTCTTGATACGTCTCCAACGTATCTATAATTTTCGATTGTTCCATGCTATTATATTATCTGTTTTGGATGTTTAATGGACTTTAATATACCTTTTTATAATATTTTTGGGACTAACCTACTAACCAAAGGCCCAATGCAAATTGCTGGTTTTTTTGTCTATTTCAGTGTTCCGCAGAAAAGGAATATCAAACGGAATCCAAACGGAATCCAAACGGAATGAAACCTTCGGGAGAGTTATTTTTGGAACAAATGCAATCCATGAGACTTGGAGTGGACGCCAAGGAAGAAACGAGGCGGCCACGAGGTAGGAGGGTGCGCCCAGGGGGGTAGGCACGCCCCCCACCCTCGTGGGCCCCTCGTGGCTCCGCCGACCTACTTCTTTCGCCTATATATACTCATATACCCCGAAAACATCCGAGGGAACCACGAAACCCTATTTCCAGCATCGCAACCTTATGTACCCGTGAGATCCCATCTTGGGGCCTTTTCTGGCATTCTGTCAGAGGGGGAATCGATCACGGAGGGCTCCTACATCAACACCATAGCCTCTCCGATGATGTGTGAGTAGTTTACCATAGGCCTTCGGGTCCATAGTTATTAGCTAGATGGCTTCTTCTCTCTCTTTGGATCTCAATACAAAGTTCTCCTCGATTCTATTGGAGATCTATTTGATGTAATTCTTTTTGCAGTGTGTTTGTTGAGATCCGATGAATTGTGGGTTTATGATCAAGATTATCTATGAACAATATTTGATTCTTCTCTGAATTATTTTATGCATGATTTAATATCTTTGCAAGTATCTTCAAATTATCAGTTTGGTTTGGCCTACTAGATTGATCTTTCTTGCAATGGGGGGAGTGCTTAGCTTTGGGTTCAATCTTGCGGTGTCCTATCCCAGTGACAGCAGGGGCAGCAAGGCACATATTGTATTGTTGCCATCGAGGATAAAAAGATGGGGTTTATATCATATTGCTTGAGTTTATCCCTCTACATCATGTCATCTTGCCTAATGCGTTACTCTGTTCTTATGAACTTAATACTCTAGTTGCATGCTGGATAGCGGTCGATGTGTGGAGTAATAGTAGTAGATGCAGAATCGTTTTGGTCTACTTGTTGCGGACATGATGCCTATATACATGATCATGCCTAGATATTCTCATAACTATGCGCCTTTCTATCAATGGCTCGACAGTAATTTGTTCACCCACTGTAGAATTTGCTATCTTGAGAGAAGCCACTAGTGAAACCTATGGCCCCCGGGTCTATTTTCCATTATATCATTTTCCTATCAACTAGCTATTTCTCTCGTTGTTTATTTTCCAATCTATACAATAAAAATACCAAAAATATTTATCTTATTATCTCTATCAGATCTCACTTTCGTAAGTGACCGTGAAGGGATTGACAACCCCTTTATCACGTTGGTTGCGAGGTTCTTGTTTGTTTGTGCAGGTACTAGGGACTTGCGTGTCACCTCCTATTGGATTGATACCTTGGTTCTCAAAAACTGAGGGAAATACTTATGCTACTTTGCTGCATCACCCTTTCCTCTTCAAGGGAAAACCAACACATGCTCAAGAGGTAGCAAGAAGGATTTCTGGCGCTGTTGCCGGGGAGGTTGCACCAAGTCAAGTCAAGATTTGATATCCCGTCAACAAGCCATTTCTGGCGCCATTGCCCGGGAGATCTACTCACAAGTCAAGACATACCAACTACCCATCACAAACTCTTATCCCTCACATTACATTATTTGCCATTTGCCTCTCGTTTTCCTCTCCCCCACTTCACCTTATCCATTTTATTTGCCCCTCTTCCATTCAATCTTTTGTTTGCTTGTGTTACCATGTAACTTCTTTTTTCTTGCATCTTTGCTTGCTAAAAGTTTATGGATCCTCAGCCACTTGCTAATCTCTTTAAGAGATCCAATTATGATGAACCTATTGCTAGTGAGTTGAGTGCACTAGATTATCTTTATGAGGTTTTTCTTGAAATTTGTGAATCTAAAAAGTGTGATGAATTACTTTATGAAGCAATTCACGATATATATTTGCATGATTGCAATGATTTTATTATAAATTCTATTGATGTAAATTATGCTAATAATATGCAAAACCCTAAGCTTGGGGATGCTAGTTTTGCTATGTCCTCTACTTGTTGCAATGATCATGATTGGGGTGATTCTTCTTATGATCTTGAAAATTTATTTAAGCCCATGTTGAATATAAGATTGATAATAATGTTTGCAATATTGGAAGTGAGTTTGGAAGAGTGTCAACTTTAGATCCCACGTATTTGGAGAATGTTCAATCTTATTTTGATAAAAGTGGGTTTGGAGAGGTCATGCCTTTAGTTAATGTTAATCCCACTATTTTGGAAGAGTAACAACTTTGCATGCATGTGGATCGTGTTGAAAATATTTTATGTGATAGCTATTTTGTTGAATTTGCTTATGATCCCACATGTAATTATTATGAGAGAGGAAAATATGATTGTAGAAATTTTCATGTTACTAAATTACATCTCGTTATGTTGAGATTGCTATTGTTTCTTTCCGCTTGCTTGCTATGATAATTTGTTTGCCTATAAGATGCCTATGCATAGGAATTATGTTAGACTTAGATGTTTTTGTCACATGTTTCATGATGCTCTCTTTGTGCTTCAATTCTTGTCTTTCACGTGAGCATCTTTGAAATTATCAATGCCTAGCTAGGGGCATTAAACGATAGCGCTTGTTGGGAGGCAACCCAATTTTATTTTTGTTCCTTGCTTTTTGTTCCTGTTTATTAATAAATAATTCATCTAGATCATATTTATATATGGTTTATGCTTTTAATTAGTGTTTGTGCCAAGTAGAACCTTTGGGAAGACTTGGGGGAAGTCTTTGTGATCTTGCTGTAAAAAACAGAAACTTTAGCGCTCACGAGATTAACTGCCATTTTTTACTGGAGAGTGAGATTAGGTTGATTATTTTTGAAGATTATTAATAAACAAATTCCTCACTTCCACCAATTTATTTCAGAATTTTTGGGGTTACATAAATATTCGAAACCTACAGATTACTACAGACTATTCTGTTTTTGACAGATCCTGTTTTTCGTGTGTTGTTTGCTTATTTTGATGAATCTATGGCTAGTATCGGGGGGTATGAACCGTAGATAAGTTGGAATACAGTAGGTTTAACACCAATATAAATAAATAATGAGTTCATTACAGTACCTTGAAGTGGTGGTTTGTTTTCTTATACTAACGGAGCTCATGAGATTTTCTGTTGAGTTTTGTGTTGTGAAGTTTTCAAGTTTTGGGTAAAGATTTGATGGATTTTGGAATAAGGAGTGGAAAGAGCCTAATCTTGGGGATTCCCAATGCAACCCAAGGTAAAATTCAAGGACAAACAAAAGCCTAAGCTTGGGGATGCCCCGGAAGGCATCCCCTCTTTCGTCTTTGTCCATCGGTAACTTTACTTGATGCTATATTTTTATTCACCACATGATATGTGTTTTGCTTGGAGCGTCTTGTATGATTTTAGACTTTTGCTTTTTAGTTTACCACAATCATACTTTATGTACACACCTTTTGGAGAGACACACATAAATCAGAATTTATTAGAATACTCTATGTGCTTCACTTATATCTTTTGAGCTAGATAATTTTGCTCTAGTGCTTCACTTATATCTTTAAGAGCATGATGGTGGTTTTATTTTATAGAAATTATTGATCTCTCATGGTTCACTTATATTATTTTGAGAGTCTTTTAGAACTGCATGGTAATTTGCTTTGGCAATAAAATTAGTCCTAATATGATAGGCATCCAAGATGGGTATAATAAAAACTTTCATAAAAAGTGCATTGAATACAATGAGAAGTTTGATACTTGATGATTGTTTTGAGATATGAAGATGGTGATATTAGAGTCATGCTAGTTGAGTAGTTGTGAATTTGAGAAATACTTATTCTAAAGTTTGTGCTTCCCGTAGCATGCACTTATGGTGAACCGTTATGTGATGAAGTCAGAGCATGATTTATTTATTGATTGTCTTCCTTATGAGTGGCGGTCGGGGACGAACGATGGTATTTTCCTACCAATCTATCCCCCTAGGAGCATGCGCGTAGTACTTTGTTTCGATAACTAATAGATTTTTGAAATAAGTATGTGAGTTCTTTATGACTAATGTTGAGTCCATGGATTATACACACTCTCGCCCTTCCACCATTGCTAGCTTCCCTAGTACCGCGCAACTTTCGCCGGTACCATACACCCGCAATATACCTTCCTCAAAACAGCCACCATACCTACCTATGATGGCATTTCCATAGCCATTCCGAGATATATTGCCATGCAACTTACCACTATTCCGTTTGTTATGACACGTTACATCATTGTCATATTGCTTTGCATGATCATGTAGTTGACATCGTATTTGTGGCAAAGCCAGCTTTATAATTCTTTCATACATGTCACTCTTAATTCATTGCATATCCTGGTACACCGCCAGAGGCATTCACATAGAGTCATATTTTGTTCTAGTATCGAGTAGTAATTTTTGAGTTGTAAGTAAATAAAAGTGTGATGATCATCATTATTAGAGCATTGTCCCAAGTGAGGAAAGGATGATGGAGACTATGATTCCCCCACAAGTCGGGATGAGACTACGGACGAAAAAAAGAGAAAAGAAAAAAAAGGCCATAAAAAGAGAGGAAAGGGCCCAAATAAAAAAATGAGAGAAAAAGAGAGAAGGGACAATGTTACTATCCTTTTACCACACTTGTGCTTCAAAGTAGCACCATGATCTTCATGATAGAGAGTCTCCTATGTTGTCACATTCATATACTAGTGGGAATTTTACATTATAGAACTTGTCTTGTATATTCCAATGATGGGCTTCCTCAAAATGCCCTAGGTCTTCGTCAGCAAGCGAGTTGGATGCACACCCACTAGTTTCTTTTGTTGAGCTTTCATACACTTATAGCTCTAGTGCATCCGTTGCACGGCAATCCCTACTCACTCACATTGATATCTATTGATGGGTATCTCCATAGCCCGTTGATATTCCTAGTTGATGTGAGACTATCTTCTCCTTTTTTTGTCTTCTCCACAACCACCATTCTATTCCACATATAGTGCTATGTCCATGGCTCACGCTCATATATTGCGTGAAGATTGAAAATTTTTGAGAACATAAAAAAGTATGAAACAATTGCTTGGCTTGTCATCGGGGTTGTGCATGATTAAATACTTTGTGTGATGAAGATAGAGCATAGCCAGACTATATGATTTTGTAGGGATAACTTTCTTTGGCCATGTTATTTTGAGAAGACATGATTGCTTTGTTAGTATGCTTGAAGTATTATTATTTTTATGTCAACATTATACTTTTGTCTTGAATCTTTCGGATTTGAACATTCATGCCACAATAAAGAAAATTACATTGAGAATTATGCTAGGTAGCATTCCACATCAAAAATTCTGTTTTTTTTCATTTACCTACTCGAGGACGAGCAGGAATTAAGCTTGGGGATGCTTGATACGTGTCCAGCGTATCTATAATTTTTTATTGTTCCATGCTATTATATTATCTGTTTTGGATGTTTAATGGGCTTTAATACACCTTTCTATATTATTTTTGGGACTAACCTACTAACCAAGGGCCCAGTGCAAATTGCTGTTTTTTTTGCCTATTTTAGTGTTTCGCAGAAAAGGAATATCAAACGGAATCCAAACGGAATGAAACCTTCGGGAGAGTTATTTTTGGAACAAACGCAATCCAGGAGACTTGGAGTGGATGTCAAGGAAGAAACGAGGCGGCCACGAGGTAGGAGGGTGCGCCCAGGGGGTTAGGCGTGGCCCCCACCCTCATGGGCCCCTCGTGGCTCCGCCAACCTACTTCTTTCGCCTATATATACTCGCACACCCCGAAAACATCTAAGGGCACCACGAAACCCTATTTCCACCGCCGCAACCTTTTATACCCGTGAGATCCCATCTTGGGGCCTTTTCCCGCACTCCGCCGGAGGTGGAATCGATCATGGAGGGCTTCTACATCAACATCATTGCCTCTCCGATGATGTGTGACTAGTTTACCACAGACCTTCGGGTCCATAGTTATTAGCTAGACAACTTCTTCTCTCTCTTTGGATCTCAATACAAAGTTGTCCTTGATTCTCTTGGAGTTCTATTCGATGTAATTCTTTTTGCGGTGTGTTTGTCGAGATCCGATGAATTGTGGGTTTATGATCAAGATTATCTATGAACAATATTTGATTCTTCTCTGAATTCTTTTATTCATGATTTAATATCTTTGCAAGTCTCTTTGAATTATCAGTTTGGTTTGGCCTACTAGATTGATCTTTCTTGCAATGGGAGAAGTGCTTAACTTTGGGTTCAATCTTGCGGTGTCCTTTCCCAGTGATAGCAGGGGCAACAAGGCACGTATTGTATTATTGCCATCGAGGATAAAAAGATGGGGTTTATGTCGGATCACGGGTTCCGGCAAAATCCTTAAGGTTTGAACACTAGGGTGCGCGCGAAGATTTCCCCCTAACTTAGCTGAGATCTTACAAACTAACTCAATGAACTCGCAACACAAAGGACATAAGATTTATACTGGTTTGGGCCACCGTTGTGGTGTAATACCCTACTCCAGTGTGGTGGTGGTGGATTGCCTCTGGGGCTGATGATGAACAGTACAAGGGGAAGAGCAGCCTCCCGAGGTTGAGGTGTTCTTGTGCTTGGTGAACTTGTGTGTGTGAGGATCTGATTACTGCCCTCCCAGCTATGGTGGTGGCTAGTCCTATTTATAGAGGCCCTGGTCCTCTTCCCAAATATTGAGCGGGAAGGGAGCCAACAACGGCCAATTTGAAAGGGGACAGCTTGTACAACTTATCCTGACAAAAGTGGTCTTCGCCTGCAAAAGGCTTTGGTGGTGACGCCGTCCTGGGCTCCATGGTGACCTCCGACTTGCCGTCCGGCTGGTCTTGGTCTCGTTGCACCAATATGGAAACCTTTGCTTGATGCCTCGGTACTCCGCGCCTACGCTTTCCCCCTTAGCACCAAAGAGGAAACAAGGACGCTGCGCGCGCTGGTTCCCACCTGGCGCCTGCCTGGTCTCGATCGTCATGGCTCACGTCACCAGAACCTCGTGAGGTTTGCCCTCCCTTGATCTCTCTGCCCTCATGAGCCTGCCTGGCGAGGCCGCTCCTGAGGAGGTCTTGCATCGTCCACCTCACGAAGGTCTTGAATGCCTTGTTGATCAAGATGGGCCGTACAGGCCTACTAGCAAAGCCACGTCGTGGGCCGCAGGCAGGCAAGTTTGGGGACCCCCGTTCCCAGAACGCCGACAGTAGCCCCCGGGCCCAAGGCGGGCTCGGGCTTGGCTTCGAGGCGAAGCCAAATGTTAATGTCGGTGTTCAGGGAACGGGGGTCCCCAGACTTGCTTGCTTGCGGCCCCCGGTGTGGCTGGGCTGGCAGGTCTGTACGGCCATCTTCATCGACAAGGCATTCAAGACACTCGTGAGGGGCCAAGCCTCGCGAGGCAGACGACGCAAGACCTCCTCAGGAGCGGCCTCGCTAGGCAGGCTCACGAGGGGCGGAGAAATCAAGGCAAGGAAAACCTCATGAGGTCCTCGTGATGTGAGCCATGATGATCGAGATCAGGCAGGCGCCAGGCGGGCGCCAGCGCGTGCAGCGTCCTTGTTTCCTCTTTGGTGCTAAGGGAGCAAGCGCAGGCGCGGAGTACCGAGGCATCAAGCAAAGGTTTCCATATTGGTGCAGCGAGACCAAGACTAGAAGGACGGCAAGCCGAAGGTCACCATGGAGCCCCGGACGGCGTCATCACCAGAACCTTTGACAGGCGAAGACTACCTTTTGTCAGGATAGCTTGTACTAGCTGTCCCCTTTCGAATTGGCCGTTGTTGGCTCCCTTCCCGCTCAATATTTGGGGAGAGGACCAGGGCCTATATAAGTAGAACTAGACACCACCATAGGTGGGAGGGTATTCAGACCTAGAGGATCAGATCGAGAGGAATCTCATGCACACAAGTTCACCAAGCACAAGAACACCTCAACCTCGGGAGGTTGTTCTTCCCCTTGTACTGTTCATCACCAGCCCAAGAGGCAATCCACCACCACCACGCTAGAGTAGGGTATTACACCACACCGGTGGCCCGAACCAGTATAAATCTTGTGTCTTTCTGTGTTGTGAGATGGTCGAGTTTCTCTGCAAGATCTTAGAGAGGTAGGGCGTGGATCAATAGGAGGAAAACCTTTGCACGCACCCCAGTGTTCGAACCTTAAGGGTTTGCTGGAACACGTGATCCGACATTTGGCATGCCAGGTAGGGGTACGCCGAAGCTTCCTTCCATCGCCCCACGCCCCGTTGCTTCGTCGTCTCCATGGCAGACGCGCGCCGCGCTCGTGCCGAGCGCTAGGCTGCCCTCGCCGCCCACGTCGCTCAGACGGCTCCCGTCGGTGGGCCACCTCGCCATTCCCCGTTGCCTGCCGCCAACGCCGCGACCGGTTCGGTGGGGAACGGGCAGCAGGCATCCTCGCTGCACCCCTCGGCCGGTTCTTCTTCCCATGCATGTCGCCCTCACATGGACGTGCGGGCCGCGCTCCTCATGGCGCACAAGCTCCTGCGCTACCGCCCGGTCGAAGACCTCTACGAGGACTGGCTCGAGCGCATCGCCTAGCTTTTCTGCGCCGCAGGGGGCTCACCTGTGCCATCCCTCTCTCTGCCTCGCCCTCCGCCAGCTACTAGCAACGTAGCTCACGGAGCGCCTCCACCACCTCAGCCCCAAGACGGCGCCTTGGCGCCAAGACGCGCGGCTCCGCAACGTGACCCGCCGCGTCCCACGCCCGTGCATGAAGAAAGAAGCTGTCAAGAAGTCCCTCGACCATAAGAAAACGCTCCGCCGCTCCTCACGCCACCATGCCGGGACCGTCTGCTACGGCAAGATCGCGCGCCACCTGTAGCAGCAGGGAGCGGACACCATCAAGACCAAGCTCCACCCCCAAGGCGGGTCCCGGTGACCACAGCTGGCTGTCGCGCCTTCACCCCAGAGCTGCATAGCGTCGCTTGGTCGGGCAAGTTCAAGCCGGATCTGCCTCCTCGCTACGACGACACCCCCGACCCCAAGGAGTTCCTGGAGCTCTACGAGCTGAGCATCGAAGCGGCCAAAGGCGACGAGAAAGTCATGGCGAACTGGTTTCCCATGGCTCCCAAGGAGGGCGCCCGCTCCTGGCTCCTGAACCTACCGCTGGGCTCGATCTCCTCCTGGGACGAAATGCACAACCGCTTCATCGCAAACTTCCAGGGCACTTGCGACAGTCCCCCGGTCGCGGGCGATCTATGCCGCATCAAGCAACAACCAGGAGAGACCCTTCAAAAGTACATTCAGTGCTTCAATAGCACACGGATCAAGATCCCCAAGGTGACCGACAAGGCCATCATCTCAGCGTTCTCTGATGGCGTCCGCAACGTCAAGATGAAGGAGGAGCTCGCCATCAATGAAGAGCTGTGCACGACCCTGGAGCTGTTGAACATCGCGACCAAGTGCGCTGGAGCTGAGGAGGGGCGCCTCTTCCTCCTTGAGCTCCCTGCTGCAGACCAAGAGGAGAAGAAGACCAAGGCCAAGGACGTGAAGCGCAAGGGAGCGGCTGTGCTCGCAGTAGAACCACACACCAAGCATGGAAGAGACCAGCCAGAGTCTTCCGAGGGCAGCGGCCCGTTCTATGCCTCCCACAACCTGAACACCCACAACACCAGCGACTGTCAAGAGCTCAGAGCCATTCGCGAAGGATGCTTCGGTCGGCACCCCGAGCGCGGCGACCGGGGCTACAGCCGAGGAGGATGACGTGGTGGTGGACACTGGGACGACCATGGCCCGCGCCAAGAGTCGCGCGACCGGCCTCGTGAGGACCGCTGGCAGGATCAGGCTCGCGAGGGCGCCTGGAGGGATCAGCCTCGTGAGGATCGTCCTCAAGGCAACGCTGGGCTCCCTCCGCTGCCGCCACCGCCAAGAAGGAATGATGAACACTATCAGGACGAGGGGGCTGAGGGCTTCCATGAACCGCGTGCTATCACCTGCATCTTGGGCGGAGCCCAGGCCCCAGCCTCGCAGCGTATCTTCAAGCAGTTTGCTCGTGAAGTGAATGCAGTCGTCCCCAAGCTCGAAGCCACACGCCCACTCAGATGGTCCCAGTTCCCTATCATGTTCAGCTCGGCAGATTAGCTCAAGTGCGCAGCAACCGCTGGCGCCCTCCCGATGCTTTGCTCCCCATTCATCTGCAACGTGCAAGTTACCAAGATCCTCATCGACGGCGGCGCAGGGCTTAACGTCTTGTCCGTCGACACGTTCGATAGCCTCCAAGTGCCATATGACCAGCTTCAGCCTACCAAGCCTCTCTCAGGAGTGACCGACGGTTCCACCACACCGATAGGGCAGGTCCGCCTCCCTATCACCTTCGGGGAACGCAAGAACTACCGCACCGAGCTCATCGACTTCGACATCGCGCACATACGTCTGCCGTACAATGCCATCCTCGGGTATCCAGCCCTGGCCAAGTTCATGGCGGTGACCCATCATGGCTATAATGTCCTCAAGATGCCGGGAAGCGGCGAGATCATCATGGTCCCATGTGATGAAAGAGACGCGGTGTGCTCCCTCAAGCGTGCCTTCCAAGCTGCAGCAATCGATGACCCCGACGGCAAGGTCGAGGGTCCTCCTGAGGCCATCCCCAAGAAGAAGTAGCAGCTGCGCCGTGCAGGACCCCGGGAGAGTGGCGCCTCAGCCGGAGCCTCATCAGGATTAGCGCCAGCTCCAGGGGCGCCCCTCCATCGCATAGGAAGGCGTGCCCGGCGCCCTCCTCGGGCAGGGCCTGGGTGCTTTCTTTTGGAAGGCCTCAGACCTTGACCACATCATGAGGGAGGTGCTTGGGCACCACTTGGAGACGTTCTTCACGGCATGTTTCCCTCAGGAGGGCACAGGGCAAAGATCGCCCATTGTTCACGAGTTCATCACCAAGACCACCCAGGAATTGCAAGACGCAAGGGCCATGCGCGGCGACCGCCGATCAGGAGGCGCAACTTCCCATCCAGGTGAGGACGCCGGGCTGCGCGTCAGCATCGATGTTCCAGGGCTCAACTGGGCCGCTTCTCAGGAGCTTTTCTGGCCTTCGCGCGTGGGACGCTGCGAGGGCCCACCGCATAGCTACGTTCTCATGCCCTTTGGCCTGCCGAGCATGTCATCTGCCTACCAGCGCAACTTGCAGCGCATCCTAGCGGCTCAGGAGGCTAGGCACCACGCCTTCCTGATGGAGATGGAGACGGTCCTCAAGGAACCACCTGGGCCCCGAGAGCCTCCTAAGGCTCAGGGCCCCGATGACTCGTGGGGAGCAACACTTTCGCCGTGCACCTTCAGCTGCCCCAACTCTACTTCGTCAACATAACCAGATGACATCTTTCTAAGTTCATTTAGTTGGGAGCGCCCCTCGGACTGAATCATTCCCAGGCCGCGTGGGTCCGTCCTTGTGGCATGTATCCCCTTTTTATGTCTTCAACTTACCTTGTCGGGAGCGCCCCTTGGGCTGCATCATCCCCAAGCCGCTCGGGCCTGACCCAGTGGCACCTATCTCCCATGCACCTACTTAAGCCTGCTACTCTCACGTTTAATCTGCCTATGGTTACTACCTGCTCAATCATCGCCTCCCACGGGGCCTCCTCACACCGGCACGGCGCTGGTGCATGGGTCCATCCCTACCACATCGAAAAACCTGAGCGATCGAGCTCTGTCTCGTGGCACACCTCGTGCACGTCACCTCACCAGGCCCTTAGTGCCTTCACCCCCTCGCGGAGCAACCAGCGGCAGGCTGGCAACCATAACGGCAGATCGTGTTCTTCCTTTGTGCTGACTCGCAGGAATCTCGCGAGGATAACGCCAGGCGGCACCGCGAGTTCCCACCTCTTCCAAGTAATCCGCTTGCGCGTTAAAAGGGGGGCTCCTGAGCATCACGACTCAGGTGCTCTTACTGGCTCTCTAGCCCTCACCCCTTGGCCTTGACCACGGCACGCGACCTGGCATACCAGCGGCGGCTGAGCTCGCTCGAGGGCCAGGACCTGAGGACGTAGAGCACCAAGGATAGCATTGAAAAGGGGAGGACTCGTATGGGCTTGAACTAGCTACGCTACGGATGTACGCGCACGGGTCTAGCGCATCACAAAGAATCGATCCCGAATCGCTAAGATAAGTCACGATCTTAGATAAACTAATCGTTGAAAACTAATCGGACATGCTTGACGCAGCCCTGTTGTGGCAACGTCGCTTTCCTTTCTTATCTTACCACGGCTGCTTGAGCACTAAAGGGGACCCCCTGAGCATTGCGCCTCAGGGGCTCTTATTGGACCTCGGGCCGCTCACCTCCTGGCCTTGACCACAACACGCGACCTAGCATACCAGTGACGGCTGAAGCCTGCCTGGGGACCGGGACCTGTCAGCATAGAGCGACAAGCTGTCGCGAGGTTGGAAAGGGAAGACCAAGCCTAAACAGGACTTGCACTCACAAGGTTTCCATAATTGGGATAATATCAACAAAAGACATTGCAGACTCTTTACACGCACCCACGCCCACAGGGAACAAAAGATGAGAACCTAGGAGAATCCTATCTACAAACCCCCGTGGCTGATGCCATCATCAACAATGGGCCGCGGGAGGCCGGCACCAACCCCTTCCAAATCAGCGACGGCGGCGGCCGGACATTGCGGCCCAGCTCCGAGCACGGCGAGAGCTCGGTGGCACGTAGCTGTCGTCGCTCGGAGTCTCGTAGAGCTCAGGAGAGCCGCTCGACTCCCAAGAGTCGCTACTGCTGGAGCAGCCGCGAGCGGGGCGCGCCTCGTCCAGGCGCACCCTTTCGGGGCAACCCTCCAAGCGGCGACCCTCCATGTCGAAGACCTTGAATAATAGCATGGAGGCGCCATCATACTCGAAGTGGATCGCGAGGGTGCCCTCTGCACGGCAAACCCGCCCGACCTCGCCCCAGCCGTGGGTCATGAAGATCTTGCCGGTGGAGACTTCTTCAACCTCAGCTCCGGTCGCTGGAGTGTCGCAGTCGGCATGCTGCAACCAGAGCTCGAGAGGCCCCCTCGGCGACATCACGTCGGAGAAGAAGCGCGGGAAGCGGATCGAGGAGCTTGGGGGTATCGCCGCCCATGGCACGAGCTCACGTGAGGAGTGCGCGGCATGGACTCCAGGAGCGACGGCACACGTCGCCGCAGCGCGCCGACCCTGACTGCGGTGCGCGCCGACGCTCATTGCTCCTTCCTCCCGAGCCCAGGGCTTGGGCACACAAGGGAAATGGATACCCTAGAGGAGGCTGCTCGCGCCAAGGCCTCATCACCAGCTGCATATACACACCGCGCAGCGGTGGACCGACCTCATTTTCGGCGAAAGCAGTGCCGGCACGTCAAGGGGAACCTTTCCCTTCTCCTCAGCCGAAAACCTACGGATTGGCACCATTGAAGTTGCTGCTAGTAGTGGAGCGGAGGAACAAGAAGCAGGAGGAATGGGAAGAAGTGGGGGACGGAGGCTTCGCCCCCTTCCTCATTTATAGCAAGAGAAGGCCCACCAGCGCCCCCCACGATCATAGGTAATGATGGTTCTCCTTGCATGTCAAGAGGACTTATCAAGTTGGGTAGTTGCTGAGGCAGCATGGGGAAGCGGAGATGCCCACGTCCAATCAATCGCCACGCGTCAACCGAGGCCGCAGGCTTTTGGGGCCCGCGGCGCTCCGTGCTTGACCTTTGGCTTCTCCTCAAAGCCAAGCCCGAGTGCGCCTTGGGCCCGGGGGCTACTGTCGGCATTCTGGGAATGGGGGTCCCCAAACTTGCCTGCCTGCGGCCCAATGCATGGCTGGGCTGGCAGGTTTGTACGACCCATCTTCATCGACAAGGCATTCAAGACCCTCGCGAGGGGCCAAGCCTTGCGAGGCGGACAACGCAAGACCTCCTCAGGAGCGGCCTCGCCAGGCAGGCTCACGAGGGGCGGAGAAATCAAGGCAAGGCAAACCTTGCGAGGTCCTCGTGACGTGAGCCATGACAATCGAGATCAGGAGGGTGCCAGCGCGCGCAGTGTCCTTGTTTCCTCTTTTGGTGCTAAGGGGGCAAGCGCTGGCGCATAGTACCGAGGAATCAAGAAAAGGTTTCCATATTGGTGCAGGAAGACCAAGACCAGAAGGACGGCAAGATGGAGGTCACCATGGAGCCCAGGACGGCGTCATCACCAGAACCTTTGACAGACGAAGATCACCTTTGGTCAGGATAGCTTGTACTAGCTATCCTCTTTCGAATTGGCCGTTCTTGGCTCCCTTCCCGCTCAATATTTGGGGAGAGGACCAAGGCCTATATAAGTATAACTAGCCACCACCGTAGGGGGGAGGGGATTCAGACCTAGAGTATCAGATCGAGAGGCATATCATCCACACAAGTTCACCAAGCACAAGAACACCTCAACCTCGGGAGGTTGTTCTTCCGCTTGTACTGTTCATTACCAGCCCAAGAGGCAATCCACCACCACCATGCTAGAGTAGGGTATTACACCACACTGGTGGCCCGAACCAGTATAAATCTTGTGTCTTTCTGTATTGTGAGCTGGTCGAGTTTCTCCGCAAGATCTTAGAGAGCTAGGGCGTGGATCGATAGGAGGAAAACCTTCGCACGCACCCTAGTGTTCAAACCTTGTAGAAACCATGATCCGACAGTCAAGTGCGGAGCGCCACGGGCCCCAATAGCCTACGGCCTTGGTCGACGCATGGTGGTTGATTGGACGTGGGCGTCTCCGCTTCCCCACGCTGCCTCGGCAACTGCCCGACTTGGCAAGTCCCTGCGACATGCAAGGAAAACCATCATTACTTGTGATCGTGGGGGTGGTGGTTGGCCTTCTCCTGGTATAAATGAGGAGGAGGGCAGGGCCCCCATCGCCCAACTATCCTCTGCCTCCCTCGCTTATTCTCCTTCCTAGCTCCACTCCTTGCTTGTGCAGACATGTTGCCAATCGAGAGGTTCTCGGCCACAGAGAAGGCCAAGGCTCCCCTCAACGAGCTTGAGCTGCTCCCGCCGAAGAAGAGGAGGTCTCATCGCCGCGAGATGGTCGTGAGGCCTGTGGTGTCGCGGCCTTTGTATGAGAGGCCGCCTCTTGGGTACCCGTTGCCCTTGTACGCTCATGGCGACGATTCCGGAGGGAGGAGCGGTGAGCGGCCCCACCCGCGCCAGGGCCGTGGTCGCCGTGCCGCGTAGGCGCACGCCGTCCCCCAGGGGTCCACGCTGCGAACTCTTCGCGCGAGATTGTGTTGTGGGCGGAGATGACCCCGAGCACCTGGATACGCCTCCCGCAGTTCTTCGCTGCCGAGATGCCGCCGAGGGGCCTTCGCGAGCTTTGGCTGCAGCACGCCGACTGCGACGCCCCAGCGACTGGAGCGGAGATTGGAGCCGTTGCCTCCGGGAAGATCTTCATGACCCGAGGCTGGGGCGAGATTGCCCGAGTCTGCCGTGCGGAGGGAGCCCATGCGATCCACTTTGAGTATGATGATGCCTCCATGCTGTTCTTCAAGGTCTTCGACAAGGAAGGCCGCTGCCTGGAGTGATGCCCTGAAGGAGGTCGCCAGGACGACGCTGCAGCGGGCGCTGGGCCCGCCATAGGTCTCGCCTGCAGATCCTCCAGCGACAGCGGCGACTCCTGGTGGTCCAGTGACTCTCCTGAGCTCGTGGAGTCTCCGTAGACAAGCGATGATAGTTACGTGCCCCTGAGCTCCCGCCGAGCCCGAAGCAGGGCTGCGGTGTCCAGCAGCCGTCGCCGCTGATCTGGATGGGGTTGGCGCCGGCGTCACATGGCCCACCGTTGATCATGGCGTTGGCCCCATCTGGTGCGTGTAGATATAAATCCTAGGAATTCCTTCCCTTTTGTTCCCTGCAAGGAATGAAGAAATGAACCCCGTGGGGGCGTGTAAAGCATCTGTAATGCCTTTTGTCAATATAGCCCTTATTATGAAGATTTGCGTGCGCATATCTTGCCAAGGCTCGGCCTCCCCTTTCCAATCCTGCGGCAGCTTGGTGCTCTACGCTGACAGGTCCCGGTCCCCAGGCAGGCTGCAGCCGTCGCTGGTATGCCAGTTTGCGTGCCATCGTCAAGGCCAGGAGGTGAGCGGCCCGAGGTCCAATAAGAGCTCCCGAGGTGCGATGCTCAAGAGGTCCCCTTGAGCGCACAAGCAGCCGTCTTAGGATGGGAAAGGCAGAAAACATTGCTGTGACAGGGCAGCGAAGGGAGTGAGCGAGGGTCTCGTGCCATAGCGACTGGTGGATCCAGAGCGAGAACTTATCTTGGCTGTCCGGGGTCAGCTCCTTGAGTCGTGCCGGACTCCCACGTCGGTCACCGTAGTGTAGCTAGGTCAGGCCCATGCGGGTCTCCCCCTTCCCCCCATGTTCTTCTTGGTGCTCTGTGTCCTCAGGTCCCGGCCCTCGAGCGATCTCAGCCGCCGCTGGTATGCCAGGTCGCGTGCCATGGTCAAGGCTAGGGGGTGAGGGCTAGAGAGCCAGTAAGAGCTCCTGAGGCGCGATGCTCAGGAACCCCCCCTTTTAATGCGCAAGTGAATCGCATGAGAGAAGAGGGAGAGTCCGCGGTACCGCCTGCTGCGGCCATCAGGAAGTTCCTGCAAGTTAGCGCTAGGAAGGGCACCGGTCGCCATGGTGATTGCTGGTTTGCTTCTGGCCTGTGAGAGGGGACTCCCTACTGCGGAGAGCCACCGGGGCGTGTACAGCCCCACCCTGACACGTGGCTTGCACGGTAGGGCTAGACGAGGTGTGTCGGGGCACCCGTGAGCCAGCGCGGGACTCACAAGGCCCTACCTCAAGGCGGGTTGCGCCTGGTGTTGGTTCTTGTTCGCTGTGTTGGTCCTGCGAGGTGGGTAGACAACTTGCGCCGAACGAATCTCCTGAGGTTATTGCATGAGAAAGATAACCACCAACGGCCCCAGGAGGTGACGTGAACGGGGCCGGTCCGCCAGACAGAGCTCAGCCACTGGATTTATCGACGCTGCAGGGACGGGCCCAAGCACTGACGTCGTGCTTAACTTACTCACGCGAATGGTCCTAAAGAAAGACGGCTGGTGCGTGGTGGGTGACAATCAATAAGGTGATAGTCATAGATAGATTAAGCATGGAAGGCAACCTAGCTCAGGTAAATGCAGGGAAGATGCATGCCACTAGGTCCGGCCTGAGCGGCTTGGGGATGATGCAGCCCGAGGGGCACCCCCAACAAGGTAAGCTAAAGACACAAAAGGGATACATGCCACAGGGACGGACCCACGCGGCCTGGGAATGATGCAGCCCTAGGGGCGCTCCCAACTGAATGAACTTGAAAAATGTCACCTGGTTCTGTTGATGAAGGAGAGTTGGGGCATCTGAAGGTATGCGGTGAAGGGGCTACTCCTCATGAGCCACCGGGGCCCTGAGCCTCGGGAGGCTCTGGGGGTCCAGGGGGTTCCTTGAGGACCGTCTTCATCTCAGACAGCACAGCGTGGTGCCTGGCCTCCTGAGCCGCCAGGATGCTCCGCAGGTTGCATAGATAGGCGGTCGCCACTCTCGGCAAGCCAAAAGGCATGCGAACGTAGCTGTGAGGTGGTCCTTGTAGCGTCCCATGGGCGAAGGCCAGAAAAGCTCATGAGAAGCGGCCTGGTTGAGGCCTGGGATGTCGAATCAGATGAGCAGCCCGGCGTCCTCGCCTGGATGGGGAGCTGCGCCTGGTGAGCGGCGGCCATCATGCATGGCCCTTGCGTCTTGCAGTTCTTGAGTGGTCTTGGTGATGAACTCCTGATCGGTGGGCACTCCTTGCCCTGTGTTCTCCTGAGGGAAACGTGCCACGAAGCACGCCTCCAAGTGGTGCTCGAGCGCCTCCCTCGTGATGTTGGCAAAGTCTGGGGCCCTCCAGAAGATAGCCCCCGAGCCCTGCCCGAGAGGTGCGATGGGCGCGCTTTCCTATGTGATGGAGGGAGCCGCCCCAGGCGCTGGCGCTGATCCTGATGAGGCGCCGCTTGCCTGAGGCCCTGCGTGGCGCAACTGCTTCTTCTTCTTCTTGGGGGTGGCCTCAGGAGGGCGCTCGCCCTGGCTGCCAGATCGTCGATTGCTGCAGCTTGGAAGGCACGCACGAGGGAGCACACCACGTCTCTTTCCTCGCACGGGACTGTGATGATTCTGCCGCTTCCTGGCATCTTGAGGACATTGTAGCCGTGATGGGTCACTGCCATGAACTTGGCCAGGGCTGGATACCTGAGGATGGCGTTGTATGGCAGGCGGATGTAGGCGACGTCGAAGTCGATGAGTTCGCTGCGGTAGTTGTTGCATTCTCCGAAGGTAATGGGGAGGAAGAAATGCCCGACCAGGGTGGTAGAGCATCGGTCACTACTGAGAAAGGCTTGGTAGGCTAAAGCTGGTCATATGGCACTTGGAGGTTGTCGAACATATCGATGGACAGGACATTGAGCCGTGCGCCGCCGTCGATGAGGGTCTTGGTAACTTGCACGTTGCTGATGACTGGTGAACAAAGCATTGGGAGGACGCCTGTAGTAGCTGCGCACTTGAGCTGATCTGCCGAACTGAACATGATGGGGCACCTGGACCACCTGAGCGGGCGTGTGGCCTCGAGTTTGGGGAGGACTGCATTCACTTCACGAGCAAACTGTTTGAAGATACGCTGCGAGGCTGGGGCTTGAGCTCCGCCCAAGATGCAGGCGATAGTGTGTGGCTCCTGGAAGCCCCTAGCCCCCTCGTCTTGATGGCGGTCGTCATTCCTTCTGGGTGGTGGCGGTAGTGGAGGAAGGCCAGGCTTGCCTTGAGGATGATCCTCACGAGGCTGGTCCCTCCAGGCACCCTCGCGAGGCCGATCCTGCCAGTGGTCCTCATGAGGCCGGTCGTGCCACTCCTGGAGCGGGCCATGGTCGTCCCAGCATCCGCCACCACATCCTCCTCCTCGGTCGTAGCCCCGGTCGCTGCGCTCGGGGCGTCAACCGAAGCGTCCTTCTCGAATGGCTCTGAGCTCTTGACAGTCGCTGGTGTTGTGGGTATGCAGGTTATGGAAGGCACAGAACGGTCGGCTGCTCTTGGATGACTCGGGCTTGTCTATGCCGTGCATGGTGTCTGGCTCCACCGCGAGCATGGCTGCTCCCTTGCGTTTCACGTCCTCGGCCTTGGCTTTCTTCTCCTCTGGGTCCACAGCAGGGAGCTCGAGGAGGGAGAGGTGCCCCTCCTCAGCTCTTGCACACTTGGTCACGATGTTGAACATCTCCAAGGTCGTGCACAACTCCTCATGGATGGCGAGCTCCTCCTTCATCTTCACGTCGCCGACGCCGTCAGAGAACACTGAGATGATGTCCTCGTCGGTCACCTTGGGGATCTTGATTCGCGTGCTGTTAAAGCACTGGATGTACTTCTGCAGGGTCTCTCCTGGTTGTTGCTTGATGCGGCGCAGGTCACCCGCGAACGGTGGCGGTCGCGAGTGCCCTGGAAGTTGGCGATGAAGCGATTGCGCATCTCGTCCCAGGGGGAGATCGAGCCTGGAGACAGGTTCAGGAACCAGGAGCGTGTGCCATCCTTGAGAGCCATGGGAAACCAGTTCGCCATGAATTTCTTGTCAACGTTGGCCGCCTCAATGCTCATCTCGTAGAGCTACAGGATCTTTTTGCGGGGTCGGGGGTGCCGTCGTAGCGAGCAGGCAGATCTGGCTTGAACTTGCCCGACCAGGCGACGCTACGCAGCTCAGGGGTGTAGGCGCGGCAGACGGCCGTGGTCACCGGGGCCCGCCTTGGAGGTGGAACTTGGTCTTGGTGCAGCAAACAATCCTAGCGCGGTGGTGCAAGGAATGGCGGAGCGTTCGCTTGCGGTCGAGGGACTTCTTGACAGCTTCTTTCTTCACGTGCGGGCGCCGGACGCGGTGGGTCGTGCCGTGGAGCCGCGCGCCTTGGCGCTAGGGCGCCGTCTTGATGCAGAGGTGGCGGAGATGCTTCATGAGCTGCGTCGCCCGTAGCTGGCAGAGGGCGCGGCAGAGAGTGGGACGACGCAGGGGAGCCCCCTGCGGCGCAGACAAGCTCGGCGATGCGGTCAAGCTAGTCCTCGTAGAGGTCGTCGACTGGGCGGTAGCGCAAGAGCTCCTGCACCATGAGGAGCGCGGCCCATGCGTCTGCGGGAACGCGATGAGCGTGAGACAACGAACCAGTGGGAGTCAGCGATGGAGTGGAGGTGCGGCCGTCCTGTCGCACCAAGGGGTGCAGCGGGCATGCTTGCTGCTTGTTCCCCATCGGGCCAGTGGCGGCGTTGGCGGCAGGCGATGGGGAGAAACGGGGTGGCCCACCGGCAGGGGCCGTCTGAGCAACACGGGTGGCGAGGGCAGCCCGGCACTCGGCGCGGGCGCGGCGTGTGTCCGCCATGGAGACGATGAAGCGAGGTGATGCGGAGCAATGGAAGGGAAGCTTTGGCGCACCCCTACCTGGCGCGCCAAATGTCGGATCACGGGTTCTCACAAAACCCTTAAGGTTCGAACACTGGGGTGCACGTGAAGATTTCCCCCCTACCGATCCATGTCCTAACTCAGCTGAGATCTTATGAACTAACTCGACGAACTCGCAACACAAAGGACACAAGATTTATACTAGTTCGGGCCACCGTTGTGGTGTAATACCCTACTCCAGTGTGATGCTGGTGGATTTCCTCTGGGGTTAATGATGAACAGTACAAGGGGAAGAACAGCCTCCCAATGTTGAGGTGTTCTTGTGCTTGGTGAACTTGTGTGTGTGAGGATCTGATTCCCACCCTCTCAGCTATGGTGGTGGCTAGTACTATTTATAGAGGCACTGGTCCTCTTCCCAAATATTGAGCAGGAAGGGAGCCAACAACGGCCAATTTGAAAGGGGACAACTTGTACAGCTTATCCTGACAACAGTGGTCTTCGCCTGCAAAAGGCTCTGGTGGTGACGCCGTCTTGGGCTCCACGGTGACCTCCGTCTTGCCGTCCTGCTGGTCTTGGTCTTGTTGCACCAATATGGAAACCTTTGCTTGATGCCTCGGTACTACGCGCCTGCGCTTGCCCCCTTAGCACCAAAGAGGAAACAAGGACGCTGCGCGCGCTGGCGCCCGCCTGGCACCCGCCTGGTCTCGATCATCATGGCTCACATCACTAGAACCTCGTGAGGTTTGCCCTGCCTTGATCTCCCCGCCCCTCGCGAGCCTGCCTGGCGAGGCCGCTCCTCAGCACGTCTTGCATCGTCTGCCTCGCGAGGCTTGGCCCCTCGCGAAGGTCTTGAATGCCTTGTTGATGAAGATGGGCCGTAGAGGCCTGCTAGCAAAGCCACGCCGTGGGCCGCAGGCAGGCAAGTCTGGGGACCCCCGTTCCCAGAATGCCGACAGTTTATATCATATTGCTTGTGTTTATCCCTCTACATCATATCATCTTGCCTAATGTGTTACTCTGTTCTTATGAACTTAATACTCTAAATGCATGCTGGATAGTGGTCGATGTGTGGAGTAATAGTAGTAGATGCAGAATCATTCCGGTCTACATGTCGTGGATGTGATGCCTATATACATGATCATGCCTAGATATTCTCATAACTGTGCGCTTTTCTATCAATTGTTTGACAGTAATTTGTTCACCCACCGTAGAATTTGCTATCTTGAGAGAAGCCACTAGTGAAACCTATGGCCCCCGGGTCTATTTTCCATTATATTATTTTCCTATCAACTTGCTATTTCTCTCGTTATTTATTTTGCAATCTTTATTTTCCAATCTATACAATAAAAATACCAAAAATATTTATCTTATTATCTCTATGAGATCTCACTTTCGTAAGTGACCGTGAAGGGATTGACAACCCCTTTATCACGTTGGTTGCGAGGTTCTTGTTTGTTTGTTAAGGGTACTAAGGACTTGCGTGTTACCTCCTACTGGATTGATACCTTGGTTCTCAAAAAGGGAGGGAAATACTTACGCTACTTTGCTGCATCACCCTTTCCTCTTCAAGGGAAAACCAACACATGCTCAAGAGGTAGCAGGTCTCATGTTTACTCATATCAATCGCATAATCAACTAGCAAGCAATAATAATAAATCTCGGATGACAACACTTTCTCAAAACAATCATAATATGATATAACAAGAAGGTATCTCGCTATCCCTTTCTGAGACCGCAAAACCTAAATGCAGAGCACCTCTGAAGATCAAGGACTGACTAAACATTGTAATTCATGGTAAAAGAGATCCAGTCACAGTCATACTCAATGTAAACTAATAGTAATACATGCAAATGACAGTGGTGCTCTCCAACTGGTGCTTTTTAATAAGAGGATGATGACTCAACATGAAATTAAATGGATAGGACCTTCTCAGAGGGAAGCAGGGATTTATAGAGGTGCCAGAGCTCGATTTTGAAATAGAGATGAATAATATTTTGAGTGGTATACTTTCATTATCAACATAACAACCGAGAGATCTTGATATCTTCCTTGCTAGACACCTTATAGGAGGTTCCCAAATAGAATGGCAAAGTTTATACTCCTCCACCACCAACAAACATCAATCCATGGCTTGTCTGAAACAATGGGTGCCTCCAACTAACAACAATGCTGGGGGAGTTTTGTTTGCAATTAGTTTAATTTAAGAATGGGACTGGGCATCCCGGATACCAGCCATTTTCTCATGAGTGAAGAGCGGAGTCCACTCCTCTTGAGAATAACCCACATAGCATGGAAGATATAGACAGCCCTAGTTGATACATGAGCTATTCGAGCATACAAAACAGATTTTCATTTGAAGGTTTAGAGTTTGGCACATACAAATTTACTTGGAATGGCAGGTAGATACCGCATATAGGAAGGTATGGTGGACTCATATGGAATAACTTTGGGGTGTATGGAAGTGGATGCACAAGCAGCATTCCCGCTTAGTACAAGTGAAGGCTAGAAAGTGACTGGGAAGTGACCAGCTAGAGAGCGACAACAGTCATGAACATGCATTAAATTTAATCAACACTGTGTGCAAGCATGAGTAGGATATAATTCACCATGAACATAAATATCATGGAGGCTATGTTGATTTTGTTTCAACTACATGCGTGAACATGTGCCAAGTCAAGCCACTCGAGTCGTTTAAAGGAGGATACCACCCTATCATACCACATCACAACCATTTTAATAGCATGTTGGCACACAAGGTAAAACATTATAAACTCCTGGCTAATTAAGCATGGCATGAGCAACTATAATCTCTAATTGTTATTGCAAACAAGTTTCATTCATAATAGGCTGAATCAGGAACGATGAACTAATCATATTTACAAAAACAACATAGGTCGAGTTCATACCAGCTTCTCTCATCTCAATCGGTCCATCATATATCGTCATCATTGCCTTTCACTTGCACGATCGAATGGAGTGAATAATAATAGTGCACGTGCATTGGACTAAGCTAGAATCTGCAAGCATTCAATACAAGGGAGAAGACAAGGTAATATGGGCTCTTTGTTAGATCAACAATAATGCATATGAGATCCACTCAACATTTTCATCATGGTCTTCTCCTCGACCCCCAAGGAAAAGAAAAGAAACAAAACTATTTACACAGGAAAGCTCCCAACAAGCAAAAGAAGAACGAGAAATCTTTTTGGATTTTCTTTTAATTATTACTACTACAGGCATGGAAAGTAAACTAGCTAAAAGCTACAATTATTTTTTTGTTTTTCTTAAGGTTTTTCAAACACACAAGAAGAATACTAGAAAAGAAAATAAACTAGCATGGATGATACAATGAAAAAGTATGAGCACCGACAACTGGCTTGAGTGTGTGAACATGAATGTAATGTCGGCGAGGAATACATACTCCCTCAAGCTTAGGCTTTTGGCCTAAGTTGGTCTATGGCCACGACTGGCCTGGTGGAAATCCAAAGTTGTAGCTGGGGTCGTACTGAGATGCAACAGCTACTGCCTAACGAGCTGCAGCTTGGAGGCGAGCTGCCTCCGTCCTCGTCTGGCACTTGTTCGCCTCCTCCCTGGTTATAACATATCTCAGTTTTTCCAGAAATTCAAAGAAAGCAGGAGCAGGGAGAGCAACATGGATGGTGCGCCATTTGTCAAAGATTCGTCGGTACTGGAGGAATTGTTCATTCCTCTCAACAAACTGATGGCGAACTATAGCATTATAATCTAGATAAGTAGGAGGTAACTCAATATCATTTCCACGTATGGGTATCTCAAGATAATTAGCTACACGAGTTGCATAAATTCCACCAAACAAGTCTCCACTTATGATGTTGTGATGCAACCTACGTGCAATAATGGCCCCCAAGTTGTATTGTTTATCACCTAATACCGCACTCTTGAGGACACCAAGATCTGGAACACACATGTGACAAGCCTCATCTTTACCATTAATGCATCTACCAATGAAGAGAGCAAAATAATGTATGGAAGGGCAATGAATGCTCCTTATGGTAGCTTGTGTGATTTCCCTAGATTCCCCCACAGTAATACTAGGAAGAAAGTCTTTATATTCATATTTGCGAGGTTCACTAACATTGCCCCAGTGTAGGAGTTTACAAGTAGTATTAAAATCTTCTAGGTCCATGGTATATGATTTATCATAAAGATCAAATAAAACTGTGAGAGAATTGCGCAAGCATGTGAATTGAAACCTCCTCACAAATGAATCAGTTAGATAGAGGTATTGCCGGCACTTATCTGAAAACGAAGCTCTCAAGATTAGCATTATGCACATACGCGTCAAATTCTTCCTTGATGCTTGCCCGGACCATAAACTCCTCTGACGGCCATTCACAAGGCCGCACTTGAGCTTCCCTTGGTAGTTCATTGTCCGGCTCACATATCGGGAGCCTTGGGCCTTGCTTCCCTAAGGAACCACCTTGGTACATTTTCCTAAACATATTTCTTCCTCTGAAAAATTTCTGAAATTTTTAGTGACTCAAAATAAAAGTGAATCAAACTCAACAAGATTGATAGCAACTACTCCCACAAATGCCTAGAGGCCATATCATGCATGAGAACTACTTTTGACCACATAAATTTGACATGCAAGCTCAAGAACAGAGTCACCTCAGCAGCAAAATTTTTCCAACAAATAAAGCACTAGAACAAAAACTAATTGGACCATTGGAGGAGTCCCATACCGAAGAACAATCCCCCAAAGCAGTTTTGTGAATGGAGCTTTGAGCAAGCAAATCGAAAATGGCAGCAAGGTGAGCTAGAACTCGGGTTTGAGCTGATGGATGATTTTTTTTCTAGAGGAATACGAAGTGTGTGGGTGCAAGAATAAGTGGAGGGGGCCCACGTGGGGTCCACGAGGCAGGGGCGCGCCCAGGGGGTGGGCGCGCCCTGGACCCTTGTGGCCAGGTGGTGGGTCCCCCAGGTGTGTTCTCGGTGTTAATAATTCTTACATATTCTAGAAAAAATCATATGAAATTTTCAGGAGATTTGGAGAACTTTTATTTTCGGGGTATTTTTTATTGCAAGGATAATTCATAAAAGAGATAGAAATTACTATTTTTGCTTTATTTAATCTAAATTACAGAAAGTAAAAAGAGGGTACAGAGAGTTGTGCTTTCTAACTTCATCCATCTCATGCTCATTAAAAGGAATCCACTAACAAGGTTGATCAAGTCTTGTTAACAAACTCTTTTCGAATAATATGAAACCGGAGAATTTTCTAATAACACTAGGTTACCTCAACGGGGATATGCATGTCCCCAACAATAAGAATATCATATTTCTTCTTGACAGTAGGAAGAGGAAATTCAAAACCTCCAATTAGGTATTCCACCTTTAAAAGTATAATTAGCAAGCATGGTGGAAATTTCAACTTCCGGTATCTTTCTTTTATTTGTAACAATATCTTTCATATACTTAGCATAAGGATTCATCTTAAGCATATCAGTCAAACGCATACGCAAAAAGATAGGTCTAATCATTTCAGCAAAGCGCTCAAAATACTCATCATCCTTTTTCCTGGATGGTTTAGGAGGAAAAGGCATGGCTTTCTGAACCCATGGTTCTCTTTCTTTACCGTGCTTCCTAGCAATGAAGTCTCTCTTATCATAACGTTGATTCTTTGATTGTGGGTTATCAAGATCAATAGCAGGTTCAATCTCTATATAATTGTTATTGCTAGGTTGAGCATCAACATGAACATCATCATTAACATTATCACTAGGTTCATGTTCATTACCAGACTGTGTTTCAGCATCAAAAATAGAACTATCATTGGGATCCTCAGGTGTGTCAACAACAGGTTCACTAGAAGCATGCAAAGTCCTATCATTTTTCTTTTTCTTCCTCTTAGAAGAACTAGGTGCACCAACATTACTTCTCTAAGAATATTGCTCAATTCTCTTGGGGTAGCCCTTAGGATACAAAGGTTCATGAGTCATTTTACCCCCTCTAGTCACAACTCTAACAACATTTTCTTTTTTATTATTATTTAATTCATTGAGCAAATCATTCTGAGCCTTAAACACCTGTTCTACTTGAGTGGTATGTTGGGGAACGTTGTAATTTCAAAAAAATTCCTACACACACGCAAGATCATGGTGATGCATAGCAACGAGAGGGGAGAGTGTCGTCTACGTACCCTCGTAGACCGTAAGCGGAAGCGTTATGACAACACGGCTAATGTAGTCGTACGTCCTCACGATCGACCGATCCTCAGTATCGAACGTATGGCACCTCCGCGTTCAGCACACGTTCAGCTCGGTGACGTCCCGCAAACTCACGATCCAGTAGACCTTCCGGGAAGAGCTTCGTCAGCACGACGGCATGGTGACGGTGTTGATGAAGCTACCGACGCAGGGCTTCGCCTAAGCACCGCTACGATATGACCGAGGTGGATTGTTGTGGAGGGGGCACCGCACATGGCTAAAAGATCAATGATCAATTGTTGTGTCTCCAAGGGGTGCCCCCTCACCGTATATAAAGGAGTTGAGGAGGGGGAGGGGGCCGGCCTCCTATGGCGTGCCCCATGAGGAGTCCTACTCCCACCGGGAGTAGGACTCCCCCTTCCAAGTAGGAGTAGGAGCAGGAGAGGAAGGGAGAGAAGAAGAGAAGGAAAGGGGGTGAGGGAGTCCTGGACTAAAGGGTCCTCGGGCGTCCGGCCTGTCAGCCATGGGCCGGACTGATGGGCTGTGAAGATACGAAGACTGAAGACTGCACCCGTGTCCGGATGGGACTCTCCTTGGCGTGGAAGGCAAGCTTGGCGGCCGGATATGTAGATTCCTTTCTTTGTAACCGACCTTGTGTAACCCTAGACCCTCCCGGTGCTTATATAAACCGGAGGACTTAGTCCGGAGGGGGATATTCATTATCATAGCCATACAAGCTAGACCTCTAGGGTTTAGCCATTACGATCTCGAGGTAGATCAACTCTTCTAATACTCGTATTCATCAATATCAATCAAGCAGGACGTAGGGTATTGCCTCCATAGAGAGGGCCCAAACCTAGGTAAACATCATGTCCCTTGTCTCCTGTTACCATCGACCTAAGACGCACAGTTCGGGACCCCCTACCCGAGATCCGCCGGTTTTGACACCGACATTGGTGCTTTCATTGAGAGTTCCACTGTGCCGTCGACAACAAGATCGATGTCTCGCCTTGTTCACTAGGATAATATCACCAGAGGAGGAACGCTGGCTCCAGGCCAAACCCTCCGGCTGGGAGGCTTTACCATGACCGCCCGTTCGGTCATTAAGCCGACGATGACCTCTCGGGTTATCGAAAACCCCCTTCGTATCGACTCCAAACACTCCAAGCAGATGGATCCGGTGGAGTTTTCGTCCATAAACGAGCTCCTAGATCGCATCGCCGCCCTGGGGACACTATAGACTACGATCGGATTGGGCTTAAACCCGATCAAAGAGAAGTCAAATCTCCACCGATCACCCACCAGATAGCGGTAGTCGAAGAGCGAGTCGAAAACTCTTCCTCCATATTAAGGACGGACTATGTCCGGATCTCCAGTCTTGAAGAGCCGGACACCGACCCGCGAGGTGATGCACCCTGCCCTCCGAACATAGAATCAGACGACGGGCCTAAGAAATTAGTGGACATCCCGGAGCCCGATCTGCTAAGTTCGGAAGACCTTCAGACTCCGGATCCAAAACTGGGGTAGGGTTTAGATTTAAATCCATCCACCCACCAGAATACAAGCGCTCTCATAAGCATAAAACAATAGTCTCAGGAAACAGTCCACCACTTCTAGGCCAGATTCCTTCTTGTCAAAAACAAGACTAAAGATTGCCGCGACGAGGAAGCGATCTCAGTGTTCCGCAACAATTGCAGGGACGAAGGAATCCTCAACGCCATCAACCGCCGTCGCATCCTACACTTCGCTGACTTGGCAACTACGCCCGGTTCATTGGGAATCATCGATCCCCACTCAACCCCTCATTCATGCGAAAAGGGCGCACCCTTGCAACACGCCTGGTTCAATAGCAAAGAAATACAAGTCCAGTATGGGGCGCGGAACCGTTCTGGAAGGATGGCTCGACGGGCCATGCAAAATACACGCAACACCGGATAACATACCAACACATAGCCTTAGAGCATGTTGGATACTCCGGCAAGTGGCCAAGAGCGGTGAGGATATTCTCACCAAGAATAGCCCAGAACAACACCCCCTAGAGGACAACGACCCCAAAGTACTGACGGTCTTCGAGACATTCGCCTCAAACAATAGGCGCAAAAGAGCACTACACGGACTCGCCGAAGTCTGTCAAATAGCAGCAATAAACCCTTGGAACGACACGGCTATAACTTTTAATGCCGGCGACGAACCAAAATACAGGACAGTCCGAGCACCAGCCGCCTTGGTCCTCAGTCCAATTGTGGACGGCTTTCGGCTCACCAAGGTCCTCATGGATGGCGGCAGCGGACTAAACCTCATCTACGAGGATACACTCCACAAAATGGAAATAGACAGGAGCCGCATTGAGCAAAGCAGCACGACCTTCCGAGGAATTATCCCTAGTCGGGAGGCACGGTGTGCGGGAAAAATAACACTCTACGTGGTATTCGGCACACCGGAGAATTATTGGTCCGAAGAAATAACCTTCCAAGTGGCCCCTTTCAACAGCGGATATCACACCCTCTTAGGGTGAGATGCATTTACACACTTCCAAGCAGTACCCCATTATGGATACATGAATCTTAAGATGCCTGGGCCCAACGGTATAATCACTCTAGCTAGTGATCCCGACATAGCACTCCGCGCCGAGAATAAAACCGCATCCCTGGCCCTCGAGGCATTATCTGAAGCCCTCGCGGCCGAAGAATTAACCGCGTTGCGCTCCATGGTGGACAGGGATGATGTGGTCCTAGACAAACGACCCAATGATACGTCTCCAACGTATCTATAATTTTTGATTGCTCCATTCTATATTATCTACTGTTTTGGACTATATTGGGCTTTATTTTCCACTTTTATATTATTTTTGGGACTAACCTATTAACCGGAGGCCCAGCCCAGAATTGCTGTTTTTTGCCTATTTCAGTGTTTCGAAGAAACAGAATATCAAATGGAGTCCAAACGGAATAAAACCTTTGGGAACGTGATTTTCTCACCGAACGTGATCCAGGAGCCTTGGACCCTACTCCAAGGAGTCAAAGAGGCGGTCACGAGGGTGGGGGGCGCCCCCCCTAGGGTGCGCCCCCTGCCCCGTGGGCCCCTCAATGCTCCACCGACGTACTCCTTCCTCCTATATATACCTACGTACCTCCAAACGATCAGAACAGGAGCCAAAAACCTAATTCCACCGCCGCAACTTTTTGTATCCACGAGATCCCATCTTGGGGCCTGTTCTGGAGCTCCGCCGGAGAGGGCCGTCATCACGGAGGGCTTCTACATCATCATAGCCTCTCCGATGAAGTGTGAATAGTTTACCTCAGACCTTCGGGTCCATAGTTAGTAGCTAGATGGCTTCTTTTCTCTTTTTGGATCTCAATACAAAGCTCTCCCCCTCTCTCGTGGAGATCTATTCGATGTAATCATCTTCTTTTTGCAGTGTGTTTGTTGAGACCGATGAATTGTGGGTTTATGATCAAGTCTATCTATGAATAATATTTGAATCTTCTCTGAATTCTTTTATGTATGATTGGTTATCTTTGCAAGTCTCTTCGTATTATCCATTTGGTTTGGCCAACTAAATTGGTAGTTCTTGCCATGGGAGAAGTGCTTAGCTTTGGGTTTGATCTTGCGGTGTCCTTTCCCAGTGACAGAAGGGGCAGCAAGGCACGTATTGTATCGTTGCCATTGAGGATAACAAGATGGGGTTTATTTCATATTGCATGAATTTATCTCTCTACATCATGTCATCTTGCTTAAAGTGTTACTCTGTTTTTAACTTAATACTCTAGATGCATGCTGGATAGCGGTCGATGAGTGGAGTAATAGTAGTAGATGCAGAATCGTTTCGGTCTACTTGTCACAGACGTGATGCCTATATATATGATCATGCCTAGATATTCTCATAACTATGCTCAATTCTGTCAATTGCTCAAAAGTAATTTGTTCACCCACCGTAGAATACTTATGCTCTTGAGAGAAGCCACTAGTGAAACCTATGGCCCCCGGGTCTATTCTCATCATACCAATCTCCATCACTTTAATCTTGCTTTGCTTTTTTACTTTGCCTTTACTTTTTACTTTGCATCTCTATACCAAAAATACCAAAAATATTATATCTATCAGATCTCACTCTTGTAAGTGACCGTGAAGGGATTAACAACCCCTAATCCCGTTGGTTGCGAGTAGCTATCATTTTGTGCAGGTACGAGGGACTTGAGCGTGGCCTCCTACTGGATTGATACCTTGGTTCTCAAAAACTGAGGGAAATACTTACGCTACTCTGCTGCATCATCCCTTCCTCTTCGAGGAAATCCAACGCAAGATCAAGAGGTAGCAAGAAGGATTTCTGGCGCCGTTGCCATGGAGTCTATGCAAAAAGTCAACATACCAAGTACCCATCACAATCCCTATCTCTCGCATTACATTATTTGCCATTTGCCTCTCGTTTTCCTCTCCCCCACTTCACCCTTGCTGTTTTATTTGCCCTCTCTCTCTATCCTCCCTCTCTATTTGCCTCTTTTTGCCCGCTTGCCTTTTGTTTGCTCGTGTGTTGGATTGCTTGTTTGTCGCGATGGCTCAAGATACTACCAAATTGTGTGACTTCACCAATACCAATAATAATGATTTCCTTAGCACTCCGATTGCTCCTCTTGCCAATACTAAATCTTGTGAAATCAATACTGCTTTGTTGAATCTTGTTATGAAAGATCAATTCGCCGGCCTTCCTAGTGAAGATGCCGCTACTCATCTGAATAGCTTCGTTGATTTATGTGATATGCAGAAGAAAAAAGATGTCGATAATGATGTCGTTAAATTGAAGCTATTTCCTTTTTCGCTTAGAGATCGTGCTAAAGCTTGGTTTTCGCCTTTGCCTAAAAATAGTATTGATTCTTGGAACAAGTGCAAAGATGCTTTTATCTCTAAGTATTTCCCTCCCGCTAAGATCATCTCTCTTAGAAACTATATTATGAACTTTAAGCAACTTGATCATGAACATGTTGCACAAGCTAGGGAGAGAATGAAATTAATGATACGTAATTTCCCTACTCATGGTTTGAATTTGTGGATGATTATACAAAAAATTTATGCCGGATTGAATTTTGCTTCTAGAAATCTTTTAGATTCGGCCACAGGAGGCACTTTTATGGAAATCACTTTAGGAGATGCTACTAAACTCGTAGATAATATTATGGTTAATTATTCTCAATGGCATACTGAAAGATCTTCTAATAAAAAAGTGCATGCTATAGAAGAAATCAATTGTTTGAGTGGAAAGATGGATGAACTTATGAAATTATTTGCTACTAAGATTGTTTCTTCTGATCCTAATGATATGCCTTTGTCTACTTTGATTGAGAATAACAATGAATCTATGGATGTGAATTTTGTTGGTAGGAATAATTTTGGTAACAACGCTTATAGAGGGAGCTTTAATCCTAGGCCATATCCTAGAAATCCTTCTAATAATTATGGGAATTCCTACAACAACTCTTATGTAAATTATAATAAGATGCCCTCTAAATTTGAGAATAGTGTTAAAGAGTTTATGAACTCACAAAAGAATTTTAATGCTTTGCTTGAGGAGAAATTGCTTAAAGTTGATGATTTGGCTAGGAGCGTTGATAGAATTTCTCTCGAGATTGATTCCTTAAAGCTTAGATCTATTCCTCCTAAGCATGATATCAATGAGTCTCTCAAAGCCATGAGAATTTCCATTGATGAGTGCAAAGGAAAGAACCGCTAGGATGCGTGCTTCCAAAGATGCCTTTATTAAAGCGTGTTCTTCCAATTCCTATGAAAATCAAGATGAAGATCTAAAAGTTATTGATGTGTCCCGTATTAAATCTTTGTTTTGCAATATGAATCTTGGTGAAACTTAATATGATCTTCCTTTACCTAGAAGGCGTTCTAAAAATTCGGAGTATTTAGATATTTATGATGAAATTGATGAAAGTGGGATTGAAAGAAATAAAAATCTAGATGTTGCTAAACCCACTATATTGGATTTCAAGGAATTTAATTATGAAAGTTGCTCTTTAATTGATTGTATTTCCTTGTTGCAATCCGTGCTAAATTCTCCACATGCTTATAGTCAACATAAAGCATCCACCGAACATATTGTTGATGCCTTGATGCAATCTTATGAAGAAAAACTTGAGTTGAAAGTTTCTATCCCTAGAAAACTCTATGATGAGTGGGAACCAACTATTAAAATTAAAATTAAATATCATGAGTTTTATGCTTCGTGTGATTTGGGTGTTAGTGTCTCCACTATTCCCAAGACTTTGTGTGATTTGCTAGATTTCCGTAATTTTGATTATTGCTCTCTAAACTTGCATCTTGTGGATTCTACTATTAAGAAACCTATGGGAAGGATTAATGATGTTCTTATTGTTGCAAATAGGAATTATGTGCCCGTAGATTTCATTGTTCTTGATATAGATTGCAATCCTTCTTGCCCTATTATTCTTGGTAGACCTTTCCTTAGAACGGTTGGTGCGATTATTGATATGAAGGAAGGGAATATTAGATTTCAATTTCCATTAAAAAAGGGCATGGAACACTTTCCTAGAAGGAAAATAAAATTTCCATATGAAACTATCGTGAGAGCCACTTATGGATTGCCTACCAAAGATGGCAATACCTAGATCTATCCTCGCTTTTATGCCTAGCTAGGGGCGTTAAATGATAGTGCTTGTTGGGAGGAAACCCAATTTTATTTTTATTACTTGCTTTTTGCTCCTGTTTAGTAATAAATAATTTATTTAGCCTCTGTTTTTGTTGTTTTTTTGTGTTTAATTAGTGTTTGTGCCAAGTAGAACCGTTGGGAAGACTTGGGGAAAGTCTTGTTGAACTTGCTGTAAAAAACAGAAACTTTAGCGCTCACGAGAAGTGCTGTCATTTTTATTTTAAGAGTGATATTTAGTTAATTATTTTTGCAGATGATTAATAGATAAATTCCTCACGTCCAGAAATTTATTTTAGAATTTTTGGGGTTCCAGATATTGCGCTAGCAACAGATTACTACAGACTGTTCTGTTTTTGCCAGATTCTGTTTTTCGTGTGTTGTTTGCTTATTTTGATGAATCTATGGTTAGTAAAATAGTTTATAATCCATAGAGAAGTTGTAGTACAGTATATTTAACACCAATATAAATAAAGAATGAGTTCATTACAGTACCTTGAAGTGGTCTTTTGTTTTCTTTCGCTAACTGGGCTCACAAGTTTTCTACTTTATGTTTCGTGTTGTGAAGTTTTGAAGTTTTGGGTGAATTCTTTTGATGGATTATGGAACAAGGAGTGGCCAGAGCCTAAGCTTGGGGATGCCCATGGCACCCCCAAGATAATCCATGGACACCCAAAAGTCAAATATTGGGGATGCCCCGGAAGGCATCCCCTCTTTCGTCCACTTCCATCGGTAATTTACTTGGAGCTATATTTTTATTCACCAACATGATATGTGTATTGCTTGGAGTGTCTTGTATTATTTTTGTCTTTGTGTTTTAGTATGCCACAATCATCCTTGCTCTACACACCTTTTGAGAGAGCCAAACATGAATTAAAATTTGATAGAATACTCTATGTGCTTCACTTATATCTTTTGAGCTATGTAGTTTTGCTCTATGTGCTTCACTTATATCTTCTTGAGCTTAGGTCTTTTGCTCTATGCGCTTCACTTAGATTTTTTTGAGCACGGTGGTGGATTTGTTTTAAAGAAACTATTGATCTCTCATGCTTCACATAAATTATTTTGAGAGTCTTAATAGCATGGTAATTTGCTTAATAATAACACGCTTGGTATTCAAGATTTGTGAAACTTTCTTTTGAGTGTGTTGAATACAAAAAAAGTTGGATGCTTGATAATTGTTTTGAAATATGGAGGTAGTAATATCAAAGTCATGCTAGTAGAGTAATTGTGAATTTGAGAAGTGCTTGAGTTAAAGTTTGCAAGTCCTGTAGCATGCACGTATGTTAAACATTATGCAACAAATTTGAAAGATGAGGTGTTATTCGGTTGTCCTCCTTATGAGTGGCGGTCGAGGACGAGCGATGGTCTTTTCCTACCAATCTATCCCTCTCGGAGTATGCGCGTAATACTTGGGTTTTTGATGGCTTGTAGATTTTTGCAATAAGTATACGAGTTCTTTATGACTAATGTTGAGTCCATGGATTATACACACTCTCACCCTTCCATCATTGCTAGCCTCTACGGTACCGTGCACTGCCCTTTCTCACATCGAGAGTTGGTGCAAACTTCACCAGTGCATCCAAACCCCGTGACATGATACGCTCTTTCACACATAAACCTCCTTATATCTTCCTGAAAACAGCCACCATACCTACGTATTATGGTGTTTCCATAGCCATTCCGAGATATATTGCCATGCAACTTTCCACCATCCAGTTTATCATGACACATCCATCATTGTCATATTGCTTAGCATGATCATGTAGTTGACATAGTATTTGTGGCAAAGCCACCGTTCATAATTTTTTCATACTTGTCACTCTTGATTCATTGCATATCCCGGTACACCGCCGGAGGCATCCATATAGAGTCATACTTTATTCTAGAACCGAGTTGTAATCATTGAGTTGTAAATAAATAAAAGTGTGATGATCATCATTTAATAGAGAATTGTCCCAAAAAAAGGCCAAAGAAAAAAAGGAAGGCCCAAAAAAAGAGAAAATAAATAAAAAGGGGCAATGCTACTATTCCTTTTTCCACACTTGTGCTTCAAAGTAGCACCATGTTCTTCATATAGAGAGTCTCTTGAGTTATCACTTTCATATACTAGTGGGAATTTTCATTGTACACTTGGCTTGTATATTCCAACAACGGGCCTCCTCAAGTGCCCTAGGTCTTCGTGAGCAAGCAATTTGGATGCACACCCACTTAGTTTCTTTTGTTGAGCTTTCATACATTTATAGCTCTAGTGCATCCGTTGCATGGCAATCCCTACTCCTTGCATTAACATCAAATGATGGGCATCTCTATAGCCAATTGATTAGCCTCGTTGATGTGAGACTTTCTCCTTTTTTGTCTTCTCCAATAACCCCCACCATTATATTCTATTCCACCCATAGTGCTATATCCATGGCTCACGCTCATGTATTGTGTGAAAGTATATGAGTTTGAAATTATTAATGTATGAAACAATTGCTTGGCTTGTCATCGGGGTTGTGCATGATGAGTGCATTCTTGTGTGACGAAAATGGAGTATGACTAAACTATATGATTTTGTAGGGATGAACTTTCTTTGGCCATGTTACTTTAAGAAAACATAATTGCATTGTTGGTTTGCTTGAAGTATTATTATTCTTTATGTCAATATGAACTTTTGTCTTGAATCTTCCTAATCTTAATATTCATACCACAATTAAGAAGATTTGCATTGAAATTATGCCAAGTAGCACTCGGCATCAAAAATTCTCTTTTTATCATTTACCTACTCGAGGACGAGCAGGAATTAAGCTTGGGGATGCTTGATACGTCTCCAACGTATCTATAATTTTTGTTTGCTCCATGCTATATTATATACAATTTTGGACTATATTGGGCTTTATTTTCCACTTTTATATTATTTTTGGGACTAACCTATTAACCGGAGGCCCAGCCCAAAATTGCTGTTTTTTGCATATTTCAGTGTTTCGAAGAAACAGAATATCAAACGGAGTCCAAACGGAATAAAACCTTTGGGGACGTGATTTTCTCACCGAACGTGATCGAGTAGACTTAGACCCTACTCCGAGGAGTCAAAGAGGCGGTCACGAGGGTGCCCCCCCTAGGGCACGCCCCCTGCCTCGTGGGCCCCTCGGTGCTCCACCGACGTACTCCTCCCTCCTATATATACCTACATACCCCCAAACGATCAGAACAGGGGCCAAAAACCTAATTCCACCGCCGCAACTTTCTGTATCCACGAGATCACATCTTGGGGCCTATTCTGGAGCTCTGCCGGAGAGGGCCGTCATCACGGAGGGCTTCTACATCATCATAGCCTCTCCGATGAAGTGTGAGTAGTTTACCTCAGACCTTCGGGTCTATAGTTAGTAGCTAGATGGCTTCTTCTCTCTTTTTGGATCTCAATACAAAGTTCTCCCCCTCTCTCGTGGAGATCTATTCGATGTAATCTTCTTCTTTTTGCGGTGTGTTTGTTGAGACCGATGAATTGTGGGTTTATGATCAAGTCTATCTATGAATAATATTTGAATCTTCTCTGAATTCTTTTATGTATGATTGGTTATCTTTGCAAGTCTCTTCAAATTATCCGTTTGGTTTGGCCAACTAGATTGGTAGTTCTTGCCATGGGAGAAGTGCTTAGCTTTGGGTTCGATCTTGCGGTGTCCTTTCCCAGTGATAGAAGGGGCAGCAAGGCACGTATTGTATCGTTGGCATCAAGGATAAAAAGATGGGGTTTATTTCATATTGCAATAATTTATCTCTCTACATCATGTCATCTTGCTTAAAGCGTTACTCTTTTTTTAACTTAATACTCTAGATGCGTGCTGGATGGTGGTCGATGAGTGGAGTAATAGTAGTAGATGCAGAATCGTTTCGGTCTACTTGTCACGGATGTTATGCCTATATACATGATCATGCCTAGATATTCTCATAACTATGCTCAATTCTGTCAATTGCTCAACAATAATTTGTTCACCCACCGTAGAATACTTATGCTCTTAAGAGAAGCCACTAGTGAAACCTATGGCCCCCAGGTCTATTCTCATGATACCAATCTCCATCACTTTAATCTTTCTTTGCCTTTTACTTTGCCTTTACTTTTTACTTTGCATCTCTATACCAAAAATACCAAAAATATTATATCTATCAGATCTCACTCTCGTAAGTGACCGTGAAGGGATTGACAACCCCTAATTGCGTTGGTTGCGAGTAGCTATCGTTTTGTGCAGGTACGAGGGACTTGAGCGTGGCCTCCTACTCGATTGATACCTTGGTTCTCAAAAACTGAGGGAAATACTTACGCTACTCTGCTGCATCATCCCTTCCTCATCGGGGAAATCCAACGCAAGCTCAAGAGGTAGCACCCAAATCCACTTCCTTCAGACCAGCAGAGGAAATAATCAAATTCCAAGTCCATCCAACGGACCCCAAGAAGACAGCATCCATCGGAGCACAACTAGACCCAACGGTTGGCGCCGCGCTACGAGAGTTCCTGCGCGAGAATTGGGATATATTCACCTAGCACCCTTCTGATATACCAGGAATCCCACGCGAGTTGGCCGAACACAGCCTCAATATATTAAAGGGATATAAACCGGTCAAGCAAACACGGCGGCGCTTTTCCGAACCCAAACGTCAAGCTATGAGGGAGGAGCTAGCCAAGCTAATTGAGGCCGAATTCATCAGAGAAATAAAACATCCGGACTGGCTGGCAAACTTGGTGATGGTACCAAAGAAGGACAAATCCTGGTGGTTGTGCGTCGATTTTAAAGACCTCAATAAGGCTTGCCTTAAGGATTCCTTTCCCCTCCCCCGCATCGATCAAATCATTGATGCTACCGCTGGACATGACTCACTGTGTTTCCTTGATGCATATTCCGGACACCATCAAATCAAAATGAAGGAGTGCGATCAAGCTGCAATAGCATTCATTACCCCATATGGGCCATTCTGCTTCACCACCATGCCCTTCGGGCTCAAGTACGCCGGCACCACATACCAACGCATGATTCAAACATGCCTGGAGAAATGGATCGGCAAGACAATTGAAGCTTATGTGGACGACGTCGTCATCAAAACTAGGCGTGTCGAAACATTAATAGACGATTTATGTCTCACATTCAATAACCTCCACGCATATGACATTAAGCTCAATCCTGAAAAGTGCATTTTCGGCGTCCCCGCTGGAAAACTACTGGGCTTCATCGTTTTCAACAGAGGAATTGAAGCAAATCCAGCCAAAATCCGAACTCTGTCACAATTGGCTACGCCAACAGACCTTAAACAAGTCCAAAATCCCGCGGGTTGCGTGGAAGCTCTAAGCCGCTTTATCTCTAGATTGGGAGAAAAGGCACTACCACTCTATCGCCTTCTACTACGAACCGATCACTTCGAGTGGACGGACGCGGCAACAGCCGGACTGGAGGAAATAAAACCCCTTCTTGTGAGCAACCCATTCCTGGCCGCGCCAAACGTCGGCGAACCGATGTTATTATACATATCGACAACACATCAGGTGGTGAGCGCCGTGCTCATCGTTGAACGAGAATAGGACGGACACAAATTCCCGCTTCAGAAGCCAGTATACTACATATCCACTGTCCTTACACCATGCAAATCTCGTACCCCCATTATCAAAATATAGCATACGTGGTCTTCATGGCATCCCGAAAGCTCCGTCACTACTTCCAGGAGTGTTCGATCACAGTGGCTTCTGAAGTACCACTCAATGACATTATAAACAACCGCGATGCCATGGGCCGGATTGCCAAATGGGCCATTGAGCTCCTTCCATTTGATATTACGTACAAACCACGTCGAGCTATTAAACCTCAAGTACTGGCTGACTTTGTCGCCGAATGGACAGAGGCCGAACTTCCTAAAGAGTACGGCGCATATTCCAATTGGGTTATGTATTTCGATGGCTCCAAAATGCTGGCAGGCCTAGGGGCGGGCGCGTCATAACATCACCAACTGGAGACGTCGTTCAGTACGTACTCCAAATACTATACATAGACTCCAACAATGCAGTCGAATACGAGGCCTTATTGCATGGTCTCCGGATGGCTGTCTCCATGAGCATACAACACCTAGAAGTGTGCGGGGACTCAAACCTTGCAATATCTCAAATAAATGGAGACTTCAACACCAAAGATCCGAAGATGGCAGCTTATCGTAATGCCGTTATAAAAATATCGGCCCGGTTCGAGGGGCTCGGGTTCAACCATATGGCTCGAGAAAGTAATCAGGCGGCGGATGTTCTTGCTCGTATCTGCGCTAAGCGAGACCCCGTTCCACCTAATATCTTTCTGGAAAGGCTTTTTAAGCCATCCGTGGTGTGGCAGGGGGAAAATGGCAACACTAGTCCAGATCCGAACATAACCCCAGATTCCAAAAAACCGACATCATCGGAGGCTCAGCCACCGAAATAACACCGTCGGCGCATCTCATCATGGCAGTCATTGCCCCATGGACCAAAACCTTCCTAGCCTACCAAAATAGGAAGGAGCTTCCTGAGGACCAGAATGAGGCCCGCTGCATTGTCCAGCGTTCGAAGGCCTACAAGGTTCATGACGGAGAGCTCTATAAGAAAAGCGCTACCAGAGTTCTTCAAAGATGTATCTTCGAGGAAGAGGGGCGGCAGCTCTTGGCTGAAATTCACACCAGACTCGGCGGTCATCACGCCGCAGCTTGGGCCCTTGTTAGCAAGGCCTTCCGTACAGGGTTTTATTGGCCGATGGCCCGAGCAGATGCACAGGACCTTGTCCAACGTTGCGTCGGATGCCAACTCTTCGCCAACCAAAGCCATATGCCCCCACTGCCTTACAAACAATCCCCATCACTTGGCCTTTGCGGTCTGGGGACTCGATATGGTCGGACCCCTTAAAGGAGGAAGCCATAAGAGAAAGTATCTGCTGGTCATGGTGGATAAATTCACTAAGTAGATAGAGGCCAAACGAGTCAAAACAGCTGAAGCGGGGCCGGTAATAGATTTCATATCCGGCGTGGTACACCGTTATGGTGTCCCACACAACATAATCACCGATAATGGCTCTAATTTCACAGCCGATGAAGTGAAAACTTGGTGTGCTAATCTGGGCATTAAGCTTGATTACGCCTCTATCTATCACCCACAGACAAATGGTCAAGTCGAACGGGCTAATGCTCTTATTATGAGCGGCATCAAACCTAGACTAGTGCAGTCTTTGAAAGAATCAGACAAGCACTGTGTGGAGGAACTCGACTCCGTACTCTAGGGGCTGCGGACCACACCAGACTGCACTACCGGATATACACCTTTCTTCATGGTGTACAGTGCAGAAGCAGTGTTACCCTGCGATATTATTCATGACTCACCTCGAGTGCGCATGTACGAAGAGAGAGAAGCCGAGCTTGATCGGCATGACAGCTTAGATGCCCTGGAGGAGGAGCGCGACGTTGCAAAAGCCCGTTCCGCATTTTATCAACAACAGGCTCGCAGGTATCAAAGTAGAGAAGGGTGGGCCAAGACTTATAACGTTGGTGAACTCATTCTACGCCTGTCGGAGAAGAAAAAGGACAAACTCAAGCCCAAGTGGGAGGGTCCCTTCATCATTGATGAAGTCCTCACCAGAGGAGCGTACCACCTGCGTGATGCGTCAGACAATCACCTGGAGCCGAACCCTTGGAACGCGTTCAAACTCAGACGATTTCATGCCTAGCGCCGAACTCTGTGTTCATCTCCTTCCTCTTATTATTAACATTATTTTTTCTCTCTCTTTTCATTTTTTATCTTTTTTCGTTTTGCTCTTTATCCCTACGACTTTAGTATGGCTAGACCGTCCACCCCTGATGCGTACATCTCCACATATGTACGTTCATTATACCTGGGGTCTTCTCGTACAGAAGCTTGCTATTATTCTTTGAGCATCAAGCTCACCACATATGTGTTTTTCCATATGTACCTTTTCTTCGCCATTATATGCATCGATATGACTTAAGTTTTGGCCAAGCTGGGTTGCCTGGCTCCTATACTTATGCCCTATGTTCCCGCTAGTTCGGCTAGGGCATAAAGGGAGCACCTCTGCGATCGTTACTACCGGGTCATCCAGATGTGTACATCAAACTGGGTGAAGCCAAAAGCTAGCGTTCTTAAGGCAATATTCGGTCGGCAAATTAAAGATGTTTCCGCATTCACTCCATTGTGCAACCCCAGAAGTTACTTACTCTGTGATTTTTTTCAATCACAGTTCGGACATGCACATTAAACGCATGCACAGCCAGGGAAAGGAACCCTTAACGGAACTATTCTCTCTGGAAGATGTTTCTTACATAATGTAATATAACATAACTAGCCGGATACACATTGTCTGTTCAAGCAACTATGACCCCTATGCCTGGTTCCCATGCATACCCCAGTATATTCTACCGTTAGGGTATTCGGAAACACTCCGCACCTTCGGTCCAGAGGTCGAAGCGAAAAGGTTGTCCATGACAATTGTTTTTATTATCCAACTAGAAGGAAAGTACATAGTCACTTAGACTCAAAAACTTCCTCCTCTATACCGTCCAACAGGCGATCCAATTTACAATCTTGTTTGGAGTATCTAGTAGCCACCTCTACTTGGCCATATACTAAACTAACGGGAATTGCTTCCCCATTTGACTCTAGTGGTCCGCCCCGGGCCATGTGATTCGGATCCAGCTTGGTATATTGTGTTTTTACCATGGCCCAGGCCTCTCGCCCACCCTCTCGGCAGGCTGATATCTTCCATTGTCGGATACGCCGCTTCGCTCCCTTGAACAGCTCTACAAGCTTCTCCATACTCCCTGGAGGGGAGTCGGATGGCCATAAGGCCTTGGCTACACTCCGCATTGCGACCCGAGCTTGCTCGTGCAACTGCGACAACCCTTGCAGAAGATCACTTGATGATCCGAACACCTCCTCTTTGGGATGGCCCATCAATATATCTGCAATCACAGCTATATCAGCTACTTTTACTTTCAAACTGTTATAAGATAAATACGGCCACATACTGAATATGCCGCCTCACAGTTTTTTATTCTCCTTCACAGAGTCGGCTAGCTGGGCCCGCACATCCTTCAGCTCTTCGCCCAGCTGGGTGTTTGCATCTTGGAGTTTGTTTCTCTCCTGTCTGACACGGGTCAAAACCCTCTCTCCTGCGGCATGTAGTCTTTTCAACTCTTTTTCCTCTAATTGATCCGATGATCCTGTTATGAGATAAAGTCGCAGTGTTAACACGGTCTCTATGCAATAACTGTTTCTCGATGGAGGGAAATATCATCGGAGGACGCCGCTTTGGATTTTTCCAGTTCGGCGGTCACTGCGTTCAACTGCGCCCGGCACTTTTCTAGCTCTTGGGCTAGCACGTCGTTCTTCTTCGACAGAACTTGGTCATGCAGCAATCCGCAAATCAGTTGTCCCAACTACTTTAAGTCTCGGGGGCTACTGGCATATGTTTATCATAGTCAGACGAAGTAAACTTACCTGCACATCTTTTAAATGCTGCTTTGTCGCTCTGTTAAGCCCATCTCGAGCAGCTCAGATATATGCAATAGCCGAGATGAAGGCGTTAAATGGCTCTTCTGAAAAGCCAGGGTCTTGTAAAACAGCCCAGCGACGCTGATGATTCATGGCGCTCTCCACTTCCGAGTTGGTGACGGATACCTCATCTGAATCCTCGGCTGGAGGACAGTCCGGCGTCACTCCCGCATCAGCCCCCATCTTCACAGCAGGATCTGGATCCTGGTTGCGGGAAGTACGGCTGGCCGGACCCCTGGTTATAGTCCGGCACACCTTTGTCCCGATACAGGGTAAATGGAAAGGTCACAGTTGGATGTGACTGCCTAGGGTGCATATTTGCAAATTCATACCTCTTTGATTAAGGCTCAGTCGTATCTTTGTTTGCCTTCCTCTTTGAAGGCTTGCCTGGTGTGGGGGACGCTCTCTTCGGAGATGCCCCCGGGGCAGGATGGCGCGCCGATCGCCTCCCCTTTTGAGCACAGGACAGTGTGGTGGGTGAGGAGCAATGAGAAAACTCTCTTGGACAAGGTATCTCTGGATTACTTACATGGGAAGCAGGAAGGAGACTGGGGTAATCGGCGATGATGGGTACATCTGTACCGTCATAGCTCATCTGATAGAATATTCCATCCTCGAGCTCCACAAATATGTCCGGATCCTCTTCGTTTCCGGGGTCAAGATCCCGGTTGCGATTCTCCGGCTGAGGAGCAGGGTCATGGATCCCCTTGACAACCTTTTGCCATTCCTGTTAAAAGAGGATAAGATACTGCCTGTCAAGAAAGATTCAGGGACAAGAGTAAAATAGTGGAGCATAAGCTTACCCAGCTGGGAGGATTATACATGGAAAATATGTCTCAATATTGGAGACGGGTGAACTCCTCTTTCTCCCCTTTATACAGCTCGGCCAATATTTTGGCCAGGGCAGCGGGGGTCTTCGGGCCCTTCGGACCATAGCGTGAGGCGTCGTCTTACCCATTATAATGCCACATGGGCAGCCCTCTGTATTGGAGTGGCTGGAACCCCCGCGCTATAGAGGTCGCCATTACCTCGACTATTGACAATCCGAACTGGGCAAGCGTCTTCATGTTGCCCAGCAGCAGGCTGATCTTTGCACTATCCTCTTCCTCGAGGCTCCGAGGACGCCAGCTATGGCGTTTCTCCAGCGGAGCACTTGAAAACTCAGGGAGGCCCATACGGACGGGGTCGGGTAGGGCGACATCGTCGATGTAGAACCATTCGGAAGGCCACTCTTCGGAAGCTTTCTTTGGCGTGCTGGACAGGTATCCGGTCCCGGCGACCCACCACACTTCGGCGCCTCCCACTTCAAAAATTGACCCACCTTGATTACGAGGGACGAGGCAAAACAGTCTTCCCCATAAATCGAAATGGGCCTCACAGCCCAGGAATAGCTCGCATAGAGCGACGTAACCTGCAATATGAAGGATAGAGGCGGGAGTGAGACTGTGCAGTTGGAGGCCATAATATTCCAGCAGACCTCGGAGGAAGGGATGTATTGGAAATCCGACACCTCTTAATAAGAAGGGGACGAAGCACACTCGTTCTCCCACAGACGGATTGGGGAAATCCTCCACCTGAGTTTTGCCGTTGAAGGAGGCCAATCCTGCTCGAACAGGGACCAAGCCCGCAGGGGGGAGAAAGCCCTGTGTTTGCAGCTTTGCCGGCTAACTGTGGGGTACGTAACATCTATCCCAATCACCCTTTTTGGAGCCGTGGGGACGAGAGGAAGAGCTGGGAGCGCTAGCCATGTTGGGATGGTTCTTCTTAGCAAGCTCTGAGGATTTTTCACGGGGTGTGGAATGGATCTGAGATCTCTTCTCTTTAAATAGGCGCCTTTCTGGTACGGTCAGGGTGGTATATGCAAAAATACCCTGACCTCTCGCATTCGCTCGACACGTGGAAACTAAAGTTGTTGATGCACATAAGCCGAGGAGTAAAACATTAAATGGAAGGACAAACACACTACTCGGAAGTCATCGGTGGAGGAACCCGCCTTACAATGCCGAAGATAATCTGTGTGCTGAACACCTCGTCACTGAAGACTGCTTCGGGGGCTACTGAGGGAGTCTTGGACTAAGGGGTCCTCAGGCGTCCGGCCTGTTAGCAATGGGCCGGACTGATGTGCTGTGAAGATACGAAGACTGAAGACTCCACCCGTGTCCAAATGGGACTCTCCTTGGCGTGGAAGGCAAGCTTGGCGACCAAATATGTAGATTCATTTCTTTGTAACTGACCTTGTGTAACCCTAGACCCTCCCGGTGCTTATATAAACCAGAGGACTTAGTCCGGAGGGGGATATTCATTATCATAGCAATACAAGCTAGACCTCTAGGGTTTAGCCATTACGATCTCGAGGTAGATCAACTCTTGTAATACTCGTATTCATCAATATCAATCAAGCAGGACGTAGGGTATTAGCTCCATAGAGAGGGCCCGAACCTGGGTAAACATCGTGTCCCTTGTCTCATGTTACCATCGACCTAAGACGCACAGTTCAGGACCCCCTACCCGAGATCTGCCGGTTTTGACACCGACAGGGTGCCCCCCTCCTTGTCCAATTCATACTAGAGGGGGAGGGGGCGTGCGGCTGCCCTAGCCGGCCCTCCTGTTCTCCCACTAAGGCCCATTAGGCCAATATACTCCTCGGGGGGATCCGGTAACCCCCCGATACTACGGTATATGTCCAAAACCTCCCAAAACACTTCCGGCGTCCGAACATAGTCATCCAATATATCGTTCTTTACGTCTCGACCATTTCGAGAGTCCTCATCATGTCCTTGATCATATCCGGGACTCCGAACTACCTTCGGTACATCAAAACACAAAAACTCATAATACCGGTCGTCACAGAACTTTAAGCGTGCGGACCCTACGGGTTTGAGAACTATCTAGACATGACCGATACATGTCTCTGGTCAATAACCAATAGCGGAACCTAGATGCTCATAATGGTTCCTACATATTCTACGAAGATCTTTATCGGTCAAACCGGATAACAACATACGCTGTTCCCTTTGTCATCGGTATGTTACTTGCCCGAGATTCGATCGTCGGTATCTCAATACCTAGTTCAATCTCGTTACTGGCAAGTCTTTTTACTCGTTCCGTAATGCATCATCCCGTAACTAACTCATTGGTCGCATTGCTTACAAGGCTTATAGTGATGTGCATTACCGAGAGGCCCCAAAGATACCTCTCCGACAATCGGAGTGACAAATCCTATTCTTGATCTATGCCAACTCAACGAACACCATCGGAGATCTGTAGAGCACCTTTGTAATCACCTAGTTATGTTGTGACATTTGGTAGCACACAAAGTGTTCCTCCAGTAATCGGGAGTTGCATAATCTCATAGTCATAGGAACATGTATAAGTCATGAGGAAAGCAATAGCAGTAAACTAAACGATCAAGTGCTAAGCTAACGGAATGGGTCATCTCAATCACATCATTCTCCTAATGATGTGATCCCGTTGATAAAATGACAACTCATGTCTATGGCTAGGAAACGCAACCATCTTTGATCAATGAGCTAGTCAAGTAGAGGCATACTAGTGACACTATGTTTGTCTATGTATTCACACATGTATTATGTTTCCGGTTAATACAATTCTAGCATGAATAATAAACATTTATCATGACACTACTAGAAAAAGGGCTATAGATGGGATTGACACTAAAGGCGCACCAGACAAGCGGTGCGCCATTAGTATATACTAATGGCGCACCACCTTCTGATATGCCATTAGAGTTGAAACTACTAATGGCGCACCTGGCCCAGGGTGCGCCATTAGTATCAAAAAAAAATTTAACTAGTGCGCCTGTCCAAACATACTAATGGCGCATCCAGACACAGTGCGCCATTACTAGTTGTAACTAGTAATGGCGCACCCGCCGGAAAGTGCGCCACTAATGTTGTTTTTTTATTATATTTTTTATTCCCTTTTTTGTAAAACTACTAATGGCGCACTGTCCCACCGTGCGCCATTACTAGTTTAAACTAGTAATGGCGCACTGTGGGACAGTGCGCCATTAGTATGTTTGTTTTTGCAAAACTACTAATGGCGCACCACCAGAAGCTGCGCCATTAGTAACCTGGATTACTAATGGCGCATTTAGAGTTGGTGCGCCATTAGTAAGTGGGCAGCAACAAGATATTTTGGACAGCCTCTCCTACCCACACTCACTTTCTCCCCACTTCATTCTCTCCACCTCCTCCTTGTCTCGGGTGCCTCCTCTTTTTCACCTCATTTCCACCATAGATTCATTCAATTTAAGTGGTTAAATTACCTTGTTTTGATAGGTAAGTAAGGGGGGAAGCTATATTTATGTTGTTCTCCCTACAACATGATATGAGGAAATAAATAATAACTTTATTATTGCCTCTAGGGAATATTTCCTTCAGTATCCCACTTGCACTAGAGTCAATAATCTAGATTACACAGTAATGATTTTAACACCCATGGAGTCTTGGTGCTGATCATGTTTTGCTCATCGAAGAGGCTTAGTCAACAGGTCTGCAATATTCAGATCCATATGTATCTTGCAAATTTCTATGTCTCCCACCTGGACTTGATCCCGGATGGAATTGAAGTGTCTCTTGATGTGCTTGGTTCTCTTGTGAAATCTGGATTCCTTTGCCAAGGCAATTGCACTAGTATTGTCACAAAAGATTTTCATTGGACCCGATGCACTAGGTATGACACCTAGACCGGATATGAACTCCTTCATCCAGACTCCTTCATTTGTTGCTTCTGAAGCAGCTATGTACTCTGCTTCACACGTAGATCCCGCCATGACACTTTGTTTAGAACTGCTCCACCTAACAACTCCACCATTCAACATAAATACGTATCCAGTTTGCGATTTAGAATCGTCCGGATCAGTGTCAAATCTTGCATCGACGTAACCATTTACGACGAGTTCTTTGTCACCTCCATAAACGAGAAACATATCCTTAGTCCTTTTCAGGTGTTTCAGGATGTTCTTGACCTTTGTCCAGTGATCCACTCCTGGATCACTTTGGTACCTCCCTACTAAACTAATAACAAGGCACACATCAGGTCTGGTACACAGCATTGCATACATGATAGAACCCATGGCTGAAGCATAGGGAACACTTTTCATTTTCTCTCTATCTTCTGCAGCGGTCGGTCATTGAGTCTTACTCAACTTCACACCTTGTAACACAGGCAATAACCCTTTCTTTGCTTGATCCATTTTGAACTTCTTCAAAACTTTATCAAGGTATGTGCTTTGTGAAAGTCCAATTAAGCGTCTTGATCTATCTCTATCGATCTTGATGCGTAATATATAAGCAGCTTCTCCGAGGTCCTTCATTGAAAAACTCTTATTCAAGTATCCTTTTATGCTATCCAGAAATTCTATATCATTTCCAATCAACAATATGTCATCCACATATAATATTAGAAATGCTACATAGCTCCCACTCACTTTCTTGTAAATATAGGCTTCTCCAAAAGTCCGTATAAAACCATATGCTTTGATCACACTATCAAAACGTTTATTGCAACTCCAAGAGGCTTCGACCAGTCCATAAATGGATCGATGGAGCTTGCACACTTTGTTAGCACCGTTTGGATTGACAAAACCTTCAGGTTGCATCATATACAACTCTTCTTCCAGAAATCCATTCCGGAATGCAGTTTTGACATCCATTTGTCAAATTTCATAATCATAAAATGCGGCAATTGCTAACATGATTCGGACAGACTTAAGCATCGCTACGGGTGAGAAAGTCTCATCATAGTCAACCCCTTGAACTTGTCGAAAACCTTTCGCAACAAGTCGAGATTTGTAGACAGTAACATGACCGTCAGCGTCAGTCTTCTTCTTGAAGATCCATTTATTCTCGATGGCTTGCCGATCATTGGGCAAGTCAACCAAAGTCCACACTTTGTTCTCATACATGGATCCCATCTCAGATTTCATGGCCTCAAGCAATTTTGCAGAATCTGGGCTCACCATCGGCTCTTCATAGTTCGTAGGTTCATCACGGTCAAGTAACATGACTTCCAGAACATGATTACTGTACCACTCTGGTGCAGATCTTACTCTGGTTGACCTACGAGGTTCGGTAGTAACTTGATCTGAAGTTTCATGATCATCATCATTAGCATCCTCACTAATTGGTGTAGGTGTCACAGGAACCGGTTTATGTGATGAACTACTTTCCAATAAAGGAGCAGGTACAGTTACCTCATCAAGTTCTAGTTTTCTCCCACTCACTTCTTTCGAGAGAAACTCCTTCTCTAGAAAGGATCCATTCTTAGCAACAAATGTCTTTCCTTCAGATCTGTGATGGAAGATGTACCCAATAGTTTCTTTTGGGTATCCTATGAAGACACATTTCTCCGATTTGGGTTCGAGCTTATCAGGTTGAAGCTTTTTCACATAAGCATCGCAGCCCCAAACTTTAAGAAACAACAACTTTGGTTTCTTGCCAATCCACAGTTCATAAGGCATCGTCTCAACGGATTTCGATGGTGCCCTATTTAACGTGAATGCAGCTGTCTCTAAAGCATAACCCCAAAACGATAGCGGTAAATCAGTAAGAGACATCATAGATCACAACATATCTAGTAAAGTACGATTATGACGTTCGGACACACCATTACACTGTGGTGTTCCGGGTGGCGTGAGTTGCGAAACTATTCCGCATTGTTTCAAATGTAGACCAAACTCATAACTCAAATATTCTCCTCCACGATCAGATCGTAGAAACTTTATTTTCTTGTTAGGATGAATTTCCACTTCACTCTGAAATTCTTTGAACTTTTTAAATGTTTCACACTTATGTTTCATTAAGTAGATATACCCATATCTTCTCAAATCATCTGTGAAGGTGAGAAAATAACGATACCCGCCGCGAGCCTCAATATTCATCGGACCATATACATCAGTGTGTATGATTTCCAACAAATATGTTGCTTGCTCCATAGTTCCGGAGAACGGTGTTTTAGTCATCTTGCCCATGAGGCATGGTTCACAAGTACTAAGTGATTCATAATCAAGTGATTCCAGAAGTCCATCAGTATGGAGTTTCTTCATGTGCTTTACACCAATATGACCTAAACGGTAGTGCCACAAATAAGGTGCACTATCATTATCAACTTAGCATCTTTTGGCTTCAACATAATGAATATGTGTATTCCTACTATCGAGATTTAACACGAATAGACCACTCTTCAAGTGTGCATGACCATAAAAGATATTACTCATATAAATAGAACAACCATTATTCTCAGATTTAAATGAATAGCCATATCGCATCAAACAAGATCTAGATATAATGTTCATGCTTAACGCTGGCACCAAATAACAATTATTTAGGTCTAAAAAATTAATCCCGAAGGTAGATGTAGAGGTAGCATGCCGACGGCGATCACACCGACTTTGGAACCATTTCTCATGTGCATCGTCACCTCGTCCTTAACCAATCTTCGCTCAATCCGTAGTCCATGTTTCGAGTTGCAAATATTAGCAACCGAACCAGTATCAAATACCCAAGTGCTACTGCGAGCTCTAGTAAGGTACACATCAGTAACATGTATATCGCATATACCTTTGTTCACCTTGCCATCCTTCTTATCAGCCAAATACTCGGGGCAGTTCCGCTTCCAGTGACCAGTCTGTTTGTCGTAGAAGCACTCAGTTTGAGGCTTAGGTCCAGACTTGGGTTTCTTCTCCTGAGCAGCAACTTGTTTGCCGTTCTTTTTGAAGTTCCCCTTCTTCTTCACTTTACCCTTTTTCTTGAAACTGGTGGTCTTGTTGACCATCAACACTTGATGCTCCTTCTTGATTTCTACCTCCGCAGCCTTTAGCATTGCGAGGAGCTCGGGAATTGTCTTATCCATCCCTTGCATATTATAGTTCATCATGAAGCTCTTGTAGCTTGGTGGCAGTGATTGAAGAACTCTGTCAATGACACTATCAATAGGAAGATTAACTCCCAGTTGTGTCAAGTGGTTATGGTACCCAGACATTCTGAGTATATGTTCACTAACAGAACTATTCTCCTCCATCTTGCAGCTGTAGAACTTATTGGAGACTTCATAACTCTCAATCCTGGCATTTGCTTGAAATATTAACTTCAACTCCTGGAACATCTCATATGCTCCATGACGTTCAAAACGTCATGGAAGTCCCGGTTCTAAGCCGTAAAGCATGGCACACTAAACTATCGAGTAGTCATCAACCTTGCTCTGTGAGATGTTCTTAACATCATCAGCAGCAGGCCTGGCACCCAGCGGTGCTTCCAGGACGTAACTCTTCTGTGCAGCAATGAGGATAATCCTCAAGTTACGGACCCAGTCCGTGTAATTGCTACCATCATCTTTCAACTTTGCTTTCTCAAGGAACGCATTAAAATTCAACGGAACAACAGCACGGGCCATCTATATACAACAACATAGACAAGCAAAATACTATCAGGTACTAAGTTCATGATAAATTTAAGTTCAACTAATCATATTACTTAAGAACTCCCACTTAGATAGATATCCCTCTAATTATCTAAGTGATTACGTGATTCAAATCAACTAAACCATAACCGATCATCACGTGAAATGGAGTAGTTTTCAATGGTGAACATCACTATGTTGATCATATCTACTATATGATTCACGCTCGACCTTTCGGTCTCAGTGTTCTGAGGCCATATCTGCATATGCTAGGCTCGTCAAGTTTAACCGGAGTAGTCTGTGTGTGCAAAACTGGCTTGCACCCGTTGTATAAGAACGTTGAGGTTATCACACCCGATCATCAGGTGGTGTCTCGGCACGACGATCTTTTGCAACGGTGCATACTCAGGGAGAACACTTGTACCTTGAAATTTTTAGTGAGATATCATCTTATAATGCTACCGTCAATCAAAGCAGAATAAGATGCATAAAGGATAAACATCACATGCAATCAATATTAGTGATATGATATGGCCATCATCATCTTGTGCCTTTGATCTCCATCTCCAAAGCACCGTCATGATCACCATCGTCACTTGCGCGATACCTTGATCTCCATCGTAGCATCGTTGTCGTCTCGCCAACTATTGGTTCTATGACTATCGCTACCGCTTAGTGATAAAGTAAAGCAATTACATGGCGATTGCATTTCATACAATAAAGCGACAACCATATGGCTCCTTCCAATTGCCGATAACTCCGTTACAAAACATGATCATCTCATACAATAAAATATAGCATACCTTGACCATATCACATCACAACATGCTTTGCAAAAACAAGTTAGATGTCCTCTACTTTGTTGTTGCAAGTTTTACGTGGCTGCTACGGGCTGAGCAAGAACTGTTCTTACCTACGCATCAAAACCACAACGATAGTTCTTCAAGTTAGTGTTGTTTTAACTTTCAACAAGGACCGGGCATAGTCACACTTGGTTCAACTAAAGTTGGAGAAACTGACACCCGCCAGCCACCTGTGTGCAAAGCACGTCCGTAGAACCATTCTCGTGTAAGCGTACGCGTAATGTCGATCCGGGCCGCTTCATCCAACAATACCGCCGAACCAAAGTATGACATGCTGGTAAGCAGTATGAATTGTATCGCCCACAACTCACTTGTGTTCTACTCGTGCATATAACATCTACGCATAAACCTGGCTCGGATGCCAATGTTGGGGAACGTAGTAATTTGAAAAAAAATCCTATGCACACGCAAGATCATGGTGATGCATAGCAATGAGAGGGGAGAGTGTCGTCTACGTACCCTCGTAGACCGTAAGCGGAAGAGTTATTACAACGCGGTTGATGTAGTCATACGTCTTCAGATTGACCAATCCTCAGTACCGAACGTACCGCACCTTCGCGTTCAGCACACGTTCAGCTCGGTGACGTCCGGTGAACTCACGATCCAGTAGAGCATTCAGGAAGAGCTTCGTCAGCATGACTGAGAGGTGACGGTGTTGATGAAGCTACCGACGCAGGGCTTCGCCTAAGCACCGCTACGATATGACCGAGGTGGATTATGGTGGAGGGGGGCACCGCACATGGCTAAAAGATCAATGATAAATTGTTGTGTCTCCAAGGGGTGCCCCCTCCCCGTATATAAACGAGTGGAGGAGGGGGAGGGGCCGGCCTCCTATGGCGCGCCCCATGAGGAGTCCTACTCCTACCATGATTAGGACTCCCCCCTTCCAAGTAGGAGTAGGAGTAGGAGAGGAAGGGAGAGAACAAGAGAAGGAAAGGGGGGCGCCGCCCCCCTCCTTGTCCAACTCGGACTAGAGGGGGAGGGGCGCGCGACTGCCCTGGCTGGCGCTCCTCTTCTCCCACTAAGGCCCATTAGGCCCAATATACTCCCCGGGGGTTTCCGGTAACCCCCCGGTACTGCGGTATATGTCCGAAACCTCCCGAAACATTTGCGGTGTCTGAACATAGTCATCCAATATTTCGATCTTTACGTGTCGACCACTTCGAGACTCCTCGTCATGTCCTTGATTATATCCGGGACTCCGAACTACCTTCGGTAGATCAAAACACAAAAACTCATAATACCGATCGTCACAGAACTTTAAGCGTGTAGACCCTACGGGTTCGAGAACTATGTAGACATGACCGAGACATGTCTCCGTTCAACAACCAATAGCGGAACCTAGATGCTCATATTGGTTACTAAATAATGTACGAAGACATTTATCGGTCAAACCGCATAACAAGATACGTTGTTCCCTTTGTCATCGGTATGTTACTTGCCCAAGATTCGATCATCGGTATCTCAATACCTAGTTCAATCTTGTTACCGGCAAGTCTCTTTACTCATTCTATAATGCATCATCGCGTAACTAACTCATTAGTCACATTGCTTGCAAGGCTTATAGTGATGTGCATTACCGAGAGGGCCTAGAGATACCTCTCCGACAATCGGAGTGACAAATCCTATTCTTGATCTATGCCAACTCAACGAACACCACCGGAGACACCTGTAGAGCACCTTTATAATCACCCAGTTACGTTGTGCCACTTGGTAGCACACAAAGTGTTCCTCCGGTAATCGGGAGTTGCATAATATCATAGTCATAGGAACATGTATAAGTCATGAAGAAAGCAATAGCAGTAAACTAAACGATCAAGTCTAAGCTAACGGAATGGGTCATGTCAATCACATCATTCTCCTAATGAGTTGATCCCGTTGATCAAGTGACAACTCATGTCTATGGCTAGGAAACTCAATCATCTTTAATCAATGTGCTAGTCAAGTAGAGGCATACTAATGACAACTCATGTCTATGGCTAGGAAACTCAACCATCTTTGATCAATGAGCTAGTCAAGTAGAGGCATACTAGTGACACTATGTTTGTCTATGTATTCACACATGTATTATGTTTCTGGTTAATACAATTCTAGCATGAATAATAAACATTTATCATGATATGAGGAAATAAATAATAACTTTATTATTGCCTCTAGGGAATATTTCCTTCATGGTAACCATAGAAGCGTGTATACTAATAAGTTTAAGTTCACCTTTAACTCTAGACATATAATCACTCAAGTGTTCAATCATATAAGCATTGTGTTTCAATTGTCTACCAACATAAGCATCAAAGTTTTCTTGCTTAACAATAAAATTATCAAACTCATCCAAGCATTGGCTAGCAGACTTATTACGAGGAATATCACCTTCATCAAATCTATAGAGAGAATTTACCTTTACTACCTGTGTCGGGTTATCAAGACCATGTATTTCTTCAATAGGTGGTAAATTCTAAACATCTTCAGCTTTAATACCTTTTTCTTTCATAGATTTCTTTGCCTCTTTCATATCTTTAGGACTAAGAAATAGAATACCCCTTTTCTTCGGAGTTGGCTTAGGAGTTGGTTCAGGAAGTGTCCAATCATTTTCATCACTCAACATATTATTCAATAGCAATTCAGCTTGATCAACAGTTCTTCCCCTGAAAACACAACTAGCACAACTATCCAGGTGGTCTCTGGAAGCATCGGTTAGTCCATTATAAAAGATATCAAGTATTTCATTTTTCTTGAGAGGATGATCAGGCAAAGCATTAAGTAATCGGAGAAGCCTCCTCCAAGCTTGAGGGAGACTCTCTTCTTTGAGTTGCACAAAATTATATATTTCCTTTAAGGCAGCTTGTTTATTATGATCGGGGAAATATTTAGCAGAGAAGTAATAAATCATATCCTGGGGACTACACACACAACCAGGATCAAGAGAATTAAACCATGTTTTAGCATCACCCTTTAATGAGAACGGAAATAACTTAAGGATAAAGTAATAGCGAGTTTTCTCATCATTAGTGAACAGGGTAGCTATATCCTTTAATTTAGTAAGATGTGCCACAACAGTTTCAAATTCATAGCCATAAAAAGGATCAGATTCAACCAAAGTAATTAACTCAGGATCGACAGAGAAATCATAATCCTTATAGGAAATATAGATAGGTGAAGTAGAAAAAGCGGGGTCATGTTTCATTCTAGCATTCAAGGATTTTTCTTTCATCTTAGCTAATAGTTTCTTAAGATCATATTTATCATTGCAAGCTAAAAAGTGTCTAGCAGTTTCTTCATCCATAACATAACCCTCAGTCACAACAGGCAATTCATATCTAGGGGGAGAATCTTCATCATCACTTTCATCAATATTATCAGTTTCAATAATTTCATTCTCTCTAAGCCTAGCAAGTTATTCATCAAGAAATTCACCTAATGGCACAGTATTATCAAGCATAGAAGTAGTTTCATCATGCAAAGCATAAGTGGCATCATCAATAACATGCGACATATCAGAATGAATAGCAGGTGTAGGTTTCACAAGTTTACTCATAACAGAAGGTGAATCAAGTGCAAAGCTAGATGGAAGTTCCTTACCTCCCCTCGTAGTTGAGGGATAAATAATGGTTCTTTCATATTTCAAGTTCTTCATAGTGATCAACAGATATAAATCCCAAGTGACACAAAGAATAGAGCTATGCTCCCCGGCAACGGCGCCGGAAAATAGTCTTGATAACCCACAAGTATAGGGGATCGCAATAGTTTTTGAGGGTAGAGTATTCAACCCAAATTTATTGATTTGACACAAGGGGAGCCAAAGAATATTCTCAAATATTAGAAGTTGAGTTGTCAATTCAACCACACCTGGAAAACTTAATATCTGCAGCAAAGTAATATAGAAGTAACGATAACGATGGCAAAAGTAACAGTATTGGTTTTGTAGTGATTGTAAAAGTGGCAATAGAAAAGTAACTAAGCAAAGATCAATATGTGAAAAAGCTTGTAGGCAATGGATCAGTGATGGATAATTACGTCGGATGCGATTCCTCATGGAACAGTATAACATAGGGTGACACAGAACTAGCTCCAGTTCATCAATGTGATGTAGGCATGTATTCCGAATATAGTCATACGTGCTTATGGAAAAGAACTTGCATGACATCTTTTGTCCTACCCTCCCGTGGCAGCGGGGTCCTATTGGAAACTAATGGATATTAAGGCCTCCATTTAATAGAGTATCAGAACAAAGCATAAACACTTAGTGAATACATGAACTCCTCAAACTATAGTCATCACCGGGAGTGGTCCCGATTATGGTCACTCCAGGGTTACCGGATCATAACACATAGTAGGTGACTATTGACTTGCAAAATAGGATCAACAACTCACATATATTCATGCAAACATAATAGGTTCAGATCTGAAATCATGGCACTCGGGCCCTAGTGCCAAGCATTCAGCATAGCAAAGTCATCGCAACATCAATCTCAAAACATAGTGGATACTAGGGATCAAACCCTAACAAAACTAACTCGATTACATGATAAATCTCATCCAACCCATCACCGTCCAGCAAGCCTACTATGGAATTACTCACGCACGGCAGTGAGCATCATGAAATTGGTGATGGAGGAAGGTCGATGATGACGATGGCGACGGATTCCCCTCTCCGGAGCCCCGAACGGACTCCAGATCAGCCCTCCCAAGAGAGATTAGGGCTTGGCGGCGGCTCCGTATCATAAAACGCGATGAATCCTTCTCTCTGATTTTTTTTCTCCCCGAACATGAATATATAGAGTTGGGGTTGAGGTTGGTGGAGCATCAGGGGGCCCACGAGACAGGGGGGCGGGCCCCCCACCCTCATGGACAGGGTGTGGGCCCCCTGGTGTTGATTCTTTCACCAGTATTTTTTATATATTCCAAAAATATTCTCCGTGAAGTTTGAGGTAATTCCGAGAACTTTTATTTCTGCACAAAAATAACACCATGGCAATTCTGCTGAAAACATCACCAGTCCGGGTTAGTTCCATTCAAACCATGCAAGTTAGAGTCCAAAACAAGGTCAAAAGTGTTTGGAAAAGTAGATACGACGGAGACGTATCACTGAGCAAGGCTGTGAGACCGGCCTAGCATATTAGTCGTAACTTCTAGTTGTAGCTCATTACCAATGAGGTTCTTGCTACATCTTGAGCACTGCGTTGGTTTTCCCCAAAGAGGAAGGGATGATGTAGCACAGTAGCGTAAGTATTTCCCTCAGTTTTTGAGAACCAAGGAATCAATCCAGTAGGAGGCTATGTGCGAGTCCCTCGAACCTGCACAAAACAAATAAATCCTTGTAACCAACGCAAATAGGGGTTGTCGATCCCTATAAGGCCACTTACGAGAGTGAGATCTAATAGATATGATAAGATAATTTTTTTGGTATTTTTATGATAAAGATGCAAAGTAAAATAAAGGCAAAGTAAATAAGAAAGGAAATAACTACGTAGTAGGAGATTAATATGATAAAGATAGACCCGGGGGCCATAGGTTTCACTAGTGGCTTCTCTCGAGGGCATACGTATTCTACGGTGGGTGAACAAATTACTATTGAGCAATTGACAGAATTGAGCATAGTTATGAGAATATCTAGGTATGATCATGTATATAGGCATCATGTCCGAGACAAGTATACCGACTCCTGCCTGCAGCTACTACTATTACTCCACTCATCGACCGCTATCCAGCATGCATCTAGAGTATTAAGTTAAAAACAGAGTAACGCCTTAAGCAAGATGACATGATGTAGAGGGATAGACTCATGCAACATGAAGAAAACCCCATCTTGTTATCCTCGATGGCAACAATACAATACGTTCCTTGCTGCCACTACTGTCACTGGGAAAGGACACCGTAAGATTGAACCCAAAGCTAAGCACTTCTCCCATTGCAAGAAAGATCAATCTAGTAGGCCAAACCAAACTGATAATTCAAAGAGACTTGCAAAGATAACCAATCATACATAAAAGAATTCAGAGAAGATTCAAATATTATTCATAGATAGACTTGATCATAAACCCACAATTCATCGGTCTCAACAAACACACCGCAAAAAGATTACATCGAATAGATCTCCACAAGAGAGAGGGAGAACATTGTATTGAGATCCAAAAAGAGAGAAGAAACCATCTAGCTACTAACTATGGACCCGTAGGTCTGAGGTAAACTACTCACACTTCATCGGAGGGGCTATGGTGTTGATGTAGAAGCCCTCCGTGATCGATGCCCCTTCCGGCGGAGCTCCGGTACAGGCGCCAAGATGGGATCTCGTGGATACAGAAAGTTACAGCAGTGGAATTAGGGTTTTGGCTCTGTATCTGATCGTTGGGGGGTACGTAGGTATATATAGGAGGAAGGAGTACGTCGGTGGAGCAACAGGGGGCCCACGAGGGTGGAGGGCGTGCCTGGGGGGTAAGCGCGCCCCCTTCCTCGTGGCCTCCTCTTTTCTTTCTTGACGTATTTTCCAAGTCTCCCGGGTCTTGTTCGTTGAGAAAATCACGTTCCCGAAGGTTTCATTCCGTTTGGACTCCGTTTGATATTCCTTTTCTTCGAAACCCTAAAATAGGCAAAAAAAACAGCAATTCTGGGCTGGGCCTCCGGTTAATAGGTTAGTCCCAAAAATAATATAAAAGTGGATAATAAAGCCCAATAATGTCCAAAACAGTAGATAATATAGCATGGAGCAATCAAAAATTATAGATAGGTTGAAGACGTATCAAGCATCCCCAAGCTTAATTCCTGCTTGTCCTCGAGTAGCTAAATGATAAAAACAGAATTTTTGATGCGTAGTGCTACTTGGCATAATTTTAATGTAATTCTTCTTAATTGTGGTATGAATATTCAGATCCGAAATATTCAAGACAAAATTTCATATTGACATAAAAATAATAATACTTCAAGCATACTAACTAAGCAATTATGTCTTCTCAAAATAACATGGCCAAAGATAGTTCATCCCTACAAAATCATATCGTTTAGTCATGTTTCATTTTCGTCACACAAGAATGCTCTCATCATGCACAACCCTGATGACAAGCCAAGCAATTGTTTCATACTTTAGTAGTCTCAAACCTATAAACTTTCATGCAATATATGAGCGCGAGCCATGGACATAGCACTATGGGTGGAATAGAATATAATTGGGGGGGGGGGTTATGTGGAGAAGACAAAAAAAGGAGAAAGTCTCACATCAACGAGGCTAATCAATGGGCTATGGAGATGCCCACCGATTGATGCTAATGCAAGGAGTAGGGATTGCCATGCAACGGATGCACTAGAGCTATAAATGTATGAAAGCTCAACGAAAGAAACTAGTGGGTGTGCATCCAACTTGCTTGCTCATGAAGACCTAGGGCACTTGAGGAGGCCCATTGTTGGAATATACAAGCCAAGTTCTATAATGAAAAATTCCCAATAGTATATGAAAGTGAGAAAACAAGAGACTCTCTAACATGAAGATTAAGGTGCTACTTTGAAGAACAAGTGTGGCAAAGGATAGTAACATTGTCCCTTCTCTCTTTTTTCTCTTATTATTTTTTGGGCCTTCTTTTTTATGGCCTTTCTCTTTTTTGGGGCCTTCTCTTTTTTTCATCACTTGGGACAATGCTCTAGAAAATGATGATCATCACACTTCTATTTATTTACAACTCAATGATTACAACTCGATACTAAAACAAAAGATTACTCTATATGAATGCCTCCGGCGGTGTACCGGGATATGCAATGGACCAAGAGTGACATGTGTGAAATAATTATGAACGATGGCTTTGCCTCAAATACTATGTCAACTACATGATCATGCTAAGCAATATGACAATAATGAATGTGTCATGATGAACGGAATGATGGAAAGTTGCATGGCAGAATATCTTGGAATGGCTATGGAAATGCCATAATAGGTAGGTATGGTGGCTGTTTTGAGGAAGATATAAGGAGGTTTATGTGTGAAAGAGCGTATCATATCATGGGGTTTGGATGCACCGGCGAAGTTTGCGCCAACTCTGAATGTGAGAAAGGGCAATGCACGGTACCGAAGAGGCTAGCAAGGATGGAAGGGTGAGAGTGTGTATCATCCATGGACTCAACATTAGTCATAAAGAACTCACATACTTATTGCAAAAATCTACAAGTCATCAAAAATCTCGGTACTACGCGCATGCTCCTAGGGGGATAGATTGGTAGGAAAAGACCATCGCTCATCCCCGACTGCCACTCATAAGGAAGACAATCAAATAACACCTCATGTTTCAAATTTGTTGCATAACGTTTACCATACGTGCATGCTACGGGACTTGCAAACTTTAACACAAGTATTTCTCAATTTCACAACTACTCAACTAGCACGACTTTGATATTATTACCTCCATATCTCAAAACAATCATCAAGCATCAAACTTCTCTTAGTATTCAAAACACCCTTAAGAAAATTTTACTATCTTTGAATACCTAGCGTATTAGGATTTTAAGCAAATTACCATGCTATTAAGACTCTCAAAATAATCTAAGTGAAGCATGAGAGATCAATAGTTTCTATAAAACAAATCCAGCACCGTGCTCTAAAAGATATAAGTGAAGTACTAGAGCAAAAATTATATAACTCAAAAGATATAAGCGAAGCACATAGAGTATTCTAACAAATTCCAAATCATGTATGGCTCTCTCAAAAGGTGTGTAAAGCAAGGATGATTGTGATAAACTAACGTGCAAAGACTCAAATCATACAAGACTCTCCAAGCAAAACACATATCATGTGGCGAATAAAAATATAGCTCCAAGTAAAGTTACCGATAGAAGTAGACGAAAGAGGGGATGCCTTCCGGGGCATCCCCAAGCTTTGGATTTTGGGTGTCCTTAGATTATCTTGGGGGTGCCATGGGCATCCCCAAGCTTAGGCTCTTGCCACTCCTTGTTCCATAATCCATCAAATCTTTACCCAAAACTTGAAAACTTCACAAGACAAAACTTAAAGTAGAAGATCTTGTGAGCTCTGTTAGCGAAAGAAAATAAAAGACCACTTCAAGGTACTGTAATGAACTCATTCTTTATTTATATTGGTGTTATACCTGCTGTATTCCAACTTCTCTATGGTTTATAAACTATTTTACTAGCCATAGATTCATCAAAATAAGCAAACAACACACGAAAAATAGAATCTATCAAAAACAGAATAGTCTATAGTAATATGTAGCTAGAGCAAGATCTGGAACTCCAAAAATTCTAAAATAATTTGCTGGACGTGAGGAATTTATCTATTAATCATCTACAAAGTAAAATAAAGGGAAAGTAAATAACAAAGGAAATAACTAAGTAGTAGGAGATTAATATGATAATGATAGACCCGAGGGCCATAGGTTTCACTAGTGGCTTCTCTCGAGAGCATAAGTATTCTACGGTGGGTGAACAAATTACCGTTGAGCAATTGACAGAATTGAGCATAGTTATGAGAATATCTAGGTATGATCATGTATATAGGCATCACGTCCGAGACTAGTAGACCGACTCCTGCCTGCATCTACTACTATTACTCCACTCATCGACCGCTATCCAGCATGCATCTAGAGTATTAAGTTAAAAACAGAGTAACGCCTTAAGCAAGATGACATGATGTAGAGGGATAGACTCATGCAATATGAAGAAAACCCCATCTTGTTATCCTCGATGGCAACAATACAATACGTTCCTTGCTGCCCCTACTGTCACTGGGAAAGGACACCGCAAGATTGAACCCAAAGCTAAGCACTTCTCCCATTGCAGGAAAGATCAATCTAGTAGGCCAAACCAAACTGATAATTTGAAGAGACTTGCAAAGATAACCAATCATACATAAAAGAATTCAGAGAAGATTCAAATATTATTCATAGATAGACTTGATCATAAACCCACAATTCATCGGTCTCAACAAACACACCGCAAAAACAAGATTACATCGAATAGATCTCGACAAGAGAGGGGGAGAACATTGTATTGAGATCCAAAAAGAGAGAAGAAGCCATCTAGCTACTAACTATGGACCTGTAGGTCTGAGGTAAACTACTCACACTTCATCGGAGGGGCTATGGTGTTGATGTAGAAGCCCTCCGTGCTCGATGCCCCCTCCGACGGAGCTCCGGAACAGGCCCCAAGATGGGATCTCATGGATACAGAAAGTTACGGCGGTGGAATTAGGGTTTTGGCTCCGTATCTGATCGTTTGGGGGTATGTAGGTATATATAGGAGGAAGGAGTACGCTGGTGGAGCAACAGGGGGCCCACGAGGGTGGAGGGCGCGCCTGGGGGGGGGGGGGGGTAGGTGCGCCCCCCTACCTCATGGCTTCTTCTTTTCTTTCTTGACGTAGGGTCCAAGTCTCCCGGGTCTTGTTCGTTGAGAAAATCACGTTCCCGAAGGTTTCATTCCGTTTGGGTTCCGTTTGATATTCCTTTTCTTCAAAACCCTAAAATAGGCAAAAAAACAACAATTCTGGGCTGGGCCTCCAATTAATAGGTTAGTCCCAAAAATAATATAAAAGTGGATAATAAAGCTTAATAATGTCCAAAACAGTAGATAATATAGCATGGAGCATTCAAAAATTATAGATACGTTGGAGACGTATCAGTTCTCATTGGATTTCTTCGCGATCTTCCTTAGAGATTGGATTCAAGTCAAAATTTAGTTGCAGAATGCCTTTCTGCTTGAAGTTGAGACTGAAGAAGTCGAACTGATTCAGGCAGCGAATTATGTGAGCTTGTGTGACTACTAGTCTGAAGTAACTTGAACGCTACATCGACATGAATTTGGGGTTGTCTCGCTATCTTGAAGATGTTTTGCCTTCTTTGCTGCAATATGTGTTGGGTTTGTCTCATAGCCTTCAACATACTTGTGCATGCCATCAGGCATATCACCCTGAAACGAGCATATAGATGACTAGTTTCGCACGCATATAAATAAAGATGGTAACTATGCTGTCAATTTCATCCAATTTCAAATTAGAAAATAAAGAGACAGTTCAAAAAGTCAATAGCATAATTTGGCATTGTTCATAATGCGTGGAGCTTCACCACACGACTGGATTACCTTGTCAACAAAACAAGCATAGATGAAGGGCAAAAGACAATCATTGTATCTATTTTGGTTAATGTGCATGGCATGTTGTTCATATCATCAGCCACATCTGTAAGATAAAGCAGGAAATGACAATGTGCAAATCTAGGCTGCTTCACGACACTGTGGATTATAGACAACAAAAACAAGCATACATGCAGGGCTAAAGAAAATCATTGGATCTGTATTGGGTAGTGTACATGCTATGAAAAAGGAATTTGGTTTTACAACTAAAACTTGGAACTTACAGTTGTTGCGAACATGCATTTTGATTGAAATAACAAACTAAACAGCAGTTGATGATAGGGAGTATGAGAAAATTAAACAACAGTTGAGGATAAAGGCTTTAGAAGGACGGACTTACATTAACAGTTAACACCGACTCTATAATGCCCTTCTCCACATCAAGGGAAGGATAACACTCAAGAATTTCAGCACAAAAACTTCTTCATAAGCATTGCATGTACTCTACATTTTGTAGAGAGTAATTATAGATATGATAATACTGGAAGGGATAGAGGATAATGAAGATAAGATGCAGATTGATGCTATATAATCAACTACGTATCACTATATGTACAAGTGTTACAAGAAAAAATGGCTGAAAAGAGCAATGCGCTACACTTCTGCACTACCGGTGCTTGTGTATTCAACTTTTTGGTAACATTAAATATAGATCTGATAGTTTTTAGTAAATGGTGGGTGAGGTAGATAAGATGCAGAGCAATGCTACACAAGGTTGGTTGATGTGGTCTCGTTGTGAACAATGGGTCCTGACATTTTAGCTTGGTTTGGGGTAGAGGCTGTGCTGTGCTGGGTTGAGCTTGGCGTGCCCTTTTTATAGAAAAAGGGGACGGAGTCTTCCTTCGCATGCTTGCGAATGAGACAATTTAGGTGTCGGTCACTGGCGCGTGATCGACAGGCTAGGCTGATAGGTTGGGCACCGGCTGCCAAAATGTGTCGGGGTCACTGTGTGGCTATCTTACACGAGAAGCTTGGCCGGGGTTAGGTTGAGGTCTGGTGGGTTGGTTTACCTAGGTTTTTTGACCTGGCTAAGATAGGATTAGCCAATGGTCAGCCTGGCTCTGATACCAAGGTTGTCAGGACCGGATTTTCGGGATAGAATTTCCCAGAAAATGGCCCTTGTGCTCACCAGCCCCAGGATTACTATTAGCTGATGAGGCACCAACTTGATACAGAAACTCCAAGCAAAATACAAGATATGTAGTACAAGACCATTCTGGCCTATGAGTACAACAAATGGTTTCTAGTGGTTGATGGCGGAAGCGGTTTGCGGATCATCAGCGTCTATGGGACTCCATTTCCCATAGGAACAGCTGACCTGGATAACTCCGATCTTCACGAAGCTGCTATCACCATTGCGTAGGTTCCGGGGCTGTCATCGCAACGCTCCTCTCCACGCAAGAAATCTGGCCAAGGAAATACACTACAAGAAATATGTCAACTTGTGACCACCACTATTGGTCACTGAATGGTCACAAATTTCCATTTGTGACCTTTTTGTGACCAAAAACATAAGATCAAAAGTTGGCCGTCATAAACTGACTATAGCGACGTTTCTTCTGGAATGGACGAAGACGTTTATGACCAAAATACGTCTACTTTGGCGTTTTGGTCACTAGCAACCTCCCCAGGCCACGTGGGCATCCAGCGTGGCAATCTGATGTGGCATAAGATTCAGCCCAGTCCAATTCGATTTTCTACATGGGCCTAGCCCAACAATTCAGCCTATTTGTGTTTTTTTTCTGTCTGTCAATTTTTGGTTGGGTTCATGGGCCAAGTCCAATATTGTAGCCTTTTTATTGTTGGGTTGTGGCCTTTTTGTCTAAACGAATTTAGTTTTTCTTTTTTCCCAAAAGAAGGGTCCACTAGTCAGATGGGTCCCAGTTGTCAGGTTCTATTAAAGTGGGACCCTTTTGGTAGCATCATATTATTCAGATTACAATTTGACAATTTGACAGAAATAAATAACCATGTTTAAATAAGAACAGACAGAAAACACAAGTAATATTTCAAATAACAACAGCGAGAATCAATCACAGTCATACAAATATACTGGGCTCCTTCTGTCATGACACAGTTACAGCACAGATACAAATACAATCAGTCACACGGATATAGGGACAATCACAATGAGAATTGACAATCAACACAAACTGGGCTCCTGCTCCAGTCAGATGAAACTATATGCATGACTAACTACGCGACCATAGTCGACTAGGCTACCTTCGCTACACTAGGATAGCAATAGAACTATCATCATGCCTTCGGCCGTCGCCCTGTTACATGAATCAGAAGAGAAGAATCAAAACACTGGAGCCAATATATTATGAACAGAACATTAAAAAAAAGGACAAGTTCTTTAGAAAGATAACACAAATTCAGCTAATACAATGATTTTTGTCCCCAGATAGTTAAGACGATATACTCATTCATACAAGGTGACGCAAGAAAATAGAGCACTTTACTCATAGCATGCAGAGTATCATTATTAAGTTCATAGGGTTTATAGTGCTTGGACTTATTAGAGTGGTAGCATATCATCATATACATCCGTATGTTCTAGCCCATTTGAAATGTCTAGAAAGACTTATATTTAGGAATGGAGAGAGTAGAATGTAGCATGTGATAAAACCAAAGGATTAGCCAACAATAAAAGAAGGCACTTAATTAGTTCATTACATTTAGTTAAAACTGCTTCTATGAAGCGCAGGACTAAACCATTTAGTTAACACAGCAAGAAGTGCCAAGGAGCATAGTATAGTACTGCACTAAAAGCACCAAGAATCTTCTGGACCAACAAAAGAAACAACCAAGAAGCACTCATTTTTCAATTCATAGGGCTAAAAAGATATTTATCAGAATGGCACTGAAATCAACCTCTTTATCTATCATCACAAGGTCAGTATGCTTGATAGGCCCATTATGAGTTGCCCTACGGTAATGCCGCAGATGAGACAGAGGACGCACACATTGCTGTAGACATTGGCAAGAGAGGAACCAACAAAGTGGTGCTTGCCATCTGCAAGGAGAAAGCAGAATACCAAAAAGGTTAGGAAAACAATATAGAATGATAAAACAAAGAAGAGATGCACCCACTCATTAGAGAAGTAGCATACCCAAAAAATGTGAAGCACAAATGGCCACCAAGAAAGCATATTGTTGTATATATTGACAAGATAGGAACCAACAAAATGCAACAAACTAAAACCAAACTTTATACAGCAGGGAATGATTTACAATAACCAAAAGATTTTGCACAACAAGCAGTAAATAGGTAGTAGATATTAACACCCATGACATAGTACCAGCATAAAAAAAAGTGCATCGGTGTAGAATAGGCATATAATCAGTGTAGTCAGCAAAAGATAGGGGGAAGAGAAATTGAAAAACCCAGAAAGAGCATTCATATATGAGGCACTAAGTTGTATGAACCAAAAGACTATTGACATCAGCTAGCAAAGAAATGGCAGTTGGCACCACACATATCGGACGACCACATGAAACAGATAGAACAGACTGGTCGGCCATAGCTAACATGGTAAATAGAATAATGCACATATTATATTGTAGAAGACACCACCAGCATGGATTCTAAGAAATGGATTGGAAGAGCTCAGGAAACACAATGTTCCTGGTCTGAGAATCAGTAGTACCATCTTCATTTTCAATCAGGATTTTCAAAGCCTTTTTGAGGTCACACGCGACACTGCTACATAAAGCTGGCCATGCGTGAACACAGGTGCATTAAAGTATAGATCAACATTGCATAACACGTGTCCTACAATATTTTGACTCCTACCTATTTTCTTATTTTACAAAATCTTGCCATGCGTGTATAGATCAACTTTATATTGTGAATACATAAAGCTGGCCATGCGTGAATACAGGTGCATTAAAGAATGAATAATACATCGACACATAGCACGAACCATGGACAAACATTGGTATGTAACCTGTCTACTCAGTAGGTGCCAATTTAGATGCACTGAATCGACACCAACTTGGGCGAACTGGTGGTATGTGTAGAAACAGCGAAACATTGCAAAAGCTCCTCTTTTCCCAAATTGTGTGGTGAGGAACCAGCCTATGCCCCCAATTCGTCCTGCGGAGGCAACTAGCGGCAATGACTTAAGCATGACCCCAGTTCCCCACAGCTGATTACCCTTGACTCATCCGAATTCTCCTAACAAGGTAGAAATTGGCAGGTCTATTTGGAGGAAAAAATGATCTACTAAAATCTAGCTTACTAAATATTGGTCAGATCGCAGGACTGTGCACGCACACCGCAGATCCAACAGATCACAGCGCGAGACAACAGGACCCAAGTCTAACTAAACCGTGCAAACAAGAGGGAGACGGGATCGGAGGAGATGCGTTCGCACCTAGCCGGAGCCGATGATGATGTTGTTGATGGGGATGAAGATGAGCTTGACGAATATGCCGACGAACCCCATGACGACGAACCCGATCACCGTCCGCGCCGCCACCTTGGTGAACTCTGCGCGCCCAATCAGCGTCAGATCTGGCGAAAGAGGAAAACAAACTGGATCTAGACGAGCAGGCGCGAGTCTTTGGTCCTTACCCTTGCAGTCGGGCTTGTGGCAGCGCTTGACGAGGCGGACGCTGTCCTTGGCGAACTCGTGGAGGGGGTCCACCATGGAGTCGACGGCGTCCATGGCTGCTGCCAGCGGGAAGGCGAGATCTCCGAGCCGACGACGATGACGAGGTCGCGCGCGTGAGGGGAAGGGAGGGGGGAAGCCAACGGGCGAATGGTGTGCTGTTTGGATTTGTGCTCTGGATCTGCGAGGAGGGGAGGAGGAGGCCCGGCGGCAAGCTATGGTGGGAGGATGTGGTCTGAATCGGGGAGAAGGGGGCGGGGGCAACGGCGGCGGCGGGAATGGATCTCCTCGCCGCGGCGGGATTGGGAAGGAGGGGGCAGCGACGGGGGGCCGTCGTCGTTGGTCATTGCAGGTCAAGAGCAGCGGCGCTTGGGGGGAGGCCGGCGGCGGGGTAGGAGTTGGGACGGCGGAGAGGGAGGTCTAGGTCGGGGAGGGAGATCTAGGTCGGGGAGAGGGAGGCGGTGCCGCATGGGTCGGGGAGAGGGAGAGGGAGGGGAGTGTGCTGCACGATGCTAGGGTTTGGTTGGCCAGCGTGCGTTTAGGAGACGTTGGATCTGTATGGTGTGGACGGCTCAGATCGGCTTAGGGGGGGTGATCCGTGGGAAGGGAGGTTCTGCCTTCTGATTGGTCCAAGAAATGTGTCATTTTGAAATAGGCATAACAAATTCAAAAAAAATCAAAAAAATGCAAAACCTTCGCGTTGTGTCATCATATGTGGCCAAGTTCCTAGGAAAAATAACAAACTTGTAATACGGCAATTATTATAAAAAAAGTGTTCTCAGAAACGAGCTATCACATGTGGAGATCAATGGCTTTCAAGACAAATGATCACTCTTATGGCCACATTCATGGCATAGTTTGTTCAAATGATCTCATATTGTGCACAAGGATGCATATTGGAATGGCAAACAATGTTGCCTAAGGAAGTTTTCATTTTCTTTGGACGAAAAAACCATTTTCCATTTTTTGAGTGCCCAAAAGGAGGTTTTTTGTGAAGGACCTCCCAAATAATTGTTGCAAAATTGGACCAAATCATTTTTCTAAAATACTAGGCCATATTTAATGCACAATTGACCAAATGGTTGGGTGTAAAAAGTTTTGATCCACCTCTCGTGAAAAAGACAAATTCCCGCCGATTTAGTTGGAAGCGGGTCAAATTTGAACTGCATCTGCCTCATAGTTTGGTCTGTAATTTTTCCAAAAATCATTTCTAGGTACATAAGTATCTATTTTATCAGAGAAACACCAAAAAAATTTCCAAGATTCAACCACTAGCTAGGAACGGTCATTCCCGCTGTTTTGACCGCATTTTGAAACGGGCATAAAAAATTCAAAAAAATAAAAAATTGGGAAACCTTCGCATTATGTCATTATATTTGGCCAAGTTCCCAGGAAAACTAATAAACTTGTAATACGGCAATTATTTTAAAAAAGTGTTCTCAGAAATGAGCTATCACGTGTGGAGATCAATGGCTTTCAAGCCAAATGATCAATCTTATGGCCAGATTCATGGCATAGTTTGCTTAAATGATCTCATATGGTGCACATTGGTGCATATTGGAATCGCAAACAATGTTGCCTAAGGAAGTTTTCATTTTCTTTGGACGAAAAAACCATTTTCCATTTTTCGAGTGCCTAAAAGGAGGTTTTTTTGTGAAGGAACTACCAAATAATTGTTGCAAAAATGGACCAAATCAATTTTATAAAATACTAGGCCATGTTTAATGCACAATTGACCAAATGGTTGGGTGTAAAAAAGTTTTGATCCACCTCTCATGAAAAAGACAAATTTCCGCTGATTCAGTTGGAAGCGGGTCAAATTTGAACTGTAGCTGCCTTGTAGTTTGCTCTTAATTTTTTCCAAAAATCATTTCTAGGTACATAAGTATCTATTTAATCATAGAAACACCAAAAAAATTCCCAGATTCAACCACTAGCTAAGAACGGTCATTCCCGCCGTTTTGACCGCATTTTGAAACGGGCATAAAAAATGCAAAAAAAATCAAAAAATTGGGAAACCTTCGCATTGTGTCATTATATGTGGCCAAGTTCCTAGGAAAAATAACAAACTTGTAATACGGCAATTATTTTAAAAAAGTGTTCTCAAAAACGAGCTATCACGTGTGGAGATCAATGGCTTTCAAGCCAAATGATCAATCTTATGGCCACATTCATGGTACAATTTGTTCAAATGATCCCATATTGTGCACAAGGGTGTATATTGGAATGGCAAACAATGTTGCCTAAGGAAGTTTTCATTTTCTTTGGACGAAAAAACCATTTTCCATTTTTCGAGTGCCCAAAAGGAGGTTTTTTTGTGAAGGACCTCCCAAATAATTGTTGCAAAACTGGACCAAATCATTTTTATAAAATACTAGGCCATATTTAATGCACAATTGACAAAATTGTTGGGCGTCAAAAGTTTTGATCCACCTCTGGTGAAAAAGACAAATTCCCGCCGATTCAGTAGGAAGTGGGTCATATTTGAACTGCAGCTGCCTCATAGTTTACTATTTATTTTTTCCAAAAATCATTTATAGTTACATAAGTACCTATTTAATCATAAATACATGGTTTGATGGCGATACGTGGAGGTTTGGTCGGTGGCCAAGACCCCCAACTCTAGAGCGCGTAAACTCGCATGCCCGATGCGTGGTCACCGCGTGACCATGGCGTTGCCATGTGTTCTGGGCAGCCTAGGCATGTCTAGTGGGTTGGGCACTCCCCAGGTAGGATCTAGGAAGAAAATTACAACATAAGATTCTCACGAGGAGACCGATCGATGCTCAAACATGAATTAGCAGCCAAGTGTTTGATTAGCGGTACAGGAAATGCACATGGCCAATGGGCGTGAGTTTTTGCTGAGGATGATCATCGACTAAGAAGAATGTCTTCGCAAATTTTCAGATCAAAAGGAGGATCCTAGGTGGTACTTGCTTTGCAAAGTACCACACTGGACAGAAATATGAATGTTGAAGATGGGCTCAAAATAATGAATGGATTGAGCTGAAATTTGGTGGAGGATGGTTATTTGGGAATTGCAAAGCACCTTAGAAAATTGATACCATTTGGACATGCCAAAGTGGTACTTCCTTCACAATGCTCTTCTATGGACAGAAACTTGGGAAAACTAGTGAGAGAAATTGGATGAATGAAATGAGCTCAAATTTGGTGTAGGTAAGTTACATAGGTATGGTTATGCCTTGGTAGATTTTAAGATCATTTGGGTAAGCCTAGCTAGTACTTACTTCACAAAGCTTCTCTCGAGGTAGAAACTTTGAAAATTTCCTGAGAAAGATTGACTAGGAAAATGGAGCTGAATATTATCATGTGGCAATGATTTGGGTATGGAAGAGTGCCCAAAGAGTTTGAGGTTAATAGGAGGGGTCTAGATAACACTTGCTTTGCAACGTGCCAATTTGGCCATAAAATATAAATTGAACCTGGGCTCACATAGATAATTTTCCTGAGCTGCAATTTGGAGGAGGGTGATAATTTGGGCATATGAAGAAACTGTATAAATTTCAAGTCATTTGGATATATAAAAAAGTTACTTCCTTCACAATGCTTCTAGGTGGACAAAAACTTTGGAAATTTGCCGAGGAAGATTAGCTAGGCAAGTGGAGCTGAATTTTGTCATGCGGTAATGATTTGGATAGGAAAGAGTGCCCAAAAATTCCGAGGGCAATCAAGAATATATAAATAGCACTTCCTTCATAAAGTGATGTCGTGAACAGAATAGGAAAATGAATATTGTTGAATTAGTTTTGAACTAGGCAAGGAAGGAATTTTACATATTTGATGAAGATATGACCCAAAGAATTTATGAGATTTTTTTGGGAATTTTGGGAATGATAGAAATATAGGTTGCTTCACAACCTAGGGCAAAAACTGCCACATGGACATGACACATAGGCAAAACTGATGAGGTGGCGCCTAGTCATAGCAACCCACCACAATTTACAAGGTTATGACCATCTATATTGGTCATGATCAGCTAGAAATAAGGCAGCATACCAGTGCTATCTGCTTTATGACCATTTCGTGTAAGGAAATTACGACCTTTCTGACCAAAATGGTCGTTATAGTTTAGGTTTTGGAGCCCCTCGAACAACTTTTGACCAATTGGTCTGAAATGGTCATAGATCTATGACCAATTCTTCCAGGGTCACTAACAGAAGGTCACAAGTTGACATATTTCTTGTAGTGATAGCCAGGGACAAGTCAGTGAGTACTTTGAATGTACTCGGAAACATTAAGAACACAGGTATAATATAACCACTGATAATCATGGTTTGAATTATTCTATGATCACTTCGTCAGTTACGAAATAAAGTTCATGATGCACACAAGCAGGTCATTCAAATAAAACACGAATAAACAATCAAGGAATAAACAATCTGGTGTCTGAAGCGACGCCTCGAAAGGAAATAATATAAAGCATGCCTCAGTCGGGCGTCTGCGTGACGTCACATAAAGGGCTTATATAGTAAATAAGTAACAAACATGCCACAGTCGGGCATCTCCACGACACCACATAAAGGGCTTATAAGGTAAATGAATAGCAAGCATGCCACAGTCGGGCGTCTCAGCGACACCACATAAAGGGCTTATAAGGTAAACGAATAACAAGCATGCCAAAGTCGGGTGTCTCAGTGACACAACATACAGGGCTTATAAAGAGTAATCACAGTGAATATCCAGGAGGTAGAACCATCCTAGGGATACTCAATAATTCAAAAATGTAGATGGTTGGTCCGTACTAATAGTAATCACAATCATCGTGTGTCACAAGTCATGATCCATGTTCTGGTTTAGCAATCTTTCCTCCGAAGTACGACACTAAGACCGACACTTCACCCATCCCAGACAGTAGTCCTTAACCATGGACACGGCTATTCGAATAGATAAAATCTCTGCAGAGGATGTACTCTTTACCCACTAGCAACGGGTTCCTTTAGTCCATCGGGACTAATTCCGTCTATGGTCTTTCATCCGAAAACAGACCTGACCGCACACACCAGCCTAACTTGCCGGCGTCTGGAATCACCCACGACACCTGTCAAGCGAAACTCTAAGTGGGGAGGCTACAACCTCTTTTAGCATGGGATCAAACTTATATCGCACGCTCTAAGGGGTGCCCCCCTCTCGGCCCCTACCGGAAACACCCATGCCCCCGGACCAAGTGGCATGCCTAGCGGATGCAGCCGGTATCTTCCACCATGGCCTCTTTGTACGGTGTGTGCTAGGATAGGGGTTGACAATTTACTGAACCGTACCCTACCTGTGGCAGGGACAAGTGGTAGTACGAAACAAGTATGGGGGTTACTGGAACAAGACTCGATCTATGGCCGACTCAGGAGGTTTGAGTATTCCCTGCATGACTAGCATAAGAATTATATTTCACATCCATCAGACAGAACCACCACTCATCATACCTCCCCATGCCCCACCGGACATAACCGTCTTGACGGAGGGTTAGGGACAAGCTCGTGTCTACCCAAGACAGAGACTTTCCGGGATCCCTCTCAGTAGGCATGAGAGGCATATGAGGGTGATTGCTATCACAAACATATCAAATACCAACATCATGGAATCATCAATATGCACTTATGAGTATGATCGCATCATCGCATAAAATAATGAAATCTCCGAGACAAGGTGGGGTTGCAACCGTATCAAGAACACAAGACAATATTATGCCAGGGTTCAGAATGCTTGCCTTCAGGTTCTGGAGAGGAAAGGTGCATTCCAAAACTTTTTGAAAGTTTTCTTCTCTCTCCACAATCCTATTTTAAGAAAATTTGAATCAACACATAGTTTAAAAACAGTACAAAATAGTTTTTTGGAAAATTTTCAAATAAATATGAAAATAAACTAGACAGAATTTAAGAAACAACAGAAAAACATTCAAGTTAATTGGACTTATATTTAAAAAGTTATAGCCAGTCAAAGTTTAGTCAAAATTCTGTTTTTAAATAAAACCAGAAAAATAAAACGTTTTGGGGAGAATACGTTTTCGAGGCAGAGGAGACGTGCTTCTGAGGTTTACGCCTCCACTTAAACCAGCGCGGGCTGGCTCGGGGTCATTGACAGTGGGTCCCTCGGGCGGACTGGTCAGGTTTGACCAGTCGCCCGCGCCCTCTTTCTCCTCTGGCCAAGGCGAGGCGGGCTCGGGCGATCGCCATCGACGAACGGCGGCTCCCCGTGGGGTTCTGAGGGAGGGGATGGATCCGCCAGTCTGGGGCAGTCCTCCCGGTGGTCGATAGGCTGGTGGGGATGAAGGGAGTCGCCGGCGGCGAGCTCTGCGGTGGAGGTGGCTTCCGGAGGAATTGGGGGTTTGAGCTACGGTGGTTCTTGATCGCGTTTGAGAGGCTAGGCGGCTCCGGACGGTCGAGGGGAGGAGGACGGTGGCACTGGATGGACGGGGGCGGTCTTGCCTGCGACGAACTGAACCGGAGCGTGGTGGCGGCCGAACTTGCCGGAGATGAGGAAGACGGCCTCCCTCCGTTGATGGCTGGCTATGGGGCACTGAGAGGATGGTACGAGGTCGCCTGAGGGTCTGGATGGGCTTCGGGGCTCCTTTTATAGGCGGCCGAGGTCGGTTCCGCAGCGACCGGAGATAAGATCGGCGAACCGCCTCACTGTAGCTAGCAGGGCGACGTGGAACTGGCCGGCGCATTCCAACGAACTCCACACTGCTCAAGGGGCGAGCTGGCGCGCACGTATGGCTTGGGCAGCGCTGCCACGGCCGGCGCCTGCTGCGGCCGTCAGCTAGCCGCCATGGCCGACCTGACGGTGGCGCTGTGGGGTGCCAGGGGTGGCCGGGGCGGCTCTGCGATGCGGGAGGAGTCGGGGAGCGCTGGCTGTGAGTGGGGAGGGGCCAGAACGGGCGGGGGGGAGGCGCCAGCAAGACGCGGAGACTCGGGCGCATGCACGTGCAAAACGCGTGCTCTGGCCACGCCCAGAGCACGCACGCCAGGTGCTCGACGCAATGCCAGCGCATGCCAGAGGGCTTGGGCCAGGTTGGGGATTAAAAAGTCTAGGTTATGGTTATCTAGGAGCTTAGTGGACAAGTTGGTTGGGTCAGAGGGTCAAGTTCACAATGCAAACTAAAAATCAAGTCAAAGCTGACCATTCACCCAAGGTGTTTGACAGAATGCCATGGGCTTCTAGGTGTTGGGGAACGTAGTAATTTGAAAAAATTTCCTACGCACACGCAAGATCATGGTGATGCATAGCAACGAGAGGGGAGAGTGTGATCTACGTACCCTTGTAGACCGACTGCGGAAGCGTTAGCACAACGCGGTTGATGTAGTCGTACGTCTTCACGGCCCGACCGATCAAGCACCGAAACTACGGCACCTCCGAGTTTTAGCACACGTTCAGCTCGATGACGATCCCCGGACTCCGATCCAGCAAAGTGTCGGGGAAGAGTTCCGTCAGCACGACGGCGTGGTGATGATCTTGATGGACTATCGTCGCAGGGCTTCGCCTAAGCACCGCTACAACATTATCGAGGATTATGGTGGAAGGGGGCACCGCACACGGCTGAGAATATGATCACGTGGATCAACTTGTGTGTCTAGGGGTGCCCCCTGCCCCCGTATAAAAAGGATCAAGGGGAGGAGGCCGGCCGGCACCTATGGCGCGCCAAGGAGGAGTCGTCCTCCTAGTAGGAGTAGGACTCCTACTAGGAGGGTGAAAGAAGTGGGGAGGGAGAAGGAAAGGGGCGTGCCGCCCCCCCCTCTCCTAGTCCAATTCGGACCAGGGGGGAGGAGGCGCGCGGCCCACCTTTGGCTGCCCCTCTCTCTCTCCACTAAGGCCCATATGGCCCATTACTTCTCCCGGGGGGTTCCGGTAACCCTCCGGCTCTCCGGTTTTCTCCAAAATCACCAGGAACACTTCCGGTGTCCGAATATAGCCGTCCAATATATCAATCTTTATGTCTCGACCATTTCCTTGTACTATTCGGACTAGGGGGAGGGGCGTGCGGCCCAGCCCTGGCCACCTCTCCTCTCTTCCACTAAAGCCCACTAAGGCCCATATACCTCCCAGGTGGTTCCGGTAACCTCCCGGTACTCCGATAAAATCCCGATTTCACCCGGAACACTTCCGATATCCAAATATAGGCTTCCAATATATCAATCTTTATGTCTCGACCATTTCGAGACTCCTCGTCATGTCCGTGATCACATCCGGGACTCCGAACAAACTTCGGTACATCAAAAAGCATAAACTCATAATATAACTGTCATCGAAACCTTAAGCGTGCGAACCCTACGGGTTCGAGAACAATGTAGACATGACCGATACACGTCTCCGGTCAATAACCAATAGTGGAACCTGGATGCTCATATTGGCTCCTACATATTCTACGAAGATCTTTATTGGTCAGACCGCATAACAACATACGTTGTTCCCTTTGTCATCGGTATGTTACTTGCCCGAGATTCGATCGTCGGTATCTCAATACCTAGTTCAATCTTGTTACCGTCAAGTCTCTTTACTCGTTCCATAATACATCATCTCGCAACTAACTCATTAGTTGCAAGGCTTGCAAGGCTTATGTGATGTGCATTACCGAGAGGGCCCAGAGATACCTCTCCGACAATCGGAGTGACAAATCCTAATCTCGAAATACGCCAACCCAACATGTACCTTTGGAGACACCTGTAGAGTACCTTTATAATCACCCATTTACGTTGTGACGTTTGGTAGCACACAAAGTGTTCCACTGGCAAACGGGAGTTGCATAATCTCATAGTCATAGGAACATGTATAAGTTATGAAGAGAGCAATAGCAACATACTAAACGATCAGGTGCTAAGCTAATGGAATGGGTCATGTCAATCAGATCATTCACCTAATGATGTGATCCCGTTAATCAAATAACAACTCTTTGTTCATGGTTAGGAAACATAACCATCTTCGATTAACGAGCTAGTCAAGTAGAGGCATACTAGTGACACTCCGTTTGTATTATGTTTCCGGTTAATACAATTCTAGCATGAATAATAAACATTTATCATGATATAAGGAAATAAATAATAACTTTATTATTGCCTCTAGGGAATATTTCCTTCAGTCTCCCACTTGCACTAGAGTCAATAATCTAGATTACACAGTAATGATTCTAACACCCATGGAGCCTTGGTGCTGATCATGTTTTGCTCGTGGAAGAGGCTTAGTCAACGGGTCTGCAACATTCAGATCCGTATGTATCTTGCAAATCTCTATGTCTCCCACCTGGACTAGATCCCGGATGGAATTGAAGCGTCTCTTGATGTGCTTGGTTCTCTTGTGAAATCTGGATTCCTTTGCCAAGGCAATTGCACCAGTATTGTCACAAAAGGTTTTCATTGGACCCGATGCACTAGGTATGACACCTAGATCGGATATGAACTCCTTCATCCAGACTCCTTCATTTTCTGCTTCCGAAGCAGCTATGTACTCCGCTTCACATGTAGATCCCGCCACAACGCTTTGTTTAGAACTGCACCAACTGACAGCTCCACCGTTTAATGTAAACACGTATCCGGTTTGCGATTTAGAATCGTCCGGATTAGTGTCAAAGCTTGCATCAATGTAACCTTTTACGATGAGCTCTTTTTCACCTCCATATATGAGAAACATACCTTTAGTCCTTTTCAGGTATTTCAGGATGTTCTTGACCGCTGTCCAGTGATCCACTCCTGGATCACTTTGGTACCTCCCTGCTAGACTTATAGCAAGGCACACATCAGGTCTGGTACACAGTATTGCATACATGATAGAGCCTATGGCTGAAGCATAGGGAACATCTTTCATTTTCTCTCTATCTTCTGCAATGGTCGGGCATTGAGTCTTACTCAACTTCACACCTTGTAACACAGGCAAGAACCCTTTCTTTGCTTGATCCATTTTGAACTTCTTCAAAACTTTGTTAAGGTATGTGCTTTGTGAAAGTCCAATTAAGCGTCTTGATCTATCTCTATAGATCTTAATGCCTAATATGTAAGCAGCTTCACCGAGGTCTTTCATTGAAAAACTCTTATTCAAGTATCCCTTTATGCTATCCAGAAATTCTATATCATTTCCAATTAGTAATATGTCATCCACATATAATATCAGAAATGCTACATAGCTCCCACTCACTTTCTTGTAAATACAGGCTTCTCCAAAAGTCTGTATAAAACCAAATTCTTTGATCATGCTATCAAAGCGTTTATTCCAACTCCGAGAGGCTTGCACCAGTCCATAAATGGATCGTTGGAGCTTGCACACTTTGTTAGCTCCCTTTGGATCGACAAAACCTTCTGGTTGCATCATATACAACTCTTCTTCTAGAAATCCATTCAGGAATGCAGTTTTGACATCCATCTGCCAAATTTCGTAATCATAAAATGCGGCAATTGCTAACATGATTTGGACAAACTTAAGCATCGCTACGGGTGAGAAGGTCTCATCGTAGTCAATCCCTTGAACTTGCCAAAAACCTTTTGCGACAAGTCGAGCTTTGTAGACAGTAATATTACCGTCAGCGTCAGTCTTCTTCTTGAAGATCCATTTATTCTCAATTGCTTGTCGATCATCGGGCAAGTCAACCAAAGTCCATACTTTGTTCTCATACATGGATCCCATCTCAGATTTCATGGCTTCAAGCCATTTTGCGGAATCTGGGCTCACCATCACTTCTTCATAGTTCGTAGGTTCATCATGATCTAGTAGCATGACTTCCAGAACAGGATTACTGTACCACTCTGGCGCGGATCTCACTCTGGTTGATCTACGAGGTTCAGTAGTATCTTGTTCTGAAGTTTCATGATCATCATCATTAGCTTCCTCACTAACTGGTGTAGGTGTCACAGAAACAGGTTTTTGTGATGTACTACTTTCCAATAAGGGAGTAGGTACAGTTACCTCGTCAAGTTCTACTTTCCTCCCACTCACTTCTTTCAAGAGAAATTCCTTCTCCAGAAAGTTTCCGAATTTAGCAACAAAAGTCTTGCCTTCGGATCTGTGATAGAAGGTGTATCCAATAGTTTCCTTTGGATATCCTATGAAGACACATTTCTCCGATTTGGGTTCGAGCTTATCAGGTTGAAGGTTTTTCACATAAGCATCGCAGCCCCAAACTTTCAGAAACGACAAGTTTGGTTTCTTGCCAAACCACAGTTCATAAGGCGTCGTCTCAACAGATTTTGATGGTGCCCTATTTAACGTGAATGCGGCCGTCTCTAGAGCGTATCGCCAAAACGATAGCGGTAAATCAGTAAGAGACATCATAGATCGCACCATATCTAGTAAAGTACGATTACGACATTTGGACACACCATTATGCTGTGGTGTTCCGGGTGGCGTGAGTTGCGAAACTATTCCACAATTTTTCAAATGTACACCAAACTCGTAACTCAAATATTCTCCTCCACGATCAGATCGTAGGAATTTTAGTTTCTTGTTACGTTGATTTTCAACTTCACTCTAAAATTCTTTGAACTTTTCAAATGTTTCAGACTTGTGTTTCATTAAGTAGATATACCCATATCTGCTTAAGTCATCTGTGAAGGTGAGAAAATAACGATATCCGCCACGAGCCTCAATGTTCATCGGACCACATACATCTTTATGTATGATTTCCAACAAATCTGTTGCTCTCTCCATAGTACCGGAGAACGGTGTTTTTGTTATCTTACCCATAAGGCACGGTTTGCAAGTACCAAGTGATTCATAATCAAGTGGTTCCAAAAGCCCATCAGTATGGAGTTTCTTCATGCGCTTTATACCGATATGACCCAAACGGCAGTGCCACAAATAAGTTGCACTATCATTATCAACTCTGCATCTTTTGGCTTCAACACTATGAATATGTGTGTCACTACTATCGAGATTCAATAAAAATAGACCACTCTTTAAGGGTGCATGACCATAAAAGATATTACTCATATAAATAGAACAACCATTATTCTCAGATTCAAATGAATAACCGTCTCGCATCAAACAAGATCCAAATATAATGTTCATGCTTAACGCTGGCACCAAATAACAATTATTTAGGTCTAATATTAATCCCAAAGGTAGATGTAGAGGTAGCGTGCCGACTGCGATCACATCGACTTTGGAACCGTTTCCCACGCGCATCATCACCTCGTCCTTAGCCAATCTTCGCTTAATCCGTACTCCCTGTTTCGAGTTGCAAATATTAGCAACAGAACCAGTATCAAATACCCAGGTGCTACTGCGAGCATTAGTAAGGTACACATCAATAACATGTATATCACATATACCTTTGTTCACCTTGCCATCCTTCTTATCCGCCAAATACTAGGGGCAGTTCCGCTTCTAGTGACCAGTCTGCTTGAAGTAGAAGCACTCAGTTTCAGGCTTAGGTCCAGGTTTGGGTTTCTTCTCTTCAGTAGCAACTTGATTCCTGTTCCTTTTGAAGTTCCCCTTCTTCTTCCCTTTGACCTTTTTCTTGAAACTAGTGGTCTTGTTGACCATCAATACTTGATGCTCCTTCTTGATTTCTACCTCCGCAGCTTTCGGCATTGCGAAGAGCTCGGGAATAGTCTTATTTATCCCTTGCATATTATAGTTCATCATGAAGCTCTTGTAGCTTGGTGGCAGTGATTGGAGAATTCTGTCAATGACGCAATCATTTGGAAGATTAACTCCCAATTGAATCAAGTGATTATTATACCCAGACATTTTGAGTATACGCTCACTGACAGAACTGTTCTCCTCCATCTTGCAGCTATAGAACTTATTGGAGACTTCATATCTCTCAATCCGGGCATTTGCTTGAAATATTAACTTCAACTCCTGGAACATCTCATATGCTCCATGACGTTCAAAACGTCGTTGAAGTCCCGATTCTAAGCCGTAAAGCATGGCACACTGAACTATCGAGTAGTCATCAGCTTTGCTCTGCCAGACGTTCATAACATCTGGTGTTGCTCCAGCAGCAGGCCTGGCACCCAGCGGTGCTTCAAGGACGTAATTCTTCTGTGCAGCAATGAGGATAATCCTCAAGTTACGGACCCAGTCCGTGTAATTGCTACCATCATCTTTCAACTTTGCTTTCTCAAGGAACGCATTAAAATTCAACGGAACAACAGCACGAGCCATCTATCTACAATCAAGCATAAACAAGCAAGATACTATTAGGTACTAAGTTTCATGATAAATTTAGGTTCAATTAATTTACTTAAAGAACTCCCACTTAGATAGACATCCCTCTAATCCTCTAAGTGATTACGTGATCCAAATCAACTAAACCATGTCTGATCATCACGTGAGATGGAGTAGTTTCATTGGTGAACATCACTATGTTGATCATATCTACTATATGATTCACGCTCGACCTTTCGGTCTCCGTGTTCCGAGGCCATATCTGTATATGCTTGGCTTGTCAAGTATAACCTGAGTATTCCGCGTGTGCAACTGTTTTGCACCCGTTGTATTTGAACGTAGAGCCTATCAGACCCGATCATCACGTGGTGTCTCAGCACGAAGAACTTTCGCAGCAGTGCATATTCAGGGAGAACACTTCTTGATAATTAGAGAGAGATCATCTTATAATGCTACCGTCAATCAAAGCAAGATAAGATGCATAAAAGATAAACATCACATGCAATCAATATAAGTGATATGATATGGCCATCATCATCTTGTGCTTGTGATCTCCATCTTCGAAGCACTGTCGTGATCACCATCGTCACCGGCGCGACACCTTGATCTCCATCGTAGCAACATTGTCGTCTCGCCAATCTTATGCTTCCACAACTATCGCTACCGCTTAGTGATAAAGTAAAGCATTACAGCGCGATTGCATTGCATACAATAAAGCGACAACCATATGGCTCCTGCCAGTTGCCGATAACTCGGTTCCAAAACATGATCATCTTATACAATAAAATTTAGCATCATGTCTTGACCATATCACATCACAACATGCCCTGCAAAAACAAGTTAGACATCCTCTACTTTGTTGTTGCAAGTTTTACGTGGCTGCTACGGGCTTAAGCAAGAACCAATCTTACCTACGCATCAAAACCACAATGATAGTTTGTCAAGTTGGTGCTGTTTAACCTTCGCAAGGACCGGGCGTAGCCACACTCGGTTCAACTAAAGTTGGAGAAACTGTCACCCGCAAGCCACCTATGTCCAAAGCACGTCGGGAGAACCGGTCTCGCGTAAGCGTACGCGTAATGTCGGTCCGGGCCACTTTGTCCAACAATACCGCCGAACCAAAGTATGACATGCTGGTAAGCAGTATGACTTATATCACCCACAACTCACTTGTGTTCTACTCGTGCATATAACATCAACATATAAAACCTAGGCTCGGATGCCACTGTTGGGGAACGTAGTAATTTCAAAAAAATTCCTACGCACACGCAAGATCATGGTGATGCATAGCAACGAGAGGGGAGAGTGTGATCTACGTACCCTTGTAGGCCGACAGCGGAAGCGTTAGCACAACGCGGTTGATGTAGTCGTACGTCTTCACGGCCCAACCGATCAAGCACCGAAACTACGGCACCTCCGAGTTTTAGCACACGTTCAGCTCGATGACGATCCCCGGACTCCGATCCAGCAAAGTGTCGAGGAAGAGTTCCGTCAGCACGATGGCATGGTGACGATCTTGATGTACTATCGTCGCAGGGCTTCGCCTAAGCACCACTACAATATTATCAAGGATTATGGTGGAAGGGGGCACCGCACACGGCTGAGAATATGATCACGTGGATAAACTTGTGTGTCTAGGGGTGCCCCCTGCCCCCGTATATAAAGAATCAAGGGGAGGAGGCCGGCCGGCCCCTATGGCGCGCCAAGGAGGAGTCCTCCTCCTAGTAGGAGTAGGACTCCTACTAGCAGGGGGAAAGAAGTGGGGAGGGAGAAGGAAAGGGGGCGCCGCCCCCCTCTCCTAGTCCAATTCGGACCAGGGGGGAGGAGGCACGCGGCCCACCTTTGGCTGCCCCTCTCTCTCTCCACTAAGGCCCATATGGCCCATTACTTCTCCCGGGGGGGTTCCGGTAACCCTCCGGCTCTCCGGTTTTCTCCGAAATCACCCGAAACACTTCCGGTGTCCGAATATAGCCATCCAATATATCAATCTTTATGTCTCGACCATTTCGAGACTCCTCATCATGTCCGTGATCACATCCGGGACTCCGAACTAACTTCGGTACATCAAAACTCATAAACTCATAATATAACTGTCATCGAAACCTTAAGCGTGCGGACCCTACTGGTTCGAGAACAATGTAGACATGACCGAGATACGTCTCCGGTCAATAACCAATAGCGGAACCTGGATGCTCATATTGGCTTATACATATTCTACGAAGATCTTTATCGGTCAAACAGCATAACAACATACGTTGTTCTCTTTGTCATTGATATGTTACTTGCCCGAGATTCGATCGTCGATATCTCAATACCTAGTTCAATCTCGTTACCGGCAAGTCTCTTTACTCGTTCTATAATACATCATCTTGCAACTAACTCATTAGTTGCAATGCTTGCAAGGCTTATGTGATGTGCATTACCGAGAGGGCCCAGAGATACCTCTCCGACAATCGGAGTGACAAATCCTAATCTCAAAATACGCCAACCCAACATGTACCTTTGGAGACACCTGTAAAGTACCTTTATAATCACCCATTTACGTTGTGACGTTTGGTAGCACACAAAGTGTTCCTCCGGCAAACGGGAGTTGCATAATCTCATAGTCATAGGAACATGTATAAGTTATGAAGAAAGCAATAGCAACATACTAAACGATCGGGTGCTAAGCTAATGGAATGGGTCATGTCAATCAGATCATTCACCTAATGATGCGATCCCATTAATCAAATAACAACTCTTTGTTCATGGTTAGGAAACATAACCATCTTTGATTAACGAGCTAGTCAAGTAGAGGCATACTAGTGACACTCCGTTTGTCTTTGTATTCACACATGTATTATGTTTCCGGTTAATACAATTCTAGCATGAATAATAAACATTTATCATGATATAAGGAAATAAATAATAACTTTATTATTGCCTCTAGGCCATATTTCCTTCACTAGGCATCTCTTGGGGTGGCCAAAATCTCCAGATCAGTGTCTCTTTAGATGATACAGAGGGTGGCAAGGTTAGTTTGTCAAAAACAAAAACTTGTTAGTGCAAGTTTTTGAGAGAACCAAATCTGGACAGAAAGAAAATGGCATTAATTCATGTACCAAAATTACTCCAATGGGTCCACTCTCATGAACTTAAGGGTTTGGTAGGGTGGTCTCTAAGCAGGAGAAAGAATCATGAGTAATAAGGCAAGTTAAAATATAGTTGCAGTACAAGTCACCCAGTTGGACCAGAATGAAGATGAGGATGATTTACTCAAATTTTTCAAAGAACATCAGTGGATTTTTGCATAAAGTTGAATTATATACTACTACTAACATCCCCTAATTTTGGTGGAAGCTTTAAAGAAATATTTAAATAGGTTGTAGTGCAATTTTACAAACTGGACCAGTTTTGAAAACTTGGGGTAGAGCCAAAAATCTCCAATGATTAAAAGTTATTTTTGCATAAAAGTGATTTAGGAACATCACATGTCCTCCCCAATTTTTGGTGAAATTTTGAAATGAATCTATCAAAGTTTTGTAGTTCAAATGGGACCCTAAAACGATGGGAAACCATTTTTAAAGAAATAAAGATCAGGAAAAATAATTATATAATTAATTCCACTGATAAAAGAAATGTTTTCTTTAGAGGGTATACAAGTCCAACAATATATTTGCAAAGTTTTCACTTGGGGTAGAACTCCACAATAACAAAGAAAAGAATGGTTCTGAAATCAAAAGAAAATCCAGAAAATAAAGATTTAATTTCCTGGCAAAATTTTAATTAATCAAACAAGGTCAAAATTTAGGGGTGTTACAACACTACCCCCCTTAAGAAAAATCTCCTCCTCGAGATTTGCTAAAAGCTATTTTGCAAAAGATACTCCCATTAGCTGTAGCCAAATAGTTTACTCATAGCACAAACTTAGGGTACAAGCATATAATTAAACATAGCTATGACGTTTACAATGAAAAGGGCAAATGGACAGGGTCTTGAGAACTCGACATCTGCGGAGCTTCTATGTCCATCTGCGGAGTCGGCATAGATTTCCCCATGAAGGAGACTTTTGTTGGGTCTTGGTTTGGGATTGTGGCAGGGATGTGCACCACTGCCCAATATTTCGAGGTGGATGGGGTGATCCTCGATTTGAGCAACTCGTACTGGGGTGGGTGGATAGAACTCATGGTACTGCAGGTAAAGTCCCACAATATTTTAACAAAGCTGCCTGGGGTTGCATGTGGAGTTCTCAGATAAATACTAGAACTCGACATGGCAAAGGAATGGTTGTGAGGGTTGTGCACAAGGTGAGGGGCACCTGATAAGGTCACGAGGTGGCCTTTTATATAGCATCAGGGTTGGTTCCTTTATCACGGTGAGGGGCAACTAGTTTGTCGGTTCTGCTCTATGGGGTCGGATCAATGCCACAGATACACATATCTCACAAAAGTGACATATAACTGTGGGTGTCGTCTGGGGTGGTTTTTTGGTAGCTACGCTCGGAATAAAAAAATGCAACCGTATGCCAACATACTTACGCATGGCTGAAATTTTTAAAAAAAGGACGCAAAAGCAGACACCATTCAAACATGGCGATACAAGATCACACAGTTACAGGGCGTGGACATACTAAGACTCGGCATTACTCGAGCGACTTAGTCTAACTCGTTAATATCTAAGCGGGCTTGCCTCGTGGTCATCGAGGCTTCTCCACGGGTTTGATCGTCGGGGTTAGCTGGAGGGGGTTGAGGAACTGCAGGGTCGGGGTAGCGATGATGACCATCGCAGGGATTGTTGGCCACAATCCCGTTGGAGCGTGTTCCCAAAAGGCGACGAAGCACTTCTGGGGACACCAAAGCACCTTGGTCGATGGCCGGGGCAAACCTCAAAGAGTCGATAGGTTGTCCGAACAGCACAACTAGGTTGTCGGCATCGGGCTCATCTTCTCTTCTTGTTGGGGCTCGGCGAATCAGTTCTCCACGAGCTGCGATCAGATCAAGGGTGATTTGATCGAAAAGTTCCTCTAGTGCACTTACATAGCGCACCAGATGCAATAATGCAGGATCCGTCTAGTGATCCCCGTTGGCAACCTAGAGTGGCCTACCATACCCGTCACGGCTGGGGTAGTAGTAGAATGAGCGATAGTTAACTCTGGGCGACAAGTGCCGGAGTTGAACTATAGCCTGCCGAGCAGCTAGTTGTATGGCTTGTGGTTCAAACGAAGTTGTCCTTCCGGTGAACCTGTAGGGGCGCTCTGGCGATAGACCCCTACCATAGACGTGCACAGTGGCCCAAAATTGACGGCTCTCACCGCTCATGGGCCCTTGGTACACAACATATTCTGGGGGCTCTTCCACTAGTAGAAAACAGGGCTTTGGTCCAGGCCGGGTCAGCCCATTAGTCCTGGTTCAGTCCAGAACCGGGACCTATGGGGGCATTGGTCCCGGTTCGTGAGCCCAGGGGGCCGGCCGGGCCACGGGGGCCATTGGTCCCGGTTCATCTGGACCTTTTGGTCCCGGTTGGTAGGATGAACCGGAACCAATGGGCCTCGCGACTAGCCCACCACCATTGGTCCCGGTTGGTGGCTTGAACTGGGACCAAAGGCTCCCCTTTAGTCCCGGATCATGTCACCAACCGGGACCAATGAGGTGCCTATATATACCCCTCGCTCGCGAGCAGAGCACCCCGGTGCTCTGTTTTTCTCTGGCCGAGGGGGAGAGGGCTTGGTGGTGCTCTAGCTCACCTCCTATGCACACAAGGTGTTCGATGGAATGCCCGAGCCACACTACTTAAGCTTTCTCCTCTCCAAGCTCGACCTCCAAGCTCCATTTTCCATAATATTTGTCTAGGTTTAGCGGTCCGTCACGCCCCATCCCCGTCTTCAACGCCGTCGATCACTCGTGCCGAGCTCATCACCGGCACCACCGTGGTGAGGCTCTTGTTTTATCTTCTTTCTAAAAGGAAAAATATTATTACTTGTATGTTTACATAGATACTTGTATTATTTTCTTACTTTTATTATTGCATCTTATATAGTGCGATGGTTTTGGTATCCGCCCCTGTCGGCCCTCGTGCTGTCTATGATTCGGATGTGGTATATATATTACCTTTATAACTATTGGTTCATTTATTGTTTATGAAAATTATGCCGACCAACGTGACATAGATTTTATTTATGTAGGATGTATGTGAATCGGAAATGCCAACCGACCCTATTGTCGAGAGGTTAAATTTAATTGAAGAAGAAAACAATTTGTTGAAGGAAAAAATAAAAAAAATTGAGGAGGAGAAGATGATATTGGAGTTGCATGTTGCGGATGTCGTCGATGATCACAAGATCAAGATGGATGCAATGCGCTTGAAGATTAGAAAGATTAGAAAATATGCCATTCATACCGAGGCTTGGTATCATTATGCCGTTGGATCAATTGTTACCTTGGTTGCGATTATGATCACATTTGTTTTCGCATTGAAATGTTTTACATAGTTTCAATGTATGGTTTAATTAATTAGATGCTCTGGAGAGCTATATGTTGTTAGATGAGAACTATGTATGCACTTTGGTTTTAATGTGATGATGAACTTCTATTAATTTGGACACTTAATTATATATAATGCACGCAGATGAACCGGCAATGGATGTACGGTGACAGACACACCCGCGAGTACATTAAGGGCGTGCATGAGTTTCTCGATGCGGCTGAGGAAAACAACCAGAATGGTTTTATGTGTTGTCCATGCACTGAATGTGGGAATACGAGGTCTTACTCTAACCGGAAAATCCTTCACTCCCACCTGCTTTACAAGGGTTTCATGCCACACTATAATGTTTGGACGAGGCACGGAGAAATAGGGGTTATGATGGAAGACGGCGAAGAAGAACAGTACGATGACAACTATGTGCCCCCTGAATACGATGATGCTGCAACGGGGGGAGCTGGTGAAGATCAAGAGGAACCAAACGATGTGCCCAATGATGCTACAACGGGTGAAGCTGCTGAAGATCAAGAGGAACCAGACGATGTGCCCGATGATGATGATCACCACCGGGTCATTGTCGATGCAAGGACGCAATGCAAAAGTCAAAAGGAGAAGCTGAAGTTCGATCGCATGTTAGAGGATCACAAAAAAGGGTTATACCCCAATTGCGAAGATGGCAACACAAAGCTCGGTACCGTACTGGAATTGCTGCAGTGGAAGGCAGAGAATGCTGTGGCTGACAAAGGATTTGAGAAGCTACTGAAAATATTGAAGAAGAAGCTTCCAAAGGATAACGAATTGCCCGACAGTACATACGCAGCAAAGAAGGTCGTATGCCCTCTAGGATTGGAGGTGGAGAAGATACATGCATGCCCTAATGACTGCATCCTCTACCGCGGTGCATACAAGGATCTGAATGCATGCCCGATATGTGGTGCATTGCGGTATAAGATCAGACGAGATGACCCTGGTGATGTTGACGGCGAGCCCCCCAGGAAGAGGGTTCCTGCGAAGGTGATGTGGTATGCTCCTATAATACCACGGTTGAAACGTCTGTTCAGAAACGAAGAGCATGCAAGTTGATGCGATGGCACAGTGAGAACCAAAAGAAAGATGGGAAGTTGAGAGCACCCGCTGACGGGTCGCAGTGGAGAAAAATCAAGAGAAAGTACTGGGATGAGTTTGCAAAGGACCCAAGGAATGTATGGTTTGCTTTAAGCGTGGATGGCATTAATCCTTTCGGGGAGCAGAGCAGCAATCACAGCACCTGGCCCGTGACTCTATGTATGTATAACCTTCCTCCTTGGATGTGCATGAAGCGGAAGTTCATTATGATGCCAGTTCTCATCCAAGGCCCTAAGCAACCCGGCAACGAAATTGATGTGTACCTAAGGCCATTAGTTGAAGAAAGTTTACAGCTGTGGAATGGAAACGGTGTACGTACGTGGGATGAGCACAGACAGGAGGAATTTAACCTTAAGGCGTTGTTGTTCGTGACCATCAACGATTGGCCTGCTCTCAGTAACCTTTCAGGACAGACAAACAAAGGATACCACGCATGCACGCACTGTTTAGATGACACTGAAAGTATATACCTGGACAAATGCAGGAAGAATGTGTACCTAGGCCATCGTCGATTTCTTCCGACCAACCATCAATGTCGAAAGAAAGGCAAGCATTTCAAAGGCGAGGCAGATCACCAGAAGAAGCCCGCCATGCACACCGGTGATCACGTGCTTTCTATGGTCAATGATTTACACTATGTAATCTTTGGAAAGGGTCCCGGTGGACTAGCTGTTCTGAATGACGCTGAGGGACATGCACCCATGTGGAAGAAGAAATCTATATTTTGGGACCTACCCTACTGGAAAGACCTAGAGGTCCGCTCCTCAATCAACGTGATGCACGTGACGAAGAACCTTTGCGTGAACCTGCTAGGCTTCTTGGGCGTGTATGGGAAGACAAAAGATACACCTGAGGCATGGGAGGACCTGCAACGTTTGCACGAAAAAGACGGCATGCCTCCGAAGCAGTATAAAGGTCCTGCCAGCTGCGCTCTTACGAAAGAAGAGAAAGAAATCTTCTTTGAATGCCAGCTCAGTATGAAGGTCACGACTGGCTTCTCGTCGAATATAAAGGGAATAATAAATATGCCAGAGAAAAAGTTTCAGAACCTAATGTCTCATGACTACCACGTGATTATGACGCAACTGCTTCCGGTTGCATTGAGGGGGCTTCTACTGGAAAACGTCCGATTAGCCATTGTGAAGCTATGTGCATTCCTCAATGCAATCTCTCAGAAGGTGATCAATCCAGAAATCGTACCAAGGCTAAGGAGTGATGTGGCGCAATGTCTTGTCAGTTTCGAGCTGGTGTTCCCACCATCCTTCTTCAATATCATGACGCACGTCCTAGTTCATCTAGTCGACGAGATTGTCATCCTGGGGCCCGTATTTCTACACAATATGTTCCCCTTTGAGAGGTTCATGGGAGTCCTAAAGAAATATGTCCATAACCGCGCTAGGCCAGAAGGAAGCATCTCCATGGGCCATCAAACAGAGGATGTTATCGGGTTTTGTGTTGACTTCATTCCTGGCCTTAAGAAGATAGGTCTCCCTAAATCGCGGTATGAGGGGAGACTGACTGGAAAAGGCACACTTGGAAGAGACTCAATAATATGCAGGGACGGATATTCTTGGTCTCAAGCACACTACACAGTTCTATAGAACTCTACCTTGGTGACCCCGTATGTCGATGAACACAAGAACAGTCTGCGCTCCAAACACCCGGAGCAGTGCGACGACTGGATTACATGTGAACACATCAGGACTTTCAGCAGTTGGTTGGAAACACGTCTCAGAGGTGACAACACTGTTTGTGATGAGTTGTACTTGTTGTCCAGGGGACCATCTTTGACTGTATTGACTTACAAAGGATACGAGATAAATGAGAATAAATTTTACATGATCGCCCAAGATCAAAAGAGCACCAACCAAAACAGCGGTGTCTGCTTTGATGCAGCAACCGAGAGCGGAAAGGACACATATTATGGTTACATAGTGGACATATGGGAACTTGACTACGGACCTAATTTTAAGGTCCCTTTGTTTAAGTGGAAATGGGTTAATCTGTTAGGCGGCGGGGTACAGGTAGACCCACAGTACGGAATGACAACAGTGGATCTGAAAAATCTTGGGTACACTGATGAACCGTTCATCCTAGCCAATGATGTGGCACAGGTTATCTATGTGAAGGACATGTTTACCAAACCGAGAAAAAGAAAAGATAAGGAAGCGAATACATCATACGATGAGCCAAAGCGCCACATAGTTCTTTCAAGAAAAAGGGACATCCTGGGAGTGGACGGCAAGACAGACATGTCTGAAGATTATGAAAAGTTTCATGAAATTCCTCCCTTCAATGTCAAGGCTGACCCAAGCATCCTGATAAACAATGAAGATTATCCATGGTTACGGCGCAATAAGCAAATGACACAAGCGAAGAAAAAGTGAAGACTTTCTCCCGCAACTATTATGATGATACCATGCCAACTTTGTAACACACCAACATGCTACCATTGTCCGTTTTGTACATGCATATTCTATGTGGGTGAAATTATGATACGATCCCAAACTCAACTTTTTCAGAGTTCATTTGAAATGCTTTCATGTCTTATGGTTCAAGGTTTTATGTGTTGACGCAAATGGATCAATATGTCAGGAGGCAGGGTACAGGTAGACCCACAGTACGGTATGACAATAGTGGATCTAAACAATCTTGGGTAGACAGACGAACCATTCATCCTAGCTAATGATGTGGCGCAGTTATTGTCCGAAACTTTGATACTTCGAAAGTCATTGTCCATTTTGTACACGAAGTGCATCAAGTTTTTGTCGTAACCCTCTCTACATTTTGGAACATGCTATGTGGGTGAAATGATGATACCATGCCAACTTTCAACCTTCTCAGAGTTCATTTTAAATGCTTTCTAATTTCAGGGTCATTTAGCTCAAAGAATGAATTAATAGCAAACAGAATGAACTACAAAACTTTTATGAAAACAAAAACAATCAATTAAAATATTATGTTATGATCAAATAAAATAAAACTATAATATTCTTCACTAGCAAAAAGAATATAATTTTTGTGACCTAAAATCAAACTATAAGTATTTAATTGTAAGTATAAATAAAAAATAAATAGCAAAAAAGAAAAAAAATCTATTTTTATAGTAAAGTTATTCATAAACTATTGATTCACACAAATTTTAAAAAATACAAATTTAAACTATTCAAAATTTTAAAACTAATGGCACTAACAGAAAGTTTATAATTTTTGTGACCTAAAATCAAAAAGAAATCACTAAAAACCTATAAGTATTTAGTTGTAAGTATAAATAAAAAATAAATAGAAAAAAATTCTATTTTTATAGTAAAGTTATTAATAAACTAGTGATTCACACAAATTTTTAAAAATTCAAATTTAAACTATTCAAAATTTAAAACTAATGGCACTAACAGAAAGTTTATAATTTTTGTGACCTAAAAGCAAAAAGAAATCACTAAAAAACTGTAAGTATTTAGTTTTAAGTAGAAATAAAAAATAAAAACCAAAAAATGTAGAAATAAAAAAGAAAAAACCAAAAAAATGCCACCTAATGGGCCTCCACGGCCTGAATACGACTAGAAACCCTACATGGGCCAGGATTCAGGCCCGCAGAAGACCCAATAGGCCCACATGCAGTAGCATGTTTAGGCCCGAAAGCCTGCATAAGAGAGGAGCTCGAATGGGGAGGCACACCAGCGCTTATAAACAAGTGCCGGCGCCCTGTAGCTAGCGAGGTGGGACTAAACTTTCGGCCGCGCCAGCGCCAGCACAAGGCCATTGGTCCTGGTTGGAGGCACCAACCGGGACCATAGGGGGGCCTTTGGTACCGGTTCGTGGCAACAACTGGGACGATTGCCCCCCTATGGTCCCGGTTGGTGCCTCCAACCGGGACCATAGGCCTATGCTTCCCGCCCTTTCGGCTGCTGAAAAGAGAACTATGGTCCGGTTTGTGGCACGAACCGGGACCATAAGGGGGCATTCGTCCCGGTTGGTGCCACGAACCGGGACCATTGCTCTGGGTATATAAGGTAGCACTTGTGAAAATTTCGCCAACCGCTCCCATTCCCCCCCGACGCCGCCAGGCCGTTCGACATCATCGTCGCCGCCCCGAGCCCGTCGTCACCCAATCCCCGTCGCCGTCGCCCTGCGCCGCCGCAGGCCTTCTCCCCGTCGCTGCGTGCGCCATCGCCGGCCTCCTCCTCGTCGCTGCGTGCACCATCTCCGGCCCCCTCCCCGTCGCCCTGCGCCGCGTCGCCGGCCTCCTCCCTATCGCGCCCCCAGTGAGCTCTCCCCTTCCCATCGATCCCTGTCGCTCTAACCATTGCCACCGCCGCCGCTGCTCTCTGTGTGTGATAAATTTTTTCATATGTGTATGTATATGCTCATATGTATTTGGATTTGGCTATGTATGTATGTATATGCTCATATGTATGTATGTATGTATGTATGTATATGCTCTCTGTATATGGATTTGGCTATGTATATGCTCTTTGTATATGCTCATATGTATGTATGTTCATATAGCATTTTTTCTATATATGAATTATTTTTTTGTTCATGGATATATGCTAAAAAAACGAGGGGGTGATAGATGATGATGAGGGGTCGAGAGGGGGACGAGAGGTCGAGAGGGGTCGAGGGGAGAAAAAAATGTTATCGGGGACGAGGGTCGTCGAGGGGTCGAGAGAGGGACGAGGGGTCGAGAGGGATACGAACCGGGACCAATACTCTGTGTATATAAGCAGGAATTAGAAAGAAGAAGAGGAGAGGAAGAAGAGGAGAAATAAATAAGAGGAAGAAAAAATAAGAAAAAAAAGAGGAGAAGAAGAAAGGAATAGTGGAGAAGAAGAGAAAATAGAATATATTCTATTTTTTCTTCTTCTCCACTATTCCTTTCTTCTTCTCCTCTTTTTTTTCTTGTTTTTTTCTTCGATCTTCTCCTCTAGCTATTCCTTTCTTCTTCCCCTCTTTTTTCTTCTTCTTCTTCTTCTTCTTCTTCTTCTTCTTCTTCTTCTTCTTCTTCTTCTTCTTCTTCTTCTTCTTCTTAATTTTTATCGGGAACGAGGGTGTCGAGGATCGCCGAGGGGTCGAGGGACGGGAACTAGGGTAGAGGGTCGAGGGTCGTTAAGGGGTCAAGGGTCGAGGGTTTCAGGGTCGAGGGTTCGAGGGTTCTATAGGGTCGAGGGATCGAGGGTCGAGGGTTCCAGGGTCGTCTAGGGGTCGAGGGTTCCAGGGTCGTCGAGGGTTCGAGGGGTCGAGGATCGCTGAGGGGTCGAGAGAGGTTTCCTAGTGTCAAAGTATTGAAGAAATCCATGGCTTCATCATTAGCCGGAAGTAACCAGGGCATGACGAAGTCCTCCAAAGTTATTTTGGAATGGTGTCCCAGATAGGATAATTTGCCTTTTTGTATGAATTTCAGCAAAGGCCTTCCAAATAACGATATTTGGAAGGTTCTAGCTGAACTTTGTACCAAAAAGCAAATTATCCTATCTAGGACTCCGTTCCAAAATAACTTTGGAGAGCTTCGTACCATCATGCACCTGTTACTTTCGCCTAATGATGAAGACATGGTTTTGTTCAATCCTTTGACACTAGGCAACCTCCCGACCCCTCGGCGATCCTCTCGAACATGAGAGGAAGAAGAGGATCACCGAGGGGTCGAGGGTTCTAGGGTCGTCGTGGGTTCGAGGGTTCGAGGATCGCCGAGGGTCGAGAGAGAGATTTCCTAGTGTCAAAGTATTGAAGAAATCCATGGCTTCATCATTAGCCAGAAGTAACCAGGGCATGACAAAGTCCTCCAAAGTTATTTTGGAATGGTGTCCCGGATAGGATAATTTGCCTTTTTGTATGAATTTCAGCAAAGGCCTTCCAAATAACGATATTTGGAAGGTTCTTGCTGAACTTTGTACCAAAAAGCGAATTATCCAATCTAGGACTCCGTTCCAAAATAACTTTGGAGAGCTTCGTACAATCATGCACCTGTTACTTTCGCCTAATGATGAAGACATGGTTTTGTTGAATCCTTTGACACTAGGCAACCTCCCGACCCCTCGGCGATCCTCTCGAACATGAGAGGAAGAAGAGGATAAAAAAAGAAGAGGAAGAAGAAAAAAAGGAGAAGAAAGAATAGAGGAGTTCTTCTCCTCTATTCTTTCTTCTCTTTTTTTTCTTCTTCTTCCTCTTTTTTTTATCGGGAACGAGGGTCGTCGAGGGACATAGATGTAGTGTCGTCGTTGTCGATATATACCCCCTCCCAATAGCTTCAACACATGGGGGGGTTCGATATTACCCCCTCCTTGAAGCGTTCATGAGGCCACCCCAAACCCTTGAAGCATTGTCGAGGCCACCCCAAACCCTAGAGAAGCAGCGTCGAGGCCGCTAATTAATATATTTGATTCCTTACTATGATTAGGTAGCTAGTTCTACGTTTGCCACTAATATATCCATCTGTCATGTTTGAATAATAATTGCCATGTTGTAAATATTTGTAGAAACTATGGACACCGCCCGAGACGAAGCAAAAGAAGCGTTGTTGAGGGACATAATCACAGAAGGAAGTGATGCCATGTCGTTGTTTCTCAACGACACCGATGTTCTGGAAGGAGAGGGTGAAGAAGCTGGCTACGGTGACCTAATGCCGGTGCAAGAAGAAGAACATGAGGACGGCTCCGGTGACCCAATGCCGGTGCAAGAAGGAGACCGTGATCACGGCTCCGGTGACCAAACCGAGTCCGGCCAGGTATATATATTAGTTAAGCCTATGCTGACTAGCTGATTGATGCATTCATTGTTTTGGTATGTACACATATTAATTAAGTCTTTGTTATTTTTTCTAGCCCTCCGGATCGAGCACAACTTCAGTAAAGAGACGAGGCCCGAAGAAAAGGTTGAGCTCGGATGAAAAGTTTGAGATCATAGCAATCGCGCCCGACGGCCAACCGATTGAACCCATCCGAACAAAGAACGCATTTGTTGCTCAGTGCGGGGTTCTGGTTAGGGACAAGATCCCGATAAGCATCCAGCAATGGTTTAAGCCGGCTACAGAAGACCCTGAGGTGTCTTATGTCAATGATATGCAGAAAAACGATCTTTGGACTGAGCTGAAGTCAAATTTCACCCTACCGCCAGAGGATAATCCAGAGAACCCAGTTAAAGAGCAATTAATCAAGTCTTTTGCTCTTAAGAGGATGGTAGAACTATTCAGGAGGTGGAAGAAAGAGCTGAATAAGTTTGTTGAAAATAATGAGACACCAGAATTCAAGGGCAGATATGAGAAGATCAGAGATCACTGGCCCGCATTTGTGTCCCACAAGACATCGGAAAAGAGTAAGAAGATGTCGGCGACAAACAAGCAAAATGCTGCGAAGAAGAAGCTTCACCATCGCACGGGGTCAGGTGGCTACCTCGTAGCCCGGCCTAAATGGGCCAAGACTAAGAATGATCTGGTTGATAAAGGAATCGAACCAGAGACAATTAACTGGCCAGACCGTTGCCGGACTTGGTTCTTCGGGGCTGGCGGAACCTTGGACCCTGTAACAGGGAAGTGCATTTGGACGAACGATCAAATGGACATACCAGTCAGGAAGCTTAAGCAGTATATCGAAGCAGCGCAGCAAGGGAAGTTCTTTCCAGATAGAGAGAACGACGAGCTCACAATGGCCCTCGGGAATCCTGAGCACCCTGGACGGACACGAGGCACGCCAGGCTCCATTCCGTGGAAGGTTGGGTTTCCGGACGCAGGCGGTTACAAATCCCATGAGAGGAGGAAAAAAGTGCAGCAGACCCAAATGCAGGCGCTGCAAGCAAGGGTAGACGCGATAGAGGAACGAGAAGCAAATCGCAGCAAACGTACTGCCGAAGCTTCCCCCGAAGCTACCCCGCCATCTCAGCGCAGAAGCAGCGTGGCTTCCACCGAGCTGCTTTAGCCGGAGCATGCCTTGACGGCTCCTGCCAGCTATCCCATGGATGCTATCACGGAGTCTCAAAATTGCCACCTTATGACGCAATGGATGAATTTGAAGGTCAAGGCGGCTGTTGGCTCTGTTTATCCTACTGAACCCGGCGCAACTTTTCACTGCCGGCCGATTCCAGAAGGATATGCTAGGGTGATGGTGGATGAAATAACGGAGGGATTTGAGGACCTCCAGCTTGACCACCCTACCAGTGAAGGGGAGACTCGGCTGGGGTCTGCTCTACAGACTCCATGCCTATGGCGGAAGGAGCTCATCAACCTTCCGAACTGGTCGCCTCCGCCTCCTCCTCCTCCTCTGGCGAGTCAGGGCACTCCGCCTCCTCCACCGCCTCCTCCTCCGGCGAGTGACGATCAGGGCCCTCGGCCGGCTCCTTCTCGGGGGCGTGGCGGCACTCCGCCTGCGCCGGCGCGCCCGAGCAGCCAGCCTCCTCCTTCTCCGCCTCATCAGCAAGGGCGGAAGAGACCCGCCGCTGCTCCGGCAGCTGCTCCGGCGCGTCATAGTCCTTCTCCTCTGCCTCGTAAGGAAGTAAAGAAGACAACCGCGCCATCTGCTCGGCCGGCGTCTAGCAATACAACCAGAGGCGGGAGGACATACAGATTTGGTCCTTCTCTGAAGAGTCCACAGAAGTTACCATACGAGAGGACCCCGGAGGAGAACACGAAGATCGCGCGAACCGAAGTGGATGACTGGTTTCAAGGGTTCAAAGCAAAGAGACATCCACCTCCGGAGGAGAAGGTAGATCCGGTGAAAGTGAAGCGCACACTGGCTGCCCTGGCAAAACCACCCAAGTCTCCGCCGAAACGCAACTATGAGCGCATTATTGCAAAGACATGGGCCGAAGCGGAGCGGTCGGGAAGTACAGTCAGTGATCAAAGGGTGAAAGAACGATGAGCAGCTAGGAAACAAATTGCCCAACTCGGCGAACAAGCGAAGCAATCGTGCCCCCCGCTCAAGGTGCCTAGCGACATCGTCGATCCGAGGATGGTGCCCGGTTATTCCAATGTTGACGATTACCTGCCCGACGATGTACATTATGATCCCATGGAGGTGCAGATACACAGATACGAGTATGGGAAGCCTCTCGTCAAAGATGAAAAATCTTTAACAACGATGATGCGAAGATTACATGATTGGTACTTGAAAATCTGCAGAGTCTGGGAGGAGGAGTACTTTGTATGCGAGAGTTAAACTGGAGCATGACCTCGTTGGAATTGAACTTTTGCCTATTCCATTTGAGGTGTTCTATCAGTTTTTCAATCAATTGGCCCTCGATAAAACAACGATCACCTGCTACTGTCTGTAAGTACTACAACTTCTGTCATTAAGTCTCTCTATATAGCTCATCTCTTTCATTGCATGCATTTATAATTATCCTCACTATATTATGCAGATGGAAGATCGCCGAATTGAAGAAAAGAAAATCGCTGATATTGGGTTCGTTAACACATATCTCATAGATGCAACTGAGGTTGAACATTGTCCCGAAGATACCGAGGCCAACTTGCTACGATCATTCAAAAAAAATGAAAAAAAAAGAAATAATACTCTTTCCTTTCAACTTCAAATGAGTGTTACTGTCTTGTGCATATTCGGTTTCCCTTATATATTAGTCCAGGTTATAGTAATGTAATTGATGAGTTATGCATGCGTGCGCAGGTACCACTATATTCTCCTAGAGATTAGGCTTGAGCAGGGAGTAGTAAGTGTCTTGGACTCTAAGCGAAAAGATCCCCAGGAGTATGCGGACATGACTGAAATCCTCAAGAAGTAAGTTAAATCGATCATTATCCACCATATCAGCAACTTTGTTCATTTACTGATATCAAGTAATTGTTTTCTTTGTCCGGCAGGGTTTGCAGAAAATTCACCAGAAAAGTTCCGGGACTGCCGAAGGAGCTGGAATTTAGACACCCGAAAGTAAGTACTATAGTAGCATGTTCCGTGCATCTCCTAGTGATTCAAGCGCTAGTTTCATCAATACCATTTAGCATTCTTGCTTATTAGTTTGATTGACCTCTATTTCTTGTAAAGTGGTTGTGGCAGGAAAAAGGGAATGATTTCTGTGGATACTACGTCTGCGAGTCCATCCGCCACACGAACTGTGAGCGGGGCGGGTATTCTGACGAACAATATGAAGTACGTAAATAACAACATTCACAATTTTATTTTATTACCATCATTTGTGTTGATTTTCATTCATTCGTATATATATGTATTGACCCCCTTCTTCAAATTAGATGTTTCGGAAGCGGGATGAACTCCTAGCACCAGCTCGCATGCGAGCAATTCAAGAGGAATTGGCGGCATTCTTTCTTGACCACGTGATCGCTGAAGATGGAGAATACTATGTGGACCATGAGTCCGTATGATTATATTTGTAAGAGATAATTGTTGTATATATGTAGCCGGTAGTGTCGGATAGATATACGAGAACTTGTTGTTCGACCAATCTCTCGGAGAAGGAGAGGTTGTCGATATCACTTCTCTCTGTATGCATATATGTTCATGACGATCTTTTGTTTCCTTCGTTTGCTTACTAGCTAGCTAGCGTGTCTAGTCCTCTCTATACGTATGTATAGTACGTAGCGTCGACCAAGCACGGACATAAGAGAGGACACTTCTCTCTATTAATTATAGCTAGCTAACACAATATATGAAACACCTAAATTAACCCCCCAAAACCCCCAAACACCCCCCCTTTCAAAAAAAAACAAAAACCCCAACCACAGAAATGCTGACGCGTGGATGCCTATTGGTCCCGGTTGGTGCCACCAACCGGGACCAAAGGGTCTCCTGCCTGGGCTCCGCGCACAGGCCACGTGGAGGCCCATCTGTCCCGGTTCTGCATTGAACCGGGACTAAAGGGACAATGCATTAGTACCAACCCTTTAGTCCCGGATCCAGAACCGGGACAAAAGGCCCTTACGAACCGGGACAACAGGCCCTTTTTCTACCAGTGTTCTAATGCAAAGGCACGGCGGGTGAGGTTGGCTAGCATGGTCACAAAACTTCCAAGGTTGGTTGCTGTGGTCTCGTTGTGAACAATGGGTCCTGGCATTTTAGCTTGGTTTGGGGAAGAGGCTGTGCTGTGCTGGGTTGAGGTTGGCGTGCCCTTTTTATAGAAAGAGGGGACGGAGTCTTCCTTCGCACGCTTGCGAATGAGACAATTTAGGTGTCGGTCACTAGCGCGTGATCGACAGGCTAGGCTGATAGGTTGGGCACAGGCTGCCAAAAGGTGCTGGGGTCACGGTGTGGCTATCTTACACGAGAAGCTTGGCCGGGGCTAGGTTGAGGTCTGTTGGGTTGGTTTACCTAGGTTTTTCGACCTGGCTAAGATAGGATTAGCCAATGGTCAGCCTGGCTCTGATACCAAGGTTGTCAGGACAGGATTTTCGGGATAGAATTTCCCAGAAAATGGCCCCTGTGGTCACCAGCCCCAGGATTACTGTTAGCTGATGAGACACCAACTTCATACAAAAACTCCAAGCAAAATACAAGATATATAGTACAAGACCATTCTGGCCTATGAGTACAACAAATGGTTTCTATTGGTTGATGGCGGAAGCGGTTTGCGGATCATCAGCGTCTATGGGACTCCATTTCCCACAGGAACAGCTGACCTAGAAAACTCCTATCTTCACGAGGCTGCTATCACCATTGCGTAGGTTCCGGGGTTGTCATCGCAACGCTCCTCTCCACGCAAGAAATCTGGCCAAGGCAATAGCCAGGGACAATCCAGTGAGTACTTTGAATGTACTTGCAAACACTAAGAAAATAGGTATAATGTAACCACTGATAATCATGCTTTGAATTATTCTATGATCACTTCATCAGTTACGAAATAAAGTTCATGATGCACACAAAGCAGGTCTTTCAAATAAAACATGAATAAACAATCAGGGAATAGAAATAAAATGCACCGATCGGGTGTCTGAAGCGATGCCTCGAAAGAATAATATTATAAAGCATGCCTCTGTCGGGCGTCTGCGCGACGTCACATAAAGGGCTTATAAAGTAAATAAGTAACAAACATGCCACAGTCAGGCTTCTCCGTGACACCACACAAAGGGCTTATAAGGTAAATGAATAACAAGCATGCCACAGTCGGGCGTCTCAGCGACACCACATAAAGGGCTTATAAGGTAAACGAATAACAAGCATGCCACAGTCGGGCGTCTCAGCGACACCACATACAAGGCTTATAAAGAGTAATCAAAGTGAATATCTAGGAGGTAGAACCATGCCAGGGATACTCAATAATTCAAAAATGTAGATGGTTAGTCCATAATAATAGTAATCATAATCATCGCGTGTCACAAGTCATGATCATTGTTTTGGTTTAGCAATCTTTCCTCCGAAGTCCGACACTAAGACCGACACTTCACCCATCCCAGACTATAGTCCTTAACCATGGACACGGCTATTTGAATAGATAAAATCTCTATAGAGGGTGTACTCTTTACCCACTAGCAATGGATTCCTTTAGTCCATCGGGACTAATTCCATCTACGGCCTTTCATCCGAAAACACACCTGACCGCACACACCAGCCTAACTTGCCGGTGTCTGGAATCACCCATGACACCTGTCAAGCGAAACTCTAAGTGGGGAGGCTACAACCTCGTTTAGCATGGGATCAAACTTATATCGCATGCTCTAAGGGGTGCCCCCCTCCCGGTCCCTACCGGAAACACCCATGCCCCCGGACCAAGTGGCATGCCTACCGGATGCAGCCGGTATCTTCCACCATGGCCTCTCTGTACGGTGTGTGCTAGGACAGGGGTTGACAATTTACTGAACCGTACCCTACTTGTGGCAGGGACAAGTGGTAGTACGAAACAAGTATTGGGGTTACTAGAACAAGACTCGATATATGGCCGACTCAGGAGGTTTGAGTATTCCCTGCATGACTAGCATAAGAATTATATTTCACATCCATCAGACAGAACCACCACTCATCATACCTCCCCATGCCTCACCGGACATAACCGTCTCGACAGAGGGTTAGGGACAAGCTTTTGTCGACCCAAGACAGAGACTTTCCCGGATCCCTCTCGGTAGGCATGACATGCATATGAGGGTGATTGCTATCACAAACATATCAAATACCAACAGCATGGAATCATCAATATGCAGTTATGAGTATGATCGCATCATCGCATAAAATAAGGAAATCTCCGAGACAAGGTGGGGTTGCAACCGTATCAACAACACAATACAATATTATGCCAGGGTTCAGAATGCTTGCCTTCAAGTTGTGGAGAGGCAAGGTGCATTCCAAAACTTTTTGAAAGTTTTCTTCTCTCTCCATAATCCTATTTTAAGAAAATTTGAATCAACACATAGTTTAAAAGCAGTACAAAAAAGTTGTTTGGAAAATTTTCAAATAAACATGCAAATAAACTAGACAGAAATTTAGAAACAACAGAAAAAGAATCAAGTTAATTGGACTTATATTTAAAAAGTTATAGCCAGTCAGAGTTTAGTCAAAATTTTGTTTTTAAATAAAACCAGAAAAAGAAAACGTTTCAGGGAGAATACGTTTTCGAGGCAGAGGAGACGTACTTCTAAGGTTTACGCCTCCACTTAAACCAGCGCGGGCCGGCTCGGGGTCACTGACATTGGGTCCCTCGGCCCCACTGGTCAGGTTTGACCAGTCACCCGCGCCCTCTTTCTCCTCTGGCCGAGGCGAGGCAGGCTCCGGCGATCGCCGTCGACGAACGGCGGCTCCCCGTGGGGTTCTGAGGGCGGGGATGGATCCGCCAGTCCGGGGAAGTCCTCCCGGTGGTCGACAGGCTGGCGGGGATGACGGGAGTTGCCGGCGGCGAGCTCTGCGGCGGAGGTGGCTTCGGGAGGAATTAGGGGTTTGAGCTACGGTGGTTCTTGGGCCCTGTTTGGTTCAGCTTTTATCGACGGATTCCGCTGCCACACAACAGAATCTGAACCAAAGGGTGAACCCAGTAGAATCCGATTCCAGAAATCCGCTGCCAAAATCTGAACCAAAAGCGGAAGCAGCCTAGGACGTGCTTTCCAAAATCTGAATCCACTATGGGCCAAAATCTTAAAAACCTGCAGCAGCTGGTTTGCCAAATGACCTACATCTTTTTCACATCAGATTTTCCACAGCTATTTTTCCACAGCAGATTTTTCACAGCTGCTTTTAGAAATCCACAGCCAAACCAAACAGGGCCTTGATCGCGCTTGAGAGGCTGGGCGGCTCCGCACGGTCGAGGGGAGGAGGACGGTGGCACTGGATGGACGGGGGAGGTCCTGCCTGCGATGAATTGAACTGGAGCATGGCTGCGGCCGAACTTGCTGGAGATGAGGAAGACGGCCTCCCTCCGTCGATGGCTGGCTATGGGGGCACTAGGAGGATGGTACGAGGTTGCCTAAGGGTCTGGATGGGCTCGGGGGCTCCTTTTATAGGCGACCGAGGTCGATTCTGCGGCGACCGGAGATAAGATCGGCGAACCACCTCGCTGTAGCTAGCAGGGCGACGTGGAACTGGCCGGCGCATTCCGACGAACTCCACACTGCTCAAGGGGCGAGCTGGCGCGCGCGTATGGCTTGGGCGGCGCTGCAACGGCCGGCGCCTGCTGCGGCCGTCAGCTAGCCGCCATGGCCGACCAGACGATGGCGCTGTGGGGTGCCAGGGGTTGCCAGGGTGGCTCCGCGATGCGGGAGGAGTCAGGGCACGCTGGTTGTGAGTGGGGAGGGGCCAGAACGGGCGGGGGGGAGGCGGCAGCGAGACGAGGCGACTCGGGCGCACGCACGTGCAGAACGCTTGCTCTGGCAACGCCCAGAGCACGCATGTCAGGTGCTCGACGCAATGCCAGCGCGTGCCAAAGGGCTTGGGCGAGGCTAGGAATTAACAGGTCTAGGTTATGGTTATCTAGGAGCTTAGTGGACAAGTTGGTTGGGTCAGAGGGTCAAGTTCACAATGCAAACTAAAAATCAAGTCAAAACTTACCATGCACCCAAGGTGTTTGATAGAATGCCATTGGCTTCTAGGCATCTCTTGGGGTGGCCAAAATCTCCAGATCAGTGTCTCTTTAGATGATACGGAGGGTGGTAAGGTTAGTTTGTAAAAACAAAAACTTGTAAGTGCAAGTTTTTGAGAGAACCAAATCTGGACAGAACGAAAATGGCATTAATTCATGTACCAAAATTACTCCAATGGGTCCACTCTCATGAACTTAAGGGTTTGGTAGGGTGGTCTCTAAGGATGAGAAAGATTCATGAGTAATAGGGCAGGTTAAAATATGGTTGCAGTACAAATCACCCAATTGGACCAGAATGAAGATGAGGATGATTTACTCAAATTTTTCGAAGAACATCAGTGGACTTTTGCATAAAGTTGAATTATATACTACTACTAACATCCCCTAATTTTGGTGGAAGCTTTAAAGACATATTTAAATAGGTTGTAGTGCAATTTTACAAACTGGACTAGTTTTGAAAACTTGGGGTAGAGCCCAAAATCTCCAATGATTAAAAGTTATTTTTGCATAAAAGTGATTTAGGAACATCACATGCCCTCCCCAATTTTTGGTGAAATTTTGAAATGAATCTATCAAAGGTTTATAGTTCAAATGGGACCCTAAAACCATGGTAAACCATTTTTAAAGAAATAAAGATCAGGAAAAATAATTATATAATTAAACCCACTGATAAAAGAAATGTTTTCTTGAGAGGGTATACAAGTCCAACAATATATTTGGAAAGTTTTCACTTGGGGTAAAACTCCACAATAACAAAGAAAAGAATGGTTCTGAAATCAAAAGAAAATCCAGAAAATAAAAATTTAATTTCCTGGCAAAATTTTAATTAATCAAACAAGGTCAAAATTTAGGGGTGTTACAACACTACCCCCCTTAAGAAAAATCTCGTCCATGAGATTTGCTAAAAGTTGATTTGCAAAAGATACTCCCATTAGCTGTAGCCAAATAGTTTACTCATTGCACAAACTTAGGGTACAAGCATATAATTAAACATAGCTATGACGTTTACAATGAAAACGGCAAATGGACAGGGTCTTGAGAAAATGTCTCTGGTACTGGGGCACACTCTTCTCCTATCGGGGGAAGCGGATTGACTAGTCGATGAACTCGTCTCTCTTGGTCGGGCCTCAGCGGTCTGCTGATGGCTATCTGAGGATTTAAATCAGCGAGGCTCTGGAGATAACCCATTACCCGCTGGGTCAAACGCTCTTGCGCGATGACATACTGGGCAAGGTTGGCCAGTACTGGGTCTCTCTCAATTCTTCCACCGGGAAAAGAGGTTACTTCTCCGGGGGCTGCACGACTCGGGAAATAATAATACCCTCGTTCGCTGGCAAAGGGTACCGCGAATCGAAGGCGGGCAAGTGCTTCGTACGCATCAACTTCTATGTCCATCTGCGGAGTCGGCATAGATTTCCCCATGAAGGAGACTTTTGTTGGGTCTTGGTTTGGGTTTGTGGGAGGGATGTGCACCACTGCCCAATATTTCGAGGTGGATGGGGTGATCCTCGATTTGAGCAACTCGTACTGGGGTGGGTGGATAGAACTCATGGTACTGCAGGTAAAGTCCCACAATATTTTAACAAAGCTGTCTGGGGTTGCATCTGGAGTTCTCATATAAATACTAGAGCTCGGCATGTCAAAGGAATGGTTGTGAGGGTTGTGCACAAGGTGAGGGGCACCTGATAAGGTCAGGAGGTGGCCTTTTATATAGCATCAGGGCTGGTTCCTTTATCACGGTGAGGGGCAACTAGTTTGTCGGTTCTGCTCTATGGGGTCGAGTTAATGCCACAGATACACATATCTCACAAAAGTGACGTATAACTGTGGGTGTCGTCTGGGTGGTTTTTTGGTAGCCACGCCCGGAATAAAAAAAATGCAACCATACGCCAACATACTTACGCATGGCTAAAATTTAAAAAAAAGGACGCACAAGCAGACAGCATTCAAACATGGCGATACAAGATCACACAATTACAGGGCGTGGACATACTAAGACTCGGCATTACTCGAGCGACTTAGTCTACCTCGTTAATATCTAAGCGGGCTTGCCTCGTGGTCGTCGAGGCTTCTCCACGGGTTTCATCGTCGGGGTTAGCTGGAGGGGGTTGAGGAACTGCAGGGTCGGGGTAGCGATGATGACCATCGTGGGGATTGTTGGCCACAATCCCGTTGGAGCGTGTTCCCAAAAGGCGACGAAGCACATCTGGGGACACCAAAGCACCTTGGTCGATGGCCGGGGCAGACCTCAAAGAGTCGATCGGTTGTCCGAACAGCACGACTGGGTTGTTGGCATCGGGCTCATCTTCTCTTCTTGCCGGGGCTCGCCGGATCAGTTCTCCACGAGCTACGATCAGATCAAGGGTGATTTGATCGAAGAGTTCCTCTAGTTCACTTACATAGCGCACCAGATGCAATAATGCAGGATCAGTCTCGTGATCCCCGTTGGCAACCTGGAGTGGCCTACCATACCCGTCACGGCTGGGGTAGTAGTACAATGAGCGACAGTTAACTCTGGGCAACAAGTGCCGGAGTTGAACTATAGCCTCCCGAGCCGCTAGTTGGATGGCTTGTGGTTCAAAGTAAGTTGTCCTTCCGGTGAACCTGTAGGGGCGCTCTAGCGATAGACCCCTACCATAGACGTGCACAGTGGCCCAAAATTGACTGCTCTCACCGCTCATGGGCCCTTGGTACACAACATATTCTGGGGGCTCTTCTAATGCAAAGGCACGGCGGGTGAGGTTGGCTAGCATGGTCACAAAACTTCCAAGGTTGGTTGATGTGGTCTCGTTGTGAACAATGGGTCCTAGCATTTTAGCTGGGTCTGGGGTAGAGGCTGTGTTGTGCTGAGTTGAGGTTGGCGTGCCCTTTTTATAGAAAAAGGGGATGGAGTCTTCCTTCGCACGCTTGCGAATGAGACAATTTAGGTGTCGATCACTGGCGCGTGATCGACAGACTAGGCTGATAGGTTGGGCACCTGCTACCAAAAGGTGTCGGGGTCACTGTGTGGCTATCTTACACGAGAAGCTTGGCCGGGGTTAGGTTGAGGTCTGGTGGGTTGGTTTACCTAGGTTTTTCGACCTGGCTAAGATAGGATTAGCCAATGGTCAGCCTGGCTCTGATACCAAGGTTATCAGGACCGGATTTTCGGGATAGAATTTCCCACAAAATGGCCCTTGTGCTCACCGGCCCCAGGATTACTGTTAGCTGATGAGGCACCAACTTGATACAGAAACTCCAAGCAAAATACAAGATATGTATTACAAGACCATTCTGACCTATGAGTCCAACAAATGGTTTTTAGTGGTTGATGGCGGAAGCGGTTTGCGGATCATCAGCATCTATGGGACTTCATTTCCCACAGGAACAGCTGACCTGGATAACTCCTATCTTCACGAGGCTGCTATCACCATTGCGTAGGTTCCGGGGCTGTCATCACAACGCTCCTCTCCACGCAAGAAATCTGGCCAAGGCAATAGCCAGGGACAAGCCAGTGAGTACTTTGAATGTACTCGCAAACATTAAGAACATAGGTATAATATAACCACAGATAATCATGCTTTGAATTATTCTATGATCACTTCGTCCGTTACGAAATAAAGTTCATGATGCACGCAAGTGGGTCATTCAAATAAAATATGAATAAACAATCAGGGAATAGAAATAAAATGCACCGATCGGGTGTTTGAAGCGACGCCTTGAAAGGATAATAATATAAAGCATGCCTTAGTCAGGTGTCTACGCGACGTCACATAAAGGGCTTATAAGGTAAACGAATAACAAGCATGCCACAGTCGGGCGTCTTAGCGACACCACATACAGGGCTTATAAAGAGTAATCACAGTGAATATCCAGGAGGTAGAACCGTCCCAGGGATACTCAATAATTCAAAAATGTAGATGGTTAGTCCATAATAATAGTAATCATAATCATTGTGTGTCACAAGTCATGATCCATGTTTTGGTTTAGCAATCTTTCCTCCGAAGTCCGACACTAAGACCGACACTTCACCCATCCCAGACTGTAGTCCTTAACCATGGACACGGCTATTCGAATAGATAAAATCTCTACAGAGGGTGTACTCTTTACCCACTAGCAACGGATTCCTTTAGTCCATCGGGACTAATTCGTCTACGGTCTTTCATTCGAAAACACACCTGACCGCACACACCAGCCTAACTTGTCGGTGTCTGGAATCACCCACGACACGTGTCAAGCAAAACTCTAAGTGGGGAGGCTACAACCTCGTTTAGCATGGGATCAAACTTATATCGCGCGCTCTAAGGGCTGCCCCCCTCTCGGTCCCTACCGGAAACACCCATGCCCCCGGACCAAGTGGCATGCCTACCGGATGCAGCCGGTATCTTCCACCATGGCCTCTCTGTACGGTGCGTGCTAGGACAGGGGTTGACAATTTACTGAACCGTACCCTACCTGTGGCAGGGACAAGTGGTAGTACGAAACAAGTATGGGGGTTACTGGAACAAGACTCGATCTATGGCCGACTCAGGAGGTTTGAGTATTCCCTGCATGACTAGCATAAGAATTATATTTCACATCCATCAGACAGAACCACCACTCATCATACCTTCCCATGCCCCACCAGACATAACCGTCTTGACGGAGGGTTAGGGACAAGCTCATGTCTACCCAAGACAGAGAATTTCCCGGATCCCTCTCGGCAGGCATGAGAGGCATATGAGGGTGATTGCTATCACAAACATATCAAATACCAACAGCATGGAATCATCAATATGCACTTATGAGTATGATCGCATCATCGCATAAAATAAGGAAATCTCCGAGACAAGGTGGGGTTGCAACCGTATCAACAACACAAGACAATATTATGCCAGGGTTCAGAATGCTTGTCTTCAAGTTGTGGAGAGGCAGGGTGCATTCCAAAACTTTTTGAAAGTTTTCTTCTCTCTCCATAATCCTATTTTAAGAAAATTTGAGTCAACACATAGTTTAAAAACAGTACAAAAAAGTTGTTTGGAAAATTTTCAAATAAATATGAAAATAAACTAGACAGAATTTTAGAAACAACAGAAAAAGAATCAAGTTAATTGGACTTATATTTAAATAGTTATAGCCAGTCAAAGTTTAGTCAAAATTCTGTTTTTAAATAAAACCAGAAAAAGAAAACGTTTCAGGGAGAATACGTTTTCGAGGCAGAGGAGGCGTACTTCTGAGGTTTACGCCTCCACTTAAACCGGCGCGGGCCGGCTCGGGGTCACTGACAGTGGGTCCCTCGGGTCCACTGGTCAGGTTTGACCATTCGACCGTGCCCTCTTTCTCCTCTGGCCGAGGCGAGGCGGGCTCCGGCGATCGCCGTCAATGAACGGCGGCTCCCCGTGGGGTTCTGAGGGCGGCAATGGATCCACCAGTCTGGGGCAGTCCTCCCGGTGGTCGATAGGCTGGCGGGGATGAAGGGAGTCGCCGACGGCGAGCTCTGTGGCGGAGGTGGGTTCGGGAGGAATTGGGGGTTTGAGCTACGGTGGTTCTTGATCGCGTTTGAGAGGCTGGGCAGCTCCGCACGGTCAAGGGGAGGAGGACGGTGGCACTGAATGGATGGGGGAGGTCCAGCCTGCGACGAATTGAACCGGAGCGTGGCGGCGGCCGAACTGGCCAGAGATGAGGAAGACGGCCTCCCTCCGTCGATGGCTAGCTATGGGGGCACTAGGAGGATGGTACGAGGTCTCCTGAGGGTCTGGATGGGCTCGGGGGCTCCTTTTATAGGCGGCCGAGGTCGGTTCCGCGGCGACCGGAGATAAGATCAGTGAACCGCCTCGCTGTAGCTAGCAGGGCGACGTGGAACTGGACGGCGCATTCCGACAAACTCCACACTGCTCAAGGGGCGAGCTGGCACACGCGTATGGCTTGGGCAGCGCTGCCACGGCCGGGGCCTGCTGCAGCCGTCAGCTAGCCACCATGGCCGACCTGACGGTGGCGCTGTGGGGTGCCAGGGGTGGCCGGGGCGGCTCTATGATGCAGGAGGAGTCGGGGCGCGCTGGTTGTGTGTGGGGAGGGGCCAGAACGGGCGAGGGGAAGGCGGCAGCGAGACGCGGCGACTCGGGCGCACGCACGTGCAAAACACGTGCTCTGGCCACGCCCAGAGCACGCACGCCAGGTGCTCGACGCAATGCCAGCGCATGCCAGAGGGCTTGGGCGATGCTGGGGATTAACATGTCTAGGTTAGGGTTATCTAGGAGCTTAGTGGACAAGTTGGTTGGGTCAGAGGGTCAAGTTCACAATGCAAACAAAAAAACAAGTCAAAACTAACCATGCACCCAAGGTGTTTGACAGAATGCCATGCGCTTCTAGGCATCTCTTGGGTTGGCCAAAATCTCCAGATCAGTGTCTCTTCAGATGATACAGAGGGTGGCAAGGTTAGTTTGTCAAAAACAAAAACTCGTTAGTGCATGTTTTTGAGAGAACCAAATTTGGACAGAAAGAAAATGGCATTAATTCATGTACCAAAATTACTCCAATGGGTCCACTCTCATGAACTTAAGGGTTTGGTAGGGTGGTCTCTAAGCAGGAGAAAGAATCATGAGTAATAGGGCAAGTTAAAATATGGTTGCAGTACAAATCACCCAGTTGGACTAGAATAAAGATGAGGATGATTTACTCAAATTTTTCAAAGAACATCAGTGGTTTTTTGCATAAAGTTGAATTATATACTACTACTAACATCCCCTAATTTAGGTGGAAGCTTTAAAGAAATATTTAAATAGACTGTAGTGCAATTTTACAAATTGGTCCAGTTTTGAATACTTGGGGTAGAGCCCAAAATCTCCAATGACTAAAAGTTATTTTTGCAAAAAAGTGATTTAGAAACATCACAGGTCCTCGCCAATTTTTGGTGCAATTTTGAAATGAATGTATCAAAGGTTTGTAATTCAAATGGGACCCTAAAACCATGGGAAACCATTTTTAAAGTAATAAAAATCAGGAAAAATAATTATATAATTAATTCCACTGATAAAAGAAATGTTTTCTAGCGAGGGTATACAAGTCCAACAATATATTTGGAAAGTTTTCACTTGGGGTAAAACTCCACAATAACAAAGAAAAGAATGGTTCTGAAATCAAAAGAAAATCCAAAAATAAAAATTTAATTTCTTGGTATAATTTTAATTAATAAAACAAGGTCAAAATTTATGGGTGTTACATGTGGTCCCTTGAGAATGAATATTTTTATGCAAACGGTTTTCGTACAAGTGAGACGACAAGGCACATGCAGAAATGTAGTTCAAATTGTGATGTGATATCATAGACAGTACCTTACACTGCAGACAAGACCAATGTGTACCAAGATTACCCTAGTCACTGTCTAATAAATGTAGCACCAGAGACTTTACAGAAATTTCATTTAGAGGCTTGCCATCGAAGTGCGCTTGCCTCAGTTAGGAACGATACTTCATCAACAAGTGCTTGATAAGAGCAACCAACCCTTGCTCGTCTTGGCTATCCAGTTTGGTCCTCGCATATTTAGAAGAATGAATTCTTGTGTCTTCTGTCAACAGAAACATATGCACTAATTACCATGAATAACATTAGTACATTACTTACATGTAAGTTGCGGAGGAAGATTGGAAATTGTTCTTTGTCTATGGTATAATCTTTCCATGAAGGAAATATGTGCACAAAGTTCCTGACAATAATATAAGCTTCATTTTCTAAACTAGGAAGAAGTGGAACAATGGTCCTATTTGCTGCAATCGGGGCTCTCTCTCGTTCGAAAAGGGATTTGGCAACTAGATTTGGTGTACTCGTTGCTGGAATGGGGGTTTTGCGTTGTAGAGCTGGTGCTATGTCAACTGGCATCATCATACTGTTTGCTGCAGTTGGGGTCTGCTGAGTTGGGGCATCAGAGATGGCCAATGTAGTAGCTAGGGCTAGATTGTACTAGAGTTGGGGCCGTGTTTTGTTTGTCTGGTGATATTCCAACTACACCTAATGGGCTATTTGATTTATCAGGTGTCACTACCTTTTCCAAATACTTTCTTCGTGCTCCTTCGTGATCAGCAATCGCCCTCTTCCTTTTGAATATCTGATAATAAAGAACAACATTTGAATGGATAAATATGGTATGATGACTGTCGGTGTCAAAACCAGCGGATCTTGGGTAGGGGGTCCCGAACTGTGCATCTAAGGTCGATGGTACTAGGAGACAGGGGACACAATGTTTTACCAAGGTTCGGGCCCTCTCTATGGAGGTAATACCCTATGTCCTTCTTGATTGATCTTACAAGAGTTGATCTACCACGAGATTGTAATGGCTAAACCCTAGAGGTCTAGCTTGTATGGCTATGATAATGTATCTCCTCTCCGGACTAAGTCCTCCGGTTTATATAGACACCGGGAGGATCTAGGGTTACACAAGGTCGGTTACAAAGAAAGGAATCTACATATTTGGTCGCCAAGCTTGCCTTCCATGCCAAGGAGAGTCCCATTCAGACACTGGTGCAGTCTTCGGACTTCGTATCTTCATAGCCCATTAGTCCGGCCCATGGCTAACAGGCCGGACGCCTGAGGACCCCTTAGTCCAGGACTCCCTCAATAGCCCTTGAACCTGGCTTGAATGACAACGTATCTGGCGCGTAGATCTGTCTTCGGCATTGCAAGGCGGGTTCCTTCCTCCGAACAACAAGATAGTCTTTGAACATGTCCGGACATGTAACACAACACCACACACAACCGCAGAGATAATATTCCACGAGTCCATTCTGATGACAACTTTTATAACATGACGTCACGCTTGCCCGGTTTTTCGAACCGTATCATGTCCCATTGTTCCATGTTTCGAGGCGCAGTTGCTATCGGCATGCTCTGTCGAAACAAAGATCGTGTCCCCATATTGCGGGATTCTCATTAACACAAGCATGGGTAACCCAACCGTTCTGTTCGAAAGATCCCTTAGGAATAGGCAGGCTTTCAAGCTCAAGAGGAGGCGTTTTAATTCCTGCTGCCTCTATAAAGGAACCAAGGGCCGTCCTTTTTGACGCCAAACTTCTCCTCAGCCTCTCCAACCTCGTGTTCTAGCACCCAAGGTTTCGACTTTGTTGCTCCGAGCTTCCTCATTATGTCCGGACCTAGCCCCCAAGGCCGATGGGTGGCGTCCTCCGTTACAGAGGACGATATTGCGAAGCTTCGAGCGACCAGATACCTAACCACGGAAATCCACCATAGGCTTCCTGCTCAAGGGCAGGTTATCCCGACCCCCAGATCTAGCGAGAGGGTCTTATTCATCTCACACTTCCTTCAAGGGCTAGGGCTCGCTCTTGATCCCTTCGTCCTGGGGCTAATGTTCTATTATGCACTAGATTTTCACGATCTAGCCCAGAGTCTTTCCTCCATGTCTTGGTGTTCATTATTACGTGTGAGGCCTTCTTCCAAACCCCTCCACACTTTGGCTTATAGCTCAAGACCATTAGTGTGAAACCAAAGGTAGTCGACGGGGAACAGGTGGAGTGCAGCGGTGCTGTAGTCAGCCAGCTCACCAACACTCCTTGGCCAAAAGGCTATTTTACCGAAACTTCCAATCGATGGCAGCGAGAGTGTTTTTACGTTACGGAGCCCTGCAACACCAAGTGGGTATCTACACCCATGTTTCACCCTGGCCCACCATTACAGCTTGCATCATGGGCCAACAAGGGACTGGATTGGGGATCAGTTGATGAAGTGCGGACTCTACAAAGCCGCATCCAAACCCTCCTCGAGAGGGACATTGATCTTGTCAGTGTGATTCAAGTAATGCTAATTCGCTGAATCCTACCATGCCAACATAGGCCTCTCCATATGTGGGAGTTCAATCCAGAAGGACCACGAACCCTCCAACACTTCTTCAGAATTACGCACAAAGGGATGTGGAAGTTGTTTTTCGGAAAATGAAAACATTGGCCGCACACTACTGAGGACACAGGCCTCGACTGTAACCATCCGGATACCCCGGTAAGTACTTGACTTCCGAACACCCTTTTTTAAGTGTGCCATAATACATTACTTAGCAAACTATCTCCTTCCAGGGCTGGATAAAGAAAGCAGAGCTGATTAGATGTCCAACCCCCTTCCCTAAGGTTCAGTGGATCTTGTATTAACAAGGATGCTGGCCCCGGCACTGTACCAGATGCCTATGAAGGAGGGTAAGGTAGAGAGAACCAAAGATGGCCCCCATCCCGAAGGTGTACCAGACAAGATTCCATCGTCCGAAGACAAAAATGACGGGGAAGTCAACATCTCTTCCCCCCATGGGAAGAAAAGGGCTGCCTCCGAAGATTGGGAGGAAAGGCTCCTAAACGAGGCAAGATGCCTTCGTCGGGTGGCTCGGGCTTGGAGGAAAACGTCATCGTGCAGTCCCATGACGAGGACAGGCCTTAGGCCAAATCGAAAGTGAACAAGGGTGTTTCAAACACGTCCCGTCCCTTTCTTGTAACATCTAGAATAGATGTTTTTTTTGCAGTTCGGCATGCAGTCTTCTTCAACAATCCTCTTCCTCGGGGGATCTTCTCCCGGAGATGATGGAAAGCGAGACGCCTCCACCGATCTCCTTGCCCAACAGGGCGGACAACTTCGAGGTGGCATCGCGGAGGGTCTCTCCCAATTAACAAGTGGTGCGAGGGATGATGAAGACACAACCCGGAGGTGATACTTCCGTGGCCCAGGGTCCGGGGACCAACAATAAAGGCCCCGAACATTCCGGGTACGAATAAACGGATCCCTTCAAAGGGAGGCCGTACTCCTTCAACAGCCTTCGGACACCCAAAGGCGCCGGATATATTGACGAACATGCTGTGATAGGCGTCTGTCTCAGAGGAACATCGTACCTTGATGGGCACGGTGGTCGAAAAGGTCCTGGCTGCGAAAAGCGGATTGAATGAGGCCTCTGTGGGCCTGCTAAGAGGCTTCAAGGTTTGTATCGTAATATGTTCGATTGTGTTTTATTCAAGAATACACTTGTGTATAGACAGTAGCCCCTGAGACTCTGATTAGCTTCCCAAGGGAGGCGATCAGAGGATCAAAAGATATGCCCAGGAAGTAATATGATTAATTGGAACACAGGCTGTGACCTCCCCGGGAACTGTCCAAACTGTAGAGATTGCGGATTTGCAACACAAGATTGATGAAGCAGATACTGATATCGCGCTTAGCAATAGGCGTCTTGACAAGTCGCAAGGTACGTGTACGGAGCTATCCTTACATATACGTGTTTGTAATATAAGTGTGACGCTGAAAGTTGCATACTGGAATATGCATGGTTGCAGATGGTGCCGCCTCCGTTGAGATTCTTCGGGCAGAGCTGGCCCAGGCCAAGGAGCAGGCCCGGTCTAGTAATGCGGCTGCCGAAAAGGCATTGGCCGAGTTAAAGGCCGAACAAGCTGGTCGGCACCAAGACAAGGAGAAAATATCCTCGATGGCGCTCGAACTAAAAAATGCTACCAGCCGCTGTGGATTCCTAGAGAAGGAGAATAAAGCCGAAGCGGCTGAGCTTGACAAGGCCTTGCGAGAGGCCAAAGAAGCGCGGTCTGAATCTAGAGCGGCCGTGAGGAGATCCGGCAAGCTGAGGAGATTGCGGCTGGTAAACCATTTTTATTACACACTAAGTTCGGCAATCCGAATTATGCTCAGCTTAACCAAGTGTGGAGTTCTCCAGACGTGTTTTTGGACCTGCCAAAGAGTTCATCCGATGCGGCGCAGTTTTACCAAGCGTAAGAGGGATATGCAACGGAGAAGATTTTCTGGTCACAGTTTGGCGCATCAAAATGCCCACTACTGCTGAATGAACAGATGTCCCAATGGGCCGAGCTTCACAGGATGTCCGGTGCTGCCATGAAGAACGTCATACTTCAGTTGTGGCCGACTGAGCTGATTCTGAATAGCTATTTCATCTTAGTGCGGCGGCTTGCTGATGCGGTGCCACGTATCGACGTCGTGAAGCGGTTGGCGTGCATTGAAGGTGCACGGATGGCCTTTGCCCGAGTCAAGACATACTGGGGGAAGATGAAGGTCGTCGATGTTGCAGCGCAGGGTCCACCCAAGGGCAAGGACCATCACGCACTAGAGCATTACTTTGAGGATGTCTTAGAGGCTGCCCGCTTGATAGAGGGTCAATGTTCGAAAGGCATAATATTCGAGTGAACTCTTTACGAATTGTAAAAGACAATTTTTATAATTAGTCTATATTTTGATTTTGCCTAAAGGCTTTTGTTCCTCCTGTGCGGCCGTTTGTATATGAGCTGAAAGTTTTCCAGTCGTCGGCTTCAGCCCCCTCGTAGGAAGTACGGGGGTGTTCGAAAAAGCATCTAATCACTCTTGACCCAACGTCTTGGTCCGTGAAGGAGGTGTCAATGTGGCGAACCAGGCATCCAGACTATAGGGCGTTAACACTTTCACTTAGCCATAGGAGTTTATGGTGGGTCTACGACATAGCCCCTGGCATGTATGCGGCTTATTCATACGATGCGTTTACATATTTGACCAGAAAGAGGTCCTTCGTGTGACACAGAGGGAATCGCGAAAGATTCCGATAAGTCATCGAGTGGTTGACCAGCTCTCGCTGCATCATGATGGTCAGTTTTCGGCTTTCTCTACTGAGGTGCTTAACCAGGTGAACCGGAAGCACAAGCACAATAGTTCTCCCTTTACTACCCTAGCCGATAGAGCGGAACGTATGTTAGCAAGCACAGGAGCCGGCCAACCCAACTATTGACCCAAGATATCATTCGGAGCTGATGCATATAAGGCCAAACTCGCAACGCCGAAGTGCGCTATAGAGCTGTTCGGACTTTGTCGGCAACTCCTTTGTTCCCATACCGAGCCCCTGGCAAGTTATGCCGAGGTGTACATTTGAGAAACCATAGGGACAAAACTCGGTCCTTTTAGAAAAGAATTGATTATTTTTGCTGGGATCTGAGTGATGTGCGAATCGTGTATATAGATAACAAAGCCGCAACCCCGGCAATTTGATATGCCAGGGGTCAAAGGCAGAGGAGAAACACACTTTACGCGCTTGAAATAGAGAATGCGGTCTACAAAAAGTTATTTTTGGACCTCCTGTCGCACGTCTGCGCCGCCTGTCTTCGGCGAAGGGACTCCTTGACGGAAATAGCCCTTGGGTAAGTGTACGAACCCGAACTCCGATAGAGTCCGAGGCCAACCATTGAGCCACATGTGGAGGGAAACAAGAAAAAGGAAGAAGGAAAAAGTTAGAAAAAAGAGAAGGTTATGAGAGTACTTTCAGGTCCGTCCATATTGTGCTTTCGCTGGTGCCCAGGGTATTTTAAGTGCATAGTAATGTATGCGCGGTATAGATTGTCCGGGTATATGCGGCGGACGGCGGAAGCCGAACAGCTAGTCTTGCAAGGGATTGGAACGGTCATGTTGAATGGAGACCGGTGGTTTAATGGCCGATGAGGTATGCGGCGTAATGCCCCCGTTGTGTAGTTCGGCTGAGATAGCCGTAGTGTGATCCTCTACATGGAGAGAGCGCTCCATGCATTCCCCTGTAGGGTACTGTGTCATGTCACTACTAGGGAAAACCTTATACACAGAATCTTAGCAGCAGCGCGGCATAAAAACAGGCGCTGCTGCTAAGTAGTAGCAGCGCGGCTACGGAAAGCTCGCTATTGGTGCAAACTTAGCAGTAGCGCGTGACGCTTAAACCGCGCTGCTACAAAAATCCACCGACAGTACACAACGACATAAGTTTACCAGTAGCGTGGCGCCAGGGAGCGTGCTGCTGCTAATGCCATAGTAGCAGCGCGCTTTTTTGTCACCTCGCTGCTGCTAATTTTGAAAATGTGCACAGGGTTGGCCCGTTTAGCAGTAGCGCGTGACAGGAAAGCGCGCTGTTGCTATTCTCTTAGCAGCAGCGCGCTTTCTCTCCCGCGCTCCTGCTAAGACGCAGGACCCACCACCTTTTCCACCTCCCCCTCCCCATCTCCTCTCCTCCCTTTCCCCTACCTCCCACATCCTCCCTCTCTCACTCTTGTTCTTCCTCAATACTTCTCCCCCCATTACTCTCCCTCTTCTACCTACTTTTCTCTCTCTTCATTACTCCTAGCTATAACTACACCACCTCCATTAATTCATCTCCTTTCTCTTTTTCCTCCCCCCTCCACTAGTTGAAGTTGTCCCCTCCCAAATTAGCTAGCTAGGTAGATGTAGAATTTAGTTAAGTGACCTATTTGCCCCCTAACTAGATCTTTATTTGTCAAGAAGAGCTTTGTGCACTTTTGACCACCCAACATCATCATCTCAACCGTGTGCTCGATCTCGAGATAGAGGTGTGATTAATATTTCATGCTTTTGCAAAATGGAAATATGTTTATGCATGTGTGTGTGATATTTTTATGGAAATTGTGTGTGTGGCATGAGTTGACGCCAAATTGTGCATTTGAGTTGCCTATGTTTTGCCGAAATGTCGACTTATTTCCGTTTCGGCGAATTCCGGGCAAACTCTAGATCTATATATGTCCTACTTTTAAGGAAGGTCATGCCGAATTTTTGTATGACTTTGATGAATGCATGCATTTTTATAATCAATTTGTTTATTATTATTGTGCAGAGTTCACGATGGTCAATGGAACGATGGTGGACAGGTGGTTGCGGTCGGCGGTGCAGGACATGAAGGAAAATAACCTGACAGAGGTTTTATGTCCGTGTCGAAAATGCAAAGGAATAGTTTGGCTTGACCCCCATGTCGATGGTCGTGTCGAAGCACACCTGCTCATGACTGGTTTCATGGATGGCTATACTCGTTGGATAACTGAAGATGAGGATGACGATGTTGAGGATGCCGACGGGGCAGGCAATGATGACACGGGGCAAGACGAAGAGATGATCGATAATGGCGGCGGGGAAGAGGCCGGACATGGCGGTGGAGAAGGGGCCAGACATGGCGGCGGAGAGAACGACATGGACTCCACGCAGCAGAGTTCGTCGGTACTAAGTTCAATCGTGCGGGACCCTCGTGTTCAAGCATTGCTTCACAAGGAGACGAGTACTGAGAGAGCTGCTTCTAGAGAGGAGGCTAAGCTGGAGCAACTGGTGGTAGACTCGAACACTCCATTGTATGATTCTTGCAATCCTGAGTTGACCCGCTTGAGTTTCACGCTCCAAGTGCTGAAGATGAAGGCTAAAAACAAATGGACCGACACTAGCCTCAATGAGCATCTCAAGTACCTAAAGGATGTTCTTCCCGAGGGTAATCTATGTCCTAGTAGTGTTGATGAGGCCAAGAAGATCGTGTGCCCTCTTGATCTGCCACACGTTAGATACTATGCATGCATCAACGGTTGCATAATTTATCGGAAGGAGCACGCGGAAAAAACAAGTTGTCCGGTGTGCAATGCTTCTCGATACAAAAAGGTCGGGAAGAAATGTCCCCAGAAAGTGGTATGGTACTTACCGATCACTCCCCATCTCCATAGGTATTTTTTAGATCCCAAGGAAGCAAAGCTAATGCGCTAGCACGCGGAGAGGAAGAAACCCGACGATGGAGATGATCCGAAGCTGAGACACGTCAAGGATGGAAGCCAGTGGAGAGCGTTGAACAACTTCTATCGGTATTTTGAATGTGATGTAAGGAACATCGTGCTCGGCGCATGTACTGATGGCCTGAATCCGTTTGGCAACCAGAGCACCAACCATAGCACATGGCCCGTGTTTGTATGGATGTACAACCTCCCCCTAGTTGTGCATGAAATCAAAGTACATTCACATGAGCATGCTTCAGGAGGAGTTAGATAAGTTATGGAAAACACCGGCCAAGACATGGGACACCAGCAAAGGCGAGTATTTCAACATGAGAGCCGCGCTGATCACGATAGTGCACGACTATCTTGGTTATGGATATGTGGCAGGCCAGGTGTGCCATGGATATTGCGGATGCACATGGTGCATGGATGATACGACTTCTCAGCAGCTAACGTCAAGGAAAGATGGCGGGTCTGGGAAAATCGTGTACATGGGGCATCGAAGAGGGCTCGAACAGGACGACCCGTGGAGAAACCGTGGAGATCTATTCAATGGTCACACTGAGCATCGAGGATCTCCACGTAAGCGGAGCAGTGCCGAAATCGATGAGCTGTTGAAAAACTGGAAGGAGTGCCCCGCACCGGGAAAGACGATGAGAAAGGCGCCGGAGCCGCTGCTGAAGGTATGGAAGACGAGGTCTGTGTTCTGGGACTTGGAGTACTGGCACAAACTCAATACACCTCATTGCCTTGATCAAATGCATATCTGTAAGAATGTCCTTGAGAGCTTGCTCGCAACACTGATGAACATGCCGGATAAGACCAAGGATGTGTCGAAGGCAAGAAAAGACTTGCAAGATTTGGAAATCAGGGAAGATCTACACATGCCGCCACGTAAAATGTCAGACGAGACAGAGACGGAGACAGAGGCACGGGAGAAGAAGGGCAAGAAAATAAAGAATGAGGATTATTGCCCCCCTTCTTGCTTCACCTTAAGTCAGGCTGAGATCAATCAATTCTTTAAGTGCCTTACCGGAGTCAAAGTTAGTTCCGGTTACTGTGGCAAGATAAGTAGATATCTAGACACGGACAAGAAAAGGTTCAGCGGGATATTGTCAAAGTTAGTCTCATGACTATCATGTGATGATGACGGAGATATTACCTGTTGCCCTTAGAGGGATAATGGACAAGCACGTCCGTGACACACTTATTGGTCTCTGCAACTTTTTCGACGTCATCTCTCAAAAGTCGATCAGTGTGAAGCCACTCCGAAGGCTACAGGAAGAGATCGTTGTGATACTGAATGAGCTTGAGATGTACTTCCCGCCCGCGTTCTTTGACGTGATTGTGCATCTGTGTGTTCATATTGTGGATGACATAATAGACCTGGGGCCGTCATTCCTGCACAACATGATGCCGTTTGAGAGGATGAATGGGATCATCAAAGGATTCATTCGTAACATGTCCCGTCCGGATGGAAGCATCGTCCAGGGCTATTTGACACAAGAGTGCATCTCTTTTTGTGAGAATTTTCTATATGGCGCAGACCAGCCGCCTGGTGTTCGTGTTGGTTTTCCTGTTAACAAGCACGATGGGAGGCTCGAAGGAGAAGGTCACTGCAACGGTCGCAGGGAACTGCACGTGGCATACTCAGATCGACGCAGCGACTTTGACAGAGCAAACTTGGTAGTGCTACAACACCTAGACGAGGTAGATCCTTTCGTGGCACTGCACAAAGAAATTATCGCAAAGAAGTATCGTGACCGGGGGGTATGCAGGACGGACGCCGAAGTTACTAGAGAGCACAACTCCACTTTCCTGCATTCGTTCAAAGAGCATATTATTGCTAATCCCCCGGAGGAGGGCTCTAAGGACGGATTGCTCATATACGCCTTAGCACATGGCCCCTCGCCCAACCTCGTAACCTATCAGGCATATGATATCAACGGATACACGTTCTACACGGAGGCCAAAGATATGGATAGTGATGAATATCAGAACTCAGGGGTGACGATGGAATGCATGACCGGCAGCGACAACGGCGCAACTGAAAGATTTTATGGAAGGGTCGAGGAGATCTGGGAGCTTGACTACTCAAGACTGCACAACACGACGATGTTCCATGTCAGATGGGCTAAGAATGTCGAAAGAGAAAGCCGGATTTTCACTACCATGACTATACCCGATGCCAAGAGCGCTACCGTGAACGCTATCGCAAAAAACGAGCCATGGGTACACGCTAAGCACGTGACACAATGCTTCTTGATAACCGACCCATGCAATCCCAGTCGTGTTGTCGTGAGGAAAGGCAAAAGAAACAACATTGGAATGGATGGAGTCGCCAACGAGGAAGACTATGATCAGTACGGCAACCCAATGAGGGAAGATGACGATGATGATGAAGTATACATGAAAAGAAGAATCAATACTACATTACCAAAGAAAAATCATACTCCATGGAAAAGGCAAAGTCACAATGAGGGGCTCAATTATTCTTCGACGAACAAGAAGGGAAAGAAGCTGACTCAAAAACAAAAACGTCAGCGCTGAGGAATCGGTCAAATGATGTAATATATATATATATGTTCCTATTTTGTATACACACTTAATTAGCCATTATTATGCATGGGTCCAATGATGTAATATATATATATATATGTTCCTATTTTGTATACACACTTAGCCATTATTATGCAAGGGTCCAATGATGTAATATATATGTTCCTATTATGCTGAGGAAAAGAAAAAAGGGAAACTGGTTATATCAGTAGCGCTTTAGTGAAAAAAAGCTACAGCTAGTCAAGGTAGCAGTAGCGGTTTCTGCAGAAAATCGCTACAGCTAGTCAAGGTAGCAGTAGCGGTTTCTGCAGAAAACCGCTACAGCTAGTCAAGGTAGTAATAGCGCGTTTCGCGTAAACGCGCTACTACTACGTCCACTTAACCCAAAATTCTCCCTCTCCCTGCTTCATCCCGCCTCTTTTCCCCCAAATCCTCACTCTCTCTTCTTCCCCGGCCCCGTCGCACCGCCGCGCCCGCCCCCGACCTCGGCGCGCTCGCCCCCGACCCCTGCGCGCTCACCCCCGACCCCGCCGCCCCTGACCCCGCCGCACCCGACCCCGCCGCGCTCACCCCCGACCCCGCCGCCCCCGACTTAGGCGCGCTCGCGCCCGGCGCCGGCGCTCGCCCCCGACCCGTCGGCCCTCGCCTCCCTCCTCTGCTTCCTCCCCTCCCAACCTCGGCCGTCGTTGGGCCTGCCTCCTCGCCCTGCACCCTCTATAAACCACCCCCCCTCTCTCTCTCTGCTAGCTAGGGTTAATTTACTTAGGTTTTAGTTATGTTAATTAGGTTATCTATTTAGTTATGAATTTAGATAGGTTTCCTAATTTGCTGAATTTATATGCAAATTTGAACTGGACATGTGATATCTGGATATGTCTTGTTTTGGAAATGTCATGTTTTGGTAAATGATCTGAGTTGCCTATGTTACGCTGGAATGTTGATTCATTTCCGTTCCGGTGAATTTCAGGCGCTCGATATGTCCATTTTTTAGCAAAGGTCATGCCGAAATTTCCCGTCAATAAAGGCATGATTTGTGCTACATAGTTGGCATATCGAGTGCTGGCACATAGATTTCTTTTTTATCTCATTTATTCATACTTTTAGAAATAAATGAGGACACTTAATCATAGGAAACATGTCGAACAATGAAGAAACTGGGCCTTCTGACCAAGATGCAGACGAGATGGATTATGAGGGTGAACAAGACTACCTCGACTTTTTGACTGCTAAGAAAGGTTTGCAGGTCTGCCTCAATGATGGTACTGACGCCGACACCGACACCGACGGCGCCGGCACCGATGGCGGCGCCGAGACCGGTGGGGAAGGTACCGCCGGGGAAGATACCGGCGCCGATGCCGGTACCGAAAAGAGGCATAAGAAGTAGAGGATACGAAAACCTAACAAACTAGGGATTGGACGACTTGTGAGAACAAAGATGGCACATGGCATGTTTGAGCCGTTAAAGCCGGAAGAACCGCGCAAGTGCTATGGGAACCAAGTAGGATGCATCCTATAGGAATGCGCGAGCATCAATGACGATGACTTAAGGAGTAAAGAACATTTGACGCAGTTGCTCCTAACGAAGTTGCACAAGAGATTCAAGTTCCCCGATCGGGATGATAACATAGAACAACCGTGGGATGATCCGAAGATGAAAAAGATTAAAAATCACGCCATGGGCATGTTCAGCAATGATTTAGCCTCCTGGAAATCGAGGGTGAAACGAGCTATTGAGGCTGAGGAACCCCTGTCCAAGATTCTGGAGGAAAACCCGACACTTACGGAAGAGGAGTTCGAAAAGTTCAAGGACACTTGCGCTACCGAGGACGCCAAGGCTAAGGCTGCGAAATTCAAGAGCCTTCAGCAAAGGAACACGGGGAAGCATCGCCTCAGAAGCCGTGGCTACCTCGGTAAAAGGCCCATATGGGATAAGGAGGACACGGAACGTGAAGCCGCGGGTCTCCCAGACCCCTTGGCGAAGTTCACCAACCCCTTGGAGCATGACTTCATCAGGGCCCGCTACAAGTGGGACAAGGAGAAAAAGGTTTTTTACATGGACAAGATCACGAGGAAATTGATTAGACTACTGGAGAAGCAACACCAGCTTGCAGCCAAAAACCCTACTTCTCCGATGAGGCCCAAGTGGGACACCCCTCTCAACCAGGCCTTGAACGAACTTAAGGGACTCCCTTTGGGCCAGCGGCCGCAATATGGTCGTGTACACGGCGCTGGAGATGGTGCCACGTCGAAGGTGTTTTACAACGAGGGCCTGGAGGCCAAGAAGCAGAAAAAGAAGTTTATTCAGGCGGACATCGACACGAAGGTGAAGCTTGCGGTCGAGAAAAAAGCAGCTGAGGACGCGAAAAAAGCAGCCGAGGACAAATATGAGTTGCTACAGCAGGCAGTCAATGCAGCTGTAACTGCCTGCAGAAATGATTTTGCTACTAACTTGGTTCCAGTTATCATCAACTGGATGACGGAAAATCCAGACAAGACGGTACATGATTTCCCGTTGCCCAGTTTCATCGGGAGCAACTCCATGAACAACAACACCATCGCATCATCACTTGCTCACGCAACTGGGCCTCCTCTCGCAGCCGCTCCTGCTCATAGCAGCCCGTCCTCAGTCTCTGGCGCGCTTGGTGAGCCTTCGTCTTTGGTTGAGCTCGACGCCGTCACGGTAATTACAAGTCGCACCAACATATATATATATAATATTCCATTTTTGTTGCCTTTTAGATGTTTTACGCCACAGACATATGTGTTTGCAGGCGAAAGAAACCCCGTGCACCATACTCTACTTGATCAAATGCCAGAAGGTGGACGTGGGAAAGGGGATGATAATGGACCCCTTGCAACCCACGTTCCACAACCAGCCGATCCCTGCTGGGCACTTCAGGGTTAGCTTGTCCAGTGTGAAATCGGGGCACGAGGATTTGCCTCCTCCAGTACAGCATGTGGGAGCAGACGACGAGACCCCGCTGCGGATTGGAAGCTGCAAGGGTTGGGTGCTGCTATGGCCGAAGAATCTTATTCGTCTGGACCAGGCAGAGAGCACACCAATAACCACACATCAACAAGCATGTGCGGAGACCACCACCCCGCCTACTCAATTACCAGCTCCTGTAGTGCCGGGTGAGAGCGGCGGACGACATGATGAAGGGGGTGCAATAGTGCTGGCTGATGTAATTTGTCCTGTAGAAGAGAGAATGGATGATGAGACGGAGGTCGACCCTATGGATTTCCTCAATACAAACGCGTATGACTGTGACATAGAATTGATGAGTCAACCATACGACGAATCGGGCTATCAGCTTGCTAATGAGGATATGGATGATATGCCCGGGCAGGAAGGTCGTAGCACGGATTGCAAAAAGTCTCTCTTCATGAAATCCTCACAGGACACGCCTGAAGATGCCGCCTCAACACAGGCTCAACTATCCCAGCGCAAGGGTCGTATAGTACTTAGCCCGGGAACACTGGGGCAGGGGTTAAGGAATGGTCTAGAAGGTGTGCCCAAGAAAAAGGAGAGAAAGAGATCGGGGAAGATAGCTGCCTCCAAACAAGCCAGAGCACATTGCAGCCAAACGATGCATTCTGAAGAGCGTGTACCCGTGAAAGGTGCGGCCATGTTCCATCTCACGGGCGATCCGATGCTACCGCCGAAACCACTGGAGGCACTATCAGGGGATCTTAGGAGACTGCACGACCATGTGCTGTCGACTGAGAAAAGCCTACTAGCCTCAAAGGATCCAGGATATCCGACATACGCGGCTCGTGTGCCTGAGGGGAAGTGCTACGTCGAGACACGGCCTGCGGAGGTGTTCTTCCTGCCGTTTGACCATATCTTTGAGATGTTTCTGACAAGGCGGCTCGATTTTACAATCGTCCGCCTTTTTGCGCTACATATGAGCTCTGTCATGAACAGTGAAGAAGTCTCGCAAATCTGTGTGGCGGATCCGTACTACATGCACGAGTCTTTCTTGAGTCTCGGCGACTTTGAGCGTGAAACTGCTAGGGACTACCTCCAAAACTTCATGGTACAGAATAAGGACCGGGAAATTGTCCTCGTGCCTTATCATCCAAAGTAAGTCAGTTTCGAACAACCCTTTCATACATTTCAATCATTCCTTCTCTCTCTATGGGGAATAATTTGAGGTGTCTTTTCCCCGTAGCAACGGGCGCGCCGTCCTTATCGTTCTTTATCCGCAAGTCTCCCACGCCGTGTATTTTGACCCTTCCAGAGACTACGAGAAAAAAGACTACACCCACATAATGAATATTCTAGATGATGCTCTCCAAGGCTTTAGCTTTAGAGGTGGCCACATGCAGATCAGGAAACAAAGGAACAAGAAGATGGGTTTCGCGCATAAAACTAATTTCTCCTGCATCCAAATCCCAAAACCAACCAAGAAGGATGGATTGTACATCCTCCATCTCATGAATCAGTTCAACACGGATCACCAAAAGCTTCGCATGAGAAGCGGAAATGATGATCATATCCACAAGTGGCTAGAATCTCATGGAGAAGCGGATAATAAACTTAGAGATGACTTCTTTCGCATCCAAAGTGACATTGCGATGATCATCATGAAAGAAGTCGTCGATGAGAAGGGGATGTTCCACCACGGCCCTATATCGCGAGCTAACGTCCGAACTCGCATAGACATGCAATGTCTAGACCTCACGCCGTTCAAGAAGCTAGGGTCCATCCTTGATGATATGGAAGGATGGAACTTCTAGTGATTTATGATGCCGATGATGATGATATGTATCGGTTGAACTTGTATACTATTTGTAGTGATGCAACTTTGTGATGTCCACGATCCCTGCCGAACTTGCGTAACGCTACTTTGTTAGTTTGCGTACGATCACCTGCGTACCTCTACTTAATTAATTTGCGTACTGTATGTTGCATCTAGTTGCTAACCCTTTCTTTTTCGGTGTTCTCTAGTATATTTTGTTGCATATATATGATTGTACATCCTCTTCATGAACATGCATCTCTAACAGGTACCTAGTTTCTTGATGGCGAGATGGAACTGCTATGTCGTGTACAAAGGGAAGGTTCCGGGGGTGTACAACGAGTGGCATGAGTCTCAGGCGCAAGTGAATGGGTTCTCGGACACCAGCCATAAAGGCTTCAAAAGCAGACAAGAAGGAGAAGCTAGTTACTTGAGGTTCACGCTAGCGCGAGAGAGGACTCGTAACCGCCATCTCATGTACTGCATAGTTCCGCTCTCACTCATAGTGATAGCTCTTCTCGCGTATACCTTTGTTTAGATGGATGACGTTGTAGTTGCAAGTATTCGAGACTTGCATGTATCGCTATTTTCAAGATGATGAGAAGATACCACTTTGTGTTGGATGATGATTATGACGAGACTATTTGTATGTATATGCTATGATTACATTTGTGGTCTCGCAGGCATTTGTATGTGTATCATGACGACATTTGTATGTGCTAAAGATTCTTCTATAAAGCCTGTTCAAATACAAAACAAATATGCCTAAAAAAACAAAAAACTACTAAAATTAGTAGTAGCGAGTGGAGAAAAGTTAGCAGCAGCGCGGTTGTAGCAGTAGCGCGCACAGGGGAAGCGCGCTATAGCTATTAGCAGCAGCGAGGTTCCTTTAAGCGCGCTGCTGCAACACTTGTGTAGCAGTAGCGCGGGTGGACCAGCGCTACTGCTATACGTTAGCTGTAGCGCCGTATTGGTAGCGCGGGTACCCGTGCTGCTGATAGGTCTAAAACCCACGCTGCTGCTAGCCTTTTCCCTAGTAGTGTGTGTACCATGTTCACTGTCTTTACTTGGGGGGAAACTGCTTCTGACCCCCGGTGTTTGGTTGGCGAGTTCCGTCGTCGCCGTCAGGCGGCTTCTTCCCTTTGTATTCGGCGTTTAACTTGTCGGCCTGTTTGAAGACCCAACAGCTTCTGTTGGTGTGGTTAGCTAGTTTATTGGGGTGGCCATGAATCTGGCAGGGCCTATCCAATATCTTATCCAAATTGGATAGTCCATCTCTATTTGCCTTGAATGGATTCTTCCGTTGAACGGGTTTGGGGCCGCTGAATCCGGCGTTGACCGTTGTGTCGTGCGCTCCCCCATTACTATTGCCACATTTGTGCTTATTGCGTCGTGGTTTCCCGTTGCCGTCTTGAACTTCGGAAGTGCTTGGGTCGCTGGCGCTGTTGCTTCTACGAACGAGCCAGTTGTCTTCTCCCGCGCAAAAGCGGGTCATCAGAGTGGTAAGGGCTGACATGGATTTTGGTTTTTCCTGACCAAGGTGGCAGGCGAGTCACTCGTCCCAGACACTGTGTTTAAAGGCCGCTAGGGCTTCCGCGTCCAGACAGTCTACGATTTGGTTCTTTTTAACTAAGAACCTAGTACAGAGCTTCTTGGCTGACTCTCCGGGCTGCTGGACGATGTGACTTAAGTCATCGGCGTCTGGTGGCCGGATGTATGTACCTTGGAAGTTGTCGCGGAAGGCGTCTTCTAGATCTTCCCAGCTGCCGATAGAGTTTTCAGGTAGACTGTTTAACCAGTACCTTGCTGGTCCTTTGAGTTTTAGTGGGAGGTATTTGATGGCATGAAGGTCGTCTCCTCGAGCCATATGAATATGGAGAAGAAAACCCTCGATCCATACCGTGGGATCAGTTGTTCCATATTATGATTCGATACTCATAGGTTTAAACCTTGTTGGGAATTCGTGCTCGATTACTTCGTCAGTGAAGCAGAGTGGGTGCACGGCGCCTCTATATTGGGCCGTGTCGCGACGTAGCCTAGATGGAGTCCGTCTGCGGTTTTCGGCCCGAGCGTGACTAGACTTGTCCCGTCCAAATAGGTAGCCGACGTTGCGTGTCGAGGCACGTCCTCGCGCTCCATAGATCGATCTGGTATGTCCTGCTCTACTGTCCAGGTCCTGCCAAGCATCGTATGTATGACCCCGGGCTGTTTTATCTCTATTTTTTCTTTGGGGTGAGGCAGGCCGCTGTTTGGCTTGAGCTGCCGCTTTATCCCGACTGCATGGTGGTCGGTTAGCCGCATTGTCCCGACTGCGTGGTACAGGCTCCGGCGCTTCCTTATCGAACTGAGGTAGCAATCTGCGCTGAGGGTAACCCTTGGTTGTGCGCCTGGGGCCATATTCTTCGGCCACTAGGATATTTTTCCATCTATCATTGAGCTGGACTTGGTCAGCTTGAAGCTGCTGCTGTTTCTTTTTTCAAGCTCCTTGCAGTGGCTAATAGCCGGCGTTTAAAGCGCTCCTGATCGAGAGGTTCCTCAGGCATGATGAAATCCTCGTCGCCGAGGCTCTCCTCATCCTCGGAGAGCGAAAGATAATTAGTGTCCTTTGAGTCTTCATGTATGGCCTGTTCATGTGGGCTATCGTGCCCGTCTTCCAATTCATGTTGTTTGGATGTTGCCCCAACTGGGGCTTCATTGTCTTCGGCATCGTCCGGGGTGTTGTTTTCTCTGGTGCTGGTATTACTATCTTTTGCACGACGTGACTTAGAGCGGCACCGCTGACGCCGATGTCTGGGCTGTGTCTCAGGAGGTTCATCCTCAAACTGGATCTTATTTGTCATCGTTGTTAGTATCTTTAGGTGTATCCACCGTGTATACGTCGTATGAAGAAGTGACTGTCCCGTGTCCTGTGAGTGGCGGGTTTCGGCCCTTCTCTTCTTTGGCATTGTTGTCTATACCGTCGAAGTCTTCAGAGCCGTAATCGAGCATGTCGGTTAAGTCCTCAAAAGTGGCTATGGAGTGGGTGGTGGGAGGGAAGCAAGATTCTCCATCATTAGCCAATAATTCGAACCGAACATAGTTCGACTGTGAGTCCCCCACCAAGGAGAGGTTTTTAATGAGTTTAGCATGTCGCCCAAAGGCGAGTGCTGGAAGATGTCTGTGGCGCTGAATTCGAAGATCCATAAACTATCATGTTCGGCGTCTGCGGGCTCACATGGGTTGGAACTTACGGCCGGAGATGAGTCCGGAACTCCGGTGGCACAGGTATCGTGTGAGATCAAGTCTATGTTCGGCTCCAACACCGGGGAATCTGTGTCATCCGTGGCGGGGTTGTGCTTCCCGCCCTTGGATGGCACAGTCTGCTCCGGATCTAAGGCCAGAGCAGTTATGGGGGCTGTCTCCTAGATGCAGTCTGATGACAGATTTAGGTCATGTCCCTCGGGGTGGCTAGGAGTGGTAGCCGCGGTCTCGAATCCAGCGAAGATCAAGTCCCCATGGATGTCCACAACATAGTTGAAGCTCCCAAATCTGACCTGATGGCCAGGGGCGTAGCTTTCGATCTGCTCCAGATGGCCAAGCGAGTTGGCCCACAGAGCGAAGCTGCCGAACAAGAAGATCCGTCTGGGGAGGAAGGATCCCCCTTGGGCAGCATCGTTGTAGATGGTTGAAGGAGCCATCGAACCTCTTGATGACAGCACAGTGGAACTCTCAATGAAAGCACCAATGTCGGTGTCAAAACCGACATATCTCGGGTATGGGGTCCCAAACTGTGCGTCGAAGGTCGATGGTAACAGGAGACAGGGGACACAATGTTTTACCCAGGTTCGGGCCCTCTCTATGGAGGTAATACCCTACGTCCTTCTTGATTGATCTTGATGAATATGAGTATTACAAGAGTTGATCTACCATGAGATCGTAATGGCTAAACCCTAGAGGTCTAGCTTTGTATGGTTATGATAATGTATCTCCTCTCCATACTAAGTCATCTGGTTTATATAGACACTAGGAGGATCTAGGGTTACACAAGGTCGGTTACAAAGAAAGGAATCTACATATTTGGTCGCCAAGCTTGCCTTCCACACCAAGGAGAGTTCCATCCAGACATGGGTGCAGTCTTCGGTCTTCGTATCTTCAAAGCCCATTAGTTCGGCCCATGGCTAACAGGCCGGACGCCCGAGGACCCCTTAGTCCAGGACTCCCTCGATGACAGATGGAATATGTACTGAAAATGGATAGACAAGGCGGATTCACATACATGATGTGTAATCTAAGCAAATGGCAGTGCAACAAACTAGAAGCAATGCAAAGAATCAGTTGCAAGATATGTGCGACCAATATAACCTTGCAAAGTTAGAGCAAGCACCCTGATGGGTGAATAAGAGAGGGCATCTGCCTCTGACTCCTGCACTAGGGAGCTACATTGACTTAGGTCTCCCTCTAGCTCAGAATCATTGTTAGGATCATATTCTGAACATGGGTATGTAGGTGGAGAGCATTTGCATTGCATTGCATCCAGACGGGATCTCAGTCCCTTAATGCTAAGTTTGACAACCATGGCAGTGTTCTTCTTTATTCATTTCAAGCATGCAAGCTCATAATCATTATGATGCTGTTCAGTATCTGAGATTCATGAATACATAAAAAGTAGTCAGATTATCTATGGAATGCATTGTGGATTCAACTCGAAGAGTGTCTCCCTACAAACCCCTGCGTATACAAAGTTCATCCCCCAACCGTACTGACCAGACCATACACAGAAATACAAACCTCTTATGTCTCTATAAGGGGAGGACACACATTTCAAAACTAAAGTAGGAACATTAGAATCATATCAAATTGGCATTTGAACAAATAAACTAAGGAATTATGAGTGGCATAATGTTTAGCTTCAAGGGTGGAGTGCTGGTAGTGCGACACAAAGCAAGTAGGCAGATTTTATCCATGTAAAAGATCGTAGTCTCTGTAAAACGTGGGTATGCCACATTTCCTTCTATACAATGAAGTGTTCGTTGCCCACAAATGATAGAAGAGATCTCATAGAGAAATACTATTCATGTATGTCTACGGTTCTAGTGTTTTGAAATAGTGTGGTCCACCCTAAAAGAATATTGACAACAAGTATGACAAGGCAAGCATAGAGGTAGTGAATCAATCATTACTTGTGAGCTTACTAGGACAAGTATGCAGAATTGTAACTGTAGTAAGGGACCATCCAAAATCTGAATCAAGAAGTTGGTCTAGCATTTATTGTTTGCAACTAATCGAAGTGAATAATTGGATATCATATCGAATGAGTAAGAGTGGAGACGCTCTACGTCCTTTCACCGAAACGTGGGACATCTAGCATCCGGTGCACGTGCCATGCACCAAAGTAAAGTGTACATTACAACTGAGATTCAGCATGGTCATACCACCTCAGTAATAATGACCAATGAGCCGTCAAATCATATAGACTCGACAATAAGTTGGATGGACAAAGCAACCATCACTCTTCGTTGAATCCGCTTCTCCCTTCAACGTAGGCACTAGTGAGAGGTCACGTCCGCTCTGCCTGGGCATGAATGTGACACCGATTCTCTGGAGTGGCACTGGCCATTTCGAGAGGGAAGCGCGCGCGGGCGATGGAGGGAGTTTGGGTGGGCCAGGGTGGTCAGGAGCGGGCGTGGGATTTGTCCTGACCGGACGCCCGGAAACGAGAGGATGCACCAACTATTGCGGCTAAATCGTTGTACTAAACACCATCTCTCTATAGGTCGATGTGTCGCTCTCCCTAAAACGTTGTTGAAACACACACGCACACACATGCACGCGGGCGCACATACACGCACACACAATTTCATAGAATAGGAATACCATGGGAGTGTGAAACCATAGGAAGTGAGATAAATGGAGTACATACAATAAGAGAAGAGGTACACGTCCTTCGGAGACACATTTGCTGCGTTGCACTATAGCCCAGCCGACCACAACATGACGGCCGGATTTGTGCCTCTCTCGTCCCGGCGCCGGCGGTCAACCGCTATATCTGCAGCTGCGGGATTTGACGCATGTGGATGCCAGTCAACCGCTATATCTGCAGCTGCGGGATTTGATGCATGTGGATGCCGGATTTGGAGCATTCTGGCCGCCTACGACTGCGCCTTGCCATGGATTGTCCGGGTACTGGGTCACACAACAATCGCAATGCCTCCATGTCGCATGGAGGTAAATGAATCAACCAATAAGAGATGTGGGGCTTATATGCTTTTAATGGCTTGAGACTACCAAACACGATATGCAGTTGTCAGTTCGTTGCATGCAATGGTATTGATTAGCAAATAGCCATTAAGTGTTCTTGTTTTTCCCTCCGCCTTGGTCACGATGCACAACCTAAGATGACAGGTACACCTAGACGGAGGTAGTGCTACTTCCTCCTTTCCGGTTTATTGGGCTCATCTCATTTTCTTTGTTTTACCATATTATACATTTTTATTTTCACATCTTTCCAGCACATGTTCACATTCCAAGGTGCATTAAATTGATGCATGCAAGGATTAAAAGAAACCACCTAGTGCATGTAACCATTCCTACTCACTTAGTGGTCATCCATGAATATATTGTAATTAATGCAGATTAAAGTTTTAGTAATTTTGTAAACTACGAGATGGAGTACATTTCTCCACTCAACATCTACCTTGGTTGATGAGATTTTAAATTTAAGCCCTATAAACCGGAAATGAGGGAGTAGTTAAAATTTTTGTTCAAACTTTGACAAAAAATATGATGTGGTGTACAAACCCGGCCGGAGGTAGTAGTAAGAGATACGATGGCACACTGACTTAGGCCGAATACAAGTGCCCAGAATTATTGGAAGACAGCAAAGTGTATATACAAATAATTAAAATTGAATTTCTCAAAAGTATTTAAATTTGGAGGATGTTACAGCCCACCTCTTCGATATTTTGTCTGTGTTTGGTTCAGTTGTTGTTCACCTCAGACGGTCATTGACGGTGTCCTGGACTAGAGGGTACTCACCACGTCATCTCCCGGATAGGTGGATCGGACCGACGACCCCCTGACGGTTCGCTATTGGGTCAGATTGGACAAACCGTGACATATACGAGGAAGATTCCCGAAGATTTGGTGATCAAGACAACGACTCCTCTCAACTGGCGTATCTGACTAGGACTTTTTTATCCTAGGCCTCCAGTACATTATATAAGCCAAGGCCAGGCTAGTCGATAGATCATTATGACATTCATCATAGCCTTAGAGTTTAGACCATAACAAATGATCTCGAGGTAGATCAACTCTGTACTCGATATATCATCATCAATATAAACAAGAGCAGGACGTAGGGTTTTACCTCCATCAAGAGGGCTCGAACCGAGGTAAACACCATCTCCTTCATCTCCTTTTACCCATCGATCCAAGATCCACATCTCGGGACCCCCTACCCCGAGGTATGCTGGTTTTGACACCGACAATGGTGCTTTCATTGAGAGTTCCACTGTGAGATCGACAAAGGATCAATGGCTCGCCTGTAGATTAACTGTGACGTCGGCATCTTTGTCGCAGGCTCAACTAGTCACCTTGGCTCGATCGACGACTATGCTTCATCTCAGATCATCATGTTCGGACAAGGGCCTACATCAATGTCAACTCTGATCTCTATCAAGTTCATGGAGGAATCATCCATGGAGCTCGGGGGCTCAATGTCAACATTGCCCTCGAGCGATCGTGCTATTTTTCTAGATAGCGAACTTGCGTCCGTCAACACCGCCTCCTCAAGCAACGCTTTGACGATTGCTTTCATGCAACTGTGTGGAATTGAGACAACAAGCCTGTAAAATTTCGTCGTGTTCTGATGGAGGAATCTCTGGCGATCTCCGATATACCAGAGCCCTATCAAATTCGGACAGGAATCTGGACGAGTTTGGGGCGAGGAGTCCAGCGTCTAGCTCGTGCATCCTTTGGAACATCCAGCCATTCATCGTCTGCGAAATTTCTATATCTGCGACCCCTCAAAATTTCAGCTCGATCTGACCGTTCAAACTCTGGGAAACTTCTGATGAGCGGGTCAATATGCAGAAATGTTTTCTGCGCAAATATGAATACGACCCGAGTTCATCTTCATGAATGGGATATTGGACAACCTTTCTGGAGGAATTTCTTTCTAGGGTATTGTGTGTTGTTCTTAAACACGTGCCCATAAATTTTGGGCATGTTCCAACTTATCTTCACCATCATGCCAGTGTCAAACCAGCCCGACCGCGTGGCTCCACGGCTACCGACATGTGTTAGACATGTCGTCGCCTCATTGAGCCGAGTTCAACCTCATTGGATCATCATCTCAGTGAGACGACCAAGAGTTCGGCATCATGAAGGATAAATCATCACCAACATCGTCGCCCCACGGATTGCACGGGACGAGCGCCAGCATAGCCGCGCGGTCACTTCATCAAGGCGGCATTAACCGCGTCACAAGTTCCGACAAACATCGGCATGGCCGCGCCATTGCTTCTTCAAGCCGATATCCATCACGCTGACTTGCTTTGACACCTCGACTGGCATGGGCTGCACATCATCTTGTCGACCTACTCCGTCACCTCAGCTAGACCAGGTGCTTCGCCATCTCTTTATCAACCTACTTCGAGGACTTCGCCGTCACTACCCGGCTAGCTTCATCATGATTAGCTGGACAGGGGGGTTCGCCTCCCCACATCGACCATACTGTGTCGCCACTTCGTCAAGCTGAACTCCTCACTCGATCACCTCAGGCTTGGGGCTGGAACCTCGGCCAAGCTGAGGACTATGTCTTCGTCCCACCACAAGCTCGGGCCTCGTCAACAACACCGAGCACCTTAACCAGCTAAGTCGCTTCCATGCTCAGTTTTTATTTATTTCTTAATTCTTGTTCGGTTCAACGAAACATTATAATTGTGTTAAAACTTAGTTTTTCAAAACCATTGTTTTTTAAAAAACACTTTCTTTGCCTAGGTTAAAAGGGGCCTCTTAAATTTATATGAGTCATTTTATAATATTTTTTTCTTTTCTTCTAAGTTGTTGCAAAGTCTTTTTCTACCACTCATTTCTTGACTCGAGTGTGTGGTCAATAGCCGGCTAGCCTGGTTTCTCTCTAAAGTCGCTCGAGTTTAGTTTGCTAAACTGGCCTGAGAAACACTAGTCCTTTGGGATATGGAGGTTGAAGCCGAAGGCTGACCTACTTGAAAGTTTAGAGATCGGATGTTTCATGTTAAAGCATGACGGAAGGAAAAATATATTTTAAGACCAAATTTCAGATTGCCACCTAACACTTGATTTAGTTCTGACGTCAAGTTTTTACATAAGTTTTTTGGCCTCTCGAGCTTATGGCACTTTTAAGCTATTTGTATGTTTTTCTTTCAGGAAGCGGGACATCCTCATGACCAAGGTGCCCTATGTAATAATTCAGCTCGGAAGATCTTTTTTGACACGCAGCTAGGCATCTTTCCTGCTGGCCTACACCTCGGCGTTGGCGAAACGCATACGACATCTGGACTTGTTCCCGAGGAGATACGATCCTTAGTTTGCTCGGCTGCACCCAACTTGAGTATCAGATGATACTGTGTCTCTCCGGCATAACTCTCCCAATACAACATCAGATGGCTTTAAAGCATCGGTAATATCAACGGGAGGCTACGACTAGAGCCGAGCCCACCAAAGGACAAGATCCTCCGATGAGTCCTCAGCAAAATGTTCTCGGGTATTGCTTTATATGCATCAGTTTCGAATTGTGTCTTCGGTCAATAGTTGGGTTGCCCGGCTCTTGTGCTTGCCTCCTATGTTCTGCTTTGTTCGGCTAGGTGTGCAAAGGGAGAACCACTGTGATTGTGCTTCTAGCTCGAATGTTAAGTGCCTAAGTGGATAAAGTTAAAAACTGACTATCACAATGGGCGTAAACAGGCCAGTGATACAATGACTATGTCAAACTATAGATCTCTAGAGGTTACCCTGTGTTAAACGATGGGCCTTTCATAAAATTTGTCGAAGTGTTAATGGCTTGACCTCGGCTTACACCGAACACTAACTGGGGGCTAGTAACTAGCCTCCCAACTTTAATCTCCTATGACTAAGTGAAAGTTATAAAGCATGCATATCTGATTGCCTATTTTCCACTAATGCAACTGGCTTCTGGCACCGAGACGTTGGCTAAGTGTTGTCTTATTACTACGGAAACTCCCTGCGTAGCATCTACAAAGGGGTTGGAGTCGACGATGGGCGACATTCAAATGATAAATGGTCGCAACGGAGTCAAAATAAACATATATCATCAATGTTTGTATTTAGTATACAAGCGCTGCCTTCCGTAATCATCGTTATAAAGCCATAAATATGCAACAAATGTGACTTAAGATTTTGGCCAAGCTGGGTTGCCTCGCTCATGTGCTTACCCCCTAGGTTCCCGATAGTTCGGATAGGGGCACTACAAAAAAAGACACATCCATGACATTTTGGGCCGAACAAAAAAAATTCTGACATACTTATGACACTTCTATGACGATAACTGTGACAAAACCGGGTATCATCATAGATGTTGTGGGGTCCTACTTCTATGACAAAAAATCATGACAGAAAATGGACTTTTCGTCCTGGGCGGGCCGGAGACACAGCTGCATGACATTCTTTGAGCCGTACAGAAAAAACCATGGTAGAAGCGAGGGCGAGGAAAATATCGGGGTGTTCCTGGTTACGGTGGGTGGTCGGGGCCGAGCGATGCACGTTTCTCTCATACACGCACGCGCGTGGGTGCGAAGCGTTGGTCTCTAAATGAACCCGAGCGAGGGGTTGGACTCTAACTGAACCCAAGCGATTGTACTGCAGGCTACGCATTACTGAACCCAAGCGATCAATCGATGGCTGTTAACTGAACCCGATCGAGCGATTCCTTCGCTACTGCTGCTAACTGAAGCCGATCGATGCTGCCTCTGGATGAACAGTGAGCGTTGCTAGGGGGTTTGGATGAAGAGTTCCCGGTGGGGGTGGATGAACAGGACCCTGCGGTGTTGCCTCTGGATGAACAGGACCCCGATCGATCGAGCCGGTTGGGGCTGGATGAACAGGACCCCGTGGAGGGCAGGATGAACAGGACCACCCCGTGGAGGGCTGGATGAACAGTAGATGGTGGAGGGCTGGATGAATAGTAGCCCGTGGAGGGGTGGTTGAATAGGAGCCCGTGGAGAGGGTTGGTTGAACAGTAGCCGGAGGAGTAGCACGCGGTGGAGGCCGGATGAACAGGAGCCTGTGGATGAACAGTCGCAGGTGGAGGCTGGAGGAGGTCAACGGTGGATGAACAGTAGCCCGTGGAGGCTGGAGGGGGTCGACGGTGGAGATGAACAGTATCCCGTGGAGTCCCATTTTGCGGTACGCCACACCCCTCCCGATGAACAGGACCCCTGTTTCGACCGTAGCGCTCCAACACAAGTTCGTTTCCTCCGTTTTGCGGTACGCCACACCCCTCCCGATCAACAGGACCCCCGTTTCGACCATAGGAGGTCTGTTTCCTCCGTTTTGCGGAACGCCAGACCCATCCCGATGAACAGGATCCCGTTTCGATCGTGGCCGGTCAAACACAAGGCCGTTTCCTCCGTTCTACGGTACGCCAGGCCTCATTTCCATCGGCTGTTCCGACCAAGCCCTCCCAATGAACACGACGACGCATTCCATTCCGACCCAATCGTTTGGCTCCCCATGAACACGACGACGACGCAGTTTCTCCATTCCGACCCAGCCATGTACACGAGCCCTGGCTGTACGTATGCGCGAGTAGGCGTTCGAGACCCTGCCCATATGTACGTACGTGGCCGTATTTTCTTTCTTGCACACTGGCCACTGTACCTATGTGTAAATGCTACGTGCGCGCCTCTACTACGACACGTGTGTGCCTCTACATCGACCAGTATGTACGTACACGTTCGCGACCAGAATGACAACGCTACGTACGCTTTGACCGGGTGGGTCCCGACTGTCAGGCGCTTCCTTGCGTGTGAAGATGTAGATGGTGGGTCCCAGCAGTTAGGGGGGCGGATCGTTTTTTTACCCGGACACATTTCCTTGCGTGCGAAAATGTAGCTGGTAGGTCCCAGCAGTCAGGGGGAAACATTTTTTTGCGAAATACAGTTGCTCGTCCAGTGGGTCCCTGCTATCAGGTGGAGGAATAATTATTTTGCGCGTAATAAGGAGGCACTTCCTTGCGGCCGCCGTGGACCCAGCTGTCAGCCTCTCCATGTACAGTACTCTTTCGATGGAAGTAGTTCCTTGACCATGTTGACCATGCCACGCCGAGAGCACCAGGGCAGTGGACGACGGCGAGGCCTAGGAAGGGGACGACGCGGAGCCGGGGAAGATGCGGCAGTGGAAGCCCGCGCGGAGAGGAGTACGAGGGTTCACTGGTTCAGCTCTGGTGTGAGGCCGCCGTCGCCGCAAGGCCTGGCCAGCAGTGGGAATAGTAGGGGCGGTGAGGTGCTATGTCTTGAGCTTGTGTTGGTTTTCCCCGAAGAGGAAGGGATGATGCAGCAGAGTACCGTAAGTATTTCCCTCAGTTTTTGAGAACCAAGGTATCAATCCAGTAGGAGCCCACGCTCAAGTCCCTCGTACCTGCACAAAGTGATAGCTACTCGCAACCAACGCGATTAGGGGTTGTCAAGCCCTTCACAGTCACTTACGAGAGTGAGATCTGATAGATATAATATTTTTGGTATTTTTGATATAAAGATGCAAAGTGAAAAGTAAATACAAAGTAAAAAGCAAAATAATATTAAAGTGATGCAGATTGATATGATGAGAATAGACCCGGGGGCCATAGGTTTCACTAGTGGCTTCTCTCAAGAGCATAAGTATTCTACGGTGGGTGAACAAATTACTGTTGAGCAATTGATAGAATTGAGCATAATTATGAGAATATCTAGGCATGATCATGTATATAGGTATCACGTCCGTGACAAGTAGATCGAAACGATTCTGCATCTACTACTATTACTCCACTCATCGACCGCTATCCAGCATGCATCTAGAGTATTAAGTTAAAAATACAGTAAAGCCTTAAACAAGATGACATGATGTAGAGAGATAAATTCATGCAATATGAAATAAACCCCATCTTGTTATCCTCGATGGCAATGATACAATATGTGCCTTGCTGCCCCTTCTGTCACTGGGTAAGGACACCGCAAGATCGAACCCAAAGCTAAGCACTTCTCCCATGGCAAGAACTACCAATCTAGTTGGCCAAACCAAACGGATAATTCGAAGAGACTTGCAAAGATAACCAATCATACATAAAAGAATTCAGAGAAGATTCAAATATTATTCGAAGATAGACTTTATCATAAACCCACAATTCATCGATCTCAACAAACACACCGCAAAAAGAAGATTACATCGAATAGATCTCCACAAGAGAGGGGGAGAACTTTGTATTGAGATTCAAAGAGAGAGAAGAAACCATCTAGCTACTAACTATGGACCCGAAGGTCTGAGGTAAACTACTCACACTTCATCGGAGGGGCTATGATGATGTAGAAGCCCTCCGTGATGACGGCCCTCTTCCGATGGAGCTCCGGAACAGGCCCCAAGATGGGATCTCATGGATACAGAGAGTTGCGGCGGTGGAATTAGGTTTTTGGCTCCTGTTCTAATCGTTTGGGGGTACGTGTGTATATATAGGAGGAAGGAGTACTTTGGTGGAGCACCGAGGGGCCCACGAGGCAGGGGGCACGCCCTAGGGGGGGCGCCCCCACCCTCGTGACCTCCTCTTTGATCCCTTGCAGTAGGGTCTAAGTCTCCTGGATCAAGTTCGGTGAGAAAATCACGTTCCCAAAGATTTTATTCCGTTAGGACTCCGTTTTATATTCTGTTTATCCGTAACACTGAAATAGGCAAAAAACAGCAATTCTGGGCTGGGCCTCCGGTTAATAGGTTAGTCCCAAAAATAATATAAAAGTGGAAAATAAAGTGCAATATAGTCCAGAATAGTAGATAATATAGCATGGAGCAATAAAAAATTATAGATACATTGGAGACGTATCAGGCATCCCCAAGCTTAATTCCTGCTCGTCCTCGAGTAGGTAAATGATAAAAAGAGAATTTTTGATGCGGAGTGCTACTTGGCATAATTTCAATGCAAATCTTCTTAATTGTGGTATGAATATTCAGATTAGAAAGATTCAAGACAAAAGTTTATATTGACATAGAAAAATGATAATACTTCAAGCATAGTAACAAAGCAATTATGTATTCTCAAATAACATGGCCAAAGAAAGTTATCCCTATAAAATCATATAGTCTGGCTATGCTCCATCTTCCCCACACAAAGTATTTAAATTATGCACAACCCAGATGACAAGCCAAGCAATTGTTTCATACTCTAACTTTTTCAAAAAAAATTCAATTTTCACGCAATACATGAGCGTGAGCCATGGATATAGCACTATAGGTGGAATACAATGGTGGTTGTGGACAAGACAAAAAGGAGAAGATAGTCTCCAATCAACTAGGCGTATCAACGGGCTATGGAGATGGCCATCAATAGATATCAATGTGAGTGAGTAGGGATTGCCATGCAACGGATGCACTAGAGCTATAAATGTATGAAAGCTCAACAAAAGAAACTAGTGGGTGTGCATCCAACTTGCTTGCTCACAAAGACCTAGGGCAATTTGAGGAAGCCCATCATTGGAATATACAAGCCAAGTTCTATAACGTAAAATTCCCACTAGTATATGAAAGTGACAACATATGAGACTCTCTATATGAAGAACATGGTGCTACTTTGAAGCACAATATATGAGACTCGCTATATCATGGTGCTACTTTGAAGCACAAGTGTGGAAAAAAGGATAGTAGCATTGCCCCTTTTTTATTTTTTTATTTTTTTGGGCCTTTCTTTTTTTCTTTGGCCTTTCTCTTTTTTTTGGGACAATGCTCTATTGAATGATGATCATCACACTTCTATTTATTTACAACTCAATGATTACAACTCGATACTAAAACAAAGTATGACTCTATATGAATGCCTCCAGCGGTGTACCGGGATATGCAATGAATCAAGAGTGACAAGTATGAAAGAATTAAGAATGGTGGCTTTGCCACAAATACTATGTCAACTACATGATCATGCTAAGCAATATGACAATGATGGATGTGTCATGATGAACTAGATGGTGGAAAGCTGCATGGCAATCTATCTCGGAATGGCTATGGAAATGCCATCATAGGTAGGTATGGTGGCTGTTTTGAGGAAGGTATATGGTAGGTGTATGATACCGGCGAAAGTTGTGCGGTATTAGAGAGGCTAGAAAGGGTGGAAGGGTAGGAGTGCGTATAATCCATGGACTCTACATTAGTCATAAAGAACTCATATACTTATTGCAAAAATCTAGAAGTTATCAAAGCAAACTATTACGCGCATGCTCCTAGGGGGATAGATTGGTAGGAAAAGACCATCGCTCGTCCCCGACTGCCACTCATAAGGAAGACAATCAATAAATAAATCATGCTCCGACTTCATCACATAACGGTTCACCATACGTGCATGCTACGGGCATCACAAACTTCAACACAAGTATTCTTTAAATTCACAACTACTTAACTAGCATGACTTTAATATTATCACCTCCATATCTCAAAACAATTATCATGCTTCAATCTTTTCTTAGTATTCAACACACTCAAAAGAAAGCTTCACAAATCTTGAATACCAAGCATATTATTATTAGGCAAATTACCATGCTATTAAGAGACTCTCAAATTAATTTAAGTGAAGCATGAGAGATCAATTGTTTCTTTAAAACAAATCCACCACCGTGCTCTAAAAGATCTAAGTGAAGCACATAGAGCAAAATTATCTAGCTCAAAAGATATAAGTGAAGCACATCGAGCAAAACTACTTAGCTCAAAGGATATAAGTGAAGCACATAGAGCAAAATTACTTAGCTCAAAAGATATAAGTGATTCACATAGAGCAAAACTACTTAGCTCAAAGGATATAAGTGAAGCACATAGAGCAAAACTACTTAGCTCAAAAGATATAAGTGAAGCACATAGAGTATTCTATCAAATTTTAATTCATGTATGGATCGCTCAAAAGGTGTGTACAGCAAGGATGATTGTGGCATACTAAGACACAAATACACAAATAATAAAAGACTCTCCAAGCAAAACACATATCATGTTGGTGAATAAAAATATAGCTCCAAGTAAATTACCGATGGAAGTGGACGAAAAGAGGGGATGCCTTCCGGGACATCCCCAAGCTTTGACTTTTTGGTCTCCTTGGATTATCTTGGGGGTGCCATGTTCATCCCCAAGCTTAGGCTCTTGCCACTCCTTGTTCCATGATCCATCAAAAGAATTCACCCAAAACTTGAAAACTTCACAACACAAAACTCAAAATAACAAACTCGTGAGCTCCGTTAGCGAAAGAAAACAAAACACCACTTAAAGGTACTGTAATGAACTCATTATTTATTTATATTGGTGTTAAACCTACTGTATTCCAACTTCTCTATGTATTATAAACTAATTTACTAGCCATAGATTCATCAAAATAAGCAAACAACACACGAAAAACAGAATCTGTCAAAAACAGAACAGTGTGTAGTAATATGTAGCTAGCGCAAAATCTGGAACACCAAAAATTCTAAACTAAAATGCTGAACGTGAGGAATTTATCTATTAATCATCTGAAAAAAGAATTAACTAAATAGCGCTCTTAAAATAAAAATGGCAGCAGTTCTCGTGAGCGCTAAAGTTTCTGTTTTTTACAGCAAGTTCAACAAGACTTTCCCCAAGTCTTCCCAACGGTTCTACTTGGCACAAACACAAATTAAACACAAAAAACACAACCAAAACAGAGGCTAAATAATTTATTTATTACTAAACATGAGCAAAAAGCAAGGAATAAAAATAAAATTGGGTTCTCTCCCAACATGCGCTATCGTTTAACGCCCCTAGCTAGGCATAACAAGCAAGGATAGATCTAAGTATTGCCATAGTAATAAGATAGATTGGTGAAACTCATTTCATATTCTCTACGTTCGGCAGCAAGTTTTCTTTGAGGCAAGCAAAAGTAATCAAAAGGATTAAATTTAACAGGACAAAAGTCCCCAAGATCAACCTTGGGAGGTATAGGTTCCTCCTTTGGTCCTTCATAATGCACCACCAATTCATCATTATAAGCATTCTTTTGACAGAACTTTGTGAGCCTATATTCAATAGAATATCCTAGTTCATTATTTAGAATAGCCAAATCATCATTAAGATCAGAAATTCTATCAACTAAAACATTGGTAGGAACTTTTCTTCTAAGATTTTCATTGAAAGCAACATAATCTAGGGATTGAAAACGCATTATTTCTTCTTGATCAAAGAGGATAGCCTCTATGGGAGGACGGCAAGCGTCCACCCTATAATGCGCAAAGATTTCTTTGGCTTCTCTTATTATGAATCTAAACTCATGAGCCAAAAATATAGTAGCGGCACGCTTAACAGAAGAATGCTCAATATTAGAAAATTCCAGAAAAATCCTTTGTATAGAAGGATGCATGTGCATGAATTGTCTTTCAAGTTCAACTACAAGCATGGCAATAGCGTCCGCAAGACTACTAGTTCTATGAAGGATAGAACTACCCATAGAAGGTAAAGCACCGGCACAAGTAAAGAAATCTTGAATAACTCCTTTTCCAATAATATTAACACTACCAACACGGATTTTTTTTGTCTGAAAGATGGTAGGTTCTTTAGCAGGAGTATCAGAATTTTCCATGATATTGTTATCGCCCAAATTGGCGATAACTTTCCCAGTTTCAGACATAACAACAAGCAGGCAAACAAACTGACACACAAGCAAATAAAGAGGCAAATAGAGAGGGAGGATAGAGAGAGAGAGCGAATAAAACGGCAAGGGTGAATTGGGGGGAGAGGAAAACGAGAGGCAAATGGTAAATGATGTAATGCGAGAGATAGGGATTGTGATGGGTACTTGGTATATTGACTTTTTGCGTAGACTCCCCGACAACGGCGCCAGAAATCCTTCTTGCTACGTCTTCAGCTTGCATTGGTTTTCCCTGAAGAGGAAGGGATGATGTAGCAGAGTAGCTTAAGTATTTCCCTCAGTTTTTGAGAACCAAGGTATCAATCCAGTAGGAGCCCATGCTCAAGTCCCTCGTACCTGCACAAAGCGATAGCTACTCGCAACCAACGCGATTAGGGGTTGTCAAGCCCTTCACGGTCACTTACGAGAGTGAGATCTGATAGATATAATATTTTTGGTATTTTTGATATAAAGATGCAAAGTAAAAAATAAAGACAAAGTAAAAAAGCAAAACAATATTAAAGTGATGGAGATTGATATGATGAGAATAGACCCGGGGGCCATAGGTTTCACTAGTGGCTTCTCTCAAGAGCATAAGTATTCTACGGTGGGTGAACAAATTACTGTTGAGCAATTGATAGAATTGAGCATAATTATGAGAATATCTAGGCATGATCATGTATATAGGCATCACGTCCGTGAAAAGTAGATCGAAACGATTCTGCATCTACTACTATTACTCCACTCATCGACCGCTATCCAGCATGCATCTAGAGTATTAAGTTAAAAACAGAGTAACGCCTTAGGCAAGATGACATGATGTAGAGAGATAAATTCATGCAATATGAAATAAACCCCATCTTGTTATCCTCGAGGCAATGATACAATACGTGCCTTGCTGCCCCTTCTGTCACTGGGTAAGGACACCGCAAGATCGAACCCAAAGCTAAGCACTTCTCCCATGACAAGAACTACCAATCTAGTTGGCCAAACCAAACGGATAATTCAAAGAGACTTGCAAAGAAAACCAATCATACATAAAAGTATTCAGGGAAGATTCAAATATTATTCATAGATAGACTTGATCATAAACCCATAATTTATCGGTCTCAACAAACACACCACAAAAAGAAGATTACATCGAATAGTTCTCCACAAGAGAGGGGGAGAACTTTGTATTGAGATTCAAAGAGAGAGAAGAAGCCATCTAGCTACTAACTATGGACCCGAAGGTCTGAGGTAAACTACTCACACTTCATCGGAGGGGCTATGATGATGTAGAAGCCCTCCGTGATGGCGGCCCTCTTCCGGCGGAGCTCCGAAACAGGCCCCAAGATGGGATCTCGTGGATACAGAAAGTTGCGGCGGTGGAATTAGGTTTTTGGCTCCTATTCTGATCGTTTGGGGGTATGTGTGTATATATAGGAGGAAGGAGTACGTCGGTGGAGCACCGATGGGTCCACGAGGCAGGGGGCGCGCCCTAGGGGGGGCGCCCCCCACCCTCGTGACCTCCTCTGTGATCCCTTGCAATAGGGTCCAAGTCTCCTGGATCATGTTCGGTGAGAAAATCACGTTCCCGAAGATTTTATTCCGTTTGGACTCCATTTGATATTCTGTTTATCCGAAACACTGAAATAGGCAAAAAACAGCAATTCTGGGCTGGGCCTCCGGTTAATAGGCTAGTCCCAAAAATAATATAAAAGTGGAAAATAAAGCCCAATATAGTCCAAAACAGTAGATAATTTAGCATGGAGCAATCAAAAATTATAGATACGTTGGAGACGTATCATGAGGCCTCTGCGGCAGCACAGCCGGCCACGGGAGGCAGGAGCATGCGGCACGACCGGCGCTGCTTTGGGCGGCTGGAGTAAGAAGACCATAGGTTGAAGAAGCACTACGGCCGTTGGATGGACATCGTACGGTCATTGGAGGTAGAATCGTTCATATTGACTAAGTTGACAAAGCACTCCGTCCCCGTCAACTTAGTAGGCCCACAAGTCAGCCTCCCACCAAGGTGGATCCCAACTAGCAGGGGGAGTATTCATTTTTTTGTGCGTAATAACGAGGCTCCTCCACTGGGTCCGAGCTAACAGCGGGGGGAATGTTTTTTCACGAAATGAGTTGGCCCATCCGATGGGTCCCAGCAGTCAGGGGGGAAACGTTTTTTCGCCAAATACGGTGGCCCGTCCGGTGGGTCCCTGCTGTCAGGTGGAGGAATAATTATTTTCCGCGTAACAAGGAGGCACTTCCTTGCGGCTGCCGTGGACCCAGTTGTCAGCCTCTCCACGTACAGTACTCTTCCGATGGAAGTCGTTCCTTGACCACGTTGACCACACCACGCCGAGAGCACCAGGGCGGTGGACGACGGTGAGGCCTAGGAAGGGGACGATGCGGAGCCGGGGAAGACGCGACAGTGGATGCCCATGTGGAGAGGAGTACGAGGGTTCACTGGTTCGGCTGCGGTGTGAGGCTGTCGTCGCCGCAGAATAACAGGGGGTGTGGGTGTGTGGAGGGATGCCCTGGCGAGCAGTGGGACTAGTAGGGGGCGGTGAGGCCCGCATGGTAGCACAGCCGGCCATGGGAGGCAGGAGCAGGCGGCATGACCGGCGCTGCTTTGGGCGGCTGGAGGAAGAATATCAGAGGTTGAAGAAGCACGACGACCGTTGGATGGACATCATACGGTCACTGCAGCTAGAATCGTTTATATTGACTAAGTTGACAAAGCCCTTGGTCTGAGTCAACTTAGTAGGCCCACAGGTGAGCTTCCGAAATGGTGCGCCCCAGATGTCAGTGGGAGGAATCAGTTTTTGGGCGGGTGAAGCTAGAATATCCGAGATTGAAGAAGAAGCACGGCATCCGTTGGATGAACATCCAACGGCCACTACTGCTAGAACCGTGCGTTGACTATAAGTTGACAAAGCCTTGCATACGCGTCAACCCTCTTTTTTTAGGGGACGCGTCAACTTAGTAAGGCCACAAGTGTGTGGGAGAGAACTTATAGCCCATTTGAGATTTGTAAGAATGTGCAGCCAATTTCTGAATTCTAATGGAATTTACTACAGCCCATTTATAGTTTGTTAAAAGTATAGCCGATTTCAACCAACCGTTCAAAACAGAATTCAATAAAAATTTCCCACATTTTGATGGGATCCGAAATATTTTTATCCCGAAATTTCTAGTCAGATTAAATACAATTTCAATATAAATTTATATTACGTAAAAATCCAACGAAACATCGCGCTCGCAACAATTAATGAAATTAAAATTTTCAATATCCAAAAATAATATTTTATAAAGTAATTACATGTTTGGTGCATTTTTATAGTTACTGCCCAATTTTTATAATTACATCCCATTTATTATTTCTTAAAGCCCATTTTCTTGTTAAGCCTAATGCATCCCTCCTAGGAAATATTTGTAGCCCAGCGGGGCGGAGAATAACAACTTGACCTTGCCTGGGTTTTCCTACAAAAAGTATAGCTGGGCTAGCCATTTTCAGCTTGAAAAAAATTAAGATCTGGGCTGGATATCTGGCCTGGGCTAGACGGGCCACAGCCCGCCCAGTTAATAGCTGTAGCAATGTTTTCGTTGTTGTTCAGAGGAGAAAAAATAATATCTGGGCTAAACATCGCTCAAGAAAAACTCTGCAGTGCTCACACCTCAAAAACACAAATACTGCTCGAGCTGCTTGGTCCCAACTGTCGGCCGCTTCTTGTGCAATTCTCTTGTTTATTGAGTACATAGGTTGACAATGGTGTAGGACCGTGATGTCAGGAAACCAGGAGGAAGGAAAAAATATAGTTTTATATACTAATAAGGATGCCTTGCTTGCATGTGGCTATGGCCCTGGTGGGTCCCCACTGTCATCCTCTCCAAGTAAAGTCATCTCCTCATCCTCATGTCCGTTGACAATATTGATAACGCGAGATGGCGGCGCGACGGTGAGCGCAACAACTTGAAGGACGACGGAGAGGCCCTCGCAGGCCCTATGGGTGGTCTGATACAGCGCCCGCTGCTCATTCGGGAAGCCAGGATCATAGGGCCACATGTCCGCGACGGCATTGTCGTTCGCTTATTCACCGGTGCTCGTTGAGGATACGGTGGTTGTAGCATAGGTCCTCCTGCGTTGGTATCTATTCCGTCATTAGGGCGTCGAAGTGCGGCCGCGCCTGCTCTATGGTGAACACGGCATGAACCGGCTTGGACAGTGGCGCCGGCTCCTGGTCGGAAGCTACATCCATCGTCTGATTGTCGTCGCTCTGCTCGGTGAGGTAGCTGCTGAGCCAGCATGTCCGGCTGCTAGACCGACCCGCTGCCAAGCACGAGTCTGACTGCCTTGGCCCACCCAGACGGCCTCCCTCGCCCAGGCGCGCTTTCCACATGAAACTGTCAGCATCGCCCGCCCCGCTTCCCGGTGCATGCGATTGCTCCGCCTTCAAACGACATAAGTGCCCTACGTCCGTCCTTATGCCACCCACATTAATGATACGCGGTTGCTGAGGTGGCTACTTCGGTGCCACACGTTTGTCCCTCCGTCACCGACCATTGCTATATAAACTGCTGCGCCAGCCATAGCCGCAGCCATCCGCATTCGTTACTATTCTCATGTCCACACCACTACTGCCCACCATGGCTTCGTCGCGCTCCAGCACTCTTTGGGACGGGCGGACGATGGACCACAAGGAGATGGCAGCCATTGCTGCCGACTGGCTGGCCGGCAGGCAGCCGGAGGACGACGACGTCCCAATGGAGAACATGGTAGTCGACAATCCGGTGCCAACCCCCTCCTCCACGCCATGCTCGCTGGTGCATTGCACCATGACCATCGGCGAGGCCCGTGCACAATATATGGACATGGTGAGGCAGAAGCGTGAGGAGCAGTTCCTGGAGGCGCAGTCCGACGCCGCCTCCAACCACCATCTCCTCGAGGAGGACCTGCAGGCGGAGGAGCAGATCGCTGCGGAGCGGGCGGAGCAGGAGGCGCTGCTCGACTCATACCGCTCCGCCCGCAAGGGCCGCCTCGAGCGCTGGCGGTACCGCAAGCGGGTGGCGGAGGCTGCGGCCGCCTACAAAGAGGGCGATGAAGCGGGCGAGGCGCTATTTGGCGAGACCGAGGACGAGGCAGAGGACAATGCCGGCGTCGACGAGTCCCCGCTCCGCTGGCGTCGGCGAGGCCCTGCTCTGCCAAGGCCCCGCGGCACCAACAATGAGGCAGAGGACACCGCCGGCTCCGCCAAGGCCCCACCCTGCCGGCAACGAGGGGGAGGATTTCCCCCACTCCGCCGAGGCGCCACCCGCTGGCAACGAGACAGAGGACATCACCGGGTCCGCCGAGGCCCCGCCCCGCTGCCAACGAGGCCGTGCCACACAGAAAATGAGGAAGAGTAGAACACGGTAGGTCGCCGCCGCTCGGGTCCAAGTAAGGCCACCGCTGCTACCCTCTGGTTGCTGGCACTGAGATGTACATCATGGAGCAATTCTATGATTACATGATGATTGAAGAGCGCTCCGTGGTTGAGAAAGCTCATAAGATACAGTCATTTGCTAGAGAACTTGAGCACTTCAGTTGTATGCTACCGGACAATTTTGTTGTCGAAGGTATCATCACTAAGCTTCCTCCTTCATGGATCTCATTGGCACTCTTGACGTGGAAGAAAAGGCGAGAGAAAAGGACACACGTGCTCGAGGAATTGTGGGAGGATCTAGTGCCAATATGGTACAGAAGAAGAACTTCCAGCTCCACAAGTTCAAGACCAAGGGAAAGTTTGATGGTAAAGCAAAGTTTGATGGGAAGAACAAGGATGTGCAACACACAAACTTCAAGAAGAAGAATGACAAAAAGAAAGGTGTTTGTCATGTGGGGATCCTGATCATTGGGCTCCGAGTTACCCTAATCGCTATGACAAGCTAGGCGGGTTGACCACTGATGGCCGGTTAGCTTCTTGGCGGCGACGTGGAGTCGGAGAGCTATGTTGGAGAAGGACGCTGCTTCTACTTAACTGCTGGTGCAGTTGACTGACTGACACGTGGGCCCAACAAGCATCTGGGCCACATGTGAGTTACGTAAACTGCACCTGCAGTTAAGTCACTGAAGCTTCTGTTCGGCTCAGCCGGACACGGGTGGGTATCTTCGGTTAATTAATTATACCTCCAACGCACCCCTTTTTAGTTGAATAATGTTTGAAATGTAATGAAATCCGGCATGTTTATATGAAATCCGACCGTGTATGAATGAATTTATTTCGATTAGTTCGAATTCTTGTATCACTGGCATTGGATGAACATGCAAAACAATATGTACTAGCATTATTCCCAGGGTGATCACCTCGTTTGCAGCAGTTTCACATGTACTCCCTCCGGTCCTTTCTAGCCTGCATACAAGTTTTGTCTGCAGTCAAAGTATGTCTACTTTGACCAATCTTATAGAAAAAAGGAACAGAAGGAGTACAAAGAGTTTGAGCATCTTTTTAGCATTCATGTACATTGCAATCAAACACACAGGCCTGGCAATTCATAGAGAATATTCAAAACAATTGATGATTATGCATCTCAACAATTCACATGTCATAGCCAATATTTACTTCACAACTAAAGAATAAAGAAAAAATGGATCGACGCCGCTGATAGCAAAGGGCGTCCCATTCGAAAATATCAAACGCATGTCTTCTTGCTAAAATCAATGAACAAAATTTGACATGGTTTTCCCATTCCAAAATATCAAATGCCTATGATTATGGAATGGGAAGGGTTTGCCATCAGTTCAGACATTGACATGGGACCTCGTGCTAAATAAACCAGCTATTCTTTTTGTGCAGTTCCACCAAAATCAACCAAATTCGCGCGTAGCTTGTATGATTTCGCCCTTATATGTTGCAACGCCTTGAACTTATCGGCACCTCCTTTATTGTGGTGGAAATGAATGATTCGATGTATTCATGAAAATTTTGTGCAGTTCCCATTGAAATCAAGCTGAGCACCCCTGTTTGCACTAATAAAAAAGTGATTAGTATAAAGCAAACTGTACTATGAATTGACAGTTTAAACTGGCACCTACATGGTCCATGTAGAGCACACTTTTAGAAAAATGGAACTCATCGGAAGGAATCCTAGAACAGCATTGTACTCGTGCATTACAACAAGAAATGGAGATTTGTCAGTCCTTCTGAGCTGAAATTAGTTTGGTCTTGTGGGGGATAATGTAACCATCCTTCAACTGCTCCTTCTGATGAGAAGATAGACAGGGCTTCTTCATCCTGGCATAATCGGAACTAGTCACTTCACGTACCCCATATTCTTCTTCAGAGGAGGATGACCTGTTGTGCAAAGACAAGAGGATAACTAAATGCTAGCATCCCTGTTTGCTCAAAAAAAGGAAAGGAAATATTTAAAACAGCACAGATGAAGCACTTCTCAAGGACAATACCACTTTTTGATGACAGTATCTAAACTGTAGCACAACACCAATAGAGATGACAAAGCTCAATCATATGGATGAAATCAGTGGGCGAGTACCAACCTTTGTCAGGAGGCTTATTGTGTAGAGCATACAGATGAAGCATTTCTCCGGAACCATCTGTTGCTATCTACTGTGGTGGCCATGCTTACTATATACTCCTCGATTAGATTAATGTTTCCAGCATCTTCTTGTGCAGTTCCACTAAACTATATGGTATCTTCAAAGAATATCCCTGTTTGCACAAGTAGAGATAATTATGTATTACATTAAGAGTGGCATCAAATCAGTGGCAAAACAATTGCTCGTTCCAGCCATAGCAATAAATTAAGATGCAAAACTATATCATTACTTGTCTCATCATAGTTCCAGTGCTTCATTACAGCACCAGGAGTTGATTTTTGTTTTTCTTCCGCTTGTTCTTCCCCTTCATCACTTGGTTCAATAACAGACAAGCTTCTCCTTCAATGTAAGATTTGGCATGTCAATTATGTTGCACAAGTATAGCACTAAACAATGACATTATTTTTTGGATGAAAGTGGCAAAATACAGTCCAACGGTTGTGAAATATCCTTATCTTACCTCAATCGGATATTGCAGTGCACATACAGATTGGAAGTCTTGTCTCCATTTGTGCAGTTCACTAAAATCAAGCAACATTACCATACAAGTAGGACAACATATGAAAGCACACTGCAGAATCATGTGAAAGAAGGCTAGTACTGACCTCTCATGACGCGGAATTAAAACAACTCACAAGAAGAAGATCTGAACCAAATTTGCCAACACGGATAGGAAGTAAGATCTCCTCTTGTGCAGTTCCACTAAGATCAAGCAATCAAGCAACATTGTCGGTGTGACACTTTGGTTGAACTGCACAAAACACTCTTAAAACAAAAGTGTTTTGTGCAGTGCAACAAAAGGTCACAATGGCAACGAGGTGAAGTAGATAACCCTATTTACACAGAGGTGCAAAGGAAACAACTAGTGGTCAATTACGGTGGATGACACAGAAGCCAACAAAAAGAAGCATCTACCTTATCTAAATGGGAAAGAAACAAGATAGTAGCATTTCTCAAATGGTGGCATTGATTAATATTAAAAGAGAGATTATATTAATAATAAAATTCGTTAAACATGTAATTTGCTTTTAACTGTGGCATTGCATCAATTTTCTAGCAGCATTATTAGAGGGTGCTTGTTTACAGGGACATTTTGGTGGAGGGACTAAAAAAACTCCGTCTCAGTCCCATCTAAACCAAACAGGAGGGACTTTTAGGGACTAAAAGTGGGCATTTGGGACTAAAGAGAGAAGACCCTGAGGGAGATTCTTTTTGGGACTTTTTTCAAAAGTTGCCCTTGCCACACATCGCTCCTTATGTCTATTGGTTCATTACTAGGGGTAACATGGTCTTTTAGCATGTCATTTAATAACCTCTAGTCCATGTTTAGTCCCTGGAACCAAGCAGGTAGGGACTAGGGAGTTTTTAATCAAACAGGGCCTTAGATCAACAACAGCTAAAGCGTTGCATGGGACAGTGGACGCACCAGCACCATGTGCATCTACTGATGTACTGGGGTGATGCACAGTCTGTTGGAACAAAGAACAAACAACCAAGGAGCATATTTGTGTTGGTCCCCGTTTTGTTATCTTTAGACACCTTTCCCTATGTGAGCGCAGCAAATCTAGTCCTGCTCAAACTCTACAGCCTTGTCCCCCAAAATAAAAGATCAGTTCGTTACATATGTGCGTACTGCATTTGTCATTGTTTTCCCTTTTCGACCAACATAGGTGCTGGATAGCCAGTTCATACTAGTACTTTCCCCACTTCCTTTCCTATGTGACCCACGTCCTAGATTTATGCTATACAACTTTCCCCACTACTTTCCCCCACTCATGTCCTCTTTGAACCACGTCTTAGATTCATGCGATACAACTTTCCCCACTACATTCCCCCTTCCTTTCCTTTTCGAACCACGTCCTAGATTCATGCTATACAACTTTTCCCACTACTTTCCCCCATCCCTTTCTCTGTGAACCACGTCCTAGATTCATGGTATACAACTTTCCCCACTACTTTCATGTTTGATCCAACACCTAGATTTGAGTGCAGAAGCGGAAAAAGCCCACTGCTACCTCTTGAGCACTGCGTTGGTTTTCCCCGAAGAGGAAGGGATGATGCAGCAAAGTAGCGTAAGTATTTCCTTTAGTTTTTGAGAACCAAGGTATCAATCCAGTAGGAGGCTACGCGCGAGTCCATCGTACCAGCACAAAACAAATAAATCCTCGCAACCAACGTGATAAGGGGTTGTCAATCCCCACACGGTAGGAAATAACAAAGTATTCTACGATGGGTGAACAAATTACTATTGAGAAATTGATAGAATTGAGCATAGTTATGAGAATATCTAGGTATGATCATGTATATAGGTATCACGTCCGAGACAAGTAGACCGACTCCTACCTGCATCTACTACTATTACTCCACTCATCGACCGCTATCCAGCATGCATCTAGAGTATTAACTTAAAAACAGAGTAACGCCTTAAGCAAGATGACATGATGTAGAGGGATAGATTCATGCAATATGAAGAAAACCCCATACTGTTATCCTCGATGGCAACAATACAATATGTGCCTTGCTGCCCCTACTGTCACTGGGAAAGGACACCGCAAGATTGAACCCAAAGCTAAGCACTTCTCCCGTTGCAAGAAAGATCAATCTAGTAGGCCAAACCAAACTGATAATTCGAAGAGACTTGCAAAGATAACCGATCATACATAAAAGAATTCGGAGAAGATTCAAATAGTATTCATAGATAGACTTGATCATAAACCCATAATTCATCGGTCTCAACAAACACACCGCAAAAAGAAGATTACATCGAATAGATCTCCACAAGAGAGGGGGAGAACGTTGTATTGAGATCCAAAAAGAGAGAAGAATCCATCTAGCTACTAACTATGGACTCGTAGGTCTGAGGTAAACTACTCAGACTTCATCGGAGGGGCTATGGTGTTGATATAGAAGCCCTCCATGATCGATGCCCCCTCCGGTGGAGCTCCGGAACAGGCCCCAAATGGGATCTCGTGGTTACAGAAAGTTACGGCGGTGGAATTAGGGTTTTGGCTCTGTATCTGATCGTTTGGGGGTATGTAGGTATATATAGGAGGAAGGAGTACGTCGGTGGAGCAACAGGGGGCCCATGAGGGTGGAGGGCGCGCCTGGGGGGCGGTAGATGCGCCCCCCTACCTCGTGGCCTCCTCTTTTCTTTCTTGACGTAGGTTCCAAGTCTCCCGGGTCTTGTTCGTTGTGAAAATCACGTTCCCGAAGGTTTCATTCCGTTTGGACTCCGTTTGATATTCCTTTTCTTCAAAACCCTAAAACAGGCAAAAAAACAACAATTCTGGGCTGGGCCTCCGGTTAATAGGTTAGTCCCAAAAATAATATAAAAGTGGATAATAAAGCCCAATAATGTCTAAAACAGTAGATAATATAGCATGGAGCAGTCAAAAATTATAGATACGTTGGAGACGTATCACCCACATGCAGCTAGAGCAATGCATGTGGAATAAGTAAATTATACCTTAATGTTCTTGGGGTGTGGTTCGGTGGGCGACCGGAGGCCGTTCGACCCACACTATGTACGGCGACGAAGAAGAAGGGGTCGGAGGCCCTCCTGCACCGCCGCTGGGTGAAAGTGAACAGCTGCGGCGGTAGTGGATTCCCTCACCGACGGCGACAGCTTTAAGCCTCCTTCCCTTCCCTGCGGACGGATCCTACCGGCTCTTTGACCAGCAGTGGGGGGAGAGAGAGAGGCCAACGAAGTCTTGTTTAGATCTGGAGAGGGTGAGAGAGTGTGAACAAAGCAACTACAAGCAGACCAGCAGTGAGGGGAGAGAGACAGGCCAACGAAGTCTTGTTTAGATCTAGAGAGGGTGAGAGACTTTGGAGAGAGCAACTACAAGCGCTGAGGCTCCAGCATGTATATATACTGGAGAGAGTGTGAAGAGTGCAAACCTTAGAAAACAAGCGTCGGGGCTGCAACTTATACGTGATGAGGTGATTATACGGTCACTACAAGATCGTATAGCTCTCTATCCATCCATTTTGACCAGTCAAAGAATCCTCCTGGCACGAATTATGCTCAAGTGTAGTTATCGAACCCGAGACCTCAAGTTGATGAGCGAATAGGCTAACCAGCTACACAACCCTCCCGTTATGTTCAACGAGAGGAAAATAACCTTTTATACATTCCTGCATTCGTGTGACAAGCATGTCGTGTGTTTTTTGTGTGTGGCAGTCATTGGGATTTAAATCATAATCGTGTCATGTGGCTTTGGTGGTAAGACTATCCACAGTGGTACAGAAATAATGCAGCCTTAGTCACCTTACCTCTCTCCACGTAGTACGTTGGGTCCCACCAGTCAGAGGGTGAAACAAACAAATTAATAAGAAAAAGTAAAAGCACCAGCGGTGTATCTTACCTCACACATCTCGCTACTGCTCGGGAACACTGTCCAATTGATCCCTCTGTTCGCTCACGTACTATTTTAAGTGAATCCTTGTTATAACATACACACAATTTTGGGCACTTGTATTTTACCTAAGTCAGTCTGCCACCGTATCTCGTATGACTCCCTTCATCTAGGTGTAATAAGTCACGTTAGAAGGTGCAGCGGGACCAAGGTGCAAGCAGATTGGAGAAGGAGAAACTTGACAGGTCATTCCTCCAATCAAAGCCCTGATTTCTGTCTCTAAAAGCAACAATTAAGCCAAACAACTAAGAGATGCCGTTTTAGCTACCATGCAGGGCCACGTATTAACTCGCATGCAAGCCGACTTTGATTTCTTGACTGATCAACGCATAGTTGCGCTCCATGCATTGGGTTTCCGGGGGAGATAACAAGGCAGAGTAAGGAGCGTTTGGTTACATTACTTAAGCTGGTCATAGTGGTGAGTAACTTGGACTAGTACAACATGCATATGTTACTAGTCTATGTTACTACTATGTGAAGTTTGTCATTGGAAGCGAGCCGATCTAGCTCTCCTGAGCTAGCAAGGTTTTTCTAGCCCACCCAAGCTAGCTGGCCCACAAAAGCTAACATATTTTAACAGTTCCAAACGCCTAACCTTGCCCGGCTATGCTATAAGATGTTCTTGCTAAGGATCCAAACGCTCCCCAAGTAACAACGCTCGCTAGCAACGAGGCCAGGAGGGGATTGAGATGCGAAGTTAATGGACGGCGCCTAAATTTTTTGGGAATATCTGATTTCCGTAGGATGACTTAACACCTAGACGGAGGGAGTACTACTCCTCAGTCCAAGTTTGATGGAATATTCGTCACCTCTTCTCTTCTTGTACGTACTCCATTTGTATCTCACTTCTTATGGCTTCGCACTCGCACGATTTTCCTATCCTATGAACCTGTGTGTGCGTGTGCGTGTGTGTGTTTAACAACATGTGTGTGTTAGAGAGAGCGACAGATCGACCTACTCCTACAGAGAGATGGTGTGTAGTGTACGATTTTAGCCGCGAGAGTCGGTGCATCCTCTCATTTTCGGGCGTCCGATAGGGACAGGCGGACAGCTGCCATGCCCGCTCCTGACCAGCCTGGCCCACCCAAAGCCCCTCCATCGCCTGCACACGCTTCCCGCCCAAAACGGTCAGCGCCGTTCCAGAGAATCGGTGCCGCATTCATGCCCGGGCAGAGTGGACGCGACCTCTCACTGGCGCCTGCGTTGAAGGGAGAAGCGGATTCAAGAGTGATGGTTGCTTCTTCCGTCCAACTTATTGCTGGGTCTATGTGATTTGACGGCTCATTGGTCATTATTACTGAGGTGGTAGGACTGCTGGATATCCCACGCTTTCGGTGAAAGGAGGTATGCTACCTCTTGAGCACTGCGTTGGTTTTCCCCGAAGAGGAAGGGATGCTGCAGCAAAGTAGCGTAAGTATTTCCCTCAGTTTTTGAGAACCAAGGTATTAGTCCAATAGGAGGCTACGCACGAGTCCCTCATCCTGCACAAAACAAATAAATCCTCGCAACCAACGCGAATAGGGGTTGTCAATCCCTACACGGCCACTTACGAGAGTGAGATCTGATAAGATAATTTCTTTTGGTATTTTTGTGATAAATATGCAAAGTAAAATAAAGGCAGAGAAAAAAGCAAAGGAAATAACTAAGCAGTAGGAGATTAATATGATGAAGATAGACCTGGGGACCATAGGTTTCACCTGTGGCTTCTCTCAGAGCATAAGTATTCTATGGTGGGTGAACAAATTACTGTTGAGCAATTGACAGAATTGAGCATAGTTATGGGAATATCTAGGTAAGATCATGTATATAGGCACCACGTCCGAGACAAGTAGACCGACTCCTGCCTGCACCTACTACTATTACTCCACTCATCGACCGCTATCCAGCATGCATCTAGAGTATTAAGTTAAAAACAGAGTAACGCCTTAAGGAAGATGACATGATGTAGAGGGATAGACTCATGAAATATGAAGAAAACCCCATCTTGTTATCCTCGATGTCAATAATACAATACGTGCCTTTCTGCCCCTACTATCACTGGGAAAGGACACCACAAGATTGAACCCAAAGCTAAGCACTTGTCCCATATCAAGAAAGATCAATCTAGTAGGCCAAAGCAAACTAATAATTCAAAGAGACTTGCAAAGATAACCAATCATAAATAAAAGAATTTAGAGAAGATTCAAATATTGTTCATAGATAGACTTGATCATAACCCACAATTCATCGGTCTCAACAAACACACCACAAAAAGAAGATTACATCGAATAGTTCTCCACGAGAGAGGGGGAGAACATTGTATTGAGATCCAGAAAGAGAGAAGAAGCCATCTAGCTAATAACTATGGACCCGTAGGTCTGAGGTAAACTACTCACACTTCATCGGAGAGGCTATGGTGTTGATGTAGAAGCCCTCCGTGATCGATGCCCCCTCCGGCGAAGCTCCGGAACAGGCCCCAAGATGGGATCTCGTGGATACAGAAAGTTGCGGCGGTGGAATTAGGTTTTTGGCTCCGTATTTGATCGTTTGGGGGTACGTAGGTATATATAGGAGGAATGAGTACGTCGGTGGAGCAACAAGGGGCCCACGAGTGTCGAGGGCATGCCTGGGGGGGTAGGCGCGCCCCCCTACCTCGTGGCCTCCTCTTTTGTGTCTTGACGTAGGGTCCAGGTCTCCCGGTTCTTGTTCCTTGAGAAAATCATGTTCCCGAAGGTTTCATTCCGTTTGGACTCCGTTTGATATTCCTTTTCTTCGAAACCCTAAAACAGGCAAAAACAGCAATTCTGGGCTAGGCCTCCGGTTAATAGGTTAGTCCCAAAAATAATATAAAAGTGGATAAAAAGCCCAATAATTTCCAAAATAGTAGATAATATAGCATGGAGCAATCAAAAATTATAGATACGTTGGAGACGTATCAAGCATCCCCAAGCTTAATTCCTGCTCGTCCTCGAGTAGGTAAATGATAAAACAGAATTTTTGATGTGGAGTACTACTTGGCATAATTTTAATGTAATTCTTCTTAATTGTGGTATGAATATTCAGATCCAAAATATTCAAGACAAAAGTTTAATATTGACATAAAAATAATAATACTTCAAGCATACTAACAAAGCAATTATGTCTTCTCAAAATAACTTGGCCAAAGAAAGTTATCCCTACAAAATCATATAGTCTGGCTATGCTCCATCTTCACCACACAAAATATTTAAATCATGCACAGCCTCGATGACAAGCCAAGCAATTGTTTCATACTTTTGGTGTTCTCTAACTTTTTCAATCATCACACAATACATGAGTGTGAGCCATGGACATGGCACTTATAGGTGGAATAGAATGGTGGTTGTGGAGAAGACAAAAAGGGAGAAGATAGTCTCACATCAACTAGGCATATCAACGGGCTATGGAGATGCCCATCAATAGATATCAATGTGAGTGAGTAGGGATTGCCATGCAACGGATGCACTAGAGCTATAAGTATATGAAAGCTCAAAAAGAAACTAAGTGGGTGTTCATCCAACTTGCTTGCTCATGAAGACCTAGGGCATTTTGAGGAAGCCCATCATTGGAATATACAAGCCAAGTTCTATAATGAAAGATTCCCACTAGTATATGAAAGTGATAACATAGGAGACTCTCTATCATGAATATCATGGTGCTACTTTGAAGAACAAGTGTGGTAAAAGGATAGTAACATTGTCCCTTTTCTCTTTTTCTCTCATTTTTTTATTTTGGCCTTTTCTCTTTTTTATGGCCTCTTTTTTTATTTTTTGTCCGGAGTCTCATCCCGACTTGTGGGGGAATCATAGTCTCCATCATCCTTTCCTCACTGGGACAATGCTCTAATGATGATGATCATCAAACTTTTATTTTTCTTACAACTCAAAAATTGTGACTCGATACTTAGAAAAAAATATGACTTTATATGAATGCCTCCGGAGGTGTACTGGGATATGCAATGAATCAAGAGTGACAAGTATGAAAGAATTATGAATGGTGGCTTTGCCACAAATACGATGTCAACTACATGATCATGCTAAGCAATATGACAATGATGGAGTGTGTCATAATAAACGGAATGGTGGAAAGTTGCATGGCAATATATCTCGGAATGGCTATGGAAATGTCATAATAGGTAGGTATGGTGGCTGTTTTGAGGAAGGTATATGGTGGGTGTATGATACCGGCGAAAGGTGCGCAGTATTAGAGAGGCTAGCAAAGGTGGAAGGGTGAGAGAAGTGCATATAATCCATGGACTCAACATTAGTCATAAAGAACTCATATACTTATTGCAAAAATATACAAGTTATCAAAGCAAAGTATTACGCGCATGCTCCTAGGGGGATAGATTGGTAGGAAAATACCATCGCTCGTCCCCGACCGCCAGTCATAAGGAAGACAATCAAAAAATAAAGCATGCTCCGACTTCATCACATAACGGTTCACCATACGTGCATGATATGGGAATCACAAAATTTAACACAAGTATTCTTCAAATTCATGACTACTCAACTAGCACAACTTTAATATCACCATCTTCATATCTCAAAACAATTATCAAGCATCAAACTTCTCATAGTATTCAACACACTCATAAGAAAGTTTTATTATTAATCTTGTATACCAAGCATATTAGGATTTTAAGCAAATTACCATGCGAATTAAGACTCTCAAAATAATATAAGTGAAGCATGAGAGATCAATGGTTTCTATAAAACAAATCCACCACCGTGCTCTAAAAGATATAAGTGAAATACTAGAGCAAAATTATATAACTCAAAAGATATAAGCGAAGCACATAGAGTATTCTAACAAATTCCAAATCATGTATGGCTCTCTCAGAAGGTGTGTACAGAAAGGATGATTGTGGTAAACTAAAAAATAAAGACTCAAATGATACAAGATGCTCCAAGCAAAACACGTATCATGTGGCGAATAAAAATATAGCTCCAAGTAAAGTTACCGATAGAAGTAGATGAACGAGGGGATGCCTTCCAGGGCATCCCCAAGCTTTGGATTTTAGGTGTCCTTAGATTATCTTGGGGGTGCCATGGGCATCCCCAAGCTTAGGCTCTTGCCACTCCTTGTTCCATAATCCATCAAATCTTTACCCAAAACATGAAAACTTCACAACACAAAACTTAAAGTACAAAATCTCGTGAGCTCCGTTAGCGAAAGAAAATAAAATACCACTTCAAGGTACTGTAATGAACTCATTATTTATTTATATTGGTGTTATAACCACTGTATTCCAACTTCTCTATGGTTTATAAACTATTTTACTAGCCATAGATTCATCAAAATAAGCAAACAACACACGAAAAACAGAATATGTCAAAAACAGAACAGTCTATAGTAATATGTATCTAGCGCATGATATGGAACCCCAAAAATTCTAAAATAAATTTCTGGACGTGAGGAATTTATTGTTAATCATCTGAAAAAATAATTAACTAAATAGAACTTTCGAAATAAAAATGGAAGTAGTTCTCGTGAGCGCTAAAGTTTCTGTTTTTTACAGCAAGTGTAACAAGACTTTCCCCAAGTCTTCCCAATGGTTCTACTTGGCACAAACACTAATTAAACACAAAAAAACACAACCAAAAACGAGGGTAGATAATTTATTTATTACTAAACACAATTAAAAAGCAATGAATAAAAATAAAATGGGGTTGCCTCCTAACAAGCGTTGTCGTTTAACGCCCCTAGCTAGGCATAGCAAGCAAGGATATATCTAGGTATTGCCATCTTTGGTAGGCAATCCATAAGTGGCTCTCATAATAGATTCATAAGGTAATTTAATTTTCTTTCTAGGAAAGTTTTCCATGCCTTTCCTTAATGGAAATTGGAATCTAATATTTCCTTCCTTCATAACAATAATTGCACCAATCGTTCTAAGGAAAGGTCTACCAAGAATAATAGGACATGAAGGATTGCAATCTATGTCAAGAACAATAAAATCAATGGGCACGTAATTCCTATTGCAACAATAAGAACATCATTAATTCTTCCCATAGATTTCTTAATAGTGGAATCCGCAAGGTGCAAGTTTAAAGAGCAATCATCAAAATCACGGAAACCTAACAAATCACACAAAGTCTTTGGAATCGTGGAAACACTAGCACCCAAATGACATAAAGCATAGCATTCATGATCTTTAATTTTAATTTTAATAGTTGGTTCCCACTCATCATAAAGTTTTCTAAGGATAGAAACTTCCGATTCAAGTTTTTCTTCATAAAATTGCATCAAGGCATCAATGATATGTTTAGTAAACGCTTTATTTTGACTATAAGCATGAGGAGAATTTAGCAGGATTGCAACAAGGAAATACAATCAATCAAAGAGCAATTTTCATAGTTAAATTCCTTGAAATCCATAATAGTGGGTTTAGCAACATCTAGGGTTTTAATTTCTTCAATCCCACTTTTATCAATTTTAGCATCAAGATCAAAAAATTCTGAATTGTTGGAACGCCTTCTAGGTAAAGGTGGATCATATTCAGTCCCATTATTATCAAGATTCATATTGCAAAACAACGATTTAATAGGGGACACATCAATAACTTTTAGATCTTCATCATTATTTTCATAGGAACTAGAAGAGCACGCTCTTATAAAGGCATCTTTCTTAGCACGCATCCTAGCAGTTCTTTCTTTGCACTCATCAATGGAAATTCTCATGGCTTTGAGAGACTCATTGATATCATGCTTAGGTGGAATAGATCTAAGTTTCAAAGAATCAACATCAAGAGAAATTTTATCAACGTTCCTAGCCAACTCATCAATCTTAAGCAATTTTTCTTCAATCAAAGCATTAAGATTCTTTTGCAAAGTAATAAATTCTTTAATATTAGATTCAAAATCAGAGGGAATCTTATTATAATTTCCATAAGAATTGTTGTTGGAATTACCATAATTATTAGAGGGATTACTAGGATAAGGCCTTGGATTGAAATTTCCTCTATACGTGTTGTTACCAAAATTGTTCCTACCAACAAAATTCACATCCATAGATTCATTATTATTCTCAATCAAAGTAGACAAGGACATATCATTAGGATCAGAAGAAACACTCTTATTAGCAAATAATTTCATAAGTTCATCCATCTTTCCACTTAAAACTTTAATTTCTTCTATCACATGCACCTTTTTATTAGTAGATCTTTCAGTATGCCATTGAGAATAATTAACCATAATATTATCTAGGAGTTTAGTAGCTTCTCCTAAAGTGATTTCCATATAAGTGCCTCCCCTGGCCGAATCTAAAAGATTTCTAGAAGCAAAATTCAATCCGGCATAAAAGTATTGTATAATCATCCACAAATTTAAACCATGAGTAGGGCAATTACATATCATTAGTTTCATTCTCTCCCAAGCTTGTGCAACATGTTCATGATCAAGTTGCTTAAAATTCATAATATCGTTTCTAAGAGAGATGATCTTAGCGGGAGGAAAATACTTAGAGATAAAAGCATCTTTGCACTTGTTCCATGAATCAATACTATTTTTAGGCAAAGACGAAAACCAAGCTTTAGCACGATCTCTAAGCGAAAAAGGAAATAGCTTCAATTTAACAATATCATTATCCACATCTTTCTTCTTTTGAATATCACACAAATCAACGAAGCTATTTAGATGGGTAGCGACATCTTCCCTAGGAAGGCTAGAAAACGGATCTTTCATGAAAAGATTCAGCAAAGCAGTATTAATTTCACAAGATTCAGCATCGGTAAGAGGAGCAATCGGAGTGCTAATAAAATCATTGTTGTTGGTATTGGTGAAGTCACATGATTTAGTATTATCTCGAGCCATCGTGACAAGAAAGCAAACTACCACACAAGCAAACAAAAAAACAAGCGGGCAAAAAGAGGCAAATTGAGAAAGAGAGGGAGGATAGAGAGAGAGGGCAAATAAAACGGCAAGGGTGAAGTGGGGGAGAGGAAAACGAGAGGCAAATGGAAAATAATGTAATGCGGGAGATAAGGGTATGTGATGGGTACTTGGTATGTTGACTTTTGCATAGACCTCCCCGGCAACAGCGCCAGAAATCCTTCTTGCTACCTCTTGAGCACTGTGTTGGTTTTCGCCGAAGAGGAAGGGATGATGCAGCAAAGTAGCGTAAGTATTTCCCTCAGTTTTTGAGAACCAAGGTATCAATCCAGTAGGAGGCTACAAGCAAGTCCCTCGTACCTGCACAAAACAAATAAATCCTCACAACCAATGCGAATAGGGGTTATCAATCCCTACACGACCACTTACGAGAGTGAGATCTAATAGAAATGATAAGATAATATTTTTGGTATTTTTGTGATAAAGATGCAAAGTAAAATAAAGTCAAAGTAAAAAAGGAAAGGAAATAACTAAGTAGTAGGAGATTAATATGATGAAGATAGACCCGGGGGCCATAGGTTTCACTAGTGGCTTCTCTCGAGAGCATAAGTATTCTACGGTGGGTGAACAAATTACTGTTGAGCAATTGACAGAATTGAGCATATTTATGAGAATATCTAGGTATGATCATGTATATAGGCATCATGTCCGAGACAAGTAGACCGACTCCTGCCTGCAGCTACCACTATTAGTCCACTCATCGACCGCTATCCAGCATGCATCTAGAGTATTAAGTTAAAAACAGAGTAACGCCTTAAGCAAGATCACATGATGTAGAGGGATAGACTCATGCAATATCAAGAAAACCCCATCTTGTTATCCTCGATGGCAACAATACAATACGTGCCTTGCTGCCCCTACTGTCACTAGGAAAGGACACCGCAAGATTGAACCCAAAGCTAGGCACTTCTCCCATTGCAATAAAGATCAATCTAGTAGGCCAAACCAAACTGATAATTCGAAGAGACTTGAGAATATAAGCAATCATACATAAAAGAATTAAGAGAAGATTCAAATATAGTTCATAGATAGACTTGATCATAATCCCACAATTCATCGGTATCAACAAACACACCTCAAAAAGAAGATTACACCGAATAGTTCTCCACAAGAGAGGGGGAGAACATTGTATTGAGATCCAAAAAGAGAGAAGAAGCCATCTAGCTAATAACTATGGACCCGTAGGTCCGACGTATACTACTCACACTTCATCAGAGAGGCTATGGTGTTGATGTAGAAGCCCTCCATGATCGATGCCCCCTCTGGCGGAGCTCCAGAACAGGCCCCAAGATGGGATCTCGTGGATACAGAAAGTTGCGGCGGTGGAATTAGGTTTTTGGTTCCGTATCTGATCGTTTGGGGGTACGTAGGTATATATAGGAGGAAGGAGTACGTCGGTGGAGCAACAGGGGGCCCACGAGGGTGGAGGGCGCGCCTGGGAGGGGGGGGGTAGGAGCGCCCCCTACCTCGTGGCCTCCTCTTTTCTTTCATGACATAGGGTCCAAGTCTCCCGAGTCTTGTTCGTTGAGAAAATCGCGTTCCCGATGGTTTCATTCCGTTTGGACTCCGTTTGATATTCCTTTTCTTCGAAACCCTAAAACAGGCAAAAAACAGCAATTCTGGGCTGGGCCTCCGGTTAATAGGTTAGTCCCAAAAATAATGTAAAAGTGGATAATAAAGCCCAATAATGTCCTAAACAGTAGATAATATAGCATGGAGCAATAGAAAATTATAGATATGTTGGAGACGTATCAAGGTACCACTAGATTACAATTTTCTCCGTTCTTATGGTGGAGGAGTGCAAGAGCAGTGAAAACACGCAGGCTTAGTGATTACATGGCCCACCTCACGCTACAACTTTATTTATAAATGACGCGGCACCTACTACTCGTTCTCCTATAAACCATGCGCTTGGCATCTCCAAACTATTAACCTTGCGATTGGCTCTTCGCCTCTTTGGGAAGTCGAGCAATGATGGTAATGTAGTATATATCATTCTGGCTATATGAGACCGAATGAATTGCTGCACGTCCACCACATGCGAGGGTCGAGGGGCGAGGGAGAGTGCGTACTATTATGTTCGTTTCAATATGGACTACATACGGAGGAAAATGAGTGATTATACACTCTAAAATACGTCTATATACATCAGTATTTGGAGTATGTACTAGTAGTTCATATTGAAATCTACTAAAGGACATATATTCCAAATAATATGATAATCTCTCTAACCAAGGTAGGGACGAGGAGTAAACGGAGGGAGTACTAGTAAAAATTTCTCCTCATCCTACGAGCCACCACGCGCGTGGGAGAGGGAGCGGGCGTAAAGCATAGTAAGCAAGCTTCACCTCATCTTGCGAGCCACCGCGCCCGTGGGCGGGGGAGACGGTGTACAAGCAAGCTTCTCCTCGTTTTGCGAGTTGATGGGACACATCAAAAGTACTCCAGTGTATAGAGCCTTGCCTCTAAGGTAGGCCCCACATGGTTTGCCTCTTTTTTAACATAACACGTCAAGTCGCAATTTGTTTTCTCACCCGTGGTAGACAATCCTCCCTCCATCTAGTGGAAAACTAGTACACGTGTCAAATTACCACGTGGGCTGCCTTTTCGTAAACAAATGAGCTGCACCATGTACCCAAGCGGGCGTGGTTGGGAAAGAGACGGGAGTACGTGCGCCGTGCGTGCACCTCTTCTCTTCGTGCACGTCCCCCACCTATGTGGGTGTGTGAGAGAGATACAAACCTAGACAAATGGCTTGTGCATTCGTGAGTGTTTTTTGTTTTGGGGGCGAGGTTGATTTCATAAATGTATTTGTGGGAATATGTGTCGATGACATAGCGAACAAAATTTTGCATGCAATGTGTGTGAAATGGAGGCCAATCCATATCATATATAGAGGGTCGAGCGATCCACAAGAAGAGAGGGAGGGGTCATAGATATCGATAGAGTCGAAGAGAGGATCAAGTGGGTGGGTGCGAGATCGATGAAGAGAGCCATCGAAATTGTGTGTGTGTGTGTGTGCGCGCGCAAGTCAAAGATATGGGGCGACTGACCAAGCTACCGGAACGTCAGAGGGCACGGGTCAAGTTTGTGTGTGGCAGGGAGACATGACTAGAGATCTCGATGTATCGGTGTGTGTGTGGGAGGGGGTGGGGGAGGGGTAGGCAGATGCCTAACTATAGAGGTAGAACGACTCGTATATGTGTTGAGAAGGGGAGACCCAGCTATGTCTTGTGGGAGATCGGTCGACATCCATCCATAACTGAAGGATGGGAAATAGGATGGGATAGAGAGAGAGAGAGGAGAGAGAGGGAGGGAGAGGGGTAGAGTGTTGGATGGGTGATGGAGTTGCTTCTCGAAGATGGTGGGAGAGGCCTACTACAAAAACTGAGGGTGGAACTCCAATATTATCAATAAGAGTGGCGATGTGTTTCTGTGTGTGCCTGTGCGTGATAGATATGTCGGAACACATCCATGGTTGATGAAGGGGAACCATGTGTTTGGTAAGCAAACCTAACTAGATCGGTAGATCAATTGTTGTTTGTCAGAGGAAGGGAGAGACATAACTAATGAGGTAGATCGATCGATGCGTGGGGAAAACGAGTTATAAGGACCTAGCTAGCTATATGTATAGAGGGAGATCGGTTGGTGCACGTCCATTTGTTAGAGGCAAATAAGGCCCGGCAAGACAGATAAACAGCGAGAATGGAGCTAGGAGGTGGTGCGAGAGGCCCAGCTACTAGCTAGATAGGGGGAGGAGTGTGTGGATGTCAGATCGATGAAAAGAGGGGCGAGAGTTTACACGTGTGTGGGACCGTATGAGAGACACGAAGCAAGGACACATAAAGGAAGAGATTGAAGGTGCGTGTGTATGTTGTAGGCAGACATCGCTCGAGAGGTTTATCGATCGGTGTGTGTTGGAAAGGAGTTGTGGAGACTGTGGGAGAACAACCTAAAGAAGAAAAATGAATGTGCGCGATGGATAGAATGCTGAGCGAGGGGGAGTGCGAGGAGGGCATGTGCATGCACGATAGAAAGTTAGTGGTATCTACAAAGGTCAGAGGATTGTGTGGATGTAAGAGATTAACAAAGATCATAATTTGATACGAAAGTGGATTCATAAATTTGAATAGGAGATCATAGTGTTTTAAACATATGCATGCATGAATATAGCGGTGATATGCATGTTGTGGTTTTGCACATGTTATACTATAATGTGATAATGCATGGCGTTTGCAACTCACAGCTAAATGTCGAACAATCTAAACCATACTATACACCGAACAATCTCACATTTTATTTGAATTTGTGATAATGTGTGGCGTTTGCAGCTTACAACTAAATATCAAACAATCTAAATAGTACGATATATCGAACATTCTAATATTTTATTTGAATTTGTGGTAATGTGTGGTGTTTGCAACTCACATCTAAATACTTGTAGGCGTAGGGGGCGGGGCACTATACATAATGTGATAAACACATTATACATATGAGACATGGTTTAGTTTGTGAAGATCTAGCTAGAGCTTGAAATGTACTATGATTTGAAATCAACATGAAGTGGATTCAAAACATTGAGTTCGAGTTCATATAGTAAACATAGTTCATATGTAACTCGAGACTAATCATGTGGTGTGCTATGAAGATAATACACAAACGATGGTTTAACTTGACAATAATGACGATTGTAGATCTTATTAAAACAGAGAAACGAATTCTAATGCTTTGACTTCACAACATTCATTATTGTAGATCTTATTCAAATAGAGAAACGAATTCAAATTTAGTTCATATTGAAGCGGTTGTATATACGTTTGGAATGCACTAAAATGTTCATTTGAGTACTAGGTTGCATGCATTATACACGTAGCGAAATATTTTAATTGAACATAACATGAATTCAAAGTTTTGAATGACATTCGTAGTGCGAATTGATTTGGTACAGTACACGTTAGGCTTGTCCGAAAATTTCAACCCGCGCCTTGTTAGCCCGAAATATTTAAGATATATCTTTGTCTCGTTGTGCTCCGACAACTCCCTCCATCTCAACCCGTGCCTTGATATTCCAAAATTACAACGTGCCTGAAAACTACCACCTCCTGTGAAATCCCGACACGCGAAATCCCCGTGATACCCCTGAACCGAAAGAACCGCCTCAAATCGGTGGGGGTACTTTTGTAACTTACCCCACATTTCAGACAAGCGCGTCCCTAAGCCATGGTTCCCCCACTCCCATCCCATTTGCCCACCCATTCGTACATCGAGGCCTTCAAAACCCGCGAAGCCCCAGACCCTCCTCCGTCTGCCACCCAGCCGGAGCCTCTTCCCCAACGACGTCGTCCACAGCAACACCTCGACGTCCCTCATCCACCGTACCGGATGAGGATCCGTCATCGATCTGGTCGTCCCGCCGGTTCAGCCACCCCGTCCTCCACCTCCAAGGAGCTGCCCCAACGTTCCCCTCGTCTTTCGCGCCACCTCCATTCCCACACCGCCGTCTTCACCTACACCACCGGAAGAGCATCATCATCACCGTTTCCTCGGATGAAGTTGTGGCCTAATCGGTGCCACCAAAGAGGTTGTACACTAATCACCGCATTTTATTCTTGATTCGATATCACGGTGCTGCCGGTGCTCGATCCCGAGCCGACACGGCGCGGCTCCGTCCACGGCGGCGTCGCCGACCACTTCCTCCACGGCGTCGCTCCCTCGGCGGCGACGTCCACATCAGTAGGAGCTGATGCTGCTTTAGCTCTCGCTCGCGCTACTACTCTGCTCTTGCTCTCGATCCCCTGCCTGGTCTGCTCTTGCTCGCACTACAGCTCTCGCTCTTGCTCTTGCTTGCGATGTTGCTCCAGTTTAGCTACACTTCATTCGACTAAATAGACTTTTGGGTCAGTCAATTTTCAGGGGGTGGGGGGCTCGCCGGAGTTAAGGAAGAACCAGCCGCGGTGGGGAGGGGGCTCGCCGGAGAGGTACCCCACTATCTATCTTAGGGTTCAGGGTGGGGCGGTGGTCACCGGCGGTGGTGGGCGGTGGCGTGGGGATCGCCGGAGAAAAAGCTCGTCACGGGGGGGGGGGGGAGGGGGGATACAGGGATGGTCGGTGCGGTGACGGACCGGCGGTGGGGACTGTTTTCAGGGCGGGGGGGGCGGCGGGGGTGGCTGTTTGGCCGGTGGTGGCTGGCGGCTCGGGGGGGTGGAGGTTGAAGATGAAATGCAGTCCCTTGATTTCGTATCCAACAGCTGCAAAATCGACTGACCAGAGATGAAAAAGTCAGTCGACTGACTTGTAGCCTCACCTCTAGTGTGTTCAGTTTCGACAGTAAAATTCAGTTTCGACAGCAAAATTCAGTTTCGATAGTTAAGTTCAGTTTCGACAGTTAAATTCAGTTTTGATAGTTAAGTTCAGAGATGAGCGGCTGATGTATACATCTAGCAGTTTGTGGTCATGTATTTTACGTCATCTATTGGAGATGCTATTAGAATTCCACTGAGGTTAACATTGTCTCTCTTGTCCTGCTTCAGCCTCAGTGTCGTACAACTCACGGGAGTTGCTCCAACGACGAAACCCTCCATCACAGTGGAGCAGTACCTCGGGCTCCATCTCTAGACGCCTAAGATCTTCTTCCCCTCCTCTGACAGCCAAGTCAGCCGGAGCATCCTCACCGGCCAACCCAATCACGTTGAGATCGACACGGCTTCACCAAAGAGGTTGTACATTAATTGTGGTTTAACTTAATCTCACCATGCTTCTTTGCATCCTGTGATCTTCCAATTCTTGTGAACCAAACACCCAGATTGGCAGAAATCATGTGTTTTTAAATTCTCTGTTTTGCACGTGCATTCCTATCCTACTCCTGTCTATTTCCTATCCCTGCATTGTTAGAATCCTCAAATTCAAACTAGCCCTTACACAATTACTTCTGTTACAGATATGTGTCAAAGAAAACGTTGGGTGGTTTGTCCTGCTCCTGCGGTGTTGTGTTCCACCCCAGCTTTGCTGCTCCAACAATAGAAGGGTTCACCACAGCAGGGATCCGCTCTCTAGACTGCCTTTCGCCACCTCAGATCTTCTTCCCCACCGCTGTCAGCCATGACAACTGCATTACCATCATCAACTGAGCAAATGACCTTGAGGACTACACGGGTTCGCAAGAGAGGTCACACTCTTCCGTGTTTGCTTACGTTATGCATCGCTTAATATGATGACATGCTACTTTATCGTCGTGTTCACCTATTAGACTCCGACTCAGGTCCAAACTTATGCTGAAACTTGAGTTTTTAACTGGTTGTGGGGTACATGTTGGGGCAGCAATTAGTACTATATGTCTACTATCTGGTTAATCTCGGGTGTCTACTATGAGTTTCATGTTGGGTGCAAACAAACATTAAAGGACCAAGTATCTGTATTTTTTAAGTAAAGCTATTATCTGCCTGCTATCATTGGTTTTGGGTCTATCCACAGTTTGCTACCTTCACTATGGATTTATGCATGCACTCCTTACATAATCTCACTATGTTTTATTCCTATGCATGTCAGTTATTGTACACAATGAAACTGAACATGTAGAGCAAAAGAGACGAGCTTTGCGTGGCAATAAAATTTCATGCAGACGTCGCTCCATGGTGGGTGCAAAGGCAGCCCTCCTCCACCCATTTCAGATCGTAATCAAGAGGAAGATAATTGTTCTGAGGGGGATTCAGAAGCAGAAGACCACCCCTATTTACCCCATGAGGTCTTCGCTCTAACTTGGCATGCTGATGTTGGTAATATCATGCATATGGTGCCTTGCATTGCTTACTATATACATCAAAGATGTCATCTGCTTAGTTTAGACATGCTTTGTGTCAATGCCATCTTTTAGTTTCTTTATCGTATATGTGAATCATGCAATGCCATCTTGTTTAGCCAGGCATCATATATGTGAATTTTGCAATGCCTCCTGGTTAGCCAGTCATCTTATATGTGAATTATATCATGACATCATTTTTTATTACGTGTTAAATTTGTCAACAATTTTAGTACATTCAATTACTCTTCCTGTGCATCAGCCATTCTTCACGGTCATGGAAAAATCTGGAGTGGAAACAAGGTCTTTAGAGCAGACAATACTGTCTGACGAAGCGCATGTCTTGCTGTTTGAGATAGCTCCTCAGAGGAGGATTCAGAGACAGATGACCAGTCCTATCCCCCCCCCCCGAGGTGCATGCTCTAACTTGGCAGGGTTATGTTGCTCATATTGTGCGTATGGTATCTTGCATTGCTACCTCATTTTCTTAGTTTAGACATGATTTGTGTGAATGCCACCTGTTTAGTGTCTAATTACCATATATGTGAATTATGCAATGCCATCTTTTTGCAAGACATTATATATGTGAATTATGCAATGCTATCTTGTTGCAAGCCATTATATATGTGAATTATGCAATGCCATGTTGTTTAGCCAAGCGTCATATATGTGAATTATATCATTCCGTCCTTTTTTTGTATTTCTCATTGCTTTTGTCGACAATGTTTGTATATTCAATTGCTCTTCCTGTGCATCAGCCATTTGAATTGGTGATGGAGAAATCTGGAGTGAAAACAAGGTCTTCAGAGCAGACAATGCTACCTGGTGAAGCAGATATGTTGCTGGTTACAGATAGCTCTTTAGAGGAGGATTTAGAGGCAGATGACCAGTCCTATTATCCCCCTGAGGTGTATGCTCAAACTTGGTAGGGTTATATTACTCATATTATGCATGTGTTGTATTGTAATGCTTAGTTTTTACATCATATACATGATATTGAATGCCATCTCCTTAGTTGAAACATCATATATGTGATTGCCCTCTGCTCACTTCCTTAGTATATAAATCATATATTTGAATTATATCATGCCATGATGTTTACATAGATAGCATGTATCTGAATTATGGCATGCCAACCCATTTTCTAAAGACATAATATAGTTATATCATCTCATCATGTTCACATAGTCATCATATTTTGAATTATGTCATTCTATCCGTGAATTATATCATGCCATCATGTTTCCATCGACGGCATGTTTGTGATTTATGGCATGCCAACCACTTTAATAGACACATCGTATAGTTATATCATGCCATCCTGTTTACATAGTCATCATATTTTGAAGTATGTCATTCTATCCTGTTTAGTCAGCCATCATACATGTGAAATTGTGTCATGCTATCCTGTTTAATTAGCCATCATATATTTGAAATTATGTCCTGCTATTCTGTTTGGTTAGACAACATAAATGTGAATTATTTCATGCCTTGTTTTCTTCCCTACTATCCATTGCACCTGTCTATCTTACAATGTATGTACATTCAATTACTTTTCTTGTTTATCAGCCATTTCAATTGGAGGGGGTGATGGCAGTATCTGTGGGAGTAAAAACACGGTCTTCAGAAAAGATCGTGCTACCTGTCGATGGAGATAGAACCACGGTTGTACTTGCCCAAGAACCAGCCCCACCACACATAACCCAGACTCACGCAGATTGTACCCCTACCCAGTTAGACAGAGAACCAGCTACACCCCTTCTAACCCCAACCCCAGCAGATAGTAACCCAGTTCCTATTGACACAGCACCGTCTCCACCATAGAGCACCCAAACACGAGCATTTAGTAAGGCAACTGCAGTGCCCAAAGCACGAGGACCACCACTCCGAACCCCAAGTCAACGCTTAAAGCAGAAGAAGAATTGTTCTCAGGTCAGGTTCCGTAGCTATGGTTCATACTACTTTGCTCTGGCATCACTGTATTTACTCATACCAACTAATTTCAAATTTGAAGGATGCAATTGAAACTCCAATGGCGCAATAGGTATGTTTTAAACCTGTTTCTTTAACGTGTTTGCTGTTGTAACTTGCTCTATGTTGATTTCAGTTTCAGTTGAACAAATAGTTATGTTCTCATGCCATGCACATTACAAGTGTTGTTATTGTTGTGTAGTTTCCCACACTTATATTCTATCTATGCTGCTTTGTCTTAAATAGATATGATTTGAACTATATCTATCTTGATTTGGCAACATAAACTAGAATGATATAGACCATACAGTGACCATACTACATAGATATATGTTTGTTTCATGCTGTTATCATGTCCACCTTACTACTGAACTGGTTTACCAAAATGAGTTTCATATACTACATTGTAAACCTGTGATGTGTTTGTTTGTTTCTCCTTTAGAACGCGGATAAAATATTGCAGAAGAGTACCCCGTTATGCAAAGGTAAAGGAAGTAATGCAGATCAGGTTCAAGATAGTCAGACATCCCTGTTGTTCTCCAAGAAAGCTGATAAAAACTATATTGAAGACACTGAGACAACCCCAAAGTCATGTCTTGATATAGTGTTCGAGTTACTGACTACTACTGCTGGCACCAGCTCTTCGCACTCGCTGCCTGAGTCAGTTCGGATTCTTGAGTCTCAACTTCAAGTTGAAATACAACGATCAGATGTTATGCGACAGGAAGCCGAAGGACTGAGGAAGTCCCTGCAGAATTCAGATGCATACTTTCTGGTGCAACAGCAAGTGCTGGAGGATTTAAGCGCCAAACAAGAGAAAGTTAATAAGCTTGCTAAGCATCTTGCCAGCATTATGGGTACCCAGGATATTGTTTCTTGAGCTCTTCTAAAGTGGTTTCAGTTCTGGACTTGTTTTGTTGCGGCGTTTATATGCTGCTTTGTTCCCTATATTTGCACTTGTAGCGAACTTTGATGCCCAGTGGATGTAATATGTGTAATAGCCATGATAGCCTAGCGTAAGTTGATTGCTTATTTATTTCTGTTGTCTTGCTTAATTTTTTTTCTTGTAGTGAGTGCAGTTCTTTTTCCGCAGTTTGCTAGTGGCTGCAATAACCTAATTTTAAAAACTAGGCCACATTAACAATGGGCTACATATTTACTATAGTTAACATGGGCCTCCTACGGGACGTAGAAACAATGGGCCTTCTAAGGGCCGTACAAACAATGGGCCTTCTACGGGGCGTAGACACAATGGGCCTTCTATGGGTCGTATCATCAATGGGCCTTCTACGGGCCGTATGATCGGTTAGCCAAACATGGGCCAATAACAGACCACATTATGGCCGTAAATGGGCTAGAGTTGAAATCGTTCGTTCATGGGACGACCATAACGGGTCGTCGTAGTTAGGTCATGTTTGATGTCGCTATGAAAACGGCCCAACGTATTAACGGGCCACAAACGGGCCAACTGTAACCACTGGCTATATTTGGCCCACAAGCAGAAAATGACAGTAATGGGCTGAAAGTAAACAAATGCTGGAAATGAGCCCAAGAATAAATGGGCCCTGAGAAGGCCGAAAGATAACTTGGCCTAGAAACGGCCCAACGAAATAATGGGCCGTTAATGGATATAAAGTGATACACTGTTCATTGTGGGCCAGTTTTACCATGGGCCGTTAATGGGCCGAGGGTTACTCAGGGCCTCATATGGGCCAAAAGACGTCATGGGACATACATGGTCCGGAAGTTAAAATGGGCTGGAATTATATTGGACGGCCTAGATGACGCAACTAGGCCTAATTCGGATAAGCCGTAAACGGGCCTTGGGTTAGCGGGCTATAAATGGGCTACATGCGAACAGGTCATTCACAGGCTTGCCGTGGGCCGGCCCGCCACCTTTTGACCAAGTCAAACGGGCCGGCCTTTTCATAGGAATGGGCATCTGTTGGTCCGTGCTACGTGCCGACGTATCATAGGCTCTTTGGGTCCAATGAGTGGATGCCATATGACCCAACGGTGAGTCGACACATGTTTCCTCCCGCGAATGATGATTTTAAATGTGGAAAAACCCCATTGGTCGGGGCTGTTAACGGGTTATCGGATCCAAAACCGGACCGATATCTTAACGGCGTTCCGTTACGGTGGATGCCACGTGTCGGTCACCCTTGACAAAAGCACTTCCGTGACGCACGATTTATCGTCATGGAAGTGGACACTTCCATGATGATAATTTTGGTAATGTCATGGAATACTTCTATGGCAGCACAGGTATGACTATCTTGATTCTATCATAAATTTGTCATGGATGTACATGCATGACAGAAAACGTGACCTACTGTGACAAACACGTATCATCACGGAAGTGTTTTTTTTTTGTAGTGGGGGTAAAGGGAGCACCTCTGTGATTGTTACTTCTAGGTCATCCGGGTTAGTACCTCAGACTAGGTGAAGCCGAAAGCTAGCCATTTTAAGAATATAATTGGTCCGCCACGACAGAAGTGAAAATTTAGGTTCACTAAACACAACAGAGTTCAGGAACTTTCCCCAAACTAAATCCTCAATATTTTCCTCCCACGTTCATCGGAGTTGAGGTTTCACGATCATGGTCAACAAGATAGCCTGGGAAAAGGAACTTATAAAGGAACTATTTTTCCCAAAAGATGTTCCTTACATTAAAAAGTAATATAACATATCTCTTCGTGTATGCTTTTTTATAAAACCGTATGGCCAGATTGCTCTGTTTGCCATAAAGCTTTGCCCTCATAAAGGCTTTATCAAGTGGGACAGACACTCCCCAGCTACTTGTCGAGGAGGTTGAAGTCGATGGTCGGTCAACAAAGTTTTTGTACAATGCGGATCCGATCATTAATGATGTAAAGTACTTGGATACATGGGATCATTACACATAAATTGCGAGTAAAGTCAATTTACTGCAGCCCATCTTTTAATGAGTCAAGGTCACAATCTCGCTGAGGCAACCGAGCAGCTAATATAATGCTATCATAATCCCCTATTGGCATTGATTTCTTATCTATTAAGCTCCTCGAGGCCGATCTTGACGAGCTCGGCTTTCACTAGCTCCAGCTCCTTTAAGAGATCTTTCTCTCTTTTCCAGAAGTCTTTTGTCCGTGTCAAAACCGGCGGATCTCGGGTAGGGTGTCCCGAACTGTGCGTCTAAGGTTGATGATAACAGGAGACAAGGGATAGAATGTTTACCCAGGTTCGGGCCCTCTCTATGGAGGTAATACCCTACTTCCTTCTTGATTGATCTTGATGAATATGAGTATTACAAGCGTTGATCTACCACGAGATCGTAATGGCTAAACCCTAAAGGACTAGCCTGTCTGACTATGATTATGAGGATATATGTCTATAGACCTAGCCCTCCAGTTTATATAGACACTAGAGGGATCTAGGGTTACATAAGGTCGGTTACAAAGAAAGGAATCTTCATATTTGGACCCCAAGCTTGCCTTCCACGCCAAGGGGAGTCCCATTCGGACACGGGTAGAGTCTTCGGTCTTTGTATCTTCATAGCCCATCAGTCTGGCCCATGTCCAATAGGTCGGACGCCCGAGGACCCCTTAATCTAGGACTCCCTCAGTAGCCCCCGAACCAGACTTCAATGACGAGGTGTCCGGCGCGCAGATAGTCTTCGGCATTGCAAGGCGGGCTCCTCCTTCAATGACTTCAAAGTGATGTATTCGGCTTTCCATTTAATGTCATACCCCTCAGCTTCCACGCCTTCCTGACTTCAGCTTCCACGCCTTCCTGACTTCAGCTTCCACATGGCGAGTGAATACGAGAGGTTAGGGTATTTTCGCACATACCACCCTGACCGTAAAAGAGAGGTGCCTATTTAAAGAGAATAGATCTCAGATCCATCCCACACCCCGCGAAAAAATCCTCAGAGCTTGCCAAGCGGAACCACCCAAACATGGCTAACGCTCCTAGCTCTTCCTCTCGTCCCCACGGCTCCGAAAAGAGTGATTGTGAGAGATGCTCCGTATCTCACAGTCAGCTGTCGAAGCTACAAAAACAGGGATTTCTTCCCCCTACGGATCTAGTCCCCGTCGGAGCAGAGCTGACGTTGTTCAATGGCGGGGTTCAGGCGGAGAACTTCCCCAATCCATCCAGGGGGAACGAGTATGCTTCATTCCCTTCTTTCTAAGAGGCATCGGATTTCCAATCCATCCCTTCCTTCGAGGACTTCTGGAGTATTATGGCTTCCAACTGCACAGTTTCACTCCCGCCTCCATCTTGCACATCGCATGTTATGTTGTATGCGAGCTATTCCTAGGCTACGAGGCCCATTTTGAATTATGGAGAAAACTATTCTGCCTCGTCCCTCGTAATCAAGGGGGGTCGATATTCGAAGTGGGTGGAGCCGAAGTGTGGCGTATCGCCAGGACTGGATACCTGTCCGGCATGCCGAAGAAGGCTTCCGAAGAGTGGCCTTCCGAATGTTTCTATATTGACGACGTTGCTCTTCCTGACGCAGTCTGAATGGGCCTACCCAAATTTTCAAGCATGTCGTTGAAGAAACGCCACAGCTGGCATCCTTGGAGCCTCGAGGAGGAGGATAGCGTAGAAGTCAGTCAGTTGATGGGCAAGATTAAGATGCTCGCCCAGTCCGGATTGTCAATAATCAAGGTAATGGCCATCTCCATAGTGCGCGGGGTCCACCCACTCCAATACAGAGGGCTTCCCTTGTGGCGCTATAACAGGGAAGATGATGCCTCACGCTGCGGTCAGAAGGGTCTGAAAACCCCCACCGCTTTGGCCAAAATATTAGCCGAAGAATACAAAGGGGAGAAGGAGGAGTTCACTCATCTCCAATGTCGAGATGGATTTTCCATGTATAATCCTCCTAGCTGAGTAAGCTCCAGTCCCACCATTTTACTCCTCTCCCTGAATCATTTTCAATGGACAGTAACCTATCTACTCGCTACAGGAATGGTGGAAGGCCATCGAGGGGATCAATAGCTCCGCCCCCAGCCAGAGGGTCACAACCGGGACCTTGACCCCGAATTCGATGAAGATCCGGACATATTTGTGGACCTCGAGGATGGAGTATTCTATCAGATGAGCTACGATGGTACGAAAGTACCCATCATGACTGATTACCCCGGCCTCCTCCCTGCTTCGCATGTAAGTAATTTAAAAGACACCTTCTTCGAAAGATTTTCCTTACTATGCCTCACCCACCACACTATTTCGTGTTCCAAAGGGGAGGCGCTCGATGCCACAATGTGCACCAAAAGTGTCTCTGAGGAGAGTGGCGCCCGCACCGAGCATATCTTTGAAGAGGAAGGAAAATGATAACATGGTAGAATCCTCCTCAAAGAGGTAAGCCTTTTTTTCAAGAATACATCTTCTGATCACCACATCAAATCATGATGCCATTTGCCACATTCTATCAGGAAAAGTGTCCGCCAGACTATGTCCGGGGATCCTACCGGATGTGTCTCCACTAGTCAGGTTCCGGACCCTGCCCTAAGGACGGGCGCTGACACGGGAGGGGCGCCGAACTCTCCTTCCACAGAGGATTCAGACGATATGTCTGTCACGAACTCTGAAGTGGAAAGTGCCATGAATCATCGCCGTCGGAGGGCTGCTCTTCGTGACCCCGGCTTTTCAAAGGAGGCATTTGATGCCTTCAGCTCGGCCGATGCGTACATCCGAGCTGCTCGGGATGGGTTTGCCAGAGCCATGGACCAGCATCTGAAAGATATGCGGAAAAGTGTAGATTTAGTAATCATACACCAGTAGCCCCCGAGACTTAAAGCAGTTGATACAACTGATTTAAGGATCATTGTATAACCAGGTGCTTACGGAGAAGAACAACATGTTGTCTCAAGAGCTAGAAAAATGTCGGACATAGCAAACTGTTGTTACCGCCGAACTGGAGAAATCCAAGAAGGCGTCAACTGGTAAGGTTTCCCTCCATCGAGAGAACATAATTATATGCTAGCTATGTTAACGTTGTTTCTTATATCATGATAGGATCGTCAGATCAACTGGAGGAGCAATTGAAGGCCGCTCAAGCGGGTGAGAAAGAGTCCCAAAGACTACTTGCCAAGGGCGAACGTGTGTTGACACGAGTCCGGGAGGAGAAGGACAAACTCCAGGATTCCAACACCCAGCTGGGCGAAGAGCTGAAAGATGTGCGGGCCCAGCTGGATGACTCCGTAAAGGAGAATAAAAGGCTGCGAGGTGGCACATTCAGTATGTGGTCGAACTTACCTTCGAATAATTCGAAGATAGAGGGGACTGACAGAGTTCTGTCTGCAGGTATGCTGACCGGTCGTCCCGAAGAGGAGATGTCCGGATTCTCGAGCAATCTCCTACAAGAGTTGTCGCAAGTGCACGAGCAGGCTCGCAAGGCGATGTGAAGTGTTGCCAAGGCTTTATGGCCATCCGCCTCCCCTCTAGGAAAGATGGAGGAGCTTATATAGCTATTCAACGGAGCGTGGCGGTGCTTTCGATTGTGGAAGATATCGACCTGCCGGGAAGGTGCACGAAAAGCATGGGCCATGGTGAAAACACGATATGCCAAGCTTGATCCGAATCATATGGCTCAGGTCGGAACTCAAGGGTCAGATGGAAAAGAAGTTCCCGTTAATTTGGTATATGACCAAGTAGAGGTAGCCGCCAAGTATTCCAAGCAGGATTGTAAGTTAGACAGCCTGCTGGACGGTATAGAGGAGGGAATTTTTTAGTCCAAGTGACTATGTACTTTCCTTGACATATGTAACTCTAGCTGAATTTTAAAAAGATTGTCATGGCAGACCTTTTCCCTTCGACCTCTGGACCCGAAGGTGCGGAGTGTTTCCGAATACCTGAGCGGTAAAATAGACCGGGCTATGTGTGGGAACCAGACGTAGGGGTCATAGTTGCTTGAACAGACAAGTTGTATGCGGCTAGTTATGTTATATTACATTATGATTGTAAGAAACATCTTCCAGAGAGAATAGTTCCGTTAAGCGTTCCTTTCCCTGGGTGTGCACACGTTAAAATGCATGTCCGAACTGTGATTGGAAAAATCGCAGTATACGTAACATCTAGGGGTTCACCATGGGGTGAATGCAAAAACATCTTTAATCCACAGACCGGATATTCCATTAAGAACGCTAGCTTTCGGCTTCACCCAGTTTGAGGTACACATCTGGATGACCCGGAAGTAACAATCGCAAAGGTACTCCCATTATGCCCTAGCCGAACTAACGGGAATGTAGGGCATAAGCACAGGAGCCAGGCAACCCAGCTTGACCAAGACTGAAGTCATACTGATGCATATAATGGCGAAGAAAAGGTACATATGGGAAAACGGATATGTGGTGAGCTTGATGCTCGGAAAATAAGAATAAGCTTCTTTCCGGGAAGCCCCCAGGTATAATGGACGTACATGTCCGAGGATGTGTATGTCACAGGTGCATGTTTTAGCCGTGTGAAGGCTTTAAGGCTTTAGAAAAAAAGGAAGAATGAAAAGAGAGGAAAAAATAAAGGAAACAACACGGAGAAGGAGACGAACAAATAGTTCGGCGCTAGGCATAGAATCTTCGGAGTCTGGCTGTGTTCTAGGGGTTCGGCTCTAGGCGATTGTCTGATGCAGCACGCAGGCGTACGCTCCTCAGGTGATAACTTCGTCAATGATGAAGGGAACCTCCCACTTGGGCTTGAGTTTGTCCTTTTTCTTCTCCGGCAAGGTTAGAACGAGTTCGCCAACATTATAAGTCTTGGCCCGTACTTCTCTGCTTTGATATCTGCGGGCCTGTTGTTGATAAAATGCGGAACGGTCTTTTGCGACATCGCGATCCTCCTCCTGCCGATCAAGCTCGGCCTCTCTCTCTTCATACATGCGCAGTAGAGGTGAGTCATGAATAATAGCGCAGGGCAACACAGCCTCTGCTCTGTACACCATGAAGAAAGGTGTATATCCAGTAGTGCGGTTGGACGTGGTCCGCAGCCCCCAGAGTACGGAGTCAAGCTCCTCAAGCTAGTCTTGTCTGATTCTCTCAAAGACCGCACTAGTCTGGGTTTGATGTCGCTCATAATAAGACCATTGGCCCGTTCGACTTGATCGTTTGTTTGCGGGTGATAGACAGAGGCGTAATCGAGCTTAATGCCCAGATTAGCACACCATGTTTTAACCTCATGGGCTGTGAAATTGGAGCCATTATTGGTGATGATGTTGTGTGGAACACCATAACGGTGCACAACGCCGGATATGAATTCTATCACTGGCCCCGCCTCATCCGTTTTAACTAGTTTGGCCTCTATCCACTTAGTGAATTTATCCACCATGACCAGCAGATACTTTTTCTTATGGCTTCCTCCTTTAAGGGGCCCGACCATATCGAGCCCCAGACCGCGAAAGGCCAAGTGATGGGGATCGTTTGTAGAGCGGTGGGGGCATATGGCTTTGGTTGGCGAAGAGGTGGCATCTGACGCAATGTTGGACAAGGTCCTGTGCGTCTGCTCGGGCCGTCAGCCAATAAAAACATGTACGGAAGGCCTTGGTAACAAGGGCCCGAGCTGCGGCATCGTGACCGCCGAGACCGGCATGAATTTCAGCCAGGAGCTGCCGCCCTTCTTCCTCGGAGATACATCTTTGAAGGACTCCGGTAGCGCTTTTCTTGTAGAGCTCTCTGTCGTGAACCTTGTAGGTCTTCGAATGCTGGATAATTCGGCAAGCCTCATTCTGATACTCCGAGAGTTCTCTCCTATTAAGGTAGGCCAAGAAGGGTTCGGTCCATGGGGCAATGACTGCCATGAGGAGATGGGCCGACGGTGTTATTTCGATGGCTGAGCCCCCGATGATATCGTTGTGTTCGGAATCTGGGGTTGTGTTCGGATCGGGATTGGTGTTGGTGTTGCCGCTCTCCCCTTGCCACACCACGGACGGCTTAAAAAGCCTTTCCAGAAAGATGTTAGGTGCGACGGGGTCGCGCTTGGCGCCGATGCGAGCAAGGACGTCCGCCGCTTGATTACTTTCTCGAGCCACGTGATGAAACTCGAGCCCCTCGAACCGAACCGACATTTTTAGGACGGCGTTGCGGTAAGCTGCCATCTTCGGATCTTTAGCATCAAAATATCCATTTATTTGAGATATTGCGAGGTTTGAGTCCCCACGCACTTCCAGGCGTTGTATGCCCATGGAGACAGCCATCCGGAGACCATGCAATAAGGCCTCGTATTCGGCTGCATTATTGGAGTCTGTGTATAATATTTGGAGTATGTACTCGACTACATCTCCAGTGGGGGACATTAGAACGACGCCCACTCCTAATCCTGCCAGCATTTTGGAACCATCAAAATACATAAACCAGTTGGAATATGTGCCGTACTCTTTAGGGAGTTTGGCCTCTGTCCATTCGGCGATGAAGTCTACTAGTACTTGGTATTTAATGGCTCAACGCAGTTTCTTTGTTATGTCGAATGGAAGGAGCTCAATGGCGCATTTGGCTATCCGGCCCGTAGCATCGTGGTTATTTATTATGTCATTGAGTGGTACTTCGGAAGCCACCATGATAGAACATTGTTGGAAGCAGTGTTGTAGCTTCCGGGATGCCATGAAGACCGTGTATGCTATCTTTTGGTAATGAGGGTACCGGGATTTTCATGGTGTGAGGACAGTGGATACGTAGTATACCGGCTTCTGAAGCGGGAATTTGTGTCCGTCCTGCTCTCGCTCAATGACGAGCACGGCGCTCACCACCTAGTGTGTTGCCCATTGTATGATAACATGGGTTTGCCGACATTCGGTGTGGCCAGGATTGGGTTGCTCGCAAGAAGGGCCTTTATTTCTTCCAATCCGGTTGTTGCCGCATCCGTCCACTCGAAGTGATCGATGCACCGGAGGAGGTGATACGGTGGCAATGCCTTTTCTCCCAATCTAGAGATAAAGCGGCTTAAAGCTGCCATGCATCCGGCGAGTTTTTGGACTTGTTTAAGGTCCGTTGGCGTAGCAAATTGTGACAAAGCATGGATTTTGGCTGGATTTGCTTCAATTCCTCCATTGGAAACAATGAAGCCCAGCAGCTTTCCAGCAGGGACGCTGAAAACACACTTTTCCAGGTTGAGCTTGATGTCATATGCACGGAGGTTGTCGAATGTTAGACGTAAATCATCTATTAGTGAATCGACGTGCCTAGTTTTAGTGACGACGTCGTCCACATATGCTTCAACTATGTTGCCGATCTGTTTCTCCAGGCATGTTTGAATCATGCGTTGGTAGGTGGCCCCGGCGTTTTCGAGCCCGAAGGGCATGGTGTTGAAGCAGAATGGCCCATATGGGGTAATGAATGCCGTTGGGGCTTGATCAGACTCCTTCATTTTGATTTGATGGCATCCAGAATATGCGTCGAGGAAGCACAGTGAGTCGTATCCTATAGTGGCATCAATGATCTGGTCAATGCAGTGGAGGGGGAAGGGATCCTTAGGGCAAGCCTTATAAAGCTCTTTGAAATTGACGCACATGCGCCAGGATTTATCCTTCTTTGGCACCATCACGAAGTTTGCGAGCCAGTCCGGGTGTTTTATTTCTCTAATGAATTCGGCCCCGATTAGCTTGGCTAGCTCCTCCCCCATAGCTTGACGTTTGGGTTCGGAAAAGTGTCGTAGTGTTTGCTTGACCGGTTTATATCCCTTCAATATATTGAGGCTGTGCTCGGCCAATCTGCGTGGGATTCCTGGCATATCAAAAGGGTGCCAGGCGAATATATCCTAGTTCTCGCGCAGAAACTCTCGTAGCGCGGTGTCGGCCGTTGGGTCTAGTTGTGCCTCGATAGATGCTATCTTCTTGGGGTCCATTGGGTGGACTTGGAATTTAACTATTTCTTCTGCTGGTTTGAAGGAGGTGGATTTGGGTCGTTTGTCCAGGATTACATCGTCCCTATCCACCCTAGAGCATAATGCGGTTAATTCTTCGGCCGCGAGGGCCTCAGATAATGCCTCAATGGCCAGGGATGCGGTTTTATTTTCGACGCGGAGTGCTATGTCCGGATCACTGGCGTGAGTGATTAGGCCATTGGGCCCGGGCATCTTGAGCTTCATATACCCGTAATGAGGTATAGCTTGGAAGCGTGTAAATGCATCTCGCCCCAATAGGGCATGATATCCACTGTTGAAAGGGGACACTTTAGGATCCGGAGTTTGAAATCCGAACCCTGGCCCAATTTAGGATCCGGAGTTTGAAGAACTTCCGAACTTAATGGTTCGGGCTCCGGGATGTCAACTGATTTTTCGGTCTTGTCGTTTGATTCTATATTCGGAGGACAAGGCATGTCTTTCTGCAGGTAGGTGTCCGGCTCATCAAGCTCGGAGATCCGACCATAGTTCGTCCTCAATATAGAGGAAGAGTTGTCATCCTGCTCCTCTACTACCGCTATTTGATGGGTGATCGGTGGAGTTTTAATTTCTCTCTGGTCGGGTTTAAGCCCAATCCAATCATAGTCTGTGGCGACCCATAGGGTGGTGATGCGATCTAGGAGTTCATTTAAAGATGACAGCTCCGCCAGATCCATCTTCTTGGAGTATTTTGAGTCAACATGGAGGGGATTTTCGATGACCCGAGAAGTCATCGTTGTCCTAATGGTCAGACGGGCAGTCATGGTGAAGCCGCCCAGCTGGAGGGTTTGTCCTAGGCCAGTGCTCCTCCGGAGGTGACATTGTCCTTGAGAATGAGGCGAGCCATCGATCCTATCTTTCGACGTCACAGCGGAACTCTCAATGCAAGCACCAATGTCGGTGTCAAAACTGGCGGATCTCGGGTAGGGGGTCCTGAACTATGCATCTAAGGTCGATGGTAATAGGAGACAAGAGACACAATGTTTACCCAGGTTCGGACCCACTCTATGGAGGTAATACCCTACTTCCTGCTTGATTGATCTTGATGAATATGAGTATTACAAGAGTTAATCTAACATGAGATCATAACGGCTAAACCATAAAAGTCTAGCCTGTTTGACTATGATTACGAGGATATATGTCTACAGACCTAGCCCTCCGGTTTATATAGACACCGGAAGGATCTAGGGTTACATAAGGTTGGTTACAAAGAAAGGAATCTTCATATTTGGACACCAAGCTTGCCTTCCACGCCAAGGAGAGTCCCATCTGGACACGGGTAGAGTCTTCGGTCTTTGTATCTTCACAACCCATCAGTCCGGCACATGTCCAATAGGTCGGACGCCTGAGGACCCCTTAATCCAGGACTCCCTCATCTGTGTTAAACACAACAAATTTTTTTGTCAAGCGGATATCGATCCTTAATTCGGCCACCTGTGCCCATATTAAGGCTCGGGGGCTACTGGGCCTCGCGCTTCTCACTTAAAAGCCTTTAACGGGTTACATTGATCCCCTGATCTGGTGTTGCCACCCGACTAGTGGCTCGGGGGCTACTGCATTGCTGATTCAATGTGAACAATTTACAAAGTGCAAAACAGTTTCCGAGGAGATTGCGATGCTCTGGTTGGTCAACAACGTCCTACCTGAGTCTCAAGGACTATGCACACCACATTTCCATTCTTATGGATACTGCCGAGCTAGGAATTGATCCTCATGCTAATTTCATGAATTGACCTGAGTCTCAGGGGCTAATGGGATCAGCAGTTTCATGCTTCCCTTCAGTGCATCTCGGGTTTTAGACCGACACACACCTTGAGGGCTACTGGTTATACATCTCGGTTGTGAATAAATTGCATAGATTAGAAAAATATATCCGCAAAAAATCAGCCCCAGACGGAGGTGGTGCACCACCTCGGATGTAGTCCGGCATAAAGCTCGGATACAAGTGGTTGGCTCCATAGAGGGCATTTATGGCGTTAAGCTCGGCTTAACTCCTTTAACTTTTTCGAACCAAGGTGATCTATGACACCTCGAATGTAGGTCACCATTGGAGCTCGGCTGCAAAGAGACACCTCTGATATAGTCTACCGTTGGAACTTCAATGCAGTCCGGCGTTGGAGCTTGGCTGCAAAAAGACACCTTGGATGCAGTCCAGCGTTGGAGCTTGGATACAGTCTGGCGTTGGAACTGGGACACAAAAGGACACTGCCGCATGGGAAACACTTCAAACCCGAGGTGTGGCATAAAAAATAACAAGGCATTCATAAAGGTCGAAGACTTAAAGGGCCCCTCGGATGACCGACATGTGAACTCTTAGGATTTAGCTCGCAATCCTCAAGATCAAAGATGGGAAGATTTGTTGAACTAGATTTGAAGATTGACAACCAAGGATGAAGAACAGTTTGGAAGAATCGAGGATTGTCCCCAACTTGAAGACCACTTCAGGGGGCGACTGACGGTGTCCTGGACTAGGGGGAACTCACCATGTCGTCTCCCGACCAGGTGGACTGGGCCAAGGATCCCCCTGATGGTTCGCTATTGGGCCAGTTCGGACAGCCCGTGACATATACGAGGAAGATTCCACAAGACTTGGTGATCAACACAAGGACTCCTCTCCACCAGCGTATCTAACTAGGACTCTTGTTATCCTAGGTCTTCGGTACATTATATAAGTCAAGGCCAAGCTAGTCGATAGATCATTGATAACCCACAAGTATAGGGGATCAATTGTAGCCTCTTTTGATAAGTAAGAGTGTGGAACCCAACGAGGAGCTAAAGGTAGAACAAATATTCCCTCAAGTTCTATCGACCATCGATACAACTCTACGCACGCTTAACATTCGGTTTACCTAGAACAAGTATGAAACTAGAAGTACTTTGTAGGTGTAACGGGATAGGTTTGCAAAAATATAAAGAGCACGTAAATAAAAACTAGGGGCTGTTTTAGGTAAAGAAGCAATAAAGTAAGTATAGAGGGTGTGGAAAAGTGGTGGTAGGTGAGGGAGTCCTGTACTAAGGGGTCCTCGGGCGTCCGGCCTGTTATTCATGGGCCGACTGATGGGCTGTGAAGACATGACGGCCGAAGACTGTACCTGTGTCTGGATTGGACTCTCCTTGGCGTGGAAGGCAAGCTTGGCGGTCGACTATGAAGATTCCCTCTCATGTAACCAACTCTATGTAAACCCTAGGTCCCCTTCGTGTCTGTATAAACCGAAGGGGTTAGTCCAGAAAGGATATATTCATTACCATAGTCATATAGGCTAGGCTTCTAGGGTTTAGCCATTACGATCTCGTGGTAGATCAACTCTTGCAACACTCATATTCATCAAGATCAATCAAGCAGGACGTAGGGTATTACCTCCATAGGGAGGGCCCGCACCTGGGTAAACCTCGTGTCCCTCTTCTCCTGTTACCATCGATCCTAGACGCACAGTTCGGGACCCCCTACCCGAGATCCACCGGTTTTGTCACCGACATTGGTGCTTTCATTGAGAGTTCCACTATGTCATCAACGAAAGGTTCAATGGACCCTTCGATCGTCTATAGTGACGCTGCCCAAGGAGAAACCTTCCTCCCCGGATAGATTTTCGTGTTCGGCGGCTTCGTACTGCGGGCCAACTCGCTTGGCCATCTGGAGTAGATCGATAGCTACGCCCCTGACCACCAGGTCATATTCAGAAGCTTGAACTACGTCGCAGATATTCGTGGAGACTTGCTCTTCAATGGATTTGAGACCGCGGCGATCTCTCCCCCTCGCCCCGATGAACATGACTTAAATTTGTCATCGGATCACATCCAAGAGATGGTCCCTATTGCTACAGTGGTCTTAGAACCAAATAAGATTGTGCCATCCGGGGCCACAGAGTCCGTGGCATTGGAGCCGCACTCGGACTCGGCACCCCGCAATATTTGCGTCAATGGAATTCCGGACTCGTCTCCAGCTATAAGTCCCGGACCGGGTACGCCTGTGGACACCGAGCTGGATCGGTTATCGATTTTTGAATTTAGCATCGCAGACATCTTCCAGCACTCACCTTTGGGTGATGTGCTAAACTCTTTAAAGAACTTGTCTTTGGAGAAGGACTCACAGCCGAATTATGTTCGGTTCGAGCCAGGGGCTGATGATGGGAAATTTCGCTTCCCACCTGCCACCCACTTCATAGCCACCGTTGATGACTTAACCGACGTGCTTGATTACGTCTCAAAGACATCGATGGTATGGACGACGATGCCAACATGGAGCAAGGCCAAGACCCGCCATTTACTGGACATTGGACAGCCACCTCTTCGTACGATGTGTACATGGTAGATACACCTAAAAAAGCTAGAGACGATGACAAAGGGGATCCAGTTACGGATAAACCTTCTGAGACACAGTCCAAGCGCCGACGCCATAAACGCCGTTCTAAGCCTTGTTGCTCAAATGATGGCAACACTGGCACCGCAGAAAATAGTACTCCTGGCGACGCCGAAAACAATGAAGACCCTGTTGGAACTTCATCTAAACAGGAAGAACAAGACAACGGGCAAAATGACCCTGATAAGCAGGCCATGACCAATGACCCGGATGATGATAGTTATCGTCCAGTCTCCAAAGATGAGGAGAGCCTCGGCAGCGAGGATTTCATCGTGCCTGAGGCACCCCAAGAGCTGGAACGCTTCAAGCGCCAGCTAATAGCTACTGCGAGAAGCTTGAAGAAGAAGCAGCAACAGCTACAGGCTGATCAAGACCTGCTCATTGATAAGTGGACTGATGTCCTGGTAGCCGAAGAATACGGCCTCGAGCACGCAGTCAAGAGTTACCCCAAGCGCAGACTGCTACCTCAGTTCGATGAGGAGGCACCAGATCCCATACCTTCTGCATGCAATACGGACCAACCACCACGTGGTCGGGATAGTGTGGCAGACCGACCACCCTGTAGTCGGGATAAAACGACAACTCAGTCCGAACAACAGCCAGCCCCACCGCCTTGCAAAAACAGGGAAAAAACAGCTCGGGACCATACATGCGACCTTTGGTAGGATCTGGACAGTAAAGCAGGACACACTAGATCAATCTACGGATCGCGAGGATGCTTCCTGACTCGGGATAACATCTACCTATTCAGACATGACAAACCTAGTCACACCCGGGACGATAACCACAGGCGGACTTCATCGGAGGTGCGCCGTGACACGGCCCGATATAGAGGCGTTGCACACCCTCTCTCCTTCAGAGATGAGGTGCTGGATCACGTATTCCCCGAGGGGTTCAAGCCCATCAATATTGAATCATACGATGGAACAACCGATCCTGTAGTATGGATTGAGGATTTTATTCTCCACATCCACATGGCCCATGGAGATGACCTCCACGCCATCAAATTCCTCCCACTAAAGCTCAAAGGGCCAGCTCGACACTGGCTAAAGAGCCTGCCCAAAAATTCCATCGGCAGCTGGGAGGACTTGGAAGAAGCCTTCCTTGACAACTTCCAAGGTACATATGTCTGGCCACCCGATGTCGATGACTTAAGCCACATAGGTCAACAACCCGGAGAATCAGCCAGAAAATTCTGGACTAGGTTCCTAACCAAACAGAACCAGATCGTTGACTGTCCGGATGCCGAAGCCCTAGCAGCCTTTAAGCATAGCATCTGTGACGAATGGCTCGCCCGCCACCTTGGTCAAGAAAAGCCGAGGTCCATGGCAGCCTTCACGGCACTTATGACCCGCTTTTGCGTGGGAGAGGATAGTTGGCTGGCTCGCAGAACAAACACAACCAATGAAGCAGGCCCCTCCGAGCCCAAAAATAGGACCAGCAAGCTCCGGCGCAACAGACACAAACGCCGAAAGCAATGGCGATAACACTAATGACACTACAGTTCACGCCGGATTTAGTGGCTCCAAGTTTGGCCAGTGGAAGAAGCCCTATAAAAGGAATGGCGGAGGACCATCCAGCTTGAACCGCATTATCGATCGTCCATGCCAGATACATGGCACCCTAGACAAACCGGCCGACCATACTAACAAAGATTGTCGGGTCATTAAGCAAGCCAGTAAGGTATATAGCGGAAACAAGTAAGGGGAATCGCAGAGCGAGGACGAAGAGGAGGAGCCCTGGCAGCCGAACACTGGGGGCAGAAGAAATTCCCGCCTCAAGTCAAAACGGTGAACATGATATATGCTACACACATCCCCAAAAGGGAGCGCAAGCGCGCACTCAGGGACGTTTATGTGGTAGAGCCAGTCGCCCCAAAATTCAACCCATGGTCGTCATTCCTGATCACCTTTGATCGTCGTGATCATCCAACTAGCATCCATCATGGCGGTTCGGCCACATTGGTACTCAACCCAATCATCGACGGATTTCACATGACAGGATTCCTAATGGATGGTGGTAGCAGCCTCAACCTGCTCTATCAGGATACGGTACGCAAAATGGGCATTAACCCCTTAGGAATCGAGCCCACGATAACTACCTTTAAAGGAGTCATACCAGGCATAGAGGCCCGTTGTACGGGCTCGATCACGCTGGAGGTGGTCTTCGGTTCCCTGGATAAATTCCGAAGTGAAGAGCTAATCTTCGATATTGTTGCCTTCCGTGGTGGCTACCATGCATTGCTCAGACGAACCATGTTTGCTAGATTCAACGTGGTGCCACATTATGCTTATCTCAAGCTCAAGATGCCCGGTCCACGCGGCGTCATTACAGTAAATGGAAACACGGAACGTTCCCTCCGTATAGAGGAGCATACCGCAGCCCTAGCAGCAGAAGTGCAGAGAGGCCTTCTCAAGCGACACCATAATCCGGCTGTCGAGCCCCTGGACATCGTTAAGAAGATCCGGACTACACTGCTACAGGGCAGCTCGGTTCGTCAAGAGGCGAATTAGTAAATTCGGCCACCGTCCTAGCCCCGATGAGGAAATGGCATCTGTACCATGCGTACATAACTATGCACTCAAAACCCCATGGGTACGGATGGAGGCATAACTCGCTCGCGATCCACAGTACGGCTTAACCAACCTTGGGATTCGCACGCCTTTATTTTTTCTTTTTATTACGGTTTTTTTTGTCTTTTCGAGGTCTATGCGGACGACCCGTTTGCAGAACACACCAAGGTGGCAAGGAGCTCTCGCATACAAGGGAATCCCCAGGTGGTCTCTATTAAACGATTGCCATACTTGTTTTACATACCCGCACGCAGCTCGCCCTTGGTTGCGGCATGTTAAATAGCTTTACTTGCTTATCGCATTACTTGCACAAAGTACGCCTCGACGTACTAATTACATCATAATGGTGAATAAATGTTGGCGTCAGCTTATTACTTACTTTTCATGTTTCCTCACCTTTGTATATATTACTTATTGCAAACGTACACCATGGTACGTATTCCTGCGCCAGGGGCTTCATTACACCTAGCATTACGGCAATAAAAGTCCGAACACTTTCCCAGTATAGTTCGGCACCCCGAACTTACAACATTATATGCAACGGCTCCAAATCATGTCTTTGGTCAATAGTTGGGTTGCCCGGCTCCTGTGCTTACTACCTTAAGTTCTGCTATATCGGCTACGGTAGTAAAGGGAGAACTACTGCGATTGTGTCCCGGTTCTTTCGGATGAGCACCTCAGTAGAGAAAGCCGAAAACTGACTATCATGATGCGGCGAGGGCCGGTTAGCTGTTCGAGAGGTCGGAAAGTCATTAGATATTTTTTTTCCCACTTCTTGCGAAGAATCGGCTGTCGGCGTTCTGGGAACGGGGGTCCCCAGACTTGCCTGCCTGCGGCCTGCGGCGTGGCTCAAAAGGGGCCTAGCACGACCCATCTTCACCAACACAAACCCAAGACCCTCGCGAGGGGCCAAGCCTCGCGGGGCGGACGACGCGGAGCTTCCTTAGGCACGGCCTCATCAGGCTGGCTCACGAGGGGGCGGAGAGATCAAGGCAGGGTACCTCACGAGGTGCCCATGACGCAAGCCATGACGACTCAGGGCGCCAGGCGGGTGCCAGCCCGCGCAGCGTCCTCCTTTCCTCTTTGGTGCAAAGGGGGCAAGCGCAGCCGCGGAGTACCGAGGCATCAGGCAAAGGTTGCCATTTCGGTGCAATGAGACCAAGACCAGGAGGACTACGAGACGGAGGTCACCGTGGAGCCCAAGACGGCGTCATCACCAGAGCTTTGCACAGGCGAAGACTACTTTTGTCAGGATAGCTGATACTAGCTGTCCCCCTTCAAATTAGCCCGCCATTGTTGGCTCCCTTCCCGCTCAATATTTGGGGAGAGGACCAGGGCCTCTATAAATAGGAATAGCCACCCCCAAGGTAAGAAGAGAGAGGATAGAGGATCGAGGGTCGAGAACCAGCCAACCCAGAAACAAGCTGGGGTCGAAATCAGGTCGGTCAGAGGAAAGCAGAGAGAGAGAGAGAGAGGGAAAGGTGACTGAACTCCTCCGAGCAGTTCATTGCCCCAGCCAAGAACAGACCCTCGCGAGGCTGTTCTTCCTTGTATTGTTCATTATCATCAACCCAAGAGGCAATCCACCACACCACACACTGGAGTTGGGTATTACACCCCAACGGTGGCCCGAACCAGTATAAACCCTGTGTCTCTTGTGTTGTTCTTTCCTTAGTTTAGATCCTAGCATGGCGGAGGGGCGTAGGTAGGTAGGAGGCGAAATCTCCGCGCGCACCCCAGTGTTCGAACCTCAAGGGTCCGCTGGAAATCCAACATTTGGCGCGCCAGGTAGGGGTGCGCCGGAATTCGTCTTCCATCGCTCCGTGCCCCGTCGCGTCGTCATCACCATGCCCGGTGACCAGGAGGGCAACACAGACCCATGGGCGGCATGGCCTGCCCGCGCAGAGCCGCTCGCCTCAGGCGACCCCGTGCCCCAGGCAGCTCGCGGTCCGCAGGGCGCTGCGGGCCGCGGGCGACGCGGACAGGCTTCGACGGCTCTCACACCGCGGCAGGAGCGGTCGGCAGCAAGGGCCTCCAATCACGCCGCGACCACGACAACGTACACCCGCCGGGAGCAAGCGAACTCGAGGGCCGCGCTCACGGTGGCCCGAGAGCTGCTGCAGTGCAGACTGCTGGATGGCGGCCGCGACGTGCTGCTCGAGCGGGTGGCAGAGCTCCTGGGCTTCGCCGCCTCGGGGGCTCACCCCTTCTGCACCCAGCTCCCATCTCCAACCCAGGGCGGCCCGCGCGGGGGTCCCATGCGCGCCCGCGGGCTCCAAGGCTACTCCAACACCAGTGAGGCTGTCAGCACCGAACCGGCGGCGGCGCAGCCCCCGCTCCTGGTCCGCGAAGAAGAAGGGCTCCACGCGACCCGCGGCCCCAGTGGACAGCCGCGCTGCCACCCCACGGTAGGCGCGTCAGGCAGGATCGCGTGGCGCGCGGAGCACTACGGCGTGGCCTTCGGGGTGGCGGCGCCAGAGGAATACGTGCCCCTCATGATGAACCAAGGACACTCACACGAGGGCGAACCAGGCTCGCTCCTCAGCCCAAGCCGGGGGGACGAGGCGCCAGAAGCTGAGCCCTTCCCGGTGTCTTGGGACGGTCCCACTGGGCGCGCTGGAAGCAATGATTATCGGGTACCGCTAATTCTTCAGCAGGCATACGCTAACCATGGATCGCAGGAGGTGCAGGTTGCCGCAGCGGGCAGTTGCCCCGCTCCCACAGCCTCCTACCCCTCGGGAGGAGGACGCAGGGGGCTGCAGGAGAGGGGCAGGGATTCGACATCACCACCGCGGCGTTCGGAGCAAGGTGTTCTCAGGAGGTAGCCCCTCCACTGGGGAGGTGCCCCAGGGCCTGCCCCCGGCGGAGGACCCGTGGTCGTCGGGGGAACCGCTGGCGACCGCTCTACCCCATCGGCGGCGTCCTGGTTTCTGGTCATCGTTGATGGCACTAGAGTGTGGCGCAAGGCGGGGCCCTCATCTGGCGATATGAAGCAAGGCCAGTACCTATGAAGAAGGCCCAGTGCCTGTGAAGCTCGCCGCCCCGTGACACTCTCACGTAATAATGAGTGGGGCTGTACACGCCCCGGAGTCTCAAGAGTGACGGCCTCAGGCCCTGGGGCTCCCTCCCACGCCCAGTGGCAGCACTTAGCTCTGCGCTGGTGAGAAGACATCCAAGACTAGACGAGGTGCCAGACGCGGCCTTTTGTTTGCTTTCGTTGCTCTTCCTCTTGGTTGTCGCTTTTCCCCGCTGGATTCAAGTTGGATTCGAATTTGAGATTTGCGTGTGTTCGGGGAAGGGGTGCTTAGTCTCGTTCAAGCAATTTCTCGCATTTTGGTTACCACTTCGCCTCAGCCGCCTCCCCTCGCGAGCCCCTCGAGAGCCGGGTCAGGCCTAGCTTGCGCGCAGCCCAGACTGCTGTAGCCGCGTCCTCTCAGGAGGGTGTTTTACTGCAGATCCTACGGATTCAATCAGGGGACACTCAGGACATCACAGCCCCCCCGCGGGCTGCCTCAGGGCCAGCGCGGAACAAAGGTATACTAGCTGACCAGCGCATCGCTTAACCCAGCCACTCGGCGTGGGCGCATGGGCGATGTGGCTTCTACTGATACGATAAACACAAGTTTTACATGAGGGGGCCCCCCTCCAAAATGCTCTCACAGTCGTCAGGCCAAAACCTGAGTTCTATTCATGCAGGGTAAGGAAGCAGGAATGATGTACAGTCAGTCAGACGAATCCCCCAATGCATCTTCAGGAGCACCACCTGAGCCGTTGCTGGCGTCGCAGAACTCGCCATCGCTGTCCGCGTCGCCGCCAGCGGCGTCAGGGCCGCCCGTCGCGCCGCCCTCATCGGCCGCCACGATCGCATCATCAGTGTCTGAGGCAAAGGCCCTCATAAGAGCGTCCACATTGTCCTCCACCCAGTGCGCCAGGTCGCCTCGGACAGCCTGGGGGACTGGGGCAATGGCGGCATCAAAATCAAAATGGGGATCCATGTTTCGAAGGTGACTGAAGATGCGGGAAAAGGTGCGCCTGAGCAGCGCGCGGCTCCTCTCCTCCACCAACCTGTCAGCCCTGGTCGACCGCGCCTCCAGCTGCGTCACCACATCAGTGAAGAACTGGAGATTGCCCGCGTAGTTGATTGCGTGCGGCTCACCGATGGCCTCCTCACAGATGTTGCCCAAGGCCGCTTTGGCTCTCTCCCGGAGAGTGGTGAGCATGGGGCCGTGATCATGCTCCAAGATCCGCCGCTGACGTATCTCGTCCGCATTCTGACGCGTGACGGCCTCAGCCTCCTCCACCCGCTGGCGAAGAAGGAGCACATTAGCCTGGGAGGTGGTTAACTCACCTCGCGCCACCTCAAGGGCGACCCGGGAAGCATCGGACCGCCGCACCGCCTCCTCCAGCTTGGCCCTGAAAGCGGCAGTCCTGCCTTCAGCTTCGGCCCGGATCAACGCCAGCTTCTCTTCGAACTCGTGTTCGAGGTTCAAATGCGCCATCGCCACTCGACGTCCGACCTCCTCCAGGACGCGGGCTTCCTGTGTAGCAACATCATCCTCCGCCTGCGTCACCAAGCGCTCCCTCGTCTCCAGACGCTCGTACTCACGGGTACGTTTGGCAGCTTCCAGTGTTAGCGCCTCCTCACGCTTTTGGAGCTCTGCTGAGTCGCCAGAGGCCACCTTCATCGACGCGAGGGCTGCCTCGCGCAGCTCCACCTGCTCCTCCAGCGAGTGGCACCAGGCCAGAAGCTCCCGAGCCCGCTCCTCTGCAGACGTTCGCCGCCGGTCAGCTTCCCGAGCCTCCTCAGCGGCCCGAGACCGGGCCTCCCGCGAGGCCACCAACGACGCCTTGGCCTCTGCTTCATCAAGATCACGCTGAGGGCGCGCAAGGGCGATGGCGCCCTCCAGCTCACGCCTCTCTGCAGCTAGGCGCAGGCCCTCGGCCTCAAGGCGCGCGTCTTCATCCGCAAGCTCCTCACCAAGCAGGCTCACTGCGTCAGTCGCCCTTCGAAGGAATCCTTGGCGGAGAGCGCGACGCTCCCGAGCACGCTCGAGCACGTATTCCACACCATCATCCGCCCCAAGCAAGCGCCGGGGGCCGCGAGTCAGCACTCCCCCTCCGGGCTGGGGGCTGGGGGCTGGCACCCTCGCGACGGCCGGGCACGCTGTGTCAGAAACCCGGCCTAGGGCCAGCCCCTCCTCAGGAGAAGAGCGCAGGAAGCGCCTCAGCCAATCGCAGTTCACGACCAGGCGAGAGGCCCATGGCAGGCTGGCTATGCCACGAGAAGGCCCGCGAAGGAGGATCGCGAGGTGCATGGGGCCACGGTGCGCCTCGAGATGGTTTGCCTCTTCGATCGCCCTCACCACAAGGGCTCCGCTGCTCGGAGCGCTCGAGGACGGTGGAGGGGGCGAAGCCAAGGGGGACGGCTCCTCAGCCGTCTCCGCAAGCTCAGCTGGAAGGGGCTTGCGGAGCAAGGGTCAGTACAAGTAACAAAAGGATCGGGAGCCGGGAAAGGAGAAGGCTTAATAATCAGTGGCGAAGTACTTCCCACGCTTCAGCGGGCGACAAGGGTAATCGTCGCCCAGGGCCTCCCTTCTCTTCCGGAGAGCCTCGAAGTTCACGCGGAAGCCGCCCAAGAGTTGGGCGCATGGATCAACCTTCGACGAAGACGGAGCGTCAAGGCGATCTACGGCAGAGGCGCCTGCCTGATGTGCACTGCCAATCACCTCCCCAAGAGACACAGCTGGAGCCTCAGGGGCCCCAGTCGCAGGCACTGGGGGCAGCTGCTCGCCACCCTCAGCCTTAGCGGCACGGGCCCCAAGAGTTGCTTCCTCATGAGCCTCGCCCGGCGCTATCACCGTGCCGGAGCCCCCTCGGCCTCTGGCGCCTCGTGCCTCCCTGCTCCGCCACTCGAGGATGAGTCGCCTTGGCCGACTGGAAGGGCAGTCACCACCACTGGGTTCTCGCGAGGCCCCTGAAGGCCGGCGGGGCATGGCCCCCACTCATCAAAGACAGGCAACTGCTTCACAAAGTCGCCCCTGCTCTGGCAGAGGTACAGCAAGGCCCCTGCCTGCCGGACACTGCCGGGGTTGGGGTCCCCAGCCCGGGTCAAGAGCGCCGTCCTCAGCACCTCAGGAGTCAGGTCCTCCTCCTGGAGCCTCATACGATCCTCGCACCCACGGAAGGCCCACATCCGGCGAGAGTGGTGTTGAAGAGGAGCAACGCGGCATAGCAAGAACTCCTTCACCACCTTGGGCGCTGTCACGCCAAGAGACCTCAAGAGCGCGAAGCGGCGCCAGACGAAGACTAGCCGGGGGCTCTCAAGCGTCTCCTGGCCCTAGCCCGAATTGGGGACGACAGGCGAGGTCGGCTCCAATAGCAGGGGGCTGGGCACCCCTGCGTCCACATACAGCCACCGCTCGCGGAACCCGACCGCGGGCAGGGGGAGCTTGAAGTCAATCCCAGAGGCCGCCGTCTCAGGCGCGGCAACGAAGCTCACGCAAGCCCAGCATTGGGTAGGGTCAACAAGATGCAACGAGAAGAAGTGGTGCAGCAAGGCAACCGAAGGAGGGATGCCCACCATAACTTCGCAAAGAAAGGCGAAGACCGAAAGGAGGGTGAAGGATTTAGGACCTAGATGCATCATGTGGATCTGATAGTGGGAAAGCACGGCGTTGAAGAAATCAGAAAAGAGGGGAACCAGACCCGCCCATAGGGCGTCGGCAAGATACGGGACCTCGGTGGCCATCCTGTCGATGGAGAAGTGGGACGCGGGCCAGGCTGTCGTCCTCCCGCATTCATTGAAGATGGTGGCCAGAGCCAAGCTGACCTTGCCCAAGCCCTCGGCAGGGGCCGCCGACGGCGGCGGGCAAGGCGGAGACACGGGTTTCTTCCCTCTCCCCTTCTTCGTCGGAGCCATGGCGATGGGAAGGGGGGAGGGAAGGAGGTTCGAGATTGAGTTGAAAACAGAAACTGGAGTTCGAGCGGAGGAAGGATAGAGAGCGCTCGACCGATAAAAGGGGAACGGCTGTGTATGACTACGGGTCCGCCTAGCACGGCACAAGATAAGGAGGGATGGGGGAACAGTGCCGCCCACGTCCAATCAACCGCCACGCGGTGCCCAAGGCCGCAGGCTGTTAGGGCCCGCGGCGCTTCGCTCTTGCCCTTCCGCCTCCCTGCACGGCCAAGCTCGGGCGCGCCTTGGGCCCGGGGGCTACTGTCGGTGTTCTGGGAACGGGGGTCCCCAGACTTGCCTGCCTGCAGCCTGCGGCGTGGCTCAAAGGGGGCCCAGCACGGCCCATCTTCACCAACACAAACCCAAGACCCTCGTGAGGGGCCAAGCCTCGCGGGGCGGACGACGCGGAGCTTCCTCAGGCACGGCCTCATCAGGCTGGCTCACGAGGGGGCGGGGAGATCAAGACGGGGTACCTCACAAGGTGCCCATGACGCAAGCCATGACGACTCAGGGTGCCAGGCGGGTGCCAGCCCGTGCAGCGTCCTCCTTTCCTCTTTGGTGCAAAGGGGGCAAGTGCAGCCGCGGAGTACCGAGGCATCGGGCAAAGGTTTCCATTTCGGTGCAATGAGACCAAGACCAGGAGGACTATGAGATGGAGGTCACCGTGGAGCCCAAGACGGCGTCATCACCAGAGCTTTGCACAGGCGAAGACTACTTTTGTCAGGATAGCTGATACTAGCTGTCCCCCTTCAAATTAGCCCGCCATTGTTGGCTCCCTTCCCGCTCAATATTTGGGGAGAGGACCAGCGCCTCTATAAATAGGAATAGCCACCCCCAGGGTAAGAAGAGAGAGGATAGAGGATCGAGGGTCGAGAACCAGCCAACCCAGAAACAAGCTGGGTTCAAAATCAGGTCGGTCGGAGGAAAGCAGAGAGAGAGAGAGGGAAAGGTGACTGAACTCCTCCGAGCAGTTCATCGCCCCAGCCAAGAACAGACCCTCGCGAGGCTGTTCTTCCTTGTATTGTTCATCATCATCAGCCCAAGAGGCAATCCGCCACACCACACACTGGAGTAGGGTATTACACCACAACGGTGGCCCGAACCAGTATAAACCCTGTGTCTCTTGTGTTGTTCTTTCCTTAGTTTAGATCCTAGCATGGCGGAGGGGCGCAGGTAGGTAGGAGGCGAAATCTCCATTCGCACCCTAGTGTTCGAACCTCAAGGGTCTGCCGGAACCCGAAATCCGACATCGGTCCCTCCGATTAGGCATGTATAATGCCCCTAGTTCGGCCTTCCGAATACCAGGGGCTTCACCAACTTTCTTAATTGTCAAACTCCTATGGCTAAGTGAGGGTGGTAAAGGCCGCATAGTCTGATTGCCTTGTTCATTGCGCTAAACACCTCCTTTAAGGACCAGAATGTGGAGTAAAGAGTGTTTAGATTTACCCCGAACACCCCCGTACTATCTACGTGGGGGCAGAAGCCGACGACTGGTCAACCCTCAGATTTCATAAACGTCCGCACATGAGGTACAATGTAAATCACAAGCATTATAATACATAACATCATTGTTCCATATTACAGGACAGGATAATACAAATGTTCTAACGAGAATATGACATCCTTCGAACATTGCTCCACCGCAAGGCGGGACCCCTCCAGGACGCCATCAAAAGAGTGCTCGGGTCGACGATGCTCCTTGCCCTCCGGCGGCCCCTCGGTCTCAGCTTCTTGCATCCAGCTTTGCCCAATGCGTCTTGACGCAGGCAAATGCCATACGAGCACCTTCAATACAGACTGACCGCTTCACGGCTTCGAGCCGCGAACAGGCACTTACAAGCTGCTTAACAAGTCCGAAGTAGCTGCTAGGTATAGACTCGGCAGGCCACAGCCAGATTATCAGGTCCTTCATGGCTAGCTCTGCCGACCTGTGCAGCTCGACCAACTGCTTCAGTTGGTCGCTGAAGGACAATGGATGTTCGGGTCCAAGATAATGGGACCAGAATAGCTTCTCCGTAGACATCCCTTCTTCGGCTCGATAATGCTCGGCAGCATCTGATATACTGCACGGCAGATCTGTAAACGCCCCTGGAAAAACCCAAATTCGGATAAGTACAAGGAACGTTTCCTCTACATACTTGCTTTGCATGGTGAAAGAATTACCTGCCGCAATCTCCTTGGCCGCCTAAATTTCCTGGAGGGCGTTATGGGCTTCGGCCCGCGCATCCTGTGCGCTTTGGCGGGCCTTCGCCAGTTCGGATTCTTGTGCCTTACAATCGCGCTCCAAGGACTCAAATCTCTCTATCGCACCCTGGAGCTGTTGCTGCGCCTCGCCAATCCGGGCCTCGTGTTTCTCGCACGCGGCGCGTTCCTTGGCCGCTTTGTCCTCGGCCTCGGCTAACGCCTTCCTGAGGGCTGCCACCTCGGTTGTGGCCCCTAATAAAATTTATGACACCTCAGTTCGGATGGACTGTTCATTTTTTCTTAAAAATACCCGCAGGTTACTACATGCCTTGGCTATCCTCCAACTGCTTCTTCACAAGGCCGAGCTCCTCCTCGGCCCGCTCCAGTTTTCGCTTCAGTTAGGAGACCTCCGCGGCATGTGCAGTGGCAGCCCACAGCGATACCTGCTCATTCACATAGACAACTTATGTTAGACTCCTGCGATATTTCTTCTTGATCCTCTGTTCGGCTTTTTCTTTCCGAACACCAAACAGAGCATCATGGGCTACTGTCTATACTATGATATTCCTACAAACGCCTTACTTACCTCAAAGCCCGATAGAAGGCTAGTGCAGGCTTCCGTTAGTCCTCTTTTGACGAACTTAACATTTTCTATTACCGTGCCCATAAGGGCGCGGTGCTCATCCACAATAGAGGCGCCTCATAGCGCCTCCATCAGGTTATCCGGTGCCTCTAGTTGGATAAAGGTCACCAGCGGAACAGGCACATTCCCTCCTTTTGGGGCATGCCGTTCGCTGGACTCTGGAGCCCCATAGATCTCCGGAATGGTATCCGGCTCAGGTCCGAAGGGAACTCGGCCCCTGTCACCAGTCCCCATAGGGGCTTTTTCCCCCATGCGTCCAGCAATTGAGGAATCGTCCTGGGGCGCCACCCCGACGATCTCCAGAAGCCCCCCCCCCCGGTCGGGGAAGGTCTTTTGCGACACCACCTCATCGTCACCCTTGGGAGAGATGGAATGAGCAGGCGGCGGAGACATGCTAGCCATCTCCTTTGAGTCTAGCGATCCCTCTGACGAGGATCGCGAGGAGCCATCGCGTGCTGGACTGCAATAACAAGGTTTAAAGTATATCAATATTACAAACCGGGAAGGCCAGACATATTCGGATCCTGGTACTTACGATGCGGCCCAAGGCTTGGTCCGGCGAGGTTGCTCCGAACTGCTATCAACATCCCACGCGGAGTTATCCCCGGCCTCTAACTCTCTTAGGCGCTTTCGCCTCCGGACTTGTGGGGGCCGCTCTCTTCGTCCTCCCCACTTCAGGTGGGGAGTTGTTTTCTTCTTCCTCTTCGTCATCGTCGTCAGCGGACGAAGAGGAAGTCTCGTCTTTGGACGTCACTTCCGGAGCGCCTTTTTGGCGAGGGCCCTTCTTGGCCCCTTTGGCCGCTTTCTTGGCCGTCTTCTCTGGCACCTCATAAGGTGCCAGAAAAAGTATTTTCGTCAGTAATGGGAATTCTTGGTCTTCGGGCAGCGGAGCCGGACAGTTAATTCCCTCTGCTATCTTGATCCAGGCCTAAAAACACGGGTAGGAAAGCTTATGCTTTTTCTCAAAATATGCTTGTAAAGGGTACGCCTTGAAAACATTAAAATAACTTACCGGGTTAGCCTGGCATTTTAAGCTAAGCCCGCTATCTTCAGTCGTGGGCGGTGGCGTCTCGCCGGCCTTGAAGAGCACTTTCCTGATTTCTTCGTGCGTCGTGCCGAAGAGCTCTAGTAGCATGTGGTGGTTGGCCGGATCATACTCCCACAGATAGCAAGTCCGACATTGGCACGGAAGGACCCGATGAATGAGCATGACCTGGACCACGTTGACAAGCTTGATCTTCCTATCTATCATGTTCTGGACGCACGTCTGGAGACTAGTCACCTCGTCCAAGGGACCCTAGGTTAGGCCCCTCTCTTTCCAGGAGGTGAGCCACATCGGGATTCCGGATCGGAATTCGGGGGCCGCCGCCCAGTTGGCGTCACGCGGCTCGGTGATATAGAACAACCCCGATTGCCACCCTTTCACCGTATCCGCGAACGATACTTCAGGCCAGGTAACGTTGGGCAATTTGCCCATCATGGCGCCTCCACACTCTGCTTGTTGGTCGCTCACCACCTTCGGTTTCACATTGAAGGTCTTCAGCCATAGCCAAAATGAGGTGGGATGCAGAGAAAGGCCTCGACATGACAATTTGAGGAAGAAGTTAGGAGCTAGGTCATGGAAGTCTAGCCCGTAGTAAAACATGAGTCCACGGACAAAGGGGTGAAGAGGGAAGCCTAACCCGCGGACGAAATGTGTGAGAAACACAACCCTGTCGTGAGGCTCTGGAGTTGGGATGATTTGTCCCTTGGCAGGGAGTCGGTGAGCGATCTCCTTGGCCAGATATTCGGCCTCCTGGAGTGCCTTTATATCCTTCTTCTTCACGGAGGAGGCCATCCACTTACCCCCAGCTCCGGATCCGAACAACTTGGGAGTGCTTTCTCGGTCGGGGGAAAGCTAAAAGCTTTGCGCTGGAACTTAGGGACGGAAGGACTGAGGAGGAGCTGAGGTGTGGGTGAAGGAAGGGAATCCTTATCCCCTTATAAAGGCCACGAATATCAAGCGTCTCCACACTCTCCTTAAAACTCGCCTATTCCCAGGAGCCGTGCAAACGGCACGGTTGGGTCACCCACACCCATATTGATGAGAATCCCGTAATAAGGGGGCACAATCTCTGCTTCGACAAGACATGCCAATGGCAACCACGTCTTGAAACATAGAGTGGCAGACGAAAAACGGTTCAATATTATGACCGGACAGACGTGATGTCATATTGTAAAAGCTGTCGGCGGATTAGACTTGTGTAAAAATATATTCTCTCTGCGATTATGTATGGTGTGTGTGACAGGTCCGGATACTATCATCGCATTCGAAGACTATCTTGAAGTTTGGATAAAAGGGAACCCGCCTAGCAATGCCGAATATAATCTGCGCGCCGGACTCATCGTCATTGAAGCCAGCTTCAGAGGCTACTGAGGGAGTCCTGGACTAAGGGGTCCTCAGGCGTCCGGCATGTTATTCATGGGCCGGACTGATGGGCTGTGAAGACATGAAGGCCGAAGACTGTACCTGTGTCCAGATTGGACTCTCCTTGGCATGGCAGGCAAGCTTGGCTAACGACTATGAAGATTCACTCTCATGTAACTGACTCAATGTAAACATTAGATCCCCTCGGTGTCCATATAAACCGAAGGGGTTAGTCCGGAAAAGATATATCATTACCATAGTCATATAGGCTAGGCTTCTAGGGTTTAGCCATTACGATCTCGTGGTAGATCAACTCTTGTAACACTCATATTCATCAAGATCAATCAAGCAGGACATAGGGTATTACCTCCATAGGGAGGGCCCGAACCTGGGTAAACATCGTGTCCCCCGTCTCCTGTTACCATTGATCCTAGATGCATAGTTCGGGACCCCCTACCCGAGATCCGCCGGTTTGGCCACCAATAGAAGGAGTTACGAAATTTTCCCTAGGCAATTGACTATGTTACTAGACCGAGAACAAGTTTTATGTGGGAGAGGCCACTACTAGCATGTCATACCTGACTTGGAATTGTATGCACTTATGATTGGAACTATTAGCAAGCATCCGCAACTACTAACGTTCATTAAGGTAAAACCAAACCATAGCATTAAGATATATTGGTCCCCCTTCAATCCCATATGCATCAATTTCTATGCCAGGTTGAAGCTTCTATCACTCTTGCCCTCCAATACATAGTCCTATCAACATACAACTAACCCTATGGTGTGATCCACGCGCGCGCTCATATGATGGGCACCAAAGGACAGCAACATAATGATACGTCTCCAACGTATCTACTTTTCCAAACACTTTTGCCCTTGTTTTGGACTCTAACTTGCATGATTTGAATGGAACTAACCCGGACTGACGTTGTTTTAAGTAGAATTACCATGGTGTTATTTATGTGCAGGAGAAAACATTCTCGGAATGACCTGAAACTTCACGGAGCGACTTTTCAGAAAATAAGAAAAATACCTGCAAATGATGGAGGCCAATGGGCCACCACCTTGCCACGAGGGTGGGGGCGCGCCTGCCCCCCTAGGGCGCGCCCCCCTACCTCGTGGGCCCCCTGTTGCATCTCCGACTCCAACTCGACCTCCATATATTGAGTTTCGATGAGAAAAAATCAAGGAGAAGAAATCATCGCGTTTTACGATACGGAGCCGCTACCAAGCCCTAAAACCTCTCGGGAGGGCTGATCTAGAGTCCGTTCGGGGCTCCGGAGAGGGGAAACCGTCGCCATCGTCATCATCAACCATCCTCCATCACCAATTTCATGATGCTCACCATCGTGCATGAGTAATTCCATCATAGGCTTGCTGGACGGTGATGGGTTGGATGAGATCTATCATGTAATTGAGTTAGTTTTGTTAGGGTTTGATCCCTAGTATCCACTATGTTCTGAGATTGATGTTGCTATGACTTTGCTATGCTTAATGCTTGTCACTAGGGCCCGAGTGCCATGATTTCTGATCTGAACCTATTATGTTTTCATCAATATATGAGTGTTCTTGATCCTATCTTGCAAGTCTATAGTCACCTATTATGTGTTATGATCCGTTAACCCCGAAGTGACAATAATCGGGATAGTAACCGGTGATGACCGTAGTTTGAGGAGTTTATGTATTCGCTATGTGCTAATGCTTTGTTCCGGTTCTCTATTAAAAGGAGGCCTTAATATCCCTTAGTTTCTGTAAGGACCCCGCTGCCACGGGAGGGTAGGACAAAAGATGTCATGCAAGTTCTTTTCCATAAGCACGTCTGACTATATTCGGAATACATGCCTACATTACATCAATGAACTGGAGCTAGTTCTGTGTCACCTTAGGTTATGACTGTTACATGATGAACCGCATCTGGCATAATTCTCCATCACTGATCCGTTGCCTATGAGCTTTCCATATATTGTTCTCCGCTTATTTACTTTTCCGTTGCTATTGCTATCATCACTACAAAATACCAAAAACATTACTTTTACTACCGTTACCTTTTGTTACCGTTATCACTACCATCATATTACTTTGCTACTAAATACTTTGCTGCAGATATTAAGTTTCTAGGTGTGGTTGAATTGACAACTCAGCTGCTAATACTTGAGAGTATTCTTTGGCTCCCCTTGTGTCGAATCAATAAATTTGGGTTGAATACTCTACCCTCGAAAACTGTTGCGATCCCCTATACTTGTGGGTTATCACATAAATTTGGGTTGAATACTCCTTCTATTTTCTGGCACCGTTGCCGGGGAGCATAGCTCTATTCTTTGAGTCACTTGGGATATATATATGCTTATCATTATGAAGAAATTGAGAGATCCAAAAACCAAGATCTATCCCTCAACTACGAGGGGAGGTAAGGAACTGCCATCTAGCTCTGCACTTGATTCACCTTCTGTTTTGAGTAAGTTTGCGACACCTACACCTTCTTCTGCTATTCGTTCTGATATGTCTCATGTTATTGATGATGCCACTTCTGCTATGTATGATACTTATGATGAAACTACCTCTATGCCTGATACTACTGTGCCACTTAGTGATTTCCTTGATGAACAAATTGCTAGAGCTAGAGAAATTAAAAATATTGAATCTGATGATACTGATGATAGTGATGATGAAGAACCACTTGTTATTCCTAAGGGTTACGTTTTTGATCAAGAAGCTTCTTTTGCTATTCTAGCTTGCGAAAATATAAATGAACTCAAAAGGTTATTAGCTAAATGGAGTAAGCAATCTCTAAGTGCTAGAATGAAACCTGACCCTACTTTTGCTACTTCACCTATCTGTGTTACTGATAAGGATTATCAATTCTCTGTTGATCCTGATATAATTACGTTGGTTGAATCTGATCCTTTTCATGGTTATGAATCTGAAACTGTTGTGGCACATCTTACTAAATTAAATGATATAGCCACCCTGTTCACTAAAGATGAGAGAACCCGTTACTTTTATATCATTAAAATATTTCCATTCTCATTAAAGGGTGATGCTAAGATATGGTTTAATTCTCTTGATCCTGGTTCTGTGCGTAGTCCCCAGGATATGATTTATTACTTTTATGCCAAATATTTCCCTGCTCATAAGAAACAAGATGCTTTAAGGGATATATATAATTTTGTGCAAATTGAAGAAGAGAGTCTCCCACAAGCTTGGGGAGGCTTCTCCAATTACTTAATGCTTTGCCTGATTATCCTCTTAAGAAAAATGAAATACTTGATATCTTTTATAATGGACTAACCGATGCCTCCAGAGATTACCTGGATAGTTGTGCCGGTTCTGTTTTCAGGGAAAGAACACCGGATGAAGCTGAAATTCTATTGAACAATATGTTGACAAATGAAAATAATTGGACACCTCCGGAGCCAATTCCTAAGCCTATTCCTAAACCAACTCCGAATAAGAGGGGTATTCTATTTCTCAGTCCTGAAGATATGCAAGAGGCAAAGAAATCTATGAAAGAAAAAGGTATTAAAGCTAAATATGTTAAGAATTTACCTCCTATTGAAGAAATACATGGTCTTAATTTACCGCCTGTTGAAGAAACATATGATATTAATCCATTACCTATTGAAGAAACTCATGGTCTTGATAACCGACACAGCTAGTAAAGGTAAATTCTCTCTATACATATGATAAAGCTGAAATCCCATTTACTAAGTTTGCTAGCTCATGCTTAGATGAGTTTGATAAACTTATGGCTAAGCAAGAAGATTTTAATGCTTATTTTGGTAGACAATTGAAATATAATTCAAATATGCTTGAACACTTGGGTGATTATATGGCTAATGTCAAAGGTGAACTTAAACTTATTAGTAAACATGCTTCTATGATTACCACTCAAGTAGAACAAGTACTTAAAGCTCAAAATGATTTTCTCAATGAATTAAATAGTAAAAATATTGATTATGTTGTTAGAGTGGCTACTAGAACTGGTACAATAACTCAGGAACCTTTGTATCTTGAAGGCCACCCTAAGAGAATTGAGCAAGATTCTCAGAGAAATAATATAGATGCACCTAGTTCTTATAAAAAGAAGAAAAAGAAAAATGATAGGACTTTGCATGCTTCTAGTGATCCTATTGTTGAAACACCTGAGAATCCAAATGATATTTCTATTTCTGATGCTAAAACATGGTAAAGAAAGAGAGCATTGGGTTCAGAAACCCATGCCTTTTCCTCCCAAACCATCTAAGAAAAAGGATGATGAGGATTTTGAGCGCTTTGCTGAAATGCTTAGACCTATATTTTTGCATATGCGATTAACTGATATGCTCAAAACCAATCCTTATGCTAAGTACATGAAAGATATCATTACAAATAAAAGAAAGATACCGGAAGCCGAAATTTCCACCATTCTTGCTAACTATACTTTTAAGGGTGGAATACCAGAGAAACTAGGAGACCCTGGTGTACCCACTATACCATGCTCCATTAAAAGAAATTATGTTAAAACTGATTTATGTGATCTTGGAGCCGGTGTTAGTGTTATGCCTCTCTCTTTATATCGTAGACTTGATTTGAATAAGTTGACACCTACTGAAATATCTTTGCAAATGGCTGACAAATCAACTGCTATACCTGTCGGTATTTGTGAGGATGTGCCTGTTGTAGTTGCAAACGTTACTATTTTAACGGACTTTGTTATTCTTGATATTCCCGAGGACGATAGTATGTCTATTATTCTTGGAAGACCCTTTTTGAATACTGCAGGGGCTGTTATTGATTGCACTAAAGGCAATGTCACTTTTCATGTTAATGGCAATGAGCATACGGTACACTTTCCGAGGAAACAACCTCAAGTTCATAGTATCAACTCTATTGGAAAAATTCCATCGATTATATTTGGAGGTTTTGAATTTCCTCTTCCTACTGTCAAGAAGAAATATGATATTCTTATAATTCGGGATGTGCATATCCCCGTTGAGGTAACATAGTGTTATTCAAAATTTCTTCGGTTCCATGTTATTCGGAATGAGTTCGTTAACAAGACATGATCAACCTTGTTAGAGGATTACTTTTGATGATCATGAGTTGGATGAAACTAGAAGGCACAACCTTCTATACCCCACTTTTACTTTTTGTTATTTATATTAAATAAAATAAAATAAATATTTTTCTGTATGTTATCTGATTATCCGTGCAATATAAAAATACCTCGAAAATAAAAGTTCTCCAAATGCCCTGAAATTTAAATATGATTTTTTTTTCTAGAATATTTGAGGATGTATGGAACTGAGAACACACCAGGGGGGTCAACCACCTGCCCACGAGGGTGTAGGGTGCGCCCACCCCTCTAGGGCGCGCCCCCTGCCTCGTGGACCCACGGTGGCCCTCATCCACTTATTCTTTCACCCACAACCTCCTTCTTCCTCCCCAAAACACGAATATCCAGCTCAAACCCGAGTCCAAGCTCATTTTGCTCCAATTTTCGATCTCCTTGCTCAAAGCATCTCTCACAAAACTGCTTGGGGAGATTGTTCCTTGGTATGTGACTCCTCCATTGGTCCAATTAGTTTTTGTTCTAGTGCTTTATTCATTACAAATTTGTGCTGCTTAGGTGACCCTGTTCTTGAGCTTGCATGTCAAATTTATATGGTCAAAAGTAGTTTGGATGCATGATATAGGCCCTAGGCACTTGTAGGAGTAGTCGCTATCAATATTACTGAGTTTGGTTTACTTTTATTTTGAAGTTACTAAAAATTTCAGAATTTTTCAGAAAATGATGAGGAGATTATTGAGAGGCTCATCGAGCCAAAGCTCGAAGGAAAAGGCACTGAAGCCTAAGTATAATTTGTCGCGCATCACGGAGATTCAGGCGTGTGAATGGCCTTCTGATGATTTCTTGAGAGCAGCCGGTATCTATGAAGATTTTCATGAATTGGCTCATAATGCAGGCCTCACCGCTTTCCTCCACGACCAATCCGATCAGTATCTCTTACTCACAAATACCTTTGCGCAAAACTTTCATTTTCATTCTAGGAACTCACCACCTACAGTGGAGTTTCATTTATATGATGAGCATAAGGAGATGTCACTTTATGATTTTTGTCGGATATGTCTAGTCCCTTTTGAGGGCAAGATAGAAGAACCACATCGTGATGATGTGGAGGGTTTTATTGATACTATCACTGTAGGGGAAACTAGGAAAGTTTCCGATGCACGAATCACTAGCATACATTTTCCCGTTTTACGTTACTTTGCATTATTTGCTAGTCGTTGCTTAATTGGTCGCGGAAACTATGGAAATCTTAGTATCCCTGATATTATTATTTTGCTCCAAGGTTTATACAGTGATAACACTTTTAGTATGGGCGGTATTATTGTCAAACGGTTAAGTCTGAACCGTACCAAAGGCGCTATCTTCGGAGGCATCTATGCCTCACGCCTAGCTGCACATTTTAACATACCTATTAGGCATGCTGAGAAGGAATAAAGGTTGCTGCCCCGTGTTTATCTAGATTATAAAAGTATGGTATCACATGATTTTATTGTTAAGAATAGGGCAGGAGAGCTTAAATATCAATTGTTCTTTAACAAACATCATCCTGAGACTATTACCCTTCCTGCTCCTTCTTTTTTTGATTTGTCTGTAGGCACATACCTTGTTCCGTTAACGGCTATTCAAGCTTACCGGAACCCTGCACCAGCCGAGGAGCCAGAGCCGGAACCACAATTTGATCCCTCACGACAGTCTAATTACCAGTGGGATCCGGAGATGATTGCCAGCCAATGGCAATCGGAGCCTTCTTCTTCCTCATCCCAGTATGACCCCAACTATTATTATGGATATCCGCCAAGCCAGCCATGGCCATAGACCAACCTAGGACAAAATCCTAAGCTTGGGGGAGTACGTATTTCCCACCGACATTACATTTATGTTCACACACTCATTGCTAGATGTTGGTGCTCGTAATTTATAATTATATCATCCATGCTAGTTTAATTTCCCTTTTATGTTTTCTTCTTGTGTGTTTAATAAACCTTAAGAAAAACCAAAAAAAATAGTTGTAGCTTTTAGCTAGTTTTAATTTCCATGCTTGTAGTAGTAATTAAAAAGAAAACCCAAAAATATTTCATGTTCTTCTTTTGCTTGTTGGGAGCTTTCCCGTGTAAATAGTTTTATTTCTTTTCTTTTCTTTGGGGGTCGATAGGAGAAGACCATAATTAAATTGTTGAAGTGGCTCTTATATGCATTATTGTTTATCTGACAAAAGAGCTCATGTTGCCTTGTCTTCTCCTGTGTATTGAATGCTTGTAGATTCCAGCTTAGTCCAATGCACGTGCACTATTATTATTATTCACACTATTCGATCGTGCAAGTGAAAGGCAATTATGATGATATATGACGGACTGGCTGAGATGAGAAAAGCTGGTATGAACTCGACCTCTTTTGTTTTTGTAAATATGATTAGTTCATCATTCCTAATTCAACCTATTATGAATAAACATGTTTGCAATGACAACTAAAGATCATAGTTTCTTGTGCCATGCTTGATTAGCTATGAGTTATAATGGTTTACCTTGCGTGCCAACATGCTATTGAGATAGTTATGATGTGGTATGATAGGGTGGTATCCTCCTCTGAATGATTTAAGTGACTTGACTTGGCACATGTTCACGCATGTAGTTGAAACAAAATCAACATAGCCTTCACGATATTTATGTTCATGGTGGATTATATCCTACTCATGCTTGCATTCGGTGTTGATTAATTTTAATGCATGTTCATGACTGTTGTCGCTCTCTAGCTGGTCGCTTCCCAGTCTTTTGCTAGCCTTCACTTTTACTAAGCGGGAATACTACTTGTGCATCCAATCCCTTAAACCCCAAAGTTATTCCACATGAGTCCACTATACCTACCTATATACGGTATCTACCTGCCGTTCCAAGTAAATTTGTATGTGCCAACCTCTAAACCTTCAAATAAATATCATGTTTTGTATGCTCGAATAGCTCATATATCAACTAGGGCTGTCTGTATCTTCCATGTTAGGCGGTTTATTCTCAAGAGGAGTGGACTCCGCTCCTCACTCACGAGATAAATGGCTGGTCACCGGGATGCCCAGTCCCATGCTTTATGCAAACTAAATCAAAATAATTACAAACAAAACTCCCCCTGGGACTCATGTTAGTTGGAGGCACTTGTTGTTTCAAGCAAGCCATGGATTGATGCTTGTTGGTGGAAGGGGGAGTATAAACTTTACCATTCTGTTTGGGAACCTCCTATAATGTGTGTAGCATGGAAGATATCACCATCTCTCGGTTGTTATGTTGACAATGAAAGTATGCCGCTCAAAATATTATTCACCTCTATTTCAAAACCAAGCTCTGGCACCTCTACAAATCCCTGCTTCCCTCTGCGAAGGGCCTAACTATTTACTTTTATGCTGAGTCATCATCCTCTTATTAAAAAGCACCAGTTGGAGAGCACCGCTTTCATTATTGTTAGTTTACATTGAGTATGACTTGATTGGATCTGTTTTACCATGAATTACAATGTCTAGTCAGTCCTTGGTCTTTAAAGGTGCTCTGCATTTATGTTTTGCGGTCTCAGAAAGGGCTAGCGAGATACCATCTTGTTATATCATATTATGATTGTTTTGAGAAAGTGTTGTCATCTGAGATTTATTATTATGGCTTGCCAGTTGATTATGCTATTGATATGAGTAAACTTGAGACCTGAGCGTTATTGTGAATGTGGTTAGTTATAATCTTTGCTGAAAACTTGAATGCTGGCTTTACATATTTACAACAACAAGATCAAACAGAGTTTGTAAAAGTTTTTCTTTATCACTTTCAGTTTGTCAACTGAATTGCTTGAGTACAAGCAAAGGTTTAAGCTTGGGGGAGTTGATACGTCTCTAACATATCTACTTTTCCAAACACTTTTGCCCTTGTTTTGGACTCTAACTTGCATGATTTGAATGGAACTAACCCGGACTGACGCTGTTTTCAGCAGAATTACCATGGTGTTATTTATGTGCAGGAGCAAACATTCTCGGAAATGACCTAAAACTTCACGAAGTGTTTTTTCAGAAAATAAGAAAAATACCTCCAAAAGATGGAGGCCAGGGGGCCCACCACCACGCCACGAGGGTGGGGGCGCGCCTGCCCCCCTAGGGCGCGCACCCTACCTCGTGGGCCCCCTGTTGCGTCTCCGACTCCAACTCCACCTCCATATATTGAGTTTCGATGAGAAAAAAATCAAGGAGAATTAATCATTGCGTTTTACGATACGGAGCCGCCGCCAAGCCCTAAAACCTCTCGGGAGGGCTGATCTGGAGTCCGTTCTAGGCTCCGGAGAGGGTAATCCGTCACCATCGTCATCATCAACCATCCTCCATCACCAATTTCATGATGCTCACCGCCGTGCGTGAGTAATTCCATCATAGGCTTGCTAGACGGTGATGGGTTGGATGGGATCTATCATGTAATCGAGTTAGTTTTGTTAGGGTTTGATCCCTAGTATCCACTATGTTTTGAGATTGATGTTGCTATGACTTTGCTATGCTGAATGCTTGGCACTAGGGCCCATTTCAGATCTGAACCTATTATGTTTGCATGAATATATGTGAGTTGTTGATCCTATTTTGCAAGTCAATAGTCACCTACTATGTGTTATGATCCGGTAACCCTGGAGTGACCATAATCGGGACCACTCCCGGCGATGACTATAGTTTCAGGAGTTCATGTATTCACTAAGTGTTTATGCTTTGTTCTGATACTCTATTAAATGGAGGCCTTAATATCCATTAGTTTCCAATAGGACCCCGCTGCCACGGGAGGGTAGGACAAAAGATGTCATGCAAGTTCTTTTCCATAAGCACGTATGACTATATTCGGAATACATGCCTACATTACATTGACGAATTGGAGCTAATTTTGTGTCACCCTCATGTAACTGACTCAATGTAAACATTAGATCCCCTCGGTGTCCATATACACCGAAGGGGTTAGTCCGGAAAAGATATATCATTACCATAGTCATATAGGCTAGGCTTCTAGGGTTTAGCCATTACGATCTCGTGGTAGATCAACTCTTGTAACACTCATATTCATCAAGATCAATCAAGCAGGACATAGGGTATTACCTCCATAGGGAGGGCCCGAACCTGGGTAAACATCGTGTCCCCCGTCTCCTGTTACCATTGATCCTAGATGCATAGTTCGGGACCCCCTACCCGAGATCCGCCGGTTTTGACACCAATAGAAGGAGTTGCGAAATTTTCCCTAGGCAATTGACTATGTTACTAGACCGAGAACAAGTTTTATGTGGGAGAGGCCACTACTAGCATGTCATACCTGACTTGGAATTGTATGCACTTATGATTGGAACTATTAGCAAGCATCCGCAACTACTAACGTTCATTAAGGTAAAACCAAACCATAGCATTAAGATATATTGGTCCCCCTTCAATCCCATATGCATCAATTTCTATGCCAGGTTGAAGCTTCTATCACTCTTGCCCTCCAATACATAGTCCTATCAACATACAACTAACCCTATGGTGTGATCCACGCGCGCGCTCATATGATGGGCACCAAAGGACAGCAACATAATGATACGTCTCCAACGTATCTACTTTTCCAAACACTTTTGCCCTTGTTTTGGACTCTAACTTGCATGATTTGAATGGAACTAACCCGGACTGACGTTGTTTTAAGTAGAATTACCATGGTGTTATTTATGTGCAGGAGCAAACATTCTCGGAATGACCTGAAACTTCACGGAGCGACTTTTCAGAAAATAAGAAAAATACCTGCAAATGATGGAGGCCAATGGGCCACCACCTTGCCACGAGGGTGGGGGCGCGCCTGCCCCCCTAGGGCGCGCCCCCCTACCTCGTGGGCCCCCTGTTGCATCTCCGACTCCAACTCGACCTCCATATATTGAGTCTCGATGAGAAAAAATCAAGGAGAAGAAATCATCGCGTTTTACGATACAGAGCCGCTGCCAAGCCCTAAAACCTCTCAGGAGGGCTGATCTGGAGTCCGTTCGGGGCTCCGGAGAGGGGAAACCGTCGCCATCGTCATCATCAACCATCCTCCATCACCAATTTCATGATGCTCACCATCGTGCGTGAGTAATTCCATCATAGGCTTGCTGGACGGTGATGGGTTGGATGAGATCTATCATGTAATTGAGTTAGTTTTGTTAGGGGTTGATCCCTAGTATCCACTATGTTCTGAGATTGATGTTGCTATGACTTTGCTATGCTTAATGCTTGTCACTAGGGCCCGAGTGCCATGATTTCTTATCTGAACCTATTATGTTTTCATCAATATATGAGTGTTCTTGATCCTATCTTGCAAGTCTATAGTCACCTATTATGTGTTATGATCCGTTAACCCCGAAGTGGCAATAATCGGGATACTTACCGGTGATGACCGTAGTTTGAGGAGTTCATGTATTCACTATGTGTTAATGCTTTGTTCCGGTTCTCTATTAAAAGGAGGCCTCAATATCCCTTAGTTTCCGTAAGGACCCCGCTGCCACGGGAGGGTAGGACAAAATATGTCATGCAAGTTCTTTTCCATAAGCACATATGACTATATTCGGAATACATGCCTACATTACATCAATGAACTGGAGCTAGTTCTGTGTCACCTTAGGTTATGACTGTTACATGATGAACCGCATCCAGCATAATTCTCCATCACTGATCCGTTGCCTATGAGCTTTCCATATATTGTTCTCCGCTTATTTACTTTTCCGTTGCTATTGCTATCATCACTACAAAATACCAAAAACATTACTTTTACTACTGTTACCTTTTGTTACCATTATCACTACTATCATATTACTTTGCTACTAAATACTTTGTGGCAAATATTAAGTTTCTAGGTGTGGTCGAATTGACAACTCAGCTGCTAATACTTGAGAGTATTCTTTGGCTCCCCTTGTGTCGAATCAATAAATTTGGGTTGAATACTCTACCCTCAAAAACTGTTGCGATCCCCTATACTTGTGGGTTATCACATAACCACAAGCAAATTAAACCAATCATAGAAATTCACCAATTACCGATAGGACAACGAAAATCTACTCATACATCATAGGATGGCAACACATCATTGGATAATAATATGAAGCATAAAGCACCATGTTCAAGTAGAGGTTACAGCGGGTTGCGGGAGAGTGGACCACTATAGATAGATGGGGGAAGGTGATGAAGATGTTGGTGAAGATTACGGAGGTGTTGGTGTAGATTGCGGTGACGATGATGGCCCCGGTGGCGTTCCGGCGCCACCGGGAGAGAGGGGGAGAGAGCCCCCCTTCTTGTTCTTCTTCTTCTTCTTCCTTGACCTTCTCCCTAGATTGGAGAAGGGTTTCCCCTCTAGTCCATGGCTTCTATGGCATGGGAGGGTCGAGAGCCCCTTCGAGATTGGATCTGTCTCTCCGTCTCTCTGTTTCTGCGTTTTAGATTTTGGCCTTTCACCGTTTCTTATATTCCCGGAGATCCATAACTCCAATTGGGCTGAAATTTTAACACAATTTCTATCTGGATATTGGCTTTCTTGCAGCAAAAGAAGGGCACCAACCACCTTACGGGGTGGCCACGAGGGCCTAGGGAGCGCCTAACCCCATGGGGCGTGCCCCCTGCCTCGTGGCCCCCTCGGGCATCGTCTCGCATTGATTCTTCTTCCAAACAATCACATATATTCCAAAAAAATCTCGGTCAGTTTTTATCCTGTTTGGACACCGTTTGATATGGATTTTCTATGAAACAAAAAACATGCAACAAACAGGAACTGGCACTGGGCACTGGATTAATATGTTAGTCCCAAAAATAGTATAAAAAGTTGCCAAAAGTATATGAAAGTTGTATAATATTGGCATGGAACAATCAAAAATTATAGATACGACGGAGACGTATCAGCATCCCCAAGCTTAATTCTTGCTCGTCGTCGAGTAGGTAAATGATAAAAAATATAATTTTTGATGTGGAATGCTACCTAGCATAATCTTAATCATGTAATCTAATCATGGCATGAATATTAAGACACGAGTGATTCAAAGCAATAGTCTATCATTTGACATTAAGACAATAATACTTCAAGCATACTAATAAAGCAATCATGTCTTCTCAAAATAACATGGCCAAGGAAAGTTATCCCTACAAAATCATATGGTCTGGCTATGCTCCATCTTCACCACACAAAATATTCAAATCATGCACAACCCCAATGACAAGTCAAGCAATTGTTTCATACTTTTGACGTTCTCAAACCTTTTCAACTTTCATGCAATACATGAGCGTGAGCCATGGACATAGAACTATAGGTGGAATAGAATATGATGGTGGAGGTTGTGTGGAGAAGACAAAAAGGTAGAAAGTCTCACATCAACGCAGCTAATCAACGGGCTATGGAGATGCCCATCAATTGATGTCAATGCGAGGAGTAGGGATTGTCATGCAATGGATGAAGACCTTGGGCATTTGAGGAATCCCATCGTTCGAATATACAATCCAAGTTCTATAATGAAAATTCCCACTAGTATATGAAAGTGATAACTCAAGAGACTCTCTATACGAAGAATATGGTGCTACTCTAAAGCACAAGTATGGTAAAAGGATAGTAACATTGTCCCTTCTCTCTTTTCTCTCATTTTTTATCTCTTTTTTTTATTATTTTGTAGGCTTCTTTGGCCTCTCACTCTTTTTTTTGGGGGGGGGGGCTTCTTTGAACATTTTTATTTTGATAACCTCACATGGTACAATGTTCTAATAATTATCATCACACTTTTATTTACTTACAACTCAATATTACAACTCGATACTAGAACAAAGATATGACTCTATATGTATGCCTCCGGTGGTGTACCGGGATGTGCAATGATCTAGCGTAGCAATGACACCAAAAAAACGAACAAACCATGAAAACATCATGCTAGCTATCTTACAATCATGCAAAACAATGTGACAATGATGCTCAAGTCATGTATATGAAGATGATGGAAGTTGCATGGTAATATATCTCGGAATGGCTATGGAAATGCCATGATAGGTCGGTATGGTGGCTATTTTGAGGAAGATATAAGGAGGCTTATGTGTGATAGAGCGTATCATATCATGGGGTTTGGATGCACCGGAGAAGTTTGCACCGACTCTCAAGGTGAGAAAGGGAAATGCACAGTACCACAGAGGCTAGCAATGATGGAAGGGTGAGAGTGCGTATAATCCATGGACTCAACATTAGTCATAAAGAACTCACATACTTATCGCCAAAATCTGTTAGTCATCAAAACAAAGTACTACGCACATGCTCCTAGGGGGATAGATTGGTAGGAAAAGACCATCGCTTGTCCCCGACCGCCACTCATAAGGAAGACAATCAATAAATACCTCATGCTCCAACTTCGTTACATAACGGTTCACCATGTGTGCATGCTACGAGAATTACAAACTTCAACACAAGTATTTCTACAATCCACAACTACCCACTAGCATGACTCTAATATCACCATCTTTATATCGCAAAACTATTACAGGGAATCAAACATATCATATTCAGTGATCTACAAGTTTTATGTAGGATTTTATGACTAACCATGTGAATGACCAATTCCTATCATCTCTCTAAATAGATATAAGTGAAGCAAGAGAGTTTAATTATTTCTAAAAAGATATGTCCACTCTCTAACAAATATAAGTGAATCAAAAGATCATTCTACAAATGGCGGTTTTCTATGTGAAGAGAAACAGGCAATCCAAACTTCAAATGATATAAGTGAAGCACATGAAGTGTTCTATAAAGCTATACTCAAAAGATATAAGTGAAGTGCAATCAGAATTCTATAAATCAACCATGGATTATCTCATACCAGCATGGTGCATTAAAGAAAAGTGAAAACTAAATGCAAAAGACGCTCCAAGATTTGCACATATATATCGCATGAACAAAATGAATCTGAAAACATACCGATACTTGTTGAAGAAAGATGGGATGCCTTCCGGGGCATCCCCAAGCTTAGAAGCTTGAGTATCCTTGAATATTTACTTGGGGTGACTTGAGCATTCCTAAGCTTGAGCTCTTACATCTCCTCCTTCTCCTCACATCGAGACCTCCTCGATCTTCGAACACTTTATCCACACAAAACTCAACAGAAAGCTCGGTAAGATCCGTTAGTATAATAAAGCAAATCACTACTCTAAGTACTGTCACAAACCAATTCATATTTTTCTTTTGCATTGTAGCTACTGTAATATAACTTTTCCATGGCTTAATCGACTGATAGAAATCAATAGTTTCATCAAAACAAGCAAACTATGCATCAAAAACAGAATCTGTCTTAAACAGGACAGTCTGTAGTAATCTGAACATTCACCATACTTATGGTACTCTAAAAATTCTGAAACAATTAGGAAAAATAAAAAATTCGTATAGAAAGACAGTGCAAAAAGTTTCAGAACCGTTTGATGTTCCAGTAAACAATGTAAAATCGCGCACTACAGACACAGTTTCTGTCTTGCACCGCACAAACCAACAAGCAATGTAAACATCCTAAAGGCAAATCTTGGCACATTATTCTTGTTTTTAAAGTTTATAAAAACACACAACAGAAATAAATGACTCTCTAAAAGTTCCGGGTTGGCTCCCTGGCAGCGCTTTCTTTAAAGCCATTAAGCTAGGCATAAAGTGCTCAAGTAATGGATCCACCCGGATCCCAAGGTATATCAAAGCAAATTTTAATTAACAATGATTTGTGATTTAGTAGTGAGAACAAAGCAACATATATCATGCAACAACAAAGTCTAACTCTATTCCTACGCATCGGCATGTCATAAAAGAACAATTCATGCACACATAGCAAAGGCCAATGCATAGTATAAACAGTTTCTTGCAATTTTATCTTATTGGAAACAAGGAGAGGCGGAGATGTAGTTCCTCTCTCATAATAATTGCTAGTAGGAGCAGAAAGCACAAGCATATTATATATATCAAAATCATCATGTGTAGTAGTAAAACCCAACCCATCAATATAATCCTTAATCAGGGGAAACTTCTCTGATATATTGTAGTCGGGAGAATTCAAAAAGATAATAGGACTATCATGCGTGGGTGCAATAGCAACAATTTCATGTTTAACACAAGGAACTATAGAAAGTTCATCTCCATAATCATAATTCATATTGGCATCTTGGCCACAAGCATAGCAAGGATCATCAAAAAGGGGTATTTCAAAAGAATCAACGAGGTCATAACAATCATCATAGCATTCATCCTTCGGTAAATTCGAAGGGAAATTAAACAATGTATGAGTTGAAGAGTTACTCTCATTAGAAGGTGGGCACGGGTAGCTAATCCGATCTTCCTCCTTTTGTTCTTCGCTCTCTTCATCATCTTTTTCATCCAATGAGCTCACAGTTTCATCAATTTCTTCTTCCATAGACTCCTGCAAAATATTAGTCTCTTCTCGGACAGCGGAGACTTTCTCAATAAATTCATCAATATCGTAATTGTATTTGTAATTCTCATAGCAATATTTAATGACAGCTAAATTTTCAGGTCTATAAACTGAATCATCAAAATCTTCAAACTCTTTAAACAAAGATTCAATTTCACAAACACCCTTAAAAGCAACAAATTCTTCTATTCGTTCCACATCATAGTAATCATATGTACCATTAGCATAAGAAGCTAAGGTTTCATTATCATTAAAATTGCATGAAAAAGGAAGGTGTGGAGCCTTCATCCTAGAGCAACAAGTATAATCATATCTCAAGTGTAGTTGCCGAGCATACCAATGCAACATATAAATTTGATCCCATAATAATTTCCCTTTTTGAGTCAAGCGATAATCCCTAAAGTATTCATGTTGATCCAACGTGTCTCCCATTACATAATTGAATGGGGGGTCTCTCAGTATTATTAAAGTAGTGCATAATATCTTTCACATAATGAGCATCAAGGGTTTTAGGAGGTTCCCCATCTCCATGAGTAGCAAGTAAACCTATTTTTTTGGTATTTCGTGTTCCATATCCATAACTAAAGATAGAGAACAACTTAGAACAGAAAATAAAAATTACTTAGTGATAAAGCAAACAAGCACACACAAGAATATTCACCCCACGCTATAACTCCCCGGCAACGGCGCCAGAAAAAGGTCTTGATAACGCACAAGTATACGGGATAAATTGTAGCCTCTTTCGATAAGTAAGAGTGTCGAACCCAACGAGGAGCTAAAGGTAGAACAAATATTCCCTCAAGTTCTATCGACCACCGATACAACTCTACGCACGCTTAAAATTCGCTTTACCTAGAACAAGTATGAAACTAGAAGTACTTTGTATGTGTAACGGGATAGGTTTGCAAGAATATAAAGAGCACATAAATAAAAAACTAGGGGTTGTTTTAGGTAAAGAAGCAATAAAGTTAGTATAGCGGGTGTGGAAAAGTGGTGGTAGGAGTTTCGAAATTGTCCCTAAGCAATTGACTATGTTACTAGACCGATATCAAGTTTTATGTGGGAGAGGTCACTGCTAGCATGTCATCCCTGACATGGAATTCTATGCACTTATGATTGGAACTATTAGCAAGCATCTGCAACTACTAATGTTCATTAAGGTAAAACCCAACCATAGCATTAATATATATTGGTCCCCCTTCAATCCCGTATGCATCAATTTCTATGCTAGGTTGAAGCTTTTGTCACTCTTGCCCTCCAATACATAGTCCTATCAACATACAACTAACCCTATGGTGTGATCCGCGCGCGTGCTCATTTGATGGGCACCAAAGGACAACAACATAACCACGAGCAAATTAAACCAATCATAGCAATTCACCAATTGCCGATAGGACAACGAAAATCTACTCAGACATCATAGGATGGCAACACATCATTGGATAATAATATGAAGCATAAAGCACCATGTTCAAGTAGAGGGTACAACGGGTTGCAAGAGAGTGGACCGCTATAGGTAGATGGGGGAAGGTGATGAATATGTTGGTGAAGATGACGGAGGTGTTGGTGTAGATTGCGGTGACGATGATGGTCCCGGCGGCGTTCCGGCGCCACCGGGAGAGAGGGGGAGAGAGCCCCCCTTATTCTTCTTCCTTGAACTTCTCCCTAGATGGGAGAAGGGTTTCCCCTCTGGTCCATGGCTTCCATGACATGGGAGCGGCGAGAGCCCGTCCGAGATTGGATCTATCTCTCTGTTTCTTCGTTTTAGATTCTGGCATTTCACCGTTTCTTATATTCCCGGAGATCCGTAACTCCGATTGGGCTGAAATTTTAACACGATTTCTATCCGGATATTGGCTTTCTTGCGGCGAAAGAAGGGCACCAAAAGCCTTACGGGGTGGCCACAAGGGCCCAGGGCGCGCCTGACCCCCTGGGGCGCGCCCCCCTGCCTCGTGGCCCCCTCGGGCATCGTCTCGCGTTGATTCTTCTTCCCAAAAATCACATATATTCCGAAAAAATTGTTTGTCAGTTTTTGTCCTGTTTGGACTTTGTTTGATATGGATTTTCTGCGAAACAAAAAACATGCAACAAATAGGAACTGGCACTGGGCACTGGATCAATATGTTTGTCCCAAAAATAGTATAAAAAGTTGCCAAAAGTATATGAAAGTTGTATAATATTAGCATGGAACAATAAAAAATTATAGATATGATGAAGACGTATCAATCATTGTGACATTCATCATACCGTTAGAGTTTAGACCACAACATTCGATCTCGAGGTAGATCAATTATGTACTCGATACATCATCATCAATATAAACAAGAGCAGGACGTAGGGTTTTACCTCCATCAAGAGGGCCCGAACCTGGGTAAAGACTGTCTCATGTTACCCATCGATCCAAGATCCACAGCTCGGGACCCCCTACACCGAGGTCTATGATACGTCTCCAATGTATCTATATTTTTTTATTGTTCCATGTTGTTATATTATCATTATTGGATGTTTTACAATCATTTTATAGCAACATTATAAAAGAATTTGGGAATAACCTATTGACATAGTGCCTAGTGCCAGTTGATGTTTTTTGCTTATTTTTACTTTGCAAAAATCAATACCAAACGGAGTCCAAACGCAGCGAAACTTTTTGGAGATTTTTCTGGACCAGAAGAAATAAGTTGGGCCCAAAGAAGTACCGGAGGGGGGCTCCGAGGGGAGCATGACCCACCTGGGCGCGCCTGGGGGCCCAAGCGCACCCTGGTGGGTCGTGCCCACCTCGGCCAGCTCCCGCATTGCCTCTTTGCTCTATAAATACCCCGAAAATCCAAAAAAAACCATGGGATTCGATGAAACACAATTCCATCCACCGCAAGTTCCAGAACCATGAGATCCAATCTAGACACCATCATGGAGGAGTTCGTCATCCTCATTGGTGCCTCTCCGATGATGCGTGAGTAGTTCATTGTCGACCTTCAGGTGCATAGTTAGTAGCTAGATGGCTTCCTCTCTGTCATTTGATTCTCAATACAATGTTCTCTTGGAGATCTATTTGATGTAATTATTTTTGCGATGTGTTTGTTGGGATCCAATGAACTTTGAGTTTATGATCAGATCTATTTTATCCATGAAAGTTATTTGGTTTTTCATCTCTTGTATGCATGATTGCTTATAGCCTCGTATTTCTTCTTCGAATCTTTGGTTTAGTTAGGCCAACTAGATAGATTTTTCTTGCCATGGGAAGAAGTGCTTTGTGATGGATTCGATCTTACGGTGTTCAATCCTAGTGATAGAAGGGGACATGACACGTATGTATCGTTGCTATTAAGGATAACAAGATGGGGTCTATTCCTACATGAATAGATCTTGTATACATCATGTCATCGCTCTTATTGCATTACTCCGTTTCTCCATGAACTTAATACGCTAGATGCATGATGGATAGCGGTCAATGTGTGGAGTAATCACTGGTACAGCGATGTGCTAAACAAACAATTTTAAACCACTTTCTGCGACGGCATTTGGAACCGTTGCCAAGTGAGTGCGTGTGATAGGGTGTCCTTCCCACATGACCCAGAAATCGTCGGGGATAGGCCCTCCTGGGACCCAGGCTGGGGCCATGTGCGATCGGGTGAGGCATCGAAACCCAATCATTTTCATAGGTATGTACATGCCACACGGTGAATCCCATAAAATCATTTCCATAGGTATGTACATTCCACACGGTGAATCCCATAAAATCATTTCCGTAGGTACGTACATTCCACACGGTGAATCCCATAAAATCATTTCCGTAGGTATGTACATCCCACATGGTGAATCCCAGAAAAACATTTCCATAGGTATGTACATCCCACACGGTGAATCCTAGAAAAACATTTCCGTAGGTATGTATATCACACACAGTTCTTTGTGTGGAAACGTTTGTGCAAGGTGGCCTAACGCAAACAGTTTGCTGCCGGAAGCCATGTGTGATTCTTAGTTGATTGAACACGCCTACTTTCTAGAAACCATGCAGGTTGTTTGAGTTCATCGCCCATGGTGATGTCTGAGTAACCGTCTGCAATAGAAAACGCTAATAAGCAGGGTAATTAGCCTATTATTGATAATCCATGTACTAATCAAACTGATATTTCTTATAAAACACGCCCGATATTTCATATCCGTATAAAAGCAACCAGGATTTCATAATCAAATTACATCAGATAGCTTCGGCACTCAGTTACGCCATTACACAATAACACCAATTTCACATGCAGCATCAAAAACCTTTGGAAAGTATCATCATACACGGTAAATAGATAGATGAATCTCATCTGGGAAACTGCAGAAGTGGAAGGCAAATATTGAGCCTTTAGTGATGTTGAATGTCCTTGCAACTTTGGGCCAGTGGCTATGGATAATTGCCCGCCCAACCTTCGTCCTCTTCAGCAAGACTTCAATATTGTACCGTGGTGTTGAATGAATACCTTCCTCGCCTCTTGACCATGCAGGTAGTTTGAGAGGTAATCATCGGTGAACTGCTTTGAAAAATACTGAAAACAAAGCTATGCATAAATAGTTGTTGTAAATTTTGAAATGGTGCAAGGGGTAAAAACAAGGTAAAAGAGTTGGTACCATCCTATAGCTGACAGATGTCTTCTTCATTGTGCAAACAAAGATCTTGCTGTTATTCGTCGCAAGTTTCTTCATCCTAACAATCTTTCTGAGTTTCTTAACTTGACTGATATTCATGGACATCTCATTTCCCCATATGCAAAATGGGTCGAACAGTGGGTCTAAGCCTCTGACAGCATGACCTACATGTGCAAGACCAAATTGTAAGAAACCTAAATATTAGAATGATTCCTGCAACTGCACAATAATGTGCTATTAGCCAAGGACCCTTCTTGAACAAACCTCGATGGTAAACTGCAGTGTCTCCCATTGTTTCCCTGCAACACACATAAGGAAGATCTTGATCGGGTTAATTGAGAGATGCCTTACTATCAGTACAATATGTATTGAGTACAGCCAAATTCAATTGGTGTCACATGCATAACAATACAAAATTGTACCCACAGCAAATGAAAAAAAAATTGTAGAACTGAACCAAACAGTTAAATGGACCGCAGACCAAATTAACCAAAATAATTAACTGAGCACAACATTGCAGAATAGAAACATGTATTGGAAGATAAGACAGTTAAAAAAACAAAGAATGCTTGAGAACAATACTACGAAATGTAGCAATTGTTGGACCAAAGTGTTAACTGAACATTACATTTCAGAGGACCAAACTGTTACCTGAACATCATATTGCATATTAACATTACAGAGGACAAATCACTAGAAGGCACTGGCGGTGGCCTTGAGAAAACATCACGAACTGTGTTTTAAAGTAGACTACCGCATGGCGGTGTCGATGGTGGCCTCAAAGACGAGGTGCTCCTCCAAGATCTGGTGGTCGACACGCATGGCAGCCATAGTGACCTTGTTCGCGTGTGCGGCCACATGCTACTGAGCTCCATGTTATACTGCGTGCAAAATGGCTGTGGGAGGCACTTCATTGGACGAGGGGGCAGTGATTTCGGTGGAAGGTGTCGCTCCGTCGGTCGAGGCATGTGGGACGGGAAACGAGGAGGATGGTGTGGGTGGGGTGTGGATTACCTGACCATATCAACGAGGACGCGCGGCAAGAAGAAGGGTCGGCGGCGAGGAGGCCACGCGGCAAGAAGAAGGGTCGCCGGCGAGGAGGCGGCGCTGCAAGAAGAAAGGTCGCCGATGAGGAGACGACGCTACAAGAAGAAGGGTCGCCGGCGAGGAGGCTGAGCTGCCAGTAAGCAGTAGTGAAGGTTTGAACTTGTAAAGCAAGGAGGAACAGTGTAAATGTGGCTTTTGGTAGGAGGGAGGGGGCGAGGAGATAGATATTTCCGCGGTGGCAAAAAAATTTGCTCAGTGCCACGAGAAACTGGCGCGCAAGTGTGGTTCAAGCGGGGCCGGTGGACTGTAGACGAAGAAGCTTCCTGTGTAAGCCAGACAAGACGGTGCGCCAATATATTTTATATTGCATCCCACACGATTCTTTCTAGTAAACTGTTTGTGGTATACCTGATTTTTTTCATTATGTTTTGAAAGACAAAATGGTGTTACGGAGGGAAAGGATGGTGTTTGAATTGCTAGAACATTTACGTACAGTGAACATGCAACTAGTACATGAGTGTCGTGTTTCAATTTGGAATTATTCCGAGTTTGTTTGGCATTTTTATGCATTAATTGAGTTTCTGGGCATTTAATGTGCATAATTCAAATTTGAACTACAAGCACATGCTCCAATGCACCAAAGTTTGTCGAAAAATCAAATGTGTGTCTTTGGGTGAATTTATAGGTCCCATGCGAGAAAATGGGAATGAAATTCAAACATTTGGGCGTCGTGGCTCGTCCAGAATGATTGAGAAACTTGGTTTTTTAATTCCTGTAAATCCAAAACACAACTGAAAATCATGAAACTTAGCATGGTGTCATGACATGGCGCTAACATGTTTGAGTAAATTTTTTGGCCGAATTGGGACAAGCTTTGGTGTAAGCTTCTTGCAAACTGGAGCTTCCCTCAAGAAGGCTCCTGGTTTTGAGAGGGAACGTGTCACCTCGGTGTGTGAAACGACACACGTACACTGCCTTCTCCTGCCTTAATTTTTTACACTAGCAGATTAGACCAAATAGAAGTATCGTGCTAAAATTTGGAATTATTCCGGGTTCGTTTGGCCTTTTTATACATTAATTGAGTTTCTGGGCATTTAATGTGCATAATTCAAATTTGAACTACAAGCACATGCTCCAGTGCACCAAAGTTGGTTGAAAAATCACGTGTATGTCTTTGGGTGAATTTATAGGTCCCATGCAAGAAATGGGAATGAAATTCAAACATCTGGACGTCGTTGCTCGGCCCGAAAGATTGAGAAACTTGGTTTTTTAATTCCTCTAAACCCAAAACACGCTTGAAAATCATGAAACTTGGCATGGTGTCATGACATGGCACCAAGATGTTGCGGAAAACTTTTTGGCCAAATTGGGACAAGCTTTGGTGTAAGCTTCTTGCAAACCCGAGCTTCCCACAAGAAAGCTCGTGGTTCCGAGAGGGAACATGTCACCTCCGTGTGTGAAACGAGATACATATATTGCCTTATCCCGCCTTAATTTTTTTACACAGGCAGATTAGACCAAATAGAAGTATCGTGCTTAATTTTGGAATTATTCCGAGTTTGTTTGGCCTTTTTATACATTAATTGAGTTTCTGGGCATTTAATGTGCATAATTCAAATTTGAACTACAAGCACATGCTCCAGTGCACCAAAGTTGTTTGAAAAATTGCATGTATGTCCTTGGGTGAATTTATAGGTCCCATGCAAGAGATAGGAATGAAATTCAAACATTTGGGCATCGTGGCTCACCCGTAAACATTGAGAAACTTGGTTTTTTAATTCCTGTAAATCCAAAACATGCCTGAAAATCATGAAACTTGGCATGGTGTCATGACATGGCACCAACATGTTGCAGTAATTTTTTTGGCCGAATTGGGACAAGCTTTGGTGTAAGCTTCTTGCAAACTAGAGCTTCCGTCAAGAAGGCTCGTGGTTCCGAGAGGGAACGTGCCACCTCCGTGTGCGAAACGACATACGTACACTGCCATCTCCCACCTTGATTTTTTTACACAGGCAGATTAGACCAAATAGAAGTATCATGCTAAATTTTGAAATTATTCCAGGCTCATTTGGATTTTTTATACTTAATTGAGTTTATGCGCATTTAATGTGCGTAATTCAAATTTGAACTACAAGCACAGGCTCCAGTGCACCAAAGTTGTTTGAAAAACCACATGTGTGTCCTCGGGTGAATTTCTAGGTCCTATGCAAGAGATGGGAATGAAATTCAATCATCTGGACGTCGTGGCTCGGCCGGAAAGATTGAGAAACTTGGTTTTTTTTCATTCCTGTAATCCAAAACACGCCTGAAAATCATGAAACTTGGCATGGTGTCATGACATGGCACCAACATGCTGCGGTAATTTTTTTGGCCGATTTGGGACAAGCTTTGGTGTAAGCTTCTTGCAAACCGGAGCTTCCGTCAAGAAGGCTCGTGGTTCCAAGAGGGAACGTGTCACCTCCGTGTGCGAAAGGACATACGTACACTGCTTTCTCCCGCCTTAATTTTTATACACAGGCAGATTAGACCAAATAGAAGTATCGTGCTAAATTTTGGAATTATTCTGGGTTTGTTTGGCCTTTTTATACATTAATTGAGTTTGTGCGCATTTAAAGTGCATAATTCAAATTTGAACTACAAGCACAGGCTCCGGTGCACCAAAGTTGTTTGAAAAACCACATGTGTGTCCTTGGGTGGATTTCTAGGTCCTATGCAAGAGATGGGAATGAAATTCAAACATCTGGGCGTCGTGGCTCGGCCGGAAAGATTGAGAAACTTGGTTTTTTAATTCCTGTAAATCCAAAACACGCCTGAAAATCATGAAACTTGGCATGGTGTCATGACATGGCACCAACATCCTGCGGTAATTTTTTTGGCCGAATTGGGACAAGCTTTGGTGTAAGCTTCTTGCAAACCGGAGCTTGTGTCAAGAAGGCTCGTGGTTCCGAGAGGGAACGTGCGACCTCCGTGTGCGAAACAACATACGTACACTGCCTTCTCCCGCCTTAATTTTTTTACACAGGCATATTAGACCAAATAGAAGTATCATGCTAAATTTTAGAATTATTCTGGGTTCATTTGGCCTTTTTATACATTAATTGAGTTTCTGCGCATTTAATGTGCATAATTCAAATTTGAACTACAAGCACAGGCTCCAGTGCACCAAAGTTGTTTGAAACACCACATGTGTGTCCTTGGGTGAATTTCTAGGTCCTATGCAAGAGATGGGAATGAAATTCAAACATCTGGGCGTCGTGGCTCGGCCGGAAAGATTGAGAAACTTGGTTTTTTAATTCCTGTAAATCCAAAACACGCCTGAAAATCATGAAACTTGACATGGTGTCATGACATGGCACCAACATGTTGTGGTAATTTTTCTATCCGATTTGCCAAGGTGCACACATTAACAATCAACAAAGCCATTTTGGAACAAGTGTTGTCACGTTACAAATTGGAAACACAAGTATTATTGAAACTGTGGGCGTTCTACTTACCAATTACGTGCCGCCACGAGTCCCCTTTTTTTATTGGCTAGGAGGTGCTGTGCGGGGTAGCTATTTGAGTACAGGAAGCGTGCGATCAGACCCTGCGTGTGCTCATCGGGAGGAGAGCCCTTTGACCTCTACCCGCCGCACACCTCCCTCCCAACATCCCCATTAATGGCGCCCGAGAACCTGTTCTATGGCGTGGCTATATGTCTCACTTGACTGAGATTTAAGAGAGAAAAATGAAAATCTGAAAAGAAAGTTTTGCATGGATCTTGATGTAAGATCCGATGGACCTATATAGCATCGACTGCAACTTATTGAAAGCATGATGAATATAAGGACGATGACAGTGGATAATAATTGTCTTACATATTTAGGAACATAATAACAATAAGCCACATGCGCAACGCCCGAAATACACAAGGGCAAAAGAAGAAGGAAGACAACTATCTGGCTCGCTGATCTCTAATTTGTTGATGCGTTGCCGCAGGCTGCGGGTACTAGTCTCTGCGGCGAGCGGCGATGAGCTCTTTCTTGTCCTCAATATGCTGCTCGAGAGCATCCACGGATTCCTCCACCAGCCTCTATGCTCGATGAGCAGCATGGCATTCTCGTCCATAAGTTTCTTGATGGTAATGTTGGTCCTCTTCAACAAGGCAGTGGTCTGCTCCTGCTGCTCCGCACTTCCACGATCTTCGCCCTCAGCAGGTTGCGCTCGGCCTCTAGCTTCGCATTGCTCTCATTTAATTCTCGGATGACGTTAGTATACTGTTCAAACAAGGCTTTCAGGTCATCCTCCAACCTCGCCCACCTAGAGGTCTGATCCATCTACCTAAGGATGAGGGCACGCATGCGTTTGTTAGAGTCCTCGCCTGCCCGCGAGACATTTTCCCAGGCCGCCCCGGCACAGGAGGACATCTCTGTTGCATTCACGGCACGGCGGGACATCTCTTCTGCTTCTGCGGTGCGGCCGGACCAGTCTGCTACATCGACGGCGCAGCGGGACCTCCGTGATGCTTCGGCGGCGTGGCGGGACCTCTCTATTGCTACGGCCGCACGGCGGGACATGTTGGTTGCTTTCGCGGTGAGACGGGACATCTCTCGTGCTTCCGCTTCCAGGCTCGCCTCTCCCTGGTGGCAATCTCTCAACCCAGAACTCACGCTGGCCATGGCAGACGCAAGGGAACGATGATGAATGACTTGTTTGTTTTTGTGGATGAGGATTTGAGGAGGAATGTGCAGTCATCTTGGAGAAGTAGTATTTATAACCGAGTAGTAATACGCTCCTAAGTGGGAAACCGTTTAGGTTTTGATCAGTGTGAACAGGTTTGCAATTTGGAATATGATGGGGCGTAGTCTTCCCTGTTCTTCTAAAAAAATTGTGATGGGATGCATGCTCAAAATTTACTGACGGTTATAACTGCGGCACTATTCTCGGAAGGTGTAACGTGGGCACATACGCCTTCTCGGCCGTGTACGTGGCGTTTGCACCACCATCGCGCACGCTTCTTTTAATTAGAATGTGTGTGCCTGTCTAGCGCACACACGTTGATCTATCTAACTATTTCAGTTTGTTGTGGCTAATCGCAAAGAGTTCATCCATGTGAAGTGTATGCCATCAATCGTAGACACTTTGATCTTGCTGACCCGTTTCTGTTTTGTTGCCCAAACGTAAATAGTTAATCCTTCTGAAGCGTATGCCCTCAATCACACACACCTTGATCTGGCTGACCGTTTCTTTTGTTTTTCCTAATCACAAACAGTTCATTCGAGTGAACCATATGCTCTATATCGCACATGTCTTCATCAGGCTGCCCGTTTCTTTTGTTCCGCCTCATCGCAAACAGTTCATTGGACTGAACCGTATGCCCTGGATCGCACACGCAACTAAAATCTGAACCATGTTTGATGGCTCTGCCATCGCAAACATTTTGCACCTTTTTTGACGGCTCTTTTACACCACTGTTTGCGATTATTGCATCGCACATAGTTTTGTCGAAGGGTCTCTGATCGTAGTGTCGCGTTAGCAGCATCCTGCAGTAGTGAGTAGTAGTAGATGTAGGCAGGAGTCGGTCTTCTAATCTTGGATGTGATGCCTATATAATGATCACTCCAACTATATACGCTGCAGCATCAGCGCTTGTTTTCTATGGTTTGCTCTCTTCACACTCTCTCTATCCACTATATATATACACGCTCGAGCCTCATCGCTTGTAGTTGCTCTCTTCACACTCCCTCACCCTCTCTAGATCTAAACAAGACTGGATTGGCCTCTCTCTCTCCCCTCAATGCTGGTCGAAGAGCCGGCGGGATCCCGTCCGCCAGGGAAGGGAAGGAGGCTTAACATTGTCGCTGTCGGCGAGGGAGGGAATCCACTGTCGGCATTGATGTTCTCTTTCACCCAAGGGCGATGCAGGAGGGCCTCCGACCCCTTCTTCCTCATTGCCATACATAGTGTGGGAAGATCGGCCTCCGGCCGCCCACCGAGCCACACCCCGAGAATCTTAAGGTATAATTTACTTAATCTAGGCACATTGCTCTAGCTGCATGTGGATTTCTTTAGCTTCTGCACTTGAATCTAGGTGTTGGATCAAATAGGAAAGTAGTGGGGAAAGTTGTATAGCATGAATCTAGGACGTGGTTCAAAGAGGAAATAAAGGGGAAAGTTGTACAGACTGGCTATGCAACACCTAGGTTGGTCGAGAAGGGAAAACAATGAAAAATGCAGTACACACATCTATAAGGAACTGATCTTTCTGTGGGTGGGGGACAAGGTTGTAGAATTTGAGCAGGACTAGATTTGCTGCCCTCACATAGGGAAAGGTGTCTAAAGAGAACAAAAATGGGAGCAACACAAATATGTTTCTTGGTTTTTGTTGCAATGGACTGTGCATCACCCCTTTATACATCGGTAGATGCGCATGGTGCTGGTGCGTCCACTGCCCCATACAGCTCTTTAGCTGTTGTTAATCTAATAATGCCACTGGAAAATTGAAGCAATGCCACAGTTAAAAGCAAATTACATCTTTAACAAATTTTATTGTTAATATAATCTCTCTGTTAATATGAATCAATGCCACTGTTTGACAAATGCTACTATCTTGCTTTCTTTCCCATTTATATAAGTTAGATGCTTCTTTTTGTGGGCTTCTGTGTCATCCACCATTATTGACAAGTAATTGTTTACTTTGCACCTCTGTGTAAACAGGGTTATCTACCTCACCTCATTGCTACTGCGACCTTTTATTCACTACAAAAAATACACTTCCGTGATGATATGTGTTTGTCATAGTAGGTCACGTTTTCTGTCATGCATGTACATCCATGATGATTTTATGACAGAATCAAAATAGTCATACATGTGCTATCGTAGAAGTGTTCCATGACATTACCACAATTATCATCATGGAAGTGTCCACTTCCATGATGATAAATCGCGTGTCACAGAAGTGCTTTCGTCAAGGGTGACCAACACATGGCATCCACCGTAACGCAACGTCGTTAAGCTATCGGGTCTGGTTTTGGATCCGATAACCCGTTAAAAGCCCCGACCAATGGGGATTTTCCACGTGTAAAATCATCATTGGCTAGAGGAAACACGTGTCGGCTCATCGTTGGGACAGATGTCATCCACTCATTGGACCCAAAGCGCCTATGATACGTCAACACGTGGCACCGCCTAACAGAGGCCCATTCCTGTGAAAAGGCCAGCCCGTTTGACTTAGTCAAAACATTGTGGGCCGGCCCACGGCAAGCCTGTTAACGGCCTGTTCGCATATAGGCCATTTACAGCCCGCTAACCCAGCGCCCATTTATGCCCTATCTGAATTAGGCCCAGTAGCGTCATCTGGGCCGTCCAATATAATTCCAGCCCATTTTAACTTCCGGCCCATGTATGGCACATGACGTCTTTCGGCCCATATGAGGCCCTTATTACTCCCGGCCTATTAACAGTCCATGGTAAAACTGGCCCGTAATGAACAGTGTATCACTTTATACCCATTAACGACACGTGGTGAAACTGGCCCATAATGAATAGTCTATCACTTTATACCCATTAATGGCCCATTATTCCGTTGGGCCGTTTCCCGCCCATGTTATCTTTCGGCCTTCTCAGGGCCCATTTATTCTTGGGCTCATTTCTAGCATTCATTTACTTACGGCCCGTTACTATCATTTTCTGCTTGTGGGCCAAATTCAGCCGTGGTTACAGTCGGCACGTTTGTGGCCCGTTAATACGTTGGGCCGTTTTCATAGTGTCATCAAATACGGTCGATTAACGACGGCCCGTTAAGGTCGGCCCATGAACGGACGGTTTCAACTCTAGCCCATTTATGGCCATAATGTGGTCTATTATTGGCCCATGTTTGGCCAACCGATCATACGGCCCGTAGAAGGCCCATTGATGATACGGCCCATAGAGGGCCCATTGTGTCTATGGCCCGTATAAGGCCCATTGTTTCTACGCCACGTAGAAGGCCCATAGTTTCTATGGCCCTTAGAAGGCCCATTGTTTCTACGGCCCGTAGGGGGCCCATGTTAACTACAGCCGGTGGGCATCAAAGTTCGCCACCAGTGCAAATATAGGGAACACCCTACACTATACAAAAATGGCTTGCTGTTTTCTTCAGCCGGTGGCTGCACGTTAAGAACAAAATTTGTATCGCACCAAAACAAATTACAACTATAAAAAAAGGAAGTTTGGCATAAAAGTTAACAGTCTAGCAGATAAATGCACCACGAGAAGTTCAGAAGCTCAGTTCATTTGACCTGACTGTTACGTTTTCATGTTGTATTGTCCGATGGAGCACCATAACCTTCGCCTTCAGTTCTCCTAGGCTCATGAACAACATAGAAAATGTCTGATAGTCTGGTTTCAAAACCATGCATATATTGACAACATCGAACAATGTCTCTCCATTTTCACAAAGGGTCTTTGTTAGGGAATGGACTTGTGTCTGGAGTGCAGATACAACATTGTTTTGAGCTTGCATATCTTGATCATGAGGCAGTTTTGTGACGCCCCCGATTTAATCGTACACTAATCATACACGCAAACGTGTACGATCAAGATCAGGGACTCACGGGAAGATATCACAACACAACTCTAAAAATAAAATAACTCATTCAAGCATCATATTACAAGCCAGGGGCCTCGAGGGCTCGAATACAAGAGCTCGATCATAAACGAGTCAGCGGAAGCAACAATATCTGAGTACAGACATAAGTTAATCAAGATTGCCTTAAGAAGGCTAGCACAAACTGGGATACAGATCGAAAGAGGCGCAGGCCTCCTGCCTGGGATCCTCCTAAACTACTCCTGGTCGTCGTCAGCGGGCATCACGTAGTAGTAGGCACCTCCGGTGTAGTAGGGGTTGTCGTCGACGGTGGCATCTGGCTCCTGGGCTCCAACATCTGGTTGCGACAACCAGGTAGAAGGGAAAGAGGGAAAGAAGGAGAAAGCAACCGTGAGTACTCATCCAAAGTACTCGCAAGCAAGGAGCTACACTACATATGCATGGGTAAATGTGTAAAGGGCCATATCGGTGGACTGAACTGCAGAAAGCCAGAATAAGAGGGGGGGATAGCTAATCCTTTCGAAGACTACGCTTCTGGCAGCCTCCGTCTTGCAGCATGTAGAAGAGAGTAGACTGAAGACCTCCAAGTAGCATCACATAGCATAACCCTAACCGATGATCCTCCCCTCGTCGCCCTGTGAGAGAGCGACCACCGGTTGTATCTGGCACTTGGAAGGGTGTGTTTTATTAAGTATCCGGTTCTAGTTGTCATAAGGTCAAGGTACAACTCCAAATCGTCCTGTTACCGAAGATCACGGCTATTCGAATAGATTAACTTCCCTGCAGGGGTGCACCACATAACCCAACACGCTCGATCCCATTTGGCCGGACACACTTTCCTGGGTCATGCCCGGCCTCGGAAGATCAACACGTCGCAGCCCCACCTAGACCAACAGAGAGGTCAGCACGCCGGTCTAAACCTAAGCGCCCAGGGGTCTGGGCCCATCGCCCTTAGCACACCTGCACGTTGCGTGGGCGGCCGGAAGCAGACCTAGCCTAGTGGCGTTCCAGTCCAATCCAGCGCGCGCCGCTCCGTCGCTGACGTCAAGAAGGCTTCGGCTGATACCACGACGCCGGGATACCCATAACTACTCCCACGTAGATGGTTAGTGCGTATAGACCAAATGGCCAGACTCAGATCAAATACCCAGATCTCGTTAAACGTGTTAAGTATCCGCGAACGCCGACTAGGGCCAGGCCCACCTCTCTCCTAGGTGGTCTGAACCTGCCCTGTCGCTCCGCCTCAAAGTAACCGTCGGGGGCCGTCGGGAACCCAGGCCCACCTCTACCGGGATGGAGCCACCTGCCCCCTCAGCCCACATCTCCGAACAGTATCACAGGTAATGTAACTGTGTAAAGTATATTGTATATGCCCGTGATCACCTCCCGAAGTGACCACGGCCCAGTAGTATAGCATGGCAGACGGACAAGAGTGTAGGGCCACTGATGGAACACTAGCATCCTATACTAAGTAGTAGGATAGCAGGTAATGGTAACAACAGTAGTAGCAAGGACAGGCTATGCATCAGGATAGGAATAACGGAAAGCAGTAACATGCTACACTACTCTAATGCAAGCAGTATAGAGAAGAGTAGGCGATATCTGGTGATCAAAGGGGGGCTTGCCTGGTTGCTCTGGCAAGAGAGAGGGGTCGTCAACACCGTAGTCGTACTGGGTAGCAGCGGCGTCGGTCTCGGTGTCTAGCGAGAGAAGAGGGGGAAGAAACAATAAATATAATGCAAGCATATGCATAGTGATGCATGATATGACAAGTAACGGCGTTAGAGGTGCCCTATCACGGTATGAGGTGATACCGGTGAAGGGGGAAAACATCCGGGAAAGTATCCCCGGTGTTTCGCGTTTTCGAGCAGAGGAGCCGTAGGGGGGGAAAGTTACGTGTTTGCTATGCTAGGGATGCGTGGCGGATAAACGGGCTACGTATCCAAATTCGTCTCGTCGTTCTGAGCAACTTTCATGTATAAAGTATTTTCATCCGAATTACGGATTAAAAGATATGATTTTCTAAAGATTTAAATCATTTTCTGATTTTAATTATTTATTTAAACCCAACATTATCCAGAACAGTGTACGCTGACGTCAGCATGACGTCAGCATGATGTCAGCAGTCAACAGAGGCGTTGACTGGTCAACTGACATGTGGGTCCCGTTCGTCATTGACTGTTTTAGTCTAATTAGGATTAACTAATCTAATTACTGTTTAATTAAACTAACTAGTTAATTAGATTAATTAAATAGGATTAATTAACTTAACTAATTCCTTAACTAATTAATTAATTTAATTATCATTATTTATTTATTTATTATTTATCTAATTATTATTTATTTAATTTTTAGTTTTAATTAATTTTTTTTAAACCTTCCTTTTTTTGTTCTGGGGGGGCGTGGGCCCCGTTTGGCAGTGGCCCAGAGGGGGCCTAACGGGCGCTGGCGTTAGCGGGGCTGCGGGCTCCGGGCGGGGCGTACCCAGCGCCCAGCACGAGGGGGCAAGGCCGGCCGGCCGGAGCAGCATGCCACGGCAAGGGGCAGTGCTGGCGGCGCGGCTAGTCGGAGCCGGCGAGGCAGGGGGAGGCGGTGCGGGCGACGGCGGGACACAGGGGGCCGGCGATGGCGATGCGGGGCGAGGGTACGGCAGCTGCAGCAGTGGGAGGCGCGGGCGCGCGGGCCGTGGCCGGCGGGAATAGCGGCACGGGGCGCGCAGGGAGGAGGCTCGCGGGGCGTGCGCGGGGTGGAGGGGGCTCGGCCCGGCGAGCGGTGGGCAGCGGCAGCAGAGCAGAAGCGGGGGCGGCGAGCACGAGGCCACGGCACGGGGCGGCGAGCGGCCCAGAGCGTGAGCTCCGGCACGCGGGCGCAGCCGAGCTGCGCGGCCGGCGACGGAGAGAGAGGAGGGGCGCAGCGACAGGGGTAGGAGGAGGGCGGAGGCCATGGCCTCACCGAGCTTGGTAGGGTCGAAGGAGCGGGCTCGGGGCAGGTTGGGGAGGCGACGGGGAGGGGATGGGGACGACGCGCGGCGGGGAAGCAGTCCGGCGAGGAGGTCCGTCGAGGAGGAGGGCGGCGAGGCGGCGTTCCGGTCGACGGGATCCAGGGCGACGGGGTCGGGCCTCTCCCCGATCCAGATCCAGAGCGAGGGGGTGGGGGAGAGCGAGTGGGGAGTGGGGGGGAGTGGGGCGACGGGGTGGGTTAGGGTTTGGTGGTGGGGGGATATCGGGAGTGAGGGTGGCCGGTTGGGCCGGCCTGGTGGGTCGTGGCCCAGTTGGGCCGGTGGCCTGCTGGGCCGGTGGCCCCGGGGGTGAATGCTTTTCCTTTTTTTTCTCCTTTGTATTTTCTTTCTTTTATTATTTTCTTTCTGTTTTAATTCATTTAAAGTCATTTAGGCATCTTATAAAAATGTGTTTTCTTTACGATAATTACCGATGCAATAATAGACATAGCCCGAACATTTTATCTTAATATTTGAAAACTTTTGTCGTTTGACTTATTTAGGATTTAAATTTGAAACGGTTTTGAATTAACCCGAGATTAATTATAGTGACAGAGGTGACGTGTTACCATTAACGTGAGATCACTGTAGCATGATTATCCGGGCGTTACAAATCTCCTCCACTACAAGAAATCTCGTCCCGAGATTTAGGAGGTAGAAGGAAACAGTGCAGGGTATTCATCGTGAAGACGATCCTCGCGTTCCCAGGTGGCTTCGTCTTCAGAGTGATTCGACCACTGGAGTTTGAGGAATTTGATCGCTTTCTGACGTGTGCGGCGTTCGGCTTGGTCAAGAATGCGGACCGGATGCTCTTTATAGGAGAGGTCTTGTTGCAATTCAAGCACTTCATGATCCACTGCTCGGATTGGGTCCTTGAAGCTGCGACGGAGTTGTGACACATGGAACACATCGTGAACCTGAGAAAGGTTCGGCGGAAGCTCCAGTTGATATGCCACCTTTCCACGCCTTTCGAGAATAGTGAAGGGACCGATATAGCGAGGAGCTAGCTTGCCCTTGATCCCGAAGCGGTGAGCACCCTTCATTGGTGTAACTCGAAGATAAGCCTTTTCGCTAGGTTGATAGACCATGTCTTGGTGATGACGGTCATACTGACTTTTCTGACGTGACTGAGCAGTCTTGAGATTCTCGCGAATAATACGAACTTGTTCTTTGGCCTGTTGGATAATATCCGGACCGAAGAGTGGACGTTCCCCAGTTTCTTACCAGTTCAGAGGGGTTCGACACTTTCGTCCATATAGCACTTCGAAGGGGGACATCTTCAGACTAGCTTGATAGCTATTATTATAAGAGAACTCGGCATATGGAAGAGATTCCTCCCATTTCTTGCCGAATGATATTACACAAGCTCGAAGCATGTCTTCGAGAACATGGTTGACACGTTCAACCTGTCCTTGCGACTGAGGATGAAATGCAGTACTGAACGACAGATGAGTTCCCATAGCTTCTTGGAAACTCGCCCAAAACCTTCAAGTGAATAAACTGCCACGGTCTGAACTGATAACCAGTGGGATACCGTGAAGTGAAACAATTCTGGCCATGTAGAGAGTAGCAAGCTGACTAGCAGTGATTGTCTCTTTGACCGCCAGAAAATGGGCAACTTTGGAAAGCCGGTCAATGATGACAAGAATAGCATCATTACCTTTCTGCGATTTGGGAAATCAAGTGACGAAGTCCATTTCAACATGGTCCCATTTCCATTCAGGAATAGAGATAGGTTGCAGAGTTCCGGCAGGCCTTTGATGCTCTGCTTTGATTCGGCGACAAACGTCACACTCAGCAACATAACGAGCAATGTCCTGCTTCATATTAGACCACCAGAATCTTTGACGAATATCCTGGTACATCTTTGTACTACCAGGATGGATGGACAGAGGCGTATCATGAGCTTCTTGCATAACCCTTTTAGTCTTATCCAGGTTTTTCTTCGAACATGGTACCACTAGGCGGCCTTTGAAATACAAGGCGCCATCGTCGGTGATAGTGAAGAATGAGGGATTTCCTTCTGCTAGATGGCGTTTAATCTTATGGACTTCAGAGTCATAACCTTGTATAGTATTTATACCAGCTACGAGATCTGGTACGACAGCCAGGGTATTTAGAGAACCCTTAGTAACAACAAGAAGATTCATCTTGCGGAACTCCGGGGGAGGGGGAGCGAGTGCTCCAAGAGGAACAATATGGAGATTCAGCTTTCTAAATTCTTCGACAAGCGAGGGCTGAACTTTATGAACCTGGAGGTGGTTGCAGTAAGACTTGCGGCTCAAGGCATCAACCATTACATTAGCCTTGCCGGGGGTATAAGATATACCCACGTCAAAGTCTGCAATAGTCTCCATCCATCTTTGCTGACGTAGGTTCAAATCTGGCTGAGTAAACAGATACTTCAGACTTTGATGGTCGGTGAAGATCTCGCAACGATTACCGAGAAGGTAATGTCGCCACTGCTTCAGTGCGTGAATGACAGCAGCAAGCTCGAGGTCGTGAACCAGGTAGTTTTCTTCATGAGGGCGCAGTTGACGAGAGGCATAAGCAATCACTCTACGCTCTTGCATTAGGACACAGCCTAATCCTTGGCGGGAAGCGTCGCAGTAAATGACGAAGTCCTTCTTAGTATCAGGTGGTGCAAGCACGGGGGCAGAAGTCAACTTGTCTTTGAGCGCCTGGAAGCTTTCCTGACACTTGTCTGTCCAGTCAAACTTGACACCCTTATGCAACAGATTAGTCAGGGGCCTGGCAATCTTGGAGAAGTTCTCGACGAATCGACGGCAATAGCTGGCGAGACCGAGGAAACTTTGGACTTGCTTCACATTCTTCGGAGGAGTCCAATCGAGAATAGCCTGAACTCGTTCAGGGTTGACGGCAATACCATCTTTGGAGATGACATGCCCAAGATAGGTTACTTCGGGGAGCCAGAATTCACACTTGGAATACTTAGCATATAGCTGATGTTCTCGAAGCTTCTCCAGCACAAGACGCAAATGTCCAGCATGCTCTTCCTCGTTCTTGGAAAATACAAGGATATCGTCCAGATAAACTACGACGAACTTGTCGAGGTAATCCATGAATATATAATTCATCAGACGAGAGAAGGTGGCGGGAGCATTCGTTAAGCCGAATGACATGACGGTGTACTCGTATGACCCATACCGAGTCACGAAGGCGGTTTTTGGGATGTCCTCCTCACGAACACGGATCTGGTGGTAACCCAATCTTAAGTCAAGTTTGGAGAACACTGATGAACCAGCCAGTTGATCGTAAAGATCATTGATCCGAGGAAGAGGGTATTTATTCTGGATGGTAGCTTGGTTTATAGGACGGTAGTCTTGGACCAATCGGTTTGTCCCATCCTTCTTCCTAACAAAGAGAGAAGGTGCTCCCCAAGGAGAGCAACTTGGGCGAATGAAACCTTTGGTAAGAGATTTGTCGATTTCCTCCTTAAGCTCAAGGAGTTCATGCGGCGGCATCTTGTAGGGTCGTTTAGCTATAGGGGTAGTGCCAGGTTTCAAGTCGATGATGAACTCGACAGCTCTAGCAGGGGGAATCCCTGGAAGTTCTTCTGGGAAGACATCTTGGAATTCACGAACGACAGGAATGTTTTCAATGCCCTCGAGTGGTGCAGCGTTCAACGCATTCAAGGCATAAAGTCGTGCCTCGGCGTTCTGAACTAGATGAGCTTGGTAAGCTATTATTTCATCAGAAGGGTGTAGCAGATGGACGACCTTAGTGGCGCAAACTATAGAAGCAGTATGCGCTTTTAACCAATTCATTCCCAGAATGAGATCAATGCTACAAGACTTCAATACGATGGGAGAGACAAGGAATTCCAGTCCTTCGATTTCTACAGGGACGTTGTTGCAAATCATGGAGGTTCGACATTGGCCAGCAGGGGTGTGTACTAATAGTGAAGCATCCATGTTCTCACATTTAATGTCGTGCAAGCATGCAAAACCTTCTGACATGAATGAATGCGATGCACCTGTAACAAATAAAACTATGGATGGAGGGGGCTCGGCCCGGCGAGCGGTGGGCAGCGGCAGCAGAGCAGAAGCGGGGGCGGCGAGCACGAGGCCACGGCACGGGGCGGCGAGCGGCCCGGAGCGTGAGCTCCGGCACGCGGGCGCAGCCGAGCTGCGCGGCCGGCGACGGAGAGAGAGGAGGGGCACAGCGACAGGGGTAGGAGGAGGGCGGAGGCCATGGCCTCACCGAGCTTGGTAGGGTCGAAGGAGCGGGCTCGGGGCAGGTTGGGGAGGCGACGGGGAGGGGATGGGGACGACGCGCGGCGGGGAAGCAGTCCGGCGAGGAGGTCCGTCGAGGAGGAGGGCGGCGAGGCGGCGTTCCGGTCGACGGGATCCGGGGCGACGGGGTCGGGCCTCTCCCCGATCTAGATCCAGAGCGAGGGGGTGGGGAAGAGCGAGTGGGGAGTGGGGGGGAGTGGGGCGACGGGGTGGGTTAGGGTTGGGTGGTGGGGGATATGGGGAGTGAGGGTGGCCGGTTGGGCCGGCCTGGTGGGTCGTGGCCCAGTTGGGCCGGTGGCCTGCTGGGCCGGTGGCCCCGGGGTGAATGCTTTTCCTTTTTTTTCTCCTTTGTATTTTCTTTCTTTTATTATTTTCTTTCTGTTTTAATTCATTTAAAGTCATTTAGGCATCTTATAAAAATGTGTTTTCTTTACGATAATTACCGATGCAATAATAGACATAGCCCGAACATTTTATCTTAATATTTGAAAACTTTTGTCGTTTGACTTATTTAGGATTTAAATTTGAAACGGTTTTGAATTAACCCGAGATTAATTATAGTGACAGAGGTGACGTGTTACCATTAACGTGAGATCACTGTAGCATGATTATCCGGGCGTTAGAAGTTTGGACGAGATTGCCTTAACAACCAACCCGGTATTACGCAGGAACGTGCTTTTGGCACTGTTAGTGGACAGGTACTGACCCACTGCAGCATGAGCTGACATTGCGGTTATAGTTGCCTCGCCACCTTCAGAAGGTGGTGGTTCCACCATTTTTTCCATAGCTCGCTGAAAAGTTGAGGTTTTACATTAGTAGTACCAGAACAGAAGATATTAAGGAGGCAGCAAAACCAAACAAAATAGCTTTGGTCTATATACAGAACTTATTCTGGTGAACCCATGTAAAATATTAGTTGTATTTTATTGCAAAGTACATAATAAAACCAGGTTCCAAATATATGACCATGTACCATCGCTAATGTATTGTCTATTTCTTCACATTGTATTGAGGGCTAAGGATAAAGAGACGAAGTTTATAATACGGTAAGCATAGTATGACATCATTCATATCACAAAACAACTGAGAACAGACAAACAGGCAATTGTAACGTTGTGTGCGCAAGTCCAGCACAGAACTAGATTACATGTCAAGATCAAAGGAACATCACTCCTCTATTTTAAACCTTGTAAGGTGCAATGATATGCTAAGACAATTGTGTATAAAATTGAAAAGAGTAATAGACATTAGTTGCAAACCATGCAGTTCAAGGCACATGTCAGAGTAAGTAGTAGTTAAAAGGCATGAGGATTAAGGACTTACAACAGCGGCTTTGACTGGTGTAGTTATGCCCTTCTTCTTGCTGGTGTGACAATCCTTGAAGATTTCCACATCATTTGGTTCACGTAATTTTTGGTCCTTGCGGGCTTTCCTCTGCATTTGGAATAAGTCAATATAGATCTGATAATATGGTACAGCGAAAAGAGTGAAACAGCAGCTAATTACAAGAGCCTCGCAGTGTGCAATATAGCTACGAGATCCTGTCATCTGTTGGAATTTCACTTTCGTACGGTTGGCCTTGTTCTTTGAACAGTCCACCTACAAGAAGATAGATTTGTGTGGCACATGCGTAAATAGGACTTCAACATGTGATCTGATCACATATATATAATGTACCTGATACTTCGGATCAGACTAGTGTTTAACGAGGCCCCTCCAGTCTTCATCCGGTATATTTTCCACTGGAGATGTTTGGGAAAGTTCACTGTTAGCCTTGCCTTCAAAGTGAGTTTTCCTCAAGTTATACCGATACTGTCGCAGAGCAGACTTGAAAACATGGGTGCAGGCTTGTTTGGTTGCATCATCTTGGCTATCCAACTTGAACCTCATCTGTTCAAAATTATGGGAGTCTCATTATCAGCAACCTAGAAAGTATGGGACAGAGCAAGACGATATTACTAGTTTCCATACATAACCATACTTACAGATAAATGGTCGAGGAAGGTGTTGAACTGGGTTTCGTCTTTGTCATTCCTGTACTGAATCCATGTTGGAAGGATATGTACATGACACCTAACGGCAACCGCTGCCTCTGATACTAACTTGGCTGACTCTGTAGCATCATGTGGCCTTTTTAAACCTGCCTCAAAACAGATCTCCATTCTTCCTCCTCTAGATTTAGTTAACCTATCGAGCATTATCCCTGATGTTTGTTTCCTTTTGCGCCTAGGTGCTAGTCCAAAAACAAACATAGGAAGTGTTAGTGTACATCAAACTGCGAGACTACATATAAAGAAGCATGCAACTGTAACTTGACTCCAGCAACTACCTTCTTGTTGTTGAAGCTCACAAGGTTCATCTGATCTTGCCAACTTGTCTTGTGTCAAGAGTGCTTGGGAAGTAGTGTCAGGTGGCAAGGGAGCATGGGAACGTGCTACTAGCTCAGTTGACGCACGAGTAACTTGTGCAACTGGTAGTACTGTGGAAGGTGTTGCAAGAACTAGGGATGTCTCTGCTTGTTTGGTGGTAGCTATTTGTTTCTGTTTGACTTTTTCTACAGCTCGTGTAGCATGGGATACCCTTTGTAGAATTTTCCGCTGGACTTTGACCTTCTATAGTACCAGCAGAATCTGCAGGATTCTTCTGGTTACCGTTCCCTGCCATTATGTGTTTCTTTCTCTTTCTTTGTGCCATGTTAAGGCAGGCCGACAAGAAAAACGAATAACAATTTAGTTCTTCAGAACAAATTTATGCGTGATATAGACGAACTAAACTTTGATATTAGACAACCACATGATAGGAGGATGTAATATGTACGAAAAACAGGACGGAAGAGATAACCAGAACTATGATGTGTAAACTAAGCCGAAGACATTTCACTAAATTAGAAGCAATGCAATGGAAGGTAGACACCATATGAAAAATGCTACAAATATCGCTCTGCCAAGTTAACAGTGTCTCATCATAAATGGCGTTTAAACAAATGTGAAGCAGTACAAGAAATAAATCGTATGCAAGATGCAAACAACATCACACTACCAATTTAGAGGTCTCTCGTCATTAGTGCCATTGCATATTCACAGCCTATGATGTGTAAACTAATGATAAGGCATTTCAACAAATTGGAAGCAATGAAAGCTAGACACCATATGAAAGATGCAAAGAATATCACTCTACCAACTTAAAATTGTCTCGTCATAAGTGCCATTTCAACCAATTAGTAGTACAAGCTAGATAAGAATGTGAGATGTAACCTATATCACACTCCGAAGTCAAACGTGTCTTATGATAAGTGATTGTTGCAGGTTACACAACAGTAGTAATTTGATGTAAGAACATGGTGTGATAGATAGATATTTTATGTTCTAGAAACAGGAACACGTGTCTTATTCAAGTATAATGTGTAAAGTAAGAAGATGGAATTCAACAAAATTATAAGCAATACAAGCTAGACATCACACATATCATGCAACCACATATAACAGTGCCAAGTTATAGGGAGCATCGGTGATGGCGTACTAGGGGAGACGTGCTCATCATAAACACAGCTACGTTGAGTGTCTATGCATGTGTTGTTTTGGAAATCATCTTGGGGGGATGGAGGAGTAGAAACTATAGAGGCCCTCCGTTTGGAAGGAGTGCCTTTATCCGCTGCCTTTCTAACTTCCTTCCGATTTATTGATTTTGAATTGTCAAGTAAAATCGAAAAGAAAAGGCAATAAAATTCTCTCTTCATAACTCATTCATGCATGATACTGATAATCACTACTTTGATATAAGGCAAACACATGATACCAGGATGGAATATGTATGAAAAATAGGACGGCATGGCATGTTCACAAATGTTTGTGTAAACTAAGCAGAAACCATTCCAACAAATAAGAAGCAATGCAAGCTAGACACCACATGAAAGATGCAACCAATATGACTTTACCAAGTTAAAAGCGTCCCATCATAAATGGAATTTCAACAAATTAGAAGTACCGCATGCTATAAATCATATGAAAGATGCAACTAATATCGCATTGCATATACTAAAGGTGTCTCGTCATATTGATTGATGCGGGTTACAAAAAACAATAGTTTTATGTATGGACATGCTTAATAGACAGATGTACTATGTACTAAATACAGGAAGGCATGTCACATTAACAGGTATAATGTATAAGCTAAGAAGAATAGCACATGTAGTTTAACCAGATTGGAAGAATTACAATCTAGACACCATATGCAACATGCAACCACATATCATGCTGCCAAGTTAGAGCAAGCACCTGCGATGCTAGTGTAGGGGAAATGCGGTAATCAACTACAGAGCTACGTTCACTATCTTCATATAGCCTTGTTGTTTCTTGAGAATCATGTCGGGAGGCTGACGCTGCATTCTTTAAATGAGGAGTAGTCCACTTGCCTGACTGCCTCATCATAAGTGATTAATGAGGGATACACAAGAACATTACTTTGATGTAAGAACATGGTTAATACAAAGATGTACTAGTATGTACCAAAAACAAAAAGGCATGTCATATTCAAAGGTATAATGTGTAAGCTAAGTAGATGCAATTTAACCAAATTGGAAGCAATACAAGCTACACATCCGGCTGGGGTGGTGAGCATGATCATCTAGGACCTGAGAGCTTGGTTGGGAGGCGGGCTGCTTCGCCACCATCGCGGCTTTTTAGTTGGCTTCCAGGTGATGCATGTCTTTGCTGGGCTTGTCACTAGCTCGGCCAGTGCCTTGACTAGCTATTTGTCTTCTGGTGCTCACGGGATGGTGGTTCATGTAAAAAATAGCTTTCCTTATCTTAATAAAGACCGACTACGGCCTTTCGAATACAAGCTAGACACCATATGGAACATGTAACCACATATGACACGCGAAGTTAAAGCAAGCACCTGGGATGGTGGGCGAGGTCATCAACTCTAGATTTATGTTTAGCGTCTCCATCTGCTGACACTACACCCTTTATAGCGCTATAACGTGTCGTGCTTACCCGCGTAGAAAGCTGGAGCAACTTCTCTCTTTTCTTTTCTGCTTCTCTCGAGGCAGACTCTGAAATACCCTTGCATAAAAACACAATAGTGAGAGTATGGGTGAAGTGTGTGCAGAACTAGTGCACTGTAAAAGTAGCAGATAGAAGGTGGCTGAAAAATAAATGACTGGAGACATATGATAGCTCTACAACATTGCATGGCAAACAAAATTAGATTCTACTCCGTATGATTTTGTAATATATGAGAACAGGAAATGCAGGTACTCCTCCAGCACACCACCACATGTGGTCATATCAAGATAACAGTCGACTAAAAATAAATAGGTCAGTCGATTTTTTTAATGAATTGTCGGATCTATAAGGAACGGCCAGATGGCCTTCGTCTACCTCCCGCCAGTCACTGTTGACGATCTTTCTCGAACCGCCAGCGACCACCGGCCCAAACCCCTGCCTCCGCCACCCCGCCCTCCCCTCGACCTCACACCACCGCCGTGCTTGGCAGCGCCCCCAGGCCATCCCTTTAATCCCGGCCGACCTCCAGATCGGGCGCCAGTAGCTCTAGGCCCCACACGCCCCTAAGATAAACACCGAGGCGTTGCTTCCCTGGCGTAAGAGGCGGACTAGCGCCTGTTACGCCGGGGAATGCTTCCGTTAATTGGGAATCAATTGACCAGGAATTGAAATTCAGGGGGCGATGGACCTCTAGCTAAGGTGAAATAGTATATGAGGAGAAACCTTGTGCATCGCGAGTTACTAGGAACATATAGTATCAAGAAGAAGCGGTCAACTAGTGTCTTCTATGGGATGAATACCGTGCAAGCAAACACGTAAGATTTGCACGAATAAGGGAAGAGGAGTACCCTTATCGGCTGCCAGTGTGGTCTCCTCCATATGTCGTGGCGATCTTCTTTTTCTCCCGGGGGAACCGATGTTTTGGAGAACCATGGATCCTTGGACAAACCCATGGCAAAATTGTTGATTGTGTTGCCGTGGCCGTATATTGGCGGAGGGGAAGCAGATCCGAGGCGATGAAGGATGGCGTAGCAGGAACAGCTCCGGTGTGGTGGAGGGTGGCGAAGTTGGAGCGGCAGTGGTGAGGCGCAGGACAGCGTGGTTGAACTGGCTCGGGTACGGACGGCTCGGCCTTGGCTTCAACAACTAGCCGTGGAGGGCATTGCGGTTGAGGTTGCAGTGGATGACGACATCGGGGTATCGGCTCTGGCGTGATGGAGGAGGTTGGCGGTTGATGGGTGGGATGGGGTGGCGGATAGAGGACGACGGGGTTTCGCGGCTGGTGGAAAGGTAGTTTTTGCGCCCACGGAGTACGAATGGGGAATTGGGTGGGTAGGCGGGGGGAGGGGGAGAACCATGTTTCGGTCTAGGACGTGCTTGTTTTTGGCTTTATTGAACAGAAGATGGGCCATGCTTGTTTGAAATTTGGGGAAAGTACAAACTTTGCCCCCCTCTTAAATTTCGGACCTACTGCGGGTTGGGGGTAGGATGGTAATCCCAGGTGTCCCAAATAGTGGGCGGGAGCGATTTCGGCCGCGCGCATGTGTGCTTAGGTGTCCATTGTGTATGAATGTTTTTCAGAGGCGGTTGCGTGGCATCTAGATGAAGCTACAAACCTACCCTGGTTTAGACCTTTGAGCCTCGGGCCGGTAGGTTCCACGGGTCGGAGTTATTAGAAAAGTAATTTCCTTGTACTACCAAACATTGGTCTCACGCGGTTTCGGGCGAGTAGAGGCTCTTTTGGTGCTTCGTTCGAAATTTTGAAACACAAGCATTCATGTTTAGAGTACTCTTGAACTTTGAGGATTGACCTAAATAGACAACGTTAAATTTGACCTTCTATGTTTGAAAACCTCATTAAATTATCCACTTCTTTTTGAAATTTTGACACTTGAAAATCCTATACCTACAATTATTTTGGAATGGAGGAGCCAAATTTGAATCTATTTTGTACACGACTACATATGCTATTATCTACAAAATCAGAGCAAAGATTGGTGCCCCCATAATTGAGGTATGATTTACAAATGCCATGATATCAAATTCAAATAATTGAATGGACTTCATGTTGAATTCGATTTTTTAAAACCACCTTAAGTTGAATTCAAATGTATGCTAGTTCATAGGTAGCTATTTATAATGCTCATTGTGTAACTTTCGTATGTATAATGTGCTTTACACACACAACATGAACTATACTCACGTTTATATTCGATTGCTAAAGCGATGCATTGTCTAGAGTTCAAAATACAAACTATGTGGATCAATTGTGTCGAATAATAACATAGACATGCTCAAATTTGACAGAATCTAGATGTCTGATGGATCAATGACCGTGCCTTACACGAATTGCAAATATCATGATCCCATCCTAATAATTGGATACAATTTATATCTTTAATCAATGTGTTTAGCAGTCTTTTACGTGTAGTTTCACTCTCCATCGGTGGTCTCTCACACATGCTCACACACTCTCCCCCGAGGTGTCTTTCTCGCACACATGCTCTCGATATAACCCTCCCTCCCTCTCGTAACCATCTACGACTGTTTTCACTAACCTTTATCACAAGCACTCTTCCTCTCGCAAGCATACACACGCACAATCCCCATCAACCCTTTCTATATAAATAGACCTGCCTACGTGTCTCCTGTACGCACATTATCTTTAGGCATGTCTCTCATGCATTGTCTCACACCTCTCTTCCTAATCGATGAGTATGATTCTAGCAGAGAATTCTGTAGGATGCCCCTTAAAGTTAGGTTGGATGAATTGTAATATCAAAGATAAAGGGGTTACCTTAGTCCGAGAACCTAGGGTCACAAATCTTAGCCGGCTTTGTCAGTGGACACGGAGTCCTTCACAATTATGCTATCTTTGTCTTGTACGACTAGTCATCCATGGGTCTCCCTAAATGCGTCACGGGCCGACCAATGTGGCGCAATACGGAACCGAACGAAGGGCCTCACCTCGACCCACCAGACCTCACGTGGCGACACACCCTCTGCCCCCATGTCTCGTTATCTTCTCACACCCACACATACCAACACAGACACCACACACAAAAAATATTCTATTGGTGCCTCTATCCACTCCCCCCTTGCATATACACACTCAAGGGAATCTCTCGCCGTGATGCCATATTCGTCTCTCTCTCTCTAGACCACTCTCATTTCTCGTCCTATCTCTCCCACGCCCCACGCCCCCTGACGGCCCCTCTATCCATGCCTCTCTCGAATACGTAATACACACACATACCTCTCTAGCCCCTGCCAAATGCATCAACTACACATTCACACATGTTACATCACGTACCCCATTGATCTAAAAAGCCCTCTCTTCACGTTTACTTCGCATACAACATTCCTTTTGAATGAAGTGTGGCCAAAAAATTATTTTAGAATTTCTACATATATACAACATTACAAAGTTATAAGGAGGAGTATGAACGCTAATTTGAATTGCATGGTGCCCACAATGATATTTATTCCGCACTGTGAATTTGTATATTTTTAGACTATATATAAAGTTAGTCATAATAAAGAGAAACGAAGAGCATCTCTCTCCATTGCATACCCCCCATCTACGCCCCTTTCACATACGCACACAAACTATTTCCAGGTCCTCTAAAAGTAAGCCCCCAGCACATTCACGCATGTTTCATCTTTCTCTCGCGATATATACAATGACGATCATTGTATTTGAAGCAAAAGCACGATACGTACATTGGACTTCAGAATCCACTCATTATGGTCACCATTTACATTTTGTGGTTATTATACGGTCACGGGCTCACTGTACAACTCTGTATTTGCTCTAGACACGACTAGTTGACCAGTTAAACACTCCACGTGGCACCTCTAGTGTTGCATCACATTATCTCACTACCATCGGGCCCACCTGTCGGCTTGTATCTACTCTACATCTACACTCTTATAAAATACACTCTTATAAAAAACAGAGTTGGTGATGATGGTGTGCCTGCCATCCTGCAATATAGGACGTCTGATTTATATCTGACGGATAGGAAAGAAACTATGGCAATTTTGCAAAAAGGTACCCACACGCAACTCCACATTTTCAAATAAGGCCTTCCCTTGTTCTTCCTTTTCTCTCACAAGATAAACTAGTCATACAAATGCATCTTGATATTACGTGCAACGCACAGGAATCTTGCTAGTAAGAATGAAAACAAACGGCAAAAAAAATATTGGATGGTGGTTCAAAGTCATGACCACGGGCAAAGTGAACAACGTGGCCTTGTATTGGTATGTTGAGCCGTCTGTTTTAACACACATGAGCTGGTGTGGTGATTATACACACACACGCACACATGCACACGAACTGCATGCACGCAACACTCACACGAACACATGCACCCACGCACGCATGCAACACACACACGTACACACGCAGCCACGCACGCATGCAACACTCACACGCACACACGCACGCATGCATGCACACACCAGTACACCACATGACCAACACACACTCTCACGCTCAAGTGCTCAACCTAGACGTGCATGCGCACACATCAGGCCCTGACAGACACAGACACAACCAGGTGATTCCCGCGCACGGTTTGGAGTCTTGTCGCGCCTGCGTAAATTTGTGTTTATCTGACCTTTTCCCTATGTGAACTGACAGGTGGGACCCACAAGGAACGTGGTCAATTTAACTAGTCAACATGGTGCCACACAGACTATTTGGCCGGTCAACAGAGTGCATTCCGATGCTGAACCGTGAGAAAGTGACCATATAATCACCGCAAAACATATATAGTGACTGTAATCAGCTTATTGTGAAGTTCAGTGAATGTATTACACTTTTCTCTCTATAGGCCCACCAAAACTTCATCTCTACACGTTCTCGGACGTTAAATCTAAAAACTATGCAATACAGCACTACTACTACACTCTAACACAATAAATCATATGTGTTTTTAGTTTTACTAGATATCATATTGTTACTTAATTATTCAGTTTGCATACATGAAAATTGCGGTTGAAATGTATGGCCAGTATCATATACCGTGTGGGGAAAATCCTGCCCTTTCCTGTTTAATCGGGTTTGTATCGATGGATCGTGCGAAACAGCAAAACTATAGTACTATACAGTACAAGTGATAGTTCACTGGGCCGTCGTGTCGTGTACTCCTTTGTCGTAAGAGTGGAGCGCTGGCTTTCATAAATATTCTAGTCCCTTTCACCGACATGTGGGACATCAAGCTACCGAGTCCACGTGCCATACCGGAATACAGTGCAGAGCAGCCGGGTGAAGCACCCAGTCATGGCGCCGGCGTAGTAATGAGCAATGAGGTGTCAAATCACAAAGATGCACCTTTCTCGTAGTTAAGTTGGAGGCACGAAGTAATAATGCTAAAAAAAGAAGTTAGAGGGACGAAGCAACCATCATTTCACTCGTTGCTGAATCCGCTTCTCCCTCATCTTCTTACAATTAACCACGTGTTGCTTCTGCCATTGTTCTGCCTCATGTGGGACGTGGATCGACTTGGTAAAGCACTGACACATGGGAATGCATGTTAGAAAACCGCCAGGACAACGTCCTCTAAAAATAAGAAATCTCCCCCGCCATCCATGCAGCAAAATCACCTCTTTTTTACTAATCTTGATTCTATAATTTTTTAGATCAATATAATTGAGATTTGTATAGATAGCACACTGGAGCAAAACTAAGTGGTACGGTTAAGGGCATCCACAATGTGTAGCCAAATACGAAAATAGGTTTTGGCATCATGGGAACCATTATGGACGGTGTTGCCAAAGCCAAAAGGATGGAACCGAAGCTTCCTGATTGATTGATTGATTGATTGATTGAAGGAATAGAAAAATGCAACGTCTCTCCTCTTTCTCGCGTGCTTGGACGCATGTACAGTATAGAGCACAGAGTCTACTCCCCTGTCCCTTCTATCACATCACAAAGCAGTGAGGTGTCAAATCACAAAGCACGGACGAAGCAACCATCATTTCACTCTTTGCTGACTCCGCTTCTCCATCGTCTTCTTCAAGAAACCATCTCACCGCACTAAGCTGGACGGACGACGCTATTGTGTACTAGTAGTACTAGTACATTTATGCGTCCTTTGGTCCAACGTACTTCCTGGATGCAAATAAGGAAGTTGTCTTGGCTTGCAGGCGGCACTTGCGAACGACTTATCGTGGTCTCCCTCAATGGTGTTCTCCGTCGAACGCACTTCGCCAAACCACAACGTTCCAGATAACGTCAATGTCACCGCAATGGGGAAGGAAGTCAAATATAATAGTTACTAGCTCCATTTTTTTGTACACAAGGCCAGTATATCAAAATTACAATTTGCAAAAGGCCACTAACACTAATCGAGGCAAAATTGATGGGTTTTTTTACCCTTGCTTTATAGTTGTGCATGCATCCCGGGAGTGATGACAGACCAAACGCATGCATGCAGCATGCATATAAGAGGCAGGGGAAGCGCGCTTGCGAAGAATCCGAGAAGACTCAAGCAGGAATCAAGGAAAAGGAGCCAATGACTCCATGCGTATTAAGAGCCATACATTTCTCTAGGTCGTTGCGTGCAGGCATAAAATTGTCCAAAATAATGCACGGGGTGGTCTGCCTGGTATGTGTGCGCCGAGTTATACGCAAACTAAAAAAGAACGGAGGGTGTATACTAGCAACCAAGGACATTAATATCCCATGCATGCATGCGGAAGTGAGAAGGTTGGTTTGCATGGTGCTGCATTAATTAAGCGATGAGGAGTGAGATGGTTAGCTCTTTGGGCTTTGGAGAAAAAAATACGCATTAATTGACATGTGAAACGAGGATTTGTATCGATTAATCCCGCGAAGGAAAACCCCGCCTTTCTTTTTTAACACTAGAACTCCTAGTACGTATTTATCCTGTTTGGGTCTAGGCCTTGCATTGCCATACTTTGCCACACATTTTTGCCAAGCTTGCCCAAAGTTTTCAAAATGAAAAGGAGGTACACTTGCGCACGGCTGTCAAGGTCGCACCGCACCCTCACATGGTCGCTCCTGCACGCCGCGGTCGCACCGCACCCTCACACAGTCGCTCCTGCACGCCGCACACCCAACCGAGGGAACGCACCCTCACTGACACGTGTTGTCGTATGTGAACAAACCAAACTCAGCCATCCTACTGCTGACACATAATTTTAGTTCATAGAGTATGTTTATCCAACCGCATGTTGGGGAGTATCTATACGGCCCGTGCGGTGGTCTGTTGAGGAAGAAGAAGAGGTGAGGAAGAAGGGTTAGGAGACGTAGGATATTCATCCAACCTCCTGAAATGGTAGACTAACCCAAGTCAGGCGACCTCCATAACAATATATGTTTTTACACAGCAAAAGATCCATAAAATCAACAACATAAACAAAAAGTATCACTGCTCGCGGAACGAGACGGCCTGGTCATCTTTGGCTGCCGGCGCGAACTAGCCATAGCTGCCCACGTGTGTCTCGGCACCGTGGTTGTCCTCGGCCTCCAACTACTCGTTCACGCGGAGCGTGCGGGCGCTCTACACGGACGAGAGCACCGCCCGGTTCAAGTCGAGGACGTGCGGTTCCGCCTGCAGGAGGGCCTCGATGGCAGCGGCATCCGCGCGCTCCGCGTCGAGTCGAGCCTCCGCTGCCCGGTTCAAGTCCAGGATGTCCGGTTCCGCCTGCAGGAGGGCCTCGATGAGAGCGGCATCCGCGCGCTCTGTGTCGAGTTGAGCCTCTGTCACCCGGTTCAAGTCCAGGACGTCCGGTTCTGCCTGCAGGAGGGCCTCGATGACAGCAGCAACTGCGCGCTCCGCCTCAAGTTGAGACTCCGCCGCCCGGTTCACATCCACAACATCTGGTTCCGCCTGTAGGAGAGCCTCGATGGCAGCGGCATGCGCATGCTCCGCGTCGAGTTGAGCCTCTGCCTCTCGGTCCTCCTTTAGTATCGCCAGGTTGAACCGCTGGTCTGCCTGCACCATGGGGGACTCGGACGGCAGCACGAAGTTGACGTCCATCGTCTCATACCCATCGGGGGCCTTCTATGCCGCGACCTCCGTCATGAACATTGGATCGGCTTCCTCCTCCTGGTAGCTTGGCTCCAGTGAACTCGGGCATTGGCCCACCGCAAAGCGAGCTTGGGAACGGAGATCTGTGCGGACCACCGCCGCGATTTCTCTGCGGCGCTCCGGCGTCAGCATCTTGTAGTACGTGATCTTGCGGCGCACCATGGCTTTCCGGCGAACTAGGGGACGCTTAATGCGGGATAGGGGATCGAAAGGTGGGGGAAGGGGCTGGAGATTAGGTGTGGTTTTACGGCAGTGGCTGGCGTAGGCCGAGCAGCGAAGGTTCTGGTGTGAATAGTGGTTCCGGTGACGATCGGTCAATCGGTTTTGACTCTACATCGCTCTTGTCGCGTTCGTGTTGCAGCCCGGCAACCTGGACCCTCCATGTCGCTCACCGAATGGAATGCGCTTCGTCTTGCGTTTTTGCTCGCTTGTGGGACCGTAGTTGAGAGCAAACCGACATCCCTCCCCCTCCCCTGCCCGCGTCATTTAGACTACCACTCCCTCCGTTTTATGCAGAGTAAATAAAAACAGAGGGAGTATACTACGGATGAGGATACCCTGACGTGGCCAAACCCATTGAGTAACTGACATGCGGGGCCTAGCAAGCATGGGGTCCGCCAATAAGTGACCGAAAGGGAGGGTAAGGAGGGATACCTACGTCAGAGGATCCACTTCCACTACTACTCCCTCCTTCCATTTACTATACAGGGCCTAATGCGTTTTTCGAGGCTAACTTTGACCGAATGTTAGAGTAATAATATATGACATGCAACTTACACAAAGCATTCTCCTCTTACTTTTTCACATCTCTCTCCTCCACATAGGCCCTATATAAATGGAAGGAGGGAGTACTACTATGAGCACTGCATACTATAGTACAGATGTTGTGAGTACTCCACTAGTACTATTGGACAGGGAGCTTAAAAAAGTTACTATTGGACTAGCTATACGTGGCGAAATCCTAGTAGGAAGAGCATGCGCGAGAACAAGCACATTCACGTGGTTGAAAACAAATTGGAAACCATCTCAAGTACAAATCTAGGAGTACTTATGAATCTAACGATATTGATTGGGCGTTGTTGAATGTTGATACTTTTTTGATCAAAGTAGAGATACTTTGACTACACAGAAAACTTATATGTAAACTAGAAAGGATAGGAGGGAGTATATTGTACATTCAAAAACGAAATGAACATTGAATACCCTTTATATATGATTTGCGAATGTTATGATCACCGGTTCAAAATTTTGAATCTGCCTTAGGTATCACACATGCCCCCACTCGTTCTCTCTCGATTTCATCTCGGGGTCCGGAGATCGATTGAAAGAGGACTAGGGTGGGTACAATACGTTTGTTTCGCTTATGAACGTACAATATACTCCCTCTAATCCCCACAGACCCACCCACCCCCCCCCCTCCCGCGCGGGTCATTTCTATCATAGAAATAGACCAAACATTTATCTCCTTGCACGACACACAATTGATCTCTGAACATCAATCGATCTTGTCAACATGTGTCGAGGCATGAACCGAATGGGATGTCAAAACTAAGACACGAAGCGACATGTAGTGGAGGCAAAGTGAAACCTTAAACAAACCGTTTGTTTGTATGCATGTCGGACAAATTACAAAACATTGGAAATACAAGCAAGGTCTAGGCCCACATGCGAATGATACTCGGCGGAATTTTCAAATGAGGCATCCGGGAGGATGGACTCGACCGGAGGGCGACATGATCGATGGAGAAGAGGGTTGGAGAGGAATGAGAAATAAGCAAACGCCACATGATTATACTTGAATGGCCCAAATAAACAATAAGTTGTCTCGCTTGGCCTACATAGTGAAAGGCCTAATGCGCAACGCGGAGCACTTACGCTCGAATATGGCCGGGAAAATAGGGAAACCGACATGTGGGGCACACCTGTCGGGACGATGTAGCGCAGACTAGTCCAATGGAGGAGCTGGCCGACGACCTCCTCACCACCGGCAACCATTCATGTGGGTCGTGGGGGCCAACAACATGGCGCCGCTCCAGCACCGCCTCTGGACACGGCGACCGCGGTGAGCGACACGCTCATCGTCGCTAGACACAGTCAGTTTCAGTGTGCCGAGGGTGGCATTAGTGCGGTGGCACGACCAACAGTATGTTTGGTTTGTGCCCAAGGTTGCTCCATCAAAGCATTGGGTAGCCAAAATTTTGGTTGAGGTTTTGGTTTCCCATGATTTGGCGACATTCGCAAGAAAAATGAAGTAGAGTTGGCTAGAGTTCATTGGCATGCCAAAAAAATGGCAACCATCCAAACAAAGACCAATCTTTGGGTCATGACCAAAATTTTGGGAAGGTGCACTTTGTCCATAATCCAAACACACCCCAACACCCGGCTCGTCGAGGATGAACGGGGCGCCGGGACGCATCCGCGGAGTGGTGTAGCGTGGCCAACTCCATCCTCAGGACCTGAGACCATGCCGGGTCGTCTTGCTTTTTCAATGACATGCGGGGATTGCATGTGAGAAAAGGGCATCTCCAATGTTGCCATGACCGCAGCTGACTACCCTGGCACACTAAAAATCCTCGTCCCTCGCGCCGTCGCGCTATGCGTTCCTACCCGGATGCATGCCGTCCGTCTGTATGCCGTTGTTAAGAGGCTCGGTGCCTGAGGAACCAACTCCGGTGACTTAATGACGCACCAGGACGCTTGGCCTCACCGGAATGCGCTACTTAAAGCGGAAACGCCCAGCTAACCTCCACACCATAGCGCATCGTCCTCCTACCTGACACCACATCTGCCATGACTGCAAGCGTGAACGCTCTATGGGAGAGCTTGTCTTCAAGGATGAAGCTCGAGGTTGCCGCCCATGCTCAAGTCTCCTCTCGCGATGCAATAGCGGCATAGCCGGACACAAACATGACCGCACAAGCGGTGGCCACGCTGGCAGCCGGCGACGGGAGCACCATCAGCCACGCGTCCTACTTGCCGCCATCCAACGTCTGGCACCGCCGAGGTCGGGGACTCCTCCGAGGATGAGTAGGGCATGGGAGGCGGCAGGGCATACATGGTGTGCCAACTTGCTGGTCTGTAGCCCGTGTTCTACTCTTCCTCGCCGGAGACCGCACCTTCACTTCACGGGTCTTGAACCCCACCCTCGTACATAGAGATCGCAGATGGAGGACGTTGGTCGCCACTGTAGAATAGGTTTAGGGTCGGGTTTCTTTTATTTTTCTGTCCTGTAAAAGTTCGAAATGTAATGAAAATCTGTCGTGTTTGCATTAATCTCGGCCGGTGTATATGAACTTTCACAATAATATAGTATATTGTAGGAGTACTAGCAAGATGCCCGTGCGTTACACGGAAGATCAAGATCTTGTGGGAGAAAAGGATGAACGAGGGAAGGCCTTATCTGCAAATGTGGAGAGGAGTGCGGGTAAATTGTCATAATTTCCTTCCTATCCGTTAGATATAGATCGGACGGTCTATATTGCAGAATGACAAGCACACCATCATCACCAACTCTGTCTTTTATTGAACCGAGACAAAGCTAACATGCGAAGTAAAATAAGCACGTAGGGTCTATACATACACAATTTATCTTGGGCACTCCAATAGTACGTCCACTACACATTCACGCATTTTACATCTTTCTACATCTACAGGAACCTATGAAAGGGTTAATGTAAATTGCCTCTCTCTCCTCCCCTGATTTTCATGGTGATGGGCCCCTCCCTACCCCCAATCTATAGTCAACAGCTCACACGTTTCACATTATGTTAATTACGTAACTGGGATTACATAGGTGTAGCATTACTCGTCCTTAAAAACCCAACTAAGCCAACCTCCCAGCATATCGCATGGGAAAAGACCCGGCCGCGCCGTTTTAGCATGGGAATACCGGATTACTAGTAGTAGTATCGATGGATCGCGCGAAGCAACAAGTTTTCTTTTGAGGGGGTGAAGCACCTAGTTTAAAAGGAACAAATGTGGTACACTCACAGCACCCATGTCGCGGTCGCATTGCACCCCACACACGTTCGGCCCTGCACACGGCTCACGCAAACAGAACGCGCTTCGTCTTGCCTCTTCACTGACATGTGGGACTGCACTTGGAGAAATCGACCATGCGCCAAACTCCCCCCGCCCACCGCGCGAAAATCCTCCCCCCACCCACCCAAAAATTCCCCCCAAATCCTAGATTCAATAGCCCTTCGGCCAACTAGCCAATAATATTACACAACCCCCCCCCCCCCGTCCCCCTCCACTCCATTCGCTCCGCCAAAGACGCCCTCCCCACCGCGTCGATATGTCGGTGCCACGGTTCGTCATGGGGACGCACGGCGATCCTCTCGCTCCCACGGTACGCTCTCGTAGACTGCCGTCCTCTAGCCGCGCCGCCACCGCTGGCGACGTTCTTGTGGAGGCGCACGGCGGTCAGCGCTGCCACCGCTGGCGACGTTCGTGTGGAGACGCGCGGCGGTCAGCTTCTCCCACGGTACGCGCATTTTAGACTGAGGCCCCGTGCATGTCGGTGTAGCGCTGAATGTTAGCTGATAGACGCTGTTAATCTCACTGTTTGCCGAAGTAGTTTACAGTCAATATGCTCTTCTTAAGAAGCTTCCTTGCCCTGTTCTGCACTCAATCTGCTTAGCTGAGATGGCATGCCAAGGCCGATTAGTCGCTAAAATATCCTGCCATATATTTATTGTGACGTAGATTTCCATGGTCTAGTAGCCAATCTGTTAGGTGAAATAGCTCTACACCATTTTATACTCGATCTTTGTTGCTGTGATGGCCCTCGATAGTTCGATGGCTGTGTGCTCGGCCACATTGACTGCTGAGCCTGCCATAATTTAGCACTCAAATCTGTTTGCTGAATTAGCTTTACATATATTCCGTTACTTAGATCTGCTCATCCAAATATCTTGCCATAGCTTTAGACATCGACCTAGGTATTTTTTTTCTGGACTTCATAAAAAAGCATATATGTTTTTCCTGTAATATCTAGTAGAAGAACTAATTTGTATGTCTAACAGATGCACGGGACTTGGATAACTTCTGCTCGAAGATTCTCTGCTGCATATGTAGAGGGGGTTGAAAACTTCATGAACTATATCAGAGCAGAGTACGGTGGTCCGAAATCAGATGTGCTCTGCCCATGTAGCAGTTGTATGAATTCAGTTACAAGACCCCAGTCAACTGTGCAAAATCATCTACACTTGTATGGGATGTTGGTCACATATACTAGGTGGGTTCATCGTGGTGAAGCTATGAACGTCAATGTTATTGACTACGTGGAAGCAGCAGATCACCATCTTGATCTGCCTGATGCTCAGGTGGAAGAGGAGGAGGTGGTGGTGGAGCCAGTGAGTTTGACCAACATTGAAACAATGCTATGAAATGCTCGTGCATTCCGTGAACTTTCACCTGCAGTAGAAAAACGGTGGGCCCACATGTTGGAACAATGCAACGTGGTTGTCACCCCAGGAAATAAGCTGTCAGTATTTTCAGCTATGGTCACCTTTCTTTAGGTGAAGACATCTAAGCGGATGACCAACAAATCATTCGATGCGATGTTGGCTGCTTTCCGCAAAGCTTTCCCAGATGCGTCTGAGCTCCCACACACCTATAGTAAAATGAAGAATTTCCTTCGTGCAGTTGGAATTGGATATGATATGATCCATGTTTGTAAGAATAATTGTGTTCTGTTCCAGAAGGATTATGCCAACTTAAGTGAATGCCTGAAATGCAAATCATCAAGATGGAAAGATGGTGATGCTGTGAAGGGGATTCCTCATAATGTTCTGAGACATTTTCCAATTTCACCAAGATTGCAGAGGTTGTTTCATGATGCTAAAACAAGAGAGGATGTACTGTGGCATTCTAGGAACCAGGAGTACAGAGATCAGAATGTAATGAGCCATCCATCACATGGTAGTGAGTGGAAAAGCTTCAATAAGAAACACAAAAAGTTTATTGCTGACCCGAGAAACATTAGACTTGGCTTAGCTTCAGATGTATTTAACCCATTTGGCCACCAGAGTGCCACATATAGCATGTGGCCAGTGCTTGTTATCCCTTACAACATACCTCCAAATGCCTGCACCCAAGAATCAAACTACATGATGGCCTTGCTCATCCCAGGTCCAAAAAGTCCTGGAAAGGATTTTGATTTGTCCATGGAGCCTCTTGTGGAGGAACTTCAATAGCTATGGAGGGGTGTTCTCACTTGAGACCTATATAGCAGCCCACCAGCTGATTTCTTTCTGCGTGATGTTATAATTTGGTGCATCCATGATTATCCGGCTTTGGGCACTATGTCAGGGAGGACGACACATGGTTACAATGCATGTGTTCGCTGTGACAGGAATCCGTTGTCATACGCAATACTTAGCAAGATCTGTTACATTGGACACCGCCGTTTCCTTGCCAAGGAAAAGCCGCATCCTAGAAAATACCGAAGACATGTGTTCAATGCAAAGCATGAAAACCGTGATGCGCCAAAGAGGCTCACCGCCGATGAGTTGCAAGTGGAATTAGAGAAGGTCAGGCATATTACACCAAGAAACCATCCTGGTAATGGTAGCGGGAAAAGGAGGTGTGGCAAGGCAGAAGAGAGATTATTGTTTACCCGCAGGTCCACTTTGTGGGACTTGGAGTGTTGGAAAGATTTGGATCTGCGGCATAATCTTGAAGTGATGCACATCGAGAAAAATATATGTGACGGCATTACGGCACACTTCTTAATATTGAAGGCAAGACGAAAGATACCTTAAAATCTAGGATTGATTTGACACACATGGGTATCAGACAGGATTTGCAGGTGCAAGATGAAGGTAAACCACAGGATATGGCACCAGCTGTGTACGTCTTGGACAAGGTAAAAAGAAAAGAATTATGCGAGGTCCAGTCACGTGTGAGATTCCCACATGGATTTGCTTCCAACCCTGAGAGGAGAGTCAGTGCAGATGGAAACAAGGTACAAGGGTTGAAAACTTATGACTACCACGTCCTACTTCAAAGGGTTTTACCTGTTATCATTAGAGCATTGGGACGCCCTGACTTATACAGAGCAGTTGCAGAGTTGGGACAATTCTTCAGGGAACTCTGTAGTAGAAATATCAGGATAGATGCTTTGGAGCGTCTTAGAGACAAGATACCAACTATCATATGCGACCTTGAGAAGATATATCCTCCAGCCTTCTTTGATGTGATGGTGCATTTGGCTGTTCATCTACCTCATGAGTCACTACATAGAGGTCCAGTATAGTATGGATGGATGTACCCTATTGAAAGGCAGCTAGGCACTTTCAAGAGCTATGTTAGGAACAGAGCTAGACACGAGGGTTCCATTGTAGAGGCCTACATTACTACAGAAGCGTTGACATTCTACTCAAAATACATTGAAACAGCTTATCAGCTTAGCAAAGAGGTGGGTGAAGACAATCCCGGGCTCAATGTTTTTGATTATTCCGTTCGAGTTACAGGGAAGAGTCGACAAGAGGACAAACATAAAGATTTGGACAAAATGGTTTGGTATGTGTTGAATAACTGTCCTGAGATACTACCTTATATCAAGTAAGTGCTAAGTACTACAGCTTATACATCATAATCTACTAAGATTGCAGCACATTCTTACATATTTAGATGTTTGACGCGATCACTATGTTGTGCAGCATCTACAAAAAGGAGTTACTGCCACAAAATCCAAGAAACATTGACAAACTGGTTATTGCAGGATTTGTGAAATGGTTCAAGAGCCATGTAAGCTTTTGAATTGCACTGTCAGTTTTTTTAATATATTGAGTACATAAGATGATCAGCTTGTCTATTTTCTAACCATAGGTTAAGAAGATGCGGGAGGATGGGCAGGCAGTTGATGATGCCCATTACTCACTAGCAATGGGTCCTGATACTCGGGTAAGACATTATGAATCTTGCGTTGTCGGAGATGTGCGCTACAACACCCTTGCACGAGACGAAGGCAGGAAGACACAAAACAGTGCCATCATGAGCACGGATACATATGACAAAGAGACAACTGAAATGTATGCTAACATAACAGACATTGTTCAATTGCAGTATATCTCCAGTTTCGAGGATCATCGGTGTGTGGTTCTATTGTGCTGTCGTTGGTATAACCTGTTTTCCAGGATCGCAAAACCCAGAGCTGATGATTATTTCAAATCCATCAATGTAAGGTGACATACCAGACCAACGAGCCTTTTATTTTGGCAAATCAAGCAACACAGATATTTTTCTTGGAAGACACATTTTCACATAGCGATGACTAGAGAGTATTGCAAAGGTTTGAGCAGAGGAATACGTTTAATGAAGTTGCACAACAAGATGATGCTTACACTGCTCCTGATGTACAAGATAACACAGATGTTCCTAATATCTTTGAGAACCATCACGTCAATGACGCTGGCGAAAAGATTGCCTGTCGTGCTGTGGACATACAAGAGTTGATCAAGAAGAAGCCAATGTTCGAGGACGTTGAGGACGAAGAAGAAGATGACACCATGGGGAATTATGATTCAGACTGATACACATGGCGAAGATGTTGACGTTGCTCCTGCGGATGATGATTACATTTGTTTTGTCGTATTTTCCTGTCAGAAGACGTTTTTTTATCTACTATGTGAAATTGTGTTTGCTATGACAACTGAAACCTGATGAACATGTTGTTTAGTATTTTCCTGTGAGAACATCACTTGTTATGTATGCTGATTTATGTTTGGTGATTGTATGACGACTAAAACATGATGACATTGTTGTTTAGTTGTACTCATATTTGGCTGTGAAACTTGAATTTGATGACATAGTTTGCTGTTGGACTGCAATTTGCTCGACATCTTCGAATGAGAACAAAGCTGACCCAACAGGGCCTCTGCTAATTTATTTATTTATTACCAAAAGGGCCTCTGCTATTTATTTATTTATGAGCAAAAGGGGATACCCCCTGATTTCCGTTAATAGAAATCATTAGATGTTCACAACACTTCGCCCAGCCTGCTACACAGGTTTCATTCATTACTAGTTTCAACAAAGTGCTCATGTCATAGCCACTGAATACATCACGAGTGCTACATACACTGCAAATAAAGAGACAATCATCCTACAAAGCACATCGATTTTGCCCATTATCTTTACAAGCTCTTTCATCTCATTGATGTCAAGGCCGTTCAGCACCTGTTGCTTGGCCATGATCAGAGGAACTGCATCTTTAACCTTCTGCTCTGCATCTTCCTCTTCTGACGTTCCTTCAGTTACTTGTCCAACACCCCAACCTGCTGGTATTGGGATTCCTCGGCTAACCAAATAATCAGCGTAGTTGCACTCCCCCACATCAGCAACTTCCCAGAAATACAAATCACACAAATCTTCCCTTTTCTGCATGAATCAAATTGGAAGATCATCAACCAAACTATTAAAAAATCAGCAACTAAAAGCAGCAGAACAACACTTAAACATATTATTACCCCATGATTCGGGCATTTCTAGAAGACTCGGCCAGGGTTGAGGATTGTGGTTGAGACGCGATGGATGACTCTACGTGATTTCCAGTAGTGGCACCACACCAGCGGCAGCGGGATGCGATGAGCAACCGGCTGCGGTGCGCGTGCCGGTGGGGGTGTGATGAGACCCACAGGCGATGGTACGGGTGGCGACTTGGCGCATATCTGGTTGTTGCCTGCTGAAGAGCAGGTGGACGAGTAGCCAGCGGACATGGTTGTTGCGGCCTGAGCTTCTGATGCTAGGCAGAGTAAGTAGAGAAGAGGAGAACCGAACATTGGATATGTCAGTTTCATTACTTGCAGAGTAGCATAGCACCATATATAGTTATAGTCTAGGTTTGGATTCGAACCAGCTACAGGAGCACATCTCTCTTTTTTCGAAAACTCAGCAACGTCTCTTTACTGGTACACTAGCTTGTTCTGTACGCCTTCTCAAGTCTTTGATTCCTCCAGCTGACATATGGGACCCACCGGAAGGGCCTCTGTATTTCGCGAAAAAAACTTGCCCCCCGCTGATAGGTCAGACCCACCAGCTATCTTCGCACGCAAGGAAGTGCCTCCTTATTACGCACAAAAAAATGAATACTCCCCCTGCCAGCTGGAACCCAACATAGTGGGAGGCTGACTTGTGGGCCTACCAAGATGACGGGGACTGAGGGCTTTGTCAACTTAGTCAATATGAATGATTCTAGCTCCTGTTACCGTATGATGTTAATCCAACGGCTGTAGTGCTTCTTCAACCTCTGGTCTTCTTGCTCCAACCGCGGAGGCATCACCGCCCCCTACTACTCCCACCGCTGGCCAGGCCATCCCTCTACTCACCCACACCCCCTGTTATTTTGCGGCAACGGCAGCCTCACACCGCAACCGAACCAGTGAACCCTCGTACTCCTCTCCGCGTGGGCATCCACTGCCGCGTCTTCCCCGTCTCCGCGTCGTCCCCTTCCTAGGCCTTGTTGTCGTCCACTACCTTGGTGCTCTCGGCGCGACGTGGTCAACATGGTCAACGACCGACTTCCATCGGAAGAGTACTATACATGGAGAGGCTGACAGCTGGGTCCATGGCCGCAGCTGGGTCCACGGCCACAGCCCAGTTTTTTTATGATTCGCCAAGTAAGTCGCTTTGTCAGGCCTATTGGGCTGCAAATCTTTCAAGACGAGGAGAGCTTCATTCAACTGGCCTATCAGTAATGAGAAATGGGATGTACATTTTTAAAACACATCAAACCGGCAATTAGTTTCAAATTTCTTTTTTTCATTTCGAGATTTTAAATTGCATTGATTTTTATGCGTGGACAATATGTTGGCTTTTATATTGATATACATTTATTTTTAAAATCAGTTTGAATGTGAATCGAAATTTCAGGATTAAAAACAGTTCGGACTGCACCGAAATATGCAAAATTTCGTATAATTTTTTAACCGTGGCCACAATATGGGCTGTAATGCTAACAAAAAGAATACAGGCTCCAAAAAAACCTTAAGAATTAGCAAATGGGCTGTAAATTATTAGAAATAATGGTAGATGGGATGTATGCTATTTTCCACATATTTGAGGCTTTCCAAAAAAGGTTGACGCACAAGTAGTGACTGTTGGATGTCCATCCAACGGCCGCCGTGCTTCTTCAATCTCTGCTCTTCCTGCTCCAGCCGCTCAAACAAACGTCGACGGGACTGCCTACTCCCTCCTCCCCGCGGTCGGCTGTGCTACCGCGCAGGCCTCACCACCCCACCATACTCCCATCGCTGGCCTAGCCATCCCTCTACTAACCCACACCTGCTGTTATTCTCTGGCGACGGCAGACGAACCAGTAAACCCTCGTACAATCGTACTCCCCTCCACGTGGGAAACAACTGCCGAGTCTTCCCTGGCTCCGTGTCGTTCCCTTCCTAGGCCTCACCGTCGTCCACCGCCCTGGTGCTCTCAGCGCGGCCTGGTCAATGTGGTCAACGACCGACATAAATCTGAATTGGACTGTACGTGGAGAGGCCGATAGCTGGGTCCACGGCCGCATGCAAGGAAAAGCCTCCTTATTACGCGCAAATTAATGATTCCTCCACCTGACATCTGGGACCCACCGAAAGGGCCTCTGTATTTCGCGAAAAAATTGTTACCGTCGCTGACAGCTCGGACCCACCAGCTATATCTTCGCACGCAAGGAAGTGCCTCCTTATTACGCACAAAAAAATGAATACTCCCCTTGCTAGCTGGGACCTAGTATAGTGGGAGGCTGACTTGTGGGCCTACTAAGTTAACGGGGATGGAGGGCTTTGTCAACTTAGTCACTATGCACGATTCTAGCTCCAGTGACCGTACGATGTCCATCCGACGACTGTAGTGCTTCTTCAACCTCTTGTCTTCTTGCTCCAGCCGCCCAAACCAGCGACGATCGTGCCTCGTGCTCCTGCCTCCTGTGGCCGGCTGCGATTCCACAGGGGCCTCTACGCCCCTACTACTCCCACCGCTAGCCAGGCCATCCCTCTACTCATCCACACCCCCTATTATTCTGCAGCGACGGCAGCCTCACACCGCAGTGAACCAGTGAACCCTCATACTCCTATACACATGGGCATCCACTGTCGCGTCTTCCCCGGCTCCGCGTCGTCCCCTTCCTAGGCCTCGTCGTCGTCCACCGCCCTGGTGCTCTCGATGGCGTGGTCAACATGGTCAAGGAACAGCTTCCATCGGACGTGGACTGTACGTGGAGAGGCTGAAAGCTGGGTCCATGGCCGCAACAAGGAAGTGCCTCCTTATTACACGAAAAATAATGATTCATCCACCTGACAATAGGGACCCACCGGACGGGCAACCGTATTTTGCGAAAAAAATGTTTCCCCCTGACTGTTGGGACCTACCAGCTACATCTTCGCACGCAAGGAAGTGTGTCCTGGCAAAAAACCGATTCGCCCCCCCTGATTGTTGGGACCCACCAGCTACATCTTCGCACGCAAGTAAGTGCCTGACAATCGGGGTCCACCCAGTCGAAGCGTACATAGCGTTGTCATTCTGGTCGCGAACGTGTACGTTGATACATCTCCAACGTATCTATAATTTTTTATTGCTCCATGATATACTATCTATTGTTTTAAAACATTATTGGGCTTTATTATCCACTTTTATATAATTTTTGGGACTAACCTATTAACCGGAGGCCCAACCCTGAATTGTTGTTTTTGCCTCTTTTAGGGTTTTGAAGAAAAGGAATATCAAACAGAGTCCAAACGGAATGAAACCTTCGGGAACGTGATTTTCTCATCGAATACAACTCAAGAGACTTGGACCCTACGTCAGGACATGTAACAGGAGGCCACGAGGGAGGGGGCGCACCTACCACCACCAAGCGCGCCCTCCACCCTTGTGGGCCCCTGTTGCTCCACCGACGTACTTCTTCCTCCTATATATATACACGTACCCCCAAACGATCAGAACAGGAGCAAAAACCCTAATTCCACCGCTGTAACTTTCTGTATCCAAGAGATCCCATCTCGGGGCCTGTTCCGGAGCTCCGCCGGAGGGGGCATCGATCACGGAGGGCTTCTTCATCAACACCATAGCCCCTCCGATGAAGTGTGAGTAGTTTATCTCAGACCTACTGGTCCATAGTTAGTAGCTAGATGGATTCTTCTCTCTTTTTGGATCTCAATACAATGTTCTCCCGTCTCTTGTGGAGATCTATTCGATGTAATCTTCTTTTTGCGGTGTGTTTGTTGAGACCGATAAATTGTGGGTTTATGATCAAGTCTATCTATGAACAATATTTGAATCTTCTCTGAATTCTTTTATGTATGATTGGTTATCTTTGCAAGTCTCTTCGAATTATCAGTTTGGTTTGGCCTACTAGATTGATCTTTCTTGCAATGGGAGAAGTGCTTAGCTTTGGGTTCAATCTTGCGGTGTCCTTTCCCGGTGATAGTAAGGGCAGCAAGGCATGTACTGTATTGTTTCCATCGAGGATAACAAGATGGGGTTTTCTTAATTTTGCATGAGCCTATCCCTCTACATCATGTCATCTTGCTTAAGGTGTTACTCTGTTTTTAACTTACTACTCTAGATGCATGCTGGATAGCGGTCGATGAGTGGAGTACTTGTAGTAGATGTAGGCAGGAGTCGGTCTACTTGTCTCGGACGTGATGCCTATATACATGATCATGCCTAGATATTCTCATAACTATGCTAATAAGAGTGTTTCTTTTGATCCTAATGATATGCCCTTGTCTACTTTGATTGAGAATAATAATGAATCTATGGATGTGAATTTTGTTGGTAGGAACAATTTTGGTAACTATGCGTATAGAGGAAATTTTAATCCTAGGCCTTATCCTAGTAATCCCTCTAATAATTATGGTAATTCCTACAACAATTCTTATGGAAATTATAATAAGATGCCCTCTTATTTTGATTCTAAAATTAAAGAATTTATTACTTCCCAAAAGAATTTTAGTGCTATGATTGAAGAAAAATTGCTTAAGATTGATGATTTGGCTAGGAACATTGATAGAATTGCTCTTGATGTTGATTATTTGAAACTTAGATCTATTCCACCTAAGCATTATATCAATGAGTCTCTCAAAGCCATGAGAATTTCCATTGATGAGTGCAAAGAAAGAACCTCTAGGATGCGTGCTAAGAAAGATGCCTTTATAAAAGCGTGTTCTTCTAGTTCCTATGAAAATAATGATGAAGATCTAAAAGTTATTGAAGTGTCCCCTATTAAATCTTTGTTTTGCAATATTAATCTTGATAATAATGGGACTGAATATGATCCACCTTTACCTAGAAGGCGTTCTAAGAATTTGGAATTTGTTGATCTTGATGCTAAAATTGATAAAAGTGGGATTGAAGAAATTAAAACAATAGATGTTTCCAAACCCACCATTATGGATTTCAAGGAATTTAACTATGAAAATTGCTCTTTGATTGATTGTATTTCCTTGTTGCAATCCGTGCTAAATTCTCCTCATGCTTATAGTCAAAATAAAGTGTTTACTAAACATATCGTTGATGCCTTGATGCAATCTTATGAAGAAAAAATTGAATTGGGAGTTTCTATCCCAAGAAAACTTTATGATGAGTGGGAACCAACTATTAAAATTAAAATTAAAGATCATGAATGCTATACTTTATGTGATTTGGGTGCTAGTGTTTCCACAATTCCAAAGACTTTGTGTGATTTGTTAGGTTTCCGTGATTTTGATGATTGCTCTCTAAACTTGCACCTTCGGATTCCACTATTAAAAAACCTATGGGAAGAATTAATGATGTTATTATTGTTGCAAATAGAAATTATGTGCCCGTAGATTTTATTGTTCTTGACATAGATTGCAATCCTTCATGTCCTATTATTCTTGGTAGACCTTTTCTTAGAACGATTGGTGCAATTATTTATATGAAGGAAGGAAATATTAGATTCCAATTTCCAGTAAGGAAAGGAATGGAACACTTTCCTAGAAAAAAGATTAAATCACCTTATGAATATATTATGAGAGCCACCTATGGATTGCCTACCAAAGATGGCAATACCTAGATCTATTCTTGCTTGTTATGCCTAGCTAGGGGCGTTAAACGATAGCGCTTGTTGGGAGGCAACCCAATTTTATTTTTATTCCTTGATTTTTGCTCCTGTTTAGTAATAAATAAATTATCTAGCCTCTGTTTTTTTTTTGTTTTTTGTGTTTAATTAGTTTTTGTGCCAAGTAGAACCGTTGGGAAGACTTGGGGAAAGTCTTGTTGAACTTGCTGTAAAAAACAGAAACTTTAGCGCTCACGAGAACTGCTGCCATTTTTATTTGGAAAGTGATATTTAGTTAATTATTTTTTCAGATGATTAATAGATAAATTACTCACGTCCAGCAATTTATTTTAGAATTTTTGGGGTTCCAGATCTTGCGCTAGCTACAGATAACTACAGACTGTTCTATTTTTGACAGATTCTGTTTTTCGTGTGTTGTTTGCTTATTGTGATGAATCTATGGCTAGTAAAATAGTTTATGAACCATAGAGAAGTTGTAATACAGTAGGTATAACACCTATATAAATAAATAATGAGTTCATTACAGTACCTTGAAGTGGTCTATTGTTTTCTTTTGCTAACGGAGCTCATGAGTTTTCTACTTTAAGTTTTGTGTTGTGAAGTTTTCAAGTTTTGGGTAAATATTTGATGGATTATGGAAAAAGGAGTGGCAAGAGCCTAAGCTTGGGGATGACCATGGCACCCCCAAGATAATCTAAGGACACCTAAAAGCCAAAGCTTGGGGATGCCCCGGAAGGCATCCCCTCTTTCGTCTACTTCTATCGGTAACTTTACTTGGAGCTATATTTTTATTCGCCACATGATATGTGTTTTGCTTGGAGCGTCTTGTATTATTTGAGCCTTTGCTTGTTATTTTACCACAATCATCCTAGCTGTACACACCCTTTTATAGAGCCATACATGATTTGGAATTTGTTAGAATACTCTATGTGCTTCGCTTATATCTTTTGAGTTATATAATTTTGCTCTAGTGCTTCACTTATATCTTTTAGAGCACGGTGGTGGATGTGTTTTATAGAAACTATTGATCTCTCATACTTCACTTAGATTATTTTGAGAGTCTTAATAGCATGGTAATTTTCTTAAAAACCTAATATGCTTGGTATGCAAGATTAATAATAAAACTTTCTTATGAGTGTGTTGAATACTAAGAGAAGTTTGATGCTTGATAATTGTTTTGAGATATGGAGGTAATAATATCAAAGTCGTGCTAGTTAAGTAGTTGTGAAATTGAGAAATACTTGTGTTGAGGTTTGCAAGTCCCGTAGCATGCACGTATGGTAAATGTTATGCAACAAATTTGAAACATGAGGTGTTATTTGATTGTCTTCCTTATGAGTGGCGGTCGGGGACGAGCGATGGTCTTTTCCTACCAATCTATCCCCCTAGGAGCATGCGCGTAGTACCGAGGTTTTTGATGACTTGTAGATTTTTGCAATAAGTATGTGAGTTCTTTATGACTAATGTTGAGTCCATGGATTATACGCACTCTCACCCTTCCATCCTTGATAGCCTCTTCGGTACCATGCATTGCCCTTTCTCACATAGAGAGTTGGCGCAAACTTCGCTGGTGCATCCAAACCCCGTGATATGATACACTCTTTCACACATAAACCTCCTTATATCTTCCTCAAAACAGCCACCATACCTACCTATTATGGCATTTCCATAGCCATTCCGAGATATATTGCCATGCAACTTTCCATCATTACGTTCATCATGACACATTCATCATTGTCATATTGCTTAGCATGGTCATGTAGTTGAAATAGTATTTGTGGCAAAGCAACCGTTCACAATTCTTTCATACATGTCACTCTTGGTCCATTGCCTATCCCGGTACACCGCTGGAGGCATTCATATAGAGTCATCTTTTGTTCCAGTATTGAGTTGTAATCATTGAGTTGTAAATAAATAGAAGTGTGATGATCATCATTTTCTAGAGCATTGTCCCAAGTGAGAAATATAAAAAAAGAGAAAGGCCATAAAAAAGAAAAGTCCCAAAAAATGAGAGAAAAAGAGAGAAGGGACAATGTTACTATCCTTTGCCACACTTGTGCTTCAAAGTAGCACCATGATCTTCATAGTAGAGAGTCTCTCATGTTATCACTTTCATATACTAGTGGGAAATTTTCATTATAGAACTTGACTTGTATATTCCAACAATGGGCCTCCTCAAGTGCCCTAGGTCTTCGTGAGCAAGCAAGTTGGATGCACACCCACTAGTTTCTTTTGTTGAGCTTTCATACATTTATAGCTCTAGTGCATCCGTTGCATGGCAATCCCTACTCCTTGCATTAACATCAATCGGTGGGCATCTCCATAGCCCATTGATTAGCCTCATTGATGTGAGACTTTCTACTTTTTTGTCTTCTCCACATAACCCCCCTCATTATATTCTATTCCACCTATAGTGCTATGTCCATGGCTCGCGCTCATATATTGCGTGAAAGCTTATAGGTTTGAGATTACTAAAGTATGAAACAATTGCTTGGCTTGTCATCGGGTTTGTGCATGATGATAGCATTCTTGTGTGACGAAAATGGAACATGACTAAACCATATGATTTTGCAGGGATGAACTTTCTTTGGCCATGTTATTTTGAGAAGACATAATTGCTTAGTTAGTATGCTTGAAGTATTATCATTTTATGTCAATATGAACTTTTTTCTTGAATCTTTCGGATCTGAATATTCATACCACAATTAAGAAGAATTACATTAAAATTATGCCAAGTAGCACTCCGCACCAAAAATTCTGTTTTTATCATTTACCTACTCGAGGAAGAGCAGGAATTAAGCTTGGGGATGCTTGATACGTCTCCAACATATCTATAATTTTTTATTCCTCCATGCTATATTATCTACTGTTTTAAAACATTATTGGGCTTTATTATCCACTTTTATATTATTTTTGGGACTAACCTATTAACTGGAGGCCCAACCCAGAATTGTTGTTTTTTGCCTATTTTAGGGTTTCGAAGAAAAGGAATATCAAACGGAGTCCAAACGGAATGAAACCTTCGGGAACATGATTTTCTCATCGAATACAACTCAGGAGACTTGGACCCTACGTCAAGACACATAACAGGAGGCCACGAGGTAGGGGGCGCACCTACCCCCCCTCCTCCCCAGGCGCGCCCTCCACCCTTGTGGGCCCCCTGTTGCTCCACCGACGTACTTCTTCCTCCTATATATCCACGTACCCCCAAACGATCAGAACAGGAGCAAAAACCCTAATTCCACCGACGTAACTTTCTGTATCCACGAGATCCCATCTTGGGGCCTGTTCCGGAGCTCCGCCGGAGGGGGCATCGATCATGGAGGGCTTCTTCATCAACACCATAGCCCCTCCTATGAAGTGTGTGTAGTTATATCAGACCTACGGGTCCATAGTTAGTAGCTAGATGGCTTCTTCTCTCTTTTTGGATCTCAATACAATGTTCTCCCCCTCTCTTGTGGAGATCTATTCAATGTAATCTTCTTTTTGCGGTGTGTTTGTTGAGACCGATCAATTGTGGGTTTATTATCATGTATATCTATGAACAATATTTGAATCTTCTCTGAATTGTTTTAAGTATGATTGGTTATCTTTGCAAGTCTCTTCGAATTATCAGTTTGGTTTGGCCTACTAGATTGATCTTTCTTGCAATGGGAGAAGTGCTTAGCTTTGGGTTCAATCTTGCGGTGTCCTTTCCCGGTGACAGTAAGGGCAGCAAGGCATGTATTGTATTGTTTCCATCGAGGATAACAAGATGGGGTTTTCTTCATTTTGCATGAGCCTATCCCTCTACATCCTGTCATCTTGCTTAAGGTGTTACTCTGTTTTTAACTTACTACTCTAGATGCATGCTGGATAGCGGTCGATGAGTGGAGTAATTGTAGTAGATGTAGGCAGGAGTCGGTCTACTTGTCTCAGACGTGATGCCTATATACATGATCATGCCTAGATATTCTCATAACTATGCTCAATTCTGTCAATTGCTCAACTGTAATTTGTTCACCCACCGTAGAATACTTATGCTCTCGAGAGAAGCCACTAGTGAAACCTATGGCCCCCGGGTCTATTTATCATATCAATCTCCTACTACTTAGTTGCTTACTTTGATATTTACTTTGCCTTTACTTTACTTTGCATCTTTATCATAAAAATACCAAAAATATCATCTTATCATATCTATCAGATCTCACTCTCGTAAGTGGCCTTATAGGGATTGACAACCCCTATTTGCGTTGGTTGCGAGGATTTATTTGTTTTGTGCAGGTACGAGGGACTCGCGCGTAGCCTCCTACTGGATTGATACATTGGTTCTCAAAAACTGAGGGAAATACTTACGCTACTTTGCTGCTTCATCCCTTCCTCTTCGGGGAAAACCAACGCAGTGCTAAAAGAGGTAGCATACGTACATACTAGTCGATGTAGAGGCGCGCACGTGTTATAGTAGAGGCGTGCACATAGCATGTACACGTACGTACAACGGCTAGTGTGCAAGAAAGAAAATACGGCCACGTACATACATACGGGTGGGGTCTCGAACGCCTACTCGCGCATACGTACGGCCAGGGCTCGTGTACATGGCTAGTTCGGAATGAAGAAACTGCGTCGTCATCGTATTCATGGGGAGCCAACCGGCTGGGTCGGAACGGAATGTGTTGTCATGTTCATCGGGAGGGCTTGGACGGAACAGCCGATGGAAACGAGGCCTGGCGTACTGCACAACGGAGGAAACGGCCTTGTGTTCGACTGACCATGTTCGAAACGGGATCCTGTTCATCGGGAGGGGTCTGGCATACCGCAAAACGGAGGAAACGGACTTGTGTTAGACCTCCTACGGTCGAAACGGGGTCCTGTTGATCGGGAGGGGTGTGGCGTACCGCAAAACGGAGGAAACGGACTTGTGTTGGAGCGCTACAGTCGAAACGGGGGTCCTGTTCATCGGGAGGGGTGTGGCATACCGCAAAACAGGACTCCACGGGACACTGTTCATCTCCACAGTCGACCCCCTCTAGCCTCCACGGGCTCCTGTTCATCCACCGTCGACCTCCTCCAGCCTCCACCTGCGACTGTTCATCCATGGGCTCCTGTTCATCCAGCCTCCACCGCGCGCTACTCCACCGGCTACTGTTCAACCAACCCTCTCCACGGTCTCCTGTTCAACCACCCCTCCACGGGCTACTATTCATCCAGCCCTCCATCGTTAACTGTTCATCCAGCCCTCCACGGGGTGGTCCTGTTCATCCAGCCCTCCAAGGGGTCCTGTTCATCTAGCCCCAACCGGCTCGATCGATCAGGGTCCTATTCATCCAGAGGCAACACTATGGGGTCCTGTCCATCCACCCCCACCAGGAACTGTTCATCCAACCCCCCCCCCCAGCAATGCTCACTGTTCATCCAGAGGCAGCATCGATCGGCTTCAGTTAGCAACAGTAGCGAAGGGATCACTCAGGTTCAGTAACGCGTAGCCTGAAGTACAATCGCTCGGGTTCAGTTAGAGCCCAACGCCTCGCTCGGCTTCAGTTAGAGCCCAACACCTCGCACACACGCACGTACGTGTACGAGAGAAACGCGCATCGCTCGGCCCCCGGCCACCCACCGTAACCAGGAACTCCCTAAAATATTCCTCGCCCTTGCTTCTACCATGGTTTTTTTCGTCATGGACGGCCCAAAGAATGTCATGCAGCTGCGTCTCCGGCCCGCCCAGGACGAAAAGTCCATTTTCTGTCATGATTTTTTGTCATAGAAGTAGGATCCCACCACATCTATGATGATACCAGGTTTTGTCATAATTATCGTCATAGAAGTGTCATAAGTATGACAGGAAAAAAATTCGTTTGGCCCAAAATGTCACGGATGTGTCTTTTTTTTGTAGTGGTTGCAATACACAAAACACTTTTTATTTTAAGAGTGTTTTGTGTAGTACAACTAAAATGTCGCATTGACAATGTTGCTTGATTGCTTGATCTTAGTGGAACTGCACAAGAGGAGATCTACTTCCTATCTGTGTTGGCAAATTTGTTTCAGAGCTTCTTCTTGTGAGTGTTTTCATATGTTGTGCTACTTATAGAGTAATGTTGCTTGATTTTAGTGAACTACACAAAAGGAGACCAGACTTCCAATCTATATGTGCACTGTAATATCCCATTGAGGTAAGATAGTCATATTTCACAACTGTTGGCCTGTATTCTGCTACTGTCAAATTAATGTTGCTGTTTAGTTCTATACTTTTGCTCCCTAATTGACATGCCAAATCTTACATTGAAGGTGAAGCTTGTCTGTTATAGAACCAATTTATGAAGGGGAAGAACAAGCGGAAGAAGAACAAAAATCAACTCTCGGGTGCTATAATGAAGCACTGGAACTGCGATAACACAAGTAATGATATATTTTGCATCTTAATTTATTGCTATGGCTGGAACGAGCAATTCTTTTGCTGATGTGATTTGATGCCACTCTTAATGTAATATGTAATTATCTCTACTTGTGAAAACAGGGATCTTGTTTGAAGATAACATATATTTTAATGGAACTGCACAAGAAGATGTTGGAAACATTAAACTAATCGAGGAGTATATAGTAAGCATGGCAACCATAGTAGATAATAATGGATGCTTCCCGAGAACTGCTTCGTCTGTATGCTCTACACAATAAGTCTCCTGACAAAGGTTGGTACCAGCCCACAGATTTCATCCATATGATTGAGATTTGTCATCTCTATTGGTGTTTTGCTAGTGTTTAACTACTGTCATGAGAAAGTGGTGCTGTTTCGCATGTTAATCTAAGGTAGCTAATAAATTGACACACTGGTTTCCCACCGTTATAGCCATTGATAAAATGAAGTAATAATACAGTTCAAGTTGAGCTGTTGTTTGTGGTATCATATCATTTCCTATGAGGATGCATCTCTTTGTGACTATACATTTGATCAGTTACTCCCATTGTTAATGTAATGGTTGTTCTAAATATTTCATTTTCTTTTTTGAGCAAACAGGGATGCTAGCATTTAGTTGTTCTCTTGTCTTCGCACAACAAGCTCATCCTCCTCTGAAGAAGAATATGGAGTATGTGAAGTGCCTTGTTCCGATTATGCCAGTATTAAGAAGCCAAGTCTCTCTTCTTATCAGAAGGGAGCAGTTGAAGGATGGTTACATTACTGCCCACAAGAACAAACTAACTTCCACTCAGAAGGACTCACAGATCTCCATCTTTGTTGTTGTGATGGGAAAGTACAATGTTGTTTTAGGATTCTTTCTGGTGAGTTCCATTTTTTGAAATGTGCGCTCTCCATGGATCATGTAGGTACATGTTTAAACTGTAAATTCATAATACAGTTTGCTTTATACTAATCACTTTTTGTATTTATGCAAACATGGATGCTCAGGTTGATTTCAATGGGAACTGCACAAAATGTTCTGATGGTTCGTGCCCTCCATTATACTTCATCATGCACAATACAATGAATGTTCTCGAATCATTCATTTCCACCTTCAGCCACAAAAATAGCTACAAGAAAGGAGGTGATGATATGTTCAAGGCATTGCAACATATAAAGGCGAAATCCTACAAGTTGTGCATGAAGTTGGTTGATTTTAGTGGAACTGCACAAAAAGAACAGCTAGTTTATTTAGCATGAGGTGACATGTCGATGTGCAAATTGAGGCAAACCCCGCCCATTCCACAATTGTAGGCATTTGGTATTTTGGAATGGGAAAACTTGTCAAAGTTTGCTCATTGATGTATGCAAAAAGACACGCATTTGATATTTTGGAATGGGATAACCATGTCAAATTTCGCTGATTGATGTTAGCAAGAAGACATGCGTTTCATATTTTGGAATGGGGCGCCCTTTGCCATCAGCAGCATCGATCGGTTTTTCTTTATTCATGTATTCAGTTGTGAAGTAAATACTAGCTCTGTCATGTGAATCATTGAGATGCATAATCATCGATTGTTGTGAATGTTGTCTATGAATTGCCAGGCCTGTGAGTATGATTGCAATGTACATGCATGCTAAAAAGCTACTCAAAATTTTTATACGTGTGAAACTGCTGCAAACAAGGTGATCACCGTGCATCCTGAGAATAATGCTAGTACGTATTATTTTGCATGTTCATCTAATGCCACTGATTCAAGAATTTGAACTAATCGAACTAAATTCATTCACACACGGACGGATTTCATTACATTTCAGACATTCTTCAAGTAAAAAGGGGTGTGCTAGAGGTATAATAAATTAACCTAAACTATGAACTCCAGCGCCCATTCCTCGTGACCGGCTGAGCCCCAAGAACTGAAGCTTCTTCTCCAGCTCCGCCTCTGGAGCGACAAGAAGTAAAGTTGTCTGACTCCACGTCGCTGCCAAGCAGCTAATAATCGGTCGTCGATGCTCAACCCACCAAGCTTGGCTTCAACCAGTGGGTAGGAGCAGTGGCTGATACGTCTCCAACGTATCTATATTTTTTCGGTTGTTCCATGCTGTTATACTATCAATCTTGGATGTTTTACATTCATTTACTAGCAACTTTATATCATTTTTTAGGACAAACCTATTGACATAGTGCCCAGTGCTAGTTGTTTTTTTCTTGTTTTTTACTTTGCAGAATATCCATGTCAAACAAATTCCAAATGCAACGGAACTTTTTGGAGATTTTTTTCTGCCCAGAATACACCTGGCAGGCCCAAGAAGTGCACCAGAGGGGCCCTATGGGGCCCATGGGCACCCCCTCGACTGCCTCTCAGCTCTATAAATACTCTAATATTCCAGAAACCCTGGGGGAGTCGACGAAACACAATTCCAGCCGCTGTAAGTTCCAGAACCACGAGATCCAATCTAGAGGCCTCTTCCGGCACCTTGCCAGAGGGGGAAACGATCACGGAGGGGTTCATCATCCTCATTGGTGATCCTCCGATGATTCGTGAGTAGTTTACCACAAACCTACATGTTCGTAGACAGTAGCTAGATGGCTTCTTCTCTCTTTTTGATCTTCAATACAATGTTCTCCTCGATGTTCCTGGAGATCTATTTGATGTAATGACTTTCTGCGGTGTGTTTGTTGGGTTCTGATGAATTGTGAGTTTATAATTAGATCTATCCACTACTATTATTTGGCTCTTTGTTGAACTCTTATATGCATGATCTTTATAGCCTCATATTTCTTCTCCAAAACTTTTATTTGGTTTGGCCAACTAGATTGTTTTTTCTTGCAATGGGAAGAGGTGCTTTGTGATGGGTTCAATCTTGTGGTGCTCATTCTCAGTGACAAGGAGACAAGACATGCATGTATCGGTGCCATTAAGGATATAAAGACGTGGTCTATTCCTACATGAATTGATCTTGTCTACATCATGTCATCATTCTTATTGCATTACTCCGTTTTTTCATGAATTTAATACACTAGATGCATGCTGGATAGCGGTCGATGCGTGGAGTAATAGTAGTAGATGCAGGCAGGAGTCGGTCTACTAATCTTGGACGTGATGCCTATATACATGATCATTGCTTTAGATATCGTCGTAATTTTTTGCTCTTCTATCAATTGCCCAACAGTAATTTGTTTACCCACCATATGCTATTTTCCCGAGAGAAGCCACTAGTGAAATCTACGGCCCCAAGGTCTATTTCCTATCATATTGTTTTTAGATCTATTATTCCAAAAACCCAAAAATACCTTGTTGCAGTTTTTCTTTACTTATTTTAGTTTGTGTTTTTGCTAGATCTATATATCCAAACTAATACAATTTAATATATCTCAATACCGAGGAGGGATTAACATCCCCTCTTACGCGTTGGGTTGCAAATATTTGTTATTTGTGTGAAGATGTTGTTTACATAGTGTTGCTTGGTCTCCTACTGGATTGATAACCTTGGTTTCATAACTAAGGAAAATACTTACCGTTGTTGTGCTGCATCATCCTCTCCTCTTCGGGGAAATACCAACGCGGATACAAACAATCAGGAAGAATTTCTGGTGCCATTGCCTGGGAGACATCATCAACATCTATCAAGTTCCAAATGACAAATCTCATCTCCTTGCAATTTACTTTATTTGCCATTTGCCTCTCATTTTCATCTCCCCCACTTCTAAAAAGTTTTTGCAAAAATCCAAAGATATTTTTCATTTGCCTTTTTCTTATTTGCTATCTTTTCTTATGTTGCCATGTGCGTTTTATTTGCTTGCATCTTCTCTTGCTAAAAATCTATTGATATGGATCCTCATCCACTTGCTAATATTTTCAAAATATCCAATTATGATGAACCAAGTCTTAGTGATTTGAGTGCACTAGATTATCTTTATGAAGTTTTGCTTGAAAATCGTGAATCTAAAAATTGTGATGAAGTGTTATCGGAAGAAATTTATAATGTGATTCATGATAGCTCCTTGAATGAAAATCATGATTGCAATGATGTTACTATAAATTCTATTAATGTCGATTATGTTAATAATATGCAAAACTACAAGCTACGGGACGATATTTTTGTGATGTCCACTACTTATTGCAATGATCATGATTGGGGTGATAATGTTTCTTATGATCTTGAAAATTTCTTTAAGCCTCATAATGAATATGATATTGAAAATAATGTTTACAATAATATTAAAAGGTGGTTTGAAAGAGTGTCAACTTTAGCTAAAAATAATACCACATATTTGGAGAGTGTTCAATCTTATCATTTTTTTATAGAAGTGGGCTTGGAGAGGTCATGAATTTATTTGATGATAATCCCACTTTATTGGAAGAGTGTCAACTTTGCATGCATGTCGATCGTGTAGAGAATAGGTTGTGTTATAGCTATATTGTTGAATTTGAATATGATCCCACATGTAATTATTTTGTGAGAGGAAAATATGGTTATAGAAATTATCATGTTACTAAATTACCTCCCATTATGTTGTGATTGCTATTGTTTCTTTCTTCTTCCTTGCATATGCTATATTTTTATTTCCTTGATAATTTGTTTGCCTACAAAATGCCTATGCATGGGAAGTATGTTAGACTTAAATGTGTTTGTCACAAGTTTTACGATGCTCTCTTTGTGCTTCAATTATTTTCTTTCATGTGAGCATCCTTAAAATTCCAAGCCTATCTTAATGGTTATAAAAAAGAGCTTGATGGGATGCAACTCAATGAATAAATTATGTTTTCTCTTTTTCTTTATGTTTTTGTGTGTTCACACAAATATGCTACTGTTATGATTGTGTTTTTATGTTTCAATTGGTGTTTGTGCCAACTAAATCCTTTAGGATCATGTTGGGTGATAGTTGATTTGTTCCTGTTGAAAAACATAAACTCTTATGTCCAGTAGCAGAATTTAAAAAAACACTGGAGTGACGAAAAAATCTGAATTTTTTACACATCATTGATATATAAATTTCCTACGTCATCCTAAGTTCTCAGAATTTTTGGAGTTATGGAAGTATGGTCAAAGTCCATATTAATACAGACTATTCTACTTCTGACAGATTCTGTTTCCGTTGCATTGTGTGCTTATTTTGATGAATCTATGGATTGTATCGGGGTGTATAAGCCATGGTAAAGTTAGAATACAGTAGGTATAATGCAATAATAAAATATGAATGGTTTGCAACAGTATTTAAAGTGGTGATTTGCTTTATTACACTAACAGATCTCCTGAACACTACTAGGAAAACGGCTATAGATGAAATGGACACTAATGGCGCACCACATATGTGGTGCGCCATTAGTATATAGCAATGGTGCACCACATACAGGTACGCCATTAGAAATATATTACTAATGGCGCACCTGGTGTGCGGTGCGCCATTAGAAGTTTTGAAAAAAATAAAAAATAAATTTGTTACTAATGGCGCACCGAGGGTGTGGTGCGCCATTACTAGTTGACATAGTAATGGCACACCACACCCACGGTGCGCCATTAGAAGTTTTGAAAAAAAAGTAAAAAAAATAAAAAAAATTGTTAGTAATGGCACACCTGTGGACAGTGCGCCATTACTAGTTTTAACTAGTAATGGCGCACTGTCCACTGGTGCGTCATTACTAAGTTTTTTAAAAAAAAATTCAAAAAAAAATTTCAAATTTTTTTTAAAACTAGTAATGGCGCACCGTGGGTGTGGTGCGCCATTAGTAATTTAACTACTAATGGCGCACCACCCCACGGTGCGCCATTACTAGTTTGCCCGGCTTCAACCGAATGCACACCCCCCTCCCCCCCCCCCCCCCCCCCCCCCGTGGACCACCTTTTCAGTTTTAAAAAAATAAAAAAATGATAAAAATGTCAAAAAAATAAAAGAAAATAAGTTTCCCATGTCATATGTGGTCTAGTTGTTGGGAAAATTTACAAATATAAATTTCGACTTTATTTGCAAAATCTCTCTGGAAATTTGTAAAATGGGCATAACTTTTGCATACGAACTCGGATTAAAAAGTTTTATATATGAAAAATCATCTACTCGAAAAGTTACATCCGAATTTAACAGTGGGAGCCCCGTTAAACATTTTCAAAATCCCCAAAAACCTAACACAAAAAAGTTACGGGGCTTTCAAGATCTAGAGGCAAAAAAATCAAAAAAAAGGTTTTGAAAATTATTTTTTTGAATTTTTTTTCAAAAAATGATACGTAATATGACCGGGAAGTTTGAAATATTTTTCAAAATTTCATCATAGTCATGAACATGAACAAAGTCCTAGACATCAACAAGGTATAATAGGATTGATATGCTAGATATATCAACAAGTGCCTGTGAAGTGAGCTGTTGCTGGGGTTGGATAGAACTCTGAAGTTAAGTGTGCTTGGGCTGGAGTAGTGTGAGGATGGGTGACCTTTCGGGAAGTTTGACCATGGAGTGCGATTTGACCTGAGATTAAGCATATTGACCCGAGATTAAGCCATAGTGACCTAAGATTAAGAAAAAAACAAAAAAAATGGAAAAATTTAAAAAAAAATAAAAAAATCTGAAAAAAAATTGTTACTAATGGCGCACTTCTATGTGGTGCGCCATTAGTATACCAGATACTAATGGCGCACCATGGGCCATACTAATGGTGCACCAGCGGTGCGCCATTAGAATACTAGATTCTAATGGCGCACCACAGGTGCGCCATTAGAAAAAAATTCTAGTGGCGTGATGCTAATGGCGCACCGGTAGTGCGCCATTAGTAGGCAAAACCGGTGCGCCATTAGTAGGCCTTTTCCTAGTAGTGGAAGGTTTTGTTAAGTTTTGTGTGATTGAAGTTTTCATGTTTTGGGTGAGATCACGATGGATGAAGGAATAAGGAGTGAAAAGAACCTAATCTTGGGGATGCCCATGGAACCCCAAGGTAATATTCAAGGAGAACCAAACAACTAAGCTTGGTGATGCCCCGGAAGGCATCCCCTCTTTCTTCTAATGACCATCGGTAATTTTACTTGGAGCTATATTTTTATTCATCACATATCATGAGTTTTGCTTGGAGCGTCTTGTATTATATGAGTCTTTGCTTGTTTTTCTTTTTAGTATGTCAAAATCATCCTTGCTGGACACAACCATTTGAGAGAGTCATAATGATGCTATGATTTGTTAGAATTTCTCTGTGTGCTTCACTTAAATTTTTTGAGCTATGGAATTGCTCTAGTGCTTCACTTATATCTTTTTGAGCACGGTGGTGCTTTAATTTTTGAAGAAATACTCTCATGCTTCACTTAGATCAATTTGAGAGTTAGTAAATTTTTGAAGAAATTCTCTCCTGCTTCACTTATATTATTTTGAGAGATGAAAAAATTGTTTATGCTCATGTTCTTCACTTAAATTTATTTGAGAGCTTGTTATTAGCGATCGTAATATATGAAATTAGTCCCAAAGTGATAGATATCCAAGGGGGGTATAATAAAAACTTTCATGAAGATCACTGGACATTATAAACTTGATTCCCTGTAATAGTTTTTAGATATGGAGATAGTAATATGTGAGTCATGTTGGTGAGTAATTATGCTTTAGTAAGAATATTGGTGTTAAGGTTTGTGATTCCCTATGCAAGCACGAAAGTCAATAGTTATGCATTGAAGTTACGTCCTACTTGTAGTGCATTATTCGGTGTTTGTTATTTTTAATGCTCGTTTATGATAGTTTTCGCTTTTTGGTTGGTTGCTTCTCAATCTATTTGCTAGCCTTCACCTGTACTAAGCGTGAATACTGCTTGTGCATCCAAATCCTTAAGCCAAAGTTGTGCCAAATGAGTCCACCATATCTACCTATATGCGGTATTTTCATGTCATTCCAAGTAAATTTGTATGTGCTGATACATCTCCGTCGTATCTAATTTTCCTAACGTGTTTCCTCTTGTTTTGGACTCTAATTTGCATGATTTGAATCAAACTAACCCAGACTGATGCTATTTTCAGCAGAACTACCATGGTGTTGTTTTTTGTGCAGAAATGAAAGTTCTCGGATTGGAATTAAACTTTGCGAGGAATTTTTATACAATAAAAGAGAATTTTTGGAGCCAAGAACCACCGGAGGGGGCACCTGGGTGGGCACAACCCACCAGGGCGCGCCTACCCCCACCAGGCGCGCCCAGGTGGGTTGTCGCCACTTGGTGACCCCGTAAACCCTTAAACCTATGCTATAAAATCCTATTTTTCCAGAAAAAATCAGGAGGGAAGAATTATCGCATTTCACGTGATGGAGCCGCCGTCACCTCCTGTTCTTCATCGGGAGGCCAGATCTGGAATCCATTTGGGGCTCCGAAGAGGGTGATCTTCGATCTTCGTCATCACCAACCCTCCTCCATCGCCAATTCCATGATGCGCTCCACCGGGAGTGAGTAATTCCTTCGTAGGCTCGCTGGTCGATGAGGAGTTGGATGAGATTCATCATGTAATCGAGTTAGTTTTGTTAGGGCTTGATCCCTAATATCCACTATGTTCTGAGATTGATGTTGCTACGACTTTGCTATGCTTAATGCTTGTCACTTTGGACCCGGGTGCCATGATTTCCGATCTGAACCGTTTATGTTATCACCATTATATGTATGTTCTAGATCCGATCTTGCAAGTTATAGTCACCTACTACGTGTTATGATCCAGCAACCACGGAGTGACAATAGTCGGGACACTTTACGGTGATGACCGTAGTTTGAGGAGTTCATGTATTCATTGTGTGTTAATGCTTTGTTCTAGTTCTCTATTAAAAGGAGGCCTTAATATCCCTTAGTTTCCAATAGGACCACGCTGCCACGGGAGGGTAGCACAAAAGGTGTCATGCAAGTTCTTTCCATAAGCATGTATGACTATTTACGGAATACACGCCTACATTATATTTATGAACTGGAGCTAGTGCCGTATCGCCCTAGGTTATGACTGTTATATGATGAATATCATCCAACAAATTGCCGATCCAATGCCTACGATGTTCCTACATATTGATCTTGCCAAGTTACTACTGCTATTGTTACTGTTGCACTTGCTACCAAATCAATGCTATCACTATTAGCGTTGCTATTTCTATTGCTACTACTATCAAAACTATCATATTACTGTGCTACTGACCACTTTGCTGCAGATAATTAATCTCCAGGTGTGACTAAATTGACAACTCAGTTGCTAATACTTACAAATATTCTTTGGCCCCCCTTGTGTCGAATCTATAAATTTGGGTTGAATACTCTACCCTCGAAAACTGTTGTAATCCCCTATACTTGTGGGTTATCATGTGCCAACTCTAATTTTCAAGATGAATTTCCTTTTTGTGTGCCCGTACCACTCATGAAGCGGCAGGTGGTGGCCAAAATTTTCCATGCTAGATATGTTATTCTCAACATGAGTGTTTATTCACTTGTCATTGCACGAGAGTGTGCAAACGATGAATTTGATACAGTAAACGTTTCCCTTTTTCAGATATGCGGTGTCGCACATAACAAGCATGCTCATCTAAATATTTGCCCTCAACTAAGCTAGTTGGGGTTTCAGCACGAGCACATAGGGATCGAAGAAGATCCAAGTAAATATTCAAAAAAAGATGATCCAAGTAATAAGCTTCAGGAGTGTGATAGATTTTGAGTGGTTCTTCAACCATTGGTTCAGTAGGTACAACTAATTTTTTTGGTATTTTGTGTTTCCTACCCATAACTAAAGATACAAAACAACTAAGAACAGCAAACAAAAATTACTTAGTGATAAAGCAAAAATGCACACACGAGAATATTCACCCCACGCTATGACTCCCCGGCAACGGCGCCAGAAAAAGGTCTTGATAACCCACAAGTATAGGGGGTCAATTGTAGCCTCTTTCGATAAGTAAGAGTGTCGAACCCAACGAGGAGCTAGAGATAGAAAAAATGTTCCCTCAAGTTCTATTGACCACCGATACAACTCTACGCACGCTTAGCGTTCGCTTTACCTAGAACAAGTATGAAACTAGAAGTACTTTGTAGGTGTTTTTGGATATGTTTGCAAGATAACAAAGACCACGTAAATAAAAGTAGGGGCTGTTTAGATAAAGACACAATAAAGTAAATATAGCGAGTGTGGGAAAGTGGTGGTAGGAGTTGTGAAATTGTCCCTAAGTAATTGATTACTTTACTAGACCGATAGCAAGTTTTATGTGGGAGAGGCCACTTATAGCATGTCATCCCTGACTTGGAATTCTATGCACTTATGATTGGAACTATTAGCAAGCATCCGCAACTACTAACGTTCATTAAGGTAAAACCCAACCATAGCATTAAGATATATTGGTCCCTGTCAATCCCGTATGCATCAATTTCTATGCTTGGTTGAAGCTTCTGTCACTCTTGCCCTCCAATACATAGTCCTATCAACATACAACTAACCCTATGGTGTGATCCACGCGCGCGCTCATATGATGGGCACGAAAGGACAGCAACATAACCATAAGCAAATTAAATCAATCATAGCAATTCATCAACCATCGTTAGGACAACGGAAATCTACTCAGGCATCATAGAATGGCAACACATCATTGGATAATAATATGAAGCATAAAGCACCATGTTCAAGTAGAGGGTACAGCGGGTTGCAGGAGTGTAGACCGTTGTATATAGATGGGGGAAGGTGATGGAGATGTTGGTGAAGATGGCGGAGGTGTTGGTGAAGATCGCGGTGATGATGATGGTGGCCACGGCAGCGTTCCGGCGCCACCGTAAGAGAAGGGGAGAAGGGGCCCCTTCTTCTTCTTCTTCTTCTTCTTCTTCCTTGACCTCCTCCCTAGATGGGAGAAGGGTTTCCCCTCTGGTCCTTGGCCTCCATGTTATGGGAGGGGCGAGAGCCCCTCCGATTGGATCTGTCTCTCTGTCTCTCTCTGTTTCTGCGTTCTCTGATTCTGCCCTTTCACCGTTTCTTATATATCCGGAGATCCGTAACTCCGATTGGATTGAAACCTTCGCTCTGATTTTTTTTCCAAAACTTAGCTTTCTTGCGGCCCAAGAAGAGCATTAACCGCCTTACGGGGGCCCATGAGGGTCAGGGGCGCGCCCAGGGGGTGGGGCGCGCCCCCTACCTCGTGGCTCCCTCGGGCACCATCTCGCGTTGATTTTCTTCCCATATTTCACATATATTCCAAAAATAATCTCCGTCTGTTTTTATCCCATTTGGACTCCGTTTGATATGGATTTTCTGCGAAACAAAAAACATGCAACAAACAGGAACTAGCACTGGGCACTGGATCAATATGTTAGTCCCCAAAAATAGTATAAAAAGTTTCCAAAAGTATATGAAAGTTGTAGAATATTGGCATGGAACAATCAAAAATTATAGATAAGACGGAGACGTATCAGCATCCCCAAGCTTAATTCCTGCTCATCCTCGAGTAGGTAAATGATAAAAAAAAAGATAATTTTTGATGTGGAATTCTACCTAGCATAATCTTGATCACATATCTAATCATGGCATGAATATTAAGATACGAGTGATTCAAAGCAATAGTCTATCATTTGACATAAAAACAATAATACTTTAAGCCTACTAATAAAGCAATCATGTATTTTCAAAATAACATGGCCAAAGAAAGTTATCCCTACAAAATCATATAGTCTGGCTATGCTCCATCTTCACCACACAAAATATTCACATCATGCACAACCCCGATGACAAGCCGAGCAATTGGTTCATACTTTTTAACGCACTTCAGCTTTTTCAACCCTCACGCAATAGATGAGCGCAAGCCATGGATATAGCACTATAGTTGGAATAGAATATGATGATGGGGGTTATGTGGAGAAGACAAAAAGGGAGAAAGTCTCACATCGATGCGGCTAATCAATGGTCTATGGAGATGCCCATCAATTGATGTCAATGCGAGGATTAGGGATTGCCATGCAACGGATGGACTAGAGCTATAAGTGTATGAAATCTCAAACTGAAACTAAGTGGGTGTGCATCCAACTTGCTTGCTCATGAAGACCTCGGGCATTTGGGGAAGCCCATCATCGTAATATACAAGCCAAGTTCTATAATGAAAATTCCCACTAGTATATGAAAGTGATAACTCAAGAGACTCTCTATATGAAGAACATGGTGCTACTTTGAAGCACAAGTGTGGTAAAACGATAGTAACATTGCCTCTTTTTCTTTTTTTTCTCTTTTTTGAATGGGCTTCTTTGGCCCCCTTTTTTATTTAGGCTTCATTGGCCTCTCCTTTTTTCTATGGGCAATTCTCTAATAATGATGATCATCACACTTTTATTTACTTACAACTCGATACTAGAACAAAGATATGACTCTATATGAATGCCTCCGGTGGTGTACTGGGATGTGCAATGATCTAGCGTAGCAATGACATCAAAAAACGGACAAGCCATGAAAATATCATGCTAGCTATCTTACGATCATGCAAAGCAATATGACAGTAAATGCTCAAGTCATGTATATGATGATGATGGAAGTTGCATGGCAATATATCTCGGAATGGCTATGGAAATGCCATGATAGGTAGGTATGGTGGCTGTTTTGAGGAAGATATAAGGAGTTTTATGTTTGACAGAGCGTATCATATCACGGGGTTTGGATGCACCGGCGAAGTTTGCACCAACTCTTGAGGTGAGAAAGGGCAATGCATGGTACCGAAGAGGCTAGCAACGATGGAAGGGTGAGAGTGCGTATAATCCATGGACTCACATTAGTCATAAAGAACTCATATACTTATTGCAAAATTTTACTAGCCCTCGAAGCAAAGTACTACTACGCATGCCCCTACGGGGATAGATTGGTAGGAAAATACCATCGCTCGTCCTTGACCGCCACTCATAAGGAAGACAATCAATAAATAAATCATGCTCCGACTTCATTACATAATGGTTCACCATACGTGCATGCTACGGGAATCACAAACCTTAACACAAGTATTTCTACTAATCCACAACTACCCACTAGCATGACTCTAATATCACCATCTTTATATCGCAAAACTATTGCAAGGAATCAAACATATCATATTCAGTGATCTACAGGTTTTATTTAGGATTTTATGACTAACCATGTGAATGACCAGTTCCTGACATCTCTCTAAATAGATATAAGTGAAGCAAGAGAGTTTAATTCTTTCTACAGAAGATATGCCCACTCTCTAACAAATATAAGTGAAGCAAAAGAGCATTCTACAAATGGCGGTTTTCTATGTAAAGAGAAACAGGCAATCCAAACTTCAAATGATATAAGTGAAGCACATGAAGCATTCTATAAAGCCATACTCAAAAGATATAAGTGAAGTGCATAGAGCATTCTATAAATCAACCAAGAACTATCTCATACTAGCATGGTGCATAAAATAAAAATGAAAACTAAATGCAAAAGACGCTCCAAGATCTGCACATATCACATGAATGAAACGAATCCGAAAACATACTGATATTTGTTGAAGAAAGAGGGGGATGCCTTCCGGGGCATGCCCAAGCTTAGACGCTTGAGTATCCTTGAATATTTACTTGGGGTGCCTAGGGCATCCCCAAGCTTGAGCTCTTGCCTCTCTTCCTTCTTTTCATATCGAGACCTTCTCGATCATCGAACACTTCATCCACACAAAACTTTAACAGAAAACTCGGTAAGAGCCGTTAGTATAATAAAGCAATTCAATACTCTCAGTACTGTTGCAAACCAATTCATATTTTTTTTTGAATTATAGCTACTGTAGTATAACTTTTCCATGCCTTAATCCACTGCTATAATTCGATAGTTTCATCAAAACAAGCAAACTATGCATCAAAAACTGAATCTGTCTAAAACAGTACAGTCTGTAATAATCTGAACATTAACCATACTTCTGATACTTGAACAATTCTGCAAAACTTAGGAAAAATAAACAATTTGTATATAAAGATAGTGCAAAAAGAATCAGAACCATTTGACGTTCCAGTAAAAAATGTAAAATCGCGCACTACAGCCAAAGTTTATGTCCTGCACCATACAAACCAACAAGCATTGTAAACATCCTAAAGGCAAACCTTGGCACATTATTTTTATAATACAATGGAATTGTACAATGGGATAATGATTTTAGTTGAAAAGTTTCTATAATTAAGATTCACAAAGTTTCCATGGGCATGAACAAAGTTCAAGGACGTCCCCCACTTTCACAATGCTCGTCTATCTCACTTTCACTTTTCTTTTTGAAAACTCTTGGGTTCCCCTCTTTATTTTTTTGTTTTTAAACTATATAAAAGCACACATCAGAAATAAATGACTCTCTAAAACTTCCGGGTTGTCTCCCTGGCAGCCTTTTCTTTAAAGCCATTAAGCTAGGCATATAGTGCTCAAGTAATGAATCCACCCAGATCCCAAGGTATATCAAAGCCAATTTTAATTAACAATTATTTGTAATTTAATGGTGAGCACAAAGTAACATATATCATGCAACAACGAAGTCTAACTCTCTTCCTATGCATCGGCATGTCATAAAAGAACAATTCATGCACATATAGTAAAGGCCAACGCACAGTATAAACAGTTTCTTGCAATTTTATCGTATTGGAAACATAGAGAGGTGGAGATATAGTTACTCTCTCATAATAATTGCAAGTAGGAGCAGCAAGCACATGCATATTATATTCATCAAAATCATCATGTGTAATAGTAAAACGCAACCCATCAATATAATCCTTAATAAGTGCAAACTTCTCCGATATAGTGTAGTCGGGAGAATTCAAAAAGATAATAGGACTATCATGCATGGGTGCAATAGCAACAATTTCATGTTTAACATAAGGAACTATAGCAAGTTCATATCCATGAGCATAATTTATATTGGCATCTTTGCCACAAGCATAGCAAGCATCATCAAAAAGAGATATTTCAAGAGAATCAACGGGATCATAACAATCATCCTTCGGTAAGCACGAAGGGAAATTAAACAATGTATGAGTTGAAGAGTTACTCTCATTAGAAGGTGGGCATGGGTAGCTAATCTGATCTTCCTCCTTTTGTTCTTCGCTCTCCTCATCATCTTTTTCATCCAACGAGCTCATAGTTTCATCAATTTCTTCTTCCATAGACTCCTGCAAAATATTAGTCTCTTCTTGGACAGCGGAGGAGACCTTGATATATGGTTTAACATATGCATTAGAAGCATAATTCTCATAAAAATATTCAAGTATGGCAAAATTTTCAGATTTGTAAAGAGTAGCATCATACTTTTCAATCAAAGAAGCAATTTCATAAGCACCCTTAAAAGCAACAAATTCTTCAATTTGTTGAACATCATAGTAATAATAAACACCCTTAGCATAAGAAGATACGATTCCATTTTCACTAAACAAACATTGGTAGGGAAGGTGTTTCTTAGGGTCTTCAGAACAACAAGTAATATCATATATTTCGCATAAATTCCAAGCATAGCATTCAAACGATGAATTTGATCCAGTAAATGTTTCCCTTTTTCAGATATGCGGTGTCGCACATAACAAGCATGCTCATCTAAAGATTTGCCCTCAACTAAGCTAGTTGGGGTTTCAGCACGAGCACATAGGGTTCAAAGATGATCCAAGTAATAAGCTTCAGGAGTGTGATAGATTTTGAGTGGTTCTTCAACCATTGGTTCAGTAGGTACAACTAATTTTTTTGGTATTTTGTGTTTCCTACCCATAACTAAAGGAAGAAAACAACTAAGAACAGAAAACAAAAATTACTTAGTGATAAAGCAAAAAAGCACACACGAGAATATTCACCCCACGCTATGACTCCCCGGCAACGGCGCCAGAAAAAGGTCTTAATAACCCACAAGTATAGGGATCAATTGTAGCCTATTTCAATAAGTAAGAGTGTCGAACCCAACGAGGAGCTAAAGGTAGAATAAATATTCCCTCAAGTTCTATCGATCGCCGATACAACTCTACGCACGCTTAGCATTCTCTTTACCTAGAATAAGTATGAAACTAGAAGTACTTTGTTGGTGTTTTTGCATAGGTTTGCAAGATAACAAAGACCACATAAATAAAAAGTAGGGGCTCTTTAGATAAAGACACAATAAAGTAAATATAGCGAGTGTGGGAAAGTGGTGGTAGGAGTTGTGAAATTGTCCCTAAGTAATTGACTACTTTACTAGACCGATAGCAAGTTTTATGTGGGAGCGGCCACTTATAGCATGTCATCCCTGACTTGGAATTCTATGCACTTATGATTGGAACTATTAGCAAGCATCCGCAACTACTAATGTTCATTAAGGTAAAACCCAACCATAGCATTAAGATATATTGGTCCCCCTTCAATCTCGTATGCATCAATTTCTATGCTAGGTTGAAGCTTCTGTAACTCTTGCCCTCTAATACATAGTCCTATCAACATACAACTAACCCTATGGTGTGATCCACGCGCACGCTCATATGATGGGCACCAAAGGAGAGCAACATAACCACAAGAAAATTAAATCAATCATAGCAATTCATCAACCACCAATAGGACAACGAAAATCTACTCAGACATCATAGAATGGCAACACATCATTGGATAATAATATGAAGCATAAAGCACCATGTTCAAGTAGAGGGTACAGCGGGTTGCGGGAGAGTAGACCGTTGTAGATAGATGGGGGAAGGTGATGGAGATGTTGGTGAAGATGGCGGAGGTGTTCGTGAAGATCGCGGTGATGATGATGGTGGCCACGGCAGCGTTCTGGCTCCACCGGAAGAGAAGGGGAGAAGGGGCCCCTTCTTATTCTTCTTCCTTGACTTCCTCCCTAGATGGGAGAAGGGTTTCCCCTCTGGTCCTTGGCCTCCATGGCATGGGAGGGGCGAGAGCCCCTCCGAGATTGGATCTGTCTCTTTGTCTCTCTTTGTTTCTCTGTTCCCTGATTCTTCCCTTTCACCGTTTCTTATATATCCGGAGATCCGTAACTCCGATTGGATTGAAACCTTCGCTCCAATTTTTTCCAAAACTTAGCTTTCTTGCGGCATAAGAAGAGCATTAACCGCCTTACGAGGGGCCCACGAGGGTCAGGGGCGCGCCCCCTGCCTCGTGGCTCCCTTGGGCACTGTCTCGCGTTGATTTTCTTCCCATATTTCATATATATTCCAAAAATAATCTCTGTCCATTTTTATCCCGTTTGGACTCCGTTTGATATGGATTTCCTGCGAAACAAAAAACATGCGACAAACAGGAACTGGCACTGGGCACTGGATCAATATGTTAGTCCCCAAAAATAGTATGAAAATTTGCCAAAAGTATATGAAAGTTGTAGAATATTGGCATGGAACAATCAAAAATTATAGATACGATGGAGACGTATCATTGTCAAATAATAAATTCCTTGGAAAAGTGTTGGTATGGAAGGCACCCATGGATATGGCTACCCAGGTATTCTGAAGGAATGGTGGAAAAAGGAATAAACTTTATTTTATGTTTGGGAACCGCATATGATGTATCTAGGATGGAAAGTGTTGGGAATTCTTGGTCGTTTTCGTTCATGAGAAAAGCATGCATCTCAAAATATTTTATCTCTCAATTTAAGCTTTGAGCTCTGGCACCTCTACAAATCTCGGATTCCCTCTACGCAGGGCCTATCTATTTACTTGATGCAATTTTTATTTTTATTTGAGTCTCCATCTTTTCTTATAAAGCACCAACTAGGGAGCACTATGATCATACTTGTGCATTGGATGTAGCTAATATTTGAGTGTGTTTCATGAATGGGTCAATGATTGAGCATAATGGGGTAGGGACAGCTTTCTTTAGTGTTGATATTTTGAGAGACATGGTTGCTTGTTGATATGCTTGAGTATTGAAATCTTCATGTCAATTAAAGACTATTGCTTTGAATCATTTAAAAGCCCAAATGTCCATGCTACAAAAGAAAAGATTATGTGATGAACATGTTAGGCAGCATTCCACTTCAAAAATTCTATTTTTATCATTTACCTATTCGAGGACGAGCAAGAATTAAGCCTGGGATGTTGATATGTCTCCAATGTATCTATAATTTTTTTTATTGTTCCATGGTGTTATATTATCAATCTTGGATGTTTTACATTCATTTACTAGCAACTTTATATCACTTTTCGAGACTAACCTATTGACATAGTGCCCAGTGCCAGTTGCTGATTTTTTGCTTGTTTTTTACTTCACAGAATATCCATATCAAACGAAATCCAAATGCAGTGAAACTTTTTGGAGATTTTTTTTCTACCCATAAGACACCCAGGAGGCCCAAGAAGTGCACCAAAGGGGCCCTGTGGGGCCCACTAGGCACCAGGGCGCTCCCTGGTGGGTAGTGGGGCCCACAGGCACCCCCTCCACCGCCTCTCAGCTCAATAAATACTCAAATATTACAGAAACCCTGGGGGAGTCGACGAAACACAATTCTAGCCGCTGCAAGTTCCAGAACCACGAGATCTAATCTAGAGTCCTTTTCTAGCACCTTGCCGGAGGGGAAACGATCATGGAGGGGTTCATCATCCTCATTGGTGCTCCTCTAATGATTCGTGAGTAGTTTACCACAAACCTACAGGTCCATATGCAGTAGCTAGATGGCTTTTTCTCTCTTTTTGATCTTCAATACAATGTTCTCCTCGATGTTCTTGGAGATCTATTTGATGTAATGACTTTTTGCGGTGTGTTTGTTGGGATCCGATGAATTATGAGTTTATGATCAGATCTATCCATTAATATTATTTGCGTTTTTATTGAACTATTATATGCATGATCTTTTTAGCCTTGTGTTTCTTCTCTGAAACTTTGGTTTGGTTTCGTCAACTAGATTGATTTTTCTTGTAATGGGAAGAGGTGCTTTGTGATGGGTTCGATCTTGCAGTGCTCATTCTCAGTGACAAAAGGAGACCTGACACGCATGTATCATTACCATAAAGGATAAAAAATGGGGTTTATTCCTACATGAATAGATCTTGTCTGCATCATGTCATCGTTCTTATTGCATTACTCTGTTTTTCATGAACTTAATACGCTAGATGCATGTTGGATAGTGGTTGATGTGTGGAGTAATAGTAGTAGATGCATGCAGGTGTCGGTCTACTAATCTTGGGTGTGATGCCTATATACATGATCATTGCCTTGGATATCATCATAATTATTTGCTCTTTTATAAATTTCCCAACAGTAATTTGTTTGCCCATCATATGCTCTTTTCTCGAAAGAAGCCAATAGTAAAATCTACAGCCCCTGGGTCTATTTCATATCATATTGTTTTCAGATCTATTATTTCAAAGACCCAAAAATACCTTGCTGCACTTTTTATTTACTTATTTTATTTTGTGTTTTTTGCTTGATCTATTTATCCAATCTCATACAATTTAATCTATATCAATACCGAGGAGGGATTGACAACCCCTCTTACGCGTTGGGTTGCAAATATTTGTTATTTGTGTGCGGGTGTCGTTTACATATTGTTGCTAGGTTCTCCTACTAGATTAATAACCTTGGTTTCATAACTGAGGAAAATACTTATTGTCGCTGTGTTGCATCATCCTCTCCTATCCGGGCAAATACCAACGCATATACAAGCAATCAGTGGCCTTACTTGGACCTGAGTGGCGGCGACCTACCGTCTTCTACTCTTCCTCGTCTTCTATGTGGTGCGGCCTTGTTGGCGGTGGGGCAGGGCCTCAACGGAGCCGGCGATGTCCTCTGCCTCATTGGGGGAGGCGCCTCAGTGGAGTGGGGGAAATCCTCCCCCTCGTTGTTGGCAGGGCGGGGCCTCGGCAGAGCCGACGATGTCCTCTGCCTCGTTGTTGGTGGGGCGGGGCCTTGGCGAAGCAGGGCCTCTGTAGGGGGTGTCATGCGACATATGCCAAAGGATGGCTTATCATGGAGGGGGCTAATAAGACGTCGCCGGTGCCAGGAAACAGGATGAGGCGAAGACATGCACGCCGGCGAATCTTACCCAGGTTCGGGGCTCTCCTAGGAGATAACACCCCTTGTCCTGCTCTGCGGGGTCTCCACATGATCACTAGCTCAAAAAGAGTGGCTACAAGGTGCTCCTTGAGTTGTTTCTCTAGAGGAGGAAGAAGAAGAAGGCTAGCCCTAACTCCCTCTCTATGTGTGTGTTTCTCTAAGAATCTGAACCCTTTGCATGGGTGCCCTGGGGGTTTATATAGGCCTACCCCCAAGGGTACAATGGTAATCTGGTCGGGTGTGGGCCCAGGCCATCAGTGTCTCTTGTGGTCGGCTTCTCCGCCGGTAGCTGGGGCCCGCCGGCTGGTGGGCCCCGCCGGCTGTCTTGTACTTGGTCGACAGGCCGCGCCCGCCGCTTGCGGGCCTTGCTAGTGGCTCATCACTGTGGTCGTGCTTCTAATGACGGTTGCTTGGTCAGGGGGGCGTGGCTATAGTTCCACCGCCTGGTGGCCGTTCACTGTAGCCACTCCCCGTTTCTCCCGGCTGATGGTGCACAATCTCTTAGGAAGGGGAGGGCCGCCTATTGGAAGCCGGCCTCTCCCTTAGCCTACTAGCTCGGCTTGCCGCCCTCCGGCTTTCCATGAGCTAGTAGGACCCGCCGCTTGCGGGTTGTACTGATAGCTCATTATGGGAGCTGGGTCCCTCATGTCTTGGGTGATGTCATGGGCGGAGGGGCTATAGTGCCACGCCGTGCGGGCGATCGCCAGCCGGTACGGCACACTATAGCCATGACTCGCCCTAGATTCAAGGGCGGCAGGCTCCTTTGTAGCCACGCCTCCTCTAATCGCATTCATGGTGGCTCAGACTTTGAGGGTGATTGGGGCCGCCTGCTAGAAGCCGGCCCCTCTGGGGGCCGCCTGCTAGGAGTCGGCCCCTCTCGCAGCCGGCTGCTTGGACCAACCGGCCACAAGAAGGCGGCAGTCACCCTCGGATGCCTGAGGGGCACAGTCGGCCCCGATGTCTTGAAACGCCATGGGGGCAGATGAGGCTACCCATGGCCAATAACTCCGAAAGTAGTCCCCAAAGCTGGCGGGTTGCCACGGCTGGCAAGGTGGAGGTGCCTCGGCAGCTTCCTACTCCGTGAAGTTTTGGTTGCTTGCTTGGTCCGTCTTATGGGGTGCCGGAAGCCAGGAGCCGCCCGGAGCCTGACTAGTCGACTGGTGGAATTTGAACAATCATGGCGCGAAGCATGCGGCGCGCTAGCTAGGTGCCTAGGCTAGCCGCCTGCCGCATGCGCGCCATGCGGTGCTAGCTACCGGGCCGGCCTGCCAGCCCACGCTTGATGGGACGTAAGAGCAGGTCGGGCCCACCACTATCGGGCCTCGGCATGCGCGCAGATCCGCTGCGGCCGAGGCAGGCGGTTGGGATCCCACACGCCATTACCTCGCGCCGTTACTGTGCGGTAAACGCGGGCCGTGGGGTTGTGGGCGTAGTAAATCCCATGATCCCACGCCCCGCCCCCTCGGCTTCGTAGCCAGAGGGCATAAGTAGGGGGAGAGGGGAGTGGCAAAGGCACGCGCGCCCTCCCCTACTCCCTCTTCTTCTTCTCCACTGCTGTCGCACTCCTTGCTCGCTGTAGTGCTACCGCAGTTCATCGTTGTCAACGCGCTTCTTCCCCGCCGACCACCTTTCTTCTTTCTCCGCGAGCCCGCACGCTCGCCGTTGCGCTCAAGCCGGCATGGAGCGCTCCGGAGACTGGGACGGCTCCAACGTCCACAACGACCACCTCATCTTCCTCTGCGACACATGGCGCCTGCTCGGCGTGGACCGCATCGGGGTGCGCGTGCCGCCTGTCAAGGAAATCTCGCTGGCACCGGAGGAAGGCAAGCGTGTCATCTTCTGCTCGCACTTCCTCCGCGGCTTCGGCCTGCCGGCGAGTAACTTCTTCCGTGCCTTCTTGGACTTTTATCGACTCCAGCCGCACCACCTCACGCCGAACATGGTGGTGCTGCTGTCGGCCTTCATCACCATGTGCGAAGGGTATCTCGGCATCCTCCCCACCATCAAGATTTGGGGAGCTTTCTTCTACAGCAAGCTTGGCACCGCCGCCAGGGAGGAGGCGGCGCAGTGCGGGGCGTACATCACAGTGCGGCGTCCGGGTACCAGGAATGCCTTCCCCGCCATCAAGCTGATCCAGTCGGTGAAGCTATGGCAGAAGTCATATTTCTATGTGAAAAACGTTGACCCGGTGCGCAACTCCATCAACCTGCCGCCTTATGTGGCAGGGCCGCCTGCCGAGCCCCGAGTCAACTGGGGCTTCAAGCCGAAGCACCTGTGGGGAGACGCCTCCGCCGCCATCGCCCGCCTCAAGGTGATGAAGGAGTCAGAGGGCCTTAAGGCGTCCGACTTGCTGGTCGCCTTCGTAGTGCGCCGGGTCCTGCCGCTCCAACGCCGACCGCACATGATAAGCCAAATGAGTGGGCACCGTGACCCTTTCGGGATGTGCACCAAGGAGATTCCGACTGCAGAGGTGGCTCTCCTGGTGAACGAGATCGTGGACCTCAAGCTTGATGAGGCGAGGTGGCGATTCGGCAAGCGGACGTATTCTTGCGCCGACCCCCTGCCTATGGTAATCTCTCGATTCTTCTTTCTTCTTTCTGTCGGGTTCTGGTTTGCCGACTGACCGGGCCGCCTGTGATGCAGATCCTCTCCTCCCAGCCGAACACCGTCATTGTCTACCAGCCGGACCTGGACGTCAGCAACGTGGCGGACCCCGACTTGGGGGCGGCCACCTTGGAAGACGACGCCATAGGCGGCGGATGAGCAGGCGGCTTCGGAAGAAGAGGTGGCGTGGAGGACTGGCCGGATGACGATGAGGAGGAGGACGAGGACGAGGACGACGAGGAGGAGGAGGAGGAGGCGGAGGTGCCTGGCCGTCCGCTGCCTTCCCACAAGGCGGGGTCGAGTTCCTCTGCTGCTCCACCAGCACCAGGTGGCGGGCCTAAACGCCGTCGCGCGCTGCTTTTCGACAGCCGCCCCAAAAAGCCCAGACACTCAGCAGCCTTAGCCAAGGACACGACCGCTGCGACCAAGCAGCGCAAGGCCGCCGCGAAGGCGGCCAGGTTCCAGAAGGCCCCCAAGCAGCCACCAATGGTGTCGGCGTAAGTCCTTAGCCTTTTCTTGTGTCTTCTATGGCTCTCTTTTTTTTTGCAGATTCCTTCTAAACCTCTCTTTCCTTATTTTTTTTCTTTGGAGCAGGGCTCCGCTCTCTCTTGAGCGGTCGACCTCGGCCTCCATAGTCAGGACGGCTGAGGTCTCCTCCAACACCCGCCGTATAGAGGGAGGCATGGCAACGGAACGCCTGGGAGGTGCAGGAGGAGAAGGAAGCCGTCGCTAGGAAGGCGGAGGCTAACAAGGCGGCCGCCGCCAGGGCGCCGCAGGCGGACGCAGACGCGGCGGCTAAGGCCGAAGCCGATGCTGAGGCGGAGGAGCGGGCAGCGGACGCCACGCGTCGTCGGGCCCCCCAACTCATCATCCTCCTATGCTCCGCGCCGCCAGCATCGGAGATCCAGGCACCAGAAGGAGGAGCCGGCGGTGACCAGCCGGTCATGGAGAGGGATGGTGGCGACGTCATCTTGCCGGAAGCGGAGGCGCCTCCACAGCCACCGAACGCAGACGCGCCGGCCACCCAGCCGGCCGCCACCTTCACAACACCAGCCGGAGGCGAGTTGGTGGTGGTTTCCCCGGCGTGCACTCTGGTGCGCCGCCGTGTTGAGAAGGCGGCATCGGCGTTGAGGCCGAGGCCGAGGCCAACAGCGCCGCGCCGACAGAGTGGGTGCGCGGAGGCGGGACGAGCGCCTTGAGCAAGGCAGTGCAGGACGTCCAGGCCGACTTCAGGGCCGAAGCCGCCGCCCTCTCGGAATGCATGAAGGTGTTTGTGAAGACGCGAGCCGCCGTTCGGGTACATTATTTGCTTTCTTCTTTTGATTTTTGTAGTCTTCAGTGGGGGCGTGCCAGCGCACCCACTGGGTGTAGTCCCCGAGTTCTGGGGCGGCTGCTGAGCAGGTGGCTTGGAACTTCGTAGCGGGTTCTTAGCTTCTGACTGACTCCCCTTTCGTTGCCTTGCTCCAAGACTATCACAACATCCACGCGGCCAGCTTCAATGCTCATGTCCGAGAGCTGGACCGACGGACCGCCGACTTGGCGGAAAGCCAGAGTAAGCACTATCTTCTTCTCTCCGCGGGGGCGCGTCAGCGCACCCGCGGGCTGTAGTCCCCGAGATGCGGGCCGACTGCTGAGCAGTCGGGCCGGATCTTCTCGGCAACTGCTCTTCTTCTTTTCTTGATTGTTGATATTTTTCTTTTCTTCCTTTTTTAGAGACCAACGCCGCCCTGCAGCAGCAACTGGGCGAAGCCAACACCGCGCTGCGTGCCAAGGAGGACGAATGCAACAGGGTGGCCCAGGAGCGCGACCGCCTGGCCAAGCAGCTGGCGAACCAGGCGGCACTTCACAAGACGGCCCTGAAGCAGGCGGAGGACAATGAAGTCCGTCTCTTGGCTGAGTTTGAGACCGATCTGTCGAGTTGGGCCGAGAGGGAAGCGGCGCTGACTGCTGGCTATTGCCGAATTGAAGATATAGTCGATGGTGAGCTTTTTCTCTTCTTTCGACTGTTGGGGTTTTGAGAGAGCCGGCTTCTTGCCTCTGACTTCTGACTTGTTGTTTTTGCTTATGCAGTCTTCTTCCCCGGCCACTCCGTCACTGCTAACGAGGCCATTGAAGCTCGTCGCGAGCAGCGACAGACGGGTGGCACGGAGATTGCCGCCGATGCCCCTTGGACTCTTGCCGAGCAGCTTCTCAGCGTTCAGGCCCGCCTCCAGCCGGCCCACCGTATGCTTCACCGGCTGCAACGTGCTGGGGCCCAGGTGGTCGCCGCCCTCTGGCCAGACAGGCAGGCCCCACGCACCCCCAGTCGGACTGCCGACTGGCTGGAAGTGGCCGTTTGCCGTCTTGAGCCGTGGAAGGGTTTCGCAGCCCGAGCAGGGGCGCGGCGGGCCTTGGAGTTCGCCAAGGTGTGGTATCCTAGGCTAGATCTAGCCCAGTTGGCCACATTTCGGCTAGAAGCCGGCGCCGAACTGGCGGCGGTGGAGCGCCAGCTCTCGATTCGGGCGTCGGCGATCGCCGAGTACACCAATACTGGCGACTTTGTCCCCGGGCTGAATGAGAACGGCGCCGAAGCGCCGCCAGAATGGTTCAGTCTGAACCCGGCTGACAGCGAAGACTCGGCAGAGGAGATCACCTCCAGCGACGAGGAGGAGGATGAGGAGTACGAGGAATAAGAAGACAACGTGCCGGAGGTCAGAGCGGACGGCCAGCCTCGAGTCGATCGTGCCTCCAGCACCGAGCCTCGTGCAAGCACGTCCACTGCTACTGAAGGCGACCATCCCGAGGCTCACCAGTCGGCCGCTCCACCACCCGGCGCCGCTGACTCCATCAACCTGCCCGACTCGCCTGCTGCTCCTTTGGCCTAGGCTGCCAATTTATCTTAGCTTTTCTTGTTTAGTAGTCTTTTGCACAAACTTTGTTAAATTTGCACAATTCCACCCGCGGGGTGTATTCAAACTATGTTGAATGTTGGTCGAGGGCCTTTTGATATGTAAATTATTTTTCTGCATGAGTTGTGCTCTGGCCGAGTTTCAATTTGCTTTTTAATTCCTGGTTTTTTCCTTTGCCGTCCTCCCTATGTACCTTCTTGCCAGCCGGGCAGCTGCTCTGCGGACTGCCACCTGGTCAAGTATTTAACCTTTGCGGGAGAACAAGTACTTTGACCGATTGGAATGTTGCAAGCTAAGTAAGAAACCGGCCGGCCGGCTGCTTAGTAGCCGGTCAGTGAGGCGAGGGACTGGCTTGTCCTATGTCAATGATTTTTTTTCCTTAGCCATTTTTCATGTGAGCACCATTTCTTGCTTTTACCTCTTGCTAAGCAAACAGCTGCTCTACGAGATGTGCCTTAAGGCAAGAGGGGCGTAGGTGCTGACACACTACTTGTTCGACGGCAGGAAGCACTGACATAGTACAAGGCTGCAACCCCCCCCCCTCCCCGGGCCGATTGGTCGGACCCGGTTTCAGGCGGAGAAATGAAATAACACATTTATAGGCAAAACTCTTATCATATAGATAAAAGATGGGCAGTCCCCAAGTGCTCCTCGAGGGACCCGTAGTCTTCGTACTTAATACAAAAGGTAGCATGGTACATACTGCTTCAACTGTAAAACCTTCGAAGGAGGTTTGCATTCCATGGGCACTCTGTTTCCTTGCCGGGATCGTCCCTCTTGCGCGCCATGGGCTTCTAGGCATCAATCAGGTAGTATGAGTCGTTGCCCAAGGCTTTGCTGATGATGAAAGGCCCTCCCAAGGGGCCGAAAGCTTGTGCTGGCCGGCTGTTCGCTGGATCAGCCGGAGCACAAGGTCTCCCTCTTGAAAAGATATTGGCTTGACCTTCTGGTTGTGGTAGCGAAATAGACCCTGCTGGTAGATGGCGGACCGGCTAAGTGCCAACAGCCGGCCCTCTTCCAGCAGGTCAAAACCGTCTTCTCGTGCTTCCTTGGCCTCTGCCTCGGTGTACATGGTGACGTGAGGTGAGTCAAACTCGATGTCGGTTGGGATGACCGCCTCGGCACCATACACAAGGAAGAAGGGGGTGAAGCCGGTTGACTTGTTCGGAGTGGTGCGCACACTCCAGAGGACAGCCGGCAGCTCGTCGATCCAGTAGCCAGCTGAATGCTCCAAGGGCTCGACCAGTCGGGGCTTGATTCCATACAGGATGAGGCCGTTTGCTCACTCGACTTGGCCGTTTGACTGTGGGTGCGAAACGGACGCTAAGTCCAGTCCGATGCCCTGGGTCGCACAGAAACGGGCCAAACCTCCCTTGGCAAAATTCGTGTCGTTGTCGGTGATGATGCTATGAGGTACGCTGTACCGGATGGTGATGTCTGCAATGAAAGTCACAGCAGTCGGACCATTCAACTTCATGATTGGCTTTGCTTCTATCCACTTTGTGAATTTATCCACAGCGACGAGCAGATTAGTCATGCCGCCGCGTGCTGTCCTGAATGGTCCCACCATGTCCAGTCCCCAGACGGGGAAAGGCTAGGTAAGGGGAATGGTCTTGAGTGCAGAAATCAGAAAATGCTGCTTGGAACTGAACTTCTGGCACCCCTTGCATCTCTTGACCAAGTCTTTTGCGTCTTCTAGGGCAGTCGGCCAGAAGAAACCATGGCGAAAGGCTTTGGCCACAAGTGATCTTGAGGCCACGTGGTGGCCACACTCGCCTTGGTGGATATCTTTGAGGATTGCTTAGCCTTCTTCTGGCTCTACACAGCGCTGGTATACACCAGTGACGCTTCACCTTACGAGTTCTCTATTGATGATGGTGTATGCTGCTACCCGATGTTGCACCTGTCAGGCCGAGATCTCATCTTTTGGCAGCTCCTTGTTCACCAGAAAGTAGAGGATGGGCTGAGCCCATGATGGTGCTGAGACTTCTTCTACTGTGAATACTGCCACTTGCACTGGGGCGGCTGGGTTGGGAGGTGGCGGGCTGGAGTCGGCCGCAGCTTGTTGCATTGTTGAAGTCCCCGAGTCAACTATCGAAGTCCTTGGGTCGAGATCTGAAGTCCCCGGGCCGGGAGCGACTGCTGCAGTCCCCGGGCCGCTTGCCGAAGTCCCCGATCCAGATCCGACTGCTGCAGTCCCCGGGCCACCTGCCGAAGGCCTCGAGCTATATTCGACTATTTCAGGAGCAGCCGGCACGAAGATAGAATCTGATTCTGGTGAAGGCTTGATGGACGGCTTGAGGAGTTGTTGGTGGGACACGCCGGCCGGTATGGCTTGTCAGGTGGAGCTAATCCGCGCCAGAGCATCTGCTTGCTCGTTGTCGCTTCATGGCACATGGTGGAACTCGCACCCTTTAAAATATCCGCTGAGTTGCTGAACGAGGAAGCGGTAACTTGCCATGTTTGCATCCTTGGCATCCCAGTCGCCGGACGACTACTGGACCACCAAGTCGGAGTCACCGTAACACAGAATCCGGCGAATGTTGAGCTCTTTGGCAAGCCGGAGTCCGTGTATTAGTGCTCATACTCGGCCACATTGTTGGAGGCGGCAAAGTGGATTTGCAATATGTATCTGAGCTTGTCGCCTTTGGGAGAAGTGAGGACGATGCCGGCTCCCAAACTATCAGAGTAATGGGCCACGGGTAGGCTAACCCGAGGCCCATGGTAGGATAACCCGAGGCCCATAACCTTTCAAGACATCGGGGCTCACAACGCCCCTCGGGACACGGACGGAGAGCCGACTTCAGGAGGGCGGCCGGAGGAACAGCCGGCTGCCCATAAGCGTCTGAGTCCTACGAATGAGATCGGGACCGGCCGACTCCGACTGGCGGCTTCCGAAGTCGCCGACCATAGGAAGTTGCCCCCGACACCAGCAAAGCCCATGCCCTCATCAGGGGGGATGGGACAGGGAGTGGCGGCAGTAAAGCCCACTCCCTCCCCTTTTTCGGGGGCTGGCCAGGGCACAGTGCGCTGTACCAGCAGAGATCTCCGACTGGCACAGCACTGTTGCCATGCCATCCCTGACGCCAGCAACAAGGGGCGGAGTCGTGTACCCACGACGGTCGGACGGTACGATCCACGGAAGACCGGCCCTACCGGTCAGTGAGAGTCCAGAAGACGGCAAGGGCGCCACCAGTCGGACCCATAGGGAGCCGACCCCCGAAAGTCGGCCTGCCTCTCCCATGGGTCCCACGCGCCATTAACCAGACGAGACGGGGAGTGGCTATAGTAATTGTCTGCCAGGCGGCAGGACTGTAGCCATGACCCCATAACCAAGCATGCGTCATTAGAGGCATGGCTATAGTAATTAGCAGCCGGCAGGACCCGCCAGCAGCGGGTGCGGCCTATCGGCTCCGTACCCGACTAGTCGGCTGGGCCCACCAATCGGCGGGCCCCAGCACTTGGCGGGAGGGCCCGCAGGCGAAGAGATTGATGGCTGGGCCCTACGCCCCTATAGTTTACCATTGTACCCCTGGGGGTAGGCTTATATAAACCCCCCAGGACACCCATGCAAAGGGTTCCGATTCATTAGAACTAGACCAGACCTTGGAGAAGGGAGAGAGCTAGCCTTGCTTTCTCCTATCCACAGATACAGCTCGAGGAGCACCATTGTACTCACTTTGCCTTAGTGATCATGCGGAGACCCCGCAGAGCAGGATTAGGGGTGTTATCTCCTAGGAGAGCCCCGAACCTGGGTAAAGTATGTCGGCGTTCGTGTCTACGCCTCATCCCGTTTCCAGGCACCGGCCGTTCTACTCACCCCCACCATGATAAGCCATCCATTGGCATATGTCGCTCCCAACCCCCGACATTTGGCGCCCACCGTGGGGCCTGGTGCACCATCGTCCGGAGACATGTTCTGGACGGGAACCCTTTTTCTCCCTGGCGAGCGCAGCCAGCCCGGCACGCCAGACGGAGTCTGCGCCGATGCGCTGCATGGCGCTGAAATCGTCGTCGCAGCCAGTTGCCTCGCCGATCTTGTCGGCGAGGTCCGCCTCTCCGACGAGCCCGCATCCGACGCGGGCGCGGGCGGCCCCAAGAGCCTCCTTGCGGGCCTCCTCGATCAACTCCACGTCGCCAGCGAGCCAGCTGGGGACTTGGAGTCCGTAGGCTCCACCGATCCGATGGTGGTCGACTCCGACACCGCGTCGCTTGACACGTTCCCCTCCAACATGGTGGTCTACGACGAACCGCTTCCTCGCGCGGATAGCGGCGGAAGTACCATCACGGAAGTGCTTGTCATTGATCATGACAAGCACTCTGGCCAGGGTGATTACGACCCGCTCAACGCGGCGCTACAAGACCTGGCGGCGCCCATTCCCGAAGACGCCGACGCCGAGACGCTGGAGGCACGCCGCCTTCAGCTAGTCGAAGGCGCCAAAAAGCTGGCCAGCATGAGACGCCTGTCAGAAGCCTACTAGCGCGAGATGGACCATGCTGTGGGCGGCACGCCAGCTGCGGCAGGGCCTAGCCGCCTTGGCGCGGTCCAGCAGCGCGGCGCGGCTATCGCTGATCTGTTCGGGGCGAATCGCCCCGTTTACGCCACGCCAGCGAAGAACATTCGAGCTGCCCAGGTGGCGGCGGACAAGCTGGGCGAGGTCGAGGGCGAAGAACGTCGCTCGATGATGGAGAGCGTCTAGCGACTCTTTGATGCGGCTGCTGAGCAGAATGAGGTCGGCTGCCACACTGATGCACCACGCCGGCGGAATGACAACCTGCTTCCGCGCCGAGACCAAGGCGCGGAGTCTCGGACGCCAACTGGCGGCGTTCGCGGAAGAAAAGACAAGGAGCCGGCTGCCAGCCGTAGTCGGACTCGCATCACCATAGAGCGCGACCGAGACGGTCGCCCAAGAACCGTGGAACGACAGGACGACTATCCACCTCCTCCCCCTCGGAGGGAAAGGCGAGTCTCCCCGCCGCCTGTTGATCACCAAACGCCCGGCGACCACCTTGGCCACCAAGAGGGAGTCGGAGAGAATGACGCCCGCCACCGGATCGACCGTCTCCATCGATCCCTGGCGCTTGAATAAGAAGATGAGTTGGGTCCACCATGCTTCGGCCCCCGCATTCGAGACGAGCCCTTCCCCAAAGGGTTCACGCTCCCCAGAGACACACCCAAATACACCGGCTCCATGAAGCCGGAAGACTGGCTGGTCGGCTACTCCACGGCCGTCAGCATAGCGAACGGCAACAAGCGTGTTGCTATGAAGTACGTTCCGCTCATGCTCCAAGGCACGGCCCGGACTTGGCTGAATAGCTTAAGGCCCCGCAGCATCAATAGTTGGGTCGACTTCACCGATGCCTTCATCCGCAACTTCACCAGCACGTACAAGCGGCCTCCCAAGCCTCGCCAGCTCTCCTTGTGTGTACAGGGCCCCAGCGAGTCAACCCGCGACTACCTCACGCGTTGGGCCGAGCTTCGCAACTCCTGTGAAGGCATGCACGAGGTGCAGGCCATCGAGTACTTTACCGCAGGATACCGAGGGGGCACCCTCCTCAAGCACAAGCTTCTCTGTGACGAGCCGGAAACCCTCGACGAGTTGCTGATCATAGCGGACAAGTACGCCACGGCTGACTCCTCCATGAAGACGGAGATTCAAGTCGGTGCGACCGGCAAGGTGGCTCCCCAGGCTCCCCGAACCCCGGCTGGAGACACCAGTCGGAGTCAACCGCAGAACGACCACAAGCGCAAAGCCCCACCACCGACTTCCACCAGCCGGCAGGTGGCGACAATCGAAAACCAGTAGCCAGAAGGGCAGCCCCCGCCCAAACACCAGAAGGGCGGCAAGTCCAACTGGCAGCAGGCTTTCTCATATGAGCAGACTCTGGATGGACCCTGCAAGTTCCACAGTGGCGCGAAGCCGTCCAACCACACCACTCGGAAATGCCACTGGCTCACTAGGATAGCCAAGGGAGACGGACTTTTGCCTCCCCCACCTGCGGGGCAGCCGCCTCCTCCACCCCAGCAGCCGGCGGTCAGACCAGTCGGCGCAGTACAAGACGAGTACCCAGAAGAGCAGGGAGCTTATGTCGTGTTCACCAGTGTGGCCGACGATCGATGCAGTAGGCGACTGCAGTAGCAGGAGGTGAATGTAGTAGCTACTGACCCCCCCCCCCCAGAGTTCATGCATTGGTCTGAGAAGCCCATCAGCTGGAGCCGAGCTGACCACCCAGAAGTAATGCCCAAACCCGGCTCCTACGCTTTGGTTTTGGATGCCACCTTTGCCATGGACAAGCGAGCTGCTCGCTTCTCCAGAGTCCTGATAGACGGCGGCAGTAGCATCAACATTTTGTACAAAGACACCATGGAGAAGTTAGGAATCAGGCAGAGGCAACTGCAGTCCAGCCGGACGGTGTTCCACGGCATAGTTCCTGGCCTTTCCTGCTCACCAATCGGCAAGATCTTGATCGACGTCCTCTTCGGAGACAAAGATCATTTCCGCCGAGAGTCAATATGGTTCGAGGTGGTGGACCTAGAGAGCCCATACCATGCGCTGCTTGGCGGCCAGCCCTGGCCAAGTTCATGGTCGTCCCCCACTATGCCTACCTCAAGATGAAGATGCCGAGTTCCAAGGGGGTCCTAGCCATAAATGGCGACTACAAGAAGTCGTCCGCCTGCGCATCAAAGAGCAGTCGGCTGGCCGAGTCCCTCATGATCGCAGCTGAGAAGCGACTGCTAGATCGAGTTGTGGCGATGGCAAGCAAACAGCCGGAGATGTCGCCTGATACCAGAGAGTCGGAAGCTGAGGGCTCGTTCAAGCCGGCCAAGGAAAAAAAGAAGATACCTTTGGACCCAGAGCACCCAGAGAGGTACGCTGTCGTAGGTGCCAACCTCGACAGCAAATAGGAAGGCGAGCTCGTCGATCTCCTCCGTGAGAATCGAGACATCTTCGCATGGTCCCCCAAAGACATGCCAGGTGTCCCGACGGAATTCGCCGAGCACAAATTACACGTCCGATCTGATGCCAAGCCAGTCAGACAGCCTTTGCACCGCTTGTCAGAAGAGAAGAGGAGAGTTGTTGGAGAAGAGATAGCCCGGCTGCTTGCAGCCAGCTTCATGATGGAAGTATTCTTTCCAGAATGGCTGGCCAACCCGGTCTTGGTACTAAAAAAGAACAAGCAATGGCGAATGTGTATTGACTACACTAGCCTCAACAAAGCATGCCCCAAGGACCCGTTCGCTTTGCCAAGGATCGACCAAGTGATAGACTCCACAGCCGGATGCGAGTTCTTGATTTTCTTGGATGCATATTCAGGGTATCACCAGATCAAGTTGAACCCGGCCGATAGGCTGAAGACCGCCTTCATCACGCCATTTGGAGCTTTCTTCTACCTAACCATGACGTTCGGCTTAAGGAACATCGGTGCCACCTTCCAACGATGCATGCAGAAATGCCTCCTCAAGCAGCTCGGCAGAAATGCTCATGTCTACGTGGACGATGTGGTGGTAAAAACGGAGAAGCGTGGAACACTGCTGGAAGACCTCAAAGAGACATTCGAGAACTTGCGCCAATTTCAGATCAAGCCCAACCCGGAGAAGTGCGTCTTCGGAGTACCAGCCGGCCAGCTCCTTGGCTTCCTGGTCTCCAAACGCGGCATAGAATGGAACCCTGTGAAGATCAAGGCAATTGAAAGGATGGAGGTACCAAGCCGACTGCTGGACGTACAAAAATTCACCGGTTGTTTGGCGTCCATCAGCCGATTCATCAGTCGGCTGGGCGAGAAGGCTCTTCTCCTGTACCAACTCATGAAGAAGACCACTTTTTTCGAGTGGAACCACAAGGCGGACGAAGCATTTTTCCAACTAAAGAAGATGCTGACTACTCCACCTGTCCTGGCGGCTCTGACTCCTAAGGAGCCCATGCTCCTCTACATCGCTGCCACCAGCCGAGTGGTCAGCACAGTCATTGTGGTAGAGCGCAAGGAGGAAGGCAAAAAACTACCAGTCCAGAGACCAGTATATTATTTGAGTGGAGTACTGTCGACCTCCAAGCAAAACTACCCCCACTACCAGAAGATGTGCTATGGTGTGCATTTTGCCGCCAAGAAATTGAAACCTTACTTCCAAGAACATCCAATCACTATGGTCTGCACGGCTCCTCTAGCCGAGATCATCGGCAGCCGAGACGCTTCGGGTTGAGTGGCCAAGTGGGCCATAGATTTGGCCCCCTACACCATCTACTACCAACCTCGCACTGCCATCAAGTCACAGGCGCTGGCCGACTTCCTCATCGACTGGGCCGAAACCCAGTATCTACCGCCAGCGCCCGACTCCACCCATTGGCGAATGCATTTTGACGGTTCCAAGATGCGCACCGGCTTGGGAGCCGGCATCGTCCTCACCTCTCCCAAGGGCGACAATCTCAAGTATGTGCTGCAAATCCATTTTGCTGCCTCCAACAACATCGCCGAGTACGAGGCACTCATTCACGGGCTCCAGCTAGCCAAAGAGCAATAAGCAAGAAGAGATAGAATACGGATGAATATTTACATAGAAAGGCCCTTGGCCGAATCATCAAATGGAAGTTCAAGATACACCCAGTGGGTGGAATTGTGCAAAATAACAAGTTCATCGAGACTACTAAGTAGGTAAAAAAAAGATAAAGTGGCAGCTTAGGAAGCCGCGGACGGATTCAGAGGAGAGGGGTCGGCGGTGCCAGTCGCCGGGGCGGCCGGCTGGTTGGTCTCCTCCTGATCACCTCTGGCGACAGCTGGCTCAGTTTGGCGCGGCTTGTTGCTAGAGGCGCGGTCGGGCTGGGGCTGGTCGTCTGCCTCGAACTCTGGCACCTCCTCCTCGTCTCCTTCCTCCTCCTCGCCTTCCTCTTCGCCACTGGAGTCGATCACCTCCGCCGAGTCCTCGTCCTCGTCTGGGTTCAGCCAGAACCACTCCGGCGGCGCCTCCTCGCCGTTCTCAGCCCGCTCTGGGACGAAGACGCTGGTGTCGGTATACTCGGTGATCGACGCGGCGCGCTTGACAAGATCTTCCTCCACCGTTGCCAGCTCCGCCTGAGCTTCCAGCCGGAACGTGGCCAACTGGGCTAAACTCAGCCCAGGATACCATGCCTTGGCGAATTCTAAAGCCTGGTGGGCTCCAGCCTGGGCTGAAGAACCCTTCCAGGCCTCAAGACGACCGGCTGCCACCTCCAGCCAGTCGGCAGTCCGACTGGGGGTGCGTGGCGCCTGCATGTCCGGCCATAGGGTAGCAATCGCCTGGGCGCCGACATGTTGAAGTCGGCTCAGCATCCGGTGGGCTGGCCGAAGACGGGCCTCGATGCTAAGAATGTCCTCGCCAAGAGTTCGGGGGCGTCGGTGGCGACCTGTGCGTCGTCCGCCCTCCGTGCTTCACGCTCAGCCTCGATGGCTTGATTGGTGGCATCAGAATAGCCGGGGAAGAAGTCTGCTAAGGAATAAAAGCGAAGAAACAAGGTTAAAAATTTAAGGCCAACTCGACTAGCAGTCGGCAGCCTAGAAAAGGAAACAAGGGGAAGCTCACCATCGACAAGATCTTCGATTGCTTGGAAGCCGGAGACTAGCGTCGCCTCCTTGTCGGTCCAGGAGGAGCGCTCGGACGCAAACTTGGTGAGAAGGGCGGTCTCCTTGTCCTCCGCCTCCTTCTAGGCCCTTTGGAGCAGCTCCTTCTGCTCCGCCAGCTGTGTAGCCAGCCGGTCACGCTCCTCCGTCAGCCGGCCCCACTCCTCCTCCTTAACGTGCAGCGCGGTGTTGACTTTGCCCAGCTGCTGCTGAAGGGCAGCGTTGGCTTCTGAAGAAGGAGGGGGAGGGATGTCAGTCGTCAACAAAGAAGAAAGATCGCCGGGGAGATCCGGCCCGACTGCTCAGCAGTCGGCCCGAATCTCGGGGACTACAACCCGCGGGTGCACCAGCGCGTCCCCATAGAGAAAGAAGAAGACTTACCCCGGCTGTCCGACAAGTCGGCGGTCCGCTTGGCCAGCTCCTCGACATTGGCGTTGAAGGAGGTCATGCGAAGATTGTGGTAATCCTGCATCGAAGTTTCAGAAAAAGTGTTGGTACTTGGAACTCACTGATTAGAGTTCTGAGCCGCCTGCTCAGCAGCCAGCCCGAAACTCGGGGACTACATCCAGTGGGTGCGCTGGCGCGCCCCCACAAAGAAAAAACAAGGAAGCAAAGCAAAAAGGAAGGATGCGTACCCGGATGGCCGTTTGTGACACCAGGTATGCCTTGGTGCACTCCTTGATGGCGTCGCCCTCGGCCCGGAGCTTGGCTTGGATGTCCAAGAGCGCCCGGTTCAACGGGCCCGTCCCGCCTCCCCGCACCCACCCGGTGGGCACGGCGCTCGACACCTCGGTGTCCGGGATCGTAGAGCTCGTAGCGCCGGTCTCTAGAGGATGCAGCGTTGAGGCCGCCTTCGCGAGACGGCGGCACATCGGCGTACTGACCTCAAGGGCCAGGCCTGTCGCCGCCGCGCCTCCGGTTGGTGGCACTGGCGGGTCCGCCGATTGTCCGCCTGGTGCGCCTCCGGAGGGTGGCGGTGGCGGCATAATGACTTCCAGCGTGGCGGTGACGTTGGCGTCCCTCTCCATGACCGGGTTCTCGTCGCCGACTTCCCCAGTCCGCGCCGTGAACTCCGGTGGAGGCGGCACGGAGTTCAAGGGGACGACAAACACTGCCGACTGGCGGTGTGTGGCTTCCTTTGTGCGCTTCTTCTCCGCATCGGCGGCCTCGGCCTCCGCCAGCTTCTTCAGAGCGGCGGCCTCCGCCTTGTCGGCTTCCACCTTCTTCAGGCGGGCGGCTTCCCGCTCCTCACGCGCCTCCCGTGTGTTCCGTTCCGTCGCCTCCCAGAGGTCGGCGGCGGGATCAATCCGCCGGGTGGTGGAGGAGGTCTCCGCCGACTTCACGATGGAGCCGGCGACTGACTTCTCAAGAGAGAGAGGGGCCCTAAAGCCGGTAAAATAAAGTAAAGAAATTTCAAACGGACTCAATAAAGAAATGTGAAGGTACGAAGGGAGGTGGTACTTACGCTGAAATAAGCTGCAGCGTCTTCACCACCTTGCGGAAGCGGTTGGCCTTTGTGGCCGCTTCGTCCCGCTTAGTCGCCGCGGCTGAGCCCTTGGGCTTCTTCGGCCGGCTGCCGAACAGGCTCGTCCCGGCCCTGCGCTTCTTGCCGCTGCCTTGAGCGTCCGGCGGGGTTGGCGAGCCCGCGCCTGGCTGGCCGGCTCCTGGCTGGTGGCGTGGGACAACCTCCTCGTCATCATCAGGCCAGTCCTCAAGACTGGCCCCAAGTCTCAGGCCACCTGACGCGCCGCCTCCCCCCTCGGCGTCGTCCTCCAGGGCCGCCGCCCCCAAGTCAGGGTCGTCCACATCGCCCTCCGCTCGGTCGGGGAGGAACTCGCGGTCCGGCCCCATGGTGTCGGCTGCTGGCTGGAGGGGGGGGTTCTGACCAAAGCCGACTGGTCAGAACGAGCAAGACGGACTCGGCAGTAAAGATGTCATGAGAATCAAAGAAAAAGAGAGAAGGAAACGACTCACCAGAGGCGGAGGGGCAGCACGTGAATACGGCTCCTAGCCGAACTGCCACTCTTCGTTGAGGTCGCAGCTCGCAAGATAGTTCACCATGTAGGCTACCTCCTCGTGAGGCATCTCCTTGGTGCACATTTGGCTCGGGTCTCAGTGCCCGCTCATCTGGTAGATCATGTGGGGCGACTTTGGAGGGGCAGCACTCGGCGCGCCACGAAGGCGGCCAGCAAGTCCGACCCGGTCAGGCCCTCCGACTGCGCCAGTACTCAAAGCCGCGCAACGGCGCCGGCTCCTGCAGGCGTCAACGTCCGGGCCCGGTGCGACCAGTTGGGCTGCCTCCCAGCCGGCGGGTCAGCTACGTAGGCCGGCGGGTTGATCCAATCGCCTTCCGCGGAGACGTTCTTCACGTAGAAGTACGACCGCTGCCACATCTTCACTGACTTGATCAGCCTGATGGAGGGAAACGGGTTGTCGGCCCCCGACCTCCGCACAGCGATGAACGCGCCGCACTGAGCCGGCATGCCCGCGGCTTGGGTGCCGAGCTTGGAGAAGAAGAACTCCCCCCAGAGCTCCATGGTGGGGAGAACGCCGATGAAGCCCTCACACAGGGTGACGAAGGCAGACAGCAGCACCACCGTGTTGGGGGTGAGGTGGTGCGGCTGGAGTCCGTAGAACTCGAGGAAAGAGCGGAAGAAGTTGCTCGCCGGTAGGCCCAGGCCGTGCAGGCAGTGCGAGCGGAAGACGACCCGCTCGCCCTCCTGCGGCGCCGGCGAAATTTCTCCCCTCCACGCGAGGCGGACCCTCACGAGGTCCTCGCCAGGCAGTCGACACGTCTTGCGGAGGAAGTCGATGTGATCCTCGTGGACCTCCGAACCATCCCAGGTGCCGGAGTGCGCCGTCAGGGGCGTGACGGCGGAGGAAGAGCTCATCGTGAGCGAACCGCTGCAACGTTCGACGAAGCTTGAAGTGCAGAGAGAGAGAGAGAGAGAAGAGGGAGAGGAAGCAGTGGGGAGGCAGGACGCGCGTGCTCCACCGTTTCCCCTCCTCCCCCTACTTATAGCCCAGTGGGCTGCGAAGCCGAGGGGCAGTTGTGGGATTTACTGCGCCCACTACCCCACGCCCCCCCCCCCCCACGTTTATCGCGCAAAGTTACTATGCGCGGTAACTCCGTGGGAACCTCAACCGTCCCCCACGGCCGTAGCGGATCCGCTCGCGCGCCAAGGCATGGTAGTGGCGGGCCCTGCCTGCGGGCATGTCCCATCTCGCGGATGGGTAGGCAGGCTGGCCCGGCCACTGTTTGCCACGTGTTGGGCATGAAGTGGGTGGTGGCCAGGATGCTTAGCTCATACGCCACTGAGTTCCTGCCAGTGGGTTCGAAAGTATTTTTTGGACGAGTCAAAGTCAGGTGACTCCGACTCCTACCAGTCGGCCCGGCAGAGTCAAGCAGAGTCTCCACCTCAAATTTTCAGAGAATGAAGCTACTGAGGCTCCTCGGCTGATTGTCCGCGGCGCCTCATCAGCTTCATGGACTACTGTCGAGTAATGGGCCATGGATAAGCTAACCCGAGTCCCATGGTAGGCTAACCCGAGGCCCATAACCTTTCAAGACATCGGGGCTTACTGCGCCCCTCGGGACACGGACGGAGAGCCGACTTCAGGAGGGCGGCCAGAGGAACAGCCGTCTGCCCATAAGCGTCCGAGTCCTACGGATGAGATTGAGACCGGCCGACTCCGACTAGCGGCTTCCGAAGTCGCCGACCACAGGAAGTCGCCCCCGACACCAGCAAAGCCCATGCCCTCATCAGGGGGATGGGACAGGGAGTGGCGGCAGTAAAGCCCACTCCCTCCCCTTTTCCGGGGGATGGCCAGGGCACAGTGTGCTGTACCAGCAGAGATCTCTGACTGGCACAGCACTGTTGCCATGCCATCCTTGACGCCAGCAACAGTGGGCGGAGTCCTATACCCACGACGGTCTGATGGTACGATCCATGGAAGACCGGCCCTACCGGTCAGTGATCGTCCAGAAGACAGCAAGGGTGCCACCAGTCGGACCCGTAGGGAGCCGGCCCGCGAAAGTCGGCTTGCCCCTCCCACGGGTCCCACGCGCCATTAATCAGACGAGACGGGGAGTGGCTACAGTAATTGTCTGCCAGGCGGCAGGACTGTAGCCATGACCCCATAACCAAGCCTGCGTCATTAGAGGCACGGCTACAGTAATCAGTAGCGGGCAGGACCCGCCAGCGGCGGGTGCGGCCTGTCGGCTCCGTACCCGACCAGTCGGCTGGGCCCACCAATCGGCGGGCCCCAGCAGTCGGCAGGAGGGCCCGCAGGCGAAGAGACTAACGGCTGGGCCCTATGCCCCTGCAGTTTACCATTGTACCCCTGGGGGTAGGCTTATATAAACCCCCCAGGACACCCATGCAAAGGGTTCTGATTCATTAGAACTAGACCAGACCTTGGAGAAGGGAGAGAGCTAGCCTTGCCTTCTCCTATCCACAGATACAGCTAGAGGAGCACCATTGTACTCACTTTGCCTTAGTGATCATGCGGAGACCCCGCAGAGCAGGATTAGGGGTGTTATCTCCTAGGAGAGCCCCGAACCTGGGTAAAGTACGCCAGCGTTCGTGTCTATGCATCATCCCGTTTCCAGGCACCGGCGACGTTCTACTCGCCCCCACCATGATAAGCCATCCATTGGCATATGTCGCTCCCAACCCCCGACACAAACCGGTGTGCATTTTTGATCCGTCGAAGTGCATCCGCAAATGGGTGGAGTCCAGTGTTGGCGGCAAGTACTAGGTCTCGACCCAGTTGACAAGAAAGTCGGCCAGTACTTGGGACTTGATGGTGGTGCGAGGTTGGTAGAAGATGGTGTAGGGGGCCAACTCTATGGCCCATTTGGCCACTTGGCATGAGGCGTCTCTACTGCCTATGATCTCGGCAAGCAGAGCGGTGCAGATAACAGTGACAGGGTGCTCTTGAAAATATGACTTCAATTTTTTGGCAGTAAAATGTATGCCGTAGCACATCTTCTGGTAGTGGGGGTAGTTCTGCTTGGAAGCCGACAGTACTTCACTTAAATAATATACCGGTCTCTGGACCGGCAGAACCTTGCCGTCTTCCTTGTGTTGAATCACCATGACTGTGCTGACCACCCGACTAGTGGCGGCGATGTAGAGGAGCATGGGCTCCTTATCAATCAGTGCGGCCAGGACAGGCCACGTGGTCAACATCTTCTTGAGCTGGAGGAAAGCATCATCCACCTTGTCATTCCACTCGAAATGAGTGGTTTTCTTCAGGAGCTGGTACAGGGGAAGGGCCTTTTCGCCTAGCCGACTGATGAAGCGGTTGATGGATGCCAGGCAGCTGGTGAATTTTTGGACATCTCGCAGTCGGGTGGGTACCTCCATCCTCTCAATGGCTTTGATCTTGGCCGGGTTGCACTCAATGTCGCGTTCTGAGACCAGGAAGCCGAGGAGCTGGCCGGCTGGTACTCCGAACACGCATTTTTCTGGATTGAGCTTGATCTGAAAATGGCGCAGATTTTCAAAGGTCTCCTTGAGATCTTCCAACGGGGTTCCGCGCTTCTCCATCTTCACCACAATATCGTCCACATAGATGTGGGAGTTTCTGCCGAGTTGCTTGAGGAGGCACTTCTGCATGCAACGCTGAAAGTGGTGCCGGCATTCCTCAAGCCAAACATCATCGTCAGGTAACAGTAGGCTCTGAATGGTGTGATGAAGGCGTTCTTCAGGCGGTCTGCCGAGTTCAGCTTGATTTGATGATAACCTAAGTAGGCATCCAAGAAACTCAACAGCTCGCATCCGGATATGGAGTCTATGACTTGATCAATCTGTGGTAAGGCAAATGGATCCTTGGGGCAGGCTTTGTTGAGACTAGTGTAATCGATACACATACACCACTTGTTATTCGTTTTCAGCACAAGGACTGGATTGGCAAGCCATTCTGGGAAGAAAACTTCCATGATGAAGCCGGCTGCCAACAGGCGGGCGATCTCTTCCCCGACAATTTTCCTCTTCTCTTCTGACAGTCGGGGGAGGGGCTGTCTGACTGGTTTGGCATCTGCTCTTACATGTAGCTTGTGCTTGGCAAAATCCGTCGGAACACCCAGCATGTCTTTAGGGGACCATGCAAAGATGTCCCGATTCTCATGGAGGAAATCGATGAGCTCGCTTTCCTATTTGCTGTCAAAGTTTGCACCTATGACAGCGTACCTCTCCGGGTGCTCAGGGTCCAATGGGATCTTCTTTGTTTCTTTGGCCGGCTTGAAAGAGCCCTGGGTCTCCGACTCTTGGGCTTCTGGGGACATGTCTGGCTGCTTGCCGACCATAGCCACCACCCGGTCCAGGAGCTTCTTCTCTGCCTCAATCACGAGGGACTCGGCCAGCCGGCTGCTGGCTACAGCACAGGCGGCTGATTTCTCGTAGTCACCACTGATTGTGATAATGCCCTTGGTTCCTAGCATCTTCATCTTGAGGTAAGCATAATGCGGCACCGCCATGAATTTGGCTAGAGCCGGTCGGCCTGGGAGCACATGATACGGGCTCTCTAGGTCAACCACCTCGAACCAAATGGCTTCGTGGTGGAAATGATCCTTGTATCCAAAGAGGACATCTATCTTGATCTTGCCGATTGGTGAGCAGGACAAGCCGGGCACAATGCCATGAAACACAGTCCGACTTGGCAGCAGCTCCTTTTCTTTGATCTTCAGTTTCTCCATAGTATCCCGGTAAAGGATGTTGATGCTGCTGCCGCCATCTATTAAGATCCGGGAGAAACGAGTAGCTCGCCTTTTTGTTCCAAGGGTAGCATCCAAAACCAGGGCATAGGAACTCGGGGAGGGCATTACTTCTGGGTGGTCGGCCCGGCTCCAGATGATGGGCTTTTCAGACCAATGCATGAACTCCAGAGTAGTGGAAGCAACCGCATTTACTTCGCGGTGTTGCTGGCGCCGGCTGTGCTTATCGCTGGCCATACTGGTGAAGACGACATATGCGTCATGCTCTTCAGGGTAATCATCTTGGACTTGCCTGACTACTGGACGAGCGGACAGCTGCTGAGGAGGCGGAGCCGATGGGCCAGCAGGCAGAGGAGGCAGTCCTTCTCCCTTGGCAATTCGGGCAAGCCAATGACACTTTTGGGTTGTGTGGTTGGACGGCTTCGCGCCGCTGTGGAACTTGCAGGGGGCATCGAGAGTCTTCTCGAAGGAGAAAGCGGGCAACCAATTCGACTTGCTGCCCTTCTGACGCTTGTTGGTGGCTGCCCTTCGGGTTGTTGATCTTCAACAGTTACCACCTGCCGGCTGGTGGAAGACGGCTGGGGGGCTTTGTGCTTGTTGTCGTTCGGCTGCTGGCGCCGACTGTTGTCTCCAGCCGGTGTTCGAGGAGCCGGGGGGAGCACCTTTCCAGAAGTATCCACCCGAAGCTCCGACTTCATGGAGGAGTCGGCCGTGGCGTATTTATTTGCTATGATCAGAAGCTCGTCGAGGGTCGCTGGCTCGTCGTAGAGAAGTCGGTGCTTGAGTAAGGTGCCTTCTCGGCACCCGGCAGTGAAGTACTCGATAGCTTGGACCTCATGCACTCCCTCGAAGGAGTTGCGCAGTTTTGCCCACCGCGTCATGTAGTCGCGGGTGGACTCATTGGGGCCTTGGACACACAGCGAGAGTTGGCGAGGCTTGGGAGGCCGCTTGTAGGTGCTGGTGAAGTTCCGGATAAACACCTTAGTGAAGTCCACCCAGCTGTTGACGTTGTAGGGCTTGAGGTTGTTCAGCCATGTCCGGGTCGTGCCCTGGAGCATGAGCGGGACGTACTTCACGGCAACACGCTTGTTGCCGTTTGCTATGCTGACTGTTGTGGAATAATCCACCAGCCAATCCTCCAGCCTCACGGAGCCATTGTACTTGGGTGTGTCCCTTGGGAGTGAGAACCCCTTGGGAAAAGGCTCGTCACAGATGCGGGGGCCCAAAGAAGGTGGACCCATCACGTCTTCTTCCTCTAGCGCCAAGGACCGAGCCAGCCGGTCGATTCGGTAGCGGGCATCGTTCTCGCCGACTCCTTCTCGGCGGCCTAGCCGGTCGCCAAGAGTCGGATGATCAATAGGAGGCGGGGAGGCACGCCTCTCCCTTCGAGGAGGCGGCGGTAATGGATCATCGCCCCGTCGTTCGACTGCTCGAGGGCGGCCGTCTTGGTCGCGCTCGATGGTGATTCGAGTCTGGCTGTGACTGGCAGTCGGCTCCTTGTCTCGTCTGTCGCGGGCGCCGCTAGTCGGTGTCCGGGAGGTCGCGCCATGCTCCTGGCGAGGGGGTGGGTTTTCAACCCATTGGTGAAGCTCTTCAACACGACAACCGGCTTCTTGCTGGGCAGCAGCCGCATCGATAAGCTGCTGAACGCGCTCCGTCATATAGCGATGCTCGTCGTCCTCCAGGTGGTCCAGCTCGTCTGCTGCCGCCTGGGCGGCACGTATGTTCTCCATGGGCATGGCGTAGACTGGGCGGTCTACTCCAAATATGCTGGCGACGGCTCCGCCTCGCTGCTTGACCATGTCGGCTCGGCTGGGCCCAGCAGCAGTCGGAGTGCCGCCGAAAGCACGGTCAACTTCGCGCTGGAAGGCTTCGGAGAGGCGGCGCATGGTAGCCAATTTCTTGACGTTCTCCACAAGCGAGATGCGGCAGGCTTCCAGAGTCTCGGTGTCCATGTCTGCGGCAATGGGTGTGGACAGATCCCGCATTGCCGCCTGCAATGGGTCCTGGTCGGCTCCTCTGGAGCCCCCAGTGTGGCTGATGACAAGTACCTCCGTGACGGTGCTGCCGTCGCTCTCCGCACATGGGAGCGGATTGTCGATGACCACCACATTGGTGGGGAAGGCGTTGAGGGAGGCCGTATCGGAATCGAAAAGCATCGGGTCAGTGGAGCCAATCGACTCCAGGTCGAAAGTCGGCTCGTTGGCAATGTGGAGCTGGTCGAGGAGGTTGACGAGGCGGCTCTCGAGGCCATCGGTGCCTGCGTCGGACATAGGCTCGTTGGAAAGGCGTACCTCGCCAATGAGGTCGGTGAGGCAGCTCGCCGTGCATGCGACCTCCGCGCCGTGCAGCACGTCGGCGCAAACACCGTCAGGCATGCCAGGATGCCTACGCTCGCTGGGGAGGAAGAGGGTTCTCGTCCAGAACAGATCTCCGGACGACGGTGCACCTAGCTCCACGGTGGGCACCAAATGTCGGGGGTGTCGTGCGACATATGCCAAAGGACGGCTTATCATGGAGGGGGCTAATAAGACGTCGCCGGTGCCAGGAAACGGGATGAGGCGAAGAGATGCACGCTAACGAATCTTACTCAGGTTCGGGGCTCTCCTAGGAGATAACACCCCTAGTCCTGCTCTACGGGGTCTCCGCATGATCACTAGCTCAACAAGAGTGGCTACAAGGTGCTCCTTGAGGTGTTTCTCTAGAGGAGGAAGAAGAAGAAGGCTAGCCCTAACTCCCTCTCTATGTGTGTGTTTCTCTAAGAATCTGAACCCTTTGCATGGGTGCCCTGGGGGTTTATATAGGCCTACCCCTAGGGGTACAATGGTAATCTGGCCGGGTGTGGGCCCAGGCCGTCAGTGTCTCTTGTGGCCGGCTTCTCCGCTAGTAGCTGGGGCCCGCCGGCTGGTGGGCCCTGCCGGCTGTCTTGTACTTGGCCGATAGGCCGCACCCGCCACTTGCGGGCCTTGCTGGCGGCTCATCATTGTGGTTGTTCTTCTAATGACGCTTGCTTGGTCCAGGGGCGTGGCTACAGTTCCGCCACCTGGTGGCCATTCACTATAGCCACTCCCTGTTTCTCCCGGCTGCTGGTGCACAATCTCTTAGGAAGGGGAGGGCCGCGTGCTAGAAGCCGGCCTCTCCCTTAGCCAACTAGTTTGGCTTGCCGCCCTCTGGCTTTCCATGAGCTGGTAGGACCCGCCGCTTGTGGGTCGTACCGACAGCTCGTTATGGGGGCTGGGTCCCTCCTGTCTTGGGTGATGTCTGATACGTCTCCAACGTATCTACTTTTCCAAACACTTTTGCCCTTGCTTTGGACTCTAACTTGTATGATTTGAATGGAACTAACCCGGACTGACGCTATTTTCAGCAGAATTGCCATGATGTTGCTTTATGTGCAGAAAACAAAAGTTCTCGGAATGACCTGAAACTCCACGGAATATCTTACAATAAATAATAAAAAATCCTCGCCAAAGATGAAGACCAGGGGGCCCACACCCTTGCCACGAGGGTGGGGGGCGCCCCCCCAGGGCGCGCCCCCTACCTCGTGGGCCCCCTGGAGACCTCCCGACTCCAACTCCAACTATATATAACTGCTTTCGGGGAGAGAAAAATAGGAGAGAAGAAATCATCGCGTTTTACGATACGGAGCCGCCGCCAAGCCCTAAAACCTCACAGGAGGGCTGATCTGGAGTCCGTTCGGGGCTCCGGAGAGTGGGATTCATAGTCGTCGTCGTCATCAACCATCCTCCATCACCAATTTCATGATGCTCATTGCCGTGCGTGAGTAATTCCATCGTAGGCTTGCTGGACGGTGATGGGTTGGATGAGATTTATCATGTAATCGAGTTAGTTTTGTTAGGGTTTGATCCCTAGTATCCACTATGTTCTGAGATTGATGTTGCTATGACTTTGCTATGCTTAATGCTTGTCACTAGGGCCCGAGTGCCATGATTTCAGATCTGAACCTATTATGTTTTCATCAATATATGAGAGTTTTAGATCCTATCTTGCAAGTCTATAGTCACCTATTATGTGTTATGATCCGTTTAACCCCGAAGTGACAATAATCGGGATACTTACCAGTGATGACCATAGTTTGAGGAGTTCATGTATTCACTAAGTGCTAATACTTTGTTCCGGTTCTCTATTAAAAGGAGGCCTTAATATCCCTTAGTTTCCATTAGGACCCCGCTGCCATGGGAGGGTAGGACAAAAGATGTCATGCAAGTTCTTTTCCATAAGCACGTATGACTATATTCGGAATACATGCCTACATTACATTGACGAATTGGAGCTAATTTTGTGTCACCCTATGTTATGACTGTTACATGATGAACCACATCCAACGTAATTATCCATCATTGATCCAATGCCTACAAGCTTTCCATATACTAGTTTACGCTTATTTACGTTCCCATTGCTATTGTTACAATCACTACAAAATACCGAAAACATTACTTTGCTTTCGTTACTCTTCTGTTACCATTACCATCACTATCATATTACTTTGCTACTAAACACTTTGTTGCAGATACTAAGTTTCGAGGTGTGGTCGAATTGACAACTCAGCTGCTAATACTTGAGAATATTCTTTGGCTCCCCTTGTGTCGAACCAATAAACTTGGGTTGAATACTCTACCCTCGAAAGTTGTTGTGATACCCTATACTTGTGGGTTATCAAGACTAATTTCTGGCGCCATTGCCGGGGAGCATAGCTCTATTCTTTGAGTCACTTGGGATTTATATCTGCTAGACACTATGAAGAATTTGAAAGACGCTAAGACAACAATTTATCCCTCAACTACGAGGGGAGGTAAGGAACTGCCATCTAGCTCTGCACTTGATTCACCTTCTATTTTGAGTAAGCTTGCGACACCTACACCTGCTTTTGCTATTCGTTCTGATATGTCGCATGTTATTGATGATGCTACTTCTGCTATACATGATACTTATGATGAAACTACTTCTATGCTCAATACTATTGTGCCACTTAGTGATTTTCTCGAGGAACGACTTGCTAGGGCTAGAGAGATTGAAAATATTGAATCTGGTAATGAAGATGAAAGTGATGATGAAGAATCACTTGTTATTCCTGAGGGTTATTTATTTGATCAAGAAGCTTCTTTAGCTATTTTAGCTTGCAAAGATAGATATGAACTCAAAAGGTTATTAGCTAAATGGAATAAGCAATATCTAAATGCTAGGATGAGACCGGACCCTGCTTTTGCTACTTCACCTATCTGTGTTGCTGATAAGGATTATGAATTCTCTGTTGATCCTGATATAATTACTTTGGTTGAATCTGGTCCTTTTCATGGCTATGAATCTGAAACTATTGTGGCAAATCTTACTAAATTAAATGATATAGCTACCCTGTTCACTAATAATGAGAGATCTCGCTACTTTTATATCCATAAAATATTTCCGTTCTCATTAAAGGGTGATGCTAAGATATGGTTTAAGTCTCTTGATCCTGGTTGTGTGCGTAGTCCCCAGGATATGATCTATTACTTCTCTGCTAAATATTTCCTTGCTCATAAGAAACAAGCTGCTTTAAAGGAAATATACAACTTTGTGCAAATTGAAGAAGAGAGTCTCCCACAAGCTTGGGGGAGGCTTCTCCAATTACTTAATGCTTTGCCTGATCATCCTCTTAAGAAAAATGAAATATTTGATGTCTTCTATAATGGACTAACCGATGCCTCCAGAGATTACCTGGATAGTTGTTCTGGTTCTGTTTTCAGGGAAAGAACACCAGATGAAGCTGAAATTTTATTGAACAATATGTTGACAAATGAAAATAATTGGACACCTCCGGAGCCTATTCCTAAACCAACTCCAAAGAAGAGGGGTATTCTATTTCTCAGTCCTGAAGATATGCAAGAGGCAAAGAAATCTATGAAAGAAAAGGGTATTAAAGCTCAAGATGTTAAGAATTTACTTCCTATTGAAGAAATACATGGTCTTAATCTACCGCCTGTTGAAGAAACATATGATCTTAATCCTTTTCCTATTGAAGAAACTCATGGTCTTAATAACCCGACACAGGTAGTAAAGGTAAATTCTCTCTATAGATATGATAAAGCTGAAATCCCATTTACTAAGTTTGCTAGCCTGTGCTTAGATGAGTTTGATAAATTTATGGCTAAGCAAGAAGACTTTAATGCTTATTTTAGTAGACAATTGAAATACAATTCAAATATGCTAGAACACTTGGGTGATTATATGGCTAATGTTAAAGGTGAACTTAAACTTATTAGTAAACATGCTTCTATGGTTACCACTCAAGTAGAACAAGTACTTAAAGCTCAAAATGATTTGCTCAATGAATTGAATAGTAAGAATAATGGTAATGCTGTTAGAGTGGCTACTAGAACTGGTAGAATGACTCAGAAACCTTTGTATCCTAAAGGACACCCTAAGAGAATTGAGCAAGATTCTTAGAGAAATAAAATAGATGCACATAGTCCTTCTGAAAGGAAGAAAAAGAAAAATGATAGGACTTTGCATTCTTCTAGTAAACCTATTACTGAAACACCTGAGAATCCAAATGATATTTTTATTTTTGATGCTGAAACACAATCTGGTAATGAACCTGAAACTAGTGATAATGTTAATAATAATGTTCGTGATGATGCTCAATCTAGTAATGATAATGATGTAGAAATTGAACCTGATGTTGATCTTGATAACCCACAATCAAAGAATCAACGTTATGATAAGAAAGACTTTGTTGCTAGGAAACATGGTAAAGAAAGAGAGCCTTGGGTTCAGAAACCCATGCCTTTTCCTCCCAAACCATCCAAGAAAAAGGATGATGAGGATTTTGAGCGCTTTGCTGAAATGATTAGACCTATCTTTTTGCGTATGCGATTAACTGATATGCTCAAAACCAATCCTTATGCTAAGTACATGAAAGATATTATTACAAATAAAAGAAAGATACCAGAAGCTCAAATTTCCATGATGCTTGCTAATTATACTTTTAAGGGTGGAATACCAAAGAAACTTGGAGATCCATGAGTACCTACTATACCATGCTCCATTAAAAGAAACTATGTTAAAACTGCTTTATGTGATCTTGGAGCCGGTGTTAGTGTTATGCCTCTCTCTTAATATCGTAGACTTGATTTGAATAAGTTGACACCTACTGAAATATCTTTGCAAATGGCTGATAAATCAACTGCTATACCTGTCGGTATTTGTGAGGATGTGCCTGTTGTGGTTGCAAACGTTACTATTTTAACGGACTTTGTTATTCTTGATATTCCCGAGGACGATAGTATGTCTATTATTCTTGGAAGACCTTTTCTTAATACTGCAGGGGCTGTTATTGATTGCAACAAAGGCAATGTCACTTTTCGTGTTAATGGTAATGAGCATACGGTACATTTTCCAAGGAAACAACCTCAAGTTCATAGTATCAATTCTATCGGAAAAAATTCATCGATTATATTTGGAGGTTTTGAATTTCCTCTTCCTACTATCAAGAAGATATATGATATACTTATTATTGGGGATGTGCATATCCCCGTTGAGGTAACCTAGTGTTATTCAAAATTTCTCTGGTTTCATGTTAATTGGAATGAGTTCGTTAACAAGACTTGATCAACCTTGTTAGTGGATTCCTTTTGACGAGCATGAGATGGATGAAACTAGAAGCACAACCTTCTATACCCTCTCTATACTTTCTATTATTTAGTTGAAATAAAGTAAAAATAAATAATTTTCTGTCTGTTATTTGATTATCCATGCAATATAAAAATACCTCGAAAATAAAAGTTCTCCAAATGCCCTGAAAATTAAATATGATTTTTTCTAGAGTATTTGAGGATTTATGGAACAAAGAACACACCAGGGGGGCAACCACCTTGCCACGAGGGTGGAGGGCGCGCCCACCCCCCTAGGGTGCGCCCCCTGCCTCGTGGGCCCACGGTGGCCCTCCTCCACTTATTGTTGCACCCATCCTCTTCTTTCTTCCTCCCACAAACACGAAAAACCAACTCAAGCACGAGTTCCAACCCTCTTTGCTGCCATTTTCGATCTCCTTGCTCAAAGCACCTCTCACAAAACTGCTTGGGGAGATTGTTCCTTGGTATGTGACTCCTCCATTGGTCCAATTACTTTTTGTTCTAGTGCTTTATTCATTGCAAATTTTTGCTGCTTAGGTGACCCTGTTCTTGAGCTTGCATGTCAAATTTATATGGTCAAAAGTAGTTTTGATGCATGATATAGGCCCTAGACACTTGTAGGAGTGGTTGCTATCAATATTATTGAGTTTGGTTTACTTTTATTTTGAAGTTACTAAAAAAATTCAGAATTTTTCAGAGGAAGAAATATGCTTAAGAAAATGTTCCAAGGTGGTTCTTCAAAGAAGCAAGGACCCAGGCTTGCAATGCGTGATGCTGATGAAGAGCCACCAAGAGACGCTCCAGTGCGTCCTTGTGAGTAGCCTTCTGAAAATTTTATGGATCGAGCGGGAATTAAAGAAGAATTTAACGCATATTTGCGTAACGCTGATCTTGTGAGCTTCGAGGAAGAGAAGTGCAGTCAGTATCATAACCTCACTAGTTCCTTTGTGAGGAGGTTTGAATTTTCCACTTCACGTAATTCTCCAACTGCCCTGTTTGATCTTTATGATAAATCTTATACCATGTGTTGGATTTTGGGTTCCGGCAGACCCTTGAGGTTCGAGCACAGGGGTGCACGCGGAGATTTCGCCTTCTACCTACCTGCACCCCTCCGCCTCGCTAAGATCTAAGCTATGGGAAGAACAGCACAAGAGACACAGGGTTTATATTAGTTCGGGCCACCGTTGTGGTGTAATACCCTACTCCAGTGTGTGGTGTGGTGGATTGCCTCTTGGGCTGATGATGATGAGCAATACAAGGAAGAACAGCCTAGCGAGGGTCTGTTCTTGGCTGGGGGGATGAACTGCTAGGAGGAGTTCAATCACCCTTCTCTCTCTCTTCTCGATTCTCTCTCTGATTCGATCTCCTCCTGATCGATCGAACCCCCCTACCCTGTGGGTGGCTGGTCCTATTTATAGGCAAAGGCCCTGGGCCTCTTCCCAAATATTGAGCGGGAAGGGCGCCAACAATTGGCCATTTTGAAGGGGAACATCTGGTACACTTATCCTGACTAAAGTTGGTCCTCGCCTGCAAAAGACTCTGGTGGTGACGCTGGCTTGGGCTCCACAATGACTTCCTCCCTGCCGTTGGACTGGTCTTGGTCTTGTTGCACCGAAACGGGTGCCTTTGCTTGATGCTCTCGCCTGTGCTTGCTCCCTTTGCGCCAAAGAGGAAAGGAGGACACTGTGCGGGCTGGCGCCCACCTGGCTCCCTTGGTCGTCATGGCTTGCATCACGGGCACCTCTTGAGGTACCCCGCCTTGATCTATCCGCCTCCTCGCGAGCCAGCCTGATGAGGTCGTGCCTGAGGAAGCTCCGTGTCGTCCGCCCCGCGAGGCTTGGCCCCTCGCGAGGGTCTTGGGTCTGTGTTGATGAAGATGGGCCGTGTTGGGCCCCCCTTTGAGCCACGCCGCAGGCCACAGGCAGGCAAGTCTGGGGACCCCCGTTCCCAGAACGCCGACAGTAGCCCCCGGGCCCAAGGCGCGCCCGGACTTGGCCATGCAGGGAGGCGGAAGGGCAAGAGCGAAGTGCCGCGGGCCCTAACAGCCTGCGGCCTTGGGCGCCTGAAAGCACAAGTGCTCCCTAGGTGGTTTTGATAATTGATGACAACATATCTCTTGTTGGACTAACATTTCGATCTAGCATGTTTCAGATAAGTTCAAGAATGGAGTGGCATGGACTAAAGGTTGTGGGAACTCCTTCAAGATGCTAAGGACAAAGGATTGGCTAAAGCCTCAAGCTCAAGACTCCTCATTTTACATTTTAGTGATCCAAGATCACATTGAGTCTTTAGGAAAAGCCAATACTATCAAGGAGGGATGAGGTGTTGCTTAATGAGCCCCTTGCTTCATGTGCTTAGTGATATGCTCCAAAACCCTCAGCTACTTTTCCACTTCCACATATGACCTAAACCCTAAGCCAAACTCGGTCCTACTGATTCTTCCTATCCGGCGCCACCGAGTTTCACTTGTCATAAGCCACTGCCAAACCCTAATCAGTTCGGTCTCACTGATGGGATTTCGGTCTCACCGAGATGGGCTTGCAAACTCTCTGTTACCCATTGCAATATTCTCGGTCCCACCGAGATATGCAATCGGTCCCACCGAGTTTGCTTGACCAAATCTCAGTTTCACTTATTACCCAAATCGGTCCCACCGAGTTTGAGTAATCGGTCAAACCGAGTTTTGGATTTACCCTAACCCTAGCACATCGGTCCCACCGAGTTGATCCAGTCAGTCCCACCGAAATCTCTAACGGTCACTAGGTTTACATTTTCGGTCCGACCGAGTTTGTTGATTCGGTCCCACCGGGATTGGAAAACTGTGTAACGGTTGGATTTTGTGTGGAGGCTAAATATACCCCTCCACCCCCTCTTCATTCGAAGAGAGAGCCATCAGAACACACACACAATTCCTACTCATATGTTCTGAGAAGAGAACCACCTACTCATGTGTTGAGACCAAGAAATTCCATTCCTACCATATGAATCTTGATCTCTAGCCTATCCAAGTTGCTTTCCACTCAAATCTTCTTTCCACCAAATCCAAATCCTATGAGAGAGAGTTGAGTGTTGGGGAGACTATCATTTGAATCACAAGAGCAACGAGTTCATTACCTACACACCATTTGTTACTTCTTGGAGAGTGGTGTCTCCTAGATTGGCTAGGTGTCACTTGGGAGCCTCCGACAAGATTGTGGAGTTGAACCAAGGAGTTTGTAAGGGCAAGGAGATCGCCTACTTCGTGAAGATCTACTGCTAGTGAGGCAAGTCCTGTGTGGGCGATGGCCATGGTGGGATAGACAAGGTTGCTTCTTCGTGGACCCTTTGTGGGTGGTTGCTTCTTCGTGGACCCTTCGTGGGTGGAGCCCTGTGTGGACTCGCGCAACCATTACCCTTTGTGGGTGGAGCTCTGTGTGGACTCTCGCAACCGTTACCCTTTGTGGGTTGAAGTCTCCATCAACATGGATGTAGGATAGCACCACCTATCCGAACCACGGGAAAAACATCCGTGTCTCAAATTGCGTTTGATCTATCCAAACCCTTCCCTTTACATTCTTGCAAGTTGCATGCTTTACTTTCCGCTGCTCATATACTCTTTGCATGCTTGCTTGATATGTATTGTGTGTGTTAAAATTGTGCCTAAACTCCACTTAAACCAAAAAGGCTTAAAAATTGCAACTTTAGCATTAAGTGTCTAATCACCCCCCTCTAGACACATCTACTTCTAGATCCTACAAGTGGTATCAAAGCTTTGGTCTCCATTGCCTTGGTTTAATCATCATTGGAGGAAGATGGATGTGTCTACTCTAGGGAGTCTTAGACATAGAGTGCCTATTCTTGATGGAGAGTATTTTCATCAGTGGAAAAATGAGATGCTTGTAATCTTCAATCAATATCATTTGAACAAGTATATTGCTAGCCCTTGTGCATCTCATATTGATCCTTTGCATCCTACCCTACATGAAGATATTGACATGATTCGCAATCTTAGAACTATTGAGCTCATCATTAGAGGATTGCCCAAAAATTTGATTGCTAGTTTGCCTACTCAAAATTGTGCCTATACCATATGGAAATTTCTTGAGGAACGACTTCCCGATCATTCCTTGAAAACTTTGGATGAAATTCTCCATAAATCTATTGCCTTGAGTAAGATGAACTCTAGTGATCCTAGTTTTGGTAAATGTCTATTTGAACTTACCAATCTTAAGCATGCTAAAGGAGATGTTGGAATCATTAATGATATCATATTCAAAGCTATAAGAATTCATAAAAGTGACCACTTTGATGATCATTTATCTAATGAATTACCCTCTCTAGGAAATGATGAGTCACAAGATCATGATGAACATGAATATGATGATGATGATAGTGACTTCGATCTTGATAATGCAATGAGACTTTTTGGTATTATGGCAAATCTTCGGGGATATGAATCAGGAGGAAAGGAATGGGTTCTTGATAGTGGATGTACTGATCATATGACCGGAGATGAAGAGATGTTTCGTGAGCTTGCTGAAAATGACGGCCCTCGAAAATATGTCACCTTTGGTGATAATTCAAAGGGTAAAGTGGTTGGCCTTGGTAAGGTGGCCATCTCACATGATAGTTCCATTCAAAATGTCATGCTCGTTGAATCTCTTGGCTACAACTTACTTTCAGTATCTAGACTTGCTGATTTCAGTTTGAATGTCCTATTTACTGAGGTAGATTGCCAAGTATTTCGTCGAGACAATCATAAAATGGTCTTTACGGGTATGCGTAGAGGTGATCTTTACATTGTCGATTTCTCTAAAAAGGCACAACCTAAAACTTGCTTTGTTGCTAAATCCTCAAAAGGTTGGTTGTGGCATAGACGACTAGGTCACGTTGGCATGAGAAACCTTGACAAGCTTATTAAAGGAAATCATATCCTTGGAGTCAACGATGTCATATTTGATAAGGATAGACTTTGCAATGCTTGTCAAGCAGGTAAAAAGGTTGGAGGAAGACATCCCGTGAAGAACATCATGACCACAAGGAGGCCACTCGAGCTACTTCACATGGATCTTTTTGGTCCCAACGCCTACAAGAGTCTCGGTGGAAATTTCTTTGGTCTAGTTATAGTTGATGATTTTTCAAGATTTACGTGGGTGTTCTTTCTTAATGACAAGTCGCAGGTCCAGAAGATCTTCAGAAACTTCGCTAGGAAGGCCCAAAATCAGTTTGATGTGAAGATCAAGAAGGTTCGGAGTGACAACGAAACGGAGTTCAAGAACGCAAATGTGGACACCTTTCTTGACGAAGAAGGGATTTCACACGAGTTCTCGGCTACGTACACACCTCAACAAAATGGAGTTGTTGAGAGGAAGAACCGGACGCTCATCGAAATGGCAAGAACGATGCTTGATGAATACAAGACGCCAAAGCACTTTTGGGCAGAAGTGGTTGAGACAGCTTGTCACGCAACAAATCGCTTATATCTTCACAAGCTACTCGGCAAGACGGCATACGAGCTTCTCGCCGGTAACAAACCCCAAGTTGGATACTTTCGAGTATTCGGCTCAAAGTGCTACATTCTTGATAAGCATCGTCGTTCAAAGTTTGCTCCTAAATCTCATGAAGGTTTTCGTTATGGCTCAAACTCTCACACTTACCGTGTCTACAACAACTTCACCCGAAAGGTTGAAGAGACGGTAGATGTGAAGTTTGACGAATCTAATGGCTCGCAAGTAGAGCAATTGCCAATTGATGTAGGAGACAAAGACCCTTCAGAAGCAATTCAAGACTTGTCCATTGGCAAAATTCGTCCAACGGAGGTGAAGGAGAGTACTTCATCCGTCCAAGTGGAAGCTTCTACTTCACGACAAGGTGAACCAAGAATCGACACGGAAGCATCCACAAGTGGGACACACCAAGATGAAGAAAACGAGGAAGTACATCAAGATGAACATCAACAACCTCCTTCTCCACCACGACAATAGAACGACGACGTCAACAATGAAGAAGGCCAAGAAGAAGAACAAGATGAAGAAGATGTTCAACGAAGACCCAAGCAAAAGCTCTCACGAGTTCGAGCAAGAATTGCCAAAGATCATCCCTTCGAGCAAATCCTCAATGATATACAAACCGGGAGAATCACTCGCTCAAAAACTCGTTTAGCTAACTTTTGTGGAAACTATTCATTCATCTCTAGCATTGAACCTATGAAGGTTGAAGAAGCATTGGAAGATCCGGATTGGATAAACGCTATGCATGAAGAGCTGCATAATTTTGAGAGAAACCAAGTTTGGACATTGGTCGAGAAGCCTGACAACAACCACAACATCATTGGTACCAAATGGGTGTTTCGCAACAAGCAAGATGAAGATGGACAAGTGGTTCGCAACAAAGCACGTCTCGTCGCCCAAGGGTACACACAAGTCGAAGGTATGGACTATGGTGAGACGTATGCTCCCGTTGCTAGACTTGAGTCCATTCGCATCTTACTTGCCTATGCTAATCACCATAATATCACCTTGTACCAAATGGACATTAAAAGTGCTTTTCTAAATGGTGAAATAGAGGAGGAAGTTTATGTCAAACAACCTCCCGGCTTTATCAACCCTAAGAAACCAAATCATGTTTACAAACTTCACAAAGCTCTTTATGGTCTTAAACAAGCTCCTAGAGCTTGGTATAAATGCTTGACCAAGTTCCTTACTACAAGTGGTTTTGAAATTGGTAAAATTGATTCTACTCTTTTTACTAAAAGGGTTAATGGAGAACTATTTGTATGCCAAATTTATGTTGATGATATCATATTTGGTTCAACTAACCCTCTCTTTAGTGAAAAGTTTGGAAAGCTAATGTCAGAGAAGTTTGAGATGTCTATGATGAGTGAACTCAAATTCTTTCTCGGGTTGCAAATCAAGCAAACTAAGGAAGGTACATTTGTCTCTCAAACAAATTACACCAAGGACTTATTCAAGAAGTTCAATATGCAAGAATGCAAAGGTATGTCTACACCCATGCCTACTAGTGGACATAATGATTTAACCAAAGATGGTGAACCAGTTGATCAAAAGGTTTATCGCTCTATGATTGGTTCATTGTTATAACTATGTGCTTCACGTCCCGATATTATGCTAAGTATGTGCATGTGTGCACGATATCAAGCTGCTCCTAAAGATTGTCATCTTAAGGCTGTGAAAAGGATAGTGAGATATTTAACCATACACCAAATTTTGGCATTTGGTATCCTAAGAGGTCTTCTTTTGATCTTGTTGGCTATTCTGACTCGGATTATGCCGGAGACAAGGTTGATAGAAAGTCCACTTCGGGTACTTGTCAATTTCTTGGTAGATCTCTTGTGTGTTGGTCTTCCAAGAAACAAAACTCGGTATCCTTATCCACCGCTGAAGCGGAATACATTGCCGCTGGTTCATGTTGTGCTCAATTACTTTGGATGACCCAAACTCTTAAAGATTATGGGATTTATGTGAAACATGTTCCACTGCTTTGTGACAATGAAAGTGCTATCAAAATTGGTCATAATCCTGTACAACATTCTCGAACTAAGCATATTGAAGTTCGTCATCATTTCATTCGAGATCATGTTGCTAAGGGTGACATCAATCTTAAGCATGTTCGCACCGATAAGCAATTAGCGGATATATTCACTAAACCACTTGATGAGAAAGTGTTTTGCAGGTTGAGAGGAGAATTGAACATCATTGATGCTTCGAACTTGGAGTAGAAACTCCATTGGATACATGCAAGACATGAGCATATGACTAATCCATGATATATCTCTTATGATAACTATCTTATGTCTTGGATATATTTGCACCTTGCATGTTGCCTAACCCATGTAGGTGCTTGGTTGAATCTAATTCCATGAGATTGCGACTCACTCGCATCTTGAGCAATCTCTACAAGATCAAGACTCTACACAATAGTGGTTGAAGACAAGGAAGCACAAAACCATTCAAACATATCCTTTGACAAATTCTATGTTAAGCTTCATGATTGTCATTTTTGGATACACAAGTGCTCTTCCTTGCAAGAACTAACCCATGTAGGTAGATGAACTCAAACTCCAAGTGGTGCTCCCAACTCTTGATGAGCTACATCAACCTTGAGCACCCACACAAGTTCAACTACATGAGCAAGAACCACACCACCACCCAAGGTATGTTATTCCATCTTAGAGAAGCTTTACTCCAAGACATGAGTCAAAGCAACTCAACAAGACGTGAATACATCAAGATGCTTAAACGAAAAATGGTAACCCCATTTTGAGCTTAAAACGATGAGTATGACCTACGATCAAGTGTCCTCACTTGACTCCTAAGTCAATATACTCTAACATAGGTGACTATATCACCGCCCAATTCTAGATGAAGTTCTCTTGTGTTCTTTTCTGAGTTATTGCATTTGTCCCTTGCGTATTTGTTTCCTTCTTTTTCAAAAAAAAAACTTCATCTAGAAACTTTCACTCTTTTCTCTTTGATTTTTGTTCTGCATATTTCTGCATCAAATTCCTTGCAAATCTTTCAGCTAATTCATTGCAAATCTTTGTGAGATCTTACTTGACTAGTGAGCTGAGGTGACAAGTGTTTTTCTCTGTGATGAACTCGGTTTCACCGAATGCCATTTTCGGCCCAACCGAATCCCTTCGGTACTACCGAAACATGCCACTCGGTGCCACCGATTTCGCAACAGGAAAAACAGTTTGCCACATATTCTATATTTCTTCTGATCCAGCTCCACTCAATGAATCTTGTCCTCTACAAGCATCACAGTTTTATTCCCTTCTTTGTAATGAATCTCAAGGACCAAACCTATTCGACGGATTCCAGGAAAAACCTTCTTGGAAATTGATGTCAAAGGGGGAGAGAGAGATCACATCAAAGCTTATCATTAGGGAGAGAGAGATCACATCAAAAGCTTATCACCTACAAAAGAGAAAGTACTAAGGGGGAGAGAATACTCAAGGATCCCATATATTAAGGGGGAGAAAGAAATCTCCAAGGGGGAGAGAATACTCAAGGATCCCAGATGCTTGATGTTCAAGAGGAGAGATGCCACATGTCCTTTTGGGGGAAAGACATGTTCATATGTACTCATTTGAATTAAGTTCCATTTGTATCTTTCAGCTCTGATTTCTGTTCCCTATCTTCTCCCAATATCCCATGTAAGATTCAGGGGGAGCAAGACACCTAAGGGAAAGAAATCAGTCAAATTCATTGCATATCGTCATTCTTGGGGACATGTTGAATTCATGTGGTACCTTGTACTCACTCTCTACATGTCATCCCAGTCTTGGTATTCTTGTGGTTTCTTTTGTTTGCTTTGGCTAGTGGACGTACCTATGTTATCTAACCTTGTTTGTGTAGGTTCATTCCATCCTAAGCCAACTCAAGACCACAAGGTAAGTATATGCATCAAAATCATGAGTATGAGGAGTTCTTGCTTATGTACATACTGTTTGCAAGAAGGACTCATGAGCATGAAGGTATTTTCCTTGATAATCTTTTGCTCCGATGCATATGGCCAAGATGCATGTAACACATTGCCTACTCTGTCATGGTTATGCTCTCACATGTCTCTATATTCATATTTACATGAGTGCATACATGTAGGGGGAGCCTATGCTTGTTACATGTCCTTCCAAAGCTTTACTTGTTGTTCTTTATATCTTTATCTAAAGCTTTGATGTATGTTGCCATCAATTACCAAAAAGGGGGAGATTGAAAGCACAAGTGCTCCCTAGGTGGTTTTGATAATTGATGACAACATATCTCTTGTTGGACTAACATTTCGATCTAGCATGTTTCAGATAAGTTCAACAATGGAGTGGCATGGACTAAAGGTTGTGGGAACTCCTTCAAGATGCTAAGGACAAAGGATTGGCTAAAGCCTCAAGCTCAAGACTCCTCATTTTATATTTTAGTGATCCAAGATCACATTGAGTCTTTAGGAAAAGCCAATACTATCAAGGAGGGATGAGGTGTTGCTTAATGAGCCTCTTGCTTCATGTGCTTAGTGATATGCTCCAAAACCCTCAACTACTTTTCCACTTCCACATATGACCTAAACCCTAAGCCAAACTCGGTCCTACCGATTCTTCCTATCCGGCGCCACCGAGTTTCACTTGTCATAAGCCACTGCCAAACCCTAATCAGTTCGGTCTCACCGATGGGATTTCGGTCTCACCGAGATGGGCTTGCAAACTTTCTGTTACCCATTGCAATATTCTCGGTCCCACCGAGATATGCAATCGGTCCCACCGAGTTTGCTTGACCAAATCTCAGTTTCACTTACTACCCAAATCGGTCCCACCGAGTTTGAGTAATCGGTCAAACCGAGTTTTGGATTTACCCTAACCCTAGCACATCGGTCCCACCGAGTTGATCCAGTCAGTCCCACCGAAATCTCTAACGGTCACTAGGTTTACATTTTCGGTCCGACCGAGTTTGTTGATTCGGTCCCACCGGGATTGGAAAACTGTGTAACGGTTGGATTTTGTGTGGAGGCTACATATACCCCTCCACCCCCTCTTCATTCGAAGAGAGAGCCATCAGAACACACACACAATTCCTTCTCATATGTTTTGAGAAGAGAACCACCTACTCATGTGTTGAGACCAAGAAATTCCATTCCTACCCTATGAATCTTGATCTCTAGCCTCTCCAAGTTGCTTTCCACTCAGATCTTCTTTCCACCAAATCCAAATCCTATGAGAGAGAGTTGAGTGTTGGGGAGACTATCATTTGAAGCACAAGAGCAAGGAGTTCATTACCTACACACCATTTGTTACTTCTTGGAGAGTGGTGTCTCCTAGATTGGCTAGGTGTCACTTGGGAGCCTCCGACAAGATTGTGGAGTTGAACCAAGGAGTTTGTAAGGGCAAGGAGATTGCCTACTTCGTGAAGATCTACCGCTAGTGAGGCAAGTCCTGTGTGGGCAATGGCCATGGTGGGATAGACAAGGTTGCTTCTTCGTGGACCCTTTGTGGGTGGTTGCTTCTTCGTGGACCCTTCGTGGGTGGAGCCCTGTGTGGACTCGCGCAACCATTACCCTTTGTGGGTGGAGCTCTGTGTGGACTCTCGCAACCGTTACCCTTTGTGGGTTGAAGTCTCCATCAACGTGGATGTAGGATAGCACCACCTATCCGAACCACGGGAAAAACATCCGTGTCTCAAATTGCGTTTGATCTATCCAAACCCTTCCCTTTACATTCTTGCAAGTTGCATGCTTTACTTTCCGCTGCTCATATACTCTTTGCATGCTTGCTTGATATGTATTGTGTGTGTTAAAATTGTGCCTAAACTCCACTTAAACCGAAAAGGCTTAAAAATTGCAACTTTAGCATTAAGTGTCTAATCACCCCCCTCTAGACACATCTACTTCTAGATCCTACAGCGTCGCGTGGCGGTTGATTGGACGTGGGCGCACTGTTCCCCCACGCCCCCCTTATTTTGCGCCATGCTAGGCGCACTCGTAGTCGTACACAGCCGCTCCCCTTTCTGTTGCTCGAGCGCCCTCTGTCCTTCCTCCGCTCGAACTCCAGCCTCTGTTTTCAACCCAATCTCGGACCTCCCCCCCCCTTCCCATCGCCATGGCTCTGACAAAGAAGGGAAGAGGGAAGAAGCTCGTGCCTCCGCCTTGCTCGCCGCCGTTGGCGGCCCCCGCCGAGGGCTTGGGCAAGGTCAGCTCGGCTCTGGCCACTATCTTCAACGAATGTGGGAGGATGATGGCCTGGCCCGCGTCCCACTTCTCCATCGACAGGATAGTCACCGAGGTCCCGTATTTTGCCGACGCCCTATGGGCGGGTCTGGTTCCTCCCTTTTCTGATTTCTTCAATGCCGTGCTTTCCCACTATCAGATCCACATGATGCATCTAGGTCCTGAATCCATCACCCTCCTTTTGGTCTTCGCCTTTGTTTGTGAGGCTATGATGGGCATCCTTCCTTCGGTTGCCTTGCTGTGCCACTTCTTCTCTCTGCGCCTTGTCGACCCTACCCAATGCTGGGCGTGCGTGAGCTTCATTGCCGCGTCTGAGACAGCGGCCTCTGGGATTGACTTCAGGCTCCCTCTGCCCGCGGCTGGGTTCCGCGAGCGGTGGCTATATGTGGATGCAGGGGTGCCCAGCCCCCTGCTATCGGAGCCAACTTCTCCTGTTGTCCCCAATTCGGGCTAGGGCCAGGAGACGCTCGAGAGCCCCCGGCTCGTCTTTGTCTGGCACCGCTTCGCGTTCTTGAGGTCGCTTGGCATGACAGCGCCCAAGGTGGTGAAGGAGTTCCTGCTATGCCGCATTGCTCCTCTCCAATGCCACTCCCGCCAGATGTGGGCCTTCAGCGGGCGCGATGATCGTATGAGGCTCCAGGAAGAGGACCTGACGCCTGAAGTGCTGAGGACAGCGCTCTTGACCCTGACTGGGGACCCCAACCCTGGCAGCATCCAGCAGGGAGGGGCCTTGCTGTACCTCTGCCAGAGCAGGGGCGATTTTGTGAATCAGATGCCTATTTTTGATGAGTGGGGGCCGCGCCCCGCCGGCCTCTAGGGGCCTCACGATAACCCAGTGATGGTGACTACCCTTCCAGTCGGCCAAGGCGACTCTTCCTCAAGTGGCGGAGCAGGGAGGCATGAGGCGCCAGAGGCCGAGGGGGCTCCCGGCGGGGTGACAGCGCCGGGCGATGCTCATGAGGGAGCAGCTCTTGGGGCCCGTGCCGCTGAGGCTGAGGGTGCAAGCAGCTGCCCTCAGCGCCTGTGACTGAGGCCCCTGAGGCTCCAGCCGCTTCTCTTGGCGAGGCGATTGGCGGCGCGCATCAGGCAGGCGCCCCTGACGCGGATCGCCTTGACGCTCCGTCTTCGTTGCAGGTTGATCCCTGCGCTCAACTCTTGGGCCGCTTCCGCGTGGACTTTGAGGCCCTCCAGAAGAGAAGGGAGGCCCTGGGCGACGATTACCCTTGTCGCCTGCTGAAGCGTAGGAAGTACTTCGCCACTGATGAGTAAGCCTTCTCCTTTCCCGGCTCCCGATCCTTCTGTTGCTTTTACTGATCCTTGCTCCACAGGCCCCTTCCAGCCGAGCTCGCGGAGACGGCTGAGGTGCCGTCCCCCTTGGCTTCGCCCCCTCCACTGTCCTCAAGCGCTCCGAGCAGCAGAGCCCTTGTGGTGAGGGCAATCGGAGAGGCGAACCGTCCCGAGGCGCATCGTGGCCCTGCGCACCTCGCGATCCTCCTTCGCGGGCCTTCTCGTGGCATAGCCAGCCTGCCGTGGACTTCTCGCCTGGTCGTGGACTGCGATTGGCTGAGGCGCTCCCTGCGCTCTTCATCTGGGGACGGGCTGGCTCCAGGCCGGGCTTCTGGCGTGGTGTGCCCGGCCGTCGCGAGGGTGCTAGCCCCCAGCCCCCTGCCCGGAGGGGGAGTGCTGACTCGTGGCCCCCGGCGCTTGCTCGGGGCAGATGATGGTGTGGAAGACGTGCTCAAGCATGCCCGGGAGCGTCGCGCTCTTTGCCAAGGATTCCTTCAAAGGGCGGCTGACGCGGTGAGCCTGCTTGGTGAGGAGCTTGCTGATGAAGACGCGCGCCTTGAGGCCGAGGGCCTGCGCCTGGCTGCAGAGAGGCACGAGCTGGAGGGAGCCATCGCCCTTGCGCGCCGTCAGCGCGATCTCGACGACGCAGAGGCCAAGGCATCGCTGGTGGCCTCTCGGGAGGCCCGATCTTGGGCCGCTGAGGAGGCCCGGGAAGCTGACCGGCGGCGAGAGGCGACGGAGGAGCGGGCTCGGGAGCTCCTGGCCTGGTGCCACTCAATGGAGGAGCAAGTGGAGCTGCGCGAGGCAGCCCTCGCGTCGATGAAGGTGGCCTCTGGAGACCCAGCAGAGCTCCAGAAGCGTGAGGAGGCGCTGACGCTGGAAGACGCCGAACGTACCCGCGAGTACGAGCATCTGGAGACGAGGGAGCGCTTGGTGACACAGGCGGAGGATGATGTCGCTGCGCAGGAAGCCTGTGTCCTGGAGGAGGTCGGACGTCGGGTGGCGATGGCCCGCTTGAACCTCGAGCACGAGTTTGAGGAGAGGCTGGAGTTGATCCGGGCCGAGGCTGAAGGTAGGACTGCTGCCTTGAGGGCCAAGCTGGAGGAAGCGACGCGGCGGGCCGATGCTTTTTGGGCCGCCCTTGAGGTAGCGCAAGGGGAGTCAACCACCTCCCAGGCCGAGGTGCTCCTTCTTCGCCAGCGGGTGGAGGAGGCTGAGGTCGTTGCGCGCCAGAATGCGGATGAGATACGTCAGCGGCGGATCCTGGAGCATGAGCACGGCCCCATGCTCACCACGCTCCGGGAGAGAGCCAACACAGCCTTGGGCAACATTTGCGAGGCGGCTGTTGGCGAGCCACACGCAGTCAACTACGCTGGCAACCTTCAGTTCTTCACTGACGTGGTGACGCAGCTGGAGGCGCGGTCGGTCAGGGCTGACAGGTTGGTGGAGGAGAGGAGCCGCGCCCTGCTCGGGCGCGCCTTTTCCCGCATCTTCAGCCATCTCTGGAACATGGATCCCCACTTCGATTTCGACGCCGCCATCGCCCCAGTCCCCCAGGTCGTCCGAGACGACCTAGCGCACTGGGTGGAAGACAATGTGGATGCTCTTGTCAGGGCCTTCACTTCAGACGACGACGGCGTGATCGTGGCTGCCGACGAGGGCAGTGTGGTGAACGGCCCTGACGCCGCTGGCAGCGACGCGGACAGCGATGGCGAGTTCAGCGACGCCAGCAACGGCTCGGGTGGTGCTCCTGAGGACGCATTGGGGGATTTATCCGACTGATTGTGCATCGTTCCTGCTTCCTTACCCTGCATGAATAGAACTCGGGTTTTGGCCTGATGGCTGTGATAGCATTTTGGAGGGGGAGCCCCTCATGTAAAACTTGTGTTCATCGTATTAGTAGACGCTACATTGCCCATGCGCCCGCGCCAAGTGGCTGGCTTAAGCAACGCGCTGGTCGGCTAGTTTACCTTTGTCCCGTGCTGGCCCTGAGGTAGCCTGTGGGAGGCTGTGGTGTCCCAAGTGTTCCCTGATTGAATCCATAGGATCTGCAGTAAAACACCCTCCTGAGAGGACGCGGCGGCGGCAGTCTGGGCTGCGCGCAAGCTAGGCCTGACCCGGCTCACGAGGGGCTCATGAGGGGAGGCAGCTGAGGCGAAGTGGTAACCAAAATGCGAGAAATTGCTCGAACGAGACTAAGCACCCCTTCCCCGAACACACGCAAATCTCAAATTCGAATCCAACTTGAATCCAGCGAGGGAAAGCGACAACCAAAGGGAAAAGCAACGAAAGCAGACAAAAGGCCGCGTCCGGCACCTAATCTAGTCTTGGACGTCTTCTCACCAGCGCGGAGCTAAGTGTTGCCACTGGGCGTGGGAGGGAGCCCCAGGGCCTGAGGCCGGCACCCCTGAGACTCCGGGGCGTGTACAGCCCCACTCATTATTACGTGAGAGTGTCACGGGGTGGCGAGCTTCACAGGCACTGGGCCTTCTTCACAGGTACCAGCCTTGCTTCATATCGCCAGACGAGGGCCCCGCCTTGCGCCACACTCTAGTGCCATCAACGACGACCGGAAACCAGGACGCCGCCGATGGGGTAGAGCGGTCGCCAGCGGTTCCCCCAACGACCACGGGTCCTCCTCCAGGGGCAGGCCCTGAGGCACCTCCCCAGCAGAGGGCCTACCTCCTGAGAACACCTTGCTCCGAACGCCGTGGTGGTGATGTCGGATCTCGGCCCCTCTCCTGCAGCCCCCTGCGCCCTCCTCCTGAGGGGTAGGAGACTGTGGGAGTGGGGCAGCTGCTCGCTGTGGCGACCTGCACCTCCTGCGATCCATGATTAGCGTATGCCTGCTCCTGAGGAATTAGCGGTACCCGATAATCGTTGCCTCCAGCATGGCCAGTGGGACCGTCCCGGGACTCCTGGAAGGGCTCAGCTTCTGGCACCTCGTCCCCCGGCTTGGGCTGAGGAGCGAGCCTTGTTCGCCCTCGTGAGGGTGTCCTTGGTCCATCATGAGGGGCATGTATTCTTCTGGCGCCATCATCCCAAAGGCCATGCCGTAGTGCTCCGCGTGCCACGCAGCTCTGCTTGACGTTCCCACCGTGGGGTGGTAGCGCGGCTGTCCACTGGGGCCGTGGGTCGCGTCGAGCCCTTCTTCTTCGCGGACCGAGAGCGGGGGCGGCGCCGCCGCCGGTCCGGTGCCGACAGCTTCGCTGGCGTTGGAGTAGCCTTGGATCCCGCGGGCGCGCGCAGAGCCCCCGCGCGGGCCGCCTTGGGCTTGAGATGAGAGCTGGGTGCAGAAGGGGTGAGCCTCCGAGGCGGCGAAGCCCATGAGCTCTGCCACCCGCTCCAGTAGCACGTCGCGGCCGCCCTCCAGCAGCTTGCACTGCAGCAGCTCTCGGGCCACCGTGACCGCGACCCTCGAGTTCGCCTGCTCCCGGCGGGTGTACGGTGTCGTGGTTGCGGCGTAATTGGAGGCCCTTGCTGCCGACCGCGCCTGCCGCGGTGTGAGAGCTGTCGAAGCCTGTCCGCGTCGCCCGCGGCCCGCAGCGCCCTGCGAACCGCGAGCTGCCTAGGGCACGGGGTCGCCCGAGGCGAGCGGCTCTGCGCGGGCGGGCCACGCCGGCCGTGGATCTGGGTTGCCCGCCTGGTCGCCGGACATGGTGATGACGACGCGACGGGGCACGAAGCGGTAGAAGGTGGATTCCGGCGCACCCCTACCTTGCGCGCCAAATGTTGGATTTCGGGTTCCAGCAGACCCTTGAGGTTCAAACACTGGGGTGCGTGCGGAGATTTCGCCTTCTACCTACCTGCACCCCTCCGCCTCGCTAAGATCTAAGCTATGGGAAGAACAACATAAGAGACACAGGGTTATACTGGTTCGGGCCACCGTTGTGGTGTAATACCCTACTCCGGTGTGTGGTGTGGTGGATTGCCTCTTGGGCTGATGATGATGAGCAATACAAGGAAGAACAGCCTAGCAAGGGTCTGTTCTTGGCTGGGGGGATGAACTACTAGGAGGACTTCAGTCACCCTTCTCTCTCTCTCTTCTCGATTCTCTCTCTGATTCGATCTCCTCCTAATCGATCGAACCCCCCTACCCTGTGGGTGGCTGGTCCTATTTATAGGCAAAGGCCCTGGGCCTCTTCCCAAATATTGAGCGGGAAGGGTTCCAACAATTGGCCATTTTGAAGGGGAACATCCGGTACACTTATCCTGACTAAAGTTGGTCCTCGCCTGCCAAAGACTCTGGTGGTGACGCTGGCTTGGGCTCCACAATGACTTCCTCCCTGCCGTTGGACTGGTCTTGGTCTCGTTGCACCGAAACGGGTGCCTTTGCTTGATGCTCTCGCCTGCGCTTGCTCCCTTTGCACCAAAGAGGAAAGGAGGACACTGCACGGGCTGGCGCCCGCCTGGCGCCCTTGGTCGTCATGGCTTGCGTCACGGGCACCTCGTGAGGTACCCCGCCTTGATCTCTCCGCCTCCTCGCGAGCCAGCCTGATGAGGCCGTGCCTGAGGAAGCTCCGTGTCGTCCGCCCTGCGAGGCTTGGCCCCTCGCGAGGGTCTTGGGTCTGTGTTGATGAAGATGGGCCGTGCTGGGCCCCCCTTTGAGCCACGCCGCAGGCCGCAGGCAGGCAAGTCTGGGGACCCCCGTTCCCAGAATGCCGACACCATGGACTTAGAGGATTTTACCACTGCATGCAAACTTCCACAATGGGGTAGTGTTAGGGATCCCCCTAAATCTGAATTTAGAAACTTTCTTGCTAGAATAACTGTAGGGGAATCTAGAGATATAACGCAAGCTACCATAGGGAGCATTCACTTTCTTGCTATACATTATTTTGCTCTCTTCATAGGTAGGTGCATAAATGCTAAGGATAAAGCATGTCACATGTGTGTCCCTGAACTTAGCATTCTCAGGAGTGTTGTGTCAGGAGACCAATCTTATCATATGGGAGCCATTGTAGCTCGTAGGTTGCATCATAATAGACGTAATGGAGATTTCTTTGGTGGAATTTATGCAACCCATGTAGCTAATTTTATTGGTATAGATGTGCGAGAAGATGATATTGAATTACCTCCTGCCTATTTAGATTTTGATTCTATGGTTTCCCACCATTTTGTCGAGAGGAACGAATCACCTCTCCAGTACCGACTAATCTTTGACGAAAGCCGTGCTGTCCGTATTACTCTCCATGCTCCTACTTTCTTTGATTATCAGGCAAGAGGAGGGTATACTATTACCAGAGAGGAGGCAGATGAGTACGAGAGGAGAGAAGAGGCTGCTCGTCGCCACACTGCAGCTCAGCAGGCGATAGCTGCTACATCACAGTACGACCCCAACTATTATTATGGATATCAGCCAGTCCAACCGTGGCCATAAACCAACTTAGGCCAAAAGCCTAAGCTTTAGGGAGTACGTATTTCTCACCGACATTACATTTATGTTCACACACACTCATTGCTAGATGTCGGTGCTCATACTTTTTCATTGTATCATACATGCTAGTTTATTTCCTTTTATGCTTTCTTCTTGTGTGTTTAATAAACCTTAAGAAAAAACCAAAAAAATTAGTTGTAGCTTTTAATAAATTTAGTTTCCATGCTTGTAGTAGTAATTAAAAAGAAAACCCAAAAATATTTCATGTTCTTCTTTTGCTTGTTGGGAGCTTTCCCGTGTAAATAGTTTTATTTCTTTTCTTTTCTTTGGAGGTCGATAGGAGAAGACCATAATTAAATTGTTGAAATGGCTCTTATATGCATTATTGTTTATCTGACAAAAGAGCCCATATTGCCTTGTCTTCTCCTGTTATTGAATGCTCGCAGATTCCAGCTTAGTCCAATGCACGTGCACTCTTATTATTATTCACATCGTTCGGTCGTGCAAGTGAAAGGCAATTATGACGATGTATGATGGACTGACTAAGATGAGAAAAGCTGGTACGAACTCGACCTCTTTTGTTTTTGTAAATATGATGAGTTCATCGTTCTTGATTCAGCTTGTTATGAATAAACATGTTTGCAATGACAATTAGAGATCATAGTTGCTTGTGCCATGCTTGATTAGCTATGAGTTATAATGGTTTACCTTGCATGCCAACATGCTATTAAAATGGTTATGCTGTGGTATGATAGGGTGATATCCTCCTCTAAATGATGTAAGTGACTTGACTTGGCACATGTTCACGCATGTAGTTGAAACAAATCAACATAGCCTTCATGATATTTATGTTCATGGTGGATTATATCCTACTCATGCTTGCATCCAATGTTTATTAATTTTAATGCATGTACATGGCTGTTGTCGCTCTCTAGTCGGTCGCTTCCCAGTCTTTTGCTAGCCTTCACCTGTACTAAGCGGGAATACTGCTTGTGCATCCAATCCCTTAAACCCCAAAGTTATTCCAGATGAGTCCACTATACCTTCCTATATGCGGTATCTACCTGCCGTTCTAAGTAAATTTGTATGTGCCAAACTCTAAACCTTCAAATAATCATCCTATTTTGTATGCTTGAGTAGCTCATGTATCAACTAGGGTTGTCTGTATCTTCCATGTTAGGCGGGTTATTCTCAAGAGGAGTGGACTCCGCTCCTCACTCACGAGAAAATGGCTTGTCACCGGGATGCCCAGTCCCATGCTTTATGCAAACTAAATCAAAAATAATTGCTAAACAAAACTCCCCCTGGGACCTGATGTATGTTGGAGGCACTCGTTGTTTCGAGCAAGCCATGGATTGATGTTTGTTGGTGGAGGGGGAGTATAAACTTTACCATTCTGTTTGGGAACCGCCTATAATGTGTGTAGCATGGAAGATATCGCCATCTCTTGGTTGTTATATTGAAAATGAAAGTATATCGCTCAAAATGTTATTCACCTCTATTTCAAAACCAAGCTCTGGCACCTCTACAAATCCCTGCTTCCCTCTGCGAAGGGCCTATCCATTTACTTTTATGTTGAGTCATCACCCTCTTATTAAAAGCACTAGCTGGAGAGCGCAGCTGTCATTTGCATTCATTATTGTTAGTTTACATTGGGTATGACTATGATTGGGTATCTTTTACCATGAATTACAATGTCTAGTCAGTCTTGATCTTTAAAGGTGCTCTGCATTTATGTTTTGCGGTCTCAGAAAGGGCTAGCGAGATACCATCTTGTTATATCGTATTATGATTGTTTTGAGAAAGTGTTGTCATCCGAGATTTATTATTATGGCTTGCTAGTTGATTATGCTATTGATATGGGTAATCAAGAGACCTGAGAATTATTGCAAATGTGGTTAGTTATAATCTTTGCTTAAAACTTGAATGCTAGCTTGACATATTTACAACAACAAGAGCAAATGGAGTTTGTAAAAGTTTTTCTTTATTTCTTTCAGTTTGTCAACTGAATTGCTTGAGGACAAGCAAGGGTTTAAGCTTGGGGGAGTTGATACGTCTCCAATGTATCTACTTTTCCAAACACTTTTGCCCTTGTTTTGGACTCTAACTTGTATGATTTGAATGGAACTAACCCGGACTGACGCTGTTTTCAACAGAATTGCCATGATGTTGCTTTATGTGCAGAAAACAAAAGTTCTCGGAATGACCTGAAACTCCATGGAATATCTTACAATAAATAATAAAAAATCCTCGCCAAATATGAAGATCAGGGGGGCACACCCTTGCCACGAGGGTGGGGGGCGCCCCCCCTAGGGCGCGCCCCCTACCTCGTGGGCCGCCTGGAGACCTCCCGACTCCAACTCTATATAACTACTTTCGGGGAGAAAAAATAGGAGAGAAGAAATCATCACGTTTTACAATACGGAGCCGCCGCCAAGCCCTAAAACCTCTCGGGAGGGCTGATCTGGAGTCCGTTCGGGGCTCCGGAGAGGGGGATTCATCGCCGTCGTCATCATCAACCATCCTCTCACCAATTTCATGATGCTCACCACCGTGCGTGAGTAATTCCATCGTAGGCTTGCTGGACGGTGATGGGTTGGATGAGATTTATCATGTAATCGAGTTAGTTTTGTTAGGGTTTGATCCCTAGTATCCACTATGTTATGAGATTGTGTTGCTATGACTTTGCTATGCTTAATGCTTGTCACTAGGGCCCGAGTGCCATGATTTCAGATCTGAAGCTATTACGTTTTCATCAATATATGAGAGTTCTAGATCCTATCTTGCAAGTCTATAGTCACCTATTATGTGTTATGATCCGTTAACCCCGAAGTGACAATAGTTTGAGGAGTTCATGTATTTACTAAGTGCTAATGCTTTGCTCTGGTTCTCTATTAAAAGGAGGCCTTAATATCCCTTAGTTTCCATTAGGACCCCGCTGCCACGGGAGGGTAGGACAAAAGATGTCATGCAAGTTCTTTTCCATAAGCATGTATGACTATATTCGGAATACATGCCTACATTACATTGACGAATTGGAGCTAGTTCTATGTCACCCTATGTTATGACTGTTACATGATGAACCACATCCGACATAATTATCCAGCATTGGTCCAATGCCTACGAGCTTTCCATATACTGGTTTACGCTTATTTACTTTCCCATTGCTATTGTTACAATCACTACAAAATACCAAAAACATTACTTTGCTTTCGTTACTCTTCTGTTACCGTTACCATCACTATCATATTACTTTGCTACTAAACACTTTGCTGCAGATACTAAGTTTCCAGGTGTGGTTGAATTGACAACTCAGCTGCTAATACTTGAGAATATTCTTTGGCTCCCCTTGTGTCGAATCAATAAATTTGGGTTGAATACTCTACCCTCGAAAGCTGTTGCGATCCCCTATACTTGTGGGTTATCAATGTCATGGGCGGAGGGGCTATAGTGTCACGCCGTGTGGGCGATCGCCAGCCGGTACGGCACACTGTAGCCATGTCTCGCCCTGGATTCGAGGGCGGCAGGCTCCTCTGTAGCCACACCTTGTCTAATCGCATTCATGGTGGCTCAGACTTTGAGGGTGATTGGGGCCGCCTGCTAGAAGCCGGCCCATTTGGGGGCCGCCTGCTAGGAGCCGGCCCCTCTCGCAGCCGACTGCTTGGACCAGCCGGCCACAAGAAGGCGGCAGTCACTCTCTGATGCCTGAGGGGCTCAGTCGGCCCCGATGTCTTGAAACGCCATGGGGGCAGATGAGGCTACCCATGGCCAATAACTCTGATAGCCTCGCCATAGCCCGTGAAGTCCTCTGCCTCGGTGTCGGCGGGGCGGGGCCTTGGTGGAGCCGTCATTGTCCTCTGCCTCGTCGTCGTTCTCTCCAAACAACACCTCGCCCCCATTGTAGGCGGCTGCAACGTCCGCCACCCGTATGCAGTACCGCCATTGTGCGAGGTGGCTTTCGCAGGCGGAGCGGTATGACTCGAGCAAGACCTATCTTCTCCTCTTCCTACAGGTGCTCCCGGAGGACATGGTGGTTGTAGGCGGCGTCGGCCTGTGCCTCCCGGAACTGCTCCTCACACTTCTCCCTCATCATGTCCATGTATTAGGCACGGGCCTCGCCGATGGTCATGGTGCAATGCACTGGCAAGGATGGCGCGGAGGAGGGTGTTGGCGCCGGATCATCGACGACTACGTTCTCCATTGGGACCTCATCTGTTGGGGAACATAGCATGCAATTTCAAAAAAAAATCCTACAATCACACAAGATCTATCTAGGAGATGCCTAACAACGAGAGGGGGAGAGTGTGTCCACGTACCCTCTAGACCGAAAGCGGAAGCATTAGGTCAACGCGGTTGATGTAGTCGAACGTCTTCACGATCCAACCGATCTAGTACCAAACGTACGGCACCTCCAAGTTCAGCACACGTTCAGCTCGATGACATCCCACGAACTCTTGATCCAGCAGAGGATTTAGGGAGAGTTTCGTCAGCATGATGGCGTGGTGATGGTGATGGTGATGTGATCCGCGCAGGGCTTCTCCTAAGTACTATGACGCTATGACCGGGGGAGTAATCTGTGGAGGGGGCACCGCACATGGCTAAGAGAATAAATGTTGTGCTTTGGGGTTCCCCCTGCCCCCGTATATAAAGGAGGGGAGGAGGAGGCCGGCCACCAGGGGTGCGCGATAGGGGGAAACCGACTAGGACTCCCAATCCTAGTCGGCCCCCCTTTCCTTTCTATCGGAGGGGAGAGGGGAAGGAGAGGGAGAGGGGAAGAGGAAAGGGGGCGCGCCCCCTCCCCCTTGTCCAATTCGGACTCCCTTGGGGGGGACGCGCCACCCTTGCGGGCTCCCCTCTCTCTCCACTATGACTCATGAAGGCCCATTACTTCCTGCGGGGGTTCCGGTAACCGCTCGGTACTCCAATAAATATCTGAAACGTCTCGAAACCATGCTGGTGTCCGAATACCTTCGTCCAATATATCAATCTTTACCTCTTGACTATTTCGAGACTCCTCATCATGTACGTGATCTCATCCGGGACTCCAAACAATCTTCGGTCACTAAAACACATAACTCATAATACAAATTGTCATCGAACGTTAAGCGTGCGGACCCTACGGGTTCGAGAATTATGTCGACATGACCGAGACATATCTCCGGTCAATAACCAATAAGGGAACCTGAATGCTCATATCGGTTCCTACATATTCTATGAAGATCTTTATCGGTCAAACCGCAATGACAACATATGTAATTCCCTTTGTCATCGGTATGTTACTTGCCCGAGATTCAATCGTCGGTATCATCATACCTAGTTCAATCTCGTTACCGGCAAGTCTCTTTACTCGTTCCGTAATGTATCATCCTGCAACTAACTCATTAGTCACATTGCTTGCAAGGCTTATAGTGATGCGCATTACCGAGAGGGCCTAGGGATACCTCTCCGATACTCGGAGTGACAAATCCTAATCTCGGTCTATGCCAACCCAACAAACACCTTCGAAGACACTTGTAGAGCATCTTTATAATCACCCAGTTACGTTGTGACATTTGATAGCACACAAGGTGTTCCTCCAGCATTCGGGAGTTGCATAATCTCATAGTCAAAGGAATATGTATAAGTCATGAAGAAAGCAATAGCAATAAAACTTAAGGATCATTATGCTAAGCTAACGGGTGGGTCTCGTCCATCACATCATTCTCCTAATGATGTGATCTTGTTCATCAAATGACAACACATGTCTATGGTCAGGAAACTTAACCATCTTTGGTTAACGAGCTAGTCAAGTAGAGGCATACTAGGGACACTTTGTTTTGTCTGTGTATTCACACATGTATCAAGTTTCCGGTTAATACAATTCTAGCATGAATAATAAACATTTATCATGATATAAGGAAATATAAATAACACCTTTATTATTACCTCTAGGGCGTATTTCCTTCAGTCTCCCACTTGAACTAGAGTCAATAATCTAGATTACATAGTAATGATTCTAACACCCATGGAGTCTTGGTGCTGATCATATTTCACTTGTGGAAGAGGCTTAGTCAACGGGTATGCAACATTCAGATCCGTATGTATGTTGCAAATCTCTATGTCTCCCTCCTTGACTTGATCTCGGATGGAGTTGAAGCGTCTCTTGATGTGTTTGGTTCTCTTGTGAAATCTGGATTCCTTCGCTAAGGCAATTGCTCCAGTATTGTCACAAAATATTTTCATTGGACCCGACGCATTAGGTATTACACCTAGATCGGATATGAACTCCTTCATCCAGACTCCTTCATTTGCTGCTTCCAAAGTAGCTATGTACTATGCTTCACACGTAGATCCCGCCATGACGCTCTGCTTGGAACTGCACCAACTGACAGCTCCACCATTCAATATAAATATGTATCCGGTTTGTGACTTAGAGTCATCCGGATCAATATCAAAGCTAGCATCAACGTAACCATTTACGACAAGCTCTTTGGCACCTCCATAAACGAGAAACATATCCTTAGTCCTTTTCAGGTATTTCAGGATGTTCTTGACCGCTGTCCATTGATCCACTCCTGGATTACTTTGGTACCTCCCTTCTAAACGTATAGCAAGGCACACATCAGGTCTGGTACACAGCATCGCATACATGATAGAACCTATGGCTGAGGCACAGGGAATGACTTTCATTTTCTCTCTATCTTCTGCAGTGGTCGGGCATTGAGTCTGACTCTACTTCACACCTTGTAACACAGGCAAGAACCCTTTCATTGACTGATCCATTTTGAACTTCTTCAAAACCTTATCAAGGTATGTGCTTTGTGAAAGTCCAATTAAGCGTCTTGATCTATCTCTATAGATCTTGATGCCCAATATAAGCAGCTTCACCGAGGTCTTTCATCAAAAAATTCTTATTCAAGTATCCTTTTATGCTATCCAGAAATTCTATATCATTTCCAATCAACAATATATCATCCAAATATAATATTAGAAATGCTACAGAGCTCACACTCACTTTCTTGTAAATACAGGCTTCTCCAAAAGTCTGTATAAAACCATATGCTTTGATCACACTATCAAAGCATATATTCCAACTTTGAGAGGCTTGCACCAGTCCATAAATGGATCGCTGGAGCTTGCACACTTTGTTAGCACCTTTAGGATCGACAAAACCTTCTGGTTGCATCATATACAACTCTTCTTAAGAAATCCATTAAGGAATGCAGTTTTCACATCCATTTGCAAAATTTCATAATCATAAAATGTGGCAATTGCTAACATGATTCGGACAGACTTAAGCATCGCTACGGGTGAGAAAGTCTCATGTAGTCAACTCCTTGAACTTGTCGAAAACCTTTTGCAACAAGTCGAGCTTTGAAGACAGTAACATTACCGTCAGCGTCAGTCTTCTTCTTGAAGATCCATTTATTCTCTATGGCTTGCCGATCAACGGGCAAGTCAACAAAAGTCCATACTTTGTTCTCATACATGGATCCCATCTCAGATTTCATGCCCTCAAGCCATTTCGCGGAATTTGGGCTCATCACTGCTTCCTCATAGTTCATAGGTACGTCATGGTCTAGTAACATGACTTCCAGAACCGGATTACCGTACCACTCTGGTGCGGAACATACTCTAGTTGACCTACGAGGTTCGGTAGTAACTTGATCTGAAGTTTCATGATCATCATCATTAAATTCTTCACCGATTGGTATAGGCATCACTGGAACTGATTTCTGTGATGAACTACTTTCCAATTCGAGAGAAGGTACAACTACCCCATCAAGTTCTACTTTCCTCCCATTGACTTCTTCCGAGAGAAATTCCTTCTCTAGAAAGGATCCATTCTTAGCAACGAATATCTTGCCTTCGGATCTGTGATAGAAGGTGCACCCAACAGTTTCCTTTGGGTATCATATGAAGACGCATTTCTTCGATTTGGGTTCGATCTTATCAGGCTGACGCTTTTTCACATAAGTGTTGCAACCCCAAACTTTTAAGAAATGATAGCTTAGGTTTCTTGCCAAACCACATTTCATATGGTGTCGTCTCAACGGATTTAGATGGTGCTCTATTTAACGTGAATGCTGCCGTCTCTAAAGCATAACCCCAAAATGATAGTGGTAAATCGATGAGAGACATCATAGATCGCACCATATCTAATAAAGTACAGTTACGACGTTCGGACACACCATTACGCTGTGGTGTTCTAGGTGGCGTGAGTTGTGAAACTATTCCACATTATTTCAAATGAAGACCAAACTCGTAACTCAAATATTCACCTCCACGATCAGATCGTAGAAACTTTATTTTCTTGTTACGATGATTTTCCACTTCACTCTGAAATTCTTTGAACTTTAAATGTTTCAGAATTATGTTTAATTAAGTAGATATACCCATATTTGCTCAAATCATCTGTGAAGGTCAGAAAATAACGATACCCACCGCAAGCCTCAACACTCATCGGACCGTATACATCAATATGTATTATTTCCAATAAGTCAGTGGCTCGCTCCATTGTTCCAGAGAACGGAGTTTTAGTCATCTTGCCCATGAGGCATGGTTCACAAGCATCAAGTGATTCATAATCAAGTGATTCCAAAAGCCCATCAGCATGGAGTTTCTTCATGCGCTTTACACCATTATGACATAAACGGCAGTGCCACAAATAAGTTGCACTATCATTATTAACTTTGCATCTTTTGGCTTCAATATTATGAATATGTGTATCACTACGATCGAGATTCAACAAAAATAGACCACTCATCAAGGGTGCATGACCATAAAAGATATTACTCATATAAATAGGACAACCATTATTCTCCGATTTAAATGAATAACTGTCCGCATCAAACAAGATCCAGATATAATGTTCATGCTCAATGCTGGCACCAAATAACAATTATTCGGGTCTAAAACTAATCCTGAAGGTAGATGTAGAGGTAGCGTGCTGACGGTGATCACATTGACCTTGGAACCAGTTCTGACGCGCATCGTCACCTCGTCCTTAGCCAATCTTTGTTAATCTGTAGCCCCTGTTTCGAGTTGGAAATATGAGCAACAGAATCAGTATCAAATACCCAGGCGCTACTACGAGCATTAGTAAGGTACACATCAATAACATGTATATCAAATATACCTTTCACTTTGACATCCTTCTTATCCGACAAATACTTGGGGCAGTTCTGCTTCTAGTGACCAGTCCCTTTGCAGTAGAAGCACTCAGTTTTAGGCTTAGGTCCAGACATGGGCTTGTTCCCGGGAGTAGCAACTTGCTTGCTATTCTTCTTGAAGTTCCCCTTCTTCCCTTTGCCCCTTTTCTTGAAACTAGTGGTCTTGTTAACCATCAACACTTGATGCTCCTTCTTGATTTCTACCTCCGTAGCCTTAAGCATTTCAAAGAGCTCGGGAATTTTCTTTTTCATCCCTTGCATATTACAGTTCATCACGAAGCCTTTATAGCTTGGTGGCAGTGATTGAAGAACTCTATCAATGACACTATCATCCGAAAGATTAACTCCCAATTGAGTAAGTGGTTATGGTACCCAGACATTATGAGTATGTGTTCATTGACAGAATTGTTCTCCTCCATCTTGTAGCTATAGAACTTGTTGGAGACTTCATATCTCTAAACTCGGGCATTTGCTTGAAATATTAACTTCAACTCTTCGAACATCTCATATGCTCCATGACGTTCAAAACGTCTTTGAAGTCCTGATTCTAAGTCGTAAAGCATGGCACATTGAACTATCGAGTACTCATCGGATTTAGCTTGCCAGACGTTCATAACATCCGGAGTTGCTCCTGCAGCAGGCCTTGCACCTAGCGGTGCTTCCTGAACGTAATTCTTATGTGCAGCAATGAGGATAATCCTCAAGTTACGGACCCAGTCCATGTAGTTGCTACCATCATCTTTCAACTTAGCTTTCTCTAGGAACGCATTAAAATTCAAAGGAACGGTAGCACGGGCCATTGATCTACAACAACATAGATATGCAAAAAACTATCAGGACTAAGTTCATGACAAATTAAAGTTCAATTAATCATATTACTTAAGAACTCCCACTTAGATAGACATCCCTCTAGACATCTAAATAATCACGTGATCCATATCAACTAAACCATGTCCGATCATCACGTGAGATGGAGTAGTTTTCAATGGTGAACATCTCTATGTTGATCATATCTACTATATGATTCACATTCGACCTTTCGGTCTTAGTGTTCCGAGGCCATATTTGTATATGCTAGGCTCGTCAAGTTTAAACTGAGTATTCTGCACGTGCAAAACTGTCTTACACCCGTTGTATGTGAACGTAGAGCTTATCACACCCAATCATCACGTGGTGTCTCGGCATGATGAACTGTAGCAATGGTGCATACTCAGGGAGAACACTTATACCTTGAAATTTAGCGAGGGATCATCTTATAATGCTACCGTCGTACTAAGCAAAATAAGATGCATAAAATATAAACATCACATGCAATCAAAATATGTGACATGATATGGCCATCATCATCTTGTGCCTTTGATCTCCATCTCCAAAACACTGTCATGATCTCCATCGTCACCGGCTTGACACCTTGATCTCCATCGCAGCATTGTTGTCATCTCACCAACTATTGCTTCTACAACTATCGCTACCGCATAGTGATAAAGTAAAGCATAACGATTTTTTGTCAAGTGTGTTGTTTTAACCTTCAACAAGGACCGGCCGTAGTCAAATTCGATTCAACCGAAGTTGGAGAAACAGACACCCGCCAGCCACCTTTATGCAAAACAAGTTGCATGTCTGTCAGTGGAACCGGTCTCATGAACGTGGTCATGTAAGGTTGGTCCGGGCCGCTTCATCCAACAATACCACCGAATCAAAATAAGACGTTGATGGTAAGCAGTATGACTATTATCGCCCACAACTCTTTGTGTTCTACTCATGCATATCATCTACGCATAGACCTGGCTCGGATGCCACTGTTGGGGAACGTAGCATACAATTTCAAAAAAATCCTACGATCACGCAAGATCTATCTAGGAGATGAATAGCAATGAGAGGGGGAGAGTGTGTCCACGTACCCTCATAGACCGAAAGCGGAAGCGTTAGGTTAACGCGGTTGATGTAATCGAACGTCTTCACGATCCAACCGATCTAGTACCGAACGTACGGCACCTCCAAGTTCAGCACACATTCAACTCAATGACGTCCCTCAAACTCTTGATCCAACAGAGGGTCGAGGGAGAGTTTTGTCAGCACGACAGTGTGGTGACGGTGATGTGATCCGCGCAGGGCTTCGCCTAAGCACTACGACGCTATGACCGGAGGAGGAACTGTGGAGGGGGGCACCGCACATGGCTAAGAGAATAACTGTTGTGCTTTGGGATGCCCCCTACCCCCGTATATAAAGGAGGGGCGGAGGAGGCCGGCCACCAGGGGCGCGCCATAGGGGTGAAACCGACTAGAGGACTCCCAATCCTAGTCGGCCCCCCTTTCCTTTCTATCAGATGGGAAAAGGGAAGGAGAGGGAGAGGGCGAGGGAAAGAGGAAAGGGGGCCACGCCGCCCTCCCCCTTGTCCAATTCGGACTCCCTTGGGGGTGGGGCGTGCGCCACCCTTGCGGGCTCCCCTCTCTCTCCACTATGGCCCATGAAGGCCCATTAATTACTTCCCCGGGGTGGTTCCGGTAACCCCTCGGTACTCCCATAAATATCTGAAATGTCCCAAAACCATTCCGGTGTCCGAATACCTTCGCCCAATATATCAATCTTTACATCTCAACTATTTCTCGACTCCTCGTCATGTCCGTGATCTCATCTGGGACTCCGAACAATCTTCTGTCACCAAAACACATAACTCATAATACAAATCATCATCGAACATTAAGCGTGCGGACCCTACGGGTTCGAGAACTATGTAGACGTAACCGAGACATATCTCCGGTCAATAACCAATAGCGGAACCTGGATGCTCATATTGGTTCCTACATATTCTACAAAGATCTTTATCGATCAAACCGCAATGACAACATATGTAATTCCCTTTGTCATCGGTATGTTACTTGCCCGAGAATCGATCGTCGGTATCATCATACCTAGTTCAATCTCGTTACTGGCAAGTCTCTTTACTCGTTCGTAAACTAACTAATTAGTCACATTGCTTGCAAGGCTTATAGTGATGTGCATTAGCGAGAGGGCCCAGAGATACCTCTCCGATACTCGGAGTGACAAATCCTAATCTCGATCTATGACAACCCAACAAACACCTTCAGAGACACCTGTAAAGCATCTTTATACTCACCCAGTTATGTTGTGACGTTTGATAGCACACAAGGTGTTCCTCCAGTATTCGGGAGTTGCATAATCTCATAGTCAAAGGGATATGTATAAGTCATGAAGAAAGCAATAGCAATAAAACTTAACGATCATTATGCTAAGCTAACGGATGGGTCTTGTCCATCACATCATTCTCCTAATGATATGATCCCGTTCATCAAATGACAACACATGTCTATGGTCAGGAAACTTAATCATCTTTGATTAACGAGCTAGTCAAGTAGAGGCATACTAGGGACACTTTGTTTTGTCTATGTATTCACACATGTATCAAGTTTTCGGTTAATACAATTCTAGCATGAATAATAAACATTTATCATGATATAAGGAAATATAAATAACAACTTTATTATTGCCTCTAGGGCATATTTCCTTCATCATCGTCCTTCGGCTGCCTGTCGGCCAGCCAATCTACAGCAATGGCTGACATCTCCTTCTTCTGGCCCATCGTCTGCCCGTCTCGAAGAGCGCTGGAGCACGAGGAAGCCATGGTGGGAGTGGTGTGGAGAGGAGAAACAGAGCAGAGGCGGATGACTGTGGCTATGGTCGACGCAGCAGTTTATATAGCAATGGTGGGCGGCAGAGGAAAGGGCGGGTGGTGCCGGAGTAGCCACCTCAGCAACCGCGTATCATTAATGTGGGCGGCAGATGGACAGACGGACGACACTTGTATCGTTTAAACGCGGAGCGGTCTCCTGTACTAGGAAGCGGCCAGGAGCCGTGTCACCGCCCAAGCCGGTTCATGTCGTGTTCACCATAGAGCAGGTGCGGCCGCACTTCAACACCCTAATGGCGGAAGAGCTACCAGCGTAGTCGGAATTGGCATTCCGGCAAGCGCAGGAGGACCAGTTCTACAACCTCCGTCTTCTCAACGAGCACCAGCTCACGGAGGGACGAATCACCGGCGAACAAGTGAACGACAATGCCGTCGTGGACATGTGGCCCTATGATCCTGGCTTCCTAAATGAGCAGCGAAAGTTGTATCACACCACATCTGTAGGACCTGCGAGGCCCTCTCCATCGTCCTTCGAGTTGTTGCGCTCACCGTGGCGCCGCCATCTCATGTTGTCAACATGGTGAACGAACATGAGGAATCAAGAGATGACTTTACGTGGAGAGGATGATAGTAGGGTACCTTAGATGACCAGTCTGTGAACAAATGGTGTGTCTGTTTTAAGAAACAACGTTGGAGATAACTTAGGCTTAGGCCAACTCCAGCGCACGACCCCATCTGGAGGTCCGTTTTGCTCGGATTCTGTCCATTTGGGTAGGGTTATGGGGTCGTGTCCGGGCCTTTCCTGGGATGCGGTGGCCGTGCGCCCAACATGCGGACGCATCCTTGGCCCCATCCTGTACGCCACGGCCAATATGTCATATATTCATATTTCAAACAAGTTTGCACATCCAAATATTAATTGTCTCAAATTGAAATAGTTTTACAACCAAATCGAATTTTTCTCTAATAGAATAGTTTTACAACCAAATCGAAATTGTCTTGCATAACATTGATGAACCAATACATCTATTGGTTGCCAATGTGATTCCACATGTGCTCAACCAAGTCATTTTGAAGATCCAAAGGAGAATCCAAGCTTGCCAAGGGCATCCGTTTTGCACTCGAAGTATGGGTCATGAGCAACCGTTCCTTCTCGGATACGATTGAACACATGCCTTGCCATACGAAAATGGCGACGGAATTTATCCGGTTTGAAGAGTGGGGTATTCGCAAAGTAATTTGCATAGAGCAGGGTGTGGCCTCTCTCTCTCTCTCTCTCTGTGTTGCGGTTTAGGTTGGAGCACAGCCAGGGACTGACCCCCTGTACCGAGGAAGCTATCGTTGAATGTGGTCATGAACGACCAGTGAAGCCACCACAAGATCTTCGTCATCCGAGGACGAATCATCCGATGAATAAATGAAGTGGTTGAAGAAAAATTCATCTCCACCCATACCTTTATGGGCAAAGTGTCAAACACCTTGCGGTCGTGGTGGCTAAGAGGCCGCGATGATCACCTTGAAGCAACAGAGGTGGTTGGCGGCCGGCTACAGGCCGCTCTCGAGCACCCGACGGAAGCTTCCGTGGTCCATATACGTCGCCGGCGGTCGTATTCCCTCTGGCACCGGCTACGACGTCAACGGCCAAAACTCCTCCAACCGACGGCCAAAACTCTCACGAAAGCGCGGGCGTGATGGCGGCCATGTCGAGACGTGGTTTCATATGGACGGCCAGGGGTGAGCAGTGAGGAGGCGGCCGTGGAATAGTGGCGACGCCGGCGGCGAGCTGGGACGGGGGAGAGCGGGTGGATGGATTGAAGGCGAATGGAGTGCTAGTGTCTCCGACAGACGGGCTACGCAGAGGACAAGGGCGTGCGTCCAGCCCGTCTGCGCGATATCCGTTTCACTCCAAACGCGGCGCAAGTTTAGACCGGAAATGGGTCGAAAACAGACGAAAATTGGACATTTGTCTGTTTGGAGCCGCGCGTTGGGCCGCACTATTTGTCCGTTTTACCCTAAACGGATTATGATGGACGGGGTGGAGTCGCGCGTTAAAATTGGCCTTACGCCCTGTTCGGTACCTCTCCGCTCCATAACTCCGGAAGCGGAGTGGGAGGAGCTGGTGTTGAAAACGAAGGAGTTGCGGGTTCCTCGGTCCGCAGATTCTGATAGCGAGTGATTACTTTTTAAGTTGTATAGTTTTGACACGATACTACTATGATCCACGACGGAGAGTAGCATTGTATTCCACGACTACAATACTAGTCCACGACGTATACTAAAGTTTTGACAGGAAATGACCCACGACGTACCTAGGCGGCTACGCTAGCTTAGGCCTCGGCGCCAGAAGATGAAAGCGCACGCGTGGTGGGCTTGCGGCGTGCGCCGTTGGTAGCCCTGCTGCGGTGATCTGACAGTAGCACGCGATCCACGCTCCGATCGATCGCTGCTGCAGCTGCATGCCTCCCCCGTGGATTTCTTTACCTGGAGCGTGCCTGCATCTGCCCCAGCCCCCGAGACACCAAAGTCAAAAGAATCTGGTGCCTTCGCCGGCCGGCCTCACCGCTCTCTACCACTCTACTCCACGCAGGCCCGAAGACCAAACCGGGACGCTGGTCCCTGCATGTACTACGCGCTACTTGGCTGGCTTGTCCGCGCGTTTTCCGGCACCAGATTCACCGGTCGCACACATGGTCGAATTACCGAACCAGTATGTCGTGCGTGCCGAAGTCCCTTCTGATCTGATCGATGCACACGATTACAAACTTGGGCACGCTTGCTCCGTGGTCCATCGATATCTTTTTATATGTGAAAAAACAGTTTCTGATGTGCTCAAAAGTAACCGGAGCGATAGTGCATGCGGAGAAAATGGACGTTTAAAGCGCTTTGCCTGCGTGGTCCTTGGCCCAATTTGACCATATACATATAGCAGACACTCTCTCGCATCTTTAACTTGTAGTACAGGGCAGGACGTGCTACTCTTATACTACTGCTCCATAGCCAGGGGCTGCGACTAAGCACCAGTAACTTCTTGGATGGTGTACTGTTTTCCTAGCAAACAAAACTTCTACCACGGGCCGTGTGGCGTGGGCATGGCTTTATTTTGGTGCGTGATTGGTGGTGGACTCGGGTCGGGCAAATTTGTAATGGGGGGTGGGCACCGCTGCATGCCTTAGCTTGGACCAGCCGAGGCCAAGAGCATGTGCATGTGCTCATGGCTGGCGCCGCATGCAGCAGGGCCGCACATGCATGCCCCTCCGCCCGGGGCGTGGTAGTACCTGACGTACGTTTTTATGTGCGTGCCTTTCTATTTACGGCAGCACCACCATAACCCAAAAATGTGTGTTCCAGATCTGCCAACCGGGCAGCAAGTACTGGCCTACGCCGTGCACGCTGCACCACTGTACGTCCCTTCCCTGTAGCCCTGACCTGTACGACTGTGACAGCCTGGGCGGCGCCAGCCATGCATGTCGATCGCCACTGTTGGGGGCGGCCCGGTTGGGATGATGCTCATGGACTCATCCTTTAAACTGTGGAGCCACCGGTCACGGCCCACGGCATTGGCATTGTCTTTGGTTCCACCCAACCTGGGAGAGGAGACTAAAATCGGCAAACAAAGATATTCTGAATTTCAGACAGGATGATCCTGTGCTGATGGGCGCTTCGAAATATGTTCCCCTGATAACACCTGTGCTGTGCTGTATTGGGTTCTTTATATTGCAACGCATATACTCCACTTTGCCCGTCAAACCCGGTGGTGCAACTGCAAACCCACTCCACTGGCAACGTGAGGCCCTCCTTTGGCATCCACAGGCCTGAGATCTTTAACCAAATCCGGCATATGTAAAGCCGGATCTCTCCATGGATCACTTTGTACCAGATCGTCCACGCATGAGAAACTTTCAAAAAAATCGTCATGAGATAATGGACTCCCAACCTTGAGAAGATCCAAAGCATGGCGTCGGCGCATAGCAAAAGTCCACACCCCGGCCCACACATGGTCATGTGTGCTGGAGCTGTGGAGAATATCCGATAGTCCAAATCGACCAGCCTCCATGCATGCACAACCTTTCTTCATAATCACGGTCGGGTTATGTTCGTGCTACAGCTGTAGTGATATTATAGAGGACTGTTGTTCCGACACCGTGAATCTGTGATCAATAGCACATGGGACACGACCGCAAGAGTGGGATGGGAGCCCATGGAAAAACGTACCGCGGTACTAGGGGTGCAAACAACCAAGCATGCCGACCTGGGTCGACCGAACTTTTGTCCATGAGCGTCCGGAATCGGAGTTTATGGACTCATCGCTCATGGCTGAAGACGACACGATCTCATCGAGAGTTTACCCAGGATGTTAACCTCGTGCATTATGCAAAACGCATGTAACTATACATACGAGTAATAAACTCTTTTGTGTAATACTACGTATATATCGGATGATGCTTGGTATTTGTACGAGTTCAGTTTTTTTTTGACAAAGGATGAATTTTATTAATTCAAAAAATGAAGCATTAAGTGGATAAAAAACAATCAGCATACATCCGATCTCTGCAAAACTAAAATGCACACATTTAATCAACACACACAAATAGAAAACACGCCGAAAAATAATAAAATCATACAAGACCAAAACTATGCCTCGGCGAGTAAAAAGAAAATGATCCCAAAGCGATCAATGATCAACAAACTACAATAACAACCATATCCGCACCAACAATTTCCTGACACCGCCGGGACAACGAGATTGTTCAACAGCAACACATTCAAAAAGTAAATGTCGCTCAAGCGTCGTCGTCACCGAATCCAACCACCAAAGGCCAGATTCTAGACACAAGTCCGAGCATGTCCAAGCAATGCCTTCAATAAGGTATCGACGCAAAAACATCATCATTTCTATGTATAATCAACTCGGGTCTCACATAGTGTTTTCACCCCGAAGCATGAAATCAACCGACAAACGTCCATTTTAGTGAAGGGTTCCGTCGAAATTGTTCACTTCCTTGTGGTAATTGGACACCAGCTAACCTCTCAAGATAAACATTCCACGACGCGTGCCCGATCAAATCGCGCCTGAAAGCTCGTCATCTTGATGTCTCTGACATGTGTCCTCTATGTGGTATGGAACGAGAGGACGGGTCCGTGCATTGTGTAGGTGTCCTCTTGCAAAGGAGTTGTGGCACGCCATGGCCTTGGACCGAAGCATCCTGAGGGTGGAAAACATCGTCAACACTGGTCCGGAATGGCTCTTCACCCTGCTGGAACCACTCAATGAGGCAACAAGAATGGTCGTGCTAATGACTATGTGGAGGATTTGGCACGTTCGGAATGAGATTACGCATCAAAAGAGGCCGCCTGCAAATGAAGCTTCCCGCTGATTCCTACATGGGTATATCAATGCTTTGCCTCCAACAGCACCCATACGGTGACATGGTCAAAGGGAAGACGGCGATGTCTACCGCGAAGAGGTCCTCGCCCCTACATTATGCCTAAGGAAGAGAGGAGGTGGGTCGCGCCGGCACCGGGACGAACGAAACTCAACACTGGCGGAAGCTTTGTTGCTGCCTCGGGTTCAGTAGGAGGAGGCATGACCCCGCGGGACGATCGGGGAGGGATAATATACAGTGCATGCAGAGAACTGCGCACATGCGATAACGCAGTGAGAGCTGAGCTCTCGGCGTGTAAGGAAGGGCTCGAGTTGGCCTTGCATAGGACAGAGTTGCCAATCACAGTCGAGCTGGATTGTATGAAAGGCGGTGGTGGTGATCACACCACATTTAGAGGACCAATCAATGCATCATAGTCTCATTGAGGAGATCAGGAGGTTGGCGGTTACCACAGGACGGGAGACCATGTTTACTCTCTATTGTCGTTCGCAATATAAAGCTAATCATAAACTAGCCTTGAATGGTCGTAGGACTCTCCGGACCATCGTTAGGTTCCATTCAGGAATAGACTCCATTGTAAGCTTGGTTTTGGCTGAGAAGCCACCTTGAGCAATGAGAATCTCCCTTTTTCACTGGCAAAAAAATAAATCATGCCTGAAGGACACATACAGAGACGAAGTGCCCATGATTTGTGCTATTGTGTCATGTTGGTTATTGCAGAATATCGTACAAAGCTGGTACTACTCATTGAGTGTCTCATCTTACATTAAACCATGCAAAGTCTGCCACATAAGCGAGTCATGCATTTAACTTATAAACTATAATCATTTTTGCATTAGTCTATGCACATAGCGCCACCACGACATATATTCATGTTAGTCACCCTCACATTTTTGTTCGAAATGACATTTTTAACCGAGATTCAAAAATGTAATATATTTTTAGACACTTTCTTTTATTGATTTTCAAGCTTATACTTTTTTATTAGATATAGTTATTTTTAGAAACTACTTACGCATTTTTTAACAAAGTTATCGCAACAAGGCATAGGGAGAGATTCATGCCCACTACCAACTCAGCTATCATGCCATATCAGCAAGCATGCAATTAAACTACCGAATTTCCCTACTCTATCGTAATGGCATGTCATCGCTTATGTTTTCATTTATTTTCTTTGCTTCAGTTTACTAACCGTTAGTCCATTGTCTCATTCATGCAAAAAGAAATAGCAGAAAGCCAATTCGCACTATCTTATTGATATTCAATTTCTCCACAAAATAAGTTTAGGAGTAACAACTGAAGGCATCGCTTCATTTCTTCATAACATGTACTTCTCACATGAGTTCTTCTAATCAATAGCAACGACCTCGTCACCTAACGATGATTCTTGATTTCTTTTCTCCTTCCCTTGCTCGATCTCTTCCTTGAAACCAAGACCAATGTGGGTACTGTACGGCTGTACATACCTAGAGATTCAGAGGCTGACGTTGGTACGGGAAGACCATGTCACCGATTTTGTTGTGGCCATGGACAGCGTCGGTGCCGAGATAGGGACAACAAAGAGGCGGGACAAGAGGGCGAAGCGCTACATGTCATCAACCATGCCGGCCAAATCGGACAGGGGTGTCGCGATCTCGCGGCGCGCTGCCGCTAAGGATGTTTTTGTCTCCCAGTTCAGTGCAATGGGGCATAAACATTGTAGCGGTTAAATATAAATTGTCTATATATAACGTGTAACTATACGTAAAGCGTCATTTTTTTATAAAATGTTGTAGACTTATTTGTGTTCTTAAATACTCTCTTTTTTCCTCTTCCACCCACTACCTCCATCCACGGAATCCAAGCTCACCAGCATCATCAATGGTGCATCTGGCTCGCACCCACCCCACCCACGCACAAAATGAGCCATTTGGATCATAATTGCTACCATGGCAGAAAAAATGAACACCTGAAGGCTCAATTTCTTTGCCATGCCTAGGTTTGGTATGCCGTAATGTTACTATGTGTTGTAATGTGCCATGTTTGGTATGTAAGTTGATGTAGAGAAGACATTTTTGCTATGTACTCCCGCCATATCAAAATATAGTGATTAAAAGTATGTTATATTTTGATACGGAGGGATTAATTGTTAGGAGTGGGTATAATGAAATGTATGTTAAGTGGCCAAGAGAGGCCTCCATTATAGGCATTGTTGAGGAAATTGTTAACTGGTAACTGCTTGGTTGGCTGATGAGTAGGGGATTAATAGGCTAATTAATCGGCAAGTTAATCGGTCATTTAATCAATTAATCGGACGATTTATCAGTTTATCGGCTACTCGGTGACCCTATGAGTAGGGATTAATCGGCAAGTTAACTTGTTAACCGGATGAATTCTTGAACAGGGGTTATAGGTATACCATCCATATTCCGTCGGACATGCAAATATTTTTTTTCTATTATTTAACCACAAGACCAAATATATTATTCCCACCAAATTATATATACTAGTCGCTCCCACTTTTCTCACCATGGGCCCGGTTGTATACCTACTACTTACCCCGTTAAGAGCTTGAGAAACATCAATATTTGAGAATCCCCTATTCTTCCCTCGTCCCAAAGAATAGAGAAGGAATCTTAAAGATCACAAAAGGATCGAGTGCATGGGCGGCCAAATTCGGCGTACACAGGAGCGTTAGATGTTTGTACCGGTCTTTCCACCTTATTTTTTCCCTACAGTTTTTCTTGTTTCCTATTCTTATATATTTTTAAGTCACCAATATTTCTAAAATTTATAGACTTTTAAAATTGATGAAAAATTTGAAAAGCTAGAAGACTTTTTAAATTTTGTGAATATTTCTACAATTCACAAAAGATACTTCCCATGAATATTTTAAAATTCGCCAGTTAAAAAAGCGAAGCATGGGAGAAAATCCTAGAAAATAAATAAAGTAAGATAAAAATCAAAACTAGGAAAATATGAAAACTAGGAAAAGTTGCTGGTTGCGAGGGAAAATCCTACTCGCCACTCGTTGCGGCAAGCTGTCCACGCTTCGCACAAGAGGAGGTGCAAGCGAGGGACCGAGTGGGCCGGCCTGTTTTAGCGTTTCAGCAGACACCGGTTTTTGGGGACCTTCTATGATGTTTCCAGCCGTTTATTTTTTGGTTTTGGGAACCTTCTAGAAGGTTCCTGAACCGGCCTTTTCTTTTTCAGTTTATTTTTTATTTTTCTTTATACTATTTCTCTTCTTTTTTGTTTTTTCTTTTCTTTTTTATGTTTCTTTCTTTTTTCTTTTTCTTTATTTCTTTTCCTTTTCTTCTCTTCAAGTTTATTTTCAAATTTTGTTTCTGAATTTCAAACAATGTTCCTATTTTTCAGATTTTCTTCACAAATTCAAAAAATGTTCCGGTTTTTCAAAAAAATTCACTCAAAAAATGTTCCCGGTTTCAAAAATTTTGTTTCAAATTTTCAAAAAATGTTCCTGCTTTTTAAATTTTGTTCACAAATTCAAAAAATGTTCTTGGTATTAAAATTTTGTTCAGAATTTAAAAAATGTTCCCTTTTCAAAAAAAATCACAAATTCAGAAAATGTTCGCATTTTTGAATTCAAAAAGTATTCACGTTTCAAAAATTGTTTGGAATTTCAGAAAATGTCCCTTTTTCCAAATTTGTTCACAAATTCGAAAATAGTTCGCGTTTTCAAAAAATGTTCGGAAATTTTCAAAAATTGTTCCCAATTTTATAAAGTTTGAAATTTCAAAAAATGTTCTTGTTTTTGAAAAAATATTTACTTTTTGGAAAAATGTTTGAAATAAAAACACGGGCCAAAAAACCGATTCGCTACAGCAAACTGGATCACTACAGTATATAGTCGCTACAGTATGCAGTTCACTGCTGTACACCATTCGCTTCGTGTGCTGCTGGCTACAATGGGCCGGCCCAGTAGGGGGCGCACGCTTGTGCGTCGGGGTCGCTAGTTGACGCAGAATGCATCCAAAAGGACCTCCCGGTTGCGAGAACATATCCTGTGAAACAAGCCAACTCATGCACCTCCCCCCACCCACCCCCCCCCCCCCACCCCCAAATGTAATATATTTTTAGACACTTATTTTATTTTATTTTTTCAAGCTTATACTTTCTTTTTATTAGATATAATTATTTTTAGAAACTACTTCGCATTTTTTAACAAAGTTACCGCAACAACGCATAGGGAGAGATTCATGCCCACTACCAACTCACCTATCATGCCATATCAGCAAACATGCAATTAAACTACCGAATTTCCCTACTCTATCGTAATGGCATGTCATCGCTTATGTTTTTATTTTTTTTTCTTTGCTTCAGTTTACTAACCGTTAGTCCATTGTCTCATTCATGCAAAAAGAAATAGCAGAAAGCCAATTCGCACTATCTTATTGATATTCAATTTCTCCACAAAACAAGTTTAGGAGTAACAACTGTAGGCATCGCTTCATTTCTTCATAACATGTACTTCTCACATGAGTTCTACTAATCAATAGCAACGACCTCGTCACCTGACGATGATTCTTGATTTCTTTTCTCCTTCCCTTGCTCGATCTCTTCCTTGGAACCAAGACCAATGTAGGTACTGTACGGCTGTACATACCTAGAGATTCAAAGGCTGACGTTGGTGCGGGAAGACCATGTCACTGTTTTTGTTGTGGCCATGGACAGCGTCGGTGCCGAGATAGGGACAACAACGAGGCGGGACAAGAGGGCGAAGCGCTACATGTCATCAACCATGCCGGCCAAATCGGACAGGGGTGCCGCGATCTCGCGGCGCGCTACCGCTAAGGATGTTTTTGTCTCCCAGTTCAGTGCAATGGGGCATAAACATTATAGCGGTTAAATATGAATTGTCTATATATAACGTGTAACTATACGTAAAGCGTCATTTTTTTATAAAATGTTATAGACTTATTTGTGTTCTTAAATACTCTTTATTTCCTCTTCCCCCCACTACCTCCATCCACCGAATCCAAGCTCGCCAGTATCATCAATGGTGCATCTGGCTCGCACCCACCCCACCCACGCACAAAATGAGCCATTTGGATCATAATTGCTGCCATGGCAGCAAAAATGAACACCCGAAGGCTCAATTTTTTTGCCATGCCTAGGTTTGGTATGCGGTAATGTTACTATGTGTTGTAATGTGCCATGTTTGGTATGTAAGTTGATGTAGAGAAGACATTTTTGCTATGTACTCCCGCCATATCAAAATATAGTGATTAAAAATGTCTTATATTTTGATACGGAGGGATTAATTGTTAGGAGTGGGTATAATGAAATGTACGTTAAGTGGCCAAGAGAGGCCTCCGTTATAGGTATACCATCCATATTCCGTCGGACATGCAAATATTTTTTTTCTATTATTTAACCACAAGACCAAATATATTATTCCCATCAAATTATATATACTAGTCGCTCCCACTTTTCTCACCATGGGCCCGGTTGTATACCTACTACTTACCCCGTTAAGAGCTTGAGAAACATCAATATTTGAGAATCCCCTATTCTTCGCTCGTCCCAAAGAATAGAGAAGGAATCTTAAAGATCACACAAGGATCGAGTGCATGGGCGGCCAAATTCGGCGTACACAGGAGCGTAAGATGTTTGTACCGGTCTTTCCACCTTATTTTTTCCCTACAGTTTTTCTTGTTTCCTATTCTTATATATTTTTAAGTCACCAATATTTCTAAAATTTATAGACTTTTAAAATTGATGAAAAATTTGAAAAGCTAGAAGACTTTTTAAATTTTGTGAATATTTCTACAATTCACAAAAGATACTTCCCATGAATATTTTTAAAATTCGCCAGTTAAAAAAGCAGAAGCATGGGAGAAAATCCTAGAAAATAAATAAAGTAAGATAAAAATCAAAACTAGGAAAATATGAAAACTAGGAAAAGTTGCTGGTTGCGAGGGAAAGTCCTACTCGCCACTCGTTGCGGCAAGCTGTCCACGCTTCGCACAAGAGGAGGTGCAAGCGAGGGACCGAGTGGGCCGGCCTGTTTTAGCGTTTCAGCAGACACCAGTTTTTGGGGACCTTCTATGATGATTCCAGCTGTTTTTTTTTCTGGTTTTGGGAACCTTCTAGAAGGTTCCTGAACCGGCTTTTTCTTTTTCAGTTTATTTTTTATTTTCCTTTATTCTATTTCTCTTCTTTTTCGTTTTTTCTTTTCTTTTTTCTGTTACTTTCTTTTTTCTTTTTCTTTTTTTCTTTTCCTTTTTTTCTTTTCAAGTTTATTTTCGAATTTTGTTTCTGAATTTCAAAAAATGATCCTGTTTTTTAGATTTTCTAAACAAATTCAAAAAATGTTCCTGTTTTTCAAAAAATTCAATCAAAAAATGTTCCTGGTTTCAAAAATTTTGCTTCAAATTTTCAAAAAATGTTGCTGTTTTTTAAAAAAAATTCACAAATTCAAAAAATGTTCTTAGTTTTAAAATTTTGTTCAGAATTTTAAAAATGTTCCCATTTCAAAAAAATCACAAATTCAGGAAATGTTCGCATTTTAGAATTCAAAAAGTATTCACGATTCAAAAATTGTTTGGAATGTCAGAAAATATCCCTTTTTCTAAATTTGTTCTTAAATTCGAAAATTGTTCGCGTTTTCAAAAAATGTTAGGAAATTTTCAAAAATTGTTCCCAATTTTAGAAAGTTCAATATTTCAAAAAATGTTCTTGTTTTCGAAAAAATATTTAATTTTTGGAAAAATGTTTGAAATAAAAACACGGGCCAAAAAACCGATTCGCTACAGCAAGCTGGATCACTACAGTATATAGTCGCTACAGTGCGCGGTTCACTGCAGTACACTATTCGCTTCGTGCGCTGCTGGCTACAATGGGCCGGCCCAGTACGGGCGCGCGCTTGTGCGTCGGGGTCGCCAGTTGACGCAGAATGCGTCCAATAGGACCTTCCGGTTGCGAAAACGTATCCTGTGAAGCAAGCCAACTCGTGCACCTCCCCCCCCCCCCCCCCCCCCCCCCCCCCCAAAATGTAATCTATTTTTAGACACTTTCTTTTATTTATTTTCAAGCTTATACTTTCTTTTTATTAGATATAGTAACTTTTAGAAACTACTTGCACATTTTTTAACAAAGTTACCGCAACAACGCATAGAGAGAGATTCATGCCCACTACCAACTCACCTATCATGCCATATCAGCAAGCATGCAATTAAACTACCGAATTTCCCTACTCTATCGTAATGGCATGTCATCGCTTATGTTTTCATTTTTTTTTCTTTGCTTCAGTTTACTAACCGTTAGTCCATTGTCTCTTTCATGCAAAAAGAAATAGCAGAAAGCCAATTCGCACTATCTTATTGATATTCAATTTCTTCACAAAACAAGTTTAGGAGTAACAACTGAAGGCATCGCTTCATTTCTTCATAACTTGTACTTCTCACATGGGTTCTTCTAATCAATAGCAACGACCTCGTCACCTGACGATGATTCTTGATTTCTTTTCTCCTTCCCTTGCTCGATCTCTTCCTTGAAACCAAGACCAATGTGGGTACTGTACGGCTGTACATACCTAGAGATTCAGAGGCTGACGTTGGTGCGGGAAGACCATGTCACCGATTTTGTTGTGGCCATGGACAGCGTCGGTGCCGAGATAAGGACAACAACGAGGCGGGACAAGAGAGCGAAGCGCTACATGTCATCAACCATGCCGGCCAAATCAGATAGGGGTGCCGCGATCTCGCGGCGCGCTGCTGCTGAGGATGTTTTTTTCTCCCAGTTTAGTGCAAAGGGGCATGAACATTGTAGCGGTTAAATATGAATTGTCTATATATAACGTGTAACTATACGTAAAGCGTCATTTTTTTATAAAATGTTGTAGACATATTTGTGTTCTTAAATACTCTCTTTTTTCCTCTTCCACCCACTACCTCCATCCACCGAATCCAAGCTCGCCAGCATCATCAATGGTGCATCTGGCTCGCACCCACCCCACCCACGCACAAAATTGAGCCATTTGGATCATAATTGCTGCCATGGCAGCAAAAATGAACACCCGAAGGCTCAATTTTTTTGCCATGCCTAGGTTTGGTATGCGGTAATGTTACTATGTGTTGTAATTTAGTATGTTAGTTGATGTAGAGAAGACATTTTTGCTATGTACTCCCTCCATGTCAAAATATAGTGATTAAAAATGTCTTATATTTTGATACGGAGGGATTAATTGTTAGGAGTGGGTATAATGAAATGTACATTAAGTGGCCAAGAGAGGCCTCCGTTATATTTTGTGTCACCCATATTCCGTCGGACATGCAGATATTTTTTTCTATTATTTAACCACAAGACCAAATATATTATTGCCACCAAATTATATATACTAGTCGCTCCCACTTTTCTCACCATGGGCCCGGTTGTATACCAACTACTCACCCCGTTAAGAGCTTGAGAAACATCAATATTTTAGAATCCCCTATTCTTCGCTCGTCCCAAAGAATAGAGAAGGAATCTTAAAGATCACACAAGGATCGAGTGCATGGGCGGCCAAATTCGGCGTACACAGCAGTGCTAGATGTTTGTACCGGTCTTTCCACCGTATTTTTTCCCTACAGTTTTTCTTGTTTTCTATTCTTATATATTTTAAATTCACAAATATTTCTAAAATTTATAGACTTTTAAAATTGATGACAATTTTGAAAATCTAGAAGACTTTTTAAATTATGTGAATATTTCTACAATTCACAAAAGATACTTTCCATGAATATTTTTAAAATTCCCAGTTAAAAGAGCAGAAGCATGGGAGAAAATCCTAGAAAATAAATAAAGTAAGATAAAAATCAAAACTAGGAAAATATGAAAAGTAGGAAAAGTTGCTGGTTGCAAGGGTAAATCCTACTCGCCGCTCATTGTGGCAAGCTGTCCACGCTTTGCACAAGAGGAGGTACAAGCGAGGGACCGAGTGCGCCGGCCTGTTTTAGCGTTTCAGGAGACACCGGTTTTTGGGGACCTTTTATGATGTTTCCAGCCGTTTTTTTACTGGTTTTGGGAACATTCTAGAAGGTTCCTGAACCACCTTTTTCTTTTTAGGTTTATTTTTTGTTTTCATTTATTCTATTTCTCTTCTTTTTCGTTTTTTCTTTTTTTTTCTGTTTCTTTCTTTTTTATTTTTTATTTATTTATTTTCCTTTTTTTATTTTCAAGTTTATTTTCAAATTTTATTTCTGAATTTCAAAAAATGTTCCTGTTTTTCAGATTTTCTACACAAATTCAAAAAATGTTCCTATTTTTTCATAATTTGTTCACAAATTTAAAAAATGTTCCCGGTTTCAAAAATTTTGTTTCAAATTTGCAAAGAATGTTCCTGTTTTTAAAATTTTGTTCACAAATTCAAAAAATGTCCTTGGTTTTAAAATTTTGTTCAGAATTTCAAAAATGTCCCTTTTTAAAAAAATCACAAATTCAAAAAATGTTCGCATTTTAGAATTCAAAAAGTATTGACGTTTCAAAAATTGTTTGGAATTTCAGAAGATGTCCCTTTTTCCAAATTTGTGCACAAATTCGAAAATTGTTCGCTTTTTCAAAAAATGTTCGGAATTTCAAAAAATGTTACCGTTTTTGTAAAAAAATATTTACTTTTTGGAAAAAAGTTTGAAATAAAATACGGGCCAAAAAACCGATTCGCTACAGCAAACTGGATCACTACAGTATATAATCGCTACAGCGCGTGGTTCGCTGCAGTACAGCATTCGCTTCGTGCGCTGCTGGGTACAATGGGCCGGCCCAGTAGGGGCGCGCGCTTGTGCGTCGGGGTCGCTAGTTGACGCAGAATGCGTCCAATAGGACCTCCCGGTTGGCGAGAACGTATCCTGCGAAAGGCCCAAACGCGCGAGAGTTCCTATTTGACGCGTGGAGTGATGTGAGAGGCTCAAACGCGCGAGAGCTCCTATGTGCCGCATTTTGCAGCGAATAGCGAGCGCGACGCACATGAGGTGTGCGACTGGGTCAGCCATCTGAGAGACACCATGAATTGTGTTTACAGCAGTAAAAGAAAATAAGTAAATCCAAGCTGATGACACGGGGTATCGAGCCCAGGATGTTACTCTTCCCCACGCGCGCTGCTAGCCAAAACGCATCGCGGATGTATTTATGAACTTAATGCTGTGTGATATTCCCTGTTACATGTTATTTTCTGTATGTGTACATTAGAATTTAGATATTTGATAATTTGAACACATTCTGGAAAACACGAAATATTTTTTGAAAAAAAACCCAAAAAATGGAATTTCAAACATATATTGAGAAAATCGGGAACATTTTGGAAAAACAAGAACAAATATTTTGAAGGCGATTTTTTTTACATTTGAACTATTTTCTATAATATTCAAACAAATTTTGAATTTTTTGAATTTATGAATAAATGTTGGAACATAATCTGAACTTATGAACATGTTTTTAAAGCCGAGCGTTTTCCAAATATGCAAACATTTTTAAAATAAAGAAATTTTTTGAAAGGTAAATATTTTTTCAAATATGCGAACATTTTTAAGAAATCACTAATTCTTTTGGAACTTCTGAACAAAAAATTGAAAATAGGAACATTTTTTGAACTTGTGAACAGTCTGCGTCAAATTGTCGTCCCAACGCACAGGGAGGCAGCCTGACAGGGCCGGCCCATAGCTGTACTATTGGAAGGAAAAGAAAGCAAAAAAAAAAAAAGAAGAGGCATATACGATGGAAGAAATCGAACCAGCTACCAATAGGTTGCAAATCCGTACTCCCAACCACTGCAGCTGAACAGCATTGCTTGTAGCACACCAGCGCGCACCTAAAATAAACTAGCACAACCGTCCAACCGGACTTGTATACTGTATCAAACCGGAATTAGTTAATCTTGTGAACATCTTAAAAAAAGTGCAATTATTTTTCTGAAAGTGTATATTTCACAAAAGTGCGAACATTTTTTAATATCTGAAAAAAACATAGACAGGTACATTTTTTCGCATACACAAACAAAAAATTGAAACTGGAGAAACTGTTTTTGTAAAAAGTGAACGATTTTTTGAAGTTGTGAACAAATTATGAAATTCCGAACAAACTTTTAAACCGCGAACATTTTTTGAATTTTTGAACAAATATTTGAAAATTGAACATTTGATGAAATTGCGAAAATATGAAACCATGAACCTATTTTGAATTTTTTGAACTAATATTTTAAAATCAAACATTTGATGAAATTACAAAAATATGAAACCGCGGATATTTTTTGAATTTGTGAACAAAAAGTTGAAAATTGAGCTTTCATGAAATATCTGACAAAAAAAGAGAAACCACGAACATTTTTTGAAACTCCTGAACACTTTTGCAAAAGGGAACATTTTTTGAATTACGGGCCAAATTTTGCAACCGCCAACATTTTTTAAAATTCCAGAAGTATTTTTGAAATATGAACATTTTCTAAATTTGTGATCAAATTTTAAAATGCATGAAAAGTTTTTAAAGTTCCTGTACATTTTTTGAATTTATGAACATATTTAATAAAGTGGAACATATTTTAAAATCTGATATTTTTTAATTAAAAAAAGACAAATATCAACATGAAATCAACATGAAAAAGGAAAAAAGGCGAAAAAAAAGAAAAAAAAGAAATGAAGAAACAGCATAAGGAAAATAAAAAAGAAAAGAAACAAGAAAAATAAACAGAGACACTAAAAACAAAAAACAAAAAAGAAAACGGAACAGGAAAACTGAAAAATCTGCTGGGAAACTCTAGAAGGTTACAAAACCGAAAACGCTGCAACTCATTAATGGGCCGGCCCAGGTCATCGATCGATCGCTATGTCTATGCGAAATGTTGACACTTTGACGCATTGTGCGTCCAATAGGGAATTCCCAAACACACACCCCACATTCAAAAAATATTCGCGATTTTGAAAAATGTTCTCGTATTAAAAAACCTTATGGACATAAAAAATGTTCATGGATTTAAAAAAATATTCATGAATTCAAAAAATGATAGCTAGTTCAAAACATGTTCACGAATTAAAGAAACTGTGAATTCAAAAAATCACGAGTTCAAAAATTTATGAATTTAAAATTTCAAAAAATATTCACGAGTTTGAGAAATGTTCATGAATTTTTCAAAAAAAATTAGCAGCTAAAAAATTGTTCACTGCTTTGAAGATTGTTCCCATATTTGAAAATAAATCATTAATTTGAAAATTGGTCTCAATTATCAATAAATTTGGTGAAAAAACATAATTTTCCAAAATTTTCACGAATATGTTGAAAAGTTCATGGATTTGAAAATAAGAAAAAAGAAAATGAGAATAAAGAATAGAAAATATGAAATATAAAAAACGGACAGAGAAAATGCAGAAACAGACTAACGAGCGATCCATTACCGCGAGCGAGGGTGCACATTTGGTCGCTATCCTCTGACCCTTGCCGAGAATAGGATCCCTAGTGCACTAGGTGTTGGAAATATGCACTAGAAACAGTAATATTGTATTATTATATTTCTATATTCATAGTTAATAGTTTATATTCCATGATATAACTGATATGATACTGGAATATGCGATTCAGTGGAAAACTCATATGCACGTGTGGAATGATAATCGGAATAAAATAGGTTCCCGGTCTCGCCTCTAAGATTGGTTCAAGTGTTGTTGGTGATCACGTTTTCCGGATATTACGATATCATTAAGTGTAACGATAGTCCTAAAACAATACTGAGGGAATGATGTTAGAAGAACGATCATACTAAATCGACCCAATACTTGTCTGTTATACTATGTGATTATATTGTCTGAAACCATCTATTATAATATGGAGTGTTAGCATGTGTTTTTAGTTCCTTAGATCATGAGAGTGTCTCGGTCACTTTCTACCAGACGGTGGGCTTTGAAGTTGCTCAAACGTCATCTGTAGCAAGGTGATCATAACGACAACTTTTAGACACATCGAAAAGTTTGACAAGTGACCGGGCAGCTCGAGAGTGGTTCTAATCTCCTCCTGCTAATTCTCCGGCAACGATTAGCTCTGAATGGCGAAGTGTTGCGGGATCGTGAAGAGTGTACGCTTGCAACCAAGTAGAGAGGCCGTGCTTTCGATCTTCTGTTCGAGGGATCGTTCAAGGGTAGTTCGCGGGATCGTCATCAATGTTCGAGGGACTCCAAGTATGATCTACACTGACTTGTCTACTTTCGCTGCACTCCCAGAGTCAGTAATGATCGTTGATCACAACCCGTTATGCATCTTCATATTGTTCATGGGTGAACTAGGGCAATTTTTTTTGTTTTCTACTATGTTACCCAACACTAGGTGCACCCAAGGCACATGAGCCGCTAGATAGTTAAGTGAGGAGCATGATCCAACTACGAGGTGGGCTGCTAGTAGAGTTGCAAAAAGGACTTGTAGTATTCTTGAATAGTATGAGCAACCCTATGGCTATGTTCGGTTAATATTCTCATGGAGAGGATTGGGGAGGTTTGGACAGGATTGACGTGGATTTTAGCTTATTGGGGATTGGATCCTCCCCAATCCTCTTCAAAACTCATGCAACCAAACAAGCCCTAACATATCACCATCTGCCCCTCCCCCGGGAAAAAACCCAGTTGCCTTCTCTTTCTATCATCCTCTTTTGTACCACATGATCTGGGGTTAAGAAATTTTGGTGTCTCTCCATCTCCTGTACACTCGAGCTTCCTCTTTGTCATGTACGATGGGAACGGTGATCTCCGCCATTGAAGCTCCTGCAATCGTACCATCTAAAATTGGCCAACAACTGCAGTACCATCTGAAATCTAAATGGAAAGTGTCAAACTAAACTTTGTGAAAGTATTACTAGTTCTTATTGGGGATAATCTTACTTTGTTCCAACCGACAATGTATCCTATAGAAAGTAGTACTCTTTCCAAGACGCGGATTAACTGAGCTCGAGTTGATATGAGCTCGAGTGAACAGTAAAATCCGCAAAATTAAAAAAATCAAAAAATTCTGAATTTTTTATGGCAAAATTTGAGAAATGTTCTAAATGCTTGCAAAGTTTCATCATAGAATGACATTCGTTGAAATTGTGGCAAAAAAAATCAACACTTGAAAAATAATATTTATGGAGCATCGATTTGGTTTTTTGTTTTGCCATGATTTCCACATATCTCATTTAATGATTAAAATTTTCAATCATTGATAACATTTGTCACCAAAAAACTTCAGAATGTTTTGATTTTTTTCAATTATTTTGGATTTCACCGTTCACTCAAGCTCATATGAGCTCAAGCTATGAAGGACAGTTTATATGAGCTCAAGCTATGAAGGATAGTTTCACCTTGCTGGGTGCTATTTATTAGTAGGTTAGACATCTTGTTCCCTGCAAGTCAGGTAACGCCCTTCATGAGCTCACAATGTTTGAGCAATTCTTCTCAAGTGTGTCCCTACATCTATATTGAATCCATAGACATGTGCTAGTTGTATATGTGAACTTTGATTGAAACAACACTTGATTTGATTTAGATGATCACCTGAACCATACTCTTTGTTATGCACACAACAGTTTTATGTTTTTTTAGAAAAGGAGGAGGACCCCCGGCCTCTGCATCTGGGTGATGCATGCGGCCACTTTATTAATTATTCTCACAAGACCTTACAAAGTCATACGACAGTAAGACTAAAGCCACCGTCCAAGCAACAACTGTCGCTACTCCTATCCAATTGATGAAGGGGCGCTGATAGCCTGGGCCTAATACCAAACAGACATCGCTGCCAAACCTAAACATCTAAGACCTAAGGTCCCAACCAGGACGTCTGCCGGGTATGGGGCACCTACCAGTCCGGCGCACTCCTCAACCAGGACGTCTGCCAGGTATGAGGCCGCCGCAGCCACCTACCACCAATCCATCTTCAGAGCTATACTGTTGCACCTACCGTGCCAGGTCCCTCTGCCATCGACGCCACCACGATGCCAGACAGCGTCATCCTCCTGCGCGAGTCCATCCTTACACATCAAACTCCGAATCTGCACCGCGCCACGCCGTCGAGATCTGTCGCCATCAATGTGTAGGATGAAGCACCGCTCCACCAAAGATTCCATCCGCTGGTCCCGCGAAGCCGAGTGCACCTCCAAAAATGTCACCCCCAAGGGGGTAATGACACATGCTTGCCACCGACATCCGATCAGCTGATCTAGGGTTTCCCCGGAGGTATTGAGTGGAGTTGGGAGTTTCACCTCGATGATGCCTTCATGAAGGAAACGATGATAGGGGCATCATCATCATCGGCTCCGGCCATGGACCGAAAACCAGGTTTTCACCCGGATCCGTCCCAAGAAATCCACCCGGCAACCTGTGCACTGTCTTGACTGCCTTCAAAGCCCCAGATCCATCCGCCTAGATCCGGCGATGAACCACAACAACAATGCCACCGTAGGAGCCCTGGAGGACGATGCTGGAGCCTAGGAGGAGGGCTCCCACCCCGCCCCGCCAAGCCGCGAGAGCCGCCGATATGGACCCCACGTGCTCGCCGTTGTCTCTGATCCGAACCAATCCATAGTAGATCACCGTCACAGATCCGTCTTGGAGAGGGACTGCACCACGCCATGCCGCCGCGGGAGGCCCTAGCTTCACCAGCCGCCACCCTCCAGGGCCGCCGCCCCGGGATCCAGACAGAACATTGCCGCTGCCACCGGCCATGTTCCGCCGCCGCCTAGCGGCCAAGCCGCCAGCCATTGCGACCTCCATCGCCATGACCAAGCACGCCCACCGATTAGCCGACACCACCAGATCTTCCACGATGCCTGCCGCTCCGCCGCCTCCTCCCATCACCATGCCGCCAAGGCGCCGTCGGCAGCCAGATTAGCTACGCTACCGCGACGACGACTCGGATCGGGGAGGAGGGCCCCTGCGCCCCGGGTGACCTGCCTCACCCAAAGGAACGCGGGAGGGAAGTGGGCCTCCGCTGCCGCCGTCAGCCGCCCGGGGCTTTGCCCGACGACCTCCTCCAATGGCGGCGGAGGGGAGAGGAGGAAGGGGTTGGGAGCCCAGTGGCGGTGGGGGTAGGGTTCCGCCCGAGCCACCCTAGCGGGGGGCGACACGGGGGGTATGTAGCACAACATATCCACAATAGTTTTATGTTAGTGAAGATGAATTTGGGCTGAGGATTATTACCACTTTAGTTTGAATTTTCTGTAGCATATATCAGCTTACAAGAGTGAACAGAAAATAATAAGTATCGAAAATAGCTTCAATGTCTACCAACAAGCGACAATCGTTTTCTCTATTTGACACTCAATAAAAAATAGGAGTAAGAATCGTGATCTGGTAAATTAATCTTGATCAAATATGTCTGAATTCTCAGTGGTATAATGTGAGCGCCCGGCTACGACGACCCCACTGGCAGGAGGGACCAAGCCCAACGAGCCACGACCCAACAGAGCCCGCAGGCCTAACCAACGCTTCTGTGGGCCGGAGTGGGTGACGGCCCAGCCTACCACTACTTAAGCACAAGTCACCAACTCCAGCAGGCATCCAGTGGATCATGACAGCGGCGACATCTGTTCTTCATCCTAGGAATAGCCAGAGAGAAATTCCCCATTCGTGTATTGATCTGTAATCTTGCTACTACTTCAGAGAGCAGTATAGATCAAGTTGTTGTTACCTTATCATCTGGTATCAGAGACCAATCCCATCCGCCGCTGCAGCATGCTAGCGCAGTTCATGGAGACCAGGTCTTTACAGCAAGCTCGCGCCCGACTCGTCGCCATGGATCCGTCGGTCCAAGCCTTCCTCGAGCGACTGGAGACCACCTTGAAGGGCACACCGCGGTGATCCACCCATTCTATTTCCTTACTCGTTTTGTGGAAGGTTTATGGGCGGACATACGAGCTGTGGTTCTGGTTCAGCGACCACCGGACTTGGACACTGCGTGCTCTCTTGCACTCTTGCAAGAAGAGGTGATCCAAGGGGCACTGGGCGACATTCATCAACCATCGACGTCCAGGCCACCAGAAGCGCTTCCTCGCGGTGGCATGCCTCTGTCACTGCCGGCTCCGCCAGCACGCCTTCAAGTACATCAGATGGACACAGACTGACGCGGTCTGGAAGGAGCATGGACAGATGCGGCACGCCCAGTCCGTGCCCGCTCCGAGCCGGCGAAACTCAAGGAGCTTCACAATTACCGGCGCGCGCGGGGGCTCTGCTTGAAGTGCGGCGAGCGCTGGGGCCAGGAATACGTCAGCCCCACCTCCGTTCATCTGCATGTCATCGAGGAACTCCTCGACTTGTTCGGCATCAACTCTGTGCTCGACGGCGACGCCTCGTCACCAACTGGTCCAGCATCAGAGACAGTGATGGCCATCTCTCGACCAGCATTGTCAGGTGGAGTAGCCCCGAAAGCCTTTTAGCTGCGTGCGTGGATACAAGGTCGCGAGGTCCTGATGCTGGTGGATTCGGGCAGCTCTACTTCTTTCATCAACTAGGAGTTTGCCAAGTCAATCGCAGGCATGCAACAGCTGCCCCGTCCCTACAAGGTGCGTGTCGCAGATGGAGGCGAGTTGCTCTGCATAGCTCAAGTGCCGCAATGCGCATGGAATATGCAGGGCAGTGAGTTTCGCACCGATATGAACGTTTTAGCTCTTGGCACATATGATGCAATTGTGGGTATGGATTGGCTCAAAGCTCACGGCCCCATGACAGTCGACTGGCGCGCCAAGTGCATTCAGTTCATAACCGCGGAGGGACTGGCCTGTCTGCGCGGCCATGATGCTGATTCCACCACTTTCCACTCCATCAACTTCATGCAACTTCAGAGCATGTGCAAAGCAGGAGCTGTGTTGCATATCGTGTACCTATGCTCCGAGGACCCGTCATCGGACAAGAAAGAGGTTGTCCCAGCTTGTCTCCAAGAAGTACTGGCAGAGTTTCCAACAGTGTTTGGTGAGCCGGAAGGACTGCCACCGAGGCGTGAATGCGATCACCGCATTCCCCTCATTCTTGGTGCGCAACCTATCAACATTCGTCCTTATCGCCATAAACCTGATCATAAGGATGAAATCGATCGGCAAGTGGAAGAACTATTGAAGGCATGCGTTATTCAGAAGAGCTCCAGTCCGTTCTCCTCACCGGTAATCTTAGTTAAGAAGAAGGACGGGATGTGGCGTTTATGTGTGGATTATCACCACCTTAACGCGCTGACAGTAGTGGGCAAGTATCCAGTGCCAGTCATCGAAGAACTGCTTGATGAATTACATGGCTCCCGTTGGTTTTCCAAGCTAGATCTCAGAGCAAGGTACCACCAAATCCGGCTGGCTGAAGGAGAAGAATACAAGACAACATTTCAAACACACGCGGGCCATTACGAGTTTCTCGTGGTCTCATTTGGATTGGCCAGAGGCCCTGGCACATTCAATGGAGCAATGCATGGCACGTTGCGACCTGTCCTACGTGATGGAGTTCTGGTTTTCTTCGATGATATATTAGTGCACACCGAAACCCTGGAACAACACAAGCTGAAACTCATAGAAGTCTTGGGACTGCTATAGAAGGATCAATGGAAAGTTAAGGAAAACAAGTGTGCTTTTGGACAGCAATAGCTTTCCTATTTAGGGCATGTCATCAGTGCAGCGGGGGTGTCTACGGACCCGAGCAAGATACAAGCAGTGGTGGAGTGGGAAACACCAAGTGACACCAAAGAAGTGCGCCGTTTCTTGGGCTTAGCTGGCTATTACCGCAGATTTGTCAGGAATTTTGGAGTGATTGCGCGACCACTATTCAACTTACTCAAGAAGGGAGTCCCGTTCGTTTGGACTAGCACCACCCAAACTGCATTTCAAGCGCTCAAAGATCAATTGGTTTCTGCTCCAGTCTTGGCCTTGCCCAAATTTCTCTCAACCCTTTGTCGTGGAGACTGGTGCTAGCGACAAGGGCATCGGTGCAGTGCTACAACAAAATGAGCATCCATTGGCTTTCATGAGTAAAGCTCTAAGCCCTCGCTATCAAGGCCTCTCAACCTACGAGAAGGAATATCTAGCGATCATAGTGGCAGTGGATCAATGGAGGCCATATCTTCAGCATGCTGAGTTCGTGATTCACACAGACCAAAGAAGTTTGGTGCACCCGGAGGAGCAACGTCTCACCACCCCATGGCAACAAAAAGCATTCACCAAGCTCCTAGGATTCCAGTATCGCATTAAGTACAAGAAAGGAACGGACAACTCGGCTGACAATGCTTTGTCTCGTGCTCAACCCACTAATATCCTCTTTGCAGTTTCAGAATGTCAACCAGCGTGGCTCAAGGATGTAGTGAACATTTATCAAACCAATCCTCAAGCTCTGCGCCTCTTAGAACAGTTGGCCATACGTGAAGATCCGAAAGGCCGTTTCTCTTTACAGTAAGGCATTCTGCGTTTCTGGGGGCGTATTTGGCTCAGTGGCTCTACAACTTTACAACAACATATTATGAAGGCCTTCCATGACAGCCCGGTAGGGGGACATTCCGGATTTCCGGTGACGTATCATCGCATTCGTCGCCTGTTTGCTTGGCCTAAGATGAAACTGCATATCTAGCACTATGTCAAATGTTGCACAGTCTGTCGGCAAGCAAAACCAGACAGGGCTGCACAACCGGGACTGTTGCTGCCACTGCCGATTCCAGAAGCACCATGGATTTCATCGACGGCTTACCTCAATCCGGCAAGGACAACTGTCTTTGGGTGCTTGTGGATAAAAGGACTCGGTATGCTCACTTCTTACCCATTGCCCACCCCTACACGGCAGCCAAGGTGACCAAGCTGTACATGCATCACATTTATAAGCTTCATGGTTTTCCTCGTGCCATCGTATCTGACAGAGATCCAGTGTTTACAAGCCACTTCTGGCAGGAACTGTTTCATTATGCGGGTACTGAGCTACGCTTGAGCATAGCCAACCACCCGTAGACGGATGGTCAAACAGAGCGCGTGAACGAGTGCGTGGACTCTTTTCTGCGCTGTTTCATGCACGCGTGTCCTTGTCGATGGAGTTTCTAGATCCCCCTGGCACAATTTTGGTACAATTCCTCACACCACTCAGCTATAGGAATGTTACCTTTCAAAGCTTTGTTCGGTTATGAACCGCAGGAATGGGGAATCACAGCAAAAAGTTCCTACTCGATGACGTCTTTGGAAGCATGGCTGGAGGAGCGTGTAGTGATGTAGAATCTGATTCAACAACATCTGCACCGTGCTCGGTAGTGCATGAAGAGTAACGCGGATAAACACCGCTCTTTTCGGGAATTTGCCGTCGGGGACAATGTCTATCTGAAACTTCAGCCCTACGTGCAATCTTCAGTGGCTCCGCAGGCAAACCACAAACTGTCATTCAAGTTCTATGGCCCGTACCCAATCATCGAGAAGATCAACACTGTCGCCTACAAGTTGCCGCTTCCGGCACATGCGTCTGTCCACCCCGTTTTTCATGTTTCGCAGTGATAATCCCTAGGTCCAGGGAATCATCGTAGCAATTCCCAAAGGTGGAAGTGATAAGTATGGAGTGTCGAACCCACAAGGAGCTAAAGGTAAGATCAATATTCTCTCAAGTCCTATCTGCCACTGATACGACTCTACGTACACCGAACGTTTGCTTCCAACTAGAAACGAGAAATAAAACTACGTTGTGGGTATGAAGAGGATAACTTTTCACGATATCGGAGAGCTACAATATAAAAGTAGGTGTTGTTATCGTAAAGTTAGAATATATTACTAAATATTATAAATAGCGAGTGTGGAATAATGATGGGTCAGTGTGCGGAATTGTCCTAGGCAATTGTTAACAAGACCGATAGTCGTCATTGCAATTTCATATGAGGGAGAGGCATAAGCCAACATACTTTCTCTTCTTGGATCATATGCACTTATGATTGGAACTCTAGCAAGCATCCGCAACTACTAAAGATCATTAAGGTAAAACCCAACCATAGCATTAAAGCATCAAGTCCCCTTTATCCCATACGCAACAACCCCCTTACTCAGGTTTATGCTTCTGTCACTCAAGCAACCCACTATAAGCGAATCATGAACGTATTGCAACACCCTACAGCGGGAATCCCTCACGCTTGCGTGACATGGAGGGCACAATAGGGCAGCACCAAAATAAAACATACAACTCATACCAATCTAGACCATCAATCAACCCAAAGACAAAGGATATCTACTCAAAACATCATAGGATGGCAACACATCATTGGATCATAATATGTGGCATAAAGCACCATGTTCAAGTAGGGATTACAGCGGGGTGCGGGAGAGTGTACCACGTAAAAGAGATGAGGATGGTGATGATGACGGTGATGTTGATGAAGACGATCACCACGGTGATGATTCCCCTTCCGTTGGCACTCCGGTGCCACTGAGAGAGAGGAGGAGAGGTTCTCCCTCTTGTGCTTCCTCCTCCATGGCCTCCCCGTGGATGGGGAGAGGTTCTCCCTCTGGTCCTTGGCCTTCAAGGTGATGATGCCCCCTCCAGGATCCTCCTCCATAGCCTCCGGTGATGATGGCCCCCTCTAGCAGGGTGCCAGAGAGGTCCTAGATTGATTTCTCGTGGCTACAGAGGCTTGCGGCAGCGGAACTTATGATCTAGGTTTCTTTCTAGAAGTTTGGGTATAAATAAGAGGTGTTGGAGTCAGGAACAAGTCAGGGGGTCCCCGAGGCGGCCACGAGATAGGGGGGCGCGCCCAGGGGGTAGGGCGCGCCCCACCTTCGTGGTGGCCTCGGGACTCCCCTGGTCCATCTCCGGTACTCCGTGGGCTTCTTATGGTCCAAAAACAATCCCTATGAATTTTCAGGTCGATTGGACTCCGTTTGATTTTCCTTTTCTGCGATACTCAAAAACAAGGAAAAACAGAAACTAGCACTGGGCTCTAGGTTAATAGATTAGTCCCAAAAATCATATAAAACAACATATAAAGGCCCATTAAACATCTAAGATGGATAATATAATAGCATGAATACTTCATAAATTATAGATACGTTGGAGACGTATCAGCATCCCCAAGCTTAATTCCTGCTCGTCCTTGAGTAGGTAAATGATTAAAGAAATAATTTATGAAGTGTGAATGCTAGCAAGTGCATGAGTTTGATCATTGATAGTTCCAATCACTTTTTCTAGCATCATTATATATCATAACAGTAGCTCAACTCATAAAACTTCTCATGATCAAGTAACAAGCTATTCACATGTTAAAGTATAGACCATAAACTTTCTTGAAAACTAACAAACCATGCTCTTAGTCATCAAACAATTGCAATTCATCTTCAGGAAGGGTCCATGTAAGAGCTTTGGTTCGGGAAACTCCACATACTCAACTATCATTTAATATTTCACAATTGCTAATACTCACGTGATATTTATGGGTTCAAAGTTTTAATCAGACACAGAGAAAGATAGTGGCTTATAGTTTCGCCTCCCAACCTTTTACCTCAAGGGTAATGTCAACAATAATAATTTATGAAAACCTACATCCAAGTGGATATATATATCCGGATCGCTCCAACACAAAGTGCTTGCCAAAGGAAAAAGTTTAAAAAGGAAAGGTGATGATCACCGTGACTCTTGTATAAGGGTAGAAGATAAAAGTAAAAGATAGGCCCTTCGCAGAGGGAAGCAGAGGTTGTCATGCGCTTTTATGGTTGGATGCACAAAATCTTAATGCAAAAGAACGTCACTTTATATTGCCGCTTGTGATAAAGACCTTTATTATGTAGTCTGTCACTTTTATTTCTTCCTTATCACAAGTTCGTATAAAGCTTATTTTCTTCGCACTAATAGATCATACATATTTAGAGAGCAATTTTTATTGCATGCACCGATGAAACTTACTTGAAGGATCTTACTCAATCCATAGGTAGGTATGGTGGACTCTCATGACAAAACTGGTTTAAGGAATGTTTGGAAGCACAAGTAGTATCTCTACTTGTTGCAAAGAATTTGGCTAGCATGAGAGGGAAAGGCAAGCTCAACATGTTGGATGATCCAAGACAATATAACGTTTCGGATATAGGAAAACATAACCCATTAAGTTGTCTTCCTTGTCCAACATCAACCTTTTAGCATGCCATATTTTAATGAGTTCTCACAATTTCAAAAGATGTCTAAGATAGTAAATTTATATGTGAAATCTCTCTTACTTCAATATTCTTTCATGAATTGTTCAAGTGACCAATTCTGCGTTTGCTAACTTCCAATAAGTTTACTACCTATACTTATTATGTGTGAAGTCATTACTCCCCATGTTGTAAGCATATGAAACGTATATAAATTCAGATTTATGATATTCAATTCATTCAACCATTTACTCATAGGATATATGTGACGCACATGAGTAAATGACAAACTACTCCAAAAAGATATAAGTGAAGTTTAATGAGTAGTCAAATAATTAGATAGCCATGGGAGGATTCTTTTTCATTCAAGATTTCAGATCCAAAGATTTTATTCAAACAGCACGTAAAATTGAAAATACACTCCAAGCAAAACACATATCACGTGACGAATAAAAATAGAGCTTCGAGTAAGGTATACCGATAGTTTTGAAGACGAAAGAGGGGATGTCTTCCGGGGCATCCCCAAGCTTAGGCGCTTGAGTATTCCTTGAATATTACCTTGGGGTGCCTTGGGCATCCCCAAGATTAGGGTCTTTCCACTCCTTATTCTCCTCATATCGATATCTCACCCAAAGCTTGAAAACTTCAATCACACAAAACTTAACGGAACTTCGTGAGATAGGTTAGTATGATAAAGAGTAAACCATTCACTTTGGTACTGTCAAAGACAAGGTTCATAATTGTTCTCAGACAATGCTTACTGTACCAATTCATTTCTACAATTTATATTGAGAAATATAAGCCATAGAAACTAGAAAACAAGCAGACTATGCAATGAAAACAGAATCTGTCAGAAACAGAACAGTCTGTAATGATCTGAACACCAACCATACTTCTTCTGCTCCAAAAATTCTTAAATAAATTGGTGGACGTGAGGAATTTGTCTATTAATATTCTGAAAAAATAATAAAATCAATCGCACTCTTCTGTAAAAAATGTCAGCTAATCTCGTGAGCACAAAGTTTCTGTTTTTTACAGCAAGATCACATTAACTTTCACCCAAGTCTTCCCAAAGGTCTTACTTGGCAATTTATTGAAACAAAAGCTATAATACATGATTACTACAGTAGCTTAATCATGAGAACACACAACAACAGTAAGGGTAAATATTGGGTTGTCTCCCAACAAGCGCTTTTCTTTAATGCCTTTTAGCCAGGCATGATGATTTCAATGATGCTCACATAAAAGATAAGAATTGAAACACAAAGAGAGCATCATGAATAATATGAATAGCACATTTGAACCTAACCCACTTCCTATGCCTAGGGATTTTGTGAGTACACAATTTATGGGAACAAGAATCAACTAGCATAGGAAGGCAAAACAAGTATAACTTCAAAACTTCAAGCACATAGAGAGGAAACTTGATATTATTGCAACTCCTACAAGCATGTATTCCTCCCTCATAATAATTTTCAGTAGCATAATGAATGAGTTCAACAATATAACCAGCACATAAAGCATTCTGTTCATGATCTACAAGCATACAAATTTTACTAGTCTTCACGTAAGCAAAATTCTTCTCATTCGGAATAGTGGGAGCAAACTTCTTCTAAATCCACTTTAGATGATAGTATTATTCATACTCCAAAAGATATAAGTGAAGTTCATGGAGCATTCTAAAATTAATATAGACTAACCAATATCCAAACTCAAAATATATAAGTGAAGCACATGAAGCATTCTATAAAACCATACTCAAAAGATTTAAGTGAAGCACAAAGAGCAATTCTATAAGATCATACCTAAAAGATATAAGTGAAGCACATGAAGTATTCTATAAATTAATAAAGGGATATATCATACTAGCATGGTTCTTAAAGGAAAAAAAAACACAAAGGACACAAATTATGTGAACAAAACAAAAACCGAGGTATACCAATAATTGTTGAAGAAAAAGGATGGGATGCCAACCAGGGCATCCCCAAGCATAGATGCTTGAGTATCCTTGAAATATTTACTTGTGGTGCCTTGGGAATACCCAAGCTTGAGCTCTTGCCTCTCTTTATTCTTCTCATATTGATAGCTCCTTGATCTTCGAACACTTCATCCACACAAAACTTTAACAAAAACTTTGTGAGATCTGTTAGTGTAATAAAGCAAATCACCACCTTTAGGTACTGTTGCAAACTTATTCCAATTTCATATTAGAGATATATCTAATGTATTCCAACTTCACCATGGTTCATACCCCCCGATACTACTCATAGATTCATCAACATAAGCGAACAACTCATAGAAAACAGAATCTGTCAAAAACAGGAGTCTGTAGTAATCTGGAAGTTTAGTGAACTTATGTAACTCCAAAAATTTCTAAAAAAATATGAAAATTTTAAAAAAATTATACAAAATTAATGTTCAAAAAGTTTCAGACCCATTTGACTTTCCAGTAAAAAATGTAAAATCACGCACTACAGCCAAAGTTTCTGTTTTGTACTGTACATAGTAAACAAGCAATCTAATCATCCTAAAACCGAAGCTTGACACATTATTTTAATAATACAATGGATATATACAAGGGGATAATTATTTTCAGAGAATCTTCCATGAAAAAATTTACATTGTTTCCATGAGCATCAACACAAGTGCTCAAGGTCGACCCTCATTTCTTCAATGCATAATATTCCAATCACTTCTCTTATTGAAAAACTTTATAGGTATGAGAGGCAAGTAATCTTTTTTGTAATTTCATTATTTTAATTTTTTTGTATGTTTCACCCACAACTAAACAGAAACAAAAAGGAAAAACAAAATCTACTTAGTGAAGAAAGCAAACAAGCACACACGAGAATATCAACCCCACGTTATTGCTCCCCGGCAACGACGCCAAAAAAGAGCTTGATAATCCCCAAGTGCAGGGAATCATCATAGTAATTCCCAAAGGTGGAAGTGATCAGTATGGAGTGTCGAACCCACAAGGAGCTAAAGTCAAGATCAATATTCTCTCAAGTCCTATCTGCCACTGATACGACTCTACATACACTGAACGTTTGCTTCCAACTAGAAACGAGAAATAAAACTACGTTGTGGGTATGAAGATGATAACTTTGCACGATATCGGAGAGCTAAAATATAAAAGTAGGTGTTGTTATCATAAATTTAGAATATATTACTAAATATTATAAATAGCGAGTGTGGAATAATGATGGGTCGGTGTGCAGAATTGTCCTAGGCAATTGTTAACAAGACCGATAGTCGTCATTGCAATTTCATATGAGGGAGAGGCATAAGCTAACATACTTTCTCTTCTTGGATCATATGAACTTATGATTGGAACTCTAGCAAGCATCCGCAACTACTAAAGATCATTAAGGTAAAACCCAACCATAGCATTAAAGCATCAAGTCCCGTTTATCCCATACGCAACAACCCCCTTACTCGGGTTTATGCTTCTGTCACTCAAGCAACCCACTATAAGCAAATCATGAACGTATTGCAACACCCTATAGCGGGAATCCCTCACGCTTGGGTGACACGGAGGGCACAATAGGACAACACCAAAATAAAACATACAACTCATACCAATCTAGATCATCAATCTACCCGAAGACAAAGGATATCTACTCAAAACATCATAGGATGGTGTTGGCGTCCTGGGAACGGGGGTCCCCAGACTTGCCTTCCTGCGGCCCATGGCGTGGCTCCACCAGCGGCCCTGTACGGCCCATCTTCACCGGCAAAACACTCAATACCCTTGCGAGGGGCCAAGCCTCGCGAGGCGGACGATGCAAGACCTCCTCGGGGGCGGCCTCACCAGGCTAGCTCGCGAGGGACGGAGAGATCAAGGCAAGGGGTGCCTCGCGAGGTTCCTGTGATGCAAGCCATGACAACCTAGGCCAGGCGGGCACCAGGCGGGCGCCAGCATGCAGTGTCCTCGTTTCCTCTTTGGTGCTAAAGAGGCAAGCGCAGGTGCAGAGACTCGAGGCGTCAAGCAAAGGTCTCCATATCGGTGCAACAAGACCAAGACTGGCAGGACGGCAGGATGGAGGTCGCCGTGTAGCCCAAGATGGCATCATCACCAGAGCCTTTGGCAGGCGAAGACCATCTTTTGTCAGGATAACTTGTACTAGATGTCCCCCTTCAAATTGGCCGTTGTGGGATCCCTTCCCGCCTAATATTTGGGAAGAGGACCCGGGCCTCTAGATATAGGACTAGCAACCATCATAGGGGGATCATCTCATCTTGGACTGGATCCACTCCACCAAGGCACACACTCGCCAAGCACAAGAGCACCTCTCCTGAGGAGGCTGTTCTTCCCTTGTAACTGTTCATCCCCAGCCCAAGAGGCAATCGACCACACCACACTGGAGTAGGGTATTACACCACATCGGTGGCCCGAACCATTATAAATCTTGTGTCCCTTTGTTCTGCGAGTTTGACACGCTGAGCCTTCAGATCGCAGTGAGGGTGAGTGCTTGGGGGGAGGAGGGATCTTCGTGCGCACCCCAGTGTTTGAATCTCAAGGGTTTTGCGGGGAACCCAAAATCCAACATTTGGCGCGCCAGGTAGGGGGTGCGCCGAAGCCTCTCTTCCATCAGTAGACCCGCCAACACTCTGCAGCACCGATGTCCGGCGACCTGAGGGCCGAAGCCGATCGCTGGGCAGCCTGGCCAGCCCGGGCGGCGTTGTCCGCCCAAGAAGACCTCAACTCCATGCTCCAGGTGGCACGCGCACCGCCAAACACCGTGGGGCGCGGGCGGCGTGGCCCGACGCCTTCCACCCTTACCACGCGGCACGCGCGGGCCGCCGCAAGGGCCTCAAGCTATGCCGCGGCAATGGCGCCGCACTCCCGACGGGAACCAGCGAACATGTGGGCCGCCCTCACAGTGGCTCGGGAGCTGCTGCGATGTCGGCTGATGGAGAGCGGCCGGGATGCATTGCTGGAGCGTGTTGCCGAGCTGTTGGACGCCGCAGCCAGGGGTACACCGCCTTTCTGCTCCTTGCTTACGCCTCAGGCTGCGGCCAGATCGCACGGTGGGCCTCGTCGCGCCTGCGCGCCCCCAGGCGCACCAGGAGGTTTCGTCGGCACCGGCTCTACCAACAGCGCCGGACACCCAACCACACCTGTGCCTCCCCCAATGGGCGCAGGCGTAAGCATCGCCACCCACGGTCCTGGCAGGATGCCGCCCTATCATCCTGGCGCGCCAAGCCAAGCGACGTGGAGCGAGGGGCACCTCCGCGAGGTTTCCGGAGCAACGACTCTGGAGGCCTATGTGCCCCGCATGATGGACCAGGAGTACATATTGGAAGATGACCCCGGTTCGTACCTCGAGCCGGGTTGGGAAGAGGAGACACTGGAAGCTGAGGCCTTCCAGGAGCCACCCGGAAGCCTCGCCGACCACGCCAGCGACAGCAGCTACATGGTACCACTAATTTCTTAGGAGCAGGCTTACGCTAACCATGGGTCGCAAGTGAATCAGGTCACAGCGGTGGACGACGACCCCAACACGGCAGCCCCCCTCACCAGGGGAAGCGCATTGGGGGCTGCGGGGGAGGAGCCGGGAGAGAGGCCCCTCCCCGCATCGTATGGAGCAAGGCGTCGCCCGGAGGTAGGTCCTCTGTCGGGGAGGCGCTGGCAAGCCTTCCCCTTGGCAGAGGGCCCGTGGTCGCCGAGGGCGCTGCTAGCGTCCCCTTTGCCCCTTGGTATCGTCCTGGTTTCTAGACGCCCCAACGGTGGTCGAGGGCGACGCAAGGCGGGGCCCTCGCTTGGGGATATGAAGTAAGGCTCACTAATACGTCTCCAACGTATCTACTTTTCCAAACACTTTTACCCTTGTTTTGGACTCTAACTTGCATGATTTGAATGAAACTAACCCAGACTGACACTGTTTTCAGCACAATTGCCATGGTGTTATTTTTGTGCAGAAATAAAAGTTCCCGGAATGACCTGAAAATCAACGAAGAATATTTTTGGAATATATAAAAAATACTGGTGAAAGAATCAAGCCCAGGGGCCCACACCCTGTCCACGAGGGTGGGGGCGCGCCTATCCCCTGGGCACACCCCTGCCTCGTGGGCCCCCTGGTGCTCCACCGACCTCAACTCCAACTCTATATATTCACGTTCGGGGAGAAAAAAATCAAATAGAAGGATTCATCGCGTTTTACGATACGGAGCCGCCGCCAAGCCCTAATCTCTCTCGGGAGGGCTGATCTGGAGTCCGTTCGGGGCTCCAGAGAGGGGAATCCGTCGCCATCGTCATCATCAACCTTCCTCCATCACCAATTTCATGATGCTCACCGCCGTGCGTGAGTAATTACATCGTAGGCTTGCTAGACGGTGATGGGTTGGATGAGATTTATCATGTAATCGAGTTAGTTTTGTTAGGGTTTGATCCCTAGTATCCATTATGTTCTGAGATTGATGTTGCTATGACTTTGCTATGCTTAATGCTTGTCACTAGGGTCCGAGTGCCATGATTTCTGATATGAACCTATTATGTTTTCATGAATATATGTGAGTTCTTGATCCTATCTTGCAATTCTATAGTCACCTATTATGTGTTATGATTTGTTAACCCCGAAGTGACAATAATCGAGATACTTACCGGTGATGACCGTAGTTTGAGGAGTTCATGTATTCACTAAGTTTTAATGCTTTGGTCCGGTACTCTATTAAAAGGAGGCCTTAATATCCCTTAGTTTCCAATAGGACCCCGCTGCCACGGGAGGGTAGGACAAAAGATGTCATGCAAGTTCTTTTCCATAAGCACGTATGACCATATTCGGAATACATGCCTACATTACATTGATGAACTAGAGCTAGTTCTTTGTCACCCTATGTTATAACTATTGCATGAGGAATTGCATTCGACATAATTATCCATCACTGATCCATTGCCTACGAGCTTTTTATATATTGTTCTTCGCTTATTTACTTTTCCATTGTTACTGTTACAATCACTACATAACCACTACCGTTACTTTTGCTACCGTTACCGCTACTATCATACTACTTTGCTACTAAATACTTTGCTACAGATATTAAGTTTTCCTAGTGTGGTTGAATTGACAACTCAACTGCTAATACTTGAGAATATTCTTTGGCTCCCCTTGTGTCGAATCAATAAATTTGGGTTGAATACTCTACCCATGAAAACTGTTGCAATCCCCTATACTTGTGGGTTATCACTCACGCCTGTGAAGGTCTCCGCTCGTGACACTCTCATGTAATAATGAGTGGGGCTGTACACGCCCCGGAGTCTCCGGAGTGCCGCCCTCGGGCCTCGGGGGCTCCCGCCCACGTCCTAGTGGAAGCACCATGCTCCGCACTGGCCGTCGACACTGTCCCCCAATGACAATGCTCACGGCCTCTGAAAGCACTTAGCTCTACGCTGGTGAGAAGACTAGAAGACAAGAAGACTAGCTAGGTGCCAGACGTGGCCATTTGCTTTTAACCTCTTTTCTGTAGCTCAGACTCTCTGCTTTTGATCTTGAATTTGAAGTTGCATTTTCCATTGGCAATCGTGGGCGGCACCCTTTTTCGTTCGTGTTGATTTCATGAGTTTCTGGATTCGTGTTTTGTTTGAGGTTCGCGTTCGCTACCTCCCCCCTTCCAAGCTCCTTGCGAGCGGGGGCTGGCAGCGGCGTACGCATGTTGCGCGCACACCTTGCCATCACTGGCGCTCTCTTCTCGCGAGACCCTCTCGAGTGGACCGGCGGACCTCTCAGGGAACCAAAGCCTCGTGAGCTCATGAGGGGCTCCTCTCAGAAGTAACGCACGTCCACAACAGCCAAACTAGTTTGAAGCTCGGCTAAACCAAAGTAAGTTACGGCATCAAATCTGCAAGGAGAGTCGCGAGCACCCAAAAGCAAGCTTTAAGCCTAGCCTAAGGAATGAAGTAGTAGTCTATTTACATGAGGGGCTTCCCCTCCCAAAAATGCTCTTACATCGTGAGGGGCCGTTGTAACACCCACGATGCGACTATATCTCCCACGTGTCGGGGCACGACTTAGAGGCATGGCCGCATGGTAGGTTTGTCGCAAGAGGGGTAATCTTCACACAATCCCATGTACTGAATAAGAAAGGGATAAAGAGTTGGCTTACAATCGCCACTTGAGCTCCCACTGAATAAGAAAAGAAACAACACAACGAACATGATCTTCTTCGAGCTCCCACTTGAGCTCGGTTGCGTCACCTGCACTGGTATCATCGGCACCTACAACTGTTTAGAAGTATCCGTGAGTCATGAGGACTCAGCAATCTCACACCCGCGAGATCAAGGCTATTTAAGCTTATGGGTAGGATAGGGTAATGAGGTGGAGCTGCAGCAAGCACTAAGCATATATGGTGTCTAACTTACGCAAATAAGAGCGAGAAGAGAAGCAACGCAACGGTCGTGAAACTAGAAATGATCAAGAAGTGATCCTGAAACTACTTACGCACAAACATAACCCAAGAACCGTGTTCACTTCCCGGACTCCGCCGAGAAGAGACCATCACGGATACACACGCGATTGATGCATTTTAATTAAGTTATTAAGTGTCAAGTTCTCTACAACCGGATATTAACAAATTCCCATCTGCCCATAACCGCGGGCATGGCTTTCGAAAGTTTAAACCCAGCAGGGGTGTCCCAACTTAGCCCATCACAAGCTCTCACGGTCAACGAAGGATATTCCTTCTCCCAGGAAGACCCGATCAGACTCGGAATCCCGGTTACAAGACATTTCGACAATGGTAAAACAAGACCAGCAAAGCCACCCGATGTGCCGACAATCCCGATAGGAGTCGCACGTATCTCGTTCTTAGAGCAACACCGGATGAGACTAGCTACAAGTAAAACCAAACCTCAACTTTCCACGAGGTGGCCCCACAGGCAGCTCGGTTCGGACCAACACTTAGAGAAGCACTAGCCCGGGGGGTTAAAATAAAGATGACCCTTGGGTCGGCCGACCCAAGGGAAGGGTAATAGGTTGTTGGGCAAATGTAAAACCAAGGTTGGGCCTTGCTGGAGGAGTTTTATTCGAAGCGAACTGTCAAGGGGTCCCCATAACACCCAACCGTGTAAGGAACGCAAAATCAAGGAACATAACACCGGTATGACGGAAACTAGGGCGGTAAGAGTGGAACAAAACGCCAGGCATAAGGCCGAGCCTTCCACCCTTTACCAAGTATATATATGCATTAATTAAATAAGAGATAATAATGATATCCCAACAATATCCATGTTCCAACAAGGAACAATCTTTAGCTTCACCTGCAACTAACAACGCTATAAGAGGGGCTGAGCAAAGCGGTAACTTAGCCAAACAACGGTTTGCTAGGAAAGGGTTAGAGGCTAACATGGCAAAATGGGAGGCATGATATAGCAAGTGGCAGGTAGCGCGGCATAGCAAAAGAGCGAACAACTAGCAAGCAAAGATAGAAGTGATTTCGAGGGTATGGTCATCTTGCCTGAGATCCCGCAAGGAAGAAGAACGAGACCATGAAGAAGACAAACGGACGAAATTGAACGAATCCTCACAAACGCGACGTTATCGGAACTAACCCAAAGAAGCAACACCGAAAAGAAGCAAACAACATAGTAAACAACCACCACATAAATATGGCATGATGCACAACCAAGTATGATGCATGTCCGGTTTAATGAGGGCATGGCATGGCAAAGTGCACAAGCAAAACTACAAGTTAAGTGGAGCTCAATATGCAACGAGTTGCATATTGACGGAACACCACATGACTTATTTAGTTCTCTCCTGTTTATGTACCCAACAATATTGAATGTTGATTAACATGGCAAGGGGTGAAGCACAACAAAAACTACCTATCTAGGCAAGTTTAAATGAGGCCGGAAACAACGAACAACAATTCCGGTAAAACCCCATATACATATTTTAAGGTTTGGTACTGTTCTGCCCTAAACATAATTTTAGAGTTATTAAACATGCAAATTAAAGTCACCATGTTAAACTATGCATTTTTCTACCCCATTTACATATAAAGTTTATTAAATTTGGAGCTACGTTTATTAAGTTATGAATTAAAACATTTTAGCATGGAAATATAGCAAAACAAAGCAAACAACAAGTTTAAACATTTTAAACATGCATGAAAGTTGGATATTATGAATCTAGATGCAAATCTAAGCATTTTTCATATTTGGAGTTTTTACATATGATGCATAGATCATGAGTTATAATATGCATGAAGACTAGGGACTAAACTGTAAACTGGCAGTTTTCTGGATAAATAGGAAAATCGCTCCGCGAAAAAAACATGTCCCGGGCCGAATCTTAGACGGCCCAACAGTGCAGGGGAGCTCGGGCTGCTCACATTGGCCCTGAGGCCGAATCCGGCGCTGGGCCGGGAGGCCGAGCGCTGGGTCGGATGAGGCTGGGGCGGCGCTGGCTTTGGTGGGCAAGAGGAGGCCCACGCACGTGGTAGGTGTGCGCTCGATGCAGCTCTATTGCATCTCGCTGCAGAAGCAGAAGAAATGCAGCGGCGCCATGGCAACAGGAAGTAGGGGGGTCGCTGCGGCGGGGCTCCCTCTGGCCAGATCACGCCGGATCCCGCGGGAATGGAGCGAGGGCGAACGGATCCATGCACGAGTAGTCGAGGCAGGGGCTCAAGGCGGCGAACTTGAAGGAGGTTGCTGTTAACTGAAGAAAAGAAGAGTTCAGAGGGAAATAGGGAAAGGAAGGAGAGAAAGAGACGCGGTGAGATGGCAAGGGCGCGACGGGGCAACCTGGGGTTGCCGGCAACGACGAGGCCGACCGTCGGAGGCGCGAAGGTGAGGCCGTGGTTGCAAGGGCAGCAAGGCAAGCCTCTGCTTGTGGCGTCCATGGCTGCATGAGCGACCTTCCTGAAGAAAAGCAGAGAGAGGGAGTTGAGAGAACGAGGACGACAGGAGAAGGAAAAGGGGGCTGCGTGCTGCTCATCTGTGGCGGGGACGGAGAGGACAGAGCTGGTCTTGCAGGTGAGGAGGGATCGAGGCGCAGAGGGCATTGGGCTCCAGATCGATGCGAGGAAGGGCGGCCTTGGAGGAAGAAGTCTGCGAGGAGGCGTGGGCGCGGAGGAGCTCTACTCCTCTGGATTGAACAGGGAGGAGGAGGCGCTCGATGGATTGGCTGGGCGATGGGATCGAGGGATATTGAGTGAGGGGATCCCGAGAGGATTTAAAGTGGCGGCGGCGATGAGTGGAGAATGGGACAGCTCTCCTAGTTTTTAGGGTTGCCCTGTTATATACGCTGGTGGAATTGGTTAGGGGCTAACGGATCCCTCCGATCGTAAACGGATGATTGAGAATAAAAGGTTAGAGGAGTCCAAATAAGAAAACAAAGATATTTTATAGATGTTTGGGGATAATCCGGACCCATCAGTGACGACTGCCCGAGTCGGGTCCGGGACAGCTTTCGGACGCGCGCGCGAGGAGGGTCGCGGGCTGACGAGAGAGGTTAGGTAGGGCCTGGCGGTGAGTGGTAGTGGGCTGTGCAGAAATCCTTGGGCTGAGAGAAGAGAAGAGAGAGACCCGGCGACTGTTTCTGGAGATCGAAAACGTCCGACGATTTGACCGACTATATTGCCGCTATAAGTTTAACAGTTGGGCTATCAAACGAGCTCCGAATGCGATGAAATTTGACAGGCGGTCTACTGACAACATAACAACACCACATGCCAACTTTCAACCCATTCTGAAAACATTTTCTGGCCACTTATAAAATAATATTTCGGACGTGCCGCGGGTGCGTGCGAGTGTGTCTGGGCTCAGAACGGACAACAGGCGGGACTAGGGGAACCCGGACGGATGCAAGTTTTGAAAACATGATGATTCGATGCACATGATGACATGACAAGATGCAACACGCAAGCGAAAGACATGGCAACGACGGCGAAAAACTGGAAGACACCTGGCGCGTCGGTCTCGGGGCGTTACAACACTCCACCACTACAAGAGGATCTCGTCCCGAGATCTAGGATGGCACCAGAGGGAAACAGAATAGGAAGATAAGAGGTAAAACAAAGTTGCTTCTTTGACAAACGAGTGAAACCCAAGAACCTTGAGAGGTTGAACAAATTGAAAGAAGGAATACAACGAAGATGAACAAAGTTTAAAACACTCCGTTAGAAAAGAGGAACAAGGAACATTACGAGAACCTTGTGGGTTGAAAGACATAAGAAAAGGTTACAATGGACAAGAAGTAGATGCAAGCACTCTGATTGAAACAAGATGCAAGACTTGGTAAGACGAAAAGAACTTGAGCAGATGACACGACACTCCGGTTAAAACAAGATAGAGAAAGCATAAGAATGATATAATTTGGACAGCACTCTGGTAGAAAAGAGAAGAAAACTTGATAAGATGAAAAGAAATTGAAGGGATGACACAACACTCTGGTTGAATGGATAAGCAAAGGAAAGAACATGGTCTTCACACTTCAAAATTATCAACAACGAAAGGATAAGCTTGTTGTGGACTTATGGAAAACATCTCAAAACTGAGGTGAAATTCTGCCACCGACGAAAACAATAGATTGGATTGATATGAACAAGGAGACGAGAAGCTTATCTCACAGGGAGGATAAATGAAGAACTTGGGTCATTTATAAGCATCGTAAATAGCAACAATCCTTAGGGAAAGCTTTAGGTGAAATATAACCCAAGATAACTCCAATGAAGAGGTAGATTGGTTGAAAAGATGTCTTGAGCGAAGAGAAAACGATGGATTTAGATATGTCACTCTTGAAAACTTGTGAATCTTGAAACACGAAGGGAAATTATCAACAATGACATAGCACCACCTCAAATGATAAGGTAGAAAGAATTGCACTTTGGAATGCAAGATGAAGAATACTTGAGCTCCTCTGAAAAGAATCTTGATGAACACTTCGAGAAGGAATTAAATCCTTGATGAACCATCATGTAGAGCCTCCATGAAGAACTCCGGTAATAAAAGGATGATCAAACGAAAGGAAAGTTGAAAAGAACTCTGGGAGAAGCCTTGCAATGATTATATGGAGCTTCGCGATGATATAACCGAGAAAACTTGGAACTCCAGAAAAGAAAGATGAGCAAATAAAACCAAGATTTTCGATGAACCTCCGGAATAAGGAATTGAATCACCTCGATGATAAGAATTATGCCATGCTTACCGTTCATCAACTTAAATTGATAACAAGCAGCGGAATTGGCATGTCACTTATTCTTCTTGAAGGATTAAGGATAGATATAGCACCAACTTGAGAAGGTCTTCAACGTACCACCGGTAAGATTTGGAAAGAACGAATGAATTGATACAATAACAACGGAAGAGAATTCTTGAACGAACCACCATAAGAATTGGAAATGGAAGTAGCAAAGGCCCAATTCACCGAGAAGAATTGGAAAACGAATGAAGATACTTGAGGGAATTTGATACAAGAGAACGAAGAGATCGCGAGCTGATTAGAGAACACTTGAATGATGCACCGGTAAGATTTCGAGAACGAGAGTTGAAAGATGAGAATGAATAAACCCGAAATTATGGCCTTCGGAGAATCAAACTGAAAAGACTCTTGAATTGCTCCGGAAGGGTGAAAAGAATTCTCACAATCGAAAACAATTATGAGAGGATGGCATCAAGCTAGAATCATGCATCTCTGAGAGAAATGGGTAAGATTGAAGAGAAACTCTTATTCGGTCTTCAACTGTTGAGAATGACGACGAGAAACAACACCATTAATTATTGAGATACTCTGGGATGAAGAATAGAAAGATTGAACCAACGATGAAGAATTTGAAAGACCTTGGTGAAAGACATTTGACTGATGAAAGTTCATTCTTATGTCAAACTTTGAAAGAATTTGAGAGTAACTCCGGGAAGATTAGAAGAGTGAGGTAAGATCCTGGGAAAATACCTGTGGGTTAGGGCCCGCTCAAAAGATACACCGTTGAACGATTTAAAAGATAGAATGCACCGGTTGAATTAAAATGGCTTGAATGAGGTAACAACCTCAAAATAGGTTGAATGGGTCTTGAATGAAAAGACAAGCCTTCTGAGATATCTTCAACATTCCTGAGCAAATGAATAGCGAGAAGTGAAAGATTAAGAGGTGCACTGGTGTGAGAAAGCATTGTGAAATGAGGAAAGGGATAAGATTAACAAAGCTTGAATTGAATCCACCGAAGAAGAAAAAGAACGAATAATGATAACTTGAAATTTCGTTAGTATGTTCATGAAAAATCACCGGGTGAGAACATTGAATGAAAACAATGAAGAGACTTCGCATCCATAAGATGGATACTTGATTACGACATCTGAGTCCTTGAATAAAAAGGGTGGGAGGGAGGGAAAACAAAGGTAGCTTGGGACAGATGAAATGAACACCGTTGGGAAGAACTGATAATTGATCTTGCGGATGTTGGAAAAGATCGGATCCACTTGAAGAGAGACACACCGATTCAAAAGAAATTGAGATGACAAACTCAATGATCAAGAAGGATTAGTATTCCCAAAGAAATACGAGAACACCGCTTAGAAAGGGTATGGAATCCACATTTGACTTTGAAGCAACTCGAATACCACAACAAAACAAACAAGGATTTGGCTTGCAGAATAAGCCAGAAACAAACATAAGATAGACCCCATGTCGTATCATGTGTCTGTTGGAAAGATATTCTAGGAGCTACTTGAATTCCCACTTATAAACTCCCGAAACTTTCTGGTTATTCAATCAGGTGTTGGGGATACAGGGGAAGCATAATATCTCACCCAAAACTAGCAAATCCAACATCCAGCTGTATCCATCCTTCAACACATAACCAAGAAACCTTCAGAAATCATTTACCTCAACCTTCGAAAAAGCATCTGTTATACGAGTTATGGCAATACTCCCGAACTCCCGCCCCAGTACTGGGTGGCGTCGAGGTTATCTCACCAACAACTGCATAAAAGAGATTTTCAATGTCGACGAACTCAGGTATTCCAGAACTGCAATGATAAAATTGTGACGACAACACCTTGGAGCTCAACTCCCCGGGACACTGCCACAACCCCTAAATGTCAGGAGGCACCAAGAACAATGTTCTCATCACAAAACCATCGGAACGACTCCAAGATACCTGCGCGATCCTAAAAAAATTCATGAAATTTGAGGAGAGAAGAGTTAGAACTCTACGTCAGGAGGCCTCACCAGAGCGACGAAGGGACTGAGGAGTAAAAAGAATCCTACTCTCCGATATATATAATCCTACGACTCAAAACATTTTTTTCTAGACTCAACAACGTCAACGATTCGATCAAGCAGGGGGCTCCTAAGTCGGCGATGGCTCTGATACCAACTTGTAACACCCACGATGCGACTATATCTCCCACGTGTCGGGGCACGACTTAGAGGCATAGCCGCATGGTAGGTTTGTCGCAAGAGGGGTAATATTCACACAATCCCATGTATTGAAAAAGAAAGGGATAAAGAGTTGGATTACAATCGCCACTTAACTCAATACAAGTTAAACATACAACATCCAGAATACAATCAAGGCCCGACTACGGAACCAAAATAAAAGAAGACAACCCCAAATGCTAGATCCCCGATCGTCCCAACTGGGCTCCACTACTGATCAACTGGAAACGAAACAACACAACAAACATGATCTTCTTCGAGCTCCCACTTGAGCTCGGTTGCGTCACCTACACTGGTATCATCGGCACCTGCAACTGTTTGGAAGTATCTGTGAGTCACGAGGACTCAGCAATCTCACACCCGTGAGATCAAGACTATTTAAGCTTATGGGTAGGATAGGGTAATGAGGTGGAGCTGTAGCAAGCACTAAGCATATATGGTGTCTAACTTACGCAAATAAGAGTGAGAAGAGAAGCAACGCAACGGTCGCGAAACTAGAAATGATCAAGAAGTGACCCTGAAACTACTTACGCACAAACATAACCCAAGAACCGTGTTCACTTCCCGGACTCCGCCGAGAAGAGACCATCACGAATGCACATGCGGTTGATGCATTTTAATTAAGTTAAGTGTCAAGTTATCTACAACCGGATATTAACAAATTCCCATCTGCCCATAACCGCGGGCACGGCTTTCGAAAGTTCAAACCCTGTAGTGGTGTCCCAACTTAGCCCATCACAAGCTCTCACGGTCAACGAAGGATATTCCTTATCCAAAGAAGATCCGATCAGACTTGGAATCCCGGTTACACGACATTTCGACAATGGTAAAACAAGACCAGAAAAGCCACCCGATGTGCCGACAATCCTGATAGGATTCGCACGTATCTCGTTCTCAGGGCAACACCGGATGAGACTAGCTACGAGTAAAACCAAACCTCAAGTTTCCCCGAGGTGGCCCCGCAGGCAGCTCGGTTCGGACCAACACTTAGAGAAGCACTGGCCCGCAGGGGTTAAAATAAAGATGACCCTCGGGTTGGCTGACCCAAGGGAAGGGTAATAGGTTGTTAGGAAAATGTAAAACCAAGGTTGGGCCTTGCTGGAGGAGTTTTATTCAAAGCAAACTGTCAAGGGGTCCCCATAACACCCAACCGTGTAAGGAACGCAAAATCAAGGAACATAACACCGGTATGACGGAAACTAGGGCGGTAAGAGTGGAACAAAATGCCAGGCATAAGGCCGAGCCTTCCACCCTTTACCAAGTATATATATATGCATTAATTAAATAAGAGATAATAATGATATCCCAACAATATCCATGTTCCAACAAGGAACAATCTTCAGCTTCACCTGCAACTAACAACGCTATAAGAGGGGCTGAGCAAAGCGGTAACTTAGCCAAACAACGGTTTGCTAGGAAAGGTGGGTTAGAGGCTAACATGGCAAAATGGGAGGCATGATATAGCAAGTGGTAGGTAGCGCGGCATAGCAAAAGAGCGAACAACTAGCAAGCAAAGATAGAAGTGATTTCAAGGGTATGGTCATCTTGCCTGAGATCCCGCAAGGAAGAAGAACGAGTCCATGAAGAAGACAAACAGACGAAGTCGAACGAATCCTCACAAACGCGACATTATCAGAACTAACCCGAAGAAGCAACACCGGAAAGAAGCAAACAACATAGTAAACAACCAACAGATAAGCATGGCATGATGCACAACCAAGTATGATGCATGTCCGGTTTAATGAGGGCATGGCATGGCAAAGTGCACAAGCAAAACTACAAGTTAAGTGGAGCTCAATATCCAATGAGTTGCATATTGACGGAACACCACATGACTTATTTAGTTCTCTCCCGTTTATGTACCCAACAATATTAAATGTTGATTAACATGTCAAGGGGTGAAGCACAACAAAAACTACCTATCTAGGTGTCAGGACCCGGATTCCAAGTCACATCGATCTAGCCGGTAACACCTCATATCACTTTGCGGCCTCACGCACGGTATCCCACGGGTGTTGCCTTACCATGGCCCAGGACCGTTTGCGCCTTTTGGCTCACGTATATGATAGTGTCGCTAGCATCCATATGACAGAGAACCCGGGCCGACATGGCTAGTCGTGAACCCAAAGCGGCACAGACCTATGGAGACAGGCATACATGAATCACATCGAGCATGTCGGTCATCAGCGAGTGATTCCGGGCTGTAGCACTGGGCTAACAGGACTGCGGATGTCACCGCGTGACATTTCCCTGAAGGGACAGACATAGGAATGACGTGAAACACATGCCGGCCAGTCAAGTGTCCTGAGCAGCAGTGTTGGGCTAGTAGGACTCCGGTGAACCGGGCTGTAGCGGACTAGTATGGCTCGAGGAACACTAGACTACATTTCCCCATAAGAAAGGCTGCCAAGGATAAACCACTAGATTGTCGAATCCCACTCATACCAAGCATTTCAATCATACACACAATATGCCCGATATGAGTACATACAACATGGCATCACAACAAAACTCTATAACTCAAGTACTTTATTTAAAGGCTCCAGAGAGCCATACATAACATGTTCATACAGATAGGGGTCACACGACCCGACACTCAAGTCATACAATCATACAAACACAAGCGGAAGCAACTAGTCTGAGTACAGACACTAGAAAGAAAGAAGGCTTCTCGAAGCCTGTCTATCTACATAGGGCCCTCCATGGCCAGGATCACCACCTGGGTGGCTAGTCACTCGTCAACATCAAGGTCTACATAAAACCCATCGGAGGGGGCGGTGTTGTCATCTGAAAACAATAAATAAGAAAACATGAGTACAAGGTACTCAGCAAGTCTTACATCAGAACCTAATATACATGCTCATTCTCAAGAAGGTGGTGGGGTTATTGCAGCAAGCCAGCTTTGACTCTTGGCTAGGCTATCCTACGGAACTCCACTAATAAAATAGTTTTCGCACACGAGTCCACTACTCACCAACACAATACTCCACCGGGGATCCTCCCTCGTCATCCTACGAGAGGGCCATCCTCGGTACTCACACTTATCTTGAGTCTTTTAGTAGTAACCGTTAACTTGTCTATGAACTGTATAGGCAACCAAGTAGTCCTTTTCCGCGGACGCGGCTATTCGAATAGATGATGTTAACCCTGCAGGGGTATACTTCTTCATACACGCTTTCACCACTTACCGCCGTTTACATGACATGTACTCGGCAACCTTCAAGCGGAAGCCCAGCGAGGGTGTCGGCCACGGCCTACCTAAACACTTAAGTCTCTAGTCCAGGTTTATCGCCTATCCAGGTTCCATGCGCAGGGAGTCCGGCCGAGGTTTCCACATACGGCCCCGAACGATGTGAACAGGGTCCCGAGACGCCAAACGGGCTCCCGGCATACCCGGCCATGGTGTATCTACCGCAACATAGCCCACCCCTAGGGTCAGCGCTACGCACGGCCGCCAACACATAACCTACAAACACCAGAAACTATTTGCAACTCCTGGACAGAGTACTAGGGTGATTAAGAAGCCGAGAGGGTCCATTGGATTCGGGCCCAATGTACGATAGTAACTGCATCTTAAATCACACATAGAGATCTCAGTTCTTATGGACGGTCTCAATGAAACAACCCACCATGTACTCCTACATGGCCTCTCATCGATACCTTTACCAAAACATGTTCAACACATCCCTCATATTACCGACATAATCATATCACTCTAGCCCATCACCCAGATGAACCAGACCTGACACAACTCTAAGCATAGCAGGCATAGCAAGGTAGGAATCACATTCATGGCTCAATCAACTCCTACACATGCTAGTGGGTTTCATCTAGTTACTGTGGCAATGACAGGTCATGCAGAGGATAAGGGTTCAACTACCGTAGCACATAGCAGTTTGAATCGCGTTGTCTTAATGCAATAAACAAGAGCAGGAGCGAGAACATGGGTTTGTATCGGAATGATCAATGGGTTGCTTGCCTGTTGTAGAGGTAGTAGGGTACTGCCCTTCAGACGGATACTCGGGGTTATCCTCGGAGGCAGAACCTACCACGAAAGACACACCGAACATAATCAACACATGGCAATATGCAACAATATGATGCATGCTATGACATGGCAAGATGAAAGTGTCTTGGCCTAATGCAAGCTAAAACATGAGGGTATGAACTCATTTGAATCAAAGATTCAAATGTTAGCTCATTAAACATGGCCTTATTAGTGCATTACCTTATTCTGCTTAAATAGCAAGGTTAACTTGTTTTGTCATGCATGAAACCATTATAGATGGATATATTGAATTTTTCTTATCATTTTTCATATATAAATCTTTGCATTTGGAGCTATGGTTGATTTTCTATGATTTTTAGAAGTTTTGGCTATTTTCTGGAATTTCCTATTAAAGAATAAATCCAGTAATTGAATTAATGCGTCGGCATGACATAGGTGTGACATCAGCGGTCAACTGGGTCGGCCAGGTCAAACCTGACTGGTGAGCCCTGTCTGTCAGTGACTCAGCTAATTATCAGAATTAAATTAATACTAATTAGCTGTCAGTGGGGCCTGGGCCCACATGTCAGTGTCTAAACTAATTAAATTTAGTTAAAATTAATCCTAAACTAATTAGCAGGCCGGTCCCACCTGTCATAGACTCAGGGGGGGTCTACCTGGGCCCACACGGGGGTCAAACAGGGTCAACTCACCGGCGTCTAGCCGCCGGCGAGGCCAGACGCGGCGGAGCAACGCGGAATTTGCACTCCGGCGACCAAAAGGGCGGCGGAGACTATCTACGTGATGCAGGGAGGAAGCCGCGTCGAGTGGTGGCGGTGGGTGGAGCTGGGGTGGCCGGAAACGTCGCCAGCGACGAGTTTGGCGGCGACCGGAGCTCGGGTGAAGATGAACTAGTCGCTAGGGGGCACGGGGAGGCACGTGGATTGGTGCGTTGAGCTCCTGGAGGTGCGGTAGGACTAGTGGACAGGGTGGCGTGGCCATTGGGTGGCCGGAGCCTCGTCGGCGACGAGCTCCGCGGCGGTACGTGCGGGTGATCTACATGCAGTCGTTACGGGGCTCGAGAGAGAGAACGGAGAGGGTGGGGAGGTTGCTGATCTCATGGGGGTCTCGTCGAGGCAGTCGGAGAGGTCGGGGATGAGCTGATGCGGCGGGGGCGGCGAAGGGGATCTCCGGTGGCCGGAGTTGAGGACGAGCTCGGTGCAGCGCCTCCAGGGCGAGCGAGCACTCGGGGCTTGACCCACTCGATGTAATCGACGACAGTGGAGCTCGTGGACACGATGACGCGGCGCGAGGACGACGGAGGGCACGGCTACGACGATGGTGCGGCGACAGGAGCGTCGGCCATGGTGGGGAACGGCGAAAGGAGAGAGACAGGGGGGGGGAATGGCGTGTCCAGGGGCTTCGGGGTGCGATGTGGAGGCGTCCAGGGGTGTGAGCGGCAAGCAGGTGACGCCGTGGCGAGCTCGGGCACGCCGGCGTCACCTCCCTGCCTGCCTGGCGGGGAAGAAGCAGCTGGCTGGCGCGGGCCAGCATAGTGCCGGGCCGTCAGGTGGGCCGGCGGGTGAGATAGCTGGGCCGCGCCAGGTAAGTTTCTCTCTCTCTCTCTCTCTCTCTCTGTTTTTCTGATTTGTTTTCCTTTTTCCATTTTTCTGCAACTATTGGGCTTTATTAAAAATACCTATACATCTTTAAAAATCCTGAAAATAATCAAGGGCTCTATTTAGATTATTCCCAACAGCCCACACTTATTTCCAGAATTATTTGAGCATTTAAATTATTTTATAGCATTTAAATGCCCAAATTCAAATACTTATGATTTAATTAAAAAAACCAGAATGTCCTAGAAAAGAGTGCACCATTTTTGCCAGGGGTTTTAGCCCAATCCAGAAATGATGAACATTTTGTGAAGGGCATTTTGGGTTCATTGAAAATAATTTTAGTGAACCCTAGTTGTTTCCAGGGGGGTGCTGGGGGTTCTGTCTTCCCCATTTCAAATTTAATAGGAATTTAAACATGATGCACACTCTAATGCTTGAACTAGCTAGGGTGTGACAACTCACCCCCACTCAAAAGAATCTCGTCCTGAGATTTAGGATCCTCCGGGAAGAAGGTGGGGTACTCGAGTCGAAGATGATCCTCCCTTTCCCAAGTAGCTTCTTTCTCGGAATGGTGTGACCATTGAACCTTGAGAAACTTGATATTATGACGTAGAGTGGTACGCTTGGCTTGATCAAGGATACGAACGGGATATTCCCGATATGAGAGGTTATCTTGTAGATCAAGCGTTTCGTGGTCCACTCCACGGATAGGATCCGCGAAGCAACGCCCGAGTTGAGAAACGTGGAAGACATCATGAACTCTGGAAAGATGCAAAGGTAGTTCCAATTGGTAGGCAACTTCTCCTCGTTTAGCAAGAATGCGAAAGGGTCCAATGTAACGAGGAGCCAATTTGCCTTTGATACCGAAATGATGGGTTCCCTTTAACGGAGTAACCCGAAGGTAAGCCTTCTCGCCGACTTCATAAGTCATAGGCTTATGTTTACGATCATATTGACTCTTTTGACGAGATTGGGCTGTTTTCAATTTCTCATGAATAACGCGAACCCGTTCTTCTGCTTCCTGAATCATATCCGGGCCAAAGAGTTGTCTTTCCCCGGTTTCTGACCAGTTAAGAGGCGTTCGACATTTTCGTCCATAGAGAACTTCGAAAGGAGCCTTGCCCAAGCTAGCTTGATAACTATTGTTGTAAGCAAACTCCGCGAATGGAAGGCATTTCTCCCAACCCATTCCGAATGAGATGACAGAAGCTCGGAGCATATCTTCCAGAATTTGATTGACTCGCTCTACTTGACCACTTGATTGAGGATGGAAGGCGGTGCTAAAAGAGAGACGAGTTCCCATAGCATTTTGGAAACTTTCCCAAAATCGAGAGGTGAAAAGACTCCCACGGTCTGAGTTAATTTCCAATGGAACACCATGAAGAGACACTATTCGGGAGATGTACAAGTCAGCTAGCTGGCCAGCGGTGATACTCTCACAAATAGGTAGGAAATGGGCTACCTTGGAAAGACGGTCGATCACGACGAAGATGGCATTATTCCCTCTCTTGGTCCTGGGAAACCCAGTGATGAAATCCATACTGATTTTATCCCATTTCCACTCGGGAATAGCCAAAGGTTGAAGGGTGCCAGCAGGCCGTTGATGCTCTGCTTTAACACGACGACAAACTTTGCAATTAGCAATGTATTGAGCGATTTCTCTCTTCATCCTAGTCCACCAAAACCTCTGGCGTAGGTCTTGATACATTTTAGTACTGCCGACATGAATGGTGAGAGGGGATTCATGCGCTTCCTTAAGGATCAGCCGCCTCAGGTTTCGTGCCTTTGGAACCACTAAGCGGTTTCCAAAGTATACGACACCTTGATCATCAACGGAGAAACAATTCACGACTCCTTTCTTAATGTTTCTCTTAATACGGGAGATTCCCGGATCTACCTTCTGTGCCTTGATGATCTGATCCGTAAGGGTAGGTTTCGCCACCAGGGTGGATAGGAATCCTCGAGGAACAATGTGAAGGTTAAGCTTACGAAATTCCTCATGGAGAAGTGGTTGAGTTTGTTGTAACATCAGGTTGTTACAATAGGATTTATGACTTAGCGCATCAGCCATGACATTGGCCTTGCCCGGGGTGTAAGTAATTCCTAAGTCGTAATCCGAGATCAACTCGACCCAACGTCTGTGCCTGAGATTCAAATCTGGTTGGGTGAAGATATATTTTAAACTTTGGTGATCGGTGAAGATCTCGCAACGATTATCAAGGAGGTAATGTCGCCAAGTTTTGAGTGCATGGACTACAACTGCAAGCTCCAGATCATGTGTGGGATAGTTCTCCTCATGTGGGTGTAATTGCCGTGAAGCATAGGCAATTACCTGATGATCCTGCATGAGTATGCAACCTAGTCCTTGTCGCGAGGCGTCGCAATAGATAATAAAGTCCTTGGAGAAATCTAGTGGTACCAGTACGGGAGCAGATGTCAGGCGTCTTTTCAGTTCCTGAAAACTGAACTCGCACTGTGGGGTCCACTCGAACTTTTTATCTTTTTTGAGGAGTTCAGTTAGAGGTTTAGCAACCTTGGAGAAATTCTCGACGAAGTGGCAGCAATAGCTCGCTAAGCCAAGGAAGCTCCGAACTTGCTTGACCGTCTCAGGTGGAGTCCAATCAAGGACGGCTTGAACTCGCTCGGGATTGACAGCAATACCCTTACCAGAGATTACATGGCCTAGGTAGGTCACTTCTGGCAACCAAAATTCACACTTGGAGAATTTGGCATAAAGGCGATGCTCTCGAAGTTTCATCAATACCAGCCTTAGATGTTCGGCATGTTCCTCTTCATTCTTGGAGTAGATGAGTATGTCATCGAGGTATACTACGACGAATTTATCCAAATACTCCATGAAGACCGAGTTCATTAACCGAGAGAAGGTAGCGGGGGCATTGGTTAAACCGAAGGACATAACGGTGTACTCGTATTGGCCATAACGACTAACAAAGGCCGTTTTGGGAATGTCCCCATTTCTGATTTTGATTTGGTGGTAGCCCAACCTCAAATCCATCTTGTAAAAGACTGAGGATCCAGCGAGCTGATCATACAGATCGTTGATCCTGGGAAGCGGATACTTGTTCTTGATAGTGACCAAATTGACAGGTCGGTAATCTACAACCATTCGATCCATTCCATCCTTCTTCTTGACGAAGAGGACGGGGCAAGCCCAAGGAGAGGAACTAGGACGGATGAAACCCTTTTCCAAGAACTCATCGAGTTGGTTCTTAAGCTCGGCTAGTTCTAAGGGTGCCATCTTGTAGGGTCTTCTAGAAATTGGAACGGTTCCTGGAACAAGGTCTATCACAAACTCGACATCCCTGTCAGGTGGAACACCTGGCAGTTCTTCTGGAAAGACATCCGGAAAGTCTCGGACTACCGGAACATCCTCAAGGTCTGGAAGGGGGTTGGCATTTAGGGAGTAAAGCTGGCGCTTGGCCACTCGAGTTAAGACATTGACTGTCTTGCCCGATGGGTGAGTAAGTTGAACGGTTCTAGTGGCACAATCAATCTTAGCATAATGAGCTGACATCCAGTCCATACCCAAAATGATGTTTATGTTCGAGGACTTGAGAGCTATTAAGGATGCAAGGAAGACAAGTCTATCGACAAGAATTTCGTTCCCATGGCTTACTCTAGAATTTGCCATCTAGAGCCAGGGGTTTGAATTTCCATGGTAGAGGGCATGTCACAGAATGCCGTGCTATGCAATCGAGCATAGTTCTCGGATATGAATGAATGAGATGCTCCAGTATCAAAAAGAACAGATGCCGGATGGCAATTAACAAGGAGCGTACCAAGGACGACGTTAGGATCCTCATGAGCCTCCTCGGCTGAAACATAGTTGACATGGCCACGTGTAGTAGTGACCGGCTTGGCGTAGAATGTCTTTCCCGCGGGCTTACCACGGCCAACGGACTTTCCAGTTTAATTGGGGTTGTTGTTCTGGGGACACTCTCGGCTATAGTGACCCGGCTCTCCACACTTGAAGCATGTCACCACATTGGGGCGTGGAGCAGCACTAGCAGCGGGGCCACCATAGGGCTTGGGCGGTGCAAACTGCTGGTTGGGACGAGGCGCCTCAAAGGATGGCCTCGGGATGAACCTGGGTGGCAGTGCCGTGCTTGGGATCCACACCCGGCGCTTCTGAGCTCTAGAGCTGGATGAAGAGCCAAAATCACGGGAGTGCTTGCGTGAAGCGTCATAATCAGTCTGGCCTGTCTCAGCGCTGATGGCTTTATTGACCAACTTCTGAAAGGAGGTGCACTCGTGCAAACGAAAATCGCGGCGAAGCTCAGGGCTGAGTCCCTTGCGGAACCTTGCCTGCTTCTTAGCGTCGGTAGATACTTCTTCAGGAGCATAACGTGCCAGATTCCCAAACTCACGGCTATATGCATCCACAGTCAGTCTTCCTTGGGTGAAATTGCAGAACTCCTCCCTCTTGCGATCCATGAGACCTTCCGGAATGTGATGCTCACAAAAAGCCTCACTAAATTCAGCCCAAGTAGTAATTTGGCCGACCGGGCGCATAGCTTCGAAGTTTTCCCACCAGAGGCTAGCAGGGCCTTCGAGATGGTAGGCAGCGTAGGTAACCTTATCAGCTTCGGCTACGTTGGCAGAACATAGCTTGTGGGTGATGCTGCGAAGCCAGTCATCCGCGTCGAGGGGCTCGACGGAATGGTTAAACTTTGGTGGGTACAGCTTGATAAAGTCATTGATTGACACCAAGTCATTTCGCGGATGGCGTGCAGTGTTCTGCTCAATCCGCTCTAGCAGGCGGTTAGTCTCACACTTGTTTCTTTCTGCCTCCAGCATCACTTCGGCCAGAGAAGGCGGGTGAGGCAGATTTTCACCCCTAGCTGCACTGGCTTCCCCCTGCTCCGGGGCAGCAGGGTTGCTGTGGGTGTTGACCATCCTAGGAGAAAACAAGACAACGGTTTAGATAAGGATGGCTCAAACTTAGCAAGGAAGTGCAGAATGTAATGGATAACACGGAATGTAGAGATGTTCATCCGTATGTCATGGTAATATAAAACTGCCATATATATACCAACGGTCATACACATCATACATAGTTTAGTACAAGCCCAGGCTACAGTACAACTATGATGAAAGACGTTACATCTCATCGGAGGCATTCCAAGCTCCTATACATTATTTGTCTACACCTCTGGAATTGATTACACACAAAGTCATATTCCACAAGTCACGCGGGACAGTGGAGATACAACTATTACAATACTGGTGATACTACTACTAACTCAGACAGCTCCGTAGTAGTCCTCATAGAAGTCACCTCCATAGCCTGGAAGTTCAACGTGATCATCCGGGAACAGACGGTCCTGAGGAGCTTGTGGACCAAAGGGGCTAGGATGAGGTCTTGGACCAACAAATGGTGGCCTGCGGGGACCACAGGGTGGGGTGATGCCTCCCACATCACGCCAATCCACCATGTCTGGCAGAGCAGATCTCACAGGATACAGATCCCTTGTATCCATACATCCAGCTTGCACCGCAGGTGCAAACTGAGTCAATGTGGCCCAATGATCAGCACGGGTATTAAAAAGCTCCAGCCTCAAGGCCCGATTCTCTCGGTCCTTATCTTCGAGCATCTCGGCAGTGGTACGAGTTAATGAGTCCTCCTGAGTGGAGTCAGCATAGATAGCCTGAAGATACCCTTGCGCTCCCGGAAGTGAAGCTGGCATGTAATGGAAGTCGGTGTTCTGAAGCAGGCCAGTCCGGACTCGCATGATGGTCATCATGGAATAGGCAGCATCCTGCACAGCCATCTCAACAGTAACCCCGAGTCCATAGGAACAGTGGAGGGGCTCGGTAGATCCAGGATAAGAAGGAAATATCCTAACGGTGCAGAAATATTGGCTTTGATTAAAGTCTCGAAATTGCTCTTCGACGGTGTATTCAGGATACCAACGGTAACCCGTCTCGATCATTACCCGGACTAACATAGCAGTATGACCGGGCACATCGAGGCACCGGGTCAGGCGAACCACTTGGTTTTGAGCACGGTTGGCCATCTGAAAGCACAACCACAATGCAAAGACATTAGAATTTCTAGGGAAAATTGGACAGCATAACAGCTGTAAATGCTCAAAAAAGATTTGAGACATCCACAACAATTTGCAATACCACTCAACAACATCATGTCAAGGTTCTGATTCAATTAGCAACATACTAAAAATAGTAGAAACTATACTGAGGCTTGTAACAACAATCCTATAAGCTACTACGGATTAGTAACACGTGAACCTGATAGAAGAAGAGAGCCTAGTCCTTAACCCACGTTGAATGAGAAGAGAATGACTCAGATCAGAGGACATAAGGTAAAGGAGTAAAAGAGCCTTACGTTCCCTTCCACAATCAATTCCCCTACATATAACTAAAGCATTTCTAGACTCGACATCGACCAGTTTGGCTCAACGAACCTATAGGCAGTCCGGCTCTGATACCAACGCTGTCAGGACCCCGATTCCAAGTCACATCGATCTAGCCGGTAACACCTCATATCACTTTGCGGCCTCACGCACGGTATCCCACGGGTGTCGCCTTACCGTGGCCCAGGACCGTTTGCGCCTTTTGGCTCAGGTATATGATAGTGTTGCTAGCATCCATATGACAGAGAACCCGGGCCGACATGGCTAGTCGTGAACCCAAAGCGGCACAGACCTATGGAGACAGGCATACATGAATCACATCGAGCATGTCGGTCATCAGCGAGTGATTCCGGGCTGTAGCACTGGGCTAACAGGACTCCGGATGTCACCGCGTGACATTTCCCCGAAGGGACAGACATAGGAACAACGTGAAACACATGCCGGCCAGTCAAGTGTCCTGAGCAGTAGTGCTGGGCTAGCAGGACTCCAGTGAACCGGGCTGTAGCGGACTACTATGGCTCGAGGAACACTAGACTACATTTCCCCATAAGAAAGGCTGCCAACGATAAACCACTAGATTGTCAGATCCCACTCATACCAAGCATTTCAATCATACACACAATATGCCCGATATGAGTACATACAACATGGCATCACAACAAAACTCTATAACTCAAGTACTTTATTTAAAGGCTCCAGAGAGCCATACATAACATGTTCATACAGATAGGGGTCACACGACCCGACACTCAAGTCATACAATCATACAAACACAAGCGGAAGCAACTAGTCTGAGTACAGACACTAGAAAGAAAGAAGGCTTCTCGAAGCCTGTCTATCTACATAGGGCCCTCCATGGCCAGGATCACCACCTGGGTGGCTAGTCACTCGTCGACATCAAGGTCTACATAAAACCCATCGGAGGGGGCGGTGTTGTCGTCTGAAAACAATAAATAAGCAAACATGAGTACAAGGTACTCAGCAAGTCTTACATCAGAACCTAATATACATGCTCATTCTCAAGAAGGTGGTGGGGTTATTGCAGCAAGCCAGCTTTGACTCTTGGCTAGGCTATCCTACGGAACTCCACTAATAAAATAGTTTTCGCACACGAGTCCACTACTCACCAACACAATACTCCACCGGGGATCCTCCCTCGTCATCCTACGAGAGGGCCATCCTCGGTACTCACACTTATCTTGAGTCTTTTAGTAGTAACCGTTAACTTGTCTATGAACTGTATAGGCAACCAAGTAGTCCTTTTCCGCGGACGCGGCTATTCGAATAGATGATGTTAACCCTGCAGGGGTATACTTCTTCATACACGCTTTCACCACTTACCGCCGTTTACATGACATGTACTCGGCAACCTTCAAGCGGAAGCCCAGCGAGGGTGTCGGCCACGGCCTACCTAAACACTTAAGTCTCTAGTCCAGGTTTATCGCCTATCGAGGTTCCATCCGCAGGGAGTCCGGCCGAGGTTTCCACATACGGCCTCGAACGATGTGAACAGGGTCCCGAGACGCCAAACGGGCGCCCGGCATACCCGGCCACGGTGTATCTACCGCAACATAGCCCACCCCTAGGGTCAGTGCTATGCACGGCCGCCAACACATAACCTACAAACACCAGAAACTATTTGCAACTCCTGGACAGAGTACTAGGGTGATTAAGAAGCCGAGAGGGTCTATTGGTTTCGGGCCCAATGTACGGTAGTAACTGCATCTTAAATCACACATACAGATCTCAGTTCTTATGGACGGTCTCAATGAAACAACCCACCATGTACTCTGATATGGCCTCTCATCGATACCTTTACCAAAACATGTTCAACACATCCCTCATATTACCGACATAATCATATCACTCTAGCCCATCACCCAGATGAACCAGACCTGACACAACTCTAAGCATAGCAGGCATAGCAAGGTAGGAATCACATTCATGGCTCAATCAACTCCTACACATGCTAGTGGGTTTCATCTAGTTACTGTGGCAATGACAGGTCATGCAGAGGATAAGGGTTCAACTACCGTAGCACACAGCAATTTGAATCGCGTTGTGTTAATGCAGTAAACAAGAGCAGGAGCGAGAACATGGGGTTGTATCGGAATGATCAATGGGTTGCTTGCCTGTTGTAGAGGTAGTATGGTACTGCCCTTCAGACGGATACTCGGGGTTATCCTCGGAGGCAGAACCTACCACGAAAGACACACCGAACATAATCAACACATGGCAATATGCAACAATATGATGCATGCTATGACATGGCAAGATGAAAGTGTCTTGGCCTAATGCAAGCTAAAACAGGAGGGGATGAACTCATTTGAATCAAAGATTCAAATGTTAGCTCATTAAACATGGCCTTATTAGTGCATTACCTTATTCTGCTTAAACAGCAAGGTTAACTTGTTTTGTCATTCATGAAACCTTTACAGATGGATAGATTGAATTTTTCTGATCATTTTTCATATATAAATCTTTGCATTTGGAGCTATGGTTGATTTTCTATGATTTTTAGAAGTTTTGGCTATTTTCTGGAATTTCCTATTAAAGAATAAATCTAGTAATTGAATTAATGCGTCAGCATGACATAGGTGTGACGTCAGTGGTCAACTGGGTCGGCCAGGTCAAACCTGACTGGTGAGCCCTGTCGGTCAGTGACTCAGCTAATTATCAGAATTAAATTAACACTAATTAGCTGTCAATGGAGCCTGGGCCCACATGTCAGTGTATAAACTAATTAAATTTAGTTAAAATTAATCCTAAACTAATTAGCAGGCCGGCCCCACCTGTCATAGACTCAGGAGGGTCTACCTGGGCCCACACGGGGGTTAAACAGGGTCAACTCGCCGGCGTCTAGCCGCCGGCGAGGCCAGACACGGCGGAGCAATGCGGAATTTGCACTCTGGCGACCAAAAGGGCGGCGGAGACTATCTACGTGATGCAGGGAGGAAGCCGCGTCGAGTGGTGGCGGTGGGTGGAGCTGGGGTGGCCGGAAACGTCGCCGGCGACGAGTTTGGCGGCGACCGGAGCTCGGGTGAAGATGAACTAGTCGCTAGGGGGCACGGGGAGGCATGTGGATTTGTGCGTTGAGCTCCTGGAGGTGCGGTAGGACTAGTGGACAGGGTGGTGTGGCCATTGGGTGGCCGGAGCCTCGTCGGCGACGAGCTCCGCGGCGGTGCGTGCGGGTGATCTACATGCAGTCGTTATGGGGCTCGAGAGAGAGAACGGAGAGGGTGGGGAGGTTGCTGAGCTCACGGGGGTCTTGTCGAGGCAGTCGGAGAGGTCAGGGATGAGCTGATGCGGCGGGGGCGGCGAAGGGGATCTCCGGTGGCCGGAGTTGAGGACGAGCTCGGTGCAGCGTCTTCGGGGCGAGTGAGCGCTCGGGGCTCGACCCATTGGATGTAATCGATGACGGTGGAGCTCGTGGACACGATGACGCGGCACGAGGACGATGGTGCGGCGACAGGAGCGTCGGCCATGGTGGGGAACGGCGAAAGGAGAGAGACAGGGGGGAATGGCATGTCCAGGGGCTTCGGGGTGCGACGTGGAGGCGTCCAGGGGTGCGGGCGGCAAGCAGGTGACGCCGTGGCGAGCTCGGGCACGCCGGCATCACCTCCCTGCCTGCCTGGCGGGGAAGAAGCAGCTGGCTGGCGCGGGCCAGCATAGTGCTGGGCCGCTAGGTGGGCCGGCGGGTGAGATAGCTGGGCCGCGCCAGGTAAGTTTCTCTTTCTCTCTTTTTCTGATTTGTTTTCCTTTTTCTATTTTTCTGCAACTGTTGGGCTTTATTAAAAATACCTAGACATCTTTAAAAATCCTGAAAATAATCAGGGGCTCTGTTTAGATTATTCCCAACAGCCCACACTTATTTCCAGAATTATTTGAGCATTTAAATTATTTTATAGCATTTAAATGCCCAAATTCAAATACTTATGATTTAATTCAAAAAAAACTGAATGTCCTAGAAAAGAGTGCACCATTTTTGCCAGGGGTTTTAGCCCAATCCAGAAATGATGAACATTTTGTGAAGGGCATTTTGGGTTCATTGAAAATAATTTTAGTAAACCCTAGTTGTTTCCAGGGGGTGCTGGGGGTTCTATCTTCCCCATTTCAAATTTAAGAGGAATTTAAACATGATGCACACTCTAATGCTTGAACTAGCTAGGGTGTGACACTAGGCAAGTTTAAATGAGGCCGGAAACAATGAACAACAATTCCGGTAAAACCCCATATACATATTTTAAGGTTTGGTACTGTTCTGCCCTAAACATAATTTGAGAGTTATTAAACATGCAAAGTAAAGTCACCATATTAAAATATGCATTTTTCTACCCCATTTACATATAAAGTTTATTAAATTTGGAGCTACGGTTATTAAGTTATGAATTAAAGCATTTTAGCATGGAAATATATCAAAACAAAGGAAACAACAAGTTTAAACATTTTAAACATGCATGAAAGTTGGATATTATGAATCTAGATGCAAATCTAAGCATTTTTCATATTTGGAGTTTTTACATATGATGCATAGATCGTGAGTTATAATATGCATGAAGACCAGGGACTAAACTGTAAACTGGCAGTTTTCTGGATAAATAGGAAAATCGCTCTACGAAAAAAACATGTCCCGGGCCGAACCTTAGATGGCCCAACAGTGCAGGGGAGCTCGGGCTGCTCACATTGGCCCTGAGGCCGAATCCGGCGCTGGGCCAGGGTGGCGCTGCGGAGCTGGGCCGGGAGGCCGAGCGCTGGGCCGGATGAGGCTGGGGCGGTGCTGGCCTTGGTGGGCAAGAGGAGGCCCACGCACATGGAAGGTGTGCGCTCGATGCAGTGCTACTGCATCTCGCTGCAGAAGCAGAAGAACTGCAGCGGCGCCATGGCGACAGGAAGCAGGGGGTCGCCGCGGCGGGGCTCCCTCCGGCCGGATCACGCCGGATCCCGCGGGAACGGAGCGAGGGCGAACGGATCCACGCACGAGGAGTCGAGGCAGGGGCTCGAGGCGGCGAACTTGAAGGAGTTTTCTGTTAAGTAAAGAAAAGAAGAGTTCAGAGGGAAACAAGGAAATGAAGGAGAGAAAGAGACGCGGTGAGATGGCAAGGGCGCTGTCGGTGTCAAAACCGGCGGATCTCGGGTAGGGGGTCCCGAACTGTGCGTCTAGGAGGATGGTAATAGGAGACGAGGGACACAATGTTTTACCCAGGTTCGGGCCCTCTTGATGGAGGTAAAACCCTACGTCCTGCTTGATTAATATTGATGATATGGGTAGTACAAGAGTAGATCTACCACGAGATCAGAGAGGCTAAACCCTAGAAGCTAGCCTATGGTATGATTGTTCTTCCTACGGACTAAAACCCTCCGGTTTATATAGACACCGGAGAGGGCTAGGGTTACACAGAGTCGGTTACAATGGTAGGAAATCTACATATCCGTATCGCCAAGCTTGGCTTCCACGCCAAGGAAAGTCCCTTCCGGACACGGGATGAAGTCTTCAATCTTGTATCTTCATAGTCCAGGAGTCCGGCCGAAGGTATAGTCCGGCTATCTGGACACCCCCTAATCCAGGACTCCCTCGGTAGCCCCTGAACCAGGCTTCAATGATGACGAGTCCGGCGTGCAAATTGTCTTCGGCATTGCAAGGCAGGTTCTCCTCCAAATTCCGTGTACCTGTTGAATAGTGTCTGGTTTCTTGTAAATGTAGTGCTCCTTGGCTTCTACGCCCAATAATGGCCGTCTTCCACGTGTCAAACGAATACGAAAAGTCAGGGTGTTTTCTTTATATTTACACCCCTAGTCGCGTGAATGAGCCGCCTATTTAAGGGGACGAGGATTTAGATCCAAACCACACCTTCTCCCTTTCGTGAGTATTCATTAGAGCGTATCCAACAGAGGTCCATTCTATCATGGCTGGCCGCTGCAGCTCCTCCTCTCGCCCTTCCAGCCCTCAGCTTGGAGATTGGAAGAGGTGCTCCATCCCGCACAGCGAGCTAGCGACGCTCTAGACCAAGGGATTTCTCCCCCCGGCCTATATGGTCCCGGTTCGAGCCGGACTTGCCACCTATAATGGCGGAGAGCAAGCGGAGAGCGCCCCCAATCCCTCCAAAGGAGAGCGGGTATACCTTGTCCCTTACTTAATAAGAGGGCTCAGATTTCCAATTCATCCGTTTCTCCGGGGGCTCCTGGAGTTCTATGGCCTCCAGCTGCACAACCTCACGCCTGCCTCCATATTGCATATCGTGGGCTTCATAGCCCTTTGCGAGCTGTTTTTGGGCTGCGAGGCTCATTTCGCGTTGTGGAAAAGGCTATTCTGCCTTGTGCCCCGTTCTCAGAAGGGGTCAATATATCAAGTGGGCGGAGCCGAAGTGTGGCGCATCACCGGGACCGGATATCTATCCGGAACCCCAAAGAAGGCGTCCGAGGACTGGCCTTCGGAATGGTTTTATATAGAGGACGTCCCGCTGCCGGATCCTGTCCGGATCGGCCTCCCTGAGTTCGACAGTGCTCCCCTAAAGAAGCGCCTAAGCAGGCGTCCACGGAGCCCTCAAAGGGAAAGCGACAAGGACGTTCTTTACCTGATGGGCCGGATAAGATTGTTAGCCCATTCCGGACTAACCATGATCGGGGTCATGGCCGCATGCATCATGTGAGGGGTGCAGCCGCTCCAGTATAGAGGCCACCCCATGTGGGACTTCAACGGGGAGGACGACGCCACCCGCCACGGCCGTAAGGGGCCGGATTCGGCTGCCGCTCTAATAAAGACCTTGTCTGCTTTGTACAAGGGAGAAGAGGAGGAATTTCTCCGCGTCAACCCACAGGGTGGATTTTCTATGTATAATCCCCCAAGTTGGGTAAGTGGACACTTTTACTTGCCCATCCGTTTTATATTCCCATCGTTAAATATTCAGTCTAACGACTTCAACGCAGGAACTGCGCCAGGCTGTTAAAGAAATAAACATCCCTCCTCCACAACCCGAGGATCCGGGACGGTCCCTCGACCCGGCCTCTCAAGAGGATCCGGACTTATCTGTGGAGCTGATTGATGGGGTGTTTCATCAATTGAGCAAGGACAACGCCTTGGTGGCCATCACGGCCGATTACCCAGGGCTACTCCCAGCCTCACAGGTAACTGAGACCGAAGTCCCAGCACTTTGAAAAGGGATCTATCCTCGCGTATTTTTGATTGCCGTAGGACAACCGTGTTTTGCAGGGGAGGTCCTTGAGACGGGAGGTCGAGCCTGCGGCGACTAGCCAACGAGGGGCGGCAAGGCCCCGCGGGCTGAAAAGAAGTGCGGTCCGGACTGAGACGCCTGCGCAAAGGTATAGCGCGCCATCTTATTCCCAGGTGTTATTCCTTCAAGGCATACTAATGCTCGTGCTCTCTTCAGGACGAAGAGACCTCGCCGGACTATATCTGGAGAGGTTGCCAATTGCGCCTCCACCAGCTAGGCTCCAAAGCCTGGTCCGGAAGCAGAGGCGAACACGAGGCGCGCACCGGATGCTCCTCCGACAGAGGATGCGGACAGGCTGTCTGCCACCAATTCTGAGGTGGAAAGTGCCATGAACCATAGGCATCGCCGGACAGTTCTTCGCGACGCTTGTTTCTCCCAAGAGGCATTGGATGCCTTCAATTCGGGAGATGCGTACCTCCGTGCCGCTCAAAATGGTCTAGCCAAACCCACAGAGCAATATGTAAAAGACATACGGGTAAGAAAATTTTGGTAATTATATATATACCAGTAGCCCCCGAGACTTGAAACAGTTAGAATAACTGATTTAAGGATCATTTGTTATGCAGGTTCTTACAGAAAAGAATACCCTACTGTCCCGGGAGCTGGAAGAGTGCAAAGCCCAACTTGAGGCCGCACTAGCCACGGCAGGGGAGCCCAAGGAGACCCCCTCTGGTAATATACGCTTCGAAAGATAAGTATTTTGCGAAGTGCGGTGTGGGTGCAAATCTGACAAATGAAATTGCAGATGGCGCCGGATTAAATCTGGAAGAGCAACAACTCCGACGCCAGCTGAAGGCTGGTGAGAGCGTGCTGACAAAGGTGAGGCGGGAGAAGAACGATCTCCAAGATGCCAACACCAAGCTGGGCGTTGAACTGAAGGATGTTCGTGCCTAGCTATTGGACTCCGTGAAGAAGAAGCAGCGGCTTCGACACAGCATATATAGTAAGTGCTTAAATGAACTTTGAAAAAAGAGTTCGACGAGGAAGTCGACTAACAGAGTAATGTCTGTAGGTATGCTAACAGGTCGTCCTGTAGAGGAAATGCCCGGTTCTACGGGTGACCTTCTTCCCGAGCTCTCACAATTGCACGAGCGAGTTCGGCAGGTGATGCAAAGCGTCGCCCAGGCCTTGTGGCCATCCGTCTCCATGACCGAAGGCCTTGGAGAGCTTGTAGAGAAGCTGAAGGGAGCGCGGCGGCGCTTCCGATTGTGGAAGATGTCGGCCTACCGTCAAGGCGCCAGGGAGGCCTGGGCCATGGTGAAGACGCGGTACACGAAGGCTGACCCAAACCACATGGCCGAGGTCGGACCCGTGGGGCCCAATGGGAAGGAGATCCCTGTGAGCTTAGTATACGGCCAAGTAGAATTGGCCGCAAAGTATTCCCAACAGGACTGTAAACTAGACAGCCTGTTAGATGGTATTGAAGAGGAATACAATCAGTCAGATTGACTATGTAATTATAATTGACATGTGTAATGCCCTCCAGCCGGATTGTAGATCGTTTGTCATGGCCGACCTTTTCGCTTCAACCTCGGGACCTGACGGTCCGGAGTGTGTCCGAATACCCTCGCGGTTATATAAGAACCGGGGTATGCATGGAGACCAGGCGTAGGGGTCATTAGTGCTTGAACAGACAAGTGCCCAACTAGTTATGTTATATTACATGGTTAGTAAGAAACATCTTCCAGGGAGAATAGTTCCGTTAGGGGTTCCTTTCCCTGGGAGGCATGCCCTAAAGTGCATGTCCATTCTGCGAAAAGAGACGCAGGAAAAACATCTAGGCGCGTATAGATAAATAAGTGAAAAAAAGATCATCTTTAGTTCACCGACCGAATATTCCCGTAAGAACGCTAGCTTTCGGATTCACCCAGTCTGAGGTACACATCCGGCTGACCCGGCAGTAACAATCGCAGAGGTGCTCCCTTTACCACCTAGCCGAACAATCGGGAATGTAGGGGTAAGCACAGGAGCCAGGCAACCCAACTTGGCCAAAACTTAAGTCATATCGATGCATATAATGGTGAATAAAAGGTACATGCGGAAGTGTGACACATGTGTTGGGCATGAATCCCGTATAAATAAGCTTCTGTTTAAAGAAGCCCCCAGGTTTAATGAGCGCGGATAGCACGTCACTTTATGAGACATGTAAGACAGAAAGTATATATAAAAAATGGACAGAGGAAGGAGACGAACACAGAGTCCGACGCTAGGCATAGAATCTTCGGAGACGGGCTGCGTTCCATGGGTTCGGCTCGAGTCGGTTATCCGATGCATCTCGCAGACGGTACGCTCCACCAGTTAGGACTTGGTCAATTATGAAGGGACCTTCCCACTTGGGCTTAAGTTTGTCCTTTTTCTTGTCCGGCAGGCGTAGAACTAATTCGCCAACGTTGTAAATTTTGGCCCGTACTTCTCTGCTTTGGTATCTTCGAGCCTGCTGTTGATAGAATGCGGAACGGGCTTTTGCCACGTCACACTCTTCCTCCAAGGCGTCCAAACTGTCCTGCCGATCGAGCTCGGCTTCTCTTTCTTCATACATGCACACTCGAGGTGAGTCATGAATTATGTCGCAGGGCAAAACTGCCTCTGCGCCGTACACCATGAAGAATGGTGTGTATCCGGTGGAGCGATTCGGCGTGGTCCGCAGCCCCCAGAGTACGGAGTCGAGCTCCTCTACCCAGTGCGTATTAGATTCCTTAAGGGACCGCACTAATCTGGGTTTGATGCCGCTCATGATAAGACCATTTGCACGTTCGACCTGGCCGTTAGTTTGTGGGTGATAGACGGAAGCATAATCGAGCTTGATGCCCATGTTTTTGCACCAGAGTTTTACCTCGTCGGCCGTAAAGTTCGTGCCGTTATCAGTGATGATGCTGTGGGGGACGCCGTAATGGTGTACAACCCTGGATATAAAGTCTATCACCGGTCCAGATTCGACCGTCTTAACAGGCTTGGCTTCTATCCATTTGGTGAACTTATCCACCATGACCAGTAAGTATTTTTTCTTGTGGGTTCCGCCTTTAAGGGGTCCAACCATGTCAAGCCCCCAGACCGCGAAGGGCCAAGTGATGGGGATAGTTTGGAGGGCGGTGGGTGGCATATGGCTTTGGTTTGCAAAAAGCTGGCAACTGACGCATCGTTGGACTAAGTCCTGGGCGTCTGCCCGGGCCGTCGGCCAATAGAAGCCTGTATGGAAGGCCTTGCTTACAAGGGACTGAGCTGCAGCGTGATGACCGCCGAGTCTAGCATGAATTTCAGCCAGGAGGTTCCGCCCTTCCTCTTCGGAGATGCACCTTTGAAGGACTCCGGTAGTGCTTTTCTTATAAAGCTCTCCCTCATGGACTTTATAGGCTTTAGATCGCCGCGCTATGCAGAGTGCCTCATTTTTGTCCTCGGGGAGTTCCTGCCTAGTAAGGTAGGCGAGGAATGGTTCTGTCCACGGGGCGATGACAGCCATTATTACATGGGCTGAAGGTGTTATTTCATTGGCAGAGCCTCCAATTATGTCAGAGTGTTCGGTGTCGGGCAGTGCGGTTGGGTCCGGGCTGTTATTGCCGGGTTCCCCTTCCCATACTATGGATGGCTTGAACAGCCTTTCCAAGAAGATGTTGGGGGGGACTACATCGCGTTTTGTGCCGATGCGTGCCAGGACGTCTGCCGCCTGATTATTTTCCCAGGCTATATGGTGAAATTCGAGCCCTTCGAACCGAGCTGACATTTTTAGGACGGCGTTGCGATAAGCTGCCATTTTTGGATCCTTGGCATCAAAGTCTCCATTTATTTGGGATATTGCGAGGTTCGAGTCCCCGCGCACCTCTAGGCGTTGAATGCCCATGGATACTGCCATCCGGAGACCATGTAAAAGGGCCTCATATTCGGTTGCATTGTTGGAGTCTGTGTACATTATCTGGAGTACGTATTGAACTATGTCTCCTGTGGGGGATGTCAAAACGACACCAGCCCCTAGACCGGCCAACATTTTGGAGCCGTCGAAGTGCATGACCCAGTTTGAATATGTGCCGTACTCTTTAGGGAGTTCGGCCTCCGTCCATTCTGCGACGAAGTCGGCCAAAACTTGCGACTTGATAGCTCGCCATGGCTTGTAAGTTATGTCGAATGGGAGGAGCTCAATGGCCCATTTTGCAATCCGGCCCGTCACGTCGCGGTTGTTTATAATATCGTTAAGTGGCACTTCCGAGGCTACTGTTATTGAACACTCTTGAAAGTAGTGTCGCAGCTTCCGGGATGCCATAAATACCGCGTACGCAATCTTTTGATAATGCGGGTACCGTGACTTGCACGGAGTAAGGACAGTGGACACATAATAGACCGGCTTTTGAAGGGGGAATTTGTGTCCGTCCGTTTCTTGTTCGACGACGAGCACTGCTCTTACGACCTGATGGGTTGCTGTAATGTATAATAACATTGGTTCGCCAATGTTTGGCGCGGCCAGGACTGGGTTTGTTGCCAAGATGGCTTTTATTTCGTCGAGTCCGACCGTGGCTGCATCCGTCCACTCGAAGTGTTCGGTGCGCCGAAGGAGGCGGTAAAGGGGTAGGGCCTTTTCTCCCAAGCAGGAGATAAAGTGGCTTAGAGCCGCCACGCATCCGGTTAATTTTTGTATTTGTTTGAGGTCCTTCGGGATATCCAATTGTGACAGAGCTCAGATCTTGGCTGGATTTGCTTCAATTCCTCTACCGGATACAATGAAGCCCAAGAGCTTTCCGGCTGGAACGCCAAAAACGCATTTTTCCGGGTTGAGCTTGATGTCATATGTTCGGAGGTTATCGAATGTTAGCCTCAAGTCGTCTACTAGAGATTCGACCTGTCTTGTTTTAACGACCACATCATCTACGTATGCCTCCACTGTTTTGCCGATCTGATTTGCCAGACATGTCTGAATCATGCGCTGATATGTTGCGCCGGCATTTTTGAGCCCGAAGGGCATTGTGTTGAGTAGAATGGGCCATATGGTGTGATGAATGCCGTTGCGGCTTGGTCTGACTCTGCCATCTTTATTTGATGGTAGCCGGAGTATGCGTCGAGGAAACACAACGAATCGTGTCCTGCGGTAGCATCGATAATTTGATCGATGCGGGGGAGAGGGAAGGGATCCTTTGGGCAAGCCTTGTTAAGGTCTTTAAAATCAACGCACAGGCGCCAGGATTTGTCCTTCTTTGGTACCATTACCAGGTTTGCTAGCTAGTCCGGATGTTTTATATCTTTGATGAATCCGGCCTCCATTAGCTTGGCTAGTTCCTCTCCCATGGCCTGTCTCTTAGGTTCGGAAAAACGCCGAAGAGCCTGTTTAACTGGCTTGAATCCTTTTTGGATATTTAAGCTGTGTTCGGCCAACCTGTGTGGGATTCCTGGCATGTCTGAAGGGTGCTAGGCGAAAATGTCCCAGTTCTCTCGTAGGAACTCTCGCAGTGCGGCGTCTACATCAGGGTTTAACTGTGCCCCAATGGAAGCTATTTTATTGGGGTCCATTGGATGGACCTAGAATTTGACTATTTCGTCCGCCGGTTTAAAGGAGGTGGACTTGGATCTTTTGTCGAGTATCACATCGTCCCTATTCACCATGGAGCGCAGTGCAGTTAGTTCCTCAGCCGCTAGGGCTTCGGATAGCGCCTCGAGGGCCAGTGCGGCTGTATTGTTTTCAGCGCGGAGTGCATGTCCGGATCACTAGCGAGAGTGATGATTCCGTTAGGCCCGGGCATCTTGAGCTTCATGTACCCGTAATGGGGTATTGCTTGGAATATTGTAAACGCTTCCCGCCCTAGCAGAGGGTGATATCCGCTACTGAACGGGGCCACATGGAACGTGACCTCTTCGGACCTGTAATTATCCGGCGTGCCGAACACCACATCTAGTGTAATTTTTCCTATATAGCGTGCTTCCCGACTGGGGATTATTCCTCTAAAGGTTGTGCTCCTTCGCTCAATGCGGTTCCAGTCTATTTCCATTTTTTGAAGGGTTTCCTCATAAATGAGGTTCAATCCGCTGCCGCCATCCATGAGTACCTTGGTAAGACGAAAGCCGTCCACTATTGGACTGAGGACCAATGTGGCTGGTGCTCGGGCTGTTCAGAATTTAGGTTCATCACTGGCGTTAAAAGTAATAGCCATGTCACTCCATGGGTTTATTGTTGCTACTTGGTAGACTTCAGCAAGGCTGCGGAGTGTTCTTTTTCGCATATTATTTGATGCAAAAGTCTCGAAGACTGTTAATACCATACTGGTGTCTCTGGGGTGGCTTTCTGTGGCTTCTGGAATTAGAAGATCTTCGCCAATTTTTGCCACCTGCCGGAGGATCCAACATGCTCTAAGGCTGTGAATTGGTGTGGCGCCCTCTGCACTATGAATTTTACAGGGTCCATTAAGCCATCCTTCCAGTACGGTTCTGTGCCCTGTAGAGGGCTTTTGCTTTTTGGTATTGAACCCGGGTGTCTGGCGATGATGCACCCTTTTATTTCGGACTGGGTTTGTATTCAGGGCCGGATTGTCCCAAAATTTTATTTCGGTTTTCCAGGCGCTTTCCATCGCACAGTACTTTCGTACTATGTGTTGGAAATATGCCCTAGAGGCAATAATAAATTGGTTATTACTATATTTCCTTGTTCATGATAATCGTTTATTATCCATGCTAGAATTGTATTGATAGGAAACTCAGATACATGTGTGGATACATAGACAACACCATGTCCCTAGTAAGCCTCTAGTTGACTAGCTCGTTGATCAATAGATGGTTACGGTTTCCTAACCATGGACATTGGATGTCGTTGATAACGGGATCAAATCATTAGGAGAATGATGTGATGGACAAGACCCAATCCTAAGCCTAGCACAAAGATCGTGTAGTTCGTATGCTAAAGCTTTTCTAATGTCAAGTATCATTTCCTTAGACCATGAGATTGTGCAACTCCCGGATACCGTAGGAGTGCTTTGGGTGTGCCAAATGTCATAACGTAACTGGGTGGCTATAAAGGTACACTACAGGTATCTCCGAAAGTGTCTGTTGGTTGGCACGAATCGAGACTGGGATTTGTCACTCCGTGTAAACGGAGAGGTATCTCTGGGCCCACTCGGTAGGACATCATCATAATGTGCACAATGTGATCAAGGAGTTGATCACGGGATGATGTGTTACAGAACGAGTAAAGAGACTTGCCGGTAACGAGATTGAACAAGGTATCGGGATACCGACGATCGAATCTCGGGCAAGTATCGTACCGATAGACAAAGGGAATTGTATACGGGATTGATTGAATCCGCGACATCGTGGTTCATCCGATGAGATCATCGTGGAACATGTGGGAGCCAACATGGGTATCCAGATCCCACTGTTGGTTATTGACCAAAGAGTTATCTCGGTCATGTCTGCATGGTTCCCGAACCCGTAGGGTCTACACACTTAAGGTTCGATGACGCTAGGGTTATAGGGAATAGATATACGTGGTTACCGAATGTTGTTCGGAGTCCCGTATGAGATCCCAGACGTCACGAGGAGTTCCGGAATGGTCCGGAGGTAAAGATTTATATATGGGAAGTCCTGTTTTGGTCGCCGGAAAAGTTTCGGGTTTTATCGGTAATGTACCGGGACCACCGGAGGGTCCCGGTGGTCCACCAAGTGGGGCCACCAGCCCCAGAGGGCTGCATGGGCCCAGTGTGGGAGGGGATCATCCCCTGGTGGGCTGGTGCGCCCCCCCACCAAGGCCCAAGGCGCAAGGGAGAGTGGAAGGGGGCAAACCCTAGGCTCAGATGGGCCTAGGGCCCACCTAGTGGTGCGCCCCTCTCTTTCCCCCTTGGCCACCCCCCTAGATGGGATCTAGGGCTGGCCGCCACCCCTAGGGGTGGAAACCTAGGTGGGGGCGCAGGCCCTCCCCTCCCCCTATATATACTTGAGGTTTTGGGCTGCCATAGAGACGATTCAATCTCCTTCTTGGCGCAGCCCTACCCCTCTCCCTCCTCGTCTCTTGCGGTGCTTGGCGAAGCCCTGCTAGAGTACCACGCTCCTCCACCACCATCACGCCGTCGTGCTGCTGCTGGATGGAGTCTTCCCCAACCTCTCCTTCTCCCCTTGCTGTATCAAGGCGTAGGAGACGTCACCGGGCTGTACGTGTGTTGAACGCGGAGGTGCCGTCCGTTCGGCACTAGGATCATCAGTGATTTGGATCACGACGAGTACGACTCCATCAACCCCGTTCACTTGAACGCTTCCGCTTAGCGATCTACAAGGGTATGTAGATGCACTCTCCTTCCCTCGTTGCTAGATTACTACATAGATTGATCTTGGTGATGCGTAGAAAATTTTGAATTTCTGCTACGTTCCCCAACAGTGGCATCATGAGCTAGGTCTATGCGTAGTTTCTATGCACGAGTAGAACACAAAGCAGTTGTGGGCGTCGATTTTGTCAATTTACTTGCCGTTACTAGTCTTATCTTGATTCGGCGGCATCGTGGGATGAAGCGGCCCGGACCGACCTTACACGTACTCTTACGTGAGACTGGTTCCACCGACTGACATGCACTAGTTGCATAAGGTGGCTAGCGGGTGTCTGTCTCTCCCAGTTTAGTCGGATCGGATTTGATGAAAAGGGTCCTTATGAAGGGTAAATAGAAATTGGCATATCACGTTGTGGTTTTGGCATAGGTAAGAAACGTTCTTGCTAGAAACCTATAGCAGCCACGTAAAAACTTGCAACAACAATTAGAGGACGTCTAACTTGTTTTTGCAGCATATACCTTGTGATGTGATATGGCCAAAAGGATGTGATGAATGATATATGTGATGTATGAGATTGATCATGTTCTTGTAATAGGAATCACGACTTGCATGTCGATGAGTATGAAAACCGGCAGGAGCCATAGGAGTTGTCTTAATTTATTTATGACCTGCGTGTCAACATAAACGTCATGTAATTACTTTACTTTATTACTAAAGTGTTAGCCATAGTAGTAGAAGTAATAGATGACGAGACAACTTCAAGAAGACACGATGATGGAGATCATGATGATGGAGATCATGGTGTCATGCCGGTGACAATGATGATCATGGAGCCCCGAAGATGGAGATCAAAAGGAGCAAAATGATATTGGCCATATCATGTCACTATTTGATTGCATGTGATGTTTATCATGTTTTACATCTTATTTGCTTAGAACGACGGTAGCTTAAATAAGATGATCCCTCTCTAAAATTTCAAGAAAAGTGTTCCCCCTAACTGTGCACCGTTGCGAAGGTTCGTCGTTTCGAAGCACCACGTGATGATCGGGTGTGATAGATTCTAACGTTGAATACAACGGGTGTTGACGAGCCTAGCATGTACAGACATGGCCTCGGGACACATGCGAAACACTTAGGTTGACTTGACGAGCCTAGCATGTACAGACATGGCCTCGGAACACGGAAGACCGAAAGGTCGAACATGAGTCGTATAGAAGATGCGATCAACATGAGATGTTCACCGTTGATGACTAGTCCGTCTCACGTGATGATCGGACACGGCCTAGTCGATTCGGATCATGTTTCACTTAGATGACTAGAGGGATGTCTATCTGAGTGGGAGTTCATTAAATAATTTGATTAGATGAACTCAATTATCATGAACATAGTCTAAATTGTCTTCGCAAATATGTTGTAGATAAATAGCTCACATGTAGCTCCCTGTTTCAATACGTTCCTAGAGAAAGATTAAGTTGAAAGATATTGTAAGAAATGATGCGGACTAGGTCCGTAGTCCGAGGAGTGTCCTCACTGCTACGAAGAAGGATTACGTCTTTGATGCACCGCTCGATGTGCAAACCCCTACAACGTCGTCTGTGGATGTTGTGAACACCTGACAGACACATCCTGATGACTACTTGATAGTTTAGTGCACCATACTTTACGGCTTAGAATCGGGATTCGAATGACGTTTTGAATGCCATAAGACATATGAGATGTTCAAAGAGCTGAAATTGGGATTTCAGGCTCATGCCCGTATTGAGAGGTATGAGACCTCTGACAAGTTCTTTTGCCAACAAGATGGAGGAGAATAGCTCAGCTAATGAGCATGTGCTCAGAATGTCTAGGTGCTACAATCACTTAAATCAAGTGGGAGTTAAACTTCCAGATAAGATAGTGATTGATAGAGTTCTCTAGACACTATCACTAAGCTACTAGATCTTCGTGATGAACTATGACATGCAAGGGATGGAGTTGATCCCGGAGCTGTTCGCGGTGCTTAAGACCGCAAAAGGTAGAAATCAAAGAAGGAGCATCAAGTGTTGATGGTTTAACAAGACCACTGGTTTCAAGAAGGGCAAGGGCTAGAAGGGAAACTTCATGGATGGCAAACCAGTTGCCGCTCCAGTGAAGGAACCCAAGGTTGAACCCAAACCCGAGACTAAGTGCTTCTAGTGTAAGGGGAACGGTCACTGGTAGCGGAATTACCCCAAATGCATGGTAGATAAGAAGGCTGGCAACTTCAACAAAGTATATACGTGTTATTAATGTGTACCTCGTTAGTACTCCTGGTAGCACCTGGGTATTGGATACCAGTTCAGTTGCTATTACTGGTGACTTGAAGCAATAGCTACGGACTAAACAGAGACTGGCTAAGGGCGAGGTGATGATGTGTGTTGGAAGTGTTTCCAAAGTTGATGAGATCACCATCGCACGCTCCATCTGCCTTCGGGATTAGTATTGAACCTAGATAAATGTTATCAGGTGTCTACGTTGAGCATGAATATGATTAGATCATGTTCATTGCAATACGGTTATTCATTTAAGTTAGAGAATACTGGTTATTCTGTTTACATGAATAATACCTTTCATGGTCATGCACCCTATGTGAATGGTTCATTGAATCTCGGTCGTGATAATACACATGTTCACGCCAAAAGATGTAGAGTTAATAATGATAGTACCACTTTCTTATGGCACTGCTGCTTAGGTCATATTGGCGTAAGATGCATGAAGAAACTCCATTTTGATGGATGTTTGGAGTCACTTGATTTTGAATCGCTTGACACATGCGAGCCATGCCTCATGGGCAGGATGACTAAGACCCCGCTTTCAGGTACAATGAAACGAGCAAGTGACTTGTTGGAAATCATACATGCTGATGTGTGTGATCCAATGAGAATTGAAGTGTGCGGTGGATATCGCTATTTTCTCATCTTCACTGACGATTTGAGTAGATATAGGTATATTTACTTAATGAAGCACAAGTCTGAAACGTTTGAAAAGTTCAAGCGATTTCAGAGTGAAGTTAAGAATCATCATAACAAGAAGATCAAATTCCTACGATCTGATCAATGAGAATATCTGAGTTATATGTTTGGCAAACACTTAAGACATTGTGGAATTGTTTCACAGTTGAAGCCACCTGGAACACCACTGGGTTATGGTGTGTCTGGACGTCGTAATCAAACCTTATGAGATATGGTGCGATTGATGATGTCTCTTATCAATCTACCGTTTTCATTTTGAGGTTATGCGTTAGAGACAGCTGCATTCACTTTAGATAGGACACCATCTAAGTCCGTTGAGACGACGTCGTATGAACATTGGTTTGGCAAGAAACCAAAGTTGTCGTTTCTTAATGTTTGGGGCTGCAATGCTTAAGGCTTCAGCCGGAGAAGCTCAAACCCAAAGCGGACAAACACATCTTCATAGGATACCCAAAGGTGACAGTTGGGTATGCCTTCTATCTCAGATCCGAGGGCAAATTGTTTGTCACTAAGAACGGGTCCTTTCTCGAGAAGGAGTTTCTCTCGAAAGAATTGAGTGGGAGGAAGATAGAACTTGATAAGGTTGTCGAACCTTCATTTCAACCAGAGAGTGATGCAACACAGAAAGATGTTTTCTGTGGAGCCTACATCTGTTGAATAGGAAGTTAATGATAGTGATCATGAAGCTTCGGATCAAGTTGCTATCGAACCTCGTAGGTCGACAAGGATATGTACTACTCCTAAGTGGTACGGTAATCCTATCTTAGATATCATGTTGTTAGACAACGATGAACCTACGAGCTATGGAGAAGCGATGGTGGGCCCGTATTCCGACAAATGGTTAGAAGCCATGAAATCCGAGATAGGATCCATATATCAGAACAAAGTATGGACTTTGGTGGACTTGCCCGTTGATCGGCAAGCCATTGAGATAAATGGATCTTTAAGAAGAAGACGGACGTGGGTGGTAATGTTACCGTCTATGAAGCTCGACTTGTGGGAAAGAGTCTTTTCACAAGTTCAAGGAGTTGACTACAATGAGAATTTCTCACCCGTAGCGATGCTTAAGTCCGTCGGAATCATGTTAGCATTAGATGTATTTTTCGATTATGAAATCTTAAAGATGGATGTCAAAACAAGTTTTCTTACCAGTTTTCGTAAGAAAAGTTGTATGTGATACAATAAAAGGTTTTGTCGATCCTAAGGATGCTAAAAGGTATGCTGGCTCCAGCAATCCTTCTATGGACTAGAGCAAGCATCTCGGAATCGGAATATATGTTTTGATGGAGTGATCAAAGCTTTTAGGTTTATACAATGTTTGTTAGAAACTTGTATTTACAAGAAAGTGAGTGGGAGCACTATAATATTTCTGATAAGTATATGTGGATGACATATTGTTGATCTGAAATAATGTAGAATTTCTGGAAAGCATAAACGGTTGTTTGAAGAGTGATTTTCAAAGGAAGACCTAGATAAAGCTGCTTACATATTGGGCATCAGGATCTATAGAAATAGATCAAGACGTCTGATGATACTTTCAAAGAACGCACACCTTGACATGTTTTTGAAGGAGTTCAAAATAGACCAGTCAAAGAAGGGGTTCTTACCTGAGTTGTAAGGTGTGAAGTTGAGTAAGACTCAAAGCTTGACCACGGCAGAAGAAAGAGGAAGGACGAAGGTCGTCCCCTATGCTCTTGTCATAGGCTCTATACGGTATGCCATGCTGAGTACCGCACCTGATGTGTGCCTTGCCACATGTCTGGCAAGAGGGTACAAATGTGGTCTAGGAGTAGATCACCAAATAGCGGTCAAAATTATCCTTAGAGGAATAAGGAAATGTTTCTCGGTTATGGAGGTGATAAAGAGTTCGACGTAAAGAGTTATGTCGATGCAAGCTTAACACCTATCCGGATAGCTCTGAGTAGAGATACCAGATACGTATAATGAAGCAATAATTTGGAATAGCTCCAAATGGAACATGGTAGCAGCATCTACGATATAAAGTTTTGCGAAATACATAGGGATCTGAATATGGCAAGACCCGTTGACTACAACCTCTCTCACAGCATAACATGATCAAACCCAAAACTCTTTGAGTGTTTATCACATAGTGATGTGAACTAGATCATTGAGTCTATTAGACTCTTGGATGTTGGTCACATGGCGATGTGACCTGTGAGTGTTGATCACATGGCGATGTGAACTAGATTATTGACTCTAGTGCAAGTGGGAGACTGTTGGAAATATGCCCTAGAGGCAATAATAAATTGGTTATTATTATATTTCCTTGTTCATGATAATCGTTTATTATCCATGCTAGAATTGTATTGATAGGAAACTCAGATACATGTGTGGATACATAGACAACACCATGTCCCTAGTAAGCCTCTAGTTGACTAGCTCATTGATCAATAGATGGTTACGGTTTCCTAACCATGGACATTGGATGTCGTTGATAACAGGATCACATCATTAGGAGAATGATGTGATGGACAAGACCCAATCCTAAGCCTAGCACAAAGATCGTGTAGTTCGTATGCTAAAGCTTTTCTAATGTCAAGTATCATTTCCTTAGACCATGAGATTGTGCAACTCCCGGATACCGTAGGAGTGCTTTGGGTGTGCCAAATGTCACAACGTAACTGGGTGGCTATAAAGGTACACTACAGGTATCTCCGAAAGTGTCTGTTGCTTGGCACGAATCGAGACTGGGATTTGTCACTCCGTGTAAACGGAGAGGTATCTCTGGGCCCACTCGGTAGGAGATCATCATAATGTGCACAATGTGATCAAGGAGTTGATCACGGGATGATGTGTTACAGAACGAGTAAAGAGACTTGCCGGTAACGAGATTGAACAAGGTATCGGGATACCGACGATCGAATCTCGGGCAAGTACCGTACCGATAGACAAAGGGAATTGTATACGGGATTGATTGAATCCGCGACATCGTGGTTCATCTGATGAGATCATCGTGGAACATGTGGGAGCCAACATGGGTATCCAGATCCCGCTCTTGGTTATTGACCGGAGAGTTATCTCGGTCATGTCTGCATGGTTCCCGAACCCGTAGGGTCTACACACTTAAGGTTCGATGACGCTAGGGTTATAGGGAATAGATATACGTGGTTACCGAATGTTGTTCGGAGTCCCGGATGAGATCCTGGACGTCACGAGGAGTTTTGAAATGGTCCGGAGGTAAAGATTTATATATGGGAAGTCCTGTTTTGGTCGCCGGAAAAGTTTCGGGTTTTATCGGTAATGTACCAGGACCACCGGGTCCTGGTGGTCCACCAAGTGGGGCCACCAGCCCCAAAGGGCTGCATGGGCCAAGTGTGGGAGGGTACCAGCCCCTGGTGGGCTGGTACGCCCCCCCACCAAGGCCCAAGGCGCAAGGGAGAGTGGAAGGGGGCAAACCCTAGGCTCAGATGGGCCTAGGGCCCACCTAGTGGTGCGCCCCCCTCTCTCCCCCCTTGGCCGCCCCCTAGATGGGATCTAGGGCTGGACGCCACCCCTAGGGGTGGAAACCTAGGTGGGGGCGCAGCCCCTCCCCTCCCCCTATATATACTTGAGGTTTTGGGCTGCCATAGAGACGATTCAATCTCCTTCTTGGCGCAGCCCTACCCCTCTCCCTCCTCGTCTCTTGCGGTGCTTGGCGAAGCCCTGCTGGAGTACCACGCTCCTCCACCACCACCACGCCGTCGTGCTACTGCTGGATGGAGTCTTACCCAACCTCTCCTTCTCCCCTTGCTGGATCAAGGCGTAGGAGACGTCACCGGGCTGTACGTGTGTTGAACGCGGAGGTGCCGTCCGTTCAGCACTAGGATCATCGGTGATTTGGATCACGACGAGTACGACTCCATCAACCCCGTTCACTTGAACGCTTCCGCTTAGCGATCTACAAGGGTATGTAGATGCACTCTCCTTCCCTTGCTGCTAGATTACTACATAGATTGATCTTGGTGATGCGTAGAAAATTTTGAATTTCTGCTACGTTCCCCAACACTATGGACGCCAAGTCAGCGAAGCGTGTAATATCACGGCGACTTATGGCGTTGAGGATTCCCTTGTCCGTGCAATTATTGCAGAAGAATGAAATTGCGTCTTCCTCGCGGTAGTCCTTTATCCTGTTCATAACCAGGAGGAATCTGGCCCAGTAATGATGTACTGTTTCTTCGGGCTCTTGCCTAATTTGGGATAGATCGCTTATGTACAGGTGGATGGGTGGAATCAAATCCGAAACCTCACCCAGTCTGAGACCCAGGGGCCAAGGAGTTTCCGAACTCGGAAGTTTGGATTCTTGGATGATGTCCAATGAATCTAGCCCATCGCCTGACTTTAAGTTCAGGTCTTGAGTGATGTCCTCCCCTCCGCGGGTATCCGGCTTGGAGGGATCGGGAATCCAGACATAGCTAGTCCTTAAGATACATGAAGGGTTGCCGCACTGTCCCTCTACCACGGCAACGTGATGGGTGATCTGGGGAGAGTTAATCTCTCTCAGATCGGGTTTAGGCCCAATCTGGTCGTAATCCATAGCGACTCCCAGGGCAGCGAAGTGATCCAAGAGCTCGTTTAGGGAAGAGAGCTCCATTGGATCTAGCTGCTCAGCGAATTCCAAGCTGACATGAAGATTGCTTTCGATGACCCGAGAGGTCATCGTCGGCGCAGCAGCCGAACGGGCAGTCATAAGGAAACCACCTAGCCTGAGAGTCTGGCCGACAGCCAAAGCTCCCTTAGCAACGGTTCCGTCTTTAAAGACGGGATGAAGCATCCTTCCTGATGGCGACGGCACAAAGGAACTCTCAATGAAAGCACCAATGTCGGTGTCAAAACCGGCGGATGTCGGGTAGGGGGTCCCGAATTGTGCGTCTAGGCGGATGGTAACAGGAGACGAGGGACACAATGTTTTACCCAGGTTCGGGCCCTCTTGATGGAGGTAAAACCCTACGTCCTGCTTGATTAATATTGATGATATGGGTAGTACAAGAGTAGATCTACCACGAGATCAGAGAGGCTAAACCCTAGAAGCTAGCCTATGGTATGATTGTTCTTCCTACGGACTAAAACCCTCCGGTCTATATAGACACCGGAGAGGGCTAGGGTTACACAGAGTCGGTTACAATGGCAGGAAATCTACATATCCGTATCGCCAAGCTTGCCTTCCACGCCAAGGAAAGTCCCTTCCGGACACGGGACGAAGTCTTCAATCTTGTATCTTCATAGTCCAGGAGTCCGGCCGAAGGTATAGTCTGGCTATCCGGACACCCCCTAATCCAGGACTCCCTCAGGCGCGACGGGGCAACCTGGGGTTGCGGGCGACGACGAGGTCAACCGTCGGACGCACGAAGGTGAGGCCGTGGTTGCAAGGGTGGCAGGGCAAGCCTCTGCTTGTGGCGTCCATGGCTGCATGAGCGACCTTCCTGAAGAAAAAGCAGAGAGAGGGAGTTGAGAGAACGAGGACGAGAGGAGAAGGAAAAGGGGGCTGCGTGCTGCTCATCTATGGCGGGGACGGAGAGGACGGACCTGGTCTTGCAGGTGAGGTGGGATCGAGGCGCAGAGGGCATCGGGCTCCAGATCGATGCGAGGAAGGGCGGCCTTGGAGGAAGAAGTCTGCCAGGAGGCGTGGGCACGGAGGAGCTCCACTCCTCTGGATTGAACAGGGAGGAGGAGGCACTCGATGGATTGGCTGGGCGATGGGATCGAGGGAGATTGAGTGAGGGGATCCCGAGAGGATTTGAAGTGGCGGCGGCGATGAGTGGAGGATGGGACAGCTCTCCTAGTTTTTAGGGTTGCCCTGTTATATATGCTGGTGGAATTGGTTAGGGGCTAACGGATCCCTCCGGTCGTAAACGGACGATTGAGAATAAAAGGTTAGAGGAGTCCAAATAAGAAAACGAAGATATTTTTATAGATGTTTGGGGATAATCCGGACCCATCGGTGATGACTGCCCGGGTCGGGTCCGGGACAGCTTTCGGGCGCGCGCGCGAGGAGGGTCGCGGGCTGACGAGAGAGGTTAGGTAGGGCCTGGCGGTGAGTGGTAGTGGGCTGTGCAGAAATCCTTGGGCTGAGAGAGAGAAGAGAGAGACCGAGCAACTGTTTTCGGAGACCGAAAACGTCCGACGATTTGACCGACTATATTGCCGCTATAAGTTTAACAGTTGGGCTATCAAACGAGCTCCGAATGCGATGAAATTTGACAGGAGGTCTACTGACAACATAACAACACCGCATGCCAACTTTCAACCCATTTCGAGAACATTTTCTGACCACTTATAAAATAATATTTCGAACGTGCCGCGGGCACGTGCGAGTGTGTCTGGGCTCAGAACGGACAACGAACGGGACTAGGGAAACCCGGGCTGATGCAAGTTTTGAAAACATGATGATGCAATGCACATGATGACATGACAAGATGCAACACGCAAGCGAAAGACATGGCAACGACGGCGAAAAACTGGAAGACACCTGGCGCGTCGGTCTCGGGGCGTTACAGCCACGCCCAAGCTTTTGTGTGCAGGTTGAAAATAAAGGAGCAAGGGCTCAACCGGACATATCGCTTGCCTCGCCCCCCCCCCCCCGAATCGCTTCCGAGCAGGCTGTTGGCACCGTCGCTGTCTACACCGCCATCAGCCGCCCCACCATCAGCCACACCTCCATCAGCAGCGCCGCCATCAACTACGTCACCCTCATCCACCGCGACCACCACCGCGTCGTCATCAGAAGCAAAGGCCCTAACCAGAGCGTCCACAATATCATCCACCTAGTGCGCGAGGTTGCCCCAGATGACCACGGGCACTGGGGCAATGGCGGCGGCAAAATTGAAGTCAAGGTAGGTGTTCAGGAGATGGCTGAAGACGTGGGAGAATGCGCGCCGGAGAAGGCCTCGGCTCTTTTCGTCCACAAGCTCGCGAGCCCTCTCAACACGGCTCTCCAAGCACGTCACAACTTCAGTGAAGAAGCGAAGATAGCTGGCATAATCCTCGGTGTGGGGATGAGGGGCATGCTCATCGCATATGGTACCAAGCGCCTAGTTGGCCTTCGTCCTGTGGTCCCGAAGCATGGGGGCGTTCTCGCGCAGTAGCATCTACCGGTGAAGTGCCTCCTCCCTGGTTTGCTGCGCGAGGGACTCGGCACTGGCAACCCACTGCTGAAGGGTGAGTGGCTCGGCACAGGCGGAAGCCATCTCGGCCTGCACCGAGATTAGGGCGGCTGCGGCGGCTTTCTCAAGCTGTTCCGTCTCAGCCAGCCCTGACCTGAGGGCAGCGGTCCTGCCCACACCTTCGGCTTCCATGAGCTTCAGCTTTAGGTCGTACCTGCCGGCAAGATCCGCGCGAGCCTCGGCACCCTGCGGTCGACCTCCTCCTGGGCTCCGGCCTCGCGCGCGCCGACAACATCCTCTGCTTGGGCAACTTGGCGCTCCCTCGTCTCCAACTGCTCGAGCTCAAGGTTGTGCTCCATGGCCTCCAGCAACAGTTCTTCCTCGAGCCTCCAGATCTCCTCCTCATCAGACGGGGCGCCCTTCATCAATGCCAGGGCAACTCTGTGCACCTCCACCTGCTGCTCCAGGGAGGTGTTCAAGGCCTGGAGCTCCCACCTGCGCTCCTCGGCGGCCGCACGGCGATTGTCCGCCTCCCTGGCCTCCTCCAAGGCCCGGGCACCGGCCTCTCACGAGGTTGCCAGGGATGCCTCGGCCTTCGCATTGACGTTCTCGCGTTGGAGGCGCCCGAGGTTGATAGCCACCTTCAGGCGATGCCACTTCTCCACCAGGCGGTGGCCTTCGGCTTCAAGGCGAGCGTCGACGTCCGCGAGTTCTCCGCCGAGTCGGCTCATTGCGCCCATTGCCTCCTGAAAGAGCTCGTGGCGGACGACACTCCGCTCATGTGCAAGCTTAAGCACGCAACCGGGTCCGTCCCCCACAGTGGCGGTGGCTGACAGGATCCGAAGTGGCTCACCCCCCTTAGGCAGGGGGCTGGCGCCTCCCGGGTCGCCGACCGGGCTTCAGCAAGGGCCTGGATGGCTTGAGGCCCGCTGCTTGAAGAAGAAGCCAGGATTGAAGTCATCCAGCCGCCGTCCATAACTAGAGGAGGAGCCCTTGGCACACTTGCCGTGCCCCAGGCGAGGCCACAAAGGAGAGACGGCAAAGGCGCGGGCTCAAGGTGACAAGCCAGCGTGTTTGCCTCTCTAGTTGACCTCGCGCCGGGTGCGGCATGCTGGCTTGGGGCGCTCAAGGCCAGTAGCGGATTCGAGGCAGGAGGAGGTTTCTTCCCCAGAGACTTCGCGGCCTTAGCAGAAGGGACCCTAAGGAGCCACTGTCAGGAGGGGAAGCAGCACTCGAGAAATCACAAAGATAAGGTACTCACTCGTCTATGGCGATATACTTCCTCTGCTTCAACGGCCGGAAGGCATCACTGCTACAGCTTGAAGACCCTTTCCTCTTGTGGAGCGCATCGAAGTCCAGACGGAGCCGGCCGAAGCGTTGGACGTGGCAACCAGCGCGGGGCACTGTTGGTGAGGCTCCCGAGGAGATGACCTCGGGAGTGCTGGGCTGAGAGAGCTCTCGGGCACTGCCTCATGATGGCCCGTTGAGACCTCGAAAGCTTCGGCCTCAGGAGCAGCGGCTTGCGTCGCCCCCTTAGCTGTCACCCCAAGGCAAGAGTCACGGGCTCCCGGGGATGGCACCTCGGGAGCCTCGAGCGACGTCGACGCCTCAGCACCCGCGCCTCCAGCCTCCAGCGGTGCTCGCCCCCTACGTCCACTCTTGGCGCAAGTTCGGCGCTGGCAGCAAGGAGGGGGACCACGGAAACAGGGTTCTCGCGGGGCCCTTCAAGGCCGACTGGACATAGCCCCCATTCATCGAAGGAGCGCATCTGCCCCGCGAACTCCACCCTATTTGAGTAGTAGTACAAAAGACAACCCTCCTGCGGCATGTCAGCTGGCGAGGGGTCGCCCGTCAAGACTTCAAGCACCGTTCTTCGTGCCTTGAGCGGAAGCCCCGCTTCCTGAAGCCTCATGCGATCCTAGCCGCCGGACAGGGCCCAGATCGGCCGGGAATGGCGCTGGAGGGGGGCGATGCGACATCGGTGGAACTCCTTCATCACCATGGGTGCAGTCACACCGAGATCTTTCAACCTCTTCAACCGGAGCCAGACGAAGGCAAGGCAGGAGTCCGCGAGCTTCTCGTGGCCCCAGCCGGAGCTCGGAACGGCAGGCGCTGAGGGGGGCGAGAGCAAGGGCCTGAGCACACCGACGTCCACATACACCCACCGTGCCCGAAACTCGCTTGTGGATGGTGGAAGCTCAAAATCAATCCCCAAGCCAGCCGTCGCAGCCACGGCCTGGAAGCTCAAGCATCCCGAGCACTGTCGAGGGCTAGTCAGGTGCAACGAAAAGAAATGGCACAGTAGGGCCACGGAAGGGGGAATTCCCACCATGGCCTCACAGACGAAAGCAAAGACGGCAGGATGGGAGACTGATTGGGGATCCTGGTGCAACATATGGATCTGATAGTGGCAGAGCACGTCATTGAAGAAGGCAGAGAAAGGAGGAACCAGGCCAGCCCACAAGGCGTCGATGAAGAATGGAACCTCGGTGGCTGTCCTGTCGACGGAGGCGCGAGATGCGGGCCAGGCCACCGTCCTCCCCCATTCGTTGGAGTCAGCGGCGAGCGCAGGGCGAACCTTGTCCATGGCATCCTGGTCGAGCACCAGTGACCGACCGACGGCGGGTTCAACGGCAGGGGGTGCCCCGGCTGAAGATTGAGACTTCTTATTTTCCTTCTCCGTTCGCCGGGGCGCCATGGCAGCGAGGAGGGCTGAGCTCGGGACAGATTGGAAGAGAACGTTATTGTTTCGAAAAGGCAGGAGAGTTGGAGGGGCACGTCACCAGCAATGAGGGGCTAATTGTGTAAGTCACGGTGGCCGCCTAGCCAGGCGGATATCAAGGCTGCGTGCGGAAGCGGAGACGCCCACGTCCAATCGACTGCCACACGTCAAACAAGGCCGCAGGCTGTTGGGGCCCGCAGCACTCGGCACTTGCCCTTTGGCTTCACCTCGAAGCCAAGTCCGAGCGCACCTTGGGCCCAGGGGCTGCTGTCGGCGTCCTGGGAACGGGGGTCCCTAGACTTTCCTGCCTGGGGCCCACGGTGTGGCTCCACCAGCGGCCCTGTACGGCTCATCTCCACCGGCAAGACCCTTGGGAGGGGCCAAGCCTCGCGAGGCGGACAATGCAAGATCTCCTCGGGGGCGGCCTCACCAGGCTGGCTCGCGAGGGGTGGAGAGATCAAGTCAAGGTGCGCCTCACGAGGTTCTTCTGACGCAAGCCATGACGACCTAGGCCAGGCGGGCACCAGGCGGGCGCCAGCGCGCGCAGTGTCCTCATTTCCTCTTTGGTGCTAAAGAGGCAAGCGCAGGCGCGGAGTCCCGAGGCGTCAAGCAAAGGTTTCCATATCAGTGCAACAAGACCAAGACCGGCAGGACGGTAGGACGGAGGTCACCGTGGAGCCCAAGACGGCATCATCACCAGAGCCTTTAGCAGGCGAAGACCATCTTTTGTCAGGATAACTTGTACTAGCTGTCCCCCTTCAAATTGGCCGTTGTGGGATCCCTTCCCTCCTAATATTTCGGAAGAGGACCCGGGCCTCTAGATATAGGACTAGCCACCATCATAGGGGGATCATCTCATCTTGGACCGGATCCACTCCACCAAGGCACAAACTCGCCAAGCACAAGAGCACCTCTCCTCAGGAGGCTGTTCTTCCCTTGTAACTATTCATCCCCAGCCCAAGAGGCAATCCACCACACCAAACTGGAGTAGGGTATTACACCACATAGGTGGCCCGAACCAGTATAAATCTTGTGTCCCTTTGTTCTGCGAGTTCGACGCGCCGAGCCTTGAGATCGAGGTGAGGGTGACTTCTTGGGGGAGGAGAGATTGATACGTCTCTGTCATATCTACTTTTCGAAACACTTTTGCCCTTGTTTTGGACTCTAACTTGCATGATTTGAATGGAACTAACCCGGACTGACGCTGTTTTCAGTAGAATTGCCATGGTATTATTTTTGTGCAGAAATAAAAGTTCTCGGAATGACCTGAAAAAATGGAGATTATTTTTGGAATATATAAAAAATACTGGAACAAGAATCCACGTCAGGGGGCCCACACCCTGTCCACGAGGGTGGGGGCGCACCCCCTTCCTCGTGGGCCCCCTAACGCTCCACCGACCTCAACTCCAACTCCATATATTCACTTTCGGGGAGAAAAAAAATCAGCGATAAGGATTCATCATGTTTTACGATATGGAGCCGCCGCCAAGCCCTAAACTCTCTCGGGAGGGCTGATCTGGAGTCCGTTCGGGGCTCCGGAGAGGGGAATCCATCGCCATCGTCATCATCAACCTTTCTCCATCACCAATTTCATGATGCTCACTGCCGTACGTGAGTAATTCCATCGTAGGATTGCTGGACAGTGATGGGTTGGATGAGATTTATCATGTAATCGAGTTAGTTTTTGTAGGGTTTGATCCCTAGTATCCACTATGTTCTGAGATTGATGTTGCTATGACTTTGCTATGCTTAATGCTTGTCACTAGGGCCCGAGTGCCATGATTTCAGATCTGAATCTATTATGTTTTCATCAATATATGAGAGTTCTTGATCCTATCTTGCAATTCTATAGTCACCTATTATGTGTTATGATCCGTTAACCCCGAAGTGACAATAATCGGGGCCATTACCGGTCATGACCGTAGTTTGAGGAGTTCATGTATTCACTATGTGTTAATGCTTTGGTCTGGTACTCTATTAAAAGGAGGCCTTAATATCCCTTAGTTTCCAATAGGACCCCGCTGCCACGGGAGGGTAGGACAAAAGATGTCATGCAAGTTCTTTTCCATAAGCACGTATGACTATATTCGGAATACATGCCTACATTACATTGATGTACTAGAGCTAGTTCTGTGTCACCCTATGTTATAACTATTCCATGATCGATCGCATCCGACATAATTATCCATCGCTGATCCATTGCCTATGAGCTTTTCATATATTGTTCTTCGCTTATTTACTTTTCTATTGCTACTGTTACAATTGCTATAAAACCAAAACTATTACTTTTGCCACCGTTACTGCTACTATCATATTACTTTGCTACTAAATACTTTGATGCAGATATTAAGTTTCCAGGTGTGGTTGAATTGACAACTCAACTGCTAATACTTGAGAATATTCTTTGGCTCCCCTTGTGTCGAATCAATAAATTTGGGTTGAATACTCTACCCTCGAAAGCTGTTGCGATCCCCTATACTTGTGGGTTATCAAGACTATTTTCTGGCGCCATTGCCAGGGAGCATAGCTCTATCCTTTGAGTCACTTGGGAATTATATCTACTGATCACTATGAAGAATTTGAAAGATAAAAGAACCAAAAATTTTCCCTCAACTACGAGGGGAGGTAAGGAACTGCCATCTAGCTCTGCACTTGATTCACCTTCTGTTTTGAGTAAACTTGTGACACCTACACATGCTATTGATTCTGATATGTCGCATGTTATTGATGATGCCACTTCTGATTTGCATGATGCTTATGATGAAACTACTTCTATGCTTGATACTACTGTGCCACTAGGTGAATTTCTTGATGAACAACTTGCTAGGGCTAGAGAGAATGAAATTATTGAAACTGGTAATATTGATGAAAGTGATGATGAAGATTCTCCCCCTAGATATGAATTACCTGTTGTGCCTGAGGGTTATGTTATGGATGAAGAAACTGCTAGAGACTTCTCAGCTTGCAATGATAGATCTGATCTTAAGAAATTATTAGCTAAGATGAAAGAAAAGTCTTTGAATGCTAGAAAGAAATATGACCCTGCTTTTGCTACTTCACCTATATTTATTACTGATAAGGATTATGATTTATCTGTCGACCCTGTTAATTACTTTGGTTGAATCTGGTCCTTTCTATGGCTATGAATCTAAAATAGTTGTGGCACATCTTACTAAATTAAATGATATAGCCACCCTGTTCACTAATGATGAGAAAACTCGCTATTACTTTATCCTTAAGTTATTTCCATTCTCATTAAAGGGTGATGCTAAAACATGGTTTAATTCTCTTGATCTTGGTTGTGTGCGTAGTCCCCAGGATATGATTTATTACTTCTCTGCTAAATATTTCCCCGCTCATAAGAAACACGCTTCTTTAAGGGAAATATATAATTTTGTGCAAATTGAAGAAGAGAGTCTCCCACAAGCTTGGGGAGGGCTTCTCCTATTACTTAATTCTTTGCCTGATCGTCCTCTCAAGAAAAATGAAATACTTGATATCTTTTATAATGGACTAACCGATGCTTCCAGAGACCACCTGGATAGTTGTGATGGTTGTGTTTTCATGGAAAGAACTGTTGATCAAGCTGAATTGCTATTGAATAATATGTTGACTAATGAAAATAATTGGATACTTCCTGAACCAACTCCTAAGCCAACTCCGAAGAAAAGGGGTATTCTATTTCTCAGTCCTGAAGATATGCAAGAGGCAAAGAAATCTATGAAAGAAAAAGGTATTAAAGCTGAAGATGTTAAGAATTTACCACCTATTAAAGAAATACATGGTCTTGATAACCCGACACGGGTAGTAAAGGTAAATTCTCTCTATAGATTTGATAAGTGTGAAATTCCATTTACTAAGTTTGCTATCCAATGCTTGGATGAGTTTGATGACTTTATGGTTAAGCAAGAAAACTTTAATGCTTATGTTGGTAGACAATTGAAACACAATGCTGATATGCTTGAACACTTGAGTGATTATATGGCTAATGTTAAAGGTGAACTTAAAATTATCAGTAAACATGCTTCTATGGTTACCACTCAAGTAGAACAAGTACTTAAAGCTCAGAATGATTTGCTCAATGAATTAAATAATAAGAGAAATGATAATGTTGTTAGATTTATGACTAGAGGAGGTAAAATGACTCAGGAACCTTTGTATCCTGAGGGCCATCCTAAGAGAATTGAGCAAGATTCTCAGAGAACTACTGCTGATACACCTAGTTCTTCTAAGAGGAAGAAAAGGAAAAGGATAGGACTTTGCATGCTTCTAGTGAACCTGTTGTTGACACACCCGAGAATCCCAATGATATTTCTATTTCTGATGCTGAAACACAATTTGGTAATGAACATGAACCTAGTGATAATGTTAATGATGATGTTCATGTTGATGCTCAACCTAGCAATGATAATGATGTAGAGATCAAACCTGATGTTGATCTTGATAACCCACAATCAAAGAATAAACATTATGATAAGAGAGACTTTGTTGCTAGGAAGCACGGTAAAGAAAGAGAACCATGGGTTCAGAAACCCATGCCCTTTCCTCCTAAACCATCCAATAAAAAGGATGATGAGTATTTTGAGCGCCTTGCTGAAATGATTAGACCTATCTTTTTGCGTATCCGTTTGACTGATATGCTTAAAATGAATCATTATGCTAATTACATGAAAGATATTGTTACAAATAAAAGAAAGATACCGTAAGCTGAAATTTCCACCGTGCTTGCTAATTATACATTTAAGGGTGGAATACCAAAGAAACTTGGAGATCCAGGAGTACCAACTATACCATGCTCCATTAAAAGAAACTATGTTAAAACTGCTTTATGTGATCTTGGAGCCGGTGTTAGTGTTATGCCTCTCTCTTTGTATCTAGACTTGATTTGAATATATTGACACCTACTAAAATATCTTTGCAAACGGCTGACAAATCAACTACTATACCTGTCGGTATTTGTGAGGATGTGCCTGTTGTGGTTGCAAACATTACTATTTTAACGGACTTTGTTATTGTTGATATTCCCGAGGACGATAGTATGTCGATTATCCTTGGTAGACCCTTTTTGAATACTGTAGGGGCTATTATTGATTTCAACAAAGGCAATGTCACTTTTCATGTTAATGGTAATGAGCATACGATACACTTTCCGAGGAAACGACCTCAAGTCCACAGTATAAATTATATTGGAAAAATTTCAACAATCACTATTGGAGGTTTTGAATTTCCTCTTCCTACTGTCAAGAAGAAACATGATATTCTTATTGTTGGGGATGTGCATATCCCCGTTGATATCCCCGTTGAGGTAACCTAGTGTTATTCGAAATTTCTCCGGTTTTATGCGATTCGGAATGAGTTTGTTAACAAGACCTGATCAACCTTGTTAGTGGATTCCTTTTGATGAGCATGAGATGGATGAAGTTAGAAAGCACAACTCTCTGTACCCTCTTTTTACTTTCTGTTATTTATATTAAATAAAGCAAAAATTGTATTTTTCTGTCTGTTTTCTGAATTATCCATGCAATAAAAAATACCCCGAAAATAAAAGTTCTCCAAATGCCCTGAAAATTAAATATGATTATTTCTAAAATATTTGAGAATATCTCGCACTGAGAACACATCAGGGGGAGCCAGCACCTGGCCACGAGGGTCCAGGGCGCGTCCACCCCCCTCGGCGTGCCCCCTGCCTCGTGGGCCCCTGGTGGCCCCCTCCACTTATTCCAGCCAGCACACACTCCTTCTTCCTCCCAAAAAATCACTAGCCAACTCAAACCCAAGTTCTTGCTCATCTTGCTGCCATTTTCGATCTCCTTGCTCAAAGCTCCTCTCACAAAACTGCTTTGGGGGATTGGTCTTCAGTATGTGACTCCTCCAATGGTCCAATTAGTTTTTGTTATAGTGCTTTATTTATTGCAAATTTTTGCTGCTTAGGTGACCCTGTTCTTGAGATTGCATGTCAAATTTATGTGGTAAAAAGTAGTTTTAATGCATGATATAGCCTCTAGGCACTTGTAGGAGTAGTTGATATCAATCTTGTTGAGTTTGGTTCACTTTTATTTTAAGTTACTAAAAATGTCAGAAATTTTCAGAAAATATGAAGAGATTTTTGAGGGGCTCATCGAGCCGAAGCTCGAAGGATAAGCAAAGTGAAGAGAACAAGAAGCCCAAGTATAATCTCCCTTGTACTGCGGAGGTTCGGCCATGTGAATGGCCTTGTGTTGAGTTCTTGGAAGAGGCCGGGATTTATGAAGATTTTATCAATTGGCTGAGAATGCAGGCCTCACCACCTTCCTCCATGACCAGCGTGAACAATATCTCTTACTCACCAATATCTTTGTGCAAAATTTTCATTTCCATGCTAGGAGATCACCACCTTCGGTGGAATTTTATTTATATGATGAGCATAAGGAGATGTCACTTTATGATTTTTGCCGGATCTGTTTGATACCCTTTGAGGGCAGCATAGAGGAACCACATCGTAATGATGTGGAGGGATTTATTGATATGATTGCTGTAGGGGAAACGAGGAAAGTTTCCGATGCAAGAATCACCAGCATACATTTTCCTATTTTATGTTACTTCGCAACATTTGCTAGTAGATGCTTAATTGGTCGCGGGAACTGTGGAAACCTTAGTGCCCCTGATATTGTTATTTTGTGTCATGCCTTGTTTCAGGACACTACTTTTAGTTTAGGCGCTATTGTTGCTAAACGGTTAAATCTGAACCGTACTAAGGGCCCCATCCCCGGAGGCATCTTTGCCTCGCGCCTTATTGCACACTTTAACATACCTATCACGCATTATGAGAAAGAGGAAAAGTTGCTGCCTTCTATTGCTCTAGGATATAAGAGTATTGTAGCGCATGAGTTTATTAAGGATAAGAATAAGACACTCAAATATAAATTGATATTTAAAAAAAATATTGTGAAGTTATTACCTTGCCTGCTCCCTCTTTGTTTAACATATTTTCAGGCAAGTACCTTGATCTGCCGGAGGCCATTCATGCCCACCAGAGCCAGATGTCAGCTGCAGAGCCGGAGCTACCATCTGACCCTCACCATCAGTCTGTTTATCAGTGGAATCCGGAGGAGATCGCCAGCCAGTGGCAATCTGAGGACCCTTCTCAGTACGACCCCAACTACAGTTTTGATCCATGGGCATAGACCAACTTAGGCCAAAAGCCTAAGCTTAGGGGAGTATGTATTTCTCACCGATATTACATTCATGTTCACACACTCATGCCAGTTGTCGGTGCTCATACTTTTTCATTGTATCATCCATGCTAGTTTATTTTCTTTTTAAGTTTTCTTCTTGTGTGTTTGAAAAACCTTAAGAAAAGCCAAAAAAATAGTTGTAGCTTTTAGCTAGTTTACTTTCCATGCTTGTAGTAGTAGTAATTAAAAAGAAAACCCAAAAAGATTTCTCGTTCTTCTTTTGCTTGTTGGGAGCTTTCCCGTGTAAATATTTTTGTTTCTTTTCTTGTTCTTTGGGGGTCAAGAGGAGAAGACCTTAATGAAAATGTTGAGTGGCTCTCATATGCATTATTGTTGATCTAACAAAGAGCCCATATTACCTTGTCTTCTCCCATGAATTGAATGCTTGCAGATTCCATCTTAGTCCAATGCACGTGTACTATTATTATTATCCACACTATTCGGTCATGCAAGTGAAAGGCAATAATGATGATATATGATGAACTGATTGAGATGATAAAATCCGGTATGAACTCGACCTCTCTTGTTTTTGTAAATATGATCAGTTCATCGTTACTGATTCAGCTATTATGAAAGAAACATCTTTACAATGACAATTAGAGATTGTAGTTGCTTATGCCATGCTTAATTAGCTAGGAGTTTATAATGGTTTACCTTGCGTGCCAACATGCTATTAAAATGGTTGTGATGTGGTATGATAGGGTGGTATCCTCCTTTGAACGATTCGAGTGGCTTGACTTGGCACATGTTCACGCATGTAGTTGAAAAAAAATCAACATAGCCTCTACGATATTTATGTTCATGGTGCATTATATCCTACTCATGCTTGCATACGGTGTTGATTAATTTTAATGCATGTTCATGACTGTTGTCGCTCTCTAGTTGGTCGCTTCCCAGTCTTTTTTTCTAGCCTTCACTTGTACTAAGCGGAAATACTGCTTGTGCATCCAATTCCATAAACCCCAAAGTTATTCCGTATGAGTCCACCATACCTTCTTATATACAGTATCTACCTGCCGTTCCAAGTAAATTGTATGTGACAAACTCTAAACCTTCAAATAAACATTCTGTTTTGTATGCTCGAATAGCTCATGTATCAACTAGGGCTGTTCGTATCCTCTATGCTAGGCGGGTTATTCTCAAGAGGATTGGACTCCGCTCCTCATTCACGAGAAAATGGCTGGTCACCGGGATGCCCAGTCCCCATGCTCAAATCAAATCAAAATAATTGCAAACAAAACTCCCCCAAGATTGTTGTTAGTTGGAGGCACCCGCTATTTCGGGCAAGCCATGGATTGATGCTTATTGGTGGTGGGGAGTATAAACTTTACCATTCTTCTTGGGAACCACCTATAATGTGTGTAGCATGGAAGATATCGAGATCTCTCGGTTGTTATGTTGACAATGAAAATATACCGCTCAAAATATTATTCATCTCTATTTCAAAACCGAGCTCTGGCACCTCTACCAATCCCTGCTTCCCTCCGCGAAGGGCCTATCTATTTACTTTTATGTTGAGTCATCGTCCTCTTATTAAAAAAGCACCAGTTGGAGAGCACCGTTGTCATTTGCATCCACTACTGTTAGTTTACATTGAGTATGACTGTGGCTGGATCTCTTTTACCATGAATTACAATGTCTAGTCGGTCCTTGATCTTTAAAGGTGCTCTGCATTTATGTTTTGCGGTCTCAGAAAGGGCTAGCGAGATACCATCTTGTTATATCATATCATGATTGTTTTGAGAAAGTGTTGTCATCCGGGATTTGTTATTATTGCTCGCTAGCTGATTATGCCATTGATATGAGTAAACATGAGACCTAAATGTTATTGTGAATATGCTTAGTTCATAATCTTTGCTAAAAACTTGAATGCTGGCTTTACATATTTACAACACCAAGAGAAAACAGAGTTTGTAAAAGTTTTTCTTTATCACTTTCAGTTTATCAACTGAATTGCTTGAAGACAAGCAAAGGTTTAAGCTTTGGGGAGTTGATACGTCTCCGTCGTATCTACTTTTCCAAACACTTTTGCCCTTGTTTTGGACTCTAACTTGCATGATTTGAATGGAACTAACCCGGACTGACGCTGTTTTCAACAGAATTGCCATGGTGTTATTTTTGTGCAGAAATAAAAGTTCTCAGAATGACCTGAAAATCAACGGAGATTATTTTTGGAATATATAAAAAATACTGGAAGAAGAATCCACGTCAGGGGGGCCACACCCTGTCCACGAGGGTGGGGGCGCGCCTACCCCCCTGGGCGCGCCCCCTGCCTCGTGGGCCCCCTGACGCTCCACCGACCTCAACTCCAACTCCATATATTCACTTTCGGGGAGAAAAAAACAGGGAGAAGGATTCAACGTGTTTTATGATACGGAGCCGCCGCCAAGCCCTAAACTCTCTCGGGAGGGCTGATCTGGAGTCCGTTTGAGGCTCCGGAGAGGGGAATCCATCGCCATCGTCATCATCAACCTTCCTCCATCACCAATTTTGTGATGCTCACCGCCGTGCGTGAGTAATTCCATCGTAGGCTTGCTGGACGGTGATGGGTTGGATGAGATTTATCACGTAATCGAGTTAGTTTTGTTAGGGTTTGATCCCTAGTATCCACTATGTTCTAAGATTGATGTTGCTATGACATTGCTATGCTTAATGCTTGTCACTAGGGCCCGAGTGCCATGATTTCAGATCTGAACTTATTATGTTTTCATGAATATATGTGAGTTCTTGATCCTATCTTGCAAGTCTATAGTCACCTATTATGTGTTATGATCCGTTAACCCCGAAGTGACAATAATCGAGACCATTACCGGTGATGACCATAGTTTGAGGAGTTCATGTATTCACTATGGGCCTATTCTGAAGTCCTCCATCTTCAGAAAACTCCACAAATCCAGCTTCTTTTCGTGGCTTCTTGCTCTACGTAGCGATTTCCTTCTGTTCGGGAGTTAAATCAGCTTCTACTTCGCCATCTTGAGCTAGCAGTGGTTGTTGGGCTGTCCACCACCATATTGGGCCGGCTAGAACCAGCCTAGGATGGCTGCCGAGGGGAGACGTTGTACCTGTTCCTAGCGACAGTTGGCTCTCGAGGGGATGAATTGTTTTCTTTCTCGTGGTTGGGTGAAATGTTATACTTGGCGGTGGCATTTTGGTTGTAATATGGGTGAACTCCAGATTCTCATTTTTGTGAAGCTGGGCTGGCCTCGCTCTAGATTTTTGCACTAGGATCGACCACAACTTCGTGAAGCTAGCTTTTTGTTGTTATTTCGTTCGGCTCAGCTCCGCACGAGGAGTTTGTGAAGTGTGGAGTGGGAGGACTTTAGAACAAACCCTGTGTTAATGCTTTGGTCCGGTACTCTATTAAGAGGAGGCCTTAATATCCCTTAGTTTCCAATAGGACCCCACTGCCACGGGAGGGTAGGACAAAAGATGTCATGCAAGTTCTTTTCTATAAGCACGTATGACTATATTCGGAATACATGTCTACATTACATTGATGAACTGGAGCCAGTTCTGTGTCACCCTATGTTATAACCGTGTTGACACCTGATTTTGGCAAGATACAGATTGCAATGAAGATGGTCTTGAGCGAACGGGTTTTCAGCATGAAAATATTCACGTCGCCGAGTGGAACCACTTTGATGTTTTGGTTATATTCATTCGACTTTATCTTACAGACCGAAACTATACTCCGAGTGGTATAATTCAATGTTCCGAGTGGTTTTTGGCCAATCGCGTCTTAAGGATGACCTCAGATTAAGGATCACTCTTAAGGAATTGTCTTCATCTCGTCGAGGCAATCATTTTGATATATAAATCATCTCAATCCGAGTTCATATGCAAAAGTTAGAGGCAATACACTGCAGACCGAACCTCAACGGAAATATGGCGCGAGGTGCCAGACACTTGTCTGATAGGTTGCGTGAGTAATTCGGCCATCAAGACGGCCTTGAATAGAAAAACTTTCAACACGAAAAAGTTCTATCTCGTCGAGCCGATCGTTTTTCATATAAAATTTGTCTCAATCCGAGGTCGTATGCAACCTGGAGAGACAAATCAAGATCAGGTTGTGTTTTCAGTCGGGAAATCCGAGTGAAAAGTTTACCATCCAAGTGAAAACCTACCGCTCGAGTAAAAGGTCGAGTGAAAAACTTATCGATCGAGTAAAAGATTGGCTTCCGAGTGAAAATATAGTAATCTGAGTGAAATTATCATCCGAGTGAAGTTATTCCGAGTGAAAAGATTACCATCGGAATGAAAACTTGACGTTCGAGTAAGATATTGCCTTCCGAGCGAAATATAGTCATCCGAGTGAAAGATTGTCTTCCGAGTGAAATTATAGTACTCCGAGTGAAAGATTGTCTTCCGAGTGAAAGACTCTAACATCCGAGTGAAAAGGTCCAGTCGGACGAAAAACTCTAATATCCGAGTGGATGGGCTCGGATCCGAGTGAAACTAAAGATGTGCCCGAAAGGTAATCCAGATGACCTCGGATGGAAAAGTGATCAACACGGAAGTTGTGCGCATCGTCAAAATGGTGAACTTTGGTTTTGGAGTCATTATCATATGATATAGTATACGGCCTGTAAGTTCACTACGAGACTCGGACAATCCAGTCTGTTACATGACCGAGTCCGACTGGATATTAAAGATGGCTTCGTAGAATATTCAAGATGGTCTTATTTGGAAAAGTGTTAAACATAAGGATTGTTCGTCTCGTCGAGGCGCACAAGTTTCATATTTGGGCCGTCTTGATCGGAGGTCATATGCAAGCTCGGCGGCCCGCGCAAGGAGGAAGACAGAAGTTGGGCCAGATTCAGACTGAATCCGAGTTGGAATAGAACTACGACTCTAGGACGTGAATTGATGTAATTTTTTGTAAGGAAAGCCTAGATGAATCCTTTGCTTGTACGGGAAGTCCAGCCGCCTCTTATATATGTTGGGGGTGATGGCCGGTTCAACAACACCAATCGAACCAATCAATCTATTACACTTTTGTGTTCATCTATCTTTATCCCCTACCCTTGTATCTTTCTTTCTCGTTATTCGTTTGTTCTTCGCGTTGGAGGGCAGCGATCCACGAGGCTCTAGGGGCGAGCGAATCGACTTAGGGCAGCCCATAGCCTCCGCACTCCCTGACGGGGTCCCTCCCGGGCGTGTGGGGTTTCGGGTCTTCAAAAGCGCCCGCTGACTGTCTTGCGTATCGCGCTGTCGGTTGGGTCTCCTTCGACGTGAGCTGCGGTGCATCACCCCCGGCGTCGAGGGTACACGTGACGTGTTCGTGTGTCAACACACTTTTTGGCGACTCCACTGGGGACAAAGCTTTGAACAGTCTCCAGCCTGTTTGAACAGTCTCCAGCCTGTTCTTGCTACGAGGAGGGCGTCATCAAGCGGCTGCAATCTACAACGGTAACATGTATCAACAATCTCCTTACGTAGATGCAAATAGCCATTATGTTGATGTTGCTATATCTTTCAATGGACAAGTCATGTCGGCTAGCCCTAACGAGCAAAGGCCGACTAGTTATTCCGTTGGAGAAACTTGGAATTTACAGAATCACGACATCCAACTTATGAATATGAACTTTCGTGCATCGGCAACATCTTTCAATATGCCGGTGAACAACACGGTTTGTTCGAGTGATCAATATATGACACTTCATGTACAGGAGGGCGTCTCGCAGTTCTATCCATCGGCAGCCGACTCGCAATATGCGGGTTCATCCCCAAACATGCCGATGGATGGGGGAATCGGCCATGCTTCCATTAGCTATTTGGCCGGTTATCCTCAAACATCATATACTACACCTCGTGATATTAATTGTTCAGTGGCATATGAAACTAAAAATATTTATGACTCGGATCACCTTGGCCGAGTGAATGGAGATTCTGCAGGAGCATATGTGCCTAATATTGTAGGAGATGAGGTGGCTCTGGCTGCATTAAAAAGTTTAGCCCAAAATAAGAAGATTAGTGCTATTTGCCTTGAGCAGCACGAAAAGGGATTGGTTCCTGATTATGAGGCAATAAGAGCTAGGGTTTTGAAAGAAGACGAAGTGTTGCCGATTGATCAAATTGGCGTGAGAAAATATTCAACAACAGTGCACATGTCTTCACCTATCATTGCAGCATGTTATACACCCCCTATACAATCGCAAAATTTCGGCAACATCAATTCATTGCCGAAAGATCGTAAAAGTATTGGGGGGCAAGCGAATCCAAGTAGGGATGAGTCTAAAGAAAAATATCTGGCCCAAGTGGACAAGATCAAGCCAAAGCTCACAGGGAATAGAGTCAACGAATTTACTACACCTACCCTTGAGGAATTACCAGCAGCATATCAACACGCCTACGAAGCACTCAAGAAGAAGCGTGGAGATGGATATTTGCAAGAATACGTCAAGTGCTTTCCTCCATGTAGCAACCATTTTGGCCCTTCTAGACTTTTGAGGCAAGATAAAAAAGAAGCTTTGCAAGCAAACCAGCAAAAAAGGATTCACTCGGCTAATACAGTGGATTCGGTTGAAACCGGATTGAGCACTGGGATGTTTAAGGCCCAGTGCGTTGCATCATGCCAGCCGAGTGCATCATTCCAGACGAGTGCATCACCGGCTAAAGCCGAGTGCATCAAGCCAACTATTGCCGTGTGTACCAAAATAGAAGATGCAAGCTTGGCTGAGCAAAGGAACGACAAACGCAACAAATTGGCTGTGCTCGATTTTTCTGGATGTAAGGGAGCTTACATGCTACCCTATGAGTTTCGTGCTAAAGATATTGATGAGCATCAAGAACACAGTAAAATGGCTGAACACAGTTCAGTTAACGATGAACATCAAGACCAAGAAAATGCGGCCGAGCAAAGTTCAACTGACAAAGAGCGTCCGAGTGAAATCCACTCGGGCAATCCGACTGAAATATACTCGGGCAATTCGAGTGAAATATACTCGGGCAATCCGAGTGATGAGGCACCAGTTCCAGAAAAAGAGGAAGAGGCGTTGGAGAATTATTCAGAAGTGGAGCAATGTATTGTTCCAGTGGTGCAACCATCTTATCCTTCCAACGTCTTCACAAAGGTACACCTAGCAGATAGTTTACTCAATTTTCGATTCGGTCAAAATCATATTGTTGATGCACCTATTAGTAAGATTCTAATTAATTTTGAAATACCAATTGAAATGAGTAATCTATTTGTTAGGAATGATCTTGTCACTAATCATGATAGTCAACACATGGTATCATTCATAGAGGCTAATAGTGACAACTTATCAAAACCAAAGTTGTTCTTGTCATGCCAACTGAACTTTGTATTCATATGGACAACTTTGTTTGTTTCATGCCTGGATAACATTTGGTCTCGGACGAGGCGTATATTCTGTAATTATTTTGGTTGCAGAAACGTAAAGCCAGGTCCAAAGTCCTTCGAAGCCGATTCAAAAGCATCAGGAAAAGAGGATGAAAATCAATGCATAGCCGAGTCGGATGACGCTAAGCCAGCACTGCTTGGTTGTTTTGTTTCAAAGCTAGTATCACAATATCAGTTAATGGACGAGCAGTGTACCTTCAGTCCGGGCATAGTTGATCACATCGTTGGTGCATCGTCGACTAATCCTATTATAATTGATCGTGATGTCGAGCCATCAGGACAAGAACAAATTCAATGTTTGTTTGAAGAGAATATCGAAGACAACAACGTGATTCATCAAGCCGCACAATCGAGACGATTGAAGTTTGTTGAGGCACGATCATATGAACAATCGGATCAGATTGGTTTTGATGGCGATCAAATGTTGACTCGGCTATCTCAAGCCGATTCACCTAAAGGTCAACAGGTACACACCAATGATGACGGGGTCAAGTCTTCGAGCAAGGATATGGTTAAAAAGTGCATCAACAACAATCTTGAAGATGGGAATTCCATCAAAGCTACAATGGCGACATCTAGCACTGGGGGGCAACAAGAAAATTCAAAGACCGATGCACGCACAGTTAAAGAAAGCAAAGGCAATGGTAAGCACAAAGGTAAAAGGCCGAAAGTCACTTTCGCGCAGTTATTAGAAAAATATCAGAAGATAAGTGAGGCAAAGAGTGCTTATCGGCCGAGTGAAACAATAGCATCGAAGTCACCCCTAAGGCATAAATTTGAGGACTGGGATTGGCGAAGGAAGAAGTTGAGCAAACAGACTCCATATC